>NC_051077.1:33573859-35973859 GCF_004664715.2 Peromyscus leucopus | reverse complement strand
CCCCCCAAGCAGATCATGCTAGATGTGAAGCAAAGGATAACCAGACTACAACCTACAGCTCTAGAGAAGCTAGCTAACAAAGAGGACCCAAAGACTGACAGACGAACGGATGGATCCTGGAAAGGGCAAATAGATGAGCTGTCCATGAGTAAACTGGGGATGAGGGGTGGGCAATAGAGGGTGGGGGATGGGGGATGAGAATATAAGGGAATGAGATGGTTGATCATTGCCTTTTCTGATAGGGAGCTGTAAACCTGAAGGGAGGAGTCCTGAAAAATTTAACAACATAAAGGTTCCTGAATGTGTAACAATCACAAGTTAATCAAAAAATCAGATGATACTGGATCCAGATGTCTGTGGCTGCACTTGCCTGAGTTGTATCATGAAACTTCATTGCTGCCTGGGTTCCGGAACAGACGTGTTCACTTTGCACTGTGTGTGACATCATGCTATGTAAAGCCAATAAACCCTGCCTGAAATGTCAATTTAGACTCAAGACCATTGTACACTATGGACTATAGTGAATTTACAAGGTTTATGAAGTTTTCTGTTCTTAAGGAAGCATAAAGATTGAATTACAGAATTCTCCTATTATTTTTTTTCCTATTGCTATTTCAGCATGAAAATATCTTTGGATTGTGTCATGTTACAATGTTTTATTTTCAAAAAAAATATGGATTAAGCCAATGTCTTGATGTTAAGAAGATACCATTAACTAGATTTGAGATCAGAATTAAGAAAGACGTTACAGCAATTTCTGGAATGATCCTATACATTGCTCTGCCATTTTGTAATACATTAATCAAAAGTCTACTTCCTAGCCTTGAGACCAACTCTTATGAATATTGAAGAGGAATGACATCTTACAAAGCCTTGACCCTTAGCCAAGAATAGATTATGTAAAAATATAGAAGAAAACCTTATTAATATAAAAAGGGCTCTTATTTTTAAAAGCATGGAAACATATGTGCATGCCAAAGAATGAATTTAAAATAAATGACATGATACATTATCAATAAATGTTTCAAGCCATATTATTCATTTCATATATCTATATAGATACTGTGCAACATATAGTCTATTTAGAGTGATTATATATATATATATATATATATATATATATATATATATATAGAGAGAGAGAGAGAGAGAGAGAGAGAGAGAGAGAGAGATGGATTCACACATACAAAATTTATCAGCTAACAACTGGTTATGGATATGGATGTTTAGACTTTTGTGTGATGGCTTGTATATGTAAGCTCAATCACTTTATTCATTTTTAAGAAATTAACACTTGTCATTATTATAGATGTATCTACTGTAAAAAACACATGTACTCAAAGTGTCCAATATACTCACCTACCAACCCAATTATTTGGTATCAGACATTACAGAATTATGGAATAATAGAAGTACTAAGTGTTTCAAATTTTAAAATGTGGAAATAAAATAATCATTGCATGAAATAGAACTCAAAAGACACTTTGTTCAAATAACTGTTTATTCTTTGAGAAGTAACTTAGGTAGGAGACTAAGCAAATAAAATCAATGGAATATTCATCTGTGTCTCAAAACTTTTAAAAGTCTGTCTTATTTATTTTTTTAATTTAATATTTAAATCATTTTCCCACTGATGAATCAAAAGTCTTCTCCAAAGTATATAATTTACATTGACATCTTAAAAATGCTTAAATGTTTGCTAACTGAGACATTTAGTTCTTAACATAAACTTTATCCACCCCCACCCCCAAAGTGCTTAAATGCCAATTTCAAAAATTTCAGAGTGGATATTACTTCTCCAAGTTACAAATGTGAGTATAATTACCACATCGAAATGTAATGAAACACTCATCATGCCCACAATCAGTTACCAAAAATAAAAGCATCTCGGAGAAGGAGCCAGGTGCTTGCTGTGAATTGTAGAAATGAGCTGAAAGTTTTCCTCACCCTTCATCTGCAAGAAAAAATGAAATATCTTTTGAAAATATGACGAGTATTTAGAATGATTTCAAGTGTTTTTTAACTGTCATCATAGAGATGGGGGTGGGTTGGAAAAAATGTGTATCTATAGCAGTATAAATTGTATTCATTTTAAAATGGAAAGGCTACATACTCATGAGCCAACTTCAGAATTATTGAACCTGGGATGAAATGCTTTCAAGCTCCATTGGGTAGATATGAGAGCCCTTGCTAAAAGCCTGTTTATTGTGCTACTTTAAAGTCTAAATAGAATGAATATGTTTTCTTCTGATATTTTGCTTTTATCTGTCAATTCTCAAACATTACAAAGTATCATTTTCCTAAGGATTTTTGGTAAATTTAAATAATATGCCTGAAATGGATATTAATAAAAATATGTAATGATTCCATCTAAGTTGTTAGAAAATACTTTTAAACAGTATTTACATCCTTCTAAACTTAAACTATTGAGCAGGATTTTTAAGTGATCAATTTTCTGATATTTCACATTTTTCTAGTTTTAAGGTTATCTGATTTTAGAGAACAAACAGTAAAAAGGCCCAGTTCAGAAGAAAATGGCTTTTTAAAATTTTATACAATGATAATGCATTTTTCTCTTAAAGCTCTTGGCTGCACTTTTATTATTTATTCATTTTGAACTTTCAGGCAATATATACATAGACTGTGTATTACCAACAACTGTTAGACACATGCCATTTCAACAAAATCATGAATATACTTTGTTAACTCTCAAAAGACTTATATTTTTACAACATTTGATATCATAAGAAAAATAACTGAAAATGGTCAGTTGGGCTGTGAATACTTTTACCTTATGTCAGTGTATCACTGAGTGTCCAGTCTCATATACATTGTATAAAACATATCTTTTGAACTTTTATGCTAGACTCTGAAGTTAAATTTCTGTGCTTTTCTAAATCCCTGTAGAAACCAGACACTGTGTGCTGAGCAAAAATTCAGTTTGCATTCAGAAGTCACACACATACACACACACACACACACACACACACACACACACACACACACCTGTTGAAGTATTTACAGGCCTTTGATTTATTGGAAGTCTTCACCAGTGACAGATGCACATTCATCAGAACTATAACACATTGCTCTTGAAACAGCAAGAAAACTTAGTAATAAACATTATTTTGCTTTGTAGTTAAAAGAAGAGAAAGGACTAAATTTACTGCTATTTAGATTAAAAATCTACCACTGTGACATGACTGCCCTTCTGTTAGCTGTAAGGGAATCTATAAATGTGCTGTTATTCCAGCCTAATAATGCTATCTGTAAACTTCTCTAAATATTAGACCAAGTTTACATATGCCAGCTACTTTAATTGGATTATCTCAATAAATAAGAAATTAGAGGGCAGAGTGACTACTACAAATTTTTAATATCATGATACCTGATTTATTTCATACACAGTAGCCAGAATCTACTGCCATGTATTGATGGTGTTATCCTGCCAGAGTTACCTCAATATATTATTGTTTAATTGTTACATTTTAAAATGATTTCATATTTAAGCTTTAATGTAAATGAAAGATACATTCTAAGACTATGATAATCAAAACTGAGTGAAAATTAATTTTCCCGTATGGAAAAAAATCACTTTCTGAACCATGAAGAACTTACTCTTTAAACCCATAGCACAGATGAAAGCCAGTCCTAAGAGCCCATGATCTTGTTGAACGGTTCTTGCTTCAAAGATCTGGTATAAAACAAGAGATTTTATATATATCTATAAACATATAAGCTAATAACTTTAATAGAGATTTTTTCTATGTGTGCTTTTTTGAAACCCAATATGTCTCATTTCAAGATTCTGAAACCATAAATATTGGGTTTCCTTTTTTTTCTTCTCTGCCCATTTTTCCCCTGCTTCCTCACCCCCATATATCTTCTTGCCATTCATTGTGTGTGTGTGTGTGTGTTTTTTTTTTACTTAAATATATATTTCCTAACCCACTCTTTAAATGGAAAAGAGACATGATCAGACTAAAATTGTCAAGCCATGATGGTGTTGTGTTTTAAATGATTACTGAGGGCACATACACTATCATTTGAAATTTATTGATTAACAATCAATATTTTAATAATAGTAGCCATTACTGCATCCATGAAGTGGGTGAAACTTTTCATTTTGAGTCTATCTCTTGTAAGATCCAGTCATGTAGGTGATGATATTTTTTTTTCTTTCTGCTCAATCCTCTTCTCCTAATTTCTGGTCTATACCTAGAATGTTTGGGCAGTATTTTGTGTTTAAGGATCATTACTCTTTATAACAAAAAGTCTTGACCCCAATGAATCACTCAGAAGTTAAAAAAACAAAACATAAACATGAGATCTCTATATTTCAATGTAATGTTTGATATTTCAAATGAGAGTTGGCAGTTTAATAAATACAAATGTTTGTGTTTTACCTTCCCATGAACACCAGTTATGTTTCTGTGAATGAGTAATTGAATTTTTTAACTGACCAAAACTTCATTGATTAATCCTGTGTTCTGATGGGTATTACAGAATAAGGGAGTGTGGGGAAATGAAGGATAGGACAGATATATGAAATGTGACATGTTAGAAAAGTAAGTAAAGAAGGTCAGAAAATTTCAGGTTGAGATTTTTAGATGATAAGAAATCTCTTTTGGTACCTGATTCAGAAATATAGACAGGGTATGATGTAACTAACAGACCATACAGAGATTTGAGGAAGGAAATTCCTCTTAGAGAGAATAGCGACTGTGTTTAGCCCATGTGTTTCAAATGGAGCAAGGCAGTTAAGAGCGGGAGTTCAGAGAAGGAACTGAGCAATAGCACTTGAGGTTAAAATGAACCAGAGGGAAGCCCAGAAACTACTTTTAAAATTGTCTTTGGGGATTTTTACATCTTGAAACTGAATAATTTGGGAACTTACCGAAAGGTTTGGAGTAGATATGTGACACAATTTGAGTTTGATATGAACAAAGTACTTAATGAACTCTAGCAGGCATAATAAAGGACCAACATGCCAGAGATTGTAGACACTATTACTAACACTAATCAGGTATGGGAATGAATTGGGTACATTGGTGTGGCTTCCACACAGTTCATCTTTCTCATAGGTAAGCTGATCACAATAATGGCACTTTATAGATAATATGTGATACACAGGAATTGTGTTAATCTTTAAAAAGAACATGGCGATGAAGCACATAATCAGAGAAGTGTAATTGAATACAAAAATGTATTTGGCATATTTGTTATGTTACATGAAGTCAGTGTCAGAGATGAATGCACAGAGACTCATTTAGAAAGTGTACTTCCCATGTTGAGCCTGCGTTGATTTGAATGTGAATTCAAGGTTGTTAAAAGAAATGGGTTTCTGTTCATCTTCTGAGGTGAGAATCAATAGGAACTGTTCAGATCAGCTGGATAGTGTGAACAATAAAGAAAATAAAAGGGTGAGATAAATGATGGTTTCTGGTTTGCAACTGAACATAGTGGTTGATATTTGTGGAAGCGAAGGAGGCAGTGGGGAAAAGAAACATGAAAGGAATCAAGGAAACTCCTTGTAAAGCTTTCAATATTCACATTGCTGCAACGTCTTTTAACTTTAATGAATTCACCGTGCCTGTTAAGCATTCAAGTTGGAGATGTCAAAATTTAGTTATATAAGTATTACATTCAGTGACGAGTTCCAAGGCTGAAGGTGCAGACTAGGGACTTGTTGGCCTATTTAAAGAGAATTGATGAGGTTAAAGATTGAGTGCAGAGGCAGAAGAAGTCCAAGGACTAAATTCTGGGGCATTGCAGTATTTATATGTCACAGAGACAAAGATGACACATAAAGGAGAGGGGAATGATTAAGTAGGATTGAGTATACAGAGGACATTGGTAGGTCAAACAAGATGTGCTCTGAGGTTAACAACCAAAAGGTCATTGTAGACACCAAGATGAACAGTTTTGTGTGGTTCTGGAGATGAATTCTCCAAGCAGTGAGTTCAACAGCAAATGCAGAAGGAATGGGAGTGGGAAGCAACTCATACAGAAAATCCCTATGAGAATTTTCTCCGTAGTGTTAATATAATGAAGGGCATATATAACACAACATTTTCTGAACATGAAAACAAAATGATACTATCATTTTATGACATCTTAAATCTCTGCTAAAATTTTTAAAACTTAATGATGATAGAAGAAGGAAAGGAATTTCTGTAGCAAAGTATATCAAAAATAAATATTATAATAATTTATTTAATTGAGTGTGAAAACAATCAGTTACTAATTCTGAATACATAATGTGTAGAGTAATACACAGAGAAGTTTAAGCATAATTTCCTTTACAAATAAAATATTTGAGGTATCACCATTGTTTGTTATCTTTTACTTCTCTGAAAACTATTTCTCTCAAAACATAACATGATATAGAAGAATTTGGTTAGGTATTTTAAAAATTACATAAAATATTCTCTTTGTTGTAATTAATCATATCCAGGATGGGAACCTAACATAATGTAAACTAATGTTTCCATATCTAGTTTTGAAATTAGAATCAAGGGATTTACAAAAAAAGTTTTCTTAGTACCAATTGTCAGAGTGAACAGAGGCCAAATGAAAAATATGTTGTATTATCTGTTTTTCAAATCTATTTAGTTATTTTTCATCCCGACTACAGTTTTCCCTTCCTTCTTCCCTCTCAGTCCCTCATTCTCCCTGATCCACTCCTTCTCTATTTCTATTCAGAAAAGGGAAGGCATCCCATAAATATCAACAAAACACGCCATATCAAGTTGTAATAAGGCTAAACACCCCCACCTTGTATTAAGGCTGCATAAGGTGACACAGTAAGAGGAGTAGAGTCCCCAAAGGCAGCAAAAGAGTCAGAGACAACCCCTGCTCCCACTGCTAGAAGTCCCACAAAAAGACCAAGGCATAAAACTGCCCCATACAAGCAGAGGACCTATGTCAGTTCCATGCAGACTCCCTGGTTGTTGATACAGAATCTGTGATCTCTTATGAGCCCAGGTTAGTTGATTCTGTGGGATTTCTTGTGATGCCCTTGATCCTTCTGGTTCTTACAATCCGGTCTCCCTGTTTTCTGCAGCGTTCTCCACACTTAGCCTAATGTCTGGCTGAGGGTCTCTGTCTCTGTTTTCATCAGTTGCTGGATGAATCCTCTCTGATGACAGTTGGGCTAGGCACCAATCTATGAGTACAATAGATGGATTTGATATAACAGATTCAGATTTTAGAAGCCTAAAAAAAAAAAAAAAAGCAAATCCTGGGGTAGGATAGATATCATTAACGCAAACCAGATGTGATCTTTCAAAATGAGCTGACTAATATAATAAAAACTAACAAGGAACTCCTACTTGTGAGAATCAGTTCACCCTGAGCATGCTATCCACATATAGAAGTGAATACATTGTTTGGTTGGAGCCTATGGGCTCAAGGTGTGGCGTCTGCTTTACAGTAGTGCAGCTGGCCATGTAGCACCTGCTAGGGCCGTTCATGATGATGAGTTCTAAAAGATACAGAAAACATAAGCTTAGTGATGGAAAATGAAAAAGAAACTCACATTCCCAACCTTCTTTCCTTAAAAACAAGATCTGGGCAAAAATCTAGTGTCAGGCAACAAGGCTGATAAATTTAATTCTCAGACTCAAACACCAGCACCCTTGAGAAGAGAAGTTGAGCTTGCCATGGAAGGACAGTAAGTAAATAATCAGTAACCTGAGGAGCTTTGAGATAAACATCTTTCAAAACCATGTGGATGGGGAGAAGAGACAGATGTTTCCCTGCAGGGAGTAAGCAGGGGAAACATGTTCTCTCCACATGGAAAATGAGGAGCTGAAAACGTATTTCCTATGTGTTTCACATTTCCTGGTTCTGACAGCAGAGATCCAGCTAAGTTTCTGCTTATGGAGTTCATAAGGCATTTTTATTGCTTAGAATTAAGTTCATCTTCCTTTGGTGTATCTAATGGAGACATTCAGCAGAATATCTGGCACCTCAAACATTTACTGAAATGGAAATTGGATGCTGTTTGCTGAAACTTGCCGTAAGCTGTCTTGATATGATACACAATATATAATCATGCTATGTAATGTAAAACAACCTGTGTATAGATTCTCAGCATTTAAAATGTTACCTATGCTCCAGTTTTTAAAATTTTTTCCATAATTATCATTTTATTATAAGACAAATGATTTTTCATTTCAGTATTACAGTTTTTAAAATTTTTATTCAATTTGAACTTGTTTAAATTTAATTTTAAAATATGAGGCCCAAATCAGCTGCTAAAATGTTTTAATGTTTTGGAACAACTAGGAACATAAATTTACTTTTCTACTTGTCAAATTCGTGAAATACATATCAGTTATTTTTTTATTAACATCTAACAGCCAATCGCGGATATATATTTTAAAAAATGCAATGAAGGAGTTTGGGAATATGACTCAGCAGGTAAAGCGCTTGCTTCATAGCGTAAGGACCTGAGTTCCAATCCCCCACCACATGAAACACCAGGAGTAATGACATTAGACCTGCAAACTAGCACTAGTGAGACAAATACAAATATGGGCTTGTCATGCTAACTAGTTTAGGGGATTAGGTGATGCCCATGTTCATCGAGAGAGACTGTCTCAAAAAATAAAGAGAAGATTGGTAGAGAAAGACACCCTGTGTTGACTTCAGGATTCCACATGCCAAGGCAGATATACACACACCCATACAAGTGCACACACATGTACACCATGTACACACAAACACTAAAATGATGCAATATATTCAATGATTATTGTTAATTTCATGTAAAACTACTACATATATAATAGTAAATAAAATACGTTCCTGTTGTATTTATATTGTCTCGTGTTGCAACTAAAAGGGTAAAAATGGCTTATGCGGCATATACCTCATTTCCATTAGATGGTGCTACTTTGATTATTAACAGATTCAAAGTATATGTTGGAGAGCAAGAACATGGGCGTCACCCTGGAGCTTAGTAGAAACAAAAGCCATCGCTCTCCCCCAGGCACGCTGAATAGGAAAGCAAATTTGCTTGCTAACAAGCCCTCGAGATGATTTGTTTGACTGTCACAGTTTGAGGAGCATAGCGTCAACTACTCTCATATCCATCAGCCCTTGATTCAATGTAGTTATTCTGGCAGAGAAAATGATTTGGTGATGAAAAGAAACACAAGAGATTTTATTAAAGAGGAGAACACCAAATTATTAACATAAATGCTGATTGAAAAACACAATCTTCAGAAAATTAATATTATTCTATGTAGTATTTATTCTGTTGCTGCTGATCCAAAAGAACAACACAACATACCCTTCCAGAGCTAAGCTAATCAAGCTGCCTCAGGGATTCGGGGGTTGGTAATACCATTGCAGTCAATTTTTTTTTCTGTTTGTTTTGCTTAAGAACAGCAATGATTTATCTTGAAAATGGTTCCTGGACTGTTCTCCCTGATGTTTTCAAACTTAACTATTGCCATCATAATCAGGCTCCTAAGCTCCTCGTTGCCTGCACCCTCAAGCTCCTGCTTCGTTATTTCTAAACTTAAGTCATACACTGATCACTATACTTTTTATTCACCAGAAATTCACCATGATTTTCAAATATCACTGATATCATCAGAATTGTAATTTCTGTTAATTTTAGGTTATTCAGATCTAAAGTGGTTAAACCACCTTATTTTTTTCCTTGAGACTCAAAAGTGTGTGTCTTTATGGTACACATATGGTTTTACAAAATTCTACATTGCTTGAACAGAAAAACTTACCACCTTTTCATGAACTGTAGTAATGTCAAAACACGTGGAAGAATTTCTCATGCTGTTTGAATTTTTAGAGTAGGGAGTGATGTCAAAAGACAGTAAAGTGTGGATGATGGTAGCAACAGGGCTTATTTCATAAGGAAGTGCTTTTTCAATGTTTTTTCAGCTTCTCTCTAACATGTAAGATGCCAGACAATATCTGAGGTTGAATACAACAAAGCATATAGATTGAAGAGACCATTAAAATAACAGAGCAATACTAAAAGAGTTAGCAGAAAGAGGGGAAAGATGAAGTGAAATTGTGCTAAAAAGTCCTGAAGAAGAACAATTATTTCTGTTCAAAGATCACTGTGCTTGAAGATAAGGAGGGAGAAGTAGCAATATACTACAATAAATACAATAATATTAGATATATTTTAAAGATATTTAAATAAAATAAATGGGAAAAATAGGTATTTTGCTCAAAATTAGTCTTGCTAATTGACTGAAAAATACTGTACAAGAATATTTCTTCTATCATCTTATCAAACCATGGTATTCATTATGCTATAATTTGTTCATGCAACTTTAAGAGAAACTAATGAGATCTTTGTGGATTATAAAAGAAATTAAATGCCTGTAATAGGTCATCCATTGCCCTTGAAGCATTAGATAGAGTACTAGACAGAGCCTACAGGGCTATGGCATTCTTGGTGCAATTTGGGAAGAAAGATAGACATCAAACAAGAGTCCAGAGTGTTAAGTTTTAAAATTTTAGGATACTGCAAGAGAATATATCAAGAAACCTTATACTAGATTGAAGGTCAGGGAAACTTGCTGAGGGAAATGGCATTTACGCTAAGACTTGAAAAATAAGTTAGAGTTCTCTAGCCAAGGAGAGTAATTTGTGTAAAGATCCCAACGTGAAAATCAAGTCCAACAGGGCTGGAGGGTGACAAGTCAGGTGAATATTTGCCACAGAGGTTAAAGTCGAGGCTAACTGGATCAGGTACTCCAGACAGAGGTCTTCACTCTAATCATAAAGATGCCATCCCAGAATCACAGTCTGAAGTAAGCATTCCCTACATTTTTACAGGAAATCTTCACTATGTGAGAAGAGAAAAAAGATGATTTGTCAATTGTAGTTGGCCGAGTATATCGATTACAAGACTAATGAAGTAGTCAATATAGGAAGAATGGTGACTGAGCTCAAAGCAGGAAAAGTTAGAAAAAGCAAAGCCAGCAGTTTTAGAAGAGACACAGCAGATCTTGTTTTATGCATGTAGGGAAACAGATAAGTCATAAAATGTAACAGAATTTTTAAATGAGAAAAAAATGTTTCAGATTGTTTATATTGGTAGCTTTATCATGGTCCAGGATGAGAATGAGATGTCTATATCATTTCTTAAGGGAGCTGGCCCTGATGACATGGGCCTAGAAGAGATGGTTCTACTGCCTCTTGAATGGGGTAAGGGGTCCCAGTGGCCTGAACAGCTCAGCTACCACCCAGACCCACATCCTGAGGCTAGTGTTGTCTCAACCCAACATCTATCCAGTCTATGACATGCCAGAGTGCATGAAGGGACTAATCCATATGGTAATATTTTATTTGTGCTGAAATGTGACTTTATTTGTATGTTAATAAAGTTGCCTGGGATCAGAGCTAAGAGCAAGCCATTAAGCAGAAGTCTAGTAGTGGTAGCACATGCCCTTAATCTGATCACATGGCAGGCAGAATCTCTATGTGTTCAAGGACACAGCCAGCATGATGACACATGGCTTTAATCTCAGTACGACCATGGAGACGTGGAGATCTGTATAGACAGGCAGTGATGAGGAAGTCATGTGGTTGGGTTTACAGCCAATGAGAAGGTGAAACAGAAAGGCAATGCAAAGACAGGACACGGGAAGGATGGCAGCAAGTGATAAGATAAGGTGGTCTTAGCTCTTGGCTACTGCTCGGTCTCTGGGCTTCTAACTCTTTATTTGGCTCTGTTTCTTATTTAATAAGACCATTTAGAATTATATCTACCAGTCCTACTGAAGAATAACCACAGGATCTCCATGAGACAGGGCAACAGCAGGGTATCAACAGGAGTTTTAGAGAGGGTCCAGGGATAATGGTATGAGAGAGGCCATTAACCAGACCAATGACTATGTGAAATGAACATTTGGTGGGTGGGGCTGATTGGACAAAAGAATGTGCTGCGTGACACATTTCAGCACCCAATGTCACAAGGACAAATGAAGGGGTGTTGGAAAGATGGAGGAGAGGGTTTTTTTTTTGTTGTTGTTCATTTGGTTGGTTGGTTTGGTTTGGTTTTAATGGATTTTAGGGGGTGATGCAGAGATGAGGGGCAGTCATGGAGGGACTGGAAGATAAGTGGGATTGGGATGCATGATGTGAAATTCCCAAAGAATCAATAAAGAATTATGCTACAATGAATAAGTGAATCAAAATAAGTAAACCTTTAAATAAAAATGGGTAAAATAGGATTTACTCTTCTCTAATTTGGACTTTTTTTTCTCCATTTACTGATAGTGTTAGTGTAATATAAACTTGGATCTATTTAATAGTGTCAAAATTTTGCAGTGATATATCAATTGCAAACTGCAATATATAAATCAATCAAAGAAAATGTATACATACATGATTGATGATTGTTACACACGTGCATGTATACATTCACACATGTATATATTCACAAACACACACACACACACACACACACACACACACACACACACACACACACAGGACCAGCTGTGTTTGGTTTTGTTTTTGAGACAGGGTTTCCCTTTACTTAAGCTAGCCTTAAACTCTCTAGCTATGCATGGCCTCAACCCTTGATCCTTCCTCTGTTTCCTATGTGCTAGGATTGTATGTGCTTGTTAAAACATCTGCCTTTTTGTTAACATTTCATGGGGTGTTTTGTTTGATTTGTTGAGAATTTCATGCATGAGTACTCCTTTTCCATCATTTCTGTCTCTCGTTCTCATCAATCTAATTCCTGCCATCTCCTTGCCATTCTCAATTTTTCATGGTTCTTAAATTTTTCTTTAATTGTTACACACACACACACACACACACACACACACACACAAACCATCTGAATGCATTCATATGTACATAAGCTTAGGACTGATGACTTTGTTGAATAATTTATCAGTGGGCTTGTCCCTGCTGAAAAGTGTTTTTTCTTCTCTCAATTGCTGTTGATTGTCTGCAGCTCTTCATTTAAGATTGAGTTTTGTGGCCGGGCGGTGGTGGCACACGCCTTTAATCCCAGCACTCGGGAGGCAGAGGCAGGCAGATCTCTGTGAGTTCGAGGCCAGCCTGGGCTACCAAGTGAGTTCCAGGAAAGGCGCAAAGCTACACAGAGAAACCCTGTCTCACAAAAACAAAAAAAAAAAAGAAAAAGATTGAGTTTTGTGAAGTGTCCACCGTCTATGTTAGTATGTCAGCTGGTGTGATCTTTTACAGGTCTTCTTTAAGAAACCATAGTGTTATATTCCATGGGTGCAGCATTTCTGCAATGTCTAAAAGACACTGTGGCAAGTAACCTGTTCCTCTAGCCCTTAAAAGTCTTATAAAGCCTCTTCTGCAATTAATTCTGAGTCTTAGGAACAACACAGTATGGGCACTATATAATATATATATATATATATATATATATATATATATATATATATATATATATCAGTACATGCTGAGCACTTCATCAAGAGTTATTCTCTGCAATGTGACCAATTCATATATCTCAGTA
The DNA here is from genome assembly GCF_004664715.2 of Peromyscus leucopus. Classification (NCBI taxonomy): domain Eukaryota; kingdom Metazoa; phylum Chordata; class Mammalia; order Rodentia; family Cricetidae; genus Peromyscus; species Peromyscus leucopus. The sequence goes on along the minus strand of NC_051077.1, from coordinate 35,960,364 downwards.
GTAATCTTCATCTGTGACAAAAGGAAGCTGCTTTGATGAGAAGTTAGAGCTGCATTTATCTGGTTTACAGACATTTAAAATAAAGTTGCATGTTGTATTAGTTTTGTGAAAATGTCAGTAGTATTTTCTTCCACAGTCACAGGTAGTGGATTAGATTTATAGTTTAAGATGTGAATCCTCACTTATGGAACAAACCTGTATCTAATTAGGCAGCTCTTGGGTATTCCCAACAAGAAAGAGCCACTACTACACCCTTGGGATCACTATTCTCTGCTGGCCATTGTTCTGTTTCACAGATTTAACACCTGAAAAGGAATATTGATTATTTTTCTCCCTTTCCCCTCCTCAGTTAAAGTTCAATCTAGTATTTTCCCTTTTCCTACATTATTACACCTATATATTACTATGCTCTTCAGTAGTTTTCTTTTGTTCCTTTTCCCCATGGTTTATCTATACTATCTTGGATTCTGTGTTTACTTCAAGTTATCAACTCAAATATAAAGTTTCAGACCTAGAATCCAAAAATTAGAGATAATATGTGACATTGGGGTCAGGATTACATCAATCTGTGTATTTTCCAGCTCAATTCATTACCTTCAAATATCATTATTTCACTTTCTTAACAGCTGAATGTATATATCACAATTTCCATTCATTAACTTAAGACTACTTAAGTTGTCCCCATGTCACAGTTATTGTGAATTGAATGGCATTGAACACGGCTGAACAAGTGCAAACATGAAGGAAAATGAGCATGCTAGAGGGATTCCCATACAAGATTTCAAACTATATTACAGAGCTATAATAAATAAAACATCAATGATTGGCAAAAAAAACCTGCATGTGCGTCAGTGGAACAATATAGAAGTCCAAAGTATGATTGCATATGATTACACCCTTGTCATATTTGCCAACAATGCCAAAAATACTCAAATTGGGAGGAATGACAGCATTAGTGACAAGAAATGCTACCTGGAAAACTGAATGTGCGCATGTTAATGAAGAATTAAATTAGTCACATTTCTATCAGAATGAAACAAATCAAATAAATGGCTCAGAGACTTCAATGTGAGACCTGAAACCTAGAAAGTGCTTTTAGAAAATCTAGGCAATGCCCAGGTAGATACATGTGCAGCAAAGGACTTTCTACCTGGGACTGTATTCACTTCGGAACTAAAGGCAGCAGCTGACACATGGGTCCTCATAAAATATAAAGCTTTTAACAGTAAAGAACACAATCCATCTAGTGAATAGAAAGCCACCAGATTAGAAGGAAACTTGTTTTAGATACACATCTGATATAAGGATTAATATCCAAAGTATTAAAACCCAATAAAACAAATGATCCAATGGGCTACAGTCTAAACAGAGAATTCACAAATGATTGTAAATATGAAGAGATGAGTGGAGGAAAAAAATGGAAGAGAGAGGTCTAATTGAGAAAGGAGAGAGAGGACAATACATAGAAACAGGAAAAGAGGGAGATAAATAACACTAAGAATGTTTTGAAGTCCAAAAGAAACATCATTTTATCTGCACTCAAAATAAATTATACATGAGTATGAAGAAATTTACACAAGTAATTTAACTGTTGTTATGTCAGTTGGGCAGACAATGTTATCCCTAATGCACTATCTAACAAAAATCCCAATGTTCATCATGGGAAATGTTGCCTTAAGTTGTTGATTGGGGGAGTCAAAGATATTGCCTCAAATAAAAACAAGCTATTGCCATTTCTCTTGGTGTCCTTCTGTAACTTGAGAGTAAGACCATATTAGGGAAGACAATATATAGTTCAGATGACAGACTGTAGGGCTTGAAATGGGACTGATGGGGAAGCCTCCTACCAGAATACTAGCTCGCATACTATCTAAAGGCACAGCTGCCCAGAGAGAAAAGCATCAGTATTCCTACCAATCTGCAAAGCCTGTGAACCACAGCAATGGCCAATAAAGTGTGATGCTCCCAAGGGAAGCAATAGTAACACTTTCTCTTTGACGATGTCCAAGAGCTGCATAATTGTACTTAAGCCTCACTCAGTGGAAGGGAGTTCAAAGTCTGGTCATGTAAACCCAGCCACCTAACTATAACGGATGATGACATCAGGGATCCTAGGAAAAGTCCTGCTACTGTCACTTTCTCAAACTGTATTCCAAATACTCAATTTGTACCCACAAATAAGTACAGCTCTCACCCCTCAGAGAAGAGACTTCTTTTTTTTTCTATACCAGATGCAGACCATTACAGAAATTCACAACTGCTCAAAATACCAAAACCAGCTGATCTTGAAGTGCCCAGCTCTGACTGGTAGATCTACAATGCAAACTCTATACCTAAGGCTCAGGGAATATTGCTGAAGAGAGGGAGAATGTTAAGAGCCAGGAAACCATACTATCTTCAGGGAGATGATTTCTTCAATATTTTACAAGACATTGTGTGCATGAAACTCAAAATTGTAGTCACCTAAACCAGATGTGCACAGTGACATCACCAGTTGATATACCAACACAGATATGGGAAACCTCCAAAGACCCTTGCCGTAGATGAGGAGCTATAGAAAATTAATGCCCATTAAACAAGGGAAAAATTGAGGTTGGGGATTTAGTTCAGTGGTAGAGCACTTGCCTAGCAAGTGCAAGGCCCTGGGTTCAGTCCTCAGCTTCGGAAAGAAAAAAAGAAAAACAAACAAACAAAAAATAGCAAAAAAAAAAAGAGAGAGAGAGAGAGAGAGAGAGAGAGAGAGAGAGAGAGAGAGAAAGGGAAAAATCAATCTTCCACAGGGACCAGACTCATTATAGATTATCCAATCCTAAGTAGGCAGCCCTAATCATATACGAATATGTGCAACACAAAATGAATGTGGCAGACTATACATACGCATATGCGCACACATGCACGCACACACACACACACACACACACACACTTTTATTTCTATACTATATATTTACTATATAGACAATGATGTGAATATTAGAAGAATTTGTAGGGAGGAGTTGGACAGGGAAAGGGAGAGGTAGAAATCATTTAAATGCATTATTCATGCATGAAGTTATCAAGTTAAAACAGAAAATTTTCAAATAAAAAAGAAATAAAAATGATAAATCTCTTTAAATGATGGGTAATGACAAAGAAATCTCTTTAAATGACAGGTAATTCCATGTTAGTGGTTAGTGCTGATTGTCAACAGGACAGGATCTAGAACTATCCAGGAGATAAGCCTTTGGGGAGAACTGAGGGTTATCTAGAATAGTTAGCATCTAACTACTTCTGTGAGAATTATCTTGATTATGTTAATTGAAGTAGAACACCCACCATCACCATTGACAACATCATATCCTGAGCTGAAATGCTGGACTGAACAAAAAGAAGGAAGCAAGTTGGAGGCAAGCATGTTTTCATTGCTGCTTTCTTCCTGATTTCTGATACAAAGTGACCAGCTTCTTCAAATTCCTACTACCTTAATGTCCCCAGCATGATGAACTGTGCCCTCAAACTGTGAGTCAAAATAAATCTTCCTGCCTTCCAAAAAAAAAAAGGGGGCATTTAGAATCCTTAGCAATTAAACTTCTTTCAGATTTTTATTTTCACCCAGTTGGAATGACTAAGATCAAGGAAAACAATTGGCAAATGGTGGCTAGCATGTAGGAAAAGGGGAACACTCATTTACTCTTGAGTTGACAAACTTGTGCAGCCACACTGGAAAGCAATGGGGACAATTTTTTTTTTTTTTTTTTTTTTTTTTTTTTTTTTTTTTTTTTTTTTTTTACTCTTTGAAGTTGAACAAAATCTGCTCGCCCCACTGGAAAGTCAAGGAAGGACAATTCTTAATAACTTAAAAGCTGATCTACCATTATGGCTGAGCTATAGCACTCCTTGGCATTCTTATTAGATTTTGGTGCTTGAAGAATGACTGGGAGCACACACACTGGGTGGCAGACAGAAAGGCATTTTTATGGTAATATGCTGTTGTGTTGTGGTAAAGAACTTCACTGTCCATTCATTTTTCTCTCTAGCACCTGAATAGTTATGGCTCTTTTAATCATTTTTGTTTTTGTCTAGAATGGTATCAGCCTCTATTCATTTAAAGATCCCAAAATTCCATTTTCCTTCCTCTTAAGCTGGTGATCACATTAAATCATATGAATGTTCTTTGTTTATAAGGAACCCATGAATTTTATATCAAATTATCCTGTGAGCAGTAAGACTTCTGATTGAGAAAATTTAAAAATGTATTTCATGGTTTTATAATTACCTTAGAATAAATGGCAGAGAAAGGCTAAGTTTTCTCCATGCTCCTTCACTTAAAATCAGTCTGAGGAATTAAAGTCATGCCTTATCATTGCTTTCTTGCCCTGTAAACTCTATAGCATGTCTGATTTACACACTTATAATACTGAATACAATGCAATAAAATCTTCACTCACCCTCCAGAAAGTTTCTTTGTACCTCATAAGGAGAATAATTTGATGTATTATGATATCATTTTATTTTGGTATATACGTTCTGCAGTGGGTAGCCATTCCAGCTTTGATCTGGAAGTTCAAAGCCCCATTGAGGTTTCAGTAACTGTCATGCCTACAAGGCAGGTCCAAAAGAGGGCCCTGAAGACCTGAGATCCAGATGCTCTCTTGGTTCCTGGACCCTGGACGCTAGAGGTAGACCCAGAAAAGTTTTCCAGAGAACACCGCCAGACTGTGCTACATCTTCCCCAGACCCTGTAACCTACCTATTCCTTTATTTGTAAGTTATGCCACTAAATAAACCTCCCTTTTAACTACATGGAGTGGCCTTAATAATTTCACCAATACCTGGCGCCCAATGTGGTGCACGAACCCACGACCCTGGGATTAAGAGTCCCATGCTCTACCGACTGAGCTAGCAGGGCTGGTTCCCTGTTCAGGTGCCAGATATTGGTGAAGTTATTAAGGCAACTCCACATAGTTAAAAGGGAGGTTTATTTAGTGGCATAACTTACAAATGAAAGGATAGGTAGGTTACAGGGACTGGGGAAGACGTAGCACAGTCCGGCAGTGTTCTCTAGAGAACTCTGCTCAGTCTACATCTAGCATCCAGGGTCCAGGAACCAAGAGAGTGTGGTGCATCTGGATCTTGGGTCTTCAGGGCCCTCTCTTGGCCCTGTCTTGTAGGCGTAACAGTTACCGAAGCCTCAATGGGGGTTGGAACTTCCAGATCAAAGTTGGAATGGCTACCCACTACAATGTTCCATACACATAATTCCTGGCTAAGTCCAAAAAAGTATCCTAAAGTCCATGTCTAGAACATAGCATTATTTCACAGGTCAAATTAACTTAATGGTACATATTTTTGCATACGAAACCTCCACACACATACATGCATGAACACACATGTGTGCGTACATGAAGAAACACACACTCATACAAATACATACATATATACATAGGCATACACATACACAGTGGCCACATACAGAATGATGTAAAGAACTAGAAAACCAAACAGGAGCTGGAGAAGCATAGACCCAGTGGATTGTCTGCTCTGTGAAGCTGCCAACACTTGCAGAAATAAAGAGGTAATTGTATACTTCAGAATCACACACACAAAAAAAAGTGCTATGAACTTGGAATACTTAAAGAGGAAGGTGCTCAGAAGATGTAAAGGGCTGTGTTTAGGTTCAGCCTATGACGTCAACAGAAAAAAAGGGGAGATGTGTGAAGCAACATAGATGTTTGGTAGAATTCTCTTTGAAGGAATGTTTAGCACAAATGCAAAAGTGTTTGGCTTTAGAAGGTTTGACAATGATCAATGACTTTGCCATCTCATTTAAACTGAATTATTATATATGGCACAATGTGATTACCAGGAGGGAAGTCATAAAAAGCAATGGGCAGAGGGACAAGTGACATAAAACTACTAGTAGCTTGGAAGCTCTCCATTCATGACCTCTGACAGTAAAGCTCTTTGCTTTGTAAAAATGTATACTGTAGACATATCATATAGTGTCTGATTCAGGGAAAGACTTTTTAACCTGGCTACTGACTGAATTACATTGTTTTAATTTATTATGATTCAATGAAAATAACTTTTTTAATGAGCACAAAGATATTTAAAAATAAAACACATTTGCCATATCCTATTATGATATTTTGCATTTTAGTATAAATGTTTGCAACTCACTGAGAAAATTAGAATACGTTGTATTAAAGGAACCATTTTATATTTTAAAACATGTAGAGATTTCCTACTATATCAATACCATGAATAATTATTAAATCCTTGATTATATTTTGCCAATTATTAAATCAATCATTTTACTAAATTATCTTCACAAAGAGTAAAGATGAAGCTTGGAGACTCTTAAAGAATGAACAGAAAGTGATAATATTGGGGGAACAAAGCCATCATTTAAATACTAATGTTTCTGCTTCCAAGGTCATTTCATGATACTTTCTTATTCCAATAATATTAAGCTATATTCAACTGCAAACAATTCTCTATGCACATTTTGTAGAAAAGAAACTTAAATCAGTTTTTATAGTACTTCTTGGTTAACTTTTACAATGATAATAGTACAAGAAATACAAGAAATAAGTTTTCACATATGTCATAGATATTATCACTAGGCTTGAATTACAGACTTGTAATCACTTTCTATTTTGTAAAGTAGAAACACCATGATTCTCTGCCTCACAAGACTCCTCTTGGCCTGAGGACTGGATCAGTGGGGGAATGTGCAATTAACCAAATAGCAAATGATAGCTCAGAATGTGCCAATATCACATGATGACTTAAAAAAAAAATCTCGTCCTCAAGGAACACAAAGAAGAATTGACAACATATTGATATAAAAATAGAACACACAAAATAATGTTGTCTAGGGATAAATTGTAAGCCCCTTTTTACTCAAGAAAAACATTTATTTCCTTTATTGCCCATTTTTCACTCTAACTTAAATGTTATTGCAAATTGTCTTCTACTATTTTCCTCCAGTTTTTCTTTTTGCCAAGGGATAGCAACAGGGAGTGGAGGGAATGCTGCAAACTCCCTCCTTGACAAATAATAGTCTTTCACAGCAAGCCACCCCAAAGGACACATCATTTTGAGTAAAAGACAGCAGCTCCAGTTTGCTCCTGATTGAAAGCAAATAGGTCTAGTCAAAATAGGAAAGGTGATTGCATCCCACAGAACTATCCATATGTCTTTTCAGCATTACTGGCTTAGGAAAGGAATGAAAACAGCCCCAAATCTAATGAACAAAGTGCCCTGCAAATAGAATCACAGAACATTGACAAATGTAAATTTCTATTGCCTGGATGAGAAATTGGCCTGCGAGAGGGCCATCCGAGTTACGCTCCAGAAGCACAGTACAGAAAGAGCTCAAGATGTTTAACTGTAGGCTTGCTTTGTCTTCTAACTCAGCCAAATTTCTGTGCATGCTGGAGACTCCTGTAATGGGGACCATTCAGCTGTGTGTGCTGAAATCCAAATTGGCATCGCCGAATGTCAAGCCCTGAACACAGCACAGTAGAAAGAGAAGGCTGGAGACCATTTTTTCTTCATTTTTATGAAAGATGGTTAATGGTCTTGATGTGGCTCCAGCTCTAAAACGTTACTGGCATGAAGTGTTACCAATTATCTGAGCTTCCCATGCCAGAGCTGCATAGAAACTGAAGCTGTTTTCCAGATTTTTTTTTTCCAATTTTGTAAATGGTAAGCTTAATGACCCCATGCTCAGCATGACTTTGGCAAAGCGATGTTGATACAAAACAGTAATGTAAAAATAACATGAATATTAAACCATAAGCCCTTGCTGTCTTGTTTCTCCTTCTATAAGGCTTTGTTGTTGTTTTTAAGGGAAAAAAAATCTCATCTATAACCAGGGACTGAACTTCACTGAAACTTGACTGATCTTTTCTTAATCCTTTTTAAAAGACACACAGTAAGCGTTCTCTGTGGCTTACCATAAAATAGTTTGGCTTAAGGTAAGTTAAATATCATGATAGATTTACCAGTAAATTTAAATATTTGTGAATAATATTGATGCTGTTACTATGCTAGTCCACTATACATTTTATAGCAAAATGCCTGAGGCTGAGTAACTTCCTTGGCTCCTGCTTCTGGTGGCCAGAGTTTGTTTGTACCTAGTGAGAGGCCCAGGTTGTACCAAAACACTGCCAAAAATAGAATAGGGCCTTGTTCAATCTGTGGTGGTGTTGGCCTTGAAACATGACCTGTTCTCATGAGAGTTAACCTCATCACACACATTAGCCCAGACATCCAACAGCAGTAGTAATTCCTTCAGAGGCTAGAGAGTGTGAGACTGAATTAACTTCCATAGGACCTCAACCCTTTAAAGTTCCATTTCTCAATAGAGGCATGATAGGGAGGATGAGACTAGCATATGAGCCTTGAGGGTTAACAATGTCTAAATCATAGACCTACTAATATATTTTAAACTCATTTATCACAACTGCTGGCCATTTAACCTCTGGATAAGTACACATATCCTTTCAGGGATTTGACTACATGTCAGTAAAATTTATATGACCCACAACTTCTACTTTATTTTTTAATTAAAGCAATTTATGCTTCCTGTGTCCAAATGAACATGCCAGTGATTAAATTAAATAAAATGAAAAATCACAACTATACCATTATAATAAAAATTACCAAGTTCTCTTGCTCCTTATTTTCATTTTTCTTTTTTTTGGCATGGGATACTTGTCTTTTCACCAGGGAGAAGCCATTCCAACTCCTGGGTTTATAATTCTGTGAAAAAAAAATGTGCCTTTTTAGTGTACAGAGATGAAACAATTTATCATATTTATTTCCATAGTCTTATGTATTTATAAATCCTATAAATTCTATAAACAAACAATTGTTTTAAAGGCATGTTCATGAATATCCATTAGAATTATTTTCATGCTATTTTAGGCACTACAATACATTTATCTGACTTTATCCAAAATCTATAGTCATTTTTATTTTAACAATTCAAATATTGTTCCCTGTTTATTCATAATAGGAACAGTTACAATTAAATATTGTTATGCATAGCTTGTTATCCATCAATTTAGTCTCCTTTAGACTGTATATTCTACTAAACACAGAGGATAAATGATACAATATGGCACACCTTCATTAGGAGCAAACAGTGTGTGTGAATCATGATGAAGGATTCATTTCTGGTGATTAATGATGCAGGCTGATCACATGTAGAACCTTTAAGTGTATCATTATACACCAAATGTTAAAAACAAAAAGCATCCATTATGTATAAAAATGTATATGCTATTTATTCAGATTCATCTTCAGTCCAGTAGTTTGCTTTTTTGGACTAGGAAAATGCACACATATCTAATGTGGCTTATGTTATTGCATCAAATATTTGTCTGTGTATATTTCTCCACATAAGAGTTCTGGAAAGATCACCAATATATGTGCTTCTGTTATGCCTTTTGATAATCTGGAACCTAGACAACTTAAAAAAAAACAGGAACTTTTGTTCTTAATATTATAGCATATGAAATATTTCAAATCTGCCTGCCACAAATTATACATATTATATTTTTAAAATATTTACCTATCTTCTACCTTCTCAAACTTTTCTCCTTTCAGTTCCCATATCTACTATGCTTTGTATTCTATTTTCTGGGAATCTCTTACCTTTCTATTAGAGCTTTGGATTATATCAATTAAAATTCACAAACAAATTTTATAAAGTATTTATGTATTTCCATCAGTATGGCAGTTTCTCAGAAAACTGGGAATCATGCTACCTCAAGACCCAATATAACCACTCTTGGTCATATACCCAAGGAATGCTCAATCATACCTCAAGCACACATGCTCAACTATGTTCACAGCAGCATTATTAAGAATAACCAGAGCCTGGAAACAACTTAGATGCCCCTCAACTGAAGAATGGATAAAGAAAATATGGTACATATATACAATGCAGTTCTACTCAACAGAGAAAAACAAGAACATCATAAAATTGCAGGCAAATGGATGGAACTAGAAAATGTCATCCTGAGTGAGGTAACCCAGACTCAGAAAGACAAATATGGTATGTACTCACTCATAAGTTGATACTAGATACAAAGCAAAGGATAACCAGACTACAACCCACAGCTCCAAAGAAGCTAGGTAACAGGGAGAACCCTAAGTGAGACACGTGGATCTACCTATTAAAGGGAAATAGATGAGATCTCCTAAGTAAACTCAGGGTGAGTGGGGCAATAGAGGGTAGGGGGTGGGGAATGAGAACATAAGGGAACAGCATGGTCGAGCAGGAGCAGGAACAGAGTGGGAGAGCAATGAAAGAATTACCATGATAAATGAAGATACCATGGGAATAGGGAAAAACAGAGTGCAAGAGAGGTTCCCAGGAATCCACAAGGATGTCCCCAGCTTAGACAACTAGCAATAGTGGAGTGGGTGCCTGAGTTGGCCTTCCTTGGTAATCAGATTGGTGAATACCCTGTCATCACAGAGCCTTCATACATTAACTGATGGAGGCAGATACAGAGTCCACAGCCAAGTACCAGGCCAAGCTCCAGGAGTCCAGGTCAAAGGGAGAGAAGAGGGATTCAGTGAGCCAGGGACATGGTGATCATGATGGGGAAATCAACAGAGACAACCAAACAAAGCTATTGGGAACTCATGAACTTTAGATGAACAACTATGGAGCCTGCATGGGAATGGACTAGGCCCTCTACATAAGTGAGAAAGTTGTTTAGTTTGGATTTACCCTTTTGGAAGAGGGGATGGAGGGGGCAGGTGGGAAGGCAGTTTCAGGAGGTCCCATTTATTAATTGTTACTCTCAGTGTCTGTGCTACTGGTGTTATATTTAGGAAGTGGTCTCCTGTGCCAATACATTCAAGACTACTTCCTACTTTCTCTTCTATCAAGTTCAGTATAACTGGATTTATGTTGAGGTCTTTGATCCACTTGGACTTGAGTTTTGTGCATGGCGACAGATATGGATCCATTTGCAATCTTCTGCATGTTGACATTCAGTTATGCCAGCAGCATTTGTTGAAGATGCTTTCTTTTTTTCATGGTACAGTTTTGGCTTCCTTGTTGAAAATTATGTTCATAGGTGTGTGGATTAATGTCAGGGTCTTCAATTAGATTCTATTTGTCCACATGTTGGTTTTTATGCCAGTACCAAGCTGTTTTTATTACTATAGCTCTATAGTAGAGCTTGAAGTCAGGGATCATGATGCCTCCATGACTGGCCACACTATTGGAGGCCCATGAACTGTAGACTAGTGGCTGTGAAGCCCCCACAGAATTGGACTAGGCCCTCTGGATATGGAAGATAGTTGTTTGGCTCAAACTGTTTTGGGGGGCACCCAGGCAGGGGGATCGGGATCTGTCCCTGGTGCATGGGCAGACTTCTGGGAATCTGGTGCCTGTGGTGTGGTGCCTTGAGCAGCCTTGGTACAGTGGGAAGGGGCTTGGACCTGCTTAGGCTCAGTGTGCCGGGCTCTGCTGACTCCCCATGGAAGACCTTGATGTGGGGGATGTGGGGATGTGGCGTGGCTTGGGAGGGAGAGCTGGGAGATGGGAGGAGAGAGGAGGTGGGATCTGTTGGTGGTATGTGGAGTGAGTAGAAAAAATTTTTTTGTTTTGTTTTGTTTTGTTTTTCGAGACAGGGTTTCTCTGCGTAGCTTTGCGCCTTTCCTGGAACTCGCTTTGGAGACCAGGCGGGCCTCGAACTCATAGAGATCCGCCTGCCTCTGTCTCCCGAGTGCTGGGATTAAAGGCATGCGCCACCACCGCCCAGTGAGTAGAAAATTTTTTACTAAAGAAAAATATAAAAAAGTGGGCTTATTTGAACATGATATATTTCTATAAATTTCATCTTGTTTGTGATGGGACTCTATTTTTTCCATGTTCTGCTCTATTTTTGATAACCTGTCTGTTCCCTTAAGATGAATGCATACAAGTACATTCCTTACCTGATGCTTGTGAAATAATTAGGTTTCCCTTATTTAAATAATGGGAAGTTACATGGCCACTCCACCTCATTAGCAACCAGCAATAAATGACAACATGCTCTATGTTATATATCTCTAAATACATACAGCTCTAGAGAAAATACCTTGTTGTGCACTTTCTTACATACAAGCACAGGACTTCAATTAGTTAGACTTTGCTGTGTATCTGTCTGCTTCCCATGGACAACATAGCAACCACATCCTTTGACTTATACAACAAACATTTGTGAATTACATTTCTGGAGGCTAAAATTTCAAGATTCATAGATTGAATGTTTAGAATTTTACTGTGAGCAGTGGGAGAGGATATATATCCCAGCTTCTAGACCATTCCATTCCCATGTTGGTAGAAACAGTGGAACCTCTCCACTCACAAGCTCTGAGTGGGTTTGTGCCCATATCCCCTGTGGTTTATAAATGACAAGGTAATAGATAATTACTATACTTCTTTAATCTTATCTAAATTGAACCAACTGAATATATAATGATTATGTTTTCAAATAGGGCCATATTCTGACATATTATAGGTCAGATCAATGACAATTGTTGGGGTGGGATGTTAAAATTTAATCAGCGACATCATATAATTTCCACATGATGACTTAAAATAAAAATTATTAACGAAACCTGATTCAGAGTAAATGATGAAATAGAATTGACTCCATGGTCAAGGAGAGAGTCATAATAAGGGGGGATATGACTATGTTCTTAAGGGAGAAAGAGAAAAAGGTTGAAAATCTACAAATTACACAAAAGAAGACCTGAAAAGTATAGAGAAAAATGAGGAATATGCAAATAAGAAATAGATGTTACTTCCAAAAGCAGTTTCTTTTCTTTCTATATGGCCCTTCAGATTTTTTACTTTTAATAAGAATATATATATATGCCAACAAACTTGGAAGAAAAATACAAGCTAAACACTCAAATAATGAGACAAAAACACAGAAGTGTGGAAAAAAAACAAATGTATGACTCCTCTAAAAGCTTATAATTCCTCATTGCTGATTTCAACTAGATTCCAATGTGCATTGTGATGTGTGACAACAGATTATTGCTAAAGAATAATCAGTGATCCTGAAGGAAATAAAAAGAATCAAATAAACTCAGTTTAGGACATAGAGAGAAAATCCAAACAGAAGGAAAAGCAAAAATGATGAGAAAACAGGCATTATAAAGAAAATCAGCAACACAGAAGAAAAATGCAACCACATATTTGAGATTTTGACACACAAACATATTCTACCTGTTGGAAACAGGAACTAAAGTAATCAAATAAAAAATGCCATGGAAATCATCATTAGTGGACTCAACCAAGCAAAAGAAAATGTGTTGGCAGTGGAAGAGAAGGTCAACGAAATACTGAAGTCAAACATCAAAAAGGAAAATTAATAATTATTTATTTAAGTCATTGTTTCTATTTTTGTGAAGAAACCCTTGACCAAATTCAATGTGTGGAAGAAAAGGCTTATTTACTTACCACGTCCCAGGCCAAAGTGCACCTCTGAGGACAGGTAGGACAGGAACCAAGGCTGGAGCCTTGATGTCATAACTGAAGCAGAGACCATAGAAGAATGAAGTTTTCTGGATTGCTCTGGCTTGACAAAATGGCAACTTTATCCATTGCTTTTCTAATAGAACCCTGGACCATCTGGCCAGGGATGACACCTTCATACTGAACTGGATCCTCCCACATCAATTATTTATGGAAATTTGACTACAGGCCAATTAGATGAAGACATTTCCTCAAATGAAGTCCCTCTTTCCAGCTGGCTCTAGCTTGTATCAAGTTGACAAAAAACAAACAACCAATCAGCAACTAACTGGCACATTCATGATCCCTTAGACAACATTTTGTTCTGTGTTAAGCTAGACAGTCCTTTGGTCTCTGTGGACCACTTTCATTTGTCTGTTTAACAGCCAGTCTTCTATGCAGTCTAATTTATAAGACTACCTACCTATCAGTTAGTGAAATAATGACCACTGAACCTCATGTCATTCATCGTCTAATGGACCAGATCAGAAATTTTTCCCATGTTAATTTCAAAAAAAAAATTTTTTATAGTAAAATTGTCAAAAGTATCTAGAGTCTACATCATGCCTCAAGTTCAGACTCAATTCATAATCATGGAACACAGGCTCCAACTACTCTGGAGAACCTTCTACTCTTCAAATGTCTTCAGAAAAAGAATGCCAGCCAGTCTTGCAAGTCTTCAGACAGAAGACAAGCACATTTCACACTGATATTTTCAAAAATTGTCATAGGTGTTTTTAATAAGGTACAATTTAATCCATGTAATTCCCTTAATGCTAAATGAGTCAATATGTAAAACCAAAATAAACTTAGATATTTCTATAAGCCACCTAAAATCAAACTCTAACTAGTGAACCTATAAACAGAGTGGCAAATTATGAAAATTTAAAATTAGACTTTAGAACATATTAATTCCTTAAAACACATTAAGGTCTAACAGTCAGGTACAAATATATAGTACAAGAAGTCAGGAAACATGTGAATGAAATAAACATTTTAGGAGGAATATTCTGTAGGTGGTTAATGTGAAAAAAAATCTGCTAATAATTTAGTCATATTGAAATAACTATAGAAAAAATCAAGGTATAAATAATTACCTTATATAATCTTGAATGTGGAGCCCTTTCCAAAAATTCACTGGTGTACATAGGGAAGATAAGGATATGAAAAATAAAATGGTATTTCAACTTTGTGTAAGAGACTTATTTATGAAGCTTCCGGTGGCCTAAAATACATTTTTATTATATACATGTTCCTCTTATTGATGATAGCTCCATACGTGCTTAAATATTTTCTCATTTTAAAAAAATGGCCACTTGGGCACTTGATACATTTTAGCAGAATTCATAATGTATTGGTATGGGTACCATTTATCTTTGAAATCATTGTATCTGTTATTATCTAAACAACAGTTGTGAACCCGTGAGTCACAACCCTGTGGGGGTTGAATGACCCTTTCACAGGATTTACCCAAGACCATCATAAAACATAGATATTTGTATTATGATTCATAACAGTAGGAAAATTACAGTTATGAAGTTGCAATGAAAATAATTTTATGGCTGGGGGTCGCCACAACGTGAGGAACTATATGAAAGAGTCACAGCATTAGGAAGGTTGAAACCACCAATCTAAAAGATGATGTTACCAAAAACATAGACCGATAGAGGTAGAGATAGGGATGACAGAGATGAAGATAAATATGGAGATGGGATGAGATGAAGAGTCAAATGACAGGGAGGACAGAGACATGAACACAAATAGATGTAATGGTGATGCTTTCCAATGACCCTGCAGTGTCCTACAATAGGAAAGACAGAAATATTTGAATTTTGTTTTCCTAGTCTTCAGTTAATTTTAGCAAAATAATATTCTTCCAGGGGACCTCAAAGCTTTTGGAAGGTTGAAGGCAGAGTAAATGATCACAAAGTAATAATAAACCTAAAATAATAAAGTAAGGCCACTGATTTCTGCAAAGTGGCCGCAGTTAGACAAACCAGGCTTACTTGCCAATAAGTTATGGTAGCTCTAAACCGGACATGGAGAGTGAGAAACTAGCATCAAGCAACATGGAGATAGCATTTCAGAAGCCGTGAGAGCAATGGCTCACATAGTCTTAGTTATCTGATAATGGTTCAGTTCTCCAAGGATGAGTATTTGTTCACATATGCACAGCGTATTCTGCAATTAACTTTGTCAACAGCAACCAGATCTGAATATCACAATTTTTTTTTCCTGTGGTCAAGGGAAATGAGATGATGGTGCTGGCTGCTATTCACTTAAAAGCTTGGCCACTAAAGTTGATATACAAATGTTGTTCCTTGTCACACAGTTAAAATTCAATAGTGAAATAATAGTATCACTGTTCTTTCAAAGCAGTATATTTCTTTTGCATTATAATAAGATATATTGGGGCCGATGATTTCAAAACTTTAAAACTTGTGAAAATTGTGTAATGGACTCATTCGACTCTCTTTGAATGACTTTGAACTTCAGAGGTCAACAAAAAGCCCACCACCAGTTTCCATTTGTAGAAAATGAATAGCAGTCACTCAAATTTCAAAAGATTATTTTGAAAGTTAGATACAATATATTTAAATAATTATTTTAAAACTAGCAAAATGATATATAAATTTATTACACTACATAGAACCAGCATTTAAGTACTTATAACTAGAAGCAACAAAGAAAATCTAGGCAAATCATTGAAAAAAAATTTCCTCCAAGTAACATATGTATAGTCATTGTCTGTGATGTAAGCTGCCAGTTAGTGATGTTTCCAGTATTGTATGTGTAGCTTAAACTGTAATGTGCTGTCATTTTCTCAGATTAACTTTCTCCAGGCTCCATTCTTCTCATTCACATCTTTAGACATAACTTATTTGACTAGAATTATTTTTTTCTATTCTGCATATATATTGAACAGTCTGAGTTACACATTCCAGTAAATATGGTTTCTATGCTCACAGGGATATCTCATCTACATAAATTTACATGGGTTCTTTTTATTCTTTGTATAAAAATTAAAGAAGAAAAAATTGGTAATTTTAGAAGAATTTAAAGAGCAAATTTGGAGTGAGCTGATTTACCTTATGAATTGCACAACATTCATGAAATACACTTTAGGGGATCCCTGGGGACTCAACTTTTGAGCATTTGCAGGTGTTTATTTGCAGCTTTTTATAATTATAATCCACAATTCTATATAGGGTGTCCTGGGATGAATAGAAGAAACATGAATTTGTGTTTTAACAATAGTTTTATTGTTTCTCCAGAACAATAAAGAAGAGCCCACCTGTTTTACAATGTAGAATGGTGCCGAGGCACACAAACATTTTCACCCACATATTTTGGAAATTTCTATAAAGTAGTGTGCTCAGTAAGTGCTATACAATGAGTCTACTGTTCAAAAGTTGGCAAAGAAATCGTTTGCTACCAAGCATCAAGTACTAAAAATATTTTAAATTGTATAATCCAATAATACATACTATATGGGTATACAAGTATTTATTTTATATTTTCTATGAAAGATAAATCTGGATATATGATTCTGAGAAACAGCTGTGTAGGAAGCATCATGCAGGAAGGAATTTCTCCATCTAATAACATTTATATTGGCATCACATGTAGGTTACTATTTGAAAGAACATGCATGAAAAGCTCTCAGATTACCAAACCTTAGTCAGATTATCATTTATTTCAGACAATTTACTCTTTTGACAGATAAGCTGTTCATACCCTACCTTAAACCAACTCTGAGGTGTTCCAAATGCAAAAATACTCCCAGAGTGACTTGCACTTACCTTGTGAGGGTGATGATAATGAAATAATTAGTAAACAACACTGTTATCCAAGAATGTCAAGAATAGGTTTTTGATAGCTGACCGCTTTTTAAAAGGAATCGCTGATAACATGGCTGTCTCTGGCGTCAGTCTCTCCTTTTCCATCTCTTCTTCCTCTTGCTAGAAAAGAATTCCAGGTGATTTTATAGGAAGAACCATTTTAAATTATCCATCCACTCTTATTTTTCCTTTTTACCAATTTTGAAGGTAGACAAGGAAGTTTTGAACACCCATCCTGAAAAAAATTAGAAACACTTTGTTCATAACTAGGCAAAACACCAGAAAGAAATGGTATCTGAGAACATCTTTGATCATGTCTCAGCACAGACAGCCTCCAACAGAAACAAAAAAAATCATCTGGAAAGCAAACCTGAGTGTGGAAGAAAATGCTTTTAATGTTGCTGCTTTAGAGATGCAACTTTCTCTTTCTAATTACTTTGTTTGCAGACCAAGAAATGAGTTATCCTTGTGCCATCCTTATCCATATATATTATTGCATCTTGTATTAGTTTGCTCTACATAGACTGTCCATCTATTTTCCATTGAGCTAAATATTCACATACAGGCCTCAACACAAAGTTGATGGCAAATAAAGAAAAAGGAAAAGAAAATGAACAATCCAATGTGGAAAATGTATAAACACTGTCCATGAAAAGGTCTGTTTACTGATATACTAAACAAAGACATTAACATTTAAAACCACAGATTGACCCCTAACACAGTGATAATAAGGTCATTTTAATACCTCATATTTATAAATGAAAAGTTCATATGGAATAATACTAAACAAAAACAGTCTGGAATTCAATAAAAAAAAAATGAACTTAACAGGCATCTATGAAATATTTCCCCCACACTAAGAAATACATTCTCAGCAACCCAAGCACAGTTCTTCCAAATAAACTGCACATACAAAGAAAGTCTGAAATCATGCCCTGCATTCTATCAGACCACAATTGATTAAAGCTTCATATAAACAGCAATAGAAATAAGAGAACCTACATAAATTGCTGGAAGTTAGACATCACTAAATTTTAATGGGCTAAGAAATTTATATATATATATATATATATATATATATATGTGTGTGTGTGTGTGTGTGTGTGTGTAATTAAAATAGAAAATATACATATCTATACAAATAAATTCCTAGAAGTAAAGAAACATAAAAACAACATATCAGGATCTACTGGAAACAATGAAAATAGTCATAAGATGGCATTTAAAGAACTTTTTTTTGCCTATATCAAACAATGTGAGATATCTCAAATTATTAAATTATGGTATCACATGGAGGCCTGGCAAAATAGTAACAATCTATACCCAAAAAAATAGAAAGGAAGAGATTATTAAAATCATGGTTTATATTATAAAATAGACAAGAATATGAATATATATATATATATATACATACATACATACACATATATATATGTGTATATATATATATATATATATATATATATATATATATAGAGAGAGAGAGAGAGAGAGAGAGAAAATCAGTGAGATGAGGTGCTGGTTCTTTCAAATGATTAACAAGATTGATGAACCTAGTTCTATTAACCAAAACAGATAGCTCACAAGATAGTGAGAGAAATAACAAAGAGATAAAATTCAAATAAAATCTACTAAATTTAAATCAAGATAAAGCAAATAATTTAATAGACCCATAATATTTAACAAAATAGAAGTAGAAATGTAGCACATTCCACATTTAAAGAATAATAATATTTCCCAAATCAATGCCAGAGAAAACACAAACACACACACACACACACACACACACACACACACACACACACACAGAATAAAAATTAAAGGCTATTTTCTGATTAGCATAAATTTAAAAATCTTAACACTTGGAAACAACCTAAGATCATAGAAGAAGGATTATATGTCATATTAAGTAGCTTCATCCCAGAGATGAATGGATGGTTAATTATGTGTAAAAAATGATATGTAATCCACTTCATAAAAACACTACTAGCACAGAATCATGATAGCATATGCAGAAAAAGTCCTTGGCAAAATCCAACATCCCTCCTGATGAAAGTCCAGGAGAATTAATGGATATAGGGTGCCTATCTCATCGTAATAAAGAAAATACACAGCAAGTTCATGGCAAGCATCATTCTTAACTCAAAGCTTTCCACTAGAAACAAGACTATGACACAGTGATATAGTCTTTCTCTCCTTCTGTTTAGCACAATACTTGATGTCCTAGCTATACCATTAAGACAAGTGAAAGAGATAAAGGGTACATACATAGGAAAGAAGAGATCAAATTGTTCTTATTGAAATTTAAAATCAAAATCGAGTTGAATCATTTCTCTTCTTCTCTTTCCTCCTCATAATGTGGCATACACATATGAAGCACATTCCTTATTAACATTAACAATAAAAACCCAGAGTAAGATATTGAGAATGAAAGCTGAAAGATCAGAGAAGCAGAGCAGCCAGCAGCTTCTTCCCTCTACAAAATCTCAAACCCAATGGGGTCGAGGGATTCTCTCTCCACCGCATTATATTTCCGTCTTCCCTTCCTGTGTGCTGGGATCAAAGGCATGATCCTCCCAAGTGCTGGGATTAAAAATGTGTGCCACAACTGCCTAGCTTCTATGATTAACTAGTGACTAACTCCATACTCTGATTTCCAGGCAAGTTTTATTTATTAGAACACAAACAAAATATCACACAACATTTACCCTCTTTTCTCTAAACAAAAAGTGAAGGCTTTAACCAACATAGAAAAAATATATACAATAAGGACAGTAAGTATATATAAATATATACAGGTAATAATTACATTAACATAGCCTACTCAATTAGCATCTGACAAATACAGAGAAATTACTCCATTATCTAGCCTATCTTGGTGAGTCCAAAGTGTTTAATTCACTTTTTATCCTAAATTGCATTGCCAACCCAAACTATCTTTTTATGTTTTCAACCTTACACACTTTATACCTTTTTCGTGGGTTTCTTTTCTGAATCTGGTAAAAAAAACTATAACAATAACTGTCTAGTCTTCAACTCATCAGAGACCTGAGAAGGATATAATATTACCTGAGTAAATAGAAAGTGTAGAGCAAACAACTTCTAAAAATAAAAAATGACAGAAACAGCTGACTGCCTGGACAGTCATTCAAGATTCCTCTGTTATGTTGGGGCATCCATCTTCTGCCTACATGCCTAGAATATCTAACAGTCTTTTCTGTGAAGCAGGTTTTTTGAAGAACTGTCCCACTTTGTCTTGGCAAAGTAGGGTAGTCACTTTCTTTTCTGTCCTGCTTGTCCAATTTGGACAGTATATTGTCAGCAGTTAAGATAATGGCAGTTTTTGGCTCAGTGGCTAACTTTTACCCCAAAGAAAGCAAACTCCATATGGAGTTTCTTCAGCGCCCATCATCTTCTCTGAAGTAGATTGGTGCTGTCAGGAACAGACATGTATCATTGTCATAAAAAAATTAAAGTATGTTATTAAAACATCTTTAATGCCATCTTCTGTAGATCTCCAAAGTGTTTGAAGAGCACCTGTTTATCTAAAATATATCATTGTTTGACCTTGAATGCATACCTAACATGACTACAAGTTTTATTGAAATAGGTGACTAACTACTAACCTGCATTTCTTTATTAACTTAAATAGTTTGTAATAATAACTTTCAAGGGTTAGAAATTTACATTATATTTTTAGATGAACTATACAGGTATAATACCTTGAACAAGAGTAGAAATGTATGTACAGTATGTTTTAACCAAAATAATCTTAAATTTGTATCAATATATAAAAATCATAACAATGTAAAATATTTAAAACGAGTAGTTGCTTTTTTGGTTTAAAACTAGATTCAATAATCTATCTTATATCCTATCATTTCAATAATATGTGTAGTATAACAAAAATAACCTCACATTTTTATCAATATATAAAAATCCAAGTCAATATAAAATATTTAAAAATAGTAGTTGCTATTTAAAAGTAGATTCAATGATACATTTTAACCTATTTCTATATCCCCTTTTTTTTGTTTTAGATCAAGATCCTTGAATCTAATCTCCTTTGTTAAGCTTTCCCCCCACTGTTACCAATAACAATTTGTAACCAATTTCCTAAATGATAAAAAATATCCATAACAGGTTTAATGACCAGAAACAACCCACCCCACCTCTTGGAAATGTGGGCATCATGTTTTTAAAATGATTTCCTGCTGTGTAGGGGTGATGGCTTCTTTAAGGGACCATGAAAAAAAATTGGGATAATTGTCAAGTCCTGGGAGAGCTAGCTGTATCATTTGTTATCCAGTCTCTGTGTAATGGGACAGGGCAGGGATTGTCTCAAGTCCTGGCTAGTGTAGATCATCTCAGCCAGCCACCTGGAAATTGTCCTGAGCAGTTTAGAGTCCCAAACCGATCTTTAGGTAGTGTTTGTCATCTTAGTGACATTACCAAAGTCCAGGTGGAATTGTCGTTGTGGGGACCCATTATCATTTTGGAGACTTCAGAGATTGACCAGATCAGATTATCATTTCCATTTCTTGTCCAAAGGTCTTTAAATTCCTCAAGATGGTTCTGTTTATTTGTCTGGAAAGACAAAACAAAACCCTCCCCAATCTTAACTTTTGGGAGTTTCCCTTTTTGTAAATTATATCTGATCAAATGAAAAGCATTTGTTAGTTTATAAGTTAGTTTAGATCAAGTAGTCACATTGTTTGATGAAATCTCACCTCTTCTAATCAAGAGGCCTCTCTTGCTCAAATATAATCTTTATTAATTTTGATTTATGATTTCTCCTGAAATTTTTCTTTTATTTTCTAAAGCTGTTCTATCATCCAGAGCCGTATGTTTTGTTTTGTTTTATTTATTTATTTTTATTAAGAGATTTTTCTTTTCATTTTACATATCAACCACAGATTCCCCTGTCTTCCCTCCTCGCACCCCCCAGCATTTCCTCCAACCCACCCCCCATTCTCACCTCCTCCAAGGCAAGGTCTTTCCTGGGGAGTCAGCCCAGCCTGGCAGATTTAGTTGAAGCAGGTCCAAGCCCCTTCTCCCAGCACCAAGGCTATGCAAAGTGTCTCACCATAGGCACTGGGCTTCAAAAAGCAGGCTCAACCACTAGGGACAAGTCCCAATCCCACTGCCTTGGGGCCCCTAAACAGTTCAAGCTAAATGACTATCTCACTTATTCAGAGGGCCTAGTCAAATACCGTGAAGGCTCCTCAACTATTGGTCCACAGTTCATGTGTTTCCACTAGTTTGAATAGTTGTCTCTGTACTTTTTCCAATCATGGTCTTGATATCTCTTGCTCATAGAATTCTCTCAACGATTGGACTCCTGGACTGGACAGAGCAAGTCTCTAGCTCCTAGGCCCTGGGGGCACATCATGTGCCCCTACCCCAAGCCATTGGAGCCCCAGGGATGGGCTAGCTGCCCCTTCTCCCATCCCCTTGCCAAGATAACAGCCCCCGTGTTTTGTTTTAAATAAGTTTTAGGTCCTTTAATTGCTCTGGGAAGGAGTTTCCCCCATGGTGAATGACTGAACCAAATTTGACATGGGGGCCTGTGAGAGAGAGACCCTCCAAGGCATTTCCAGAAGACAAAGAGTTACCCTGTCTGTCCCTTGTTGATCTGCATTCATTGATCCAATGTCTGCCTTTGCCATATATTCCACATACTCCAGAAAGGAGGGGCTTTTTGTTTGGATTATTCCTAGAAAAAAACATTGTTTCTAGGAATGCCCTGTCTACAATTCCTTTTTAGGTAACCTTGTTTGCCACAATTAAAACACTGGAAATTTTGTTTTTTCTTCAAGCCTCTGGAAATCACTCTCCCATCCAAGCATCATCATGGTTATGAGATTCAATATTGACTGTATCTCAGATCCATTTCTCTATGGGTACTGATCTTGCCTTTAAAGGCCAAATTACCCTTTTGCATTGTGAATTAGTATTTCCAAAAGCCAAAGATTCAATTCTTATTCATCTAGCTTCTGAATTTTGTATCATTCTATTTACAGCTGAAGTTAATCATTGTAAGAAATCAGTGAAGGTTTCTTTTGGGCCCTGTATAACTTTAGTAAATGACTCAGTTCTTTTTCTGACTCCTTCAGTTCTGTGCTAAGCATTCAAAGCTGCTGCATGGCATAGAGCCAGGGTATGGTCATCATATAGAGATTGTCTTTGTACATCAGAATCATTGCCCCCTCCAAGAAGTTGGTCTTGAGAGATTTCAATATCTCTAGCCCTACTTCAATGTTAATGGCTTTAGCTTGATCTTTCCACTAGGTCCTCCACTGCAATTGAGGACCAGTCTCCAATACTGCTGTGACCAAGTCTTTCTAGTCTTGTGGGACAATTTTGTTACTAGCTGACCATGAATTTTAACATCTGCTTCACAAAAGGTGAATGCATACAATATGAGACTATTGCTTCCTTAAACCTCCTAAAATATAATGTTTTCACAGGAATCCAGTCAGCTCTTACACAGCCTTGGGTATAGTTGTCATTTGGCAGTTGACTGTAAGGTGACTGAATAAATTAAGGTTGGTTATTTGAAAAACTTGGGCTGTTCCTCTCTAATTTTATAATGTAATGTCAAGGCTGGTTCTCCTTTAAATTTCTCCAACTTTGAATATCTTTTGAATCTTGTAACTTAGCAGTCAAATAGCATTATTTTTCGTTGTAATGTTTTCTAAGACCTGTATATTGACACTTATATCAAGTATTATTTTTACAGATGAACCATGAATTATCAAACTGATAATAAAAATTATCAAAATGATAATTAACATTATGTCAATCCAAGTTAAGTTGATTATCCCTTCATTTAATTATTCCATTTTTAAACCATGCATTGTGTAATTATACAGAGACCTCACTCTTTCCATTGTAATAATGTTTCCCATTTTTTAATGTGGGGAAAAAAAACAAAACCCCTGTCTATCTTTTTTTTTTAATTTAATTTACCCCTTAAAGAATTCTCAACTGCCTCACCAAATCTGCCCACAATGACAGTGAAGATGATGGTGAAGTATGAGACTAATTGCTGTTGGGTAGAATAATAGAAGCCCAAATGCATGTGCCAAGGGAGCTACCTAGTGTGGCAGCAGCCTAAGGAGAGAGTCCAGGGAAAGCCCACAACCCACTGGGAGAGAAGAAAACAAAGAGCCAGCCATCTGCAGGGGGGAATGTGTGAAAGCAGCTAACAACAGCAGCCTTTGGAGCCCAAATGTCTGTGGGTTTTGCTGCAGAGAGGCTGCAACAGAGGTTTGGGGGAAAAAGAAAGGAAAACATAGCCAGCAAGGCTCTGGGTGACTCCAGTGGGAGGCCCCACTGTGTAGACGAATTTCTAAATGGTCTTATTAGATAAAAAACATGGAGCCAAATACAGGAATGAAAGCCTTAGATTAGGGAAATAGTGAAAGCCACCAGCCAACCTTACCTCACCAACTCTGCAGCTTCCAAATGTCATGACTTCCTGTCTACCCAGGCTTTTATTGCCTTGCTCTTCTGCCCTTTCATTGGCTCTTAGCCTAGCTACCTCACTTCCTTTTCCTATGCAGCTCTTTCACTGTCTGTCTGCACAGACCTCCAGATCTCTATGGTTGGTACTGGGATTAAAGGCGTGTGTCACCATGCTTGGCTCTGTTCCCTAGTGTGGCCTTGAACACACAGAGACCCTGCCTGCTAAGTGATAGGATTAAGGGTGTGGGCTATCACTGCCTAACTTCTTTGTTTACTTAAAATGGCTTGCTATTTCCTCTGGTCTCCAGGCAAACTTTAAATATTAACATACAAATAAAATATCACCACACCACTGGAGCTCCACAATGTGCCAGTTGCTACAAAGCTATTGGAAAGCTGTCTTGTTTTTTGTTGTTGTTGTTGTTGTTTTTTGTGAATTGGTGCCCCAAAAGTTGGACACCTGATGAAGCACAATCCTAATTAGTCTTAACAATGAAAACCTAGAGACAGATATTGAGGGTGAAAGCTGAAAAATCAGAAGCAGAGTAGCCAGCTGCTAGAGACTTCTTACCTCTATGAACTCTCAGATCCAATGGGGGAGTGAGATCTTGTCTCCACCTGCCTTGTATTTCTGTCTCCACCTCCTTAGTGCTGGGATTAAAGGCATAAGCCTCCCATGTGCTGGGATCAAAGACTTGAGCCACACTGCCTGGCCTCCATGGTTAACTAGTGGATAGATCCACCCCTCTGATCTCCAGGAAAGCTTTATTTATCTGAACACAAACAAAATATCACACAACATGCATGCATACATACATACATATGTGTGTGATATATAAGTATATATTATATACTTTATATAATATAAATATGTGGATAAATAATCAGTCCATTTAGTCTTATGTGCATAATATATACAAGGATAGTAAGTCCCTTGTGAATATATATATATATATTCACATATATATACACATATATATATTCACATATATATATATACACATATATATACACACATATATATATTCACATATATATATATGCTTATGTGTATATGATTCATTCAGATTCAATCAGAGAATATAGGACATTAATCCAATTGGAGAATTGTTGGTTACAATGAAGATGTTGGTGACATTATTTCTTCTTTATGAATATCTTGCAGATTGATTTTGCTGTGGTTTATAAGTGACAATACTAGGTAGTACAAACACCATGCACAGAGCTACTTGGGAGGAGAAGTGGCTTATTTGGCTTGTCACAGTTCATCACCAAAGGAAATCAGTACAGGATCTCAAACAAGACAAGAACCTGGAGGACCTAATACAGAGGCCATGGAGGGGTGTTGTTTAATGTCTTGTTCACATGGCTTGTTCAGTCTGCTTTTCTATAGAATCCAGGACCACTAGTCCAAGGGTTTCACCATCTACAATATCTACAATACGCTAGCCCCTTCCTCATCAATTACTAATTAAGAAAATGCTTTACAGCCTTTCTTAGACCTGATCTTACAGAGATATTTCCTCAATGGGGAAAATTTTTCCTTCCTCTTTGATGACTCTAGCTTCTGTCAAGTTTACATAAAACTAGCCAGTACCTTCCCTCCCACAAAAAAAAGTCAACTCCCACAGCTTACAAATACATTCAGCAGAGTGTCAGGACACACAATTAACACATAAAAATAGTATTGTTCCCATGTGCAAATGACAAACACGCAGAGTACGATATCAGGAAAGCAAAATCCTTCACAATAACCTAAATAAAGTTTAAGGTATCTTTGGAAAAAAAATCTAATCAAGGAAGATAAGAAAAACATTGAAGAAGTTACTTATTCTCACATGTTCCCTTTTTGGAAGAATTAATATTTTGAAAATTGCCATCATGCTAAAAGTAATCTCCAAGTTCACTGCAGTTCCCTTCAAAAGTCCAAAGCAATTCTTCAGATACATTGAAAAGATCTTTACAATGTCTGTTTTCTAACAGGAGAGACAGAATGAGGTTGTCCCAGATAGGAGTGGAGGTAGGGGGAACTGGCAGGAAAAACTGTAATTAGAATATAGTGTATAAAACAAATCTATTGTCATACAAGAAAAAATACAGAAATAAAAAAAGCTCAAATAGATAAAACATCCTGAAAAAATAAACAAAAACCAAAAACCGAAGAACCTCAATATAAGACCTGGAAGCCTCAACCTTCTAAGAGAGAAATTGGAGAATAAGTTTGAACTGAAAGGGATACCAATATTGAAAAATGGGACCTTATGAAAATCAGAAGTTTCCATCTGGTTAAGGACACCAATATTTGAGTGAAGACAGGAACAATATTTAAAGGCTTTAAAGTATACTTACAGATATATTAGAGTTTATCTTTAAAAATCTATAGAAATGTGCAAGAAACTTCATCTAAAAACAGATCAGGAACAAAACATTGTGAAACACTATGATATAAATTATCAAACAAAACCTGTAACTCTCATATATTAAACAAAATTTCAGTTGGTCTTCACTGTGTATGATTAGAATCTAATGAATTTAAGTACAATGACCTAGTAAAATATGATCAGATTCCCCATTGTCATTATTTAAATTAAGTTACTAATCTTCACACTGTTACCCAATAACAGATAAGCATCTTGATCAATGAAGTGTGGCAGGATATGAATCAATGGTAGATTGTTTAACCAGCATACAAAAGACTCTGGATTTAATCTCTATAACCATACAGAATAAGTAACAACAAAAATTGTCGTAATCAACCAGGGATGTTCAGTCTTTCATACTTTGTATGTGACTTGTCAAACAGAGTCTGTTATTCAAATAATATGCAGACAATGTTTGTGGCTATGTATTCCCTCACTGCCTTGCATACATTTTAAGAAAGTTGATCATCATGAGAGGAAACAGATCAGCAAAAATAAAAAGGGAGTGGAGAGACAGGAGTAAATGCTGGCACTAAAATTCTAATTGAACCTGTGCGGAGCAGAGTTACACTAGAAACGGCTGACCCCAGAATTTGGGCATTGCTGCCGCTCAAGATACAATGAATATGTAGCCGGGGGAACTTGCTGAGGCAAAGACCAACATGAATGGAGAAAATGGTTATAAAAAAAGATGAAATTGTCCCAGAGGAAGTGATGCTGAAAAAGCCTTCACTTTAAAGGAATACTCCAAAATATTCTATGACATTGAGAGTGAAAAGGATAAGATATTTGAAGTTGATCCATGCTTAGAAAAATGGTATGGCAATTTGTTAAGCATGAAAATGACTCACACTCTATTGTAAGCTCTAAAACAAGAAGGAATAGGCAAAAATTCCCAGTTTTTCTTTGTACATTTTACTGAAAATTAAAAGTTTCATTTATCTCCTTATTATATGTTAAATCACAGTATGTTATGTTAGTTATATACATTTTTATTTCCTTATACATTAACAATCTATAGGAAAAGAATATTTAATGTTTTGAAATATATGTTTAAATTCTAAATATATCTTAAATTTCCCCCTGATAATTAGGATCACATTAATTACTTTCTGTTTCATGACCATTTTTATAGACTTGAGATATGTGTTATCCTTTCAAGGCCTGATCTTCCTGCATGAACCATACTTTTTCAGATTAATTAAAAGCTGATCATTTCCTTCCTGGTGATTAGCTACTAAGGAGACTCTATTTTCATTGACTATGTTGGTCCATTCAGGAATCAAATATTTCTTCACTAAAACGTTGACCTGTTGAAGCATAAATATGTATCCTATTTCAGCTATGTTTTGATAGCAGATTTTAGAGGGATGCCCTAGGAATAAAAAGATATTTTATTATTCAATAAACAATTTGTATTCTGAATCTCTAATCACCTTGCAATTGTTCACTTTCTCTGAAGAGTGAATGGAAATTTAGCAATCCTATCTTTACATCTACCATAGGAAAATCAGATATTGTAACTTCCTATGCCATTCATGACACCGTCTAGTGATGGTGTTTCACGTCTACATTATTTGGTTTCAACATCAGTAGCCTAGAAATTAAAGCATCATTTTTAAATCACGTGTATTTTACGTACTTATTTGCTTTATGTATTGCTAATGTTGTAGTATTTATTTCAATACTAGAACAAATTGTACACTGTTACACTGTTGATATTTATAGGAGTAATTCACTCATTTCAAATACTACACACAAATAGTTAACCATCGGTTCTCCAGATATTGTTCAAGAAATTTTTAAAAAATCATAGCACAGAATCTTTGCAGATGTCTTACTATTTATTTGGCATACTTAAAAATGTAAATTACAGAAGTGCATATTGTTATTTATAGTCAAATTTCTTGCTCTATGTCAATCACATGCAAGCTTATACATACAAATTTCCCATTAGCCTTTTGGATATAAAAGTACATGATTACCCTAGCCTGTCTAGGATGCAATTTCCTTTGTCTAAGATACCAGGTTGTAAATTATGTGTGATTTAAATAGTAAGACTAATTATTATTATCCAAAAGAATAGTGAATACATAAATAGTAAATAAGAGGCTTTCTAAATAGAATGTAATATTTATTAAAATTACTTTTGATATACCTGAGTCACACCATAATTACTTATAATAACTCGCAGACATGTTACAAAAGAGACTTAGACCATTATCCTCAAATTGTAAACTTCAGATCATGAGTAATATAACACCTCACCCAGCAGAAATTGATGTTTTAGATGGCAAGCAACACTAATTTGTTTCTATAATTTTAAGGAAATTTCCATTTACCATTTTGAAATGATATTCTTCCTATCTATCTGTGATTTATATGTGTGTGTATCTTATGCAAATACACATATATACATAAACACACGCACACACACACACACACACATATATAATATATATAAAATCTACAATTACCTGTCTTTCATCTATGTATCTAATGAATCTCAATTAATTTTAGCTAATGGCAAAGAAATTGTGTCATGATATTTTTAGAATTTTAATTACCTTAGTCCTTTTAAAAACATCTTACAACTTTTTAATCTTACTATATTTCATGAATCTCCTTTAATATCACCTGGTATATTAGAAATAAAGAAATATTTTGTTTGTGTGGCTATATAGTGTAGTTTATGCCTCAAATCTCAGCATGTAAAAGTATTTATTTCTATCATTTAACCAAATTATATAATGTTATGAAATTTATTTTCTCTATATGATATCAAGAAGGCAGTGGTATCTTTGGCTAGAAGTAAAAATAAAACTAAATTGATTCGTTTTTAATCAGTAATAGTAGTGAGAAAAATTCATTTTACCTTCTTTTGTTGTTGATTACAATAACTCTGCCCTGAAAAACTGTAAAATTAAGTTGTCATACTCAGTCAGATCATCGCTACAGGTGGTACTAAAGACACAATAGTTTGCTCTTAAAATAGAGCCATATCGTGCAGCTTGATAGCTATATCTTCTTTTCTACTTTAATGTGTGTTGAGTTGTGGGACTGTTTAGCCATTTTGTAGTAAATGACTAATTCCATCAGCAAAATTCCAGTAACAAGAAATTAAGTTATGGTGCGTTTCCTGGTAAAATTATTTAGGTCAACGTACTTCTAAAAATCAATGTTTCGTGAAAGAATAAAATTATTCATTTATTAAATACTCATTAAAATAATGTCTTATATTTGAAGTTCCTAAAAGAATTGGCTTTATTTCTCAGAGTGGTCTTTTTCTAGTCCCCTTTCAAAAAAAACAGAACAATATAATTCAGACACATCCTAACATCAAAAAGAATTATATTCATGTAAGTCAAACTTAGAAGACTCTCCTATAATTGTAGGGTTAACATACAATTGTAAAATCTCTATTTTAAAACATGTCATTGCAAGAAGAAACCTTACTATTCAATGCCGGATTTAAAATGTTAACTTATTTATTTAAATGAAAATAGAATACAAATAAAACCTATTATTGAAACAACTTGACATATTTAACATATTTATGAAGTGACAATAAAGTGAAAAAGAAAAGAGAATATTCATAGTTGATGAGAGAAAATTGACAAAGATTAATGGCAAATAAACCTTTTCAACCCAAGTGAACCATATTAGAGCCCTACTCTAAATGTGGATTAACGAATTTCATTTAAACAGATCAAAACTCCATGTATTTGAGATTATAAACTTTAGCTGAAAATCAACAAGCTACCCATATTTGCATTATTAATACTATAATTATTTTGAATACTCATTTTTCATAAATTGCATTTTCAAGTTGAGAGGATTAATCAGTGCAATTCTTGTAAATCCAATATAGTCAGGCAAACAGCACATATTGAGGATGTAATTTACATAAATTCCCTCAACAATAATATATTTTCAATGAACTGTTTGAAAACATATCAGTGTTTTGGCTATGTTTTGTATTAAAAGTGTAGTCCAGCAAGATAGTTCAGAGGGCAAAAGGGTTAGTTTTCCAAATAAGATAACATAAATTCTATCCCTGCATCCTTGATGAAATTAGAGGTTTGACTCTTGCAAATTGTCTGACCACACATGTACCATGGCACTGTGCTTAAACACATATTCACGCATCATATACATACTTCCTCACAAGGTAAAAATAAAGGAGATTTTAAGAGTTATGTTCCTCTTCCATGTCTCAGAAACCTAATGTCTGTTAGGGGAATGAGAACAACTTCAGAATTATGTATTTTAAGAAACAGAATTCATCTGAGGTTCCTAGTAATTACACTAGTCACCATGGAGACAGACAACAGTTTAAACTCAGTGAGCATTTCTGTTTGTCAGGCCTGTGGTATCTAACATCACAAGTCAATCTTCACAGATCCATGATGAGTTATTATACTAGATTATGAAAGTCTCAACCAAAAGCATGCATCCAGGAAATAGAGAAACTAGAATTTAAAGAAAAAAATGAAGAAAATTGAACAATGTAAGTTGTTGAATAAAGAAAAAGTCCATTATCTCATATAGTTTTATGATTTGTTCGGGAGCCAGAAAGACCAAGTTTTATGTTTGAAGCATATTTGGTATCTCTAAGTAGCATCACAATGCTTACTACTTGAAGTCCCTTAGGAGCCTCATTTGTAGGTATTGAAGATGAAAGCAGCCATCCATGGTCTTTGCATTTCACCATACTCTTTAAGACTTACAGGTATTTCTTGCTACCACTTGCGGAATAGCTCAATAGTGAAACAATTGCCTGTCCCACGGTGAGGTCCTGGTTTTGATTCCCAGGACTTCCTCTCCTATTCCCTGCACACCCCTAAAAAGAAGAATGATCAAATTCTGAGACAGAAAAGAAAGTAACTCAAGATATCAGAAAACATATGAAGCTAACTAAGATCCCTATACTTAGTTGATGACTGATGAGGGAAAATGAAATTCATCTATGCAATAGAAAAGGCTACTTACAACGTGCTGTAACCACATTCTAATTTTCTATAATGCAGTTTTCCTCTTTTAGGTACTGCAAATCTGTTTGCATCTTTTAGAAGTATATATAGATAAAACAGGGAATTATATAATCTAATAATCATTGCATTATACTGTACTATACTCTAAAGAGATGCTAATTTAAAAAAGTATTGCAAAATTGATTAAATGATCATAAGAATAATATTAAATATATGTTTAGAAGCAATAAAAGCATTTTCTCTTTCCATTGTTACCTTCCAATCATTTAAACAATAACTCAAAAATCAAATTTGAATTGTTTGTACAAGATCCCATGATAAAATATCCTGAAAATATTCATATTAGTGGTGTAATAGTCATGCATAAATGCTGTGGAATGGTCTGTATGTCAAATTGCTCTGATTGGTCAATAAATAAAACACTGAATGACCAGTGACCAGGCAGGAAGTAGGTGGGACAAGGAGAGAGGAGGATTGTGGGAAGCAGAAGGCTGAGGCAGAGAGACACTGCCAGCCGCCGCTATGACAAGCAGTATGTAAAGACTCTGGTAAGCCACCAGCCACGTGGCAAGGTATAGATTTATAAAAATGGGTTAATTTAAGATAAAAGAACAGTTAGCAAGAAGACTGCCACGGCCACACAGTTTATAAGTGATATAAGCATCTGATTGATTATTTTATAAGTGCATTATGGGACTGCGGGGCTTGGGGAACCTGGAGAGAAGCCCTCCAGCAACACATAAACTTTTCACAAGCTTGCCAAAAGTGAAAACTGTCTGGTGAGAGTGCCTTTAAAATTTAAGGATTGTGGCAAGTGAAACTGACTTTATAAATGCTACCTCAAAGGTTTCTTTGGAGGATTCAATAGAATAAGTCCCATAAGGAACTGAGCTCATAACAGCCATAACAGCTACAAGGCAATCCAGAACAATAAAATATATAAACTCCAACATTTTTACTATATTCATGCCTTAGTACTATTAGAAGTAATGATGGCATTTAGCAAGTGGTTTAATGCATCATTTTTCGTTGCTTGTTTATTTGGTAGACTCAGGTACATGAGTCAGGTACATCTTTACCAATCCAAAGGCTGGCATCACTAATCAATGTTCTGATAAAGGCAGTCCTGATAGGCCTTCTACGACAAGTCACTATGCTGCAACCACAGACAGAAATCATCTTTCCTTATGACATATGGGGGACATGTGACTTCTGTTGGGGTACAACTGCCAAAAATACTTTATCTAAAGATCAGTGTTTATTTTATTATTTGCATATGTGGGTGTTTTGCCTGCATGTATGTTTATACACCACATGAGTGTCTGGTACTGTGGGTGGGAAGGGGGCTTTGATCCCTTGGATTTGGAACTATGGTCCATTCCGAGCCACCGTGTGGGATGGGTTTCAAATCCAAGATCCTAAGGAAAAAGCTCTCCTGCCTTGAAGTCAGTGGTTCAAAGAAGAGTAGATTTTAGCTTTTCCTTTCTCTTTCTTTCTTCTTTGTTTGCTGTTTCTAGCCCCTGACAATTGGCTCTGTTGTGTCACTTAGGGGGCGTTCTTCCGAACTAGTGAAACCGTTTTTATAACATCTTGCAGAGCTCTACTTTCAGCACTCTCCAGTTGAATTAGAGCACACGTGAATTTGTTTTAAGTGAAGTCTGTATATATTTCTGTATGTCTTGCTTCCTGAATATTTTCATTATCAAATTTATCATCACTTTATGGTCTTTCCTTCCTAGAAAAGTAAAATACAAGTAAAAATACATGAACTCAAACTTTGCATATTGCTTCTTGCCATGTCATTTACTGACAAATGTATATAACTTGAAGTTTTTATTCCACACCGACTAAATGGATATGCTTGTTGATAACAAGGATATGTTGTTATGTTATTACAGTTGTATGAAGTGTATATCTACATTTATATTTTCTCTTTTCAAGAGATGAAACTCTATTTGAATCTAGCTAGTCATTTTAAATGCCAGCCATAAATATGTAAGCAACATAGCTACCAAGTCTGGGAGAGCATTCTACTAGTAATCAGTTGGAAAAGCATCTCACTCGTTGGGGTGAACAAGAGGTAGTTCATGAAAAAATGAAGTATGGAAGGAAGCAAAAGTGGGAGGCAGGGGCAAAGTGAAAGAAGCATAGGAATACATACCACAGATTTGCAAGCACAAGTATATAAATAATGTACTCATTGCCTCAAAGAGATTAACGTACTAAGTTAATGAACACATATAAGAAAGGTAATCATTAAAAAACAATCGGGAATAAGATAAGCACTAAGAACTAGTGGAGTTTAGAGAAGATAACAAGCATGCTAAACATTCCATGTTTCTTATTTCTTTCTGAATTCCACTAACTCAAAACATCATCATACTCTTCACTTACATAGTTTTCAAGAGTTGTCTGATCATCCAGGCATCTCAAATCTGCTTACACCTCTTGGTTTCTTCTTAAGTAAACATAAGCTACTTGGCTTGAGTTAGCAAATCAGGAAGTGTGCTAAAGAGTACAGTTCTATCAAGGTAAAACTACTGTGATTGAAAATATAGATTTCACGGGCAAGGAGCAGCTGTGTTCCTGGGGTTATAGCACTTTGTTGCAGAAAGAATATCAATGGAGTGTTTATGAAATAACAAGGGAACATCACATTGCAAAGAGTAATGAAAGCCTCTTTTAAAAATCTCTATAATAAACATGTCTGGATGGTTATGGTTCTGGCAGATTGCTACAGAGAAAGTATTAGGAAAAAAATCTCACATTCATACATTTTTCATGAAATGTTCTGTATTATACATCACAGCTGCAAATCTGCCCTCTGAAGTTTGCAGCTTCTTAATGACACCAGAGATTCGGGGCACAGGGTGGAGTTCGGCTGACATGTGACTGATGAGGTGGAAGTGTGAGTCTGAGGGCCATTGAACACAGAGAGTTTTCCCAATGTATCATAATTACAGAAACACCTGTGCTGGAGAATTTGTGCTGATTCAGGGAAAATGCATGGAACTTAATGGTCTGCAAGAGCTTTCATCTCAGACTGGTTGCTATTGGACATAAAGGATGCAGTTGCATCA
This sequence comes from Peromyscus leucopus, assembly GCF_004664715.2. Lineage (NCBI taxonomy): Eukaryota > Metazoa > Chordata > Mammalia > Rodentia > Cricetidae > Peromyscus > Peromyscus leucopus. Next base: position 35,925,037 of record NC_051077.1, on the reverse strand, counting down.
TAAAATGAATTTGAGACATTGGTTTTGTCCTTTAGTAGATGATGTTCCCATCACCTGAAAATATTTCTCATTTGCAAATGGAAAATTAAATGCTGAACCACGACTGCACCATACTAGGAGCATTTTCTGGAAAATGTTGTAGGAATACAAGGTCATAAACTACTGAGCTAGATGGAGCAATCAACCTGGGTTATTCTTTGTTTTCCTTATCTTTACAAAGTACACCACTGGCTGAAGAAATTTAAAATCAAGTGCATATTATATCCAATCTAACACATAATTTGAAATGGGGTCATCTTTAAGTTGTAATTTTTACTTCAATGCAGATAGTTATTTTAAATATATGGATGTGTATGACACATTATATATTACCTTTGATATGCATATATATGAAGCAGTATATATTTATACACATATATGTCTACCTAAAAATTAAAATGTTAATGTATGTGGTATGTGTAAATTATGGTTTACAAAGATAAATAACAAAATAAGTTATGACAAAATATGTTTATTTGCAGGAAAATGAAGTACAAGATTTATGAGAATAAAATAGATTTCTTTAAATCAGTGAAAGTAAAATCAATTGAGTAGAAAATGGTGACTATGAACTGCAAGATAGAGCGATATATTGCATTAACGTAATTTTCCATAACAAGTTTTGTTTCTAAGCCTTGGATCTGTAACTAAAAATGCCCTCTTTCCATGAGTACTTTGTTATTATTTGCTCTGTGAGCATTTCAACAATAAGCACACAGACTAGGTAGTTTCTCTCTTTTAAAGAGTTCCTTGCTGTTCCTTTATTTAAGAATGCTCTAGTCAAAGAATAATTATAAAGTGTAATGTTAATCAAATGTTATGTTAATAAAATAAAAATGTTAGTAAGAAAGTATTTTGCTTTATGTTAAAAACTAATGTGATAGAAAGAAAAATTGAAAAATAGCAAAAATTGTCTATAATCTCAAGGTATACAGGCAATACAGAAACATGTAACAAAATAAGTTATGACTTATTTTAAGGAAATATATAACTCCATAAGAATAAATTAAAATTTAAATCAGTCTATTTTGATTAAAAATTAAGCATCAATGGTCAGCGAATATTTTTCATCTTCTGTTTTAAATGAATGAGGTCAAGCAATTGGTTCATTTTTCTACTACTGTGATAAATTGTCCTGACAAAATCAACTTCATGGAGAAAGGGTTCATTATGGCTCACAGTTGAAGGGTTAGCCTGTCATGCTGGGAAAGCCCTGAGAGCAGGATCCTGAGAGCAATGGCACTTGTGTTTCCAGAGTTGAGAAGCTGAAAATGCTGAATACTAAATCACACTAGCTTCCTCATTTTTTCATTCAACTCATAATACCAGCTCATGAAAAAGAGCGTGTCAAACTCAGGATGGATATGGGGAGATGCTCTCCAAATTCAGACATTCCCTCAAACATGTGTTCTGAAGCCTGGCTCCATAGAGTGTCGAGATTCTGCCAAGTTTAGAGTCAGTATTACCCACAGCAGTACACGTCAATACACCATAGAATAAATAAATCACAGATACAGACCTAATCTTTTAAGGACTTTAAGATTTAAAGAAAATTGAAACTTTATTTTTCATTTAAAAATTAAGAATTTAAATTTCAATATGAATATTAACCATTTAAATTAGAATAATTAATCCGTTCACCAGCACTTAATTGAGTAGCTTCTCTGATCAGTAGAGAGCTGGAATACTGCAAACAACCTTCAGTAACCTAAATAGGACTAACTGGATTAATTAAGGAATCGTGCAACAGGACTTTTGACATACATCCTGTTCTCCACTGTTAAGGGCCATCTGTTTATAACCTAAATTTCAAATAACACTAATTAAAGATACTTCAAGGAGCTTAATCAAGAATTTAAAGTCCAGCTTTCTCATCTGTCTAGCAGAGTCACTGAGAACTGAGTAAGCTACTGCTTCTCATAGCTTTAAAACACTTTTGTCAAATGACAGACACATCCTCTGTGCAAAGGGCCAACAAACTTACACAATACTTTATGAGGAATCTGAACATTGGAGCATGTAATTTTTCATTATTTGACCATTAATGACTGGTCACAAAGCTCCTTTTATTTTTAAGTTACATTTTGTTTACTCAAATATATGTGTTCAAATTCTTTATTTTTCAGGTAAGCAGGTTTTGATTATGTTATTTCTGCCTAGAGAGTCACAATATCAGAGCTTGTGAAAGAAATGTCAGACTAAAAATTTACATGAATTTCTTTACTCTTTTATAATTTTTGCTTAGAAATTACTCACCTTAGTCTAATCCTGGTGTCCTTAGATCCTACTTTTAAAACTGGCTATACGGTTGTCCATTTGGGATCTCTATTACATAACTTACTTTATTAAACTCTTACATTAAAATATTTAGCATGAGTGTTGAGTGTTGGCATCCTTAGGCATCATATTGAAGTTTTTTTCTCACACATAGCTGAGGCATGGGAAATAGTAAATGTGAAGCTAGAAGGAAAAAATAGGGTTTCCAGCTACACTGGAATGTGTGCTCTACATCTTAAAGCCAAAATGATGAATAAGAGATACAATCAATGGGATTCAGTACTTGAGTGGACCACAGGGTCAGGAGAGAAGCCAAATGTAATGCTGGTGCTTACATTCAAGGAAAAAGAGTTTCTAAAGCAGAGAAACACCAAGAAAGATAGCATATAAGGTTTTGTTTGTTTGTTAATTTTTAATTTCCAGTTTGGATGCTGATAATTTGAGTTTGTTTGTTTGGGTTTGAGTGTTGAAGTTTGTCTCTTTGATTTTTTGTTCTGAATTATTTTACAGTGGGTCTGGCTACGGAAAACTTGCTAGCCTCAAACTTACGATTCACCTATCATACTCTCTCATTACTGGGATATAACTGCAATCACCATACTGAACAAGAAGAGTTAAAATGATAGGTCTGATACAGGGTCAGTTGTATATGAATACAAAAATAAATTGGAGGATTACCAATGAATCAGCATCAGCTGTGGATTCTGAGTATTGTCCTCATTTTAATGTGTAGTGGGTAGCCATTCCAGCTTTGATCTGGAAGTTCCAACCGTCATTGAGGCTTCAACAACTGTCATGCCTACAAGGCAGGGCCAAGGGAGGCACCTGGAGACCCTAGAGCTGGATGGGCCAGTGCTCTCTCTATTCCTGGACCCTGGAAGTGGAGGTGGACAGAGCAGAGCTCCAGAGAACACCGCTGGACTGCAATACACCTTCCCCAGACCCCACAACTTACCTATCCCTTCATCTGTAAGTAACCCACTAAATAAATCTTCCTTTTAACTACGTGGAATGGCCTTAATAATTCATCAATATCTGGCGCTCACGTGGTGCATGAATCCACGACCCTGAGATTAAGAGTCTCATGCTCTACCAACTGAGCTAGTAAGAAGGTTCTAACCTAATACAAGACTATATACAAAGTAATGGTTATCAAATATTGTCCAGCAATAATGAGGGATAATGACCTAGATAAGATGGAACTGCAACCAATGTGAATAATATCAAGGAAGAAACACATACTAAAATCCAGAGAAGTATAGAGCATGAATATATGGTATGTTACAAAGATCATTCCAAAAGGTGTCCTATCCTAAAGAATCTGAATCTAATACTTAAAATTATATATATATAATATATATATATATATATATATATATATAAAGTCATAGCTATAACTGGTAGTCTTCAATCCCATCAAAGACCTTAGAAGGGATATAATGGTACCTGAGAAATGGTAGATGGATGCAAGCAACTTTCGGGAATTTTGCAAGAGTAGACGGAGACAGCTGGCAGCCTGGACAGTCACCTAATGTTTCTCAGCATTGTTGGTGCATTCAAATTGGCTACAGGCCTAGAGTATCTGACAGACCATTTTCAGAAGCAGGAATTCTGAAAGACCATCTTACCCTGTCTTGGCAGAGTATAGTGGTTGTTTTCCTTGTGTCCCACTTGTTCAGAAAGGACAGCATTGCATACGTACTGTCAACAGTCGAGGGAAGGGCAGTTCTTTGCCCAGTAGGCCATTTTGTGCCAAGAAGACAAACTTCCAAATGGAAATGTCTTAGAAGCCCAACATTCTCTCGGGATCAAATTGGTGCTGCCAGGAACAATTGTGTCTCATGTCAACAGAATTCTAAATTATTTAAATGCCATATTCTCTAGGTCTATGAAGTGTTTAAAGATTACCCGTTCATCTGACCTATGTATCTGTAAATCTGGATAACCTAACTAACGTAACTATAGAGATGACAAACATAGGTGACTATAAATCTATAAGTCTTATCTACTGAAATAACCTAAGGACTGAGGCTTCATGTAAACAAGGTAAACAGTCTATAAGCAAATGTATGTTAAAGAATGATGACTTCAAAATTGTGACAATGTACAAGATATTTATAACAGAGGTAGGAATATATAGTGAAATATGAAATATGACAATAATCTTAAATATATATCAGTATACCTAATATCCTAAACAGAAGTAGAACATAAAGTATGACAGATATAAATTTACATTTGCATCAATATACAAATATTTCAAATAAGAGTAGAAATATATGTACAGTATAACAAATATAGTTCTGTATTTGTATCAATATACAAATTATCTTAAACAGGAATATAAAATTAATTTATATTTGTATCAACATATAAGAATCCATAATAGTTTAAATTATAGTGCAAATTATCTAACACTGCTATTTTACTAAATTTGTTTACTAGTATATACAACAATCTACCATAATATATAATATCTTATACCTATCCACTCCATTTCTTCTTTTCCCCCCTTTTTTAGGAGAATACTGAGTCTAATATTTTCTTCCACCCCCAACCCTATAACCACCATCCATAACCCTGAGAATTATGAAACCTAAGGGAGAAGGGCCGTCGTTTTCTTAGAATTGCTTCCTGCTGTTTAGGGGGTGATGGTATCTCCATTGGGTACTGTGTGAAAGCTCGGATAGGTAAATCTCAGATAGACTAACTGTAGGTTCCACAGCAAGTCTTAGAGTAATGGGTAAGATTGTCTGAAATTCTGGCAACAAGTGTAGTATGATGATGATTACCATGGTATCATTCTGCATTGGGTAGATTTGTTGTTGCTGGGTCCCCATCTTCCTTCTGGAGACTTCAGAGATTTCTATTGGAAAAACTTTTTGTTATCAAAATGGAAAGTTTGGATTTAAAGAGGACATAATATGTATGAAAGAATTCTGAGAAATCAAGAGTAAGCATGGAGAGAATTAGAATCTTGAAGACAATGGTCCCTTTTTATTGGTTTCCTTCTGTCCCACACCAGAGGGCTCTTCTGATATGGGACTGAAGAATCTCTCAAACTTTTCTTTTAGCAATTTGTTTGGGTTTAGAGAAGGAGTGAGCCAATTCCATCTCCAAAGCCAGCTTGGCTTATAGTTGAATTGGAACCACAACATTTATAGATTGATAGAGATATAGATGTTAGAGGTGAAATTATTAAGGCCACTCCACATAGTTAAAAGGAAAATTTATTTAGTGGGTAACTTACAAATGAAGAGATAGGTAGGTCGTGGGGTCTGGGGAAGGTGTATCGCAGTCCAACAGTGTTCTCTGGAGCTCTGCTCTGTCCACCTCCACCGTCTAGGGTCCAGGATCAGAGAGAGCACTGGCCCATCCAGCTCTTGGGTCTCCAGGTACCTCCCTTGGCCCCGCCTTGTAGGCATGACAGTTGCCGAAACCTCAATGGGGGTTGGAACTTCCAGATCAAAGCTGGAATGGCTACCCACTCCATTAATGGACTCAAATTATTCTTTGACAGTTTTGTATACTAATATAGTCCATTCTGTTTACACTCACATCCCTACAACTCCTTCCTTCTTGCCATGGCTCTCTTTCCTCTTTCATGTCTTTTTGTTTGGTTTTTATGATGCACTGATTTAATTATGACCTTCTTTGTGGCCATGGATAGAATCACCATTTATTACACAAATAAAGACAATTACTGTGGATCCCTGGAGTCCTTTATTTGTCAATTCTTTATAAGGGAGAGTAGGGCCCTATTACCTACATTGCAACCCATATTTGGATATTGATAGGCCCAATCTTATGCAGGCCTCTCATAAGCAAAGTGATCGTGTTTGCAATGGCAGCATCAATGCCCTGAATATAACATGTCACAGGCATTCCCTGTGTTTCCTGGCTCTTACATTCTTCCTGCCCCCTTTTCCCCAAGTATTCCCTGAGCCTGAGGGAGGTATACTTCCCTGCTCAGAGTGGTAGTTTATTCAGAGCATTGTGAGCAGTGATGAGTCTCTGCACTCATCCTAGTTCACTGAAAAGTAAAGCTTCTCTCACTAAAAATGAAAATAGCATTTGTAAGTGTATAAACATCAAGATTTAAAATGCAGCGTTTTGCCATGTTGGTTTAGCTAAACAACAGTGGTGAATTCTAATACTAGAGCCTAGGACATGAAAAGCAAAGGTGTTTTTTTTTTTTTTTTTTTTTTCTAATACCTGTTATTCATGTTTCCTTGTGGAATGGACCTCAAAAGCAGTCATGGAAATAGAGGCCATAAAAGTGGAAGAAAAACGAAAGTCTAGCCAAGAAACCCAGAGCAACCCAGAACTGTTAGTTGGGAAGACACTGAAACACAGATGGAGAAAATAAAGAGAACTAAAACTAGATTAGGCCAATTTACAAAGCTCATTATCATTATAATCCTCTAGAAATGGTAGTTCTACAGTCTTAGATTTTGATCAGAGCTCCTGCATTGGGTGCTTGAATTAATGTTGGCAAATGACTCCATTGTGCTAAAGTTAAGTTCTTAGAAAGGAAGATAGAAATAATAATACATGTTTTGTCAAAAAAAGAACAAGAATTTCATGAAACAGAAGGAAGAGATAAAGTGGTATTTGGCACAAAATGAGTCCTCAAACAAAAGTTATTATCAGTAATAATTGGAAGAATCATAGGCTCCAAAATTAACTAACTGATATTAAAAGTGGCAGACATGCATGAGTGATTTACTCAATGTGTTTGGCTCAGTGTACTCATCAGTAAAATGAGCATAATAGAAATACATATTATAGAGACTTGTCACAGAGATCAGATGGAGTTGCCCTATACAGTGGCTTACTGTGTGTAGAAATCGAGTGTAGTTCATAAACCTGATGTATAGGCAGAATTGATAAGATCATTAACTGAGCCTCTGTATAATTTCACATCATTTTCTGTCTTGAAAATTCTATTTTAAGTGATTCTTTTTGTGTTTTGAAAACTGTCTTTCTTTTAGACTATGAATTGGACACAGAATTAAGTTCTAATGTATTTTTTTTTCATGGATCGGTGCCTTTTTCAAATCTTGTCAGAGATGCTTCTTTTTTCATTTCTGTAAATAGTGGTTAACAGAAACTCAGAATTGGTCAAGGAGCACAGAATATAAAAATCGAGGAATACTAAGTCCTAAATGTGAATCTTTATCACTTCTCTTAATTCCAAGGCTCAGGGATCATCAAGGAAGAAGCAAGGAAATGATTGTAAGGTCCAAAGATGACTGGAAAGTTGCACTTATGAATTCAGAGCACCAGACGTGAGCAAGCTCAAGCTAGACAAAAATCTTAGCCCAGAGAGGAAAGGCCCCACCCCAAGATGAGAAGCTGTGGGAAAGTGATAGATAGCTGCTGAGAGGGAAACAGATTTTTCTAAGGGTGTGTCCACAGGGAAGTCAGTCAAGCTCTGGTGAATGGACATACCCAGGCACATAGGCAGCACAAACTGGTCACGGTGGGTTTAAAAACAGAAACTGAGGACAAAAATCAGGTGAGTATGGAATATGGATAGACTTCAGAAGTGTCAGGGAAGGGATGACCATGATAAAAATACAATGCACGGAATACTCAGAGAACTAATTAAAATACTTAAAAAATATTCATATATATGTAAATATATTGAAACCCATTGTTACATATACATAATAACTTACACTAGCTAATAAATGCAAAAACTTTAAGCAGAGAAAGAAAAACGCATATGAGCAAATGAAATGCATTAAAGCTGTCCCTTGAAGTGAAAGCCACCATTAGTAGACTTGTACACAAGATTCTATGGTCAGTGCAGAATCTCTGTGTTCTCTGAGAGGTAGGTGCTTCAAAGCTCCAGTAGGAAAAGGAATGAACTGTGTATCTGATGTTTTCCACTGATGCCACGCTGAGCAATGTCATAAAAGATCAGCCAAAGAGAACCCCAAATCTGCATTTCCTAAATGATTGATTTTGTGAGCTAGTCAATTCCCATCAATTAGCTGCCATCAATGCCCTTCTGTGATTTTTCATCTCTAAAAAGGAATAGCTGTAACCAAAAACCACAGTAATAAAAACAATATGAAACTCCCAATGCTTAACACATATTAGGCTATTAAATAAGCAATAGCTTTCCATTCTTCTTCCAGTTGACAATCATTTTTCAGGCATGTGGTCCAGAAATAGTTTGTTTGAATTTACTGATGAAGGTAGAAGGGAGAAAGGAAAAAATATAGCAGTTCCAAATAGACAGTGAAGTCAAACTCCATAATACAATAATCAGTCACCTGAACTTTCTTATTCTCAGAAGCTGAAGATTAACCTTCCCCAAAAGGCCTTATATAATCAATTCAAAATAGCCCTAAATTATTTAAATGTGATTAATACAATTCATTCTATACAATAAACTATATATACCTCTTCATGTCTTAAATATCATTAAAATATTTTAATATTCATTCTGATTTTTCATGTAAGCCTTTGTGTGTATTTGTGTGGGAATCTCTGTGTCTGTGCATGTGCGTGTGTGTGTGTGCGTGCGTGCGTGCGTGCGTGCGTGTGTGTGTGTGTGTGTGTGTGTGTGTGTGTGTTTGTGTGTGTGTGTACATGTGAGTGCTCAGATGCCAGAAGAGGGCTCATTCCTTGAGGTTTAAGTTATAGGCAGTTGTGAGCTGCCATGTGGATATTGATAACCAAACTACGGTACTCTGGAAGAGTAGCAGATTTTTTTAGGCTTTGAGTCACCCTTCCAGACCTATCACTAATAGCTATTAAATATAGAAGGATATTCAGCTGAGACTTTTTAAGTTTGGGTTATTAATATGGAATGCACAGGTATAAAACTGACCCCTGGCTGTGCCTTGTTGATTCCAAGAAGCAATTCAGGTAGATATGGTTCAAAACTAGAGTAATAAACTATTCCAAAACATGTCTGAAAGAGGAGGTGGGTATTTCATTTTGGAAAACAGTCTTATCTCAAATTAGAGGCATGAAAGTCAAACTTGGCTTTAGAATTTTGCAGTCAACACATTGTGAATTCTCAGAACTGCTAAAAAGGCTTGGAACATTTTTGACCTACCTAATGTGTGTAATCAAATAAAACACCTGTTCAAAAAGTCTCACTTGCACCTTTCCTGGTAAGAATTATTTATGAGTTCCTTTGTGAATCTTGATTACAATTTAATTAAAAATGGACACTTCTTTCTAAATTTTATGGCAGTACTAAAATCTTGCTAAAGTACAAAACATTATCCATGACACTTTTATTGTAACTTGAGTTTGTACACTTTATTTTAGATATAATTTTATTAAATAATATATGAAATTATGTTATAATACATATTTTTTCAAGTGGAAGTTATATCCATGATAAAAGGCAATAGTGGTAATATTTCTTGGAAAATTGCATGAAGTATCCCATTCTGTGATATTTAGTTGTACTAAAGTCTATACTATTATGTTAGTATATTTCTAACTCTAATAAATTATTAAATATGCTGTGTTTTACATTATGCATTACATTATGTTTTGCTGTTGCATGTGTATTAAGATAGTGGGATGTTAAATTGGCATGCATAATGTTTGCTTGACAAAAACACAAAAAAAATCAACTATACAAATTTGGCATTTATTTTATACAATGTAATTTGCATGGCCTTTGAACTAGTAAATTAAATAAGAAGTATCCTGTAGACCTATTTGATGCATTCAGACGCCATTTCCTTAGACAAGTTTATTAATTTTAAGACCATTAGATTCCTATTCAAAAAAATGATTACTTGATCAGACTAAAAGTTAATTTTTGCTTTCAGGGAATTTTAGACCCAGGAATTTCTGGCTTGTTGACTTAAGTAGCTAGGAGACACTATTCTGGAAAGCCAAACTTGGTGAGTTTAAGGGAAGGGTAATTTTAAAAAGTGAAAATGGAATTATAAGAGATTTTTATAGTATCATTTTCCTTCAAACCCAGGGGTAAATCCAGTTTTATTCTCAAATAAGTGAAGGGTGCCCAGTAGTGAAAATTTCCAAGCTCTGTAGTAATCTAGTATTCATATAAACATCAGAACACTTTCCAGTCTCAAGTCAGATAAGTTAAATGAGTAAAAATGTAAGATATGAAAAGTTATCCTTATTTGTGGGGGTGATCTGGAGAGTAGTGAAGTTGGTCTTTATTGTATAAAATTATAAGAAAGTGATAAGATAGAGAAACAAATGGTGTTTCTGTTTGATAAGGATGCTCTTATATTTCAATTTCATTTTACTTGATTGTTGCGATTCTTTTTAAGCTACAATATTCAATTTATAATTGTATCCATATATCAATATCCACTAGTTTACAGTTAATGTAGATGGCAACTTTCATGGTCTTACTAAGACAATTTGATACTAATCTTTCTCTGACAAATTTTTTCTTACTATGCTGAGTATTAATCTTATGGAGTACAGAAGGAGGGGAGAACATTACTTAAGGAGATGATTTGTGTTTTTGAAAATACAGTTCTACAAGGCATCAACCATACTATATTATGCCCTCCAAAGATAAAAGTCATTTTAAAACACCATAAAATAAGTGCTGATACTATAATGTCATTCAACATTCTTTTAAAATTAATGAGGTGATTGTGTAATCACATAAAATTATAAGAAATAATATGTACATTAGCATAAATTTGTCAAAATAAGGAACTTGAAGTGTTTATTACAGTACAAAGTCAAATTATTCAGTTGCTCTTCTTCAGTAGTACAGACCAAGAGCTGATATTCATGAGAGTAGAGATGGCCAGGAAAAACCCTACCGCTGTCCCAGTTGTGACGTGTATCTCTGTGAACTCCTGGTAGCCTGTCCTGTCCACCTGTCCACTCTCCCTCAAACACCAGCACAGTATCTTAAGGGAGCTCCTTAGTGAAGGACAAGTATTTGGAAACAAAGCATAAAACACTTCATCTTGAGGAAAGAGTTGGCTCCCATTTCTAGGGAGGGGGTTTGGAGGAATACATGAAGTGAGGCTTGGATGTTAGGATTAGGGATGAATGAGACTGTGGAGAACATAAATGGAAGAAAAAGTAGCCTCTCTTTTTATTCCCCCGATACTGAATTTCTAAAAATCAAATATGTCTCTTACTATTGGCTATGTTGAACTTTGATCAGTGTGTCACATGAGTATCATTAAATAAAAGCATATGCCATAGAACAAAAGTATCATAGATAGGCAAATCAGCAAATTTTATTCTAGTATTTGACTTATACACTGAATTACTAGAACTCTGCACCCCCACAGTTTTGTGGTGTGGTTGTGTGATAGTTCCAGTCTGGGTTAGAACCTACTATGTCGTGGAGGTTGACCTTGAACTTCTACCTCCACCTTCCAAGTGATGGAATCTCAGGTGTGCACCACTGGTACAGGCTCAATTGCCTTAATTAGGGTTGGTTTTTTTTTTTTTTTTTTTTTTTGAGTTTCCAAATTCTGAAACTCTTTGCACTAATGTACTCAAATAATTTTAAAAAATAGTTTTAAGTACCCTGCCATAATTTTCTACTCATTCTGTATAAATATCTCATAAAGTCTTTTCTTTTTTTTCCCTATGAGCCAAACAGTTTTATACTTCCCAAATAACAAAATGGTGTATCTAAGCTTCATAAATGGCATCTCCCTTATCATCAATAAAAATGAAGTACATCTTATTGTGGTGATATTCTGCAAACCATTTTCAGAAATCACTGTTATTACAGGGAATAAAACAGATGTATAACTCCTTCTTTAGGATTTTGGATTTACACAAAGAGGCAATGATGTACTCCAGAGAGGAGACACAACACCATTAGTTTTGGTGATGCTTTTCTCAATATATGGATAATGCCTATTATGAATATGTTTTTAAATCCTTCCTGTAATTGACTCATCAAAATATGAAAGAATCTTAGTACAGATACATAGCATTTCCAACATGCCCAGATAGCATTGAAGAAATTAACACTGACATGAAATAAACAAGAAAGTCAGAAGACCTTCTTATACCTGTATTTACAACCTATTCTACAGTCTCAAATTATCCATAGAGACAAATGACAATTCAGAACAAATACAATATGCCTTTATACTACAGGTGACAGCCTGAATTCCATTCTCTTCTTTTGTATCCTTTTATTCCATGTCTTAATTATTTGAAAATTTCAAATGTGCATATAATATATTAGAATCAGAACCACATCCATTCCTTCCTATCCCATGTTTTCCTATGCACCTACTGCTTAGCTATTCCAACTTCATGTGCTCTTTGTTTTAACCTGATTAAGTCCCTGAGCCCCGCCAGTATGAGCAGTATAGGACTATTTATAAGAATACTGGTAGACTTTCAGTGGCAGAATCCTTGAGAAAATTTACTCTCCCTCCTTCAGACAAAATCCATTGCCACTATCTTCTCAGAAGGAAAGGGACTTCCTGAGTAAATGTAGTTACATCACAGGTGCTATGGACTCATTCATATTTTGCACTGATGTTTTTCTCTTTTTCTGGTGCCAAAAGGAATAATGTGCAATTTGCCATGAACTTTCCCAGCCCCATTCCTTTCAGGTCTATGCCACTAATTTTTCCTAGTCATAATTTTTTTTGTACTTTAAGTTTTATAAATATTAATGTTCAGTATGACTAGATCCTAAATAGGTATTAATCTTTCCTCAAGGCATACAGCCTCCATTCTTTAATATCGTCTCAAAGGAAAGAAGCAATGGTACTTCAATAGTTATTTCTAATTCCTCAATGAAGATGAAAAACACTATTAAATATGTTCTTCAATAAAATGCAAGGATATCTATGTTTATATATTAACAGTACAAGTACATGTATGCATATAAATCATATATAAATGACTACACCATTCCCATGTTTCAATATACAGCTACATTCACTAATCTCTGGTTTCATAATAGGAAAAGGTGCAAGGTTTTGCTGCCAAAGTGAAGCATGGTGAATGACAAAATTCCTAGCAGTATACTTTAAAACTCATTATAAATGATAGAGAATGAAATGAAATGTAAGGAAAAGATTATCTTACCTTAAAAGATGAAAGGATTATCTTTCATTTTAAGCATTTTATTAAAAGACATAATTGGCATACATATTTTCCATGAGAGACAAATTGTAAGAGTTTAAGGAATATATTTTTTTCCTATGCATGTAATTTCTGGCCTTCCACCCAGTTATTTTTCCCATTGAGTTTGCTCCTTAGAACAAGAGGAAAGGATGGCAGAAATGACAAATATACAAGAATCATCCATTCCACTTAAGAGCATGTGCTTTCTCCTTCTACTCTCCTCTCTAGCTCGACAAACAGGAACACACCTCTACGTTCCTATTCAAATTTAACTGAGCTCTGCTTGAGCAACACACACACCTATATTTCTGAGCTGCTGCAGAAAATTTCCAGCATAAGATTGGTATTCTTCCAGAATACCAAAGAAACCAAGGCAGGGTATACTGCCCACACTCATCCCTACCAGTGTACCCCTCATTTCCCTGAAGCAAAATATTTTCTAATATGGCTAGCTTTTGCCATGGAGAAAAACTCCATATGGATTTTCTTCGAAGCCCTTCATCTTCTCTGAAGCAGATTGACGCTGCCAGGAGCAGAGGTGTCTCACTGTCATGAAAAGACTTAGGTTATTACATGTATTAAATGCCATATTGGGTAGGTCTTTGAAGTGTTTGAAGACCATCTATTTATCTAAATGTGTGTCTGTATGACCTTGAAAACGTACTTAATATGATTTTGCTTGACTACTGTAGAAGACTGTTAATTTGTATTTCTTAATTACACACATTACATTTTAAGTGAGCTGCATAAGCATAATACCCTAGACAAGAGTAGAAACATATATACCATATAACGAAATTAACTTTAAATTTGCATCAATATACCAAAATCCATAACAATGTTAAATATTTAAGACTAGTAGTTGTTTTGTTGCCTTAAAAGTAGATTCAATAATCTACCCTTTCATCCTATCATTTCTATATCTCCCCTTTTTCTTTTTAGAAGGAGATCCCTGAGATCTAATTGCTGTTGTTTATTTTTTTAACCCTTATCCATAACAGCTTGAAACCAACCTTCCTTAAATGATAATAAATATCCATAATCCATCATTTGGGAATGTGGGCATCATTCTCTAAACTACTTCTGTTGTTTGTGGGTGTTGTTAATCTTTGGGGAAACCTTGAGAAAATCAGAGAAATTGTTAGGTCTTGGCTTGAATTGTTTGTGAGGTTGGATCAATTCAGTCAGCAGCCTTGAAGCTGATCTGGATGCTGGATCACCTAGGCCATCCATTTTCATTGGTGTCTGGTTCCCTTGTTCTGAAAATACATAAACTTTTAAATGTTACATACATATTTGTATTAATACAAGTATAGACTGTGTGTTGTACACAAGTTAGCCAAGGATAATTTCTGTTTTATGTTTGAGCAGGTAAATTATACAACATGAATCTTGTAGTTCTTTCAAGTTTATTTCTTTATGTCTGTAGTCAGGACTTTGGAGGGTCTGCCTCTATTAAACCTGACTTTCTTTAACCTTAAACTAATCCACAGAATCTTGTTTTCTATGGAAATAAAAGCACAATCTATTCCCCAAAGTAACATATCTTTTGCCTTAAATTTTGAAGTCAAGATATTTTTAAAATATATAAATTTGTTTAATCTAGTACCTTTTATAATCCAATGTCTCTTAGCAGTTAAAAAAATTAAAGACAACACGATAACATACAGGATACAAACTCTGTATTTTTCATCTTTGTGTGGCTTAATTTTCATATTACTTTAGTCCCTTTTTAAGAATTTATCTATGCCTGCTATTTTCTCC
Organism: Peromyscus leucopus; assembly: GCF_004664715.2. Taxonomy (NCBI): domain Eukaryota; kingdom Metazoa; phylum Chordata; class Mammalia; order Rodentia; family Cricetidae; genus Peromyscus; species Peromyscus leucopus. Next base: position 35,909,866 of record NC_051077.1, on the reverse strand, counting down.
AAGACTATGTACTTTTTTAAATACATCATAACCTGTTTAGAGTTTTTTTTTTTTTTTTTTTTTTTTTCATCTGATTCTTTCCTTCACTGAGTATCTGTAACCTTTTCTGTCTGGATGAGCAAAACTTAAACTGCTGTGTAACTTATATCATGGTATGCTGGCAATTGACTCCTCCCCCTATGTTCCCCGAGAGCCCAGTCTCCTTCCAGAGGTACATTTACCACCAGCTCTGGGAGCCATGATTACCAGCCCAACTCTGGGGAGCTTCTGCATTCACTCTGTCACTGATCAGTACACAGCCTGCTGCTTACAAACACAAACTCCATTCAAGTATTCGGTGGCATGACCTCTCAAAAGAGCCATGATGTTTTTGCTTGTAGCATTAAGCCAGGAAGCCATCTCCTAAGGGAGCCACATCTCTGCTTGCCACCAATGAACAGCCCATTGGAGAAAATGCAGCTACCAAGAAGCTGTGTTTGACTCCATAGTTGTGTGCCTATAGTCCCTTTATAAATTTTGTCAGGTCTTATGTGGAAATTCTGGCCCCACATTGGAACAGCATATAGGTAGAAATTTCTGTCCCAACAGCAGCTCCTGGATAAACACAATGAGGCTTATTTAAATTACAAATGCTCATCCAATAGCTCACACTTATTGCTAGCTAACTCTTACATTTAAATTAACCCATATTTCTTGTCAATGCTCTGCTATGTGGCTTATCTCAGTACACCATGCCCATATTGCTTATCTGTCTCTTCTGACAACTCTAGGCTCCACTTTCCTTCTTCCCAGCATTCTCTTTGACTCTCCCATCTAACTTTATCTTGTCCAACTAGTGGTCAGTCAGCTTCTTTATTAAACCAATCACAACAACATATATTCACACAGTGTCAAAGAATATTCACAGTGTAAAGTAATTAGACAAAAAGGGGGGATGCTGTAGAATAGTTCTTTTGTACATTGTGAAGATTTGTCACTCAGAATAGTTTAATAAAATGCTGATAGGCCAGTAGCCAGACAGGAAGCATAGGCAGGGCAATAAAACTAAGGACGCTGGAATGAAGAAGGATGTATTCAGTGGAGTTGAGGGAGACACAGAGGAAGGACATGCCTTACTGAGAAAAGGTACCAAGCCATGAGGCAAAGCATAGATAAGAACTATGGGTTAAATTAAAATGTAAGACTTAGCTAGTACCAAGCCTAAGCTATTGGCAGAGCATTTATAAAATAATCCTCTGTGTGGTAAGTTTGGAGGAAGCTGCTAGGACAGGAAAAGTATGCCTATACTTGATAATTTTAAAAAGGCAGAAATGAAGTATGTAGCATTGGGTACATTGAAACTCTTGATTGGATTAGCAGACACCTAAGCAACCAAACAAAAAAAAATCTTAACATTTTTAAGGACAAAAGTACACAGAATTAATTAGCACTTATTGACAAAAGATAAGGAATAGAAAAATAGAAGTAATTCACAGATCAAGGTTACTTACTGAACAACACATTGTGGGTCAGCATAATTTCTTGAGATGGTCAAGATTCAAGATTCATAGTAGGCCAGGAAGGCTAGAAGAAACAATTTGTCATAAAAATAGTTGTACTGGTGCAACCATTTCAGAAAGTGAATCCACTGAAAAGAGGAAACTTCTCACAGATTAATTCAGGCTTGTATTTAGAATGCTCATTATAATAAAAATAGGCATTTAACAATGAATTACTATATCCTCAAGAATTTATTTTTCAACACAAATTAAGATTGGTTCAGCCTTAAAATGGACTATTATTGGCAATTTATGCTAAGTAATCTTAATTCCCTTTGAAATTTAAGGTTTTTTTTTATAACATCACACAATTTGTGTATTACAATTCATGTGTTAGCTACTTATCTTCAGTTAAATAAGTCTTAAACATTTAGACTTTATCATTCCCATAAGACAAATGTTCAACTGACCAAATGATGGTGAAATGAAGAGGGTAGGAGCTGCATTATTTTAGCTTTCAAGTAAAAGTCTAGATTTTCTTTTCTGAAACTATCCAATGAATGAATCCTGTATTTTAGTCTGTTTGAAGCCTATGTAACAGCAAATAGATTAGAACAGAAAAGAAAGATCCCCTTGCCTCATAATAATCAGAAAATTTAACATACAGAACAACCACCCCACCCTGTCTACTCCTCCTTCCTATTCAGAAAAGGGCAGTCCTGCCATGGATATCAGTCAGTCACCACTGTAAAACTGTGGTAAAACTAGACATCTCCTCTCCTATTAAGGCTGGACAAGTCATCCCAGTAGGGGGGAAGGGTCCCAAAAGCAGGCAGCAGAGTCAGAGACAGTCCCTGCTCCCACTGTTAGGAGTCTCACAAGAATACCAAGCTAAACAACTGTAACATACATGCACAGTGCCTAGGTTAGTACCCCTGGCTCAGACAATTCTTCCTCTCCTCTTCCACAGGATTCTCCAAGCTCTGCCTAATGTTTTGCTGTATCTGTTTCTGTCAATTTCTGGGTGAAGCCTCTCTGAGAGTTGGGCTAGGCAGCAATCTATGAGAATAGAAAATATCATTAGGAATATTTTCATGGACTCTTTTTTTTTTTAAATTGTCAATCATGTTTGGCTCTATATTAGGCCTCGGGGCTGTCCATCCCCTGGATCCTGGCCCTCGAGGCAATATCAGGGGTGGGTTCCATCTCCTAGTATGGGTCTCAAGCTGGACCAGTCATTGGCTGGCTACTCTCAAAATTTCTGCACCTCCTTTACCCCAGCACATCTTATAGGCAGGAAAAATTGTAGGTCAAAAGTTACCCAGATGGGTTGAAGTTCCATTCCCTCCACTGGAAGTCTTGCCTGGTTACAGGAGATGGCTGGGTCAGGCTATATATGCCCTATTGCTAGGAGTCCTAACTAGAGTTACCCTCATAGATTCCTTGGAGTTTTCATTGCACGAGGTTTCTGGCTCATCCTAGAGATGACCCTTGATTCCAATTGTCTCTCCCAGTACTTACACTCTCTCTCTCTCTCTCTCTCTCTCTCTCTCTCTCTCTCTCTCTCTCTCTATCTCTATCTCTCTATCTCTATCTCTATCTCTCTATCTCTCTATCTCCATCTTTGCCCGTTTTGTTCTATCTTGTTCCCATGACCACATCCTCAATCCAGACACATCCTCATCCACCTGTGATGTCTCTACTATTTCCCCATGACAGTTACATTCATGTGTCCCCACCTTGAGTCCTCCTTGTTATTTAGCTTCATCAGGTCTTGCATCTTTATTCATAATAGTCAGAAACTAGAAGTGACCTAGATGTCCATCAACCAAAGAATGAATAAAGAAAATGTGTTGTATTTACACAATGGAGTATTACTCAGCTGTTAAAAACAATGACTACATGAAATTTGCTGGCAAATGGATGGTACTAGAAAAGATAATCCTGAGAGAGGTAACCTAGACACAAAAGTCAAACAAGGTATGTACTCACTAAGAGATGAATATTAACTGTAAAGGATAACCATGCTACAATTCACAGATGAAACCAACATCCTTTTCCCCACAGTTTTACTTTGCAATTGAGACAAACAAACAAACAAAAACACTGCAAATATTTTACATATAAATTTTGTTGAGTTTGAACACATACAACTTTGCCTGAAACTATCTCCAAATTTAGTAAATAAAATTCCACATCTTCTATAAAAATGCTATGTTTTGTTCTTGGTATTAATTTTATCTATCATGTATTTGTCATGTATCTACATAATTATCAACTATTTACCTTCTATGTATACTTCTGTGGGACAAGGCTTCACTGTATAGCCCAACCTGGACTCAATCTTGTAATTCCTCTTCCTTAGTGCTTTGGTTACAAGCTTAGTTTCTGGAATCTAAGAAATCAATGCCACAAATTCCCCCTATGACTCTTAATAGAAACTAAGCCAATAATACTTGATTTCAACTCAGTGAATATTGTTTCTGTTTCTGGCATCCATACATATAATGAAATAAATCTGTTTGGTTGTAAACATCATTTTGGACAAATGTAGTTATTGTAGTGAACAGAAACTAATGTAGAATATTTGAATGTATATATATATATATAATATATATATATATATATATATATGAAGACTTGATCCTAAAAACTCCGTTCAGTTTCTTCAAAACATATTGCAGAACTATGCAGGTAATGAGCATGAAGACAAAATATGGCCATGTGGAATAACCTCTGACATGTGTGCAGTAAAATATGAATATTTATAAAATAATATATGCTCTCAAAACACACAGATCTATAACTATGTAGGTGAATATATTTATGAATACAAACTTTAATTTATAAATGTAAAATTGTCATATTATGACTCTAAAGTTTATATATTTGTTCGACATATACACACACATACATGCACACACACACACACACACACACACACACACACACACACACAGAGTTTTGTCACAGTATTCCCTGGGGAGACATGAAACAGCATGTAGTCATTCCATATTGTGACCTCATCCCAGTGCAAATCAAGAATCCCACCAACATCCAACTTGGTGAACCAATGAATTTAAATTGAGTTCATTATAGGAGTGTGGGGGAGGGGCTACTTAAAGAGGCAGGAATAACTCCAAAGCAGGTGCATCATCAAAACCCACTCCAGTAGTAGTGGCAGCTCATGGAAGTTGCAAGTCTGGAGCATGTTGTTGCATGTAGGCATTTCTGCAGTTTGGAGAGTGTCCTTTCCAGTTAGTTTGATTGATCTGAACCTCTTCCGGGCAGACTGCTGGTCATTGCTTCTCTTAGGCAACCTGGTCCATCTCAGCCTTGAAAAGAATATTGCTATGGGGCATTATATCTTGTTGGTAGTCAACGGATAATTGATGCATTCTTTATCTTTAAATATTTCTTAACCAGCATAAGCCTTTAGCTTAGCTTTAAAGCCAAAAGCATCTGGTTCTTTAGAAATATATCAGGAAAAATTGAAAAGAGCCTAGCTTTAGATATGTTATACAGAAAGGTATCTCACAGTCAATAAAAGTATACAGAGCAGTGGGATTTTTAAAAGAAGAAAATTCAGAAAACAGAGATGAATTCCAGTTTATCACTAACATTTTTGGAGGCAGGGATTGCTACCTTTACAGAAACCATGGAAATATTACTATTAGTGATAACATATAAGAATATATACATGACATGCAATATATAAATTTTATAAAATGCCAGATTAAGCCAATACATGTCATCCTGGTAATAAAGTGTGGATAGAGACTATAGAAAACCTCATTGGGAATTCAGGCAATGAAGCAGATTTAATAACATTGGTAATGCAAACAATTTTGTCTCCAACAATGAGAACTAAACTAGAAATCACAAAGTAGTTTACACTGATTATAATTAGCCTAGTGACAATCTTAAAGGTTTAAAAGAAATAGTCAAACACTACATGTATTGGGTACAAAGAAGTGGCATGTGACCTCTGAGTGTTCTCTGGCATTACACTTGTTGGAAAGTGAAAATGAAAATATTTTCTTTTTTTTTACAAATATAGTGCCAGAGATATTTTAAAGCAAAAAAAATTTGTCATTATTATTAAAGCAAAAGGTGTTTTATTAAAAAGGTCAACTCAAGCCATCTACTTAGTTAATAGATAAAAACAGGTTGGAAAGAATTCTTCACATCATTTGTGGAATTTATCAATCCAATTCCAGAAGGTAAAAGTTGTTAAAATGTTATTAAAGATGACATGTTTATAAAAAAAGCTTTGTGTAATTTATCTCAGGTCATATATAAAACAAAAATAACACACACAGTAAATAATTTGTGATGTCAAAATTATTAGTCTTGAACTGTTTATGTTTCTAAATGTAGTCAGAAGTATAAATCATTTTATTTATATTAATTGTACAATTAAGGATATGTTTATAAAATATCTTTCCTTCTCATCATTTTTTCTTTCATAAAGGTTATGTGATTCTCTATGGAAGTTTGAAAAAAAAAAAAAGCCTCTTCATCCCATATAGGGCACTGATGTAAACGGAAAGTCTAGAGCAGTTGGACAATAATTCTGTCAGGGTTAGAGAGTCAACACGACTCTAACACAGTTGCATTTTTTGAAGGTCCCTCAAGAGCATAGGTAACTCAAGGACCAGAATCACTAGATTTCCCTGTGCAACTAACAGGCAGTGTCTCTTCTGCCACTACGGTGGTTTAAAAGTTTCTGGAACCTCGGGAAGAAGCCTTCTCAGTCACACAGCAGCCAAGTTTGTTAAGCCTTGTGGGTTTCTTGGCTTTCTGAGTCTTATAAGCTTCTTTCCTCCTCTTAGGAAGGAAAAATTCAATCCAGGAGAAGGAGTATGTAATACATGGTTATGATGAGTCTTCCTTTTCACTGTCCTTAGTATTCTAGGTCATTATACTTGCATTCTTGTCTGTATTTTCATTACAGCCTTTAACATTGTTTAATCTTAGAACTTCCTTAAAATACATAGTTTTCCTTAGAGTTCAGTGATAAAAGTATATATGATGAAGAAGCCAACTGAAAGATCTAGAAACTGGTAGTAGATATGATCAAAATGTTGTACGTTACCTCCTGCTGCAATTAACATAGTTTTCAATGATTTTAGAAGTTTCTTTTTTAAAAGATTTTTTTCATTCATTTTACACACCAATCAAACATCCCCGTTCCCTTGTCCCAAGTTTCTTATTGCTGATTATTATGAGTATTTCTTAGTGTTTTTAATATTGAAAATTTTACCAAATACTGTGCTATATTGACTTCCATGTATTAATCTCAAGCATGATCATCCTTTCAGGTCATTATCCATAGTGAAACTGTTGTTATATCACCAAAGAAAATCACATTTTTATACACACACACACACACACACACACACACACACACACACGTGATCACAATGCAATTGCAGAATAAAATGTTAGAATTACCCATAAATATAAATGCATATGTGAATAAAAACAGTAACAAGAGCAAAAAAATAATGCAGGTTTCTCATAATTTCACAGTTGAAGACCAGTTTCTGGTATTTTTCTTTTTCAAATTTAAATTAATATTTGGAAAGTTTTGTTTCTAGCATCATATTGTACATTAAATTATTCTTAGTTAAAAAAATAAAATATAATTACCCTGCCTCCTTTTCCTCCTTTGAACCCTTTTCTTGTACCCCACGTTTCTCTGTCTCAAATCAATGGCCTCAATTTATTTAAATGTTATTATATGTGATCAGCTTCTTTAATGTGAAAAATGAATTTGCAGAAGGGATGATTTTGATGGATATCTGTTATAGAAAAATCTTTTTGTACCCTGTGAAGATGTGTATTTGCCAAGGTGCCTTATTTAATAAAAGCATAAATAGCCATTATCTAGACAGGAGGGACAACCAGACACAGAGGATGCTGGGAAGAAAAAGATGGGGACATCAGGAGATGCAGAGGAAGCAAGACATGATGGAGGACAGGTAACTCCATGTGCCAATATGTAGATTAATAGAAGTATGTTAATTTAAGCTGTAAACTCTAGTTAGTAACAAGCCTAAGCTAGGGTTGATCTTTTATAATTAATAAAAAGTCTCTATGTCATTACTGGAGAGTTGGTGGCCTTGGTGAAAAGGTTCAACTACAGATATAACCCTAACTAAGTCACTGACCAGTATGTCTAAGATACTAGAGACTTACATAGGAGGAGAAAATAAACTTCCAAAAGATTTTCTTTGATCTATACACACACACACACACACACACACACACACACAAAGTGAATATAATATAGTGAAAACAAATCAATGAAAAGAATTAGCTAATCTAACATTATTGTTTAATATATGCATTTTTATTTCATTTTTATATATTAATAATATACTTACAGAAATATAATCCTACCTCATCAGTTTCAATTTCATAAACTTAAAGAAGCTGAGCTTTTTCTCAGATGATATATTCTAACATCCTCAACTGGTCATTGAAAGAATGGATTGCACTAATCTCACATATACTATATTTTTCCATATATACAGACAATTGATAAGATTTAATTCATAAATTGTACCCATATGAGATTAGGAGTAAATATATAATAATACAGTGATGATACCCTTAATAACAGTAAAAGTTATATGAATGTTATTGCCCCCAAGTATAATATTGTAGGTGTAATAACTCAATGTGTGATTCTTTTTCTGTGTTTATGAAGTCAGGACATGTACATCTGTAATTAAAGAAAGACATGTTAATGTTTTTCCCTGTCATATATTATCAACATCACTATTTTTCATTCTTTGGGACTATTATTTTTTAAAATGAAGATTTTTCAATATCAAATGCTTAACTCTAAAAACCTGTGTATATGTGATATTACATATTTTAATAACATGTATTTTTGTATATGTGTGTGTATGTGTGTACCCACATATGTATGTAACAAAAACTGATGAAAAAAAGAATGTCATAAATCTGAAATAGTGCAAGCAAGCATATTATATGAAGGGTTTAGAATGAGAAAAGAGAAGGGGAAAATAATGTAATTATATTATAAATGCAAAAGAATAATTTTAAAATTTAAGGGTTGAAATGGGAGCCTTGTGATATTATGGCAGTCATTCCAACAGTAACAAGATGGCGTCTAGATGGCTCTCCAACAGGAACAGAACTTGGTGCAGGGAGAACCAATGGCAAGACCTGTTTCAAGTGGGACAAAATCATACAATTTTGGATTTATTTTCGAATCGAGAATGCATGCTGTGGTGATATAGTATTCCCAAAAATATTGTGCACCCTAATAAACTTATCTGGGGTCTGAGAACAGAACAGGCAGTAGACATAGAGACCAGAGAACAGTGACACACACACCTTTAATCCTAGCATTCTGAAGGCAGAGATCCATCCAGATCTCTGTGAGTTCAAAGCCACACTAGAAACAGCCAGGCATGGTCATTCATGCCTTTAATCTCAGGAAGTGAGCCTTTAATCCCAGGAAGTGATGGCAGGAAACAGAAAGGTATTTAAGGTGTGAGGATGAGGAGCTAGAGTCTGGTTAAGCTTTTAGGCTTTTGAGCAGCACATCTGCTGAGATTCATTCTGGATGAGGACTCAGAGGCATCCAGTCTGAGGAAACAGGATCACCTGAGGAAATGGCAAGCTGAGGTGACTGTTCTGCTTCTCTGATCTTCCAGCATTTACCCCAATACCTGGCTCTAGGTTTATTTTTATTAATAAGACTCTTTAAGATTCATGCTACAACATGCAATTGAAACTCTAATTTATTTATGTGTAGAGTCTTTCTTTTAATATTTGAACTGTACTATATATAACTGAAATTACTAGACAAAAATTGAGGGGAGGCTCCCATATATTATACAAAGCAGATGGTTTTAGTATAATAATGGAAGGTACAACTAAGCTTATAATATTTGACAGGTATCATGCTTGTTTAATACTTTAATGACCTGATATACACAAGTTCCTTCTCTTTCTTGCCTATTTATAGTGAGTATTGTTCATTTCTATTTTGCCCTAAATCTATTGAGAATCCACTGAAATCAGTGAGCATATCAATCTAACCAATATATGTGAGGCCATAAATTAAATTTCCTGCAGAAAAAAAATTAGTTTAACATATATTTCAGGAATTTCTTGTAGGTTTTCTATTCTATTCCAGTGGCTAGTGTTTTACTTTTATTAGAACACAGTGGTGGAACACAGCTCTGCTCATCAAAGTACAACCAACAATACCTAATAATGTGGTTTATGTGCACAATGGAATTTTCATCACAATAAGGACAGAATGAAATGAAGAAATTTACAGGTAAAAGAATGGAACTGGACAATTTACTGAGATTGGTATCTTGGGCTCAGAGAGACAAATGTCTCCTATTGTATTTTGTGTTTCCATCTCTGAATCCTTAGATGTGAGTATATAACCAGGAATAGCCACAGAAGCAAGGACAGTAGAAGGGATCAGGGGAGCAAATGGAAAAGAACAGTCTCTAGAAATAGGGATCAAAAGAGACACATACTGAAAGGGGATTAGTGGAAAATGGGGGATAACTGGAGAGATGAAGTGGAGGTAACCAAGAATGCTTGAAAAAGCCTTTTGGAAACTATTTTATAAGTTCACTTAAAAATATACAATAGTTATGTATATTAACATATATGTATATGTTTATGTAATGTGTATGTAATTAATAAATATGACAACAATAATTACTTGAGATTCTGACAAATATTGGAGTGTAGTCAGATAAGGAGTCAGTTTGGAAAGGAGTAATATGTTGTAATCACATATGACAAATATATGTATATATATATGTCAAATATACACACACACACACACTTGAAGTCTATTTTAAAATCATGTGATGTAATAGCTTCTACTTCCTTCTCTTTGTTAAAGGTGGTTTGGAGATTTGAGATTTTTTTCCATGGCTTTGTAAAAATTGCAAATCAGTTTCCCTGCTATGATGACTATCATTAGTATCCAATAAGGATTTTCTTAAACCTCCAGACTTCTTTGGATCATATCTACATTTTAATAATATTTTGTTATTCTAGTCCTGGAGCATAAGATATCTTTCCACGTTCTGTGTGTCCTGTATTTTATTTCATTGGTGTTTCGTATTATTCACTGAAACCATGTTTTCTCCTAAGCGTCAAGTGTCTCCTAGGTACTTTAGCTTTCGCGAGCATTTGCAGTGAATTTGCTCCCCTGACTTCTGGTCACCCCCGCTGTGTTGCAAAGCTGCTGACATTGCAACCTGAAGCATTACTGTTTTCTGAAGCATTTTGTGTAGAGACTTTGGAGGTTTCTTCATAAAAGATCATGTTGCCTGCTGCCAGTTACATGGTTTTCTTATTAGCCTGCCTGTTGTTTCTTTCTCTTTCTTTATTTATCTGACCAGGACTCCAGTACTATGTTGAATGAAAGTGGTGGGACTTAGAATTCTTGCCTCCTGGGCAGAAAGCACTCAGAGAAGTAGGCACTGTTTAGACAAGAACAGGACATCTCAAACTCCAGCGTGGTTGGAAGATAGGTTCATAAAATTCCATCTCAAGCTAATAAGCACTTGGTACTGTTTGGCTGCTAGAAAAGGGAGGGTCAGTTGTCTTTAGGACATAGCCCCTAAGATTCCACCCATGCTCCAGTAGATGGTCTTATACTCATGTGTGGTGATATTTTATTTGTATTCAAATGTTATTTGTATGTTAATAAATAAAGTTGCCCAGGGGTCAGAGCTATTAGCAAGCCATAGGAAAGCAGGGCAGTGGTGGTGTACGCTTGGAATCCCAGCACTTGGGAGGCAGAGCTAGGTAAGTCTGTGTGTGTTCAGGGATACAGCCAGTATTGGATACACATGCCTTTAATCTCAATACCAATCATAGAAAACCTGGAGGTCTATGCAGACAGGCTGTGACGAGGCGGTCATGTGGTTGGGTTTACAACCAATGAGAAGGCAGAACAGAAACACTATAAAAAGATAGACACACAGGAAATAGTTCTGGTTCAAAGAGGTAGGACCACCACAGAAGGAAGGGTAAGGTTTTAGCTCTTAGCTCTGACCTCTTGGCTTTCTTCTTTGCATTGGTTCTGTGTTTCTTATTTAATAAGACGATTGGTTACATCTACACTCATGCACATACAGTCAGCACTAAGTGTATTCAAAGGGTTAATTTTATTTCATTGTATTTGCTGCATAAAAGAGAGTGAGTTACCTGTAATTATAATGGCATTTATTCTAAAAATGATTGACATTGAATAGTCTACCTTCTGTGCCTTTAATAATTTCTTACATTTTCTCATTAAAGTATGACATAACAACTCTATTTATTTAAAATAAACCCAATTACATGACTTGCTAGATGATGGGATCCAGCTGAAATGGTGATTCTGAACTCGAACTGTTCCATTGTTTAATACTGCCATCTCTCCTAAGAGCTACTTATTACACTCTACCAAAAGAATGAATTCTGATCTGAATGAAAGATTATTGACTAAAACCTGTTTCAAGGACAGAAACTAAGAAAAACATGGCATATATCTTCAAAGTAATTTTTGTTAGAATACAGAACCCAAATGACATAGGAGAGAAATCTATGATATCTTTGATTGTGAATCAGGTACCTGAGCAATTAGTATTGGGAATCCTGGGTAAACTCTACTAATCCTCCAAGCTGATCATAAGGAATATTAAAGATGCTTATTGGGGTCATAGCCAGATTTAATCTGTGTTCCCAGTACTGGTAGTAAAACAAGAAATAGTATGACCATAATGGCTAAACATCAATTTCTTTGTTACTTAACAACATCACTAGTCAGGACCCACGCACATTGCCTGGCTAATTCTATGTCATAGAGAACATAATCAAGATCTGTAGGCCCTGTTACCTGAAAAAGGCTCTGGTATGTTTTCTGAACATTTTTTTTTCCCTTTCCTTTTTTTTTTTTTTTTTTGCATGTATACTCAAATGAATATTTATTGTCATTGTTTTTACTTTAGAATTTTTCATACTATATATATATATATATATATATATATATATATATATGCAGTTTTTTTTATTTAGGAAAATTTTTTTTTCATTTTATATACCAACCACACATCCCCCTCTCATCCCTCCTTCTTGTAACTATCTCCATATCAATATTTGACTATTCCTCAGTTTTCCTTAACTGTTTAAGCAAGTCCTTATGTAATTGTTAAAACATACCATTATTGTTTTCTACTACATGGTATGAACATGAATCAAAACAAATTATTTTAAATGTATTCAAGTGAAAATAAAGGAAAGAAAGACAGCCGTACTTAAGCAGTATTCTGTACATCTCTTTTTTAGCCTCACATATGTACATTAAAATCCTGTTTATCAATACCTTCAATACAATTGTAAAAGAGAAAAGTAGGACTTTGGAAAAGGGATTAAGCTGAATGATGTACTTAATGAGGACTTACAGTAATGTGACTTATGTCTTTATGGGAAATATTCTTACACACAAAAAATAAGACAAGGAAACAGCCATGTATATAGCAAGAGAACAACCTTAGAAGAAAAATATATATGCTCTCCCATATTGAACTTTGAAATTATAAAAAGAAAATTCTCATTTAAATTCCCTAATCTGAGATCTTTCATTGTGGTAGCCCTGACAACACACATATATGAATGTTTTATTTTATTTTATTTATTTTTTTTATTGGTTTTTTTTGTTTTTTTATTTTTTTTATTTTTTTTTTTTTTTAATCTCTAATCTGTAGATCTACATTTTTCATTTTGTAGGATCAACAGCAACTCATGCAACGAGCCAGACCCCAGCACACTCCTCCCAGATAGAATGATTAGCTTCTATATTTATATGAAAAAAAAATGAAACTCCATATCTATAATTAATTTTCTAAATTTCTTAGAACTTATTTGGGTCGAATTATGTTTTTTTTATATGCTTGTTGATCATATGATGCACATTTTTTTTTATTTCTTATTTTTTTTTTTTTTTTTTCGATTATGTGCCCATTTTTTTTGTAAAATTCCAGTAATAATTTTGTTGACACCATGAAAGCAAAATCATGAACATTAGTGCAATAACTTATATGAATACACACACTAAGAGAAAAGTACAAAATAGTTTCATATTAGCTGAAGTCTGGATTTGGTACCCAAGTAAATTAGCAAAGAAATTGTTATAGATATTTTGATCTATAAAAATAGATCAAAATTAAATAAAATAAGCATAGATAAACCTCTAATTATGAGCTTATTCCTTTTCTGTAATAAAATATAGCACTGGGTGGAACTTGTTTATGAGGAGAGTTAATCTACTTACCAGGTGGTTTGTATTTGCTTTCTAGCCTACTTATAAATGCCAGACAATCACTTGAGCCCTCCATAATCTCAACAAGCTTGCCACCCCACCTCTAAATCAATGTTTGAAGAAATTCAGTTTCTACTTGACTGTACTTATTGGAACTTCAAATAATTTCGGATTCCCCAATCCATAAAATAGACTTTTTCCCCTTGTGATAGGTTTTGTTTTCAGTTTCTAAGTATGTAGCAGTTATTTCTTGTCTAGAAAGACTATTATTAATAATACTCTTACATGAGTTTACTATTCTTTCATTCTGTGTATAGAGCAAAAGGAGTCTAGCTTTGACGTTAAACTGGAGGCCAGCTTAGACTAGTTAGCACCTGAAAGTCTAATCAACTTCATGCCTCCCATTGCCACACAGGTCCTATATTATTAAAGCCTGTAGCTGGTATCTATGTCATTCATTTGCCTGTCTTGAAATTACCTCAAATTGATTTGTCTTGATTTCTATCAAAGACCTATCTCTGTCTGTGTTTTAAGGGGTAAAAATTACTTTGAAAGCTAAGTCTAAAGCATACTTCACCCCAATCTTGCATTCTCTGGACATTAGATCAGACCACTGTTGAGAAATTAGAAAAGAAAAATGTACACATTTATTTCTTTTTAACCTCTAGATATTCTTTTCCTCTTTAAGATAACTAGTATGGCATTGTATAGAGCAACCCCAAAATAGCAAAACTGGGACCCCAGTATGTTACATCACTTGAACATAAATTGCATATGTAATTAGTTCAGGTGACATTCCAATGGTTAGAGGGATTGTTATCTGTTGGTTGTCATGCTTATGCAAATATGGTCGGGGACAGAAACCAAAATGATGCAACCACAAAACAAGGTGTTCCATGAGTACCGTGTCATTATAAGAAATATGGCCAGGCAGTGGTGGCGCACGCCTTTAATCCCAGCACTCGGGAGGCAGAGCCAGGCAGATCTCTGCGAGTTCAAGGCCAGCCTGGGCTACCAAATGAGCTCCAGGAAAGGCGCAAAGCTACACAGAGAAAACCTGTCTCGAAAAAAAAAAAAAAAAAACAAAAAAAAACAAAAACAAAAAAAGAAAAGAAAAAAAGAAATTTGGGAACTACTGGAGGCAAAGTTCTCCGGCAGATGCAAAACCCTCCTACCAGCCACACTTTGATTCCAGAGTTCTCACATCTGGGGAATGGAAGAGTAAGTTTCTGCTATCTTAAGCAACCCAGTTTGTGGATTTTTGTTAGCACAAGCTTGGAAAGCCATGCATAAGTTCATTGTAGGAAGTTATTTCCATTGGTTTTGGGGTGTTAGGGAGTGAAATAACTTTGTCATTTTAAAAACGCATTTTCAATAACATTAGTTCAAACATTAGTTTAAAATGTTAAAATGAGAAACCTAGTCAAAGAAGTGTCAGCTTTCTGTCCTTAAGAGAAGCAGTAGAGAGTTTCAAAGTCTTTCTTCACTTTATGCTGTTCCAAGCTGTTCCTTGGTTAGTGGCCTAGTCACTTTTCTTTCTTTTGATAAGACACCATGATCTAGGCAATTTGCAAAAGAAAGAATATACTTCCGACATAAAGCTTCAGAGTGGGCAGTGATGACCATCGTGGTAAGAAGCATGGCAACAGGGAGTCAGATTGGACCAATAGCTTATGCTGATCCATAAGCACTGTGCCAAAAACACTAACTGGAAATGGCTTGGGCTTTTGAAACTCCAAAGCCCATCTCCAGTGACATATCCCCCTCCAACTAAGCTGCACCTCCTAATCCTCAAACATTCCACCTACTAAGAACCAAGCACTCAAATATATGAGCTTACAGAGGTCATTTCCATTTAAACCAACACATATACTGTATTAATCTCTTTTTTCTACTATATTGTTATATATCCTTGTGTCAACTTCAGAGAGTTTTAAATGGTTAGTTATAAAATCAATGATTTAAGCTAATCCTAAATATTTATATTTTTCAGTCAGATGCTATATTCTGCACTTATCTGAAAGAACTGTGAAGTACACTTTATTTAGTATAGTCATACACTGTATTGATCAAATTGTTTAAGGATTTTAAAAATGTTTTCTATTTTCCCTAGTAAATAAAGTACACCACTTACATTTTATTAAAAATCTTATGAAATTTGAAATTGCTGAGACTTTTTCCACTATTTAGAATTTTTATTTTCCCTTACTTTAGTGTGGATTTTGGATTTTTTTTTTCTTTTCAAAAGAAGACACATTGTTTTTTGCTTTCTTTGCAATTTATTCTTCTCTAATACATTACAACCTCACTGCAGTTTCCCCTCTCCCAATCCACCCAGTTTCCTCCCATCTCCCCTCTCTAGAAAATTCATTCCTCCTCCTTTCCCCTTTAGAAAAGCGTTTTCAACTGTAGTAAACATTCTTTGATCTTAAGATATGTGATTGAATCTTCCAAATTTCAAACAAATATGTTATATGATAGATAAATTGTTGCTTAGTGTTCCTGAATCAAACATTTTCTTTTTGCTTTGTTTTTCAAGGAAGGGTTTCTCTGTGTGGCCCTTGCCTGTCCTGTAAGTGACTCTGTAGACCAGGCTGTCATTGAAATCACAGATCCACCTACGTTTATCTCCAGGGTGGTGGGACTAAAGGCTTGTGCCCCCACTGCCCAGTGAAGTAGCCTTTTATTAAAATCAGGACCTTACTTGTGTTTCATCAACGATTCTACCCTTTGGAAAGTTATGAGACGGAGGAGGATCTGCTGAAAAGCCTACCTCAACAATATATCCATTGAATGTATGAATGGGACTCAACCACCCTTTGCAATTATATCATTGTTCAGTAAAGTCCTCTAGCATCAGTAAATCAAAACTTATGCAGTTTGTTCTAGAATATTTCTGAAATTTGCACTGACTTCATGATTCCATTTAAAGTGCAAATGTGGTAAGTTTTCAACATGCAGATGCACCATACTGCATTGGCTATTATAGTAGTATTTATTAGAAATAAAATTTATTTCTATATGAGCAACATTTTGAATAAAGATCAAGACTATGATTCAAATTACAACCCTCCTTACAAAGTGAAATTCAAAGGCATCTCCTACTTTTATAACCAGGAACATACACAGAATAAGTAAAAATAAAGCAAAAGGGATATATAAAATATGCTCAGAAATAAATCATGACACCTTTGTTCCTTTGTAGCTCAGTAAGCTGAGGCAAGGGAACCAGATTTTGGTTCTTGCAACTGAATGTGTGGCATGGGTTTATCCTTTGGCTTTGCCTCAGGAAAAAGACTTTAACAGCAAAATCTATATAAAAACTCATACCTTTCAATTATCCCTACCTGAGAATAGCTCTGCAGCTATGTGCCCAAGATCAGAACAAGGTTAATGCATTTAACATTTTTCTAAAACTGGTTTTTAAGGATAGCTGTAGGGAGGGGTCATGAGTTCCAGGCTTTGACAGGTAAATCTCCATATCTCAAGTGTCTAAAAGAAAGGAGGCAATGCTTGGATGCCAAGGTGCAAATGTATTCTCAAAAGGTAGGCTGTCATGTCTTTTCTCCAGGGTCTTTACTTGTATTATAGTAGGAAAGCATTAAGAGTACTAATAATAAATTAGTCTTTCATATATAAGGATTTCTGAAACTGAGTTTAGAGGAGGAAGTTGTTTTATGTTATTATAATGACCAAACTCCTCACTTGAAACAAGAACTTTAAGAAAATATTGTGCAGATAAAAATAAAATACCAAACATTTATGTTTTCCATGGCTTTAAATATATGTTTTTTTATTCACAGCCTTTGGCAATATGCATAAAACATGCATTGTTCACAACATATACACATTTTTCATATCTTCTTCTAATATAAATAATGTAGCTTGTGTTTGTATAATAATGTCTTATAAAAGAAAAATAAAGGACTATTGTAAAGTTGCTCTTGGCAAGACATTGAACATCTAGTATAAGACATCTCTGTCATTGCATGGAACCTGTTGTTGTACTACACAGTTTCTGCCTGCTGTGAGGTAGAAATGCTAAGTGACAAAATAATAAACTCATATATCTGTGCTTCAACAGAGAAATGATCTTTATGTTTTACCAAACACTTTTTCCATTCCAAATGGAGAATTATAAAAATATTGAGCATTTAGGGAATCTTCAGTGTCAAGGTGTGAATGGTCTCAAATAGTAAAAATAATAACAAAAATAATAGTCAGAAAATATCTTTGGCATGTAGGTCCCAAATATCTGAAAGATTCACTGGCCTGGATCTCATTACGATCACTTTCATGATCTAGAACTTGGGTCAGTTAGGAAATTCACAATAGAAAGATCATTTAAAATGTTAGTTGCTGAACTAGTCTAGTCATCATCATAATTTAATCAGATCTATTCTTTTTTTTTTTTTTTTTTTTTTTTTTTTGGTTTTTTGAGACAAGGTTTCTCTGTGTAGCTTTGTGCCTTTCCTGGAACTCACTTGGTAGCCCAGGCTAGCCTCGAACTCACAGAGATCCGCCTGGCTCTGCCTCCCGAGTGCTGGGATTAAAGGCGTGCACCACCACTGCCCGACTAGATCTATTCTTTTTTGAGGAAAAATACTTTAAACAATTCAATTTCATATAGTAAGAGATTGAAAATCTGCAAAACTTCTGCACCAGAAAAGGTTTTGTAAAGTTACTTATAGAATGAGGTTGTGTATGAATAAAGCAGATGTGTTTATAGATACATTTATTAGTGTGTATGAGCATTTGAGTGTATGTGCGGGTGTGTGAGTATATGTGCATGAGTGCATTGTATGTGTGTGAGTGCTTTTCACTAGGGGTGGCTATAAGTGTGTGTTGGTGTGAGTGTTTATTGACATTTAACTCCAAATCAAATTATCTATATTCTTCTTGAGTAAAATATTTACATGAGATGTGGTTCATATTTTTCTACCTTACTGAACAAAGTCACAATAACATGATGTAAAAGAATGAAAGGCGAAAATGATAAAAAATTTTTACAATGAAATATCTGCCCTTAAAACCTGATATGAAAAAGAGAGTGAAAATATTAGGGGGAAGAGATGGAGCTAACTGACACATCCACCTGATTTAATGGTGTTTTTCACAGTATTAAACTGGTCAGAGGTGGCACATTGGGTCAATTGGTTGCTACTCAACAACAAATAAATTATCTAGCTGATTTTTCCTCTAAATTGACTGAAAAGATGAGTTGTTTTGCCAACAAGTAAACACAGCCAGATAAAAATTGAACCTTTTTTGACCCCCATTATCTGTTTGTATTCAAAACTAAATGCAGATTGAGAACTCATTATTGTAATGACAACCCCTTTCGTAATTAAAAAACATGGGATCTATTGCCAAAGTAGAGGTATGGCAAAGGGCAAGGAAGAAGCTGGCCTTCCATGCATTATCCCCAGTCTTCTCATTGTGAAAGCCTGTTCAGTTGTGTCAAACAGATATATTGACCTACGACTGACTAGTTAATCCAACTGTGACAGAAAATTTTAAGAGCTGTCAATTAGTCATTGGAGTTCAGTAGTCCAAAGGTGGCAAACAGAATGCAAGGCTACATGTGGCTGCCTGTCACAAACAGCATAAATATCAATATATATTTTTTAAATAGACAACTAATACTATTCAAATATGAATAAATTAATTGTAGCGTGCATGTTTTATTTTTTTTCCTTTGGTTTTTGTCTATCTAAACACAGAATTCAAATCTGAATGAAACTTTTCTTCTAATTTTGCTGCCTGATACATCAGCAGCAAAAAATTCATTCCCTTTGCCTTAGGTCATGTTGTCCCTGAATACTACTTCAATACTGTTCAGTAGAGTCTTTAGTTCCCCAGAACAATGATGGGTTTGGGGCAAATTTCATAGCATGGAACCCTAAGAGCAAGAAAAGAAAAATCACTTGTTTCATTAGTTTCTATTTGCATTGAAATCCATGGTGGAGTATAAATATTTAAAGTCAATGGACAAGAACCCTCCATGGCACTAAGTCTCGCTACCATGCAACTATTGGTCTATCAAATTCTGAAATTCCCGTATAAGAATACATGAATCAGGAAGTGCTGCTGGTACTTCTATAATGTAAATTAATACATTCATTTTTTTCTCATCTTATCATTTGCATCTGATTAAAACATTTACATCTCAGTCACAGAAATTAAATTTCCTCTCCATTAACATCAAGCTTTAAATTCATCTTTGTGCAGCTTGGATTCCTAGTGCTATGTGGACACTCTCCTGTTGCTTATCTTCATATGCTCCTCATTTTCCCTGTTGAATGATAATTCTGGGATCCAGATGCCAAACTGCAAAAATCTTCTTCCAGGAGCAACATATGGTTCCTTGGCAAGCTTATCTAGCATCTGCACAAAAAGCTCCCGGTTACCTCTGGGTGTGTAATACTTCTGGCTGCTAAGAGGCTATTTGTGCACTTGTTTCTTCACAGACACCGTTTCTCTCGACAAACCTTTAGTTCTAAGCAAATTTTGCACATTTTTTTTTTGTATGTGTGCATTTGAGAATCAATGATATACATAAGCTTGGTTTACAACCAGGCAGCTCTCCAAATACCCTCACTCTGTGACCAGGGGTTGGATCTGGCACTGCTACAAAATGGTTTAAGCATAATAAGAGTTTATTTAGTTACTTTGAAAAACCAGCATTTCCTTACTAATAAAATCTGAGGATGATCTACATTGTGGTAGCTGATTGTAATGATTACTAGGTCAAGGAAAAAAAAAATATGTTTAGGATGAAAGCCGTGCAAGGCTTTGAAGCATGCATTCAATCAGCATTTGGGTTGTTAGAAGTGGGGTGTGGGGTGTGAAGTTACTCATGAGCAACATTTCCTTCCCAAGAAGTTCTGTCTCACACAGCTGTACCAATGAAGCCCTCCGGCTGGTAGACACCACTGGAATCTGCAGTTTTGTCCTGGAGGAAACTCTTTTGTTGGTCATCATTTTATCTAAGGACCCAAAGCAACTGCTTTTTCCAGAATTTCTAGCAGAATAAGAAAATGCTTCACACTGAGGAATTTACCAGCTAACTCTGAACACTTAAGATAGACACGTTTATGGCTTTTCATAATTATGGCATTACTCTGAGTTTTAGGATTTTTTTTCTCAGAAGACAGTAACTGCATTTGTGAAAGGACCTATCTTTCAATAATACTCAGAATCCCTGTTGTAAACAACATCACAGCAAGATATGCCTTAATATCCAAACCCTCATATTGTGATTTTTCTCTCTCAGTAAGAATGTATATATATATATATATATATATTATATATATATATATATATATATATGTGTGTGTGTGTGTGTGTGTGTGTGTGTGTCCATTATATAATAAAAATAATATAATATAGATTATTACTGTTCATGGAATTCTGTCAATTTCAATAGAAAATTAAAGTCTATTTTCATTATATGAAATTTCCTTAGGTATAATATCATGGCCCCAAATTTCACAGTAATATTTTAATGAATTAGGAAGAAAAGTAAAGTAGAAATGCAACAATAGAGAGTGCTATATTAAAAGATGCCAAGCTCATGTATGCTGAGTACTTTTCAAATACAATACCTATTTCTTACACAATATATAACAAAAGTTGTTCAAAAAATAACTAGAGAATCCCTTCAATATGGATCACAGTGTTTTTTCACATTAGTTAATCTGGAATGAATACAAACATTCTTAGACACCTTTCCTTGCTGGGAGACGTCTAGCAGTCTTCAGGCTCTGGACCTGCTTTATGAATCTCTGAGATAAGGTATTCTCTATTCACACTCTGATTTTGTAAAAGCAAATTTCCTGAAATGATGCTGGGTAAAATGCATTTCAAAATAATCAGAGGTATAGAAAATATCAATACCAGTATATCTTAAGTAAATTATGCAATATCATACTAGCAGTTTTTAATACCCCCCAAATAAGGAAACAACAACAAAATCCATACTGTATGATGCAAATAATAAGGAAGAATGCTACTTACTGTAGATTTCTCATGTTTCAGTTTACTAGAGTGTGAAACTAATAGTGTAGGGCACTATCTAACTGATCTAATTTTCAAGGTTTATAATTTTTAGTTTCAAAAACAGAAAACTATTGGATAATAAGCATCATCTATTATTTGATAGGTGAAATAATTATGATATAGAAAAACTCTCAATATTGAAAGAAGTAAAAAATATAATAAAATTGTTGTATCAGTTATTGAAACTAGATGGACGTAGCATGGCTATTTTAACTGATGTTTGGGTTTTAATATTAGTTTTGTTTCTAAATTCTAAGATGTATAAAGTATACTCATTTGCTTTTAAATGCCATTTATTTCACTTCAAATTTATGTGTATCTGTATAAAGTTTTATAAATATTGAGTTGTTAGTTTTGAAGTTTTCCATCCTGGTGAATCACTTGGACCTAATGAAAAGTTATTAACTATTTCAGAAAAAAGTTTTCAACAAATGTATTTTTTCTCAAGGTAGCTCTGAGAAAAATGGCCATTAGAAAAGGCCTTCAAACTATGGCAACAATTAAAATAACTTTTCAGAATTCTTGGGCTGGTGAGAAATGGTGAGAGACCATATTCTGCTGTAGACCTTTGTAGTAGTAAAGGAAAGAAAATACCCAGAAATACATTTAGAAAATCTATTGGAACTAAGAAGTCGATTTACTCATTGTTCTCACCCTTGGTAACAAGACAAATGCAGCCAAATCTTAGTAGATAGGGATGGAGCCACAGCCTCAGTGATTATGGAAACCCTAGCGCCAAGGCTATCAGCTTGCCAAGCAAGGAGGTGGGAGGGTTTCCTACATTTCTGAAATCACATGGCTTGAAATCTCGGCTCCTTCAGTGCCATTAAAACTAACTGTTTTACTTTCTAATTTTCGGTTAACTCCATTGTGCAACAGAAGCAATAGTATCTGTCTTGCAATTATATTGTAAAGATTAAGTGAGGTGATGGGAATGATACACATTATTAGGATTGTTGCTGCTAGCAGCGTTAACGGCTAGGAAATCACCCTATACCATTTTTGTTTGAGAACTGAGTGTGAGTGAAAGACATACCACACAGAAAGGAGCAATTAATTCTATAAGTGAATTTCCAGGCCCTGGGAATCTTAATTTCTTGAAAGTGACTCAAATTCAGAAAAACTGGAGAGGTACGGGCACAATGAAATGGGATTGAGGCGATGGCAATGTCTTTTTCCCTCTGAGCAACTAAGGCGGGATCATGTGGAAAGCAGAAGAAAACAGATTTAAAAAAATTTAATATTTCATTCATTCATTTATTTTCACATCCCAGCTGCGGCCTCCCCCACATTCTCCCATCCTAGTCCCTCTCCCACTGCCCCCTCTTACCCCACAATCTCCTCCTCCAGGAAAGGGCAGATTTCCCAGGAGTATCAATGAAACATGGCATATCAAGTTGCACTAAGAGTAAGCACCTCCCCATGTATTAAGGCTGGGCAAGGTAACCCAGCGTGAGAAATAGGACCCCAAAAGCCAGTAAAAGAGTCAGAAACAACCCACTGTTAGGAGTTTCATAAGAGGACCAAGCTACACAAGTTACAGCAGTTTGAAAAGTGGAAGTTTTAAACTTTGGTCTCAGAGCATTCCTATTAACATCGTGGTGAGAGATCATTTGCATGACATTATCTTATCCACAGGAGTAAAACGCAAACATTCAAAAGATGTGTAACTCTAGGCTATTCAGATTAGTTCTTGGGTCACATAACACGCTATCACTGTAGATGGATGACCCATCATAGAATTTGGCCCTTGTTCATTCATGCTCACTCTTGGGCATGTGCTGTACCATTCACTTCTGCAGTTTGTTCAGATTACCTGTGATTGGTGTTGGTGAGAACTCTTTTCAAAGCACCCAGGATTAAAGTGAAATCCTACCCCTACTAGATAACCTCCACTAGAGATGAAGGATCAAGTGGAACACTGTGATCCACCCTTTCTCTGATATCCAGCTGGGCCTCTTTAGATACAGTGATTTCCAAGCATTTCCTTTCTACCTGAATCAGGAAAAAGTACAGTGGAATGTAAATAATGTATACTGTATTTAGAAAAACAACGTAAATACTTTATAGACTGTTCAGTAAATAATGTATATACTTAGAAAAACAATATCAATATTTCATGGACTACTGGGCAACTGTTAAGGTTCAGATTAAACCTCTGGGTTTAGGAAACACTATGTTTATCAAAACTCAATTTCTTCTACCCAATAGAATTCTGCAAGGTTCTGGATAAATTGCCATATATAAACTCTGCATGCATGATGCAGTCTCTGTATTAACTGTACATTATGTTTTCTAGCCACTGCACTGAAATTCTATGTTCTTCAAAGTTTGAGTGATATTTTATTGTTACAAAATATACAGAACAGCTTTTGTCAAACCATTGCCTACCTTGCCAATCACATTATGAATTGATAATATATTCTTGACCCATTAGGATTACAAATGCATGCATGTGTTTCTAATAATAATGTTGCTTGTTCTTAAACTTGGATTCCATTGTAGAAATCACTTTTATTCTTTCCCCTCTCAAACTTGTACAATTTTCTTTTATTTTATTGAAAACAGTATTTTTCATTCAATCTATTTTGATTATAGTTTTCCTCCCCCCTCCTCCTCCTAATCTCCCCACATCAGCATCCATATTCTGTCTTTTGAAAGAAAACAAATAGGCATCTCTCTTTATCTGTGTAGGTTACTTAAGATATATGTATATTTATATGCATATATATCTTAAGCAACCTATATATGTGTGTGTGTGTGTGTGTACATGTGTGTGTGTGTATGCGTGTGGAGAGGGAGAGAGAGAGAGAGAGAGAGAGAGAGAGGGTTTTCTTTTTGGTTTCTTTAAATCACAGCTGAAAATGTGTTTTCTGCGTCTCCCTTTTACTTTTCAGCACCATGGCATATCACTGCAGTTGCACATTTAATATTCAATATCTATTGTTAAAATCTCATAAAGTGCCAGTAAGTGCTCATATGTTCTAATTAATAGGCATAGTGTGAAGGCCATAACCAGCTTCACAGAGGAGAACAATGAGCTCACAGATCACAGCTGCAATCCACCAGAGGTTGGATGTGAACATTCCCTCCTCAACTGCTGAGTATTTCAAGCAGGCGGAGCAGCTGGCGAGCGAACAGAATCCACGATGCAGGAACAGTTTGTGGGAACCATGAAAAAAAAAAAAACTGTAGATGTCAAACGCATATCAAACAGTATTCTAAACCAAGTGTTTAACATTGTTTGTTTCAAAAGATATGAAACGCAAAAATGGAAATTTCTTACTACACTAATGTAGCAGTTAGAGAGACAAAAGGATAATTTACAGGGATGTTTGAATCCATAGAGTAGCATAAAGGTGTTTGAGGTGAAGGGGAAAAACTGTCTAATGAAGATAATAAATAATTTCTTCTATGGTCATATTAAATCATGTAGGTACGGTTGTACTGAAATATGGGACTGTGGTTTAGGATATGTTCTTAAGTACACATATAACTGAAACAAGATGAAAACAAAACGAAACCAAAAAAAAAAAAAAAAAGATGTGGCATCAGGGTCTTTGCAAAGGCTAACCCAGAGTGCCCTTCCTACTTTATTTGCATAACGTGAAAATTTACTCAAAGCACATACCCTTAGTCATCTAATCTTCAGGCTTGAAGATTTAACAGGTTTTACAATTGAAATTCTGACAAGTGAAAACTTTTAAAAGCATAAGTAAATGTGGACTCAGAAACAGGAGCCGTGTTGCAAGGAATCACATAATAAGGTACAGCGAAAAGAAGCCAAGGGACAGTGTGAGCAAGATTATGGATGGTATTACAAGAAAATAAGGAAATGAAAAGAAAGCAGGAGTAGAAAGAAAGATTATAGAAGGCAAAGGGTCACATAAGATTACAACTGAACCTTCATTTTCATGCACCTCTTGTTACTGCCTGGAAGTACAATGTTCTAAAATTGCTTTTTTTTTTTTTTTCCTCTGACTTTCAAGCTGTCACACACTTTGAGATGCTGTAAATGCTAAAGTTTAATCCTGGGTTTCTCTCATGCTAGAATTCATGTTCTAATTGAAGTTCTTTGGTGACAGATCAAGCTGGAGATAAAGCTAGGAATCAAAATTGTTCCGGGATGTTAAGTTTATTTTATTTTATTTTTGTGTGTGTGTTTTGTTTTGTTGTTGTAACTTTAGAATAATACATTTAGTTGTTTTTCCCAAGATAAGATACTGGTTCCACTGTTATGAAATTGGTACACTACTTCGGAGATTATGAAATATATTTATAATAATTCTAAGAAATAGGGTCATGCTAGTGCCATGTTATCTTGCAGACAATTAAGAGGCAAAGTTCTAAGAAATTTGCTAAATGTCCATACATATGAAAGACAATAGTCTTAGTCAGGACTAAACCTGCTGACTCTAGCTGAAGAATCATTTTGATAAAATTATGAAACAAGAAAGAGAATGAACAGGAAGAAGAAGTCAAAGGAAGGAGGGAATGGAATATAAGTCAGTCTCCTCATTATGTCAGGATAAAAGCTAGAGCATAACATTTATTAGGCTCCTGGGGACCTAAGTAGAGTAGAAATTAAAGAAAATACTTCAAAATCTTTTAAACATGTACAAAGTCTAATAGCTCATTTTCTAATTATTTTCTTCCAAATATTGGATGCAATAAAAAAAATCTAGATGTTACAAAGGGTTATTAATGACTAGAGGTGTTTCTTAACCCAGAAAAACAATATTTTCACAACTTAAGCAGTTTTTTACCTCCGACCCCAAGTTAAAAAACAACACATTTATTTTCTCTTTATTCATTCTTTAATGTTCAATTCACTTTTGCTTTCTTAAACCAAGAGCAAAATATACAGGAGCCCAATGTAGTGCTTTATAATTTATAATAGTTTATTTTATTTAAATTCTTAAAATGGGGACAATAGAAACATTTCTATTCATGGTTTCTGTTCATCAACAGAAGCGAGAGTGAAGAATTCTCACACTACCAGTGCATGCCTACCCTAAAGTAGATCCACCAAGACTCACGGACATGTTTTCTTTTCCCAAATTATTTAGTTTTTCCACATTTAAACTAAAAATAGTATATGTAACCCAGAAAATATGTACATCTATGAAGAACTGGCAATTGTTTCATGTGTATACAAATACATCATGATATTTACTAAATTTTTATGTCACATTATGAAATATCTCTAGTTCAGTTATTAGAATTTTTAGTTTTTAGTTGAAATATGTTTTAAAAGGTGCTCCTGATTTTGAGAGAAAAAAAAATATTTTTTTTTTTTTTTACTTCAGGGATCTCTGATGAAATCAGAAGAAATGTGTAAAATCTCTGCTATCTGCTTCTACTTATGCAAGTCATTGCAAACAACTGATCATTATTTAAATATTCCACAAATATTTCTCAATAGTAACCAGAATCATTAAATCTAAGTCCACATCCTTATCATTGTCTCTTTAATACAAAGTAAGACAATGCGGAAAAGTTCTCTAAACTTAAATATGCATCATCTTCGACTGCAACTAACTACATAGCTCTGCATTTGTCTGTTAACTTGTCTGATAATTCATCCAGTCTTTGTCTTACAATTTGATTGTGAAAGAATATTTAATCACGGCCGGGCGGTGGTGGCGCACGCCTTTAATCCCAGCACTCGGGAGGCAGAGCCAGGAGGATCTCTGTGAGTTCGAGGCCAGCCTGGGCTACCACGTGAGTTCCAGGAAAGGCGCAAAGCTACACAGAGAAACCCTGTCTCGAAAAACCAAAAAAAAAAAAAAAAAAAAAAGAATATTTAATCACTCCCTGCAGGAAAAGGGTATTTTAGGATATATTAGCTACAGAACTCTCTCCCTTACTGCCTTCAGAAGCTGGAATTCCTTCCTGTTTTCAGATTAGTACTGCAGAAGAACTATTTACCAGCTTTTGGTTGCTGACTCATTAAGTTAGCTATCTGCCTTCCTTCCTTCCTTCCTTCCTTCCTTCCTTCCTTCCCTCTCTCCCTCTCTCCCTCCTTCTCTCCCTTCCTTCCTTTCTTCCCTACTTCTTTACTTCCTTCATGCATTTTATGCTTCTGGTTCCTGTTCATGGATATTTTGTATTAAATGTAAAAATACTCAATGATATACCCATGCCAGAAAAAAAGTGCTAAGGATACCTTCCAGTCAACAGCAGGTACTCCACACATGTAGGGCAATATTGGAGTCCAACAGTCAGAATGTGCTTTTCTTTAAGATTCTAAATTCTTCCTCAGTCTCTTCCCATCTCCTCCTTTTTTCTTTCCTTTTCTCTGGTGTATGTTGTCTATAGGCTCACATGCTTATGGAGGCCATATGTCAAGTTCAGATCCCATTCTTCAGGAACCACATTCCCTGTATTTTTAGCCATCGGCTCATTTTCATGGCACTCACAGAGTAGTCTAGTCTAACAGGGCAAATGATTATTCTTCTTTAACCTGGGTGCCGTGGGTCAGATTCACATCTTCCTTCTTCTCTGCCAAGCATTTTAAAACTGAGTCAAAGCTCCAGCCAAGACTCTGATTTCTAAGTGGTTCTAATCAATGGTGTCTAAGCCCTAGTTAAGTGTTCTGGAGCTGTTTTATTAATTCTGGCTAGTATTTGGGACAATGGAGAGGAAAAAGTACTATAATTCCTCATGCATGAGGAACTTCTGAATAGCACCTATATTCTGTTTAGCTGCATAATCCAGCTGTACATGCACCATAGCTGGATATACATACATGTGAGTGTCAACATCTCTACATACGTAGTAATCTCCCATAGCAGAAGCTTGTTTGATAATAAATATGTGTTCTTTAAATGCTATTTTCTTATTTGGGTGGTGTTCTATTAATAGCTTCAAGTTCTTATTTATGTAATCTTGGCAGTTGCATTATCTGTATCATGATTCTGTTTTATTAAGCATCTAGTAAGGCTTCTATAAATGAGACATTTTATGTGTTGTAAGAAAATATGTATAAAAATCTATTTTGCAAACTAGTTATGAATGTAAAAGTTTGGCAAATATCTCTGTTTTCTTGGGTGACAATATAAATATTTATTTGTACAGATTTTATAAGTGAATCTATAGTATTCTGCCTCACAATACACAGCCAACAAATGAGGAAGTTAGGAAGCAGATTTCATTCTTGCACTTCATTGCCTCCTAACTCCACTTTGGAACCAAGAAGGTCAGTCAAGGACTCCATAATAAGAAGTTAAGGATGAAGGGGGAACAGAGACATCACTGAAAGAGAAAACCGTGGAATGATATGCATCACTAGAATACATACGGGAAAAGGTGGATAATACTGAAGGAGAATCAAGTTCACCGTACAGTGTACTGAGTCGTGTTCTCAGAACAGGGCATTTGTGGAATGAATTTCTAAATTATTACTTTAAAGCCACCAAGAGAACAGGGAGTTTTTATCTTTTGACATTTTTTTTAGTTGTGTCTTGTTTTGTGGGTCTGTGTACAGGAGAGCAGGCAGAGGGAAGGTGCCCGACAAGCCCCTGGCACTAGAGATAGAGGTGATTGTGAAGCTCCACCACAGGGGTAGTGAGCTCTCTCAGCTGCTGACCACTTCTCAGGTCTCAGGAAAGGTATTTCTGGAAGAGAACCATGCTGAAATGCAAAGCACTTTGTAAACACTCACTCATCTCTACAGTTAGTAACCTCTCTCACATCATCGTCCAATTGTTCTTTTAAGAATTGCTTCTTATCTCTTGAACCTTTATAACTTGTTTAATATGTATACATAATGTAGGCATTTGGTCCTTTAATATTCCTATCTTCCTGATGAGGAAAACAAGTACAGCAATTTTGAGTGGTACACACAGTGTGTAAACTAACACTTCGATGCCTAAGAACTTGAAGTCACCTCAGGGCACTCTTTTTTTTAATTATTATTTTTTATTTTTTACTTTTATTATTAAGAAATTTTTTATTCGTTTTACATACCAACCATGGATTCCCCCTCTTCTCCCTCCTTCAGTCCCCCAGCCTTCCTCCCCAAACTACTCCCCATTTCTACCTCCTCCAAGGAGAAGTCTCCAATGGGAAGTCAGCAGAGCCTGGTATATTCAGTTGAGGCAGGTCCAAGCCCCTCCCCCTGCAACAAGGCTGCACAAGCTGTCCCACATAGATAGCGGGCTCCAAAGCCTGCTCCTGCACCAGGGACAGATCCCAATCCCACTGCCTGGGGCTCCTCTAAACAGTTCAATCAACTGCCTTGCCTATCCAGAGGGCCTAGTACAGTCCCATGAGGATTCCACATCTATTGGTCCACAGTTCATGTGTTTCCACTAGTTTGGCTGGCCTTCTATAGGGCATTCTTAACTATTTACTAACTGCGACTTTTCAAATTTTATTATTGTCATTACTATTGTAAAACTTAGCATCAGTTGCTTTACTCTTCAATACTACAGCTCAGATAATAAATCGCCAGGTTTCAGCAATGAACATGTGACATATATAATGAAAATTAAATATTTTAATGATTAGAAAAATTTTGCTAGAAGTCATTGGTGGCTTGCTTTGGTTACTCATGGTTTTGGTTTGGGAGAAAGACAAACAGCAAAATCAGAAATGAAATCTTTTTTCAAAAAGTATAGTGTGGGGTATGTGAACATGCATGGATTAGTTTTAAGCTTTTGGCTTTCCTCATGAGAAATAAAGGATTTGGTTATAGGGGAGCATTTTTCAGAGCCATTGCATTCAGTGGTATTACATAAATGAATATTTTTATATATAAATTGGAGATCGCCCCAAAGCAGTACACACTATTGATTCACCACCAGCTAGAGAAGCAGTTAGGCCATCAGGGGTCTTCCTTCGCAAGTCCCTTTCATGTAATGAAATTTACAGTGAGAAAGTCAAGAATCCAGAAAGAAATCTGGGTACTGTGGCCAAGGGGGAAAAGACTCAGTTCAAACTGCATGCTAATTCTGCTGAGTCGACTACTGAAGTGGTAATAAGGCAGAGGCATGGCCGCTGGCCTTCACATTTGTGCCTCTCAGTCTGGAAGTTCCCACTCATCAAGGACAGCATTGAGCAAAGCTCTGTATGAGCACTGTCCTCTCTAACTGAATTAGGACGTTTATAAACTCTGAGTACTAGCAGAGAAATGTGGGAATGTCTTTGTGCTAAATGTCTTTGCTGTATTTTTTTAAGGTTACTTCTCTGAACATCATTTGTTTTTTATGCAATTATCCTGAAGCCTTGGGTCCCTAAATTATATTTTTGCCATGGGGGAGGGGTGGGCGGGAAGGGTAGAAAGGCCCAAAACCATCTGGGTGTAATTTTAGGAGTGATGCTTTGGAAGAAAAGCAATAGAAAGTCAATGATTCCTGCACATAACAGAAGTGGAAAGACAAGCTAAATCCTCCTCTTAATATCGTTTGAAATAAGAACTTGATTCACCTTTCAATATATGAATTCTTATTATAAAACAGCATGAAATATATAATGATCCTAAGAATACAGATTTTTAGCTTAAACTATATATTTAATTTTGATGGATCCAAGTCACCAGTTTAAAATTCTGTAATGAGAACATCTGAAGTTACAACATTGATTTAATGTAGCTATTCCATGCAAAAACTTGTGGCAGATCAAAGACAGAAACATTTTATTCCTTATTTTTTCCATACAATAACTTGGTGGAGCCATCTAGGTTTAAGTTCAGGTCTAATGAGTTTTGGAGCATTCCCTGATTTCTGTCCTGTATCTCATTGTTTTCTGTATTTGTAGGGAGCCATTTTGATTCTGTAGAAGACTTCTTAACGCGCAGCTTTTGAGCATAGTTTTACACAGCTATGTAGAACTCAAGCTCTCTGCTGTTTCCTACTAATGGGTTTCTTGCATATTTCTGTCTCTGAATGATACTTGTGTATTAGGATTTTACACTTACATTGTTTTACTTCCTATGGATATCTGCAAAAACACTGCATATTCAAATTACATTACGCACCTGAGATAATATCATATGAAATTTGAGCAATAGGGCTTTTTTGTTGTTAATTTTATTCTATTCAACTGGCTTATTGTATATACAAAAAGAGGATTAAGAAACCTACAGATTCATTTAGCTAACTTATAGATCTGTATTAACCTTGTGGTTCCTTTCTTGCTTAGGAAATATTTATTGTTAGGTCGTGGGGAAGCAGCAGTTTAAAAATTGGCTAAAGAACAAAGCCATAAACCCTCAAAAATCCAACATTTCTTCACCCAGGACAGTGCTGGAGGGAAATAGAGTTTCTAAACTCTAGAAGGCTGGCAGTCAGTGAGAATGTTACCACGTCCAAGAGATGAACATGAAAGCTGATGATTGACTTCCAGGTTCCCTCCAGTGCCACAGCCCCAAGAAATCCTTTGCGCAGTCTATAAAACATGCAAAGTGTATAAATGAAAGACTTTATACCCTAAGGTTATCTCAGTGCTTAAAAACACAAATCATAGAAAGCAATAGTCTTTGGGGAATGGATAAGATACAGGGAGAAGGGATAAAAGAGCTGATAAGAACAAAGGAGTAGAAATAAAGAAAACCAGGGCAAGCTTAATCTAAAGGGAAAGGACTAAGTAGGTTCAATGACAACAGTGGTATAGTAGGAAGCAGAAAACAAACACTTTAACAAGTTTTTCTAAATTTCTAAACACAGGAGAAGCAGTGGAAAGGGGTAATGTCCTCTGAACAACTACCAGCATCTCTCGCAGCTGCCATTCCCTGTTTAATCTTTAAAATACAACAGCATAGTCACTTGAAAACACATAACCATTGTATTTTAACGTGGGTGAAATATTAGCTTGCTATTTATCTAAGTACTGAGTGTATGCGCATCCATCCTAAACCACATATCCAGATTATTTTAGTTTCAAAAACAATTAGAGATAATTTGATTGAGTTTTTTAATTATCCAAATGATCTCACAGAAACAGAACACTTGGAGACTTTGCAGAAGAATTCATATGTTTGTAGTGGAAGAAATAATAAAGAACCTCAACCTTGCCCCCATCTCTCTCTCTCTCCTCTCTCTCTCTCTCTCTCTCATATATCTCTCTCTCTCTCTCTATATATATATATATATATATATATATATTCAGTCTTCCAAGATTTGATGCCAAGGTATTTAAATTAACACATACTCTTGAAATATAGGGAAGAAACAACTGTAAAAACAAATGAACAATTAGAAATTCAAAATGCAGTCAATACTTACATTATGTACAGACCATGGTAGTCAACACAACTTCTTAATAATGTTTCTTTATACACCATATACAATTTTATATGGTAATTCATGTTTAATGTGAGAATTCAGTGAAGCAAAGTTATACAGAACATCTGAGAGCCTCCAGTCTCATTTCATTTTTCCATAACACAATTTCGTACTTCTTCATGAACTAAAGGATAAAGGAAAGGAAGTCTGTCCCTAAATGAGGAATTTGCATTCTACCCCAAAGTTGGAGCACAGAATAAATGGTAACTTATTTTCTATGTTTAAAAGTAAGTTCAAAGTCTAGTTTGTACATAATGAAATTCATTCTTTTTAATGATTTATTTTTTTTAATTTATGGGTAGCTGTCTGTGTCATTGTTACTTGTATGTGTATATGAGGACAGAAGCCTGTGGAGGCCAAAAGAGTTTGTCAGCCATGCAGTCTGGGTACTGGGAACCTGGTAATAACACTCATGTCTTCCACAAGAAGATAAAGTGTGCTTGAATGTCAAGTCATCTATTCAGCCCCTAAGTTCGTAATCTCAATGCTTATAATTTAATGAATTTTATCAAAGACATACATCTTAAAACAATGAACATGATCACTTTGGGATCAGCCACATTCCTCTCCAGAGGTTTACTCCTAACTTTTACAGTCTTTCCTCCCACTGTCAGCCCTACTCACAGTAAGGCCAGTATCTTTCTGACTCTATAGTTTTCTGTTTTACAGAAAGCCAAACTAATAGAATTGTGTAGTATGTAGTCTTTTGTTCTTTTGTTTCTGATTTCTTTTACTTAGCAGAGTGCTCTTAAGATTCATCCATATGGTTGCTTTACTTCCTCATTCTTTTATTTTTATTATTGTGAAACAGCTTTGTGTTGTAGAAATATACTACCATTTACTGTCCATTCACTAAGTGACATGTTTTTCTCAGTTTTAAAGTATTATAAATGAAGTTGTCACTAGCCTTCACATGTATCTTTGTTTAGAGTTTGGCAATCTTTGATGCAGAAACAAAACAAAAACAAAAAGTAAAGCTTAAGAAATACTGAATATTATGCAGGAAATTACTTGAAAGAATCAAAAAAGGCATCTATCTTTCAGTATGGAGCCATATTCCTTATTAATGTGGTCTGGACTATTCTTACTGTCTTTATATTTAACCATATACAGGGATCTACCAGTTTTTTAAAAAATGAGAAAGAAAATAACAGACCCGAGGAACTTAAGGGGTAATGTGTCTCTCCCAAACCCTTGATATCAGACCGCTGGTATCTACAATTGAGAACCAATAAATTGTTCTTATTTTGAGGAAATCAGTTTGTGGGTTTTTGCTCTAAGAGATTAATATATTACCAAATAACAAGATTGATATCAAAGGTTTGAAAGGAACATTCAACCATCTCTGTTTATATAAGTGATCAAATTAGTGGCTGTCACCACAGATACGGTGTAATGACATCACTTAAGTGATGTCATTATAAGTAGGCAAGTCAAGCTGCAGGACATCAAATAGGAGTAATATCCTTTTGAAGGACACACAGGTATTTTTGATCATCTTACTGGATTCAGATTAAGGTCCTTGATTTTATATGCAACTGTTTTCCAATTTTCTGACATGAATTCTCATGTTTGTCTGATGTATGCTGACACGGTTCTCTCATTCCAAGGTTATATACCACTTGGCTGTGTCAAAAGAAGTTAGAATTGAGCCTTTTTGGAAAAGAAAGTGTTGTACTGATGAAGAAAAAAAAATCAAGGAGGTAATAAGAAAAGACACTTTCTTCAAAATATTTCCATTACCTTCCTTTCTAAAGGAAATGAGCTACACTAGAATGCAGAGAAAACAAAGGTCAGTATCAAAATGATACAGCAGAGCCCCTGTGCTTGCTCTCATAGCATTCTCTGAAGAAATGCTGCATGTTTCAAATATCAACTCAGCAATCACAATAGATGAAAAGAACAACCATTGCATTTATGCTAAATGTTTTGTGACTTCTTGCTTTGACATAATATATCCCCAATTTCCTTCTCCCCAAGTGTACAACCACAGAAGTTATCACCTTCAGGTTCCAATAATGATTAGCAGGTTTTAAGCATGTTACAGTGATGCAGTTGAGAAAAAAAATCATCAGATTGACTAAGTTTGCAAGATTATTTTATTTGCAGATAAACTGGACTAGTTTTGTTAGCTGCCAAGCGTGGCAGCTCAATTCCTGGCCTGTTATTCAAGGATAAGAGGAAGACTTATTGAATAAGCTTAGTTGTCAACACCATCTTTCATTCCAACAACATCAGCCTTCCCTGGATTGGTCCGTCTTATCCCAAATCCACACACACACATCACTCTTGAATCTGCTAGCTTAATTGGTTGACATCACAACAAGCCAATCCCACTTTATGTATTGATTTACACTCTTTTTCTGGATATTAATCTCTGTTAAATATTCGTTCTTTACTCTCTTCAGTTTACTCATACATCTCTTAATTTTTTGTTATGAAAAGAAAATAATCAAAGAAGGAAGCTAAAAAAACATGTGAAAAGTGTGCATTCAAATAGACTAACCATATACAGGTTTTCAGTGAATAGTTTTATAATTAATATTCCCAGTAATAAAATGGTTTTTAGTTTGATTCTTTCATGTAACTATCTATATATGTTATGTCTACATGGGGATTCCATGGTACAGATTACCTAACCTGATAACCTAGTACTCTTAGGACTATTAGGTCTGTTACTTTGTTTTTTACATACAACAGGGCATGGATATAATAATGCAGGCACCCACTGACATGAGATTTCTTTAACACCTGGACTCAAAGCTATAAGGAAGAGGTGGTAATGAAAGTTTCATGATTACTCCCTTTCTGGTCAATTTCAATCAGTTCCTTAATGCGACTTTAATGATGTTTTTTAGTGTTCATTTCTTTTTTATTTTTTTAACGTTATACCAATAGCATTTCCCTTCAACCACTGTGATTTTTTCATTAGGATGATTATAATGGAAGATGACTCTCACTGGAAATGTATGAGACAGTCTGGTTATCCCTGCACCATTGTTACTATACACTAATTGCTCCAGTCTGTCATGTGAATGAGTATTTAAGGAGATTTTAATCCCTGAACCACCACATTCATTGTAATTCTGTATGCTAAAGATCCTTATGACATTATACTGGGAAAATTGCTAGCACTGCACACATGCCCAGATCTCCTACAATTTAAACATAGTTAACACATTTAGATATACATTTTAATTTATGAATCACTTGCTTCTAAGATAAATGGATGGTTTACGTTAAAAGTTTGAAATAAACTTGCATATTAAAGTTAGGTGGATAGTGGAAAAGAGAAGAGTGGATTATTTGGCTGATTTCCTGCTCTGTTTTGCAAACCATGTTTCAATTAAGCTCCCAGTATGGGTAGGCAGTTATGAATAATGTCCAGCCATCACACAGCTCCCTGCTCCTATGAGAAAGATGTCAAATGCACTGAACCCACCACGAAGGGGATTTAGGTCATTAACTCAACCACAGATTTGAAGGCATTTCAAAAAGTGGGTCAGTTTGTCAAAGGTACAAACGTGACATGACAGAACGGTTTCTAGAACTGAAGCACGATTACTAGTCACATCAAAAGTAATCAATGCGATTCATTATAAAATCTGTTGTTTCGGGCAATGCAGGAAAGTTCAAAGTAAAAGGTATACTTGTCTGTATCTACGGATGATAAAAAGGTTGGGAAGATAAGATGGCAACATTATCAAAGACTTGTAAATATGTGACATACTGTGCTGGCATTTTAAAAAATTTCTTTTTCAAGCCCGGGACTTCTATCACCATAGCAATGGATTTTACAAAGACCATATTAATTAGATGCAAATGGCTGCGAGGGAAACAGAACCTTTTAGTATTAAAGAAGCGGGGCTTAAATCTCATATAGTGTAGACTTCGAGATGGGAACCATATTGCCATCTGAACATCCTGCATATGATGAATAATCTCTCAAGGAAAGGTCATCTGAATTAGTAGATTGCCAGTTGTTGTCAAGAAAGTGCGATGAGGCGGAGGCTACAAAAAGCTAAGGTGTGGCAGGATTAGAAGCACGGAAAGCACGAAAACACCAGTTCAATAAGAGGATAAGCAGCAGAATGACATAAAAAATATTCAAATGGAATATGACAAAAATTCTAAGCTTTCACTCTTCATAAACAATTGACAAAAAGCCCTCAAATGGAGTTCTCTCACTATTTAGCTAAGAACTTAGTAACAATTTCTAACTATTATATTCACCATTAACCAAATAAAAACTTCTGGGAAAATGTTGAATCTGTTGTTATGAGAATAGATACAGTGGACAAGCAGGCTCAAACTCACATAAAACATCATGAAGAGGGACAGATCAGCTTGAACCTAAAGTTTCTTTCTTTCTCTTTTCAGGAGGTATTAGAAATACCACGTGAGAGTTAATGGCCACACAATCTGAGCTGTTCTTCTTTCTGAGGAGAGGAAGCCCCCTCAAACATGGGACTCATATTGCTGCAAAGTTCCACAAAAATGGCTCTGCCTCATCACATCTACATAAAGAATTTCAGCACTGGACTTGTCTTCATGGCCTTGACCTCTTGGTATGCCAGTGTCAGGTCCAGTCTGAGCACACGTGAATATGGAGATAAGAAGTCACAAGAAAGAATGTGATTAATGGTTTGCATGAATCTGGCAGGCTCACATTTTGAACAGTCATTTCACAGACCATGTTGTTATTTTGAATGCTGAGGATCCCTTAGGGAGTGAGGGAATGACTGATAGAGTACGTTAGTGAGGACAGACTTTTGAAACTTAAAGCAATGCCTGGTTCAGGCAGCCCTCCCTGCTTCTTAGTTCTTGGTCTGAAAAGTCA
This sequence comes from Peromyscus leucopus, assembly GCF_004664715.2. Lineage (NCBI taxonomy): Eukaryota > Metazoa > Chordata > Mammalia > Rodentia > Cricetidae > Peromyscus > Peromyscus leucopus. Next base: position 35,871,871 of record NC_051077.1, on the reverse strand, counting down.
TCATCATAAATCTCACCTCCACTGGTGAAGGCACTCTTCCTGAAAATTCTTTGAAACTATGAGACAAAATACACCTGTCCTCCCTTAGAAGGTTTCTGTTGCCTTATTTGGGCCAAGAAATGAGAATAACCAATACAATGGGTAATTATGAGATTTTCCCCAATATAAATATTCTCTGTCTCTCTTTTACATACAATGTTTTTGCATGTGTCTTGCCTTGCATTTCAAGATTTAACCATTTCTCCCTCCTTCAACTCTTTGGCTACTGACTCACAAAAACATCGATATTTCAATGTCAGTGTTGACAAGTTTAAATGAATTCTGTTTAATTGCTTATAGACTCTTTCACTCATGGCTTCAAGCTGTGTCTGAAACAGCATTAGTCATGAATTCGTGAAATGATGTTATTACGCTGTTGGCCTCTAACATGCTCTAGTCTTTAAGATCCTTAAAACTGAGGGCTGGTGATCCCAAACTCTCTGAATAGGAACATCTATCTGTAGAGGAAGAATAAAGAAGATGAAAATTAAGAAAAGTAGGAAACAGTTTTAAAACTCCAATGTTAACTAATCTCTTCTGGTTTCCATTTTTGGCTTTCCCTGTGCACTTAATCTACTAAAGTTCTAGAAACAATTGATATAGTCTAGAACACTTTAGATGAGTTTGGATGAGGAGTAAAAAATAATTAAATATTTACTGGCAAAGTGGGCTAGGAATAGAAAAGGTCTAAATAAATAAATAAATAAATAAATAAATAAATAAATAAATAAATAAAAGCCTCCAATGATACTGAGATGAGTGTAAGAGTTGACACCGACATCAGCAAGGACAAACATCAACAAAGAATGAATCAAGTCATATTCTAGAATGTGCATAGTTGTTACTGGGACTTATGCATGGAATAGGGAATTCACGGGAGAGTATTCACCGTGTAGCAAAAGCCACCCTTAGAATAAATCACATTTTATCTTCTCTCTAATTTTCATAGTCACATTACTAAATATGGGCTGTTGCTTTCTCTATGTTAGTGATATTCTGGAGTGCAGGCCCAAGTAATTAAATACATGAAACTGGGAAAAGCACATTTTCTTGTAAATCAGTTCCATTCTTGAATAATTTAAATAAAAATTTTATCCTTAAAAAAACAGAGGACTGTCATTGCTACAGATGGAATGCTCCTCAAAAAGGCCCAGGTATAAAGGATATTATCTTCCAGGAGTGTTATTGGGAGATGTCATCTTTGGAAAATGGCACAGTGCAAATGTCCTTAGATCATTATAGTTGTATGTACTCTCCAACCAGATAACCAGATAATGGACTTGCATCATTTGGGGACTTCATTTTGTTTCCTGGCCATGAGAATAACTATCTTTCTGTGAATCCCTCCATGATGTGCTTCCTTGCCTAGACAAATGCAGTAGTTTCAATCAACCATGGACCAAAGTCCTCAGAACACTACATTGATATTAATGGCTTACACACACACACACACACACACACACACACACACACACACACAACAAAGACAAAAAAATAGAATTGTATTTCTTAAAAATCAATAGCACATGGTAAGAAAAGGGTAGCAGGCCATTTCCTACAAGATCATTTCATCTTTAAAAAGGGAATAGGATGAAGGAAGTGGGAGCAGGGCATGAGTGGTTATTGAAGGAGATGGGAATGGAGTGAGGTATGAATATAACAAAGGTGAACTGTCTACAGTTCTCTAAAAAACTAATAAAATGCTTCATTATCAAAGATGAACAAGAGTAATTCAATAGTAAAAATGCCTGTTTTCAGTTTTTCATCTCATCTCTTTTCCTCCATCCAGTTTATGCTCTTCCCATATTTTTAGGATACATGTGCATATTCCTCATGTTTTAAAGCAAATAACTGGTAAAAGGAATATTTGAACTTAAAATTGAGTTATATAATTGATTAAATTAAAAACCATATTTTACTCACTCAAGGGAATTGCCTCTAAGACTATCAATCATGATAAGTGTTCATCTTGAGGTTTTATCTTAGTTAAAAGTCAGACAAAATTAAATAATTGTTAGTAGAAATAACCTGTTTAATGAAAGATATTTTGCAACCCCCGTAGGAAAAACTGTCCTTTGAGAGGTAAGTAGAAGTTCATAGGACTGCTAATGCTCATTCTATAGGTATTTGCGAAGCTTATCAAATATTCAAAGCGCAAACACACACATCTTTGCTCTATCAATATTTATAGCCTGAAAACACATTATTGTTGCAAATATGTCAGGACAATGAAAAATATCCTTTGGCAATGGGGATATGTAACAAAGGGCAGTAGAACAATATAATTTATTTCTATCATTTATCGAATGAGTCAAAAGTAATAAGAAGTGCAACCACTAGTCAGTTATGAAGGTCATCTCCTGTCATCCATGAAAATGCATAAATTATTTACATTGTTACCTGCTCTGAGATAGCCTATCCACAGAGGATCCTAAAAAATTATGAGTCAAGTATCCGGGCTCTATAATAGAAAATCACCACAAAGTGGTTTTGAATTGCTTTTTCCATATGTAGACTCTTCTGTTCCTCACAAAGAACACAGCCATGGTCTGGACTAAGTGTGTGTGTGTGTGTGTGTGTGTGTGTGTGTGTGTGTGTGTGTGTATTTCTTAATTTAAAATATACTGACATGTCATTAGACCCAACTACAGAGCATGTTAAATCCTGCCAGATACTAAACAGATAAAAACCAAGCAGCCTTTATTAGGACAGATGGTAATAGTAACAGCTCATATTTATATTATCCTTTCTCATTTCAAGCACAATGTAAATATTTAAATATTTTCAGTTTATATTTTGTTTTTGTTTTTCAACACTGTCTCACCATGTAGCTCAGGCTGCCCAAAAACTCATAATCAGCCTTTTCAGCTTTCCAACTGCTGGAAAAGAGTCATGCTTAGTTTAAAATGATTTTTTATTCATGCAATTCATATATCCCTTTCTTATAAGATTTTCATTGTGCTCTGATTCTGAATTTTAAATAACACTTAAGAACACATACTCTTAGATTCTATATTGAATTTGCCAAGGAGTTTTTTATTCAGTAACTTGCATAAACAGAACTCTATGGAACAGAATTCCTGGATTGTTTTTTTTTTTTTTCACTTTCACATCATTACATTATGCTTCACTATAGAATAAATGTCACCAGTATTTATTGGGTATTATAAGAATTATTCATGGTTTGTTACAGTTACCTATCTATATAATTTGGTAATTTAAAAAGTGTTTTTCATACATGAGGGGATATAGCTGGATGAACTAAGTATGCTTTCATAAATTCTGAGGCTGAAATTTGAAGTTCAGTATCTTTTAGTATGGAGCTTAGAGAACACTCATCACTAACTAGGCAGGATTTCTCCACCAGTAAGAACCACAGGTTGACCTAATATCTCATTAACACGCAGACACTTGCTCAGAAATTTGGAGATTCCTGAGATTTTTGCCCCTTCAACACACTGAGAAGTGATTACCTAGCTCATTTGCCATGTCTCCATGGCCCCTTCTCACCCATCACCTAATCTGCTAGTTCTTTTGTCTCCTACACTAATGCTTGAATATGTTAAATGGAAACTGTTCTCTGTTGAGTGATCCCAAGAAGATTTTGTATTTGATTGCCTGGTTTTGATTGTGATTGTTATATGATGTTGGAGTGAAGACAGCTCTAAAAATAGGTCCACAGACTACAGTCTGCAACCTGCTACTATATTAGGTTACATAGTAAAAATAATTAAATTGGCAGATGGAAGTAAAAGGATAATAACTAACATTGAGATGCAAGGTCCAGGTGGGTCCATGCCATTCATGGGAGTCTTTCTCAGTGAGAAGGGAAGTAAGAGAAACAGAGAGAGTGGCAGCATGAGAAGAATGTGGCCTCCACTTGCTGGCATTAAGATGGTAGGATCCATGTGGAATTTAGAAGCTTGGTATAAGGCAAGGAATGTTTCATCCTGGTAGACATTAATATAATGCATCTAAGTGCATTTTCAAGTTGTCCCCATTCCAAAATGACATATGATATATATATATATATATATCATATATATATATGTATTTTTGCTAAAATGTTCATGTTCATTTGCTCTAAGGATAATAGAAAATCAATGACTAAAATCAATAACTAAAGTTGTTTAGTTTGTGACATATTAAGATATTAATATAGTTATTAGAGAATTAATGGAGTTAAAGATACTAATGTAGCTAAAACTCTGACTCAGATCTTCTGTGTAGGCTTTTGGATATGTTTCTGTAAAGGAAAAGTTCACAAAGATTCCTAACTTCTTGTGTTGCTTTCATGCCACGACTGGCACTGGATTCTTAGCCACAGTGCCTACAAAGACAACAACTTATTCTGTTTCAGTTCCTTTCTTACCCGAGCTTCAGAAGGAGAGCACTTCAGACCATTCTTCAGAATATTGACACACCTGATAAGATGTAAGTAACATACCTTCAGAGTGTTAGAGCTTATATATGAAAAAGCTTTATACAGCTCAGTCTCAGTGGAGGGGATCCTCTCCTTTAGGGGTGTTATAATGTATCTATTGAGTCTTTTGACTCCATTATGAGACCAAATGTCTTTTCCTTCCCCACTGAATGTGGTTTCCTTACATCCATTCTCCATCACAGCCTCACATTTCTTCCACATCCACAAAGAAGTCAACTGAAATCCCAGAATTTCCACCATCTCTTGAAATCTATCCCATATGTTTTCATTTAAACCAGTCTACTGCAAAGTCTCATTGGGTTGGGATTTCTACATCAGCTGATATTTGAGAATGCCATAGCCTAGGTGTCTTAATGTATACATGACATACAAAAGTTCCAGATGCCAGAAACCTTAAATTGTGGTGGCTGCATCATAGGTTTCCTAATCTCGAAATTCAGGAAAGGTTATGTCTTGCTGTTTATTCTTGGGGGTGCATTGTGCACAGTATACAGTGGAGAGAGATTTGTTTCTCACTTTTTACAAACCTTGAGGATTCTACAATACAATGTAACACAACCCTTGTCAGTTCCCAAAAAGGCTCATCTCTACATTTCTTCGATTTAGAATGATGAGATAGAGGAGAGATTTGTTTGGACAGTATAGAATCCTACCAGAAAAGGGTCAGAAACAGTAATGCTGAAAACAACTATTATTTGAAGACTGCTGGGGGGAAAAAAGGCACAAAAGAAAGAAACATAGCTATTTTAACAAAGAATTTTAGTTTCATAAAAAATTTTTAATCAAATGTTACCTCTATCTATCTATATATTCATCAATATATACATATATCTATTCTTATGAGATAAGTTTTTAACAATTTGGAAATTCAATTTGAACATATATCCTTATATACACCTCGTTTATGTGTAATAACATTTATTATCATGCATTCATTTTATGTAAAACACCACAAAACTATAGTAAGTAAAGTCAACACTAAGCTAAATAAAAATATATAAGCTCATATTTTATACAACAAAGAAAACAAGGTTATCAAAGAAGTTATGTTTTCTATAAAATACAAAAACACATTTCCCTCACCAAAAACTCAGGGGTACCAATGTATTATATTGTTGAGATTTGAAAGTCTCATTCCGGCTGTGATTAACACTCTGGTATGTAATAAGCAATGCTTTAAAATGAAAACCTATTTTGCTGTTTTTCCCCTTCCTTTTTCACAGCATTACTTTCTCTTAACTACCACTTAAAATTCAAGTAGGATTTTTTTTTTATGACTAAGGTCACATTATAAAATAGCACATAAGATGAAAGTAATAGAGTGTAGCCAAAGAGGGGTGGGAAATGAACACACCAGAGGCTGACATTGCCCAAGCTGTGCTTCAGAGATGTTCCTTTGCATTGGGGAGCTTTACAGGAGGCTGACACGTGCAATCAGCTGCCTCATAGATCACTGACAGGAGCTCAAAAGACAGATGATATGCAGAACAGCAAACCCCACAAAAATTAAGCTAAGTGCTGGAAGAACAATTAACATCTTCAGAGGTAAAATGCTAAGGTGGAGTACTGCTAATTCAGGGCACGAAACACAGACTGCGTGACCTCTTCATCTAAATGACAGACAAAGCTCACAAAATAAATCCCACACAATTTTGGTTCATAGAATTTCAGAGTGTCCCCACAAAATAAAGGTCACAATTTTAATTATCAAGCAAAGGATATGTTTTCATGTAATTTCACCAAGTTGAAATGGTTAGTTCATACCAGCTGCAGGCAGGTGTTCTGTTCATGTTTCATACTCATAGCTGAACCTCACACTCCTTTCTGATAAGATATGCTGGGTCAGTAAGCAGTTGAGCGAAGTTTCCCTGATATACTGAGTCAAAATGAATCACGTTTTTTTTTTTTTTTTTTTTTTTTTTTTTATTCAGCGACATGCTCCAGTCATCTAAGAGTGAAGAGAAGAGAGAAACTGCCTGAAGACAGGTTCTACTATGCTTTTAAAGGAGAACAATCTGGAATTTACTAGCATGGAACAAAGAATTCTTCTGGGAAAAACATACCCCACAACTGTACAGAATTTATCAGCTTAAAGAAATGTATAGAAAGAGAAAGCAAGCAACTTGATGGCATATATCTTAAGTGGAAAACAATCCATCATGTAATAGAAGAATTAGTCCACCCAAATTAGGTGTTTTATTATCTCAGTCCTTAAAATAATCCCTTTGAAAACTACATAAAGGATGAAATAAAATAGAGTTTAAAGCATATATTTTATCAGGATCCCAAATTTTGTATCATAATGCAACTTTACATTTATACAATAAAAGAGCAATGGAATCTACATGTTTGGGAAACAAATTTACATTCATGGATTCCACTAAACTCAAAATTTTAGAATGCATTTACATTTTCAGATGCCTTAATACTTTTCCACTATGAAGACCTCAGCTATTTCCTATTTCCTTTCTATATGTGAAGTGTCAACAACTGTTTTCATTCATATCCAGCAGTAGTTGGCAGTCTGGGCAACTGCACTCTTGCTGCTATGTGCCATGGCTGGTCTAGATAGATGGGGCCCATTGATCAACTACTAAAACCTGAAAATATTTATAAGCTGAAATAAACTTAAAAAAAAAAAAACTGCCATGGTTATGCACTGATCATCTAGGTTGTTACAGGAGTGAAAAGATGACTAGCATTTGAGCAAATGAAAACTGCCCATGTTGAATCAACTATCTGAGAAAAACACTTTGGAGTCAAAAATCATAGTCAAGGCCATCACTGGTTTCTCCCCTTAGACATCTGCTTTGAAGCTTGATGAGGACAGAGAGTATACAGAGCCCAAGACAGCCTTTAAATTATAAAGGATCAAACTGAATATGGCAAATGTGCTTGGTCTAAACTACAGCTACTTGAATTGCTTTAATGCTGGACTCCATTTGAGCTCTAACCATGATGCTGCCTGGTAGACCAGAGGAAGTAATATTTTTGAGCACAAGGAGCCTCTCTTGTTTCTGCATAATATCGTTACATTGGTTTCAATGGTAGTCACAAATAGAAGCACACACATAATATGTGGTCATGTTTAAAATCAGTGTATTGTATGGTACCTCATTGGAACTTATTCTAAAAGTAAAGTCATAATTACATTTCAAGTATAAATTTGTCATATGCAGTGCTATGTTAAAAAACAACCTGTATCTCATCATACCACCCTCTCACGATTGTACTCATGCCTCACTTATTCAGGCTGGAGTCCTGTGATCATTATTACCTTGTTTTCTTGTATGTATAGATTTTCTCTGTTGATTTACACTTGTAAATTATTTGTAGGTCAGTTGTAATGAATTTGTTTTTATAAGACACCTAAATGAGCCTGTCTTTTCTACAAGTCAGAATTAAACACAATATGCCTCAAGGACAATGGTCTCTACCAATTATTCCTAGATTCCATTTATGTTATGAATAGACATTTTATTTATTCTAATTAGATTTTTGACGACAATTTTTTTTAATTTTTCCCTTCCAGAAATTTAAACTGTCTGTTCTGTTCTTCACAGACATCTACTTTTAATGATAAAATCTAATTATATTTTATTCATTTATTTGAATATGATCCCACCTTATCAGTCATGTATTCTATTCCATTAGCTTTCCTTTAAATACATTACAGAGTGTTCATTTTTTTCCCTAAATTAGTCAGTGGGTTTAGAATATCATCAGGTCAGTTCTCATTTTGCTTGTATAGCTCTGTAATCTTATTTTAGCATGTTATTTGCTTTGTATTAGTTTGTATTTGAATGAGACAATTTACTGACTATACAATAAATTATAAATAAATTGTCTGTGAAATAAACCACAGTTTCAGTTTATTTCTGATTTGATTTCTTCATTATGCTTGGTCTTCCTGATCGCATTTCCTGAGATTATCTTACTAGCTTTGTTTCTATTGTCCTTCTACCTCCTCTTCTCTGTCTTTCCTATCCCCCTTCTATTCTTCTTCAATCAATTTTCATCTTCAACTCTTGTTTCTTATATTACTGTCCTTGTCAACTAATCCTATCATGATATCAGATGTTCTTTTCACTAAAAATGAGGTTAATTTTCTTCAACTTTAATTCCATCTTTTCTGAAGCCAGATACCCCCAACCATTCTGTCTTAGTTTGGATTATTCTTGTCTTCTGCTTTCTTTAGTTCAAAGCTATGAAGTCAAAGAGTGTGGAACTGTCTTGCCCTGAGAGAGATCCATGTCTGTCGTAGCTTTTAAAAATGGCTTCCTTCTTTTCATGATTTTAAGCGTTCAGGCCAGGACCCACCCCAGGAATTGGGTGGTACTGCACATCAGTGAGCCCTGGCTCATTTTTGTCTCTGTACAGGTCGGTAAATTATGATAAGCTATGAAATGTGGCAGAGCCTGAAATATCACAAACCATGGAATTACATAAAGACTGAAGAATAATGGCTTTGATTATAACAAACTGAGATTGCAAAGGTCTTTGCATCTATTCCTGTGGAGACACATCTGCTTTTTGGATGGTCCAATTATATAGGATTGTCAGCTCCTCCCTCAGTTATAATTATAAAAAATTGGAATAAGTGTCAAGACCATTTATGAGTGGCAACAGGATAGTGCTCATAATAACAACTCCTAGAGGAAGGAGGAAGAAATATCTTTTGAATTCTGCTTGCAGATTTGAATAATTTCAGCAAAACTCTTTTGGTGTTCAGAGCCGGTGGCCAACAGAAATTTGCCACATGGTTTGATTTGGCATGAGTGAGTTTGATGAGTGACCAGGAAAATCAGAGCATGGCCCACTGATGTGCATGGTGACATTTTCATTTTCAGCTCATCAGTTTCAATGAAGGTTGGCCAGATTGATTCTCACATCTCAAAGCTAAAGCTGGACAACACAGTGTAATGTTGACTTGTCACAGTTTTCCATAAGTGACGGTCCCAGTACATGAGCATCTCTAACCTAAAGTGGAACACAAGTTGTTCAATGTTCAAATCAAAGCTTTGTAACAACTGAGTTAGCATGCTTTCCTTATTCCTGCTTTACAGTCTCATGTTATTGTCTCCCAAATGTAGGAAAACCATTACAGTATAAGAATAAAAGAAAATTCAATGAATTCTACCAAAATTTTTAAATTGAGTAAGACACAAAAGAAATAAAAATATTTTGTTTTTTTCAGCAAAGAAGAAAAATCATACTTTTTGAAGTGGCTGCATAGTAATACAGTGCTTGAGAATATTAAGTGAAAAAAATGACAGTTTATCAGTACCTCCAACTGAGTTGAGTAACAACAAAGAGAAAAGAAAAACATTTTTTCTAAATATATTTGTCTCTTACTAGATATTTGTGGGCAATCAGTTATCCCATAAATATAATAAACTTGAGAATGGTCAATTTTTCTGTTTAAAATTGCTTAGCTGTAACATATACCCTATATACATTCTCAATAATACATTAAATCGTATGTAGATCTTATAACTTATAACACATATCATAGTATAAATTCTGCATTGCCCATATGGTTTAAATCATATCTCATTCTCTCAAAAATGCACACTGTGCCATAAATCATATCCAAATAATTGTTATGTTGTAAAAATTATGGAAAATTATTAGAAGATGAAAATACATGATGTGCAGAGATATAAAGTCAATAGATACATGTATTTTCTCTGTCTCACCACTACTTTTGTGTGTGTGTGTGTGTATGTATGTGTGTGTGTGTGTGTGTGTGTGTCTGCATGTATTGCATAGCAGATTACTCTGAGATAAAATTTCTATCCTACATGGAAGCATCTTAAGATCAGAAAACAAATAATTCCACAGCTTCAGGAAGTCCTTGAAACTGACCACATTCACTCAGTCCCTCCATTCCCAACTATATATGAGCTACAAGCACTGCTAAGAGACACGCAGAAAAGCTGAGCAACCTCGAAATAACAGAGATTGGCCCAGGAACCTGGACCAAGCAGAGCCAACCAGAGCAACAGAAAAGAAGTGACCTGCTGAGCTACTTAGAAGAGGCTCAGGCCAATTGAGTGGAGAGTTGTCTGAAAGGGACACTCCCCAACCCCCTCAGCTCCCTTCAAGTTGTATAGTGTGCTTTAGGTTTCCTGATTATTTGAACTGTCACTCATGCTAGGGTGGGCTTTTGCTTGTACAGGAGTCTTGGAGTGCTTTCTGCTCCAGTAAGTCAACTCTAAGTCATATTCCTGTAAGTAACCCCAATAAAATTTATTGGTACACCAGGATGGACTTCAGGTATCTGTACTTTGGTGTGTTGTTGGTCCCTTATTTGAGGTAAATATTTTTTTAAGCATCTTACTAGGTAACAGCATGAAGTATGCTTATAGACATTCATGCCATGGTGCATACTGGGGATGGGAATCAGAGGACAACTTCGTGGAATTGCTTGTCTCCTTCTACCCTTAAGTGGTTTAGGGAATCCAACTCATGTTCCCAGACATGCATGACAAAGGACTTTTCCTGCTAAAGCAACACACTGACTCTTTCTTTACATATTTTAATCTGCAGTTACTTGAATATGGTCATAAAACCTGCAAATAAGGAGGATATCCTCTGTTCCATCCTTGAAAATGGGAAGAATCTATTTAAATGAGTAACTAATTGATGGCCAATAGTCCTGGGAACTGGAATTACCAAATTGTAGATATAGAAATAATCATCCATCAGATTGTTTCTAGCCTGCAAAAGAGAATATAAATAGAAACAATTAAAAACCCCGAGTCTTTTCATAAAATTTGTACACATGCTAATGATAAAAGACACAAGAAAGTGACATCTTTACATAATTGTACCATGTAGTGATCTCTTAAGATCACAAGGAAACACTTTACATAAAATTATTCCAATGATATAAAGAAGACAAAGAATTCCATTCAGAATTTGAAATAAGTTCTTAGCAGTAAACAAAACATTGATTATCCTTGGCAATGGACATAGACAGTGAAAGGAGAGCAGAATCCAGTAAATGTTGAGACAGCTTAAAGAAATACATCCTGCTCCATTCATATGTCCACCACTTCTACAAGTGAATACAGTCATCATGATTAATTTTGAGCATCATTTCGACTAGTCCCCAAATGTCAGACAACTAGTAAAATATTACTTGCTGATAGGTCTATAAGAACTTCTAGGAAAATATTAACATTGATTTATAAATTGAATAAAAATCATTGCCCTGGCCCAATATGACTGTGCATAATTACATCCACTGACGGCCTGAGTAGATTTGTTCTCCTTTGCCTGATTAGTGCCCTACATCATTTGTCTGTCTCCTCTGTCAGTGACCGAACACTCAGGACATCAGAATCAAAATGGAACCTGCGCAATGTGTTCACTAACTCCAAGGTCTTCCAATCATGCTACTCACATGCTGCATCTCTTGCAAATAGTTTATTGTGGGACTTTCCAACCTCCAAGCCCTTGTAAGTCAATGCCTTCCAACTAATCAGCCTCACTCACCATCTCTCTCACCTTTCTCCCAGCTATTATTATTTCTCTCTAGTACAGACTATAATACAATTGCATTTTAAATACTTTAAAAACTTCCATTTTTATATCTGTACAATATATAGGTATTGGCATATTTTGTTGAACAATAACATGAATGTACACACAGATACTTATTCATATCAATTCATGTAAGCCCCACTATTATTAAGATATAGTTAGATCCCACCATTGAACCGAAGATTCCCAGTTGTGTTCTGTCTGCCTTATGTCCCTGGCTTCCAGTTTCTGGTATTCTTTAATTTATCTAATATTTTGTCATATAAATTCCATTGTGTAAATTAAAACTTGCACTATACGATTTTTCTTTTAAGTGGATTGCTTACTCAGCATTAATGTCTTAGAGAATTGTTTGTGTAGTAGTAGTATCACTGGCTGTTTCCTTTTCACCGGGAAGTAACATTGCACTACACAGTGGAGCCTCAGGATTTTATCCACCCCCTGTTGAAGGACAATTATTTGAATCAGTTCTAGCTTTTGACTCCGAGATTTCACTCATGTGATTGGCCTGAGAGAAAGGAAGTATAATTCTTCACACACATCTTGCATAAAAATGCTTTCAGCAGCTTTACTCATCATTACTGTAAATATGTTTCCATGGTGTTATTAAGAAAAACAAAAATACTTAACAAGAATATCATCTTCTGATCATCTGAATATATATATATATATATACACACACACATAAATATGCATATATATTTCTAAGTTGACTGTTATGAGATAATTGTACTTCTCATTCAAGAGTTAATATTCAATAACTATAAAAGACTGATATCCTCATAAAATTCACTAAAATATGTCATCTAAATGTTATCATTTTCCTAGTTCTGTCAAAATCCTTATGAGTGAAGAGAGAGATAGACACAGCATTTGTTTAAAAACTCAAAAGCTGCAGTCATAAGTAGAAGTATCAAATCTATTTTAGCCTAAAATTATTAAATATAATGAAAAGATGCATAATCAATGCACAATTTTATTTTATTTTTTTTTTTTTTTACATTTTGATGTTTTCGTTTTACTGTGGCTTCTGCATTTCACATCAGCACTTGCAGGTAACAGGGTTTGGACAGATCACCTGGTATGAAAAGTTTTCCCAAGAAACCACAAAAGATTATTCATTTTATCCTTGCCTTTTTTTTTTTTCTGTTTTTCTTTTTTGTGTGTCACTTTTTGCCGCATTCAAGTCAGTTTAAGTCCTAGCAAAAAGACGGCTGTTAGACACACGGTTTGTGTGGACGATGTGAACTGGTAGAATTTGGGCTGGCGTTCGTGTAACTCCCCTCGCTGTTTGTGTTGGATTCGTTGGTGGGCACTTGGCTTGAGTTGGCTCTGAGGATTGCTCCTGCTGCGCTGCAGTGTGGCCTCGGCCCTGGTTCTGGTGTGTAGGTAAAGGTAAGGCTGGTGGAATAAATGATTCCATCATTACGGACCAAAGTTACTGGAACCTGGAATGGCTGCCGGACCCATCTCCAACCTTCTCGGAATGCAGAAATGTCTGGGACCACACAGAGCATGCTCTCCCCACATCTGTACATTGTTTCGGCTTCTACATCCCCAAACCACACTCGTAAATTTGGAGTGAAGTTCTGTCCTGTAAGTTCAAGCATCGCTACGTCCCCGCCGCCATTCAACTGAAGACTTTCTACGACAGGCACGGGAGTGACTGGGGCAAGGACAGGGCCCATCCCCTCATAGAACGTATCCTCTGCCTTATCTGTGCTAATGATTGTCCACGAAGCGCCATCATTGATCATTTCTTTATTTGGTTCCTTTGGACATGGAGTGGCCTGAAATTGAATTATTCTTTCTTGAGAAAGGCACAAGTACATTCTTTCTGTATCCTTAAGGTAAAATGCACATTTGTGGAGTTGTGATACAGGGTAGTCTGCATCCAGTAATGCTGTCTGCTTATCAACTTTTCTAAATGTCAATCTTGGGAGTGCCATGCCAGTAACTGAGCATACAAGTTTGACAGTCTGTCCATAGTGGATGTAACCATCTCGGACTGTGAACTCCTCTCCTTCTGATTCATCGTCATCCAAGAGATGAATATAAAATGCTCCCCACTGCTGTGAACTAGCATGGAAGTTTCCCCCTTCTACGTGCAGGTATCTGGTACTAACTGTCTGGGATCGAAGTCGATTAAACAAAGCCACCTTTGTTCCTGAGGCAATGCACAAGTCAGCGTTTTTCAAGGACTGCTTCTTTTTGGAAGGTTTAGAGATGACTTTGATCCGCTTGCTGAGGAAGACGCCAATGTCATCGCTGTTGCCATAGAACATCTTCACCGACAACATGAAGTGTTTTCTCTTGTCTGAATCAGATATGTACAATGTTTTGGCTGTGCAGTAGTTCTTCCCTTCCAAGTTCAGCTGCTGCATTTCTTGGTCACTATTTCCTATTCCAATAAATGCACAAGGTTGAGACTCTTGTTCCGAGCAACCATCTCGTTCCATTTGTTCTTTTTTTTTCTTCCACCCACTGCCCATAAGATACACACAGGGAGGAGGGCAAAAAAAGCGTTTTTCATTTCCATAAGACTTCTGTGCAACTTTTGCATGAAGAATGAGTACTGTTTGATCCCCTCGTTCTTTTAAATAATTTCTCATAGCTTCTCTAGTAAGTCGTTTAGGTGGAGGCCGCTCACCAAACTTCCTTTTAATCCATGCCATGGTACTTCAAGAACATGTTAAGGTAAGTCATAGCCTGGAACACTTTGAAGCACCTCAAAACACTTCAGCCAGTATATCTGTATCATTTTCCTTTCCTTTTGAGATCATAATGATTCCGAAGAACTATAATGCATCCATTTGAATTGATAGTCTCATAATTTCAATAACCCGGCGATGGAGCATGTGCAGGCCGCTCCTCCGCGGGCGAGCCCTCGTGTAGTCCATGGTGAGCGCTCCGTTTATCCGGGTTTTGGGACGCGCCCTCGGGGACGTACGTGGAGACTGAGCTCAATGCACAATTTTTAATATTAAAACATTTAAAATTATGCCATATTAAAATGTCCTCTAGTCAAAATAGCAAACAAGAAACTATCCATAGCACAAGTTCAATTCTATGGGAAGAGTGTTCCTCTAGACTTAAAATCTACTAGTTTTCATAATAGAAATTAATAGTAATGTTTCCATTTTTGTCGTAAGTCCTATTTCAAAATACCTAAGCCTATGCTATGTTATGTCCTACTTTCATGTCATTTTCACCACACAGCATATTTGCATTAGGAACCATATGTCCCATTCCTTCTTAGTATCAAAAAGTTCAGGAGCTGGAGGGATGGCTGGGCGGTTAAGAGCACTGGATGCTCCTCCAGTGGTCCCAGGTTCAATTCCCAGCAACCGTGAGGTAGCTCACAACCATCTGTAATGGGATCTGATTCCCTCTTCTGGTATGGATGAAAATAAAGCACTCATATACATAAAATAAAAAAAACAAATAAATAAAAAGTTCTAAGTCCTCTTCATAATTATAATCTTAGGCAATGCTATTGTGAGTGTTGCAATTTCCTTTTAAAAAGACTGGAAGGTTTGAAATTCTTGAGAGTACACTGTGTGACTTCAAATTTCCTGTATATTTGCCTCAAATTTTTGAACTTTGTCATTTAAAAATTATGGCATTTTTAATCTTCAAGTAAAGTGGTTATTTAGGACTGGGTGATTCTATTACCAATGACAATTCAAAAAAAAATATAAGGTGGCTACAAAATAATAATGAAAGCCTCTCAAGTGGCAACACTAATAAAAATAAATGGATACAGTATTAGATGCATATGACCTATTAAAATTAAACCTATATTAAGTAAAAACTTACACAGAACCATAAAAAAAACATGAGACAAAAGGAGTAGTCAAAATTTTCCCAACCAACAGTTCCCCAGGGCCAGATGGATTTAACCCAATTCTCCCCAAATTATTCTGCAGAATAGAAAGTAAGGGAGACTTCCAAATTCTTTTAAACAAAGTTGTTATTACCCTAATAACAAAACCAAATAAAGAACCAACCAAAAGAGAACAATAGGCAAATACGTTTGATCAACATGAATGCAAGCATTCTTAATAAAATATTTGCAAGCTGAATTCTAGAACATATCATCAAGATTAGCCAGCATAATCTGGATATCTTTATAAATAAAACCAAAGAGAAAATATTGGAGAAAAGAGAGCATATTCAACAAAGTGTGCTGGATAAACCAGATAACTATATGTAGAAAATGAATTTGGATTCTTATTTTTCACTCTGCATAAAATTCAAGTCCCAATACTCCAAGCACATCAAAATAAGAACTGATAAAATAAGGATTCCACTTCCATTTATAGACACAAGGAAGGACTTTCTGAGCAGGACACTGCTAACACAGGCATTAAGACCAGAAATTGATGAATGGGAGCTCACAACAGTAGAAAGCTACTATACAGAAAACAAGACTGTCATTCAAGTGAGGAAGCAAACTACATAATGGGAAAGTTCTTTACCAGCTATATATCGGAGAGCAGATGAATATTTAGACTATTTGAAGAACAGGAGAACTGAGCAGCAGGAAATGAACAACCCCGTTAAAAACCGGGGCATGGCAATAAGCAGACTTCTCAAAACATGAAATACAAATGGCAGAGAAATATTTTCTTTATAAGTCTAGCATCCTTCATGATCAGAAAAATGAAAAATTAAAACTTCTTTGTGATTTCCTCTTACATGAGTCAGAAGACTAAGATTTAAAAAAAAAAAATAAAGAGAAGACAATATACTGGTATGTTTGTGGGGAGAGTAAATATTTTCACTCTTGGTGAGAGTGAAAACTGACACGATGTTATGAAAATCAATTTGAAGATTCCTCAAAATGTTAGAAATTGATCTACAATATGATCCTTCCATACCACTTCTGTATCATATTCCAAAAGGATTTTGTTTCCTACTACAGAAATACCTACTCTTTCATGTTCATTGATACTGTTTTTGTAAGAGCCAGGAAACTGAAACAGCCTAGATATCAACTATCTGATAAGTGGATGATGCAAATGTCTTATATATATACAACATAATTTACTAAGATGTAAAAAATAATTAAAATTCACAGGTAGGTGAATGGAGCTGGAAATACTCATTTAGAGCAAAGGTTCTCAACTATGGGTTGTGACCCTTTTGGTGTCACACATCAGACATCCTGCATACCAGATGTTTTTACATTATAATTTATAACAGTAATGAAATTAAATTTATGAAGTAGCAACGTAATCATTTTATGGTTGGGAGTCATTACGACATAAGAAAATGTATTGAAATGTGGCAGCATTAGGAATGTTGAGAACCACTCATGCAGTCTTCCTGACACAACAGATCTGTGGCACACATGAATTGTGACTTTGTCACACGATTCATGCAAGAACAAACCAGATAAATTCCATGGGCTAAAGACATATGAAATCCCATCCACACCTGAGAATTGATTTACAGACCAGGCACACACCCACACACACCCACAGAGAGAGAGAGACAGAGTCACAGACAAAGAGACAAAGAGACAGACAAAGAGAGAAAGACACTTGAGAGGAACAGTACTTCAAGTTTGCAAAAGAAATGTGATTCTTCATCATAATTGTGGATTGGTCCTTATTAAGAGTATCAGTGGATTTCTCAACAGGAGTCGTATAGGACAGGAAAGACAGGCCAGTGAATGTGTAATGGTAAAAGAAGTACAAAAGTTATCACCCAGGAAGAAAATATCTGACAAAAATGCACTTTCTATATGAAGGAGAATTGAAGACTCTCCCAAGCAAAGAACAGTGGAATCTATTACCACTAGAATTGTCTCATGAGCTATATTAAAATCAAACAATGTGTCCACTTGAAAGGAATGAAAGCTAAAAATAAAAAAATTCCTGTGGCTATGAATATCAGGTTAAGCTAAATACATAGTCAAATTCAAAATTCCAATATTGCAGTGATGGTGCACAACATTTAACTAATATAAAAGTTTAAAACCTATTGTAAAACAAATAGGAAAACAATAATTTGGTAATTGGTGCATAATATAAAATGATGTTAAATTGTGATAGCAATATTGTAAAATGTGATGAGCGAAACAATTAAATTGTAAAGATTGTGTATGCAATCAATTTGAATCATCATTTTGATGTTAGCAATAATTACAATATGGATTATGTGAACTCACAGTCATCACATAGACAAACCTATTCAAAACAAGAAAGATGAATAAGGAGTCATCAAAGTATACCACTACAAAAAAAATTCATAATAAAGAACAATATCAGTTCACACTTAAAAGACATTAGAAATGGAAGAAAAATACAAAAAAAGGGCAAATAAGTATGGAAACTATGACCAAAATTTTAATAGCAGTACTGGTGACATAATTACTTCATCATAAATATAACAAATTAACTGGATGAATGGATTAGAAATTATTCATTTACTATGGGCCTGCCATATCCACTATTTCCCACCATACCACACAACAAATATAGTCATGAAAAATGTGAATAAATGTGTTTATTATTGTCACATGTGTGTGACATATGTGTATGTTTGTGTGCACATATCAAGCGATGTGTGTGTGTGTGTGTGTGTGTTGTGTGTGTGTGTAAATCAAAGGACAACTATCTGGAGTTTGTTGTTTCTTTCCACTGTGTTTAAAGGATCAAACTCAGTTCATGAAACCTGTGTAACAAGCACTTCAAACCACTGAATCATCTCACTGGCAACTGAAGTGATATTACAATTTCCCTGTCATTTTTTTTCTCTCTAAATGGTACAGTATTGTTGCCCTCTATTCAGTATTTATATTACATTGTAAACATTCTAGAGGTGCTAAGGTTGGAAATGTGGGGACCATATGAAATACAGAACCATTTTAGGCACGGAAATTGAACATCTGCAGATTTTGATGTCCTTTGGATTTCCTTGAACCGAATTCCCCAAGGATATTGAGGGAGATGAATATGACAAGCACTCGCTAAGATGTCATGGTAAATTAAAACAAATTAGTGCTAATAACAAGAAGGAAGGAAATGAGAGGAAACTCTAAGAAGCGATGGCCATCATTTCACCTATGATGGAAATGGTGGTTTGATGCATGCATAATGGCATTAAAGTCATAGAGATTTAAACAAAAATATTCATACATAAATAATAATTCAATGATAGCTTATAATTTTTGATATGTTTGACAAAGAATGGGAGGAAAAGTTTCATTACAAAAATTTACATATATATTTACAATATATATGTAATATATATACATATATGATTATTTTCAAAGATCTTACTGTCGTAAAACTACTGCAGCCATGAAAATGATTCTCTATTACTAATAAAATGATGCATAGCCTGCCAGAGGTATTCAGTCAACAATTCCCAGAGATCAATTTGACTCTAGAATCTGAGGCAGACCTGGGCTTGTTGTCCATGGATATTAAGCTTGATGTAGCACCAACCTTTCATTTCTGTCTGCTTTGTATGCAAGGTTCAATGCTGCAAAGAGCACAGGGCCGTTTTAGTGAGCCACCCAAGGAATGTGTAGCAGTACCCGGAAAATGCTTCCAAATTCACAACACTTAACCTTTGAATACATGTCTTACTGTTCTTTGCTCATTTAGTTTTTTGAATAATATGTTTCTAGGTTTTTTTGAGTGTGTGTATGTGTGTTTGTGTCTGTTGTTTGTGTACATGATGCATGCATGTACCTGTGCAGGCATGCATGGAGCAGAAGCTGATGGGTGGCTTTTTCTATGGAGTCAGCCTTTTGCCTCGAGACATAGTCCCACTGAACTGGATGTCCATCATTGCCACTAGGATTAGTGACCGGTGAGCTTTGGGGATCCTCATGTCTTTGTCCTCCAACTGTCGGTTTGTAATTACATGTGGCTAAATCTGCCTTTTTCCTTGGAATAAGAAGATCTGAGTTCAAACTCTCACTCTCACACAACAAGCACTCCTACCCACTGCACCATCACATGGGCCTCTGTGGTAATTTACAGATCACTACTTGTCATGGTACATATTAGGATAAGGACATGGATTGAAAAAGAAAAGTCTATGTGTTCTCTGTAAAGTCTGATTCTAGTATTTTATGTTCAAGATGACAGAGACTCATCAAAAAGACTGGCAGCAGTTTCACCTCTTGCTAGAGGTTGAGGAGAGAGAATGGGGCTGTTTTCACATCACTATAAAAAAAAGAGAAAAATATTTCTGAAACAAGTATACAAATTTAGTTTCCCGTCTGTTCTGGACCCAATGCCAATACCAAATATACACAGAAGTAAAGAAAATATTGGCAATTCCCACGGTATTTTTTTTTCAGCTTGTTCGTTCACAAGGTTTGGAACACCCAGGACGCAACAATAATTACATCAATAAAAAAAAAAAGTCTTAACAGATTTGGCTTTTATTTCAGCATCTCTCAAAAAGAAAATGATCTTTTAGCAAAACTAGTTAAACATGGAAAATTCAATTAATTTGCTACACTCATTTTCTCATGCCAGTTTAGAGACTAACAATTTTGGAAATTAATCACTGGATTCTAGGTTTCTGAGCTCACTGTTTTACAGTTATATTCCCTTTCCTTTAGTAGTTCAGAACCTCTCTCTTCACATTGTAGACATGAAATGGTACAGGGAAGAAGGGCTAAAAAATCTGAAAAAAAAATAATTCTAGCACAGTTTACTGATAAGAAACTATTAACCAAAATTAAAATATAAAGGTACAAGGGCTGGTGTGAGGTAAAGCTCTTCTATTTGATAATTCAGGATATTAATATTGGGTTTTAAATGTCTGTTGTTGGTCACTAGAGAAATGGCTCAACAATTAAAGACCAGAATATCGTTCCTTACAGAGGACCAGTATTCAGTTACTGGCAGCCATTTTGGTGCCCTACAACTACACATAACTCCAGCTCCAGGGATCTGACATGTTCATCTGGCCTCCAAGGGCACCTGCACTCATGTACATATAACCATTCACCCCCTGCCAAACATACCACAAAAGAAACACAATTAAAAGTAAAATAAAATTTAATTCATGACATTTAACTACCTGGGAAAGAATCCTTAGCTGTTGAAAACATGGATCTGAGTCAGGGTCACATCAAAATTAAAGGTAAGGATGTGTAGAGTAACCATGTTTATACTTGATGGTGTAAGATGGATCAAGGTACTCGGACAGATCTTGACAATAGGTCTCAGCAGATACTGAACTCTAATTAGAATTACCAAGAAATATATGGGGGAGAACAAAGGGAGAGAGAAAGTGTTTGACATCTATTTTAAGAGGATTGTTAATTATGATACAAGAAAAAACTGGTCAATTTTAGTAGAAAACAAGTGAAGTATGTTTTTTTTTTTTCTAATTTGCTTTATGGAAAGGAGATTCCTTTTAAGCCTCCTTAAGATTTTCAGATGAAAAACACTTCCTTTTTTAGTTAATATCACAAGTATGACACTGATCATGTTCCTTGCATACATTCCTGGGTAATGATAAACACAAAATTCATAGAGATATCAGGTCAGTGTTTTGCTCGTTCTGGGTATCAGGTGAGAAGAAGTCCCGGGTAAATCAGGCAGTCCATGTATTAAAGAGAAGAGAGGGTGTTGTGATGAGAGCCTCGCTTTCCTCACTCCCAAGTTCCGTGCTGTCTGTCTGTTGGGTTCCTTTGAAATTCTCCTTTCTTTTGTGTATCCAGGTAAACTTCATCTGCTCTTAATAACCTCCTGTATTATGAACTTCAACCATTAATTCATAATAGGGCCAACTTACAATCTTAAAAAAAGAAAAGAAAATCAGTACTTCAAATTTGACTTATCGTTATACCACTATACCTTAATGTGTTCCTTTACTAATTTTCACAAATATGATGTACAGCAGTTGTGATCTATTTATATTTTCCAGAGAAAATAAGTTCTCATCCTACATCCTATTTTCCCTGTAAAATAATACTTTTACTGCCTCATGCATGACACGCACAAGGGCAATAAATTTCTCCAAGTATTACCTGAAAAGTCTTTATATTTTGTTTGCTTTTGAAGAATACTTCTCCTCCTTGGATAATTATACATTAGTTTTATTTGAAAAATATACTCCATTTCATTCTCTTGTTTTCTTAGTTTCAGAGAAGCCTGTTGTAATTCTTATGTCCGTTCTTCTGCAAGTAAAGTGATTCCTGGCCCCTTCTGATAATTTATTTTCAGTTTCTGAACTTCGAATATGCCTCGGTATAGTTATTGGAAATTCACCTTTCATGAACTTTTCTATGATTCCCGACTCTGATTATTTATCTGGCCGTATGTTTGAAAATGTCTCATTTTTGCCTCAGATGTTACTTTGCTCCCTTCTGCTACTTCCATTAGTCTTTCGATGCATTTCCATTTTTCTTTTGTTGTTTTCTCACTTAACTTGGGAATTGTTTGTGTTCCTTCCAGTCTAGTTTCCATTTGGTGTGTTGTTTTGGAGGTGATCAAGGTGTTGCTCATTTCCCTTTCAGTCCATTTCATCTTTACAAAGGGTTTTGATTTGTTCTTAGAATTCCCATCTCTGCTTTAATCATCTGTCTGTTTTTATGGGCGGTCAGTATATATTTATTTGTTAAAGCTCCAGAATATTGTTTAATATGTGTGTGTGTTTGTGTGTGTGCGTGTGTGTGTATGCATACATATATATAATTCCTAGATTTCCAAGTGTAGTTATCTCACCATCTCTGACTTTGGTTCTGGTGTTTACTCAGTCACTTAAAGCAGTGTCTTTTGCATTTGTATTTAACATACTTCACAATTCTTTTGTTGAAATAGTTACATTTTATGTATCTAAAAAGGACTGTGCAGATATCGTTTATTAGCATCTTGGTTTTAGAATGTCTGAGAATAGAAAGAATATGATACCTGTATACCCAGTGTTTCTCATTCCTGACTTCTTAGAATGCAAGGGATGACTGCAGGGGTCAGATTTCAGTATTTTCCTTCCTCTAGGTAGTATAAGATGGGTGAAACCAACAGTAGAACAGGTTTGGGTAAAATAATTTCTACTGAGGATTAAGAAGCAAAGGATGCTCAAACGTATTTCAAAAGGATTCTTTTCTCACCTCCCCCTGTCAGAATCACACAGGAAGATTTTGTTCAGTATTCACTGTGAGGACTTGGTAAACTTTACAGAGGTAAAATTCACAAGAGTATCAGGTTCCCAGTGTGGAGAGGCTGAGTTCTCTGGCAATATTTATAGTCATGCTCCCTTGTGCGAAGTCTCCAGTAATCTATCACTAATAGTTCAGGTGCCCCTTCCTGCCAATTGCCTATAGAAATTCTGGTCCTATATTCAACTAAACCAAATCAAGATTCCTCACACCCAGCAATCCAGCAACCTTTCTCTCCTCTTTAATGGAAGACTTCTTTGAGGTCTTTGAGATCATTCTCCAAATGATGAATGATCTACAAGGAATGATTTTTGTTGTTGTTGTTGTTTGTTTTTTTAGTTTATTTAGGTTTTTATTCATTGTTTTTAAAACAGTGCAAATTCTAAGTTATTTAATTTTTAGGGTAAGAATAAATATTTTCTCTTTAATTTTTAATATATATTTGTTAATATTCCATGTTTCCCTTTTTCTGGAGTATCTTCATTTTTCTGGAAGCAAATCATCTATTAAAATATTTAGCCTCAATTTATTAGTGGATAAAAATCACTGCCATTTATTTGCTATACTTTATTTGAAGATGCATTATCTATTCACCTTTTCCTGTATTATGGACCAACTCATGCCTTGAAGCTACTTTTCTTTGTTTTTTTATTGTCTGTTTGTCTCTATTATATCCTGGGTTTTTTTTTTTTTTTTTGCTTGTTTATTTAATTGCTTGAGAAAGAGATTTGTACCATAGACTAGGATGGCATAGAATTTACTGTACTTTTCAGATTAGTGTCAACATTCCTTTCTTAACCTCTCAAATTACAGTGTTGGAGGAGTGAGGCGTCACATTAGTGATGGACCATGATGGAGTAGCTTTGAAGTAAGGGGGTATCAAACACAATGATATAAAGAGTTAAAGGGATATATTGGAACAGGAAGAGTACAATTGGGGTGGAGGTGGGAGGGAAGGGTGAAAGAAGTAGTATAGGAAGTAATAAAAACATTATAAAGGCCTATTGAAAAACCACATAGAAATCTACTATTATAGAAAATTCCTAGAATACAAACACACACTCCTATAAGATGAGGCTCATTGGAGCTATCTTGCAATGGGGAAACAATACCTTGACTAGAGATCTTATGCTAGCTAATAAAAGCCCTATAGCTAGGAATGATTTACCTCTTTGAGTTGTTGGCCAATGGGGTTGCATAGATCCCCCAATGATTCTAGGTTATTGCTAATACCATTGGATACTATCATGCTTTGAGTGAGAATGTTTACCATAGGTTCAGATATTTGAATATATGGTCCACAGTTAGTGTTGGTGGGAAAGTTTTGGAGGTTTGGCCTTGCTGGGAAAATTACATCACTGGGGTAACACTTTGGTGTTTCAAAGCTGTTTGCTATTTCTAGTTTGCCATTATTGTGATGGCCATGGACTCTTATCCCTCTCTGGTCTATAACCTAAACACACACTTCCTTCTATAAACTGTCTGTGTCATGGCATTTTATCATAGCAACTGAGAAGCAAATAACACATCTACTTTCCAGAACTTGATTTAAGACATCATTGTTGAAGACACCACATACTTGAGTCACATAATATTGAGAAATCACGATGTTATTCAACATGAAATTGTATCCTTTCTGGCCAACTTTCACAGTTCTGGAAGGTTTCATGCACACTTCTGGGGAAAAAAAAAGTTGATTAGGAAGGGAAGGGTGGGAGAAAAAGTTGTCATAGGAGGAGCTGGGAATGAATGGGTGAATACGTTCAAAAAACTTTGTACAAAATTCACAAAAAAATAATAAAAAGGGTATTATTTTTTCTCAACAAAGAAATATTTACCTTCTCAAACACTAAGTCATGATAATGCATCAAATATATTTTACCGAATGTTTTCCTTATTTCAGAATATTACTTAAATCTGGTGTCCTCTCTCCATAGGAACCTAGAGAAGAGGACACAGTAAGATGGTAGGAGAAGATTCACATAAATCTCCTGTACAGGCATCTGGGCCCAGCTTCTCAATTTCCCAGATATATGAGAAAATAAAGTCCTGTACTTTCAGTCTCAAATATGTGGCATTTTTTTTTTTGACAAAAGCCACAAATGGACAGGATTTCTGTATTGTTCTTTGTGTGAGCCGGAACCTGCATCTCTTGTACAAATATGTGAGTGCAAGAATATTGAAAGGGAAGCCAGTTCATGATTCACAAGAAGCTACCAAACATTGTCTAAAGGTGACTTTGTGCTTTTTATTACCACAAACAATGTATTAAAACTCTAGTGTTTCTGTGTTTAGAGAGAGACTTGATATTGTAACATTTTTATATTTATGTTTAAGAATGTATAGATGTATGTGTGCATGTATGTATATCTACCTGTCTATGTTCTAGTTATCTTTCTTACGATCACTCATCTATAACAATTATCTATTGTGTTTTAGCTATTTCTATAAATGTAGAATTTCATATTATGATTTGGGCTTCCATTTTTAATGATTCATATCATTGAATAATTTTCATGGTCTTATTTTCCATCTTTACTTTGATATTTACATGTTTGCAAATAGTGAATGGGGTTTATTTTTAATTGAAATATTCTTAATACCTTATATTCTGATCATGCCCCTCCATCTCCTTCCAGATCCTCCTCCATTCTCCACCCATCCAACCCCATTCCTTCTTTTCCTTTCTCTTTAGAAAATAAACAGAAAAATAAAAATAAACCAAATAAAAATCAAAGAAAAAAGAAAAAGCACAAGAAACACACACGGGGTGGGGGAGAGAGAGAGAGAGAGAGAGAGAGAGAGAGAGAGAGAGAGAGAGAGAGAGAACCCATAAAACACAAAATCGGGAATCATAATAATACACAAGCAAAAGATTTTAAGATAAAAAGAAATGTGCTCCAACACAGCACTATGAGACCCAAAAAAGTATGTATATCCCCAAACACCACTGAGCTGATTTTAAGTTGTCCGTTTACTGGTGAGCATGGAGCCTGCTATTAGGTATGGTTTCTATGCCCAGTGAGATTCCATTAGAAAAGAACAAGTTTTTTTCTTTGTTGTTAATTGGAGATAGCTTCTTGGTTAGGGCTGGGAGCTCATGTCCCTTTCCCCTCTCATTGTTAGGATCTGGTCTGGCTTGGACCTGTGCAGGCCCTGTGCATGCTCTCACGCTCTCTGTGAGTTCACATGGGTATTAGTCCTGTTGTGTCTGGAAGACACTGTTTCCTTGATGTTATCCATCCCTGGTGCTCTGAGCATCATTCATTCTCCTCTGCATCATAATTCCCGGAGCCCAATGGGAGGGGTTTGATGAAGACCTCCCATTTAAGACTGAGTCTTTTAAGGCCTCCCACTCCCCCTACTTACCTTCAACTATTCCACTTGTATAAATAATATCTTCTGGATGCAAATGTTTTGTCTGATGGGCTTTGCCATTGTGATTTACCAGTGATGTCTCCCCTAGTTCCTTTAACAAGCCTTTTCAGAATGAATCATTTCACTATGAATGGGATAAAAGTTATATACATACTATATTGCCATTTATATATATAATCTACAAATTTAGGATCACAAATGATTTCATCCTAATTTATGTATATTATATATATATATATGTATATATATATATATCATGTTTAAAGGCAGCATTGTGTTAGATGATGAATAAACACGGTAAAATGTTACATACAGTAAAAGTCAACTAACATCCATGTACAAGCTTTTTGTGGCAAGAGTAGATATACAAATGGAGAGAGCTGAAAATATAATACATACTTTAGCAGCTGATTTCATATTATTTCACTTGTGTATCATATATATTTTCCAATAAATCATATACAGCACTATTGCTGTTGATTATATATTTCTATTGAATCTATACAAAGGAATTGAGCAACAAGATTGCATTACTTTACATGCCCATGCAATGTGGGCACACATATATACAATGAATCTCATCCAAAGCAGAATTATCCACTCTGAAAAATAAACAGCATTAAAGAAAAAGAAAGGAGGGCCTGATCCAGTTGCGGGCCCCTCAGCCTTTGGTTCATAGTTCATGTGTTTCCATTCGTTTGGCTATTTGTCCCTGTGATATATCCAACCTTGGTTTCAACAATTCTCGCTCATATAAACCCTCCTCTTTCTCGATAATTAGACTCCCATCGCTCCACCTAGGGGCCTAGCTGTGGATGTCTGCATCCAGATTCCTCAGTCCTTGGATGGGGTTTCTGGCACAACTACTAGGGTGTTTGGCCATGCCATCACCAGAGTAGGTCAGTCTCTCGGCCATTACCAGCAGTCTTTTGTGGGGGTATCTTTGTGGATTTCTGTGGGCCTCTTTAGCACTTTGTTTCTTCCTTTTCTCATGTGGTCTTCATTTACCATGGTCTCCTATTCCTTGTTCTCCCTCTCTGTTCTTGATCCAGCTGGGATCTCCCGCTCTCTTTCCCTCAACCCTTGCCATTCATTGCTCCCAATCATGTCCAGGCTGTTCATGTAGATCTCATCCATTTCTCCGTCATTGGGTGATCCCCGTGTCTTTCTTGGGGTTCTGTTTTCCAGGTAGCCTCACTGATGATGTGAGCAGCAGTCCAGTCATCCTTGTTCTACATCTAGTATCCTCCTATGAGTGAGTACATACCATATTTGTCTTTCTGAGTCTGGATTACCTCACTCAGGATGATTTTTTCTAGATCCATCCATTTCCCTGCAAACCTCATGATGTCATTGTTTTTCTCTGCGGAGTAGTATTCCATTGTGTATATGTGCCACAATTTATTTATCCATTCTTCAGTTGAAGGGCATCTAGGTTGTTTCTAGGTTTTGGCTATTACAAACAATGCTGATATAAACATAGCTGAGCAAGTGCTCTTGTGGTATGATTGAGAATTTCTTGGGTATATGCCCAAGAGTGGTATAGCTGGATCTTGGGGGAGATTGATTCCCAATTTTCTAAGAAAGCGCCATATTGATTTCCAAAGTGGTTGTACAGGCTTGCATTCCCACGAGCAGTGGAGGAGAGTTCCCCGAGTTCCACATCCTCTCCAGCATAAAGGGTCCTCAGTGTTTTTGATTGGTTTGATCTGTTTGGGAGGCATCTAGGCTGTGGTACCAAGTCCTGGGCTTGCTGCATGAGATAGCTGTTTGAAACCTGGGACTTATACAGGGACGCTTGGCTCAATCTGGGAGGAGGGGACTGGACCTGCCTGGACTGAGTCTATCAGGTCAATCTCAGTCCTCGGGCGTGGCCTTGATCTGGAGGTGGTGGGAATGGGGGGTGGGCTGGGGGAAAGGGGAGAGGGCAAGAAGGGGGAGAACAAGGAAATCTGTGGCTGTTATGTAGAACTGAATAGTAATGTAGAACTGAATAGTATTGTAAAATAAAAGAAAAAATAATTTTAAAAAAATTCAAAAAAAAAAAAAAAGAAAGGAAAGACTCATTAGTAGAAACATCTGTAAAAGACTATCTATCAAAATTTATAGGTGGAATATAATTTTTAAAAAGTTTGTGAAAGTACAAAAGTAACATGAATAGTAGAATACTTATTTTTCTTATAAAAGTTTGTAATTTGTGACCAGGTGGCAGTGCCTTTACTCCCAGAACTCAAGAGGCGGAGGCAGGTGGATCTTCGTGACTTCAAGGCTAGTCTGGTCTACAGAGCAAGTTCCATGACAGCCAGGACTGTTACAAAGAGAAACTCTGTCTCAAGAAAACAAGCCCCTCCTATACACAAATGATAAAAGGGCTGAGAAAGAAGTCAGAGAAACATCACCCTTTACAGTAGCCACAAATAACATAAAATACCTTGGGATAACACTAACTAAACAAGTGAAGGACCTTTTTGATAAGAACTTTAAATCTCTAAAGAAAGAAATTGAAGAAGATATCAGAAAATGGAAGGATCGCCCATGCTCATTAACATAGTAAAAATGGCAATCTTACCAAAAGCAATCTACAGATTCAATGCAATCCCCATCAAAATCCCAACACAATTCTTCACAGACTTGGAAAGAAAAATACTCAACTTTATATGGAAAAACAAAAGACCCAGGATAGCTAAAAGAATCCTATATGATAAAGCAACCCTTGAAGGCATCACCATACCTGACCTCAAACTCTACTATAGAGCTATAGTAATAAAAACAGCTTGGTACTGGTATAAAAACCGACATATGGACCAATGGAATTGAATTGAAGACCCTGACATTAATCCATGCACATATGAACACCTGGTTTTTGACAAAGGAGTCAAAACTATACAACGGAAAAAAGAAAGTATCTACAACAAATGGTGTTGGCATAACTGGATGTCAATATGTAAAAGATTACAAATAGATCCATATCTGTCACCATGCACAAAACTCAAGTCCAAGTGGATCAAAGACCTAAACATAAATCCAGTTACACTAAACTTAATAGAAAAGAAAATAGGAAGCACTCTTGAAGGCATTGGCACCAGAGACCATTTCCTAAATAAAACACCAACAGCACAGACCCTGAGCACAACAATTAATAAATGGGACCTCTTGAAACTGAGAAGCTTTTGCAGGGCAAAAGACACAGTCAATAAGACAAAAAGACAGCCAACAGAATGGGAAAAGATCTTCACCAACCCTACATCTGACAGAAGATTGATCTCCACAATATATAAAGAACTCAAGAAACTAGACATCAAAGTACTGAACAGTCCAATTAAAAAATGGGCTGAAGAGCTAAACAGAGAATTCACAAAACAAGAACTACAAATGGCTGAAAGACATTTAAAGAAATGCTCAACATCCTTAATCATCAGAGAAATGCAAATCAAAACGACTCTGAGATACCACCTTATACCTGTTAGAATGGCTATGATCAAAAATACCAATGACAGTCAATGTTGGAGAGGATGTGGAGCAAAGAGAACACTCCTCCACTGTTGGTGGGAATGTAAACTTGTACAACCACTGTGGAAATCAGTATGGCGGTTTCTCAGAAAATTAGGAATCAAACTACCTCAAGACCCAGCCATCCCACTCTTGGGCATATACCCAAGGAATGCTGATTCATACCATAAAGATACATGCTCAGCTATGTTCATAGCAGCACTATTTGTAATAGCCAGAACCTGGTAACAACCTAGATGCCCATCAATGGAAGAATGGATGAAAAAAAATGTGGTACATATACACAATGGAGTACTACTCAGCAGAGAAAAACAATGAAAGCATGAAATTTGCAGGCAAATGGATGGAACTAGAAAAAATCATCCTGAGTGAGGTAACCCAAACACAGAAAGACAGTCATGGTATGTACTCACTCATAGGTGGATTCTAGATATAAAATAAAGAACAATCAGACCACAACCCATAGAACCATAGAGGCTATATATATAGCATGGAGGTCCCTAGGACGACTGTGGCTTATAATAAATTTCAGTTTTACTCAATTATTGAAAAAAAATAGCCAAATGAATGGAAACACATGAACTATGAACCAAAGGTTGAGGGGCTCCCAGCTGGATCAGGCCCTCTGAATAGGTGAGACAGTTGATTGGCTTGATCAGTTTGGGAGGCAACTAGGCAGTGGGACCAAGTCCTGTGCTCATTGCATGAGTTGCCTGTTTAAAACCTGGAGCTTATGCAGGGACACTTGGCTCAGTCTGGGAGGAAGGGACTGGACCTGCATGGACTGAGTCTACCAGGTTGATTGCAGTCCTCAGGGAGGACTTGTCCTGGAGGAGGTGGGAATGGGGGGTATGCTGGAGGTAAGGGGAGGGTGTGGGAGGGGGGAGAATAGGGGAACCCATGGCTGATATGTTGAACTGAATGGTATTGTAAAATAATATATATATATATATATTATATATATATATATATAACAAGCAAACACATAAATTCATACCTACCTACATACATACATAAATAAATTTGTAGTGTGTATTTATATTATCCTCTAATCACCTCTGAGTTAATCTTCATGTACATTACAGGAAGGATTGGAAGTTCTTCCAAATTCATTTTTACGTCTGAATTTCCATGACTCTGGCAATGTTGATTTAAAAGACTCTATCCTTGGAAAGAATTCATCCAGTGATAACAATTACTTTGATGTTATTTTAGCAGTTCTATTTATCTGCATTCTCTATTCAGTTCTGTTTATGTATGTGGCTATATTTTTTTCAGCCCTACATTGTCTTCATTTTCAGATTTAATGACGTTCTTGAAATCGTGCACCATGACTGTTCCAGTTGCATTGTTTTGAGGAGTCATTGGGCTATTCTAGTTCACTGCCTTTTTGTATGAATTTTAAAAACCATCTTGAGGTTTGCAAAACTAAAATCTTCCGCAAATCATGAAATTTGTGGAGTATACATTAATGGGTCGATTAGTATACGGGGAATGGCCACATGAATTCTGAATCATAACCACTGAGACCACAGGTGTGTGTACCATGCCTGTGACTATATAATATTAATTGATGATTATTTTCTGATGGTATGCAAAAGGGTGAAATAAAGAAATACTACTTAGATAAGTCCTGTCCATGGAAATATAATGCAGATTGAAAAAAAAATGTGTTAAGGTTGTAAATGCAGAAAGGAACTTACCTATAGGAGAAATTTTATCAGGATTGCCTGTACTTTGAGACTAACCTTATGCATGTAGGAAACTTGAAGCCATTCTGGACTGTATAATGAACCCTCTCTCAAAAAGTCAAAGGAGGAAAAAAGAATCCTATGGTCCTAGATATTTATTTGGGAAAAATAATAAATTATGGGTTTATTATCCTTAATGGCCATAAGGCTGCTTCCTATCCATTTTACATAAAGAGTAGATGCATCTTCTATTAATGAAGAATCTTACGTTGTTCACATTATCTTGGCTACAAATTGATGTGTGGAGACTTTCCGTGGACCACGGTTCAATGGATGTAATATGGCTTCTGGTTTTTTAATATGCTATTATTACCCTGTATCTTCTTGCTATCCATGTGATCTTTTTAATATTCAATTTTATCGATGATATTTATAACTCATTTATTTTCTCTCTTCACTCATGGTTAATTTGTGTACTATAAATTGTGGATGTATTCTAATTGTATTCAATTGAACACATTTTTGTTGTTGTCTTTGAAGCTTCCATTGAGAAATATGGCTTGTTTATAACTGTTGCTTAACACTTGGAAATTTTTCCACCTCTTCTCTTCTGATATTAATTTACAAAGATCCCTTTGTGAATAGAAAAAGGTTTCTGTATGCCTTCTTTTATTTTAATCTTTAAGTGCTCTTTCATTCTAGTGTACACTGCCTGTCTTGATATTTGTGCTGTAGTTCACTGAAATAAGTATTGTTTTATGTTTGAGTAGAACATTCTATAAATGTAAATTTTATTGTGTGGGTTGATCATATTATTGTTCTATTTGATTACTTATTGAGAACGTGTTCAAATTATTGGTGTAGGAGGAACTAAGTCTCTCCTTGAGATGTTTGTCTGCTTTTCCTTACAATTGTACCACCTTTTGCTTTGTGCCTTATATCACTCTGTGGTTCAATGCATAAAAGTTTAGAATTATTATATAATCATAACAGACTTAGGCTTCTTAATTTTTTTCATGCAGTGTATTTTGATCATGTTTATTATATTACACTATCCTGGGCACAAATTATCCTAGTATTCTTTCATTTTTATGCCTTGAACTGCTACATTCCTTAGGGATATTACTATTTGTTAGAGAATTCTGGCTTCACAGCTATTTTCTTTTTACACTAGATACATAGTGTGCTGTAGTCTGGTGCTCTGTGCTTGCTCATAGAAAAATTCATGGTCATATATTTTTATGTCTTTGAGTTTTATTTTAGTCAAAAAATATTTCATTTTTTAGATTAAAATATAATTGCATCACTTCCCCCATATTTTCCCCACTCAAACCCTCCAATACACCATGGTTACTCTCTTTTAAATTCATGGCAGCTTTTTTTCATTAATTGTTGCTACACACACACACACACACACACACACACACACACACACACACTCCTAAATATATATATACAACCTATTCAGTCTTAATACTGTTACCTGTATATATGTTTTGAGGACTGATAATTTGAAATTTAGTAATCAATTAGTTTGTTATTTCCTTGAGAAGAATGTTTCTCATGCTCAAGATTCCTTAGGTGCCTCTGCTTTTTATGTACTTTCATTCTTTTTCTTTTACTTTTAGAATATATATATATATATATATATATATATATATGCCTTTGTTATCAGAAATTTATGTATGCTTCTCTCTCCCTCTCTCTCTCTCTCTCTCTCTCTCTCTCTCTCTCTCTCTCTCTCTCTCTCTAAAATATTTTACATGCAGATCCATTGCTTTTAATGTGAATATTAGCCCCCAACTCTTCCACTCCTTCCTATGCTGATAATTTGCCTATGGGACTTAACCACAAGGCAAAGAGAAAGATACAGAGAAAACCAACAAAGAAGGAAAAGAAGAAAGGGAAAGGAAAGAAAGAAGGAAGGAATCAAGGAAGGAAGGAAGGGAGGGAGGGAGGAAGGGAGGGAGGGGGAGAGAGAGAAGAAAGAGAGGGAGAGAGAGAGAGAGAGAGAGAGGGAGGGAGGGAGGGAGGGAGGGAGGGAGGGAGGGAGAGGAGGAGGAAGGAAGGAAGGAAGGAAGGAAGGAAGGAAGGAAGGAAGGAAGGAAGGAAGGAAGGAAGGAAGGAAGGAAGGAAGGAAACTTATTGCCATGCTTGGAGTAGACTACTAGCTGTTTTTATTTTCTCCTGAAACTTGTGGTCCTGAAAATTGTATTTGTTGCACTGAAGATGTGTTTTATCAAATAGTCACATTTAATATGAAGATTGCTAAAAGCTAAGAACCTGAAAATAATTATTACATTTTTACTATTAATAATCTCATTGTTTCTAATACAGATGAAAGATTTTATATGTATGCTTGAGGGGAAATTAGCTTACTCCAGCAATATGCCATTTTTGTAAAAGTTCTCTTCAGTATAAACATTTTTAAAAGTCCTGTTATTTCTAAAGAAATGCCATATCCTATTTGATCATTATAATGGTGAAAACTCAATAGCTATTAAAAATTCATAGAATTCTGAATCAGAATAGTATTAAACAGAACTATAAATATGATTGCATTACTTGCATTGACTAACATTCAAAATGGATAACATATTATAATTCTGAGACCTTTGTTACTAGGAATTATCAGTGTCCTGCTTAAGATTCTATATGCACGTAAAATTAAATATATGTTCTTATTCAGTCTTTGCTTATAATACAAACAGAAATAGCTGTACAATGTATTAAAAATGTTATTATAAAACTAAGCATAACCTCCAAACAGATTAAAAGAACATATCTATTATTAATCCTGATGTTACCAAGCATATTAAATGTCGTTTTACCTGCCACAAATAATTGAAGTCGTAAGACCATTGTTTGAGCAAATATTAAGAACTAGAGACACTGTTGATTAATGTAGTGGGTGGTTTGAGGTTTCTGGTCCTACAAGGAATACTATAAATCTGCTTGTGTATTTATATGTAGGAAACTGTTAAATAACCTTTGAATCATGAGCTTTACATTCTTTTCAGTTGTTCATAAAAAAATAAACTAAGGAGCTGTCACATCCATAATTATATTGATCATTATGTTTTTAAGATACTATTAATCATTTGTTCTTAACAATAGGTCAGATTTAATTAAAACTTTTTCACATGTTTATGAATACAAAAGTGTGCATTTGGCAATTACTATAGAATTTAAAATTATGATGAGAGAAAATAAAGATTTTAGACAAGAAATAGCCAAATAAATTGAAAAGCTATGCAGCCCAGAAATATCATATTGTTAAGCCATGCAGGATGTGCTAAATAACTTAGGATAAGGAATAATCTGCAACTTAGTTTTGCTCATTTATGAAATAAGTTTAGCTCTACATTGTTTCAAGCTCCTTAGTAGCTATCAAATTAGTACTTTACCTTTATGTACTGTACATCAAGAAAGCCTGAGGAACAGATGGCTGATAAAAATCTTAAGGTTTTTTGAGTTTTGGGTAAGTTCATCAACCAGATGAGGGTATTACATGATCATGAGATAATAGAACATTTTTTATCACATTTAGCTAACTTATTGTAATACACTAATCAATATATAATATTTTAATTCATAGTAAATTGTAATGAACTATATACAATTAGAATTGGAAAACATTGCACCACCCCACATTGGTGAAGCCAATGGCTTGTATTATCTCCATTTTTTTAAATGAAGACTAAAATAACTAAGAAGCCACTGAAAGTATTTTCCAGTTAGAAATGGTTCAAAGAATTTTTCTAAACATCTAGACTATACAGTTTCTCAATCAGCTGCAACCAAAGCATTACATAAACAAATGCTAGAGTATCCACAAAGAAAATTTAAAGAGTGTAATAAGTGATATATATATATATATATATATATATAATAATATATATATATATATTTCATGTTATATGTTTTAATTGCCCTATGGCTTCATCCTATTGGTTATTAACTTAAAGTGTTTTCATGACCAAAACATACAGTCTATTCCTATTGTCCTTGCTTACCCCTCAGAGGTGGCAGCTAAGTCCCTACTGGAGAAGAATCTATGGAATGAGGAACAGGGACCAGACCCCCTGAGCTGGATCTGATATGATTGCCTCTTCTGTGAGGACTAGCTCTCATGGTGACAGAACCACATTAAACAGCATAATATGATAATCCTGAGTGTGTATTAGTTACACACACACACACACACACACACACACACACACACACACACACACACGGGAGTAACCGGTAGCCATTTAATTGGACTTAAACTGACTCAAAAAGAGGAAACCATGCCTGGTACTGGAAACTAAACAAGCTATTCGGTGCTAGTGAAGTTATGAATACTGGCATAGAACTTATGACTAATTTACCATAACTGTACAATCCCTAGCAATACTCTAGCCCTTTGTCCTTATACCCACAGATAAATATAGTTCACCATTCATCAAGGAAACTTTTGTTTGCAACAGACAGAGACCACTACAGAAAACTACAATCAATCTAAATGCAGAGTTTAGAGCCTTGTCCCAACTGATACATCTACACTCTACTCTCATACCTAAGGCTCATGAAATATTGAAGATGAAGTTGTGGAAAGATGGTAAGATCCAGATGATCAGGGAGCTTGCTGTGGGATTGTCTAATAATATCAGAAGCTATAACTATAAAGTCTCACCAACATGACTGCCTAAACATGAGCAAATAAAGATGACACCAAAAGACAGGCCAAAGTGGATGGAGAAAAGCCCTCAACCCTACACTAAGAACTACCTGCAACTAAAAAAGGCTGAGTGGGCTAAATAGTCTTCCCCAAGAAAAACACAGCAATTGCTTATCCAGTATGAAATAATCAGCCCTGAAGGCATATACAAACAGACTAAGCAGATTATATTTAATAATGTATGTATATACATATACATATCTTTGTCTAATACAATGAAAAAAAGAGGCCATTAATTTAAAAGAGAGAAAGAAGGGACATATGAAAGCATTTGGAGGTAGGAGTGGGAAGAAATAACTATTATAATTACACTATAACCTCAATAAATACATAAATAATATGTAATATGAAATGTTCTTAAAAATCTTCAGCTTATAAATTCCCCGAGTGTTTGTTGAGAGCTTTTTATGGAGGTGTGATATATTTGAGAGATATACTTGTGAGCACCTTGATCACTGTGATTGAACGAAATGTCCAGCTGAGCTCCCTTCCTAAAGAACAGGTGAAAAGCACCTTGACCCATGCTCCAGCCATCTAATCACATCATTAACTTCCTAGCTTAACCTTCTTTCCAAGTCATGTTCCTTCCAAAATAAACGGATCCTGTCAATATCAGCTCATCGTGGTGATCTGACGGTGGAAGTAAGGACAGAGGAAACACTTCAAGCGCTTAGAAAGTCCTACATAGTTACGGGTGACCTCCCAGGAACTGGAACATTTGGTGTCCTTTCATGTAAATAATTATTTATTTCTTTCAATTAATTAATTTACTTTATTTTTTTTTTTCAGACAGCATCTCACTATGTAATCAGTACTGGACTCAAATTTAGGATCCTGCTACTTCAGCTTTCAAATCACTAGAAATAGTGGTAAGAGTCCTGCATGGCTTTAAGAGGCCATTTTGTTACTTACCTTAGGAGATAACTGAAGTGATCATCATTAACTTAATTTCTGAATATGGAATTATCAGAGTTTTGGAAGCTTTGCCTCCAGCTTCACCTTTTTTTTTTTTTTTTTTTTTTTTTTTTTTTTTTTTTTTTACAGTGCCAAAGACAATAAATCTAATAACCTAGGATATAAAACAATGATGGCATTGGAAAAGCAGTCCATGTGCTCAACCCTGAACAAGACTATTCATTCTGCTTTCCACATTCCTTAGTTGCCTGGAGTTGTTTTTCTGGAGTGAATTCTCTGGAACTTTCATCCTTCTACTTTAGTATATCTATTGTTCTTGTTCGGTAATGCTTAGGCAGCCACAGAAAGGAAATTCCATGAACATTATCTATCATCTATCTATCTATTTATCTATCTATCATCTATCTATCACCTATTTATCTTTCTATATTTCTATCTATCTATCTAAATTACATATATAATTGTATACACTCAATATACACATATATAGTTATATATAATTTTATAAATATAAATTTTGAACATGTTAAACAAGGAATATATATATATATATATATATATATATATATATATATATATATAAACAATTCAAGAACAAGACACCATGAATTTGAAAGAGAGCGAGGAAGGCACATGGAAACATTTGCAGTGGTTTTCAACATTCCTAATGCTGTGACCATTTAAAACAGTTCCTCCTGTTTTAATTTTATTTCGTTGCTACTTCACTAATGTAATTGTGCTACTATTATTAATGATAATGTAAATATCTGACAGGGATAATAACTGATATGTGATCCTCCAATAGAGTTGCAGCCCAGAGGTTGATAATCACTGATTTAGAGGGAGGATGAAAAAGGGATGAATTGTGTAATTATACTCTCAAAATTATTTGAAAAATTAGTAGAAAGAAAAAATGAAAGCATTGTATGATTTGATCTTCCATGGCCCATTTTGTCAGTTGAAACGATTGAAGAAATGATAAGTGAATTCTGCTTGTATTCAGTCATGTCTTAGATTTGTTTGAAAGAGATTGTAGGGAAAAGGGCAAGATTGCACGTGTCTCTTGGATTTCTGTCAACTCCTGGGT
This sequence comes from Peromyscus leucopus, assembly GCF_004664715.2. Classification (NCBI taxonomy): domain Eukaryota; kingdom Metazoa; phylum Chordata; class Mammalia; order Rodentia; family Cricetidae; genus Peromyscus; species Peromyscus leucopus. The sequence continues at coordinate 35,833,390 of NC_051077.1, read as the reverse complement.
TTGAGAGAACAACTGCAATCTGCAGTGAAAGGATTCACAGGAGTCACAAGCTACCATCACAACTTATCTCTTTACACTGGAGTTGGCACAGATGTCTATGGAAATGAAATCCTTAAAGCGTGTTGCAATTATTATCAACAAGCATTTGTAAATCAAGACATTTAGAATATTTATGTTAATTCATTTTACTTTCTTCACAAACTATAAACTGGATCCTTTTTATTGTTAGTATTTATCAGTAAGGAAACTGAAACACAGAGAAATTGAATACTTTATCAGGCCAACACAGACAGTAAATTCTCAAACCAAATTATTTATCCAAGTAAACTAGACTCAAATTCTGTATCATTAATATAAATGCTCATTCATTTCCTGTTGCTCACAATATAGCTGAAGCACAATACTGAGCAATAACTTAATAAGCAGAGGTAGCACATGGCAACCTCAACCTCAGCCTCTATCTCTATAAGTTTATATCCATTCAAAGGAACTTTTTAAAATGGAACTGTGGAACACAGTGAATAAAGTTGAAAGTGTCCATGAGCTGAATTGGGAAATCACTGTCTTGCCTTATCACCACCATAGGTCCTGTGCTTTGACATCTCTTTGTTCTCTAGTTCCTCTTTATGGAGTTGCCCTTAGCACCTGTGACACTTTGCTTCCAACCTACACTATATCATATTTTTAACCATATCTGGATGGATATAGTTCAACCTTCTCTATACTCCTTAAATCTAGATATATGACAGAGTTGTAGACAATAGCACTGGATGGATGATAGGTGAACAAAAATAAATGATATTTGAAAAGATACTTGAAATATCAGAAATCATTTAGAAATAAGAAATAAAGAGATAGCATATTATCTCAGGAAAAGGATACAAAACAATATTTTTAAGTTATTTTGTTGAAAATAAAAAGTGAAGGTAAAATCTGTATCAATTCTAATTATTAAGTTAAGCAGCAATGTATGCATGTGTATACATTTGTTAGTACTAATAGTTTAGTTATAGTTGAAGGCAAACTTTAAGCAACAATCAACAACTCTCTTCATAATTGTCATTTTATTCTAGTTACTATTACTTCTTGAAAATAGATTTTTGCTTTGTAGCATGTGGGGGTAATTCATGAATTCACTAAAGGGAATAGATATTTTTTAAATGCCAATAACCCTCTTCAAAAGATAAATTTTAGCAATATCAACATAAGAAATGTCTGAAATATAACTCTCTCTTTCAGATATATATATGTATGTATATACATATATATGTGTGTGTGTGTGTATCCATATATACGCCTATGTGTGTGATATAAGGACTGTGATCAGAATTGTCAGTGTGGATTTTGCTTGTTAATTTATAAAGAACATATTCACATTTTTGAAGTGAGTGATTACTGCATATCTTCATTTAAGGTCAGGCAAAAATTTTGAACATGTTAATCAAAGAGAATACTCATTGTCATATCTCACTTCTGACATTTAAGAAAAACTCTTCATGCAAATGAGGGATGTGACTAAACTGCCAAAGGAGTATATCAATTGCTTAGCAGAGAAATACAATGAAGTCCTCGATATTGACTGAAGTCCTTCATGTGCCTCTTCTCAAGTGCAAATTAGACTTAGATTCTCCCCTTTGAAGTAGAGTTCCCCTTGTACATATGCTGCTTAAAGCATACTGATATCTATCGTGAATCAAAATTAAAGAACCAACTTAAAATATTTTCATGTGCAGAGCTTTTACTTCTTATTTTAAAAAGCACCTAATCTAGAAGGAATTTGCAGTTCATCAAATTATTTTTCTTACTACTTACAACTTTTTTTTCATAATTTGAAATATTAGTTCATTTTCCACCAAGATAATTTTGTTCAAATACTTGACTTAGTTATCTGATTTGATTTTTAATGATTAACTACCTAGTTCACTCTAATTTCCAAAGTCTACTTATTATACAAATTGGACTTCATCAAACGAGAATGCTTAATTACATGTAATTGGGATAGAGGATTTTTCCACTTGTGTTTTGCAAGTTTTGAATGCAAGGGAAGTTGGCCTATAAAAGACAACCACACCCCACACATTCCCTCCTTAGTGGGGATACTTTCTGGAACACAATGGCTGACAGAAGGTTCAGTTTATTTTGGGTTTCCATTGCTTGAGTGAAAAAACTCCACGTTTAAGAGTCTTTTATTTACCTATCTGCCCATTGGCTATCATGCCCTCATGAAAAACTGAAAAAAGTTCCTTATTTAATCAAGACTGCCTTTCCCAGCGGGCGGTGGTGGCGCACGCCTTTAACCCCAGCACTTGGGAGGCAGAGACAGGAGGATCTCTGTGAGCTCGAGGCCAGCCTGGTCTACAGAGCGAGATCTAGGACAGGCACCAAAACTACATGGAGAAACGCTGTCTCCTAAAACAAGAATGTTCTTCCCAGCACTCAAATAAATGAGCAAACCGGGATGCGAGGCAAGGGAGAGTGATAGAGAGGAAAGAGGTGCTGCCCTACTCCGGTTTGTAAATATCTGTATAGCTTCTACTACGTCTGGTCACGATGCTGTCTTGAAGATTTAGAAAGGTCATGGTGTTTGCCAGTGGAGATCCCTCAGATTCTACTCTATTTCATATCTTGGAATGATTATATATCAGGTCATTTTTTTTTTAAATCTATCTTTCTCTTTTTTCACTTCAAACTTAGCTGCCACTTTGTGCACTAGGGAGCATGACACAATTTCAAGATACAACAAAATAGCTTTGCTTTGCCCTGTTTTAATTTGCTTTCTGCATTGGGCATAATGTAATTATATCCCATTATGATCAGATAGACTGAACAATAAAACTTTCTCTCATGTGTTAAATTCTGCCTTAACTTTAAACAAGTAGCTCTTTGCCTGTAATTTTATTGACAACAGAATAATGCCAGATAGCACAGCATGTACAACCATCCTACAAGATACCTAAATACTTGCGTATGACAAAGTGCCACAGAAAATCTCAATACGGTTCCATAAGTCACAACTGTAACCTTTGCTGTGGATTAGGGTCTCACGGAAACTGGCTCTTGAATGGAGAGACGTATGTGCTAGAGATAAATGAGGTAACATTGTCAGCTTCAACATTTGTGTGGACATAGAGTCAGAAGTGAGGCTGGTGAGTAGTAATAAAAGGCCACGGTTTATGCTTTTTTTTGTCCAGAATTAAGCTTGCCTTACAAATATCCTTAGCAAAGGTCTTGCAGATGTATCTTTATACCTAACAGCACCCAGTCATGGGACACAGCCACTGTAAAATGCAAGCATCCTTCTAGGTAGACAAGTCTTCAGTAAAGAATAATTCCCAGAGGAAGAGACAAGACTGCGGCAACATCTGTCAGTGATTCATTCCCTGGGAAAATGTGTACTTATATTAGAAGAGGTGGTACAGATGTCAAGAAGTGTTTTGTGACATTAATTCTTCACATTTAAATTGAGGAATACTCCTTTATGTTCTATCTTTTGTGTTAAGAGGTTTTACATTAATACACTGAAAATCTATTTTTTGCTTCTCAGGTTCAGTGCACTCTTAGCACTAACACCACTAACACACCACACCATCTATCAAAAATGCACCATCCTGCTCCTGTCCTTCCTCTCTGTATTTCATTTGTGCCTCACATTGTATTTGCACACTTGTTTGAAGTAGATTTTGGAGTAACAAATAACTACAGCTACTCAAAGATCTAGTAAGAGTAAAGATATAAAGAAAAGGGTGTTTACATAAGTGCAAGGTTACACCAACTTGATTGTGATGATCCACAGAATCATGGTGGCAGTCTCTTCATTAATCAGCACTTATCAACAATTATAAGTTAAAATTGACAATGCTGATTAATATTCATAGATAACATCCTTCATTGTGAGATATATAGCAAACAGAGAAGAATCAAGATAAATGCTCAAATGTAATACTTAGTAAAATCAAGTCTGAATTTTGAAAATAGAAGATTATCTTTACAATGAAGCATTGAAAAAGAGATGGATTTCTGGGGAACCTCTCTAGCACTCTGCTTCTTTCTATTCCCACGGGGTCTTCATTTATCATGGTATCTCTTTCCTTGTTCTCCCACTCTCTCCCTGATACAGCTGGGACCTCCCACTCCCCTAAGCTCTCTTTACCCTGACCCTTGCCCTCATTATTCCCCTCACCCCTAGTTTGCTCATGTAGATCTCAACCATTTCTCTGTCGTTGGATGATCTCTGAGTCTTTCTTAGGGTCCTCTTTAGTAGGTAGCCTCCCTGGAGTTGTGAGTTGCAGTCTGGTTATCCTTTGCTTTGCATCTAATATCCATTTATGAGTGAGTATATACCATGTTTGTCTTGCTGAGTAAGGGTTACCTCACTCAGGATGATTTTTTCTAGTTACATCCATTTCAGCCTTGGTGAAGGGGGTGGGGGGACTGGACCTGCCCCAACTGAATCTACCAGACTGGACTGACTCCCCAGGGGAGACCTTGCCTTGGAGGGGGTGGGAGTGGGGGTGGATTGGGAGGGAAGGCTGAGGAGTGGGAAGAGGGAGGACAGGAGAATCTGTGGCTGATATGTAAAATTAAATTAATTATAAAATAAAAATATAAAAAGAAAAAGAGATGGAAGCATCCACTAAATAGCTGGATCCCTTGAAAGGGTTCCTACTAAGCCAATCCTCACTGGTCTTTTTTAGAATAGGATGAAAATAAATAAAAATGTGGAGGGGAAAGGTGGGAGTAACACCTGAAAATTGGAGTCCTGTTCTTTGAGCTGCTGTTGTAAAATACACCATCAGCTCAACCAATGCATGGAGGATTGGTAATGCATGGTGAGAGTCCATACAGCCGTAAGAAAGAAAGAACAGGACAGACAATAACAACAGGGAGTAAGCCTCTCAGAAGAATAAACAGTGCACTGAACATAAACACATTTAAATACTTAAGAAATGATGATTGAAAATCAGAAAAACATAGTCCCTATATGATTCAAGCATGATCCATATTAAAATTATTAGCACCTCTTCCCAAATAGCATATAAAAGAAGATATGAGCTAGGCTGTGGTGGCGCATGCCTTTAATCCCAGCACTCGGGAGGCAGAGGCAGGCGGATCTCTGTGAGTTTGAGGCCAGCCTGGGCTACCAAGTGAGTTCCAGGAAAAACACCAAAGAACAAAACAATAAAAAAAGAAGAATTAGTTATAAGGAATTAGTTATAAGAATTAGTTATAAAGGAATTTTTTAAAAATTGAAAATACATTTTATAATGTAAAACATGATACACATTTACTAAGCATACTTAGAACTACTAGTCTTTGTAAAATTTTGATAGTCATTAATGCCAGTAATTTCATGTTTGAGGAAAATAAATTGGAATGTTAAAACACTTACTCACCTAGTTAGATTATAACTAACTGGTTTTCTGATGTAACAAGTATTTTTCTTTATCTCCAAAATGTTGACTATTCCTCTGCAAAGTACCATTAGAATGGGTACATAATGTAACAAAATTTTAAATTTAGTTAATTTATTTATTTTATACCCTGATCACAGTTTCCTCTCCATCCTCTCCTCCCATCCACTCCCCCCCTCTACTTTGCCCACCCCCAATCCACTCCTCCCCTATTTTCAGAAAGAGGCAGGCCTCCCTTGGGTATCAACAAAGCATGGTATATCAAGTAGCAGTAAGAGTAAACACTATCCCTTACATTTAGGCTGGGAAAAGCAAAACAGTATGAGGAATAGATTCCCAAGAGCCAACCAAAGCATTAAGGACAACCCCTGCTCCCATTGTTAGGAGTCCCACAAATATTATAAGTTGCACAACTGTCACATATATGTAGAAGGCTTAGATGGATCACATTCAGGCTTCCTCGTTGTTAGTTCAGACTTTGAGTTAGTTGTCTCTGTGGGTTTTCTTGTAATGTCCTTGACACCCCCCTGACTCCTACAATCTTTCTTTCCTCTCTTCGGCAGGATTTTCCGAGCTCTGCCTAATGTTTGGCTGTGGGTCTCTGTATCTGTTTCCATTAGTTACTGGATGAAGGCTCTCTATAATAAATTGGGTTAGTCATCAATCTGATCATAGGCAAGTTCAGGCTAAGTACCCACTATTGACAGGAGTCCTATCTAGGGTCACCCTTGTAGATACGTGCGAGTTTCCCTTGCATCCGGTTTCTACCTGTCCTGGAAATGTGCCCCCCTTTCCAGTCATCTCTTTCAGTACTCTCCCTCTCCATCCAACCCCAACCCCAACCATCAAGTTCCCATCCCCACCAGCCCCTATTCCACCAATGAAATATATTAGATTTCCATTCTCTGGGAAATCTATATGTCCTCTTGAGCCCACCTTGTTTCTTAGCCTCTCCGAGTCTGTGGATTGTAGCATAGTTATCCTGTACTTTATAGCTAATATCCAATTAGGAGTGGGTACACACCATTTTTGTCTTTCTGGGTCTGTGTTACGACACAGAAATTTTTTTTTCTAGTTCCATCCAATTGCCCTCAAATTTTCTGATTTCAAACACCTGAGTAATACTCAATTGTGTGTGTGTACCACATTTTCTTTATCCATCCTTCAGTTGAGGGACATCTTGGCTGTTTCCAGGTTCTGGCTATTAAAAATAAAGCTGCTATGAAAATAGTTGAACAAGTGTCCTTGTGATATGAATGAGAATCCTTTGTGTATATGCCCAGGAGTGGTATTGGTAGGTCTTGAGGTAGATTGATATTCAAAATTCAGAGAAACTGTTATATTGATTTCCAAAGTGGCTGTACAAGTTTGCACTCCCACCAGCAATGGAGGAGTGTTCTCCTTGCTCCACATCCTCTCCAGCATAAGCTGTCATTTGTGTTTTTGATCTTAACCATTCTGACATATATAAAATGGAAATCTCACAGTCCTTTTGATTTGCATTTCCCTCATGGCTAAGGATCTTGAACATGTCTTTAATTGTTTCTCTGCCATTTGAGATTCTTCTGTTGAGAATTCCCTGTTTAGGTCTGTACCCCATTTTTTTAATTGAATTATATTTTTTCAAAGTCTGTTTTCTTGCATTCTTTATATATTTTGGAGATCATCCTTCTGTTGGATGTGGGCTTGGTGAAGATTTTTTCCCATTCTGTAGGCTGACTTTTTGTCCTATTGATGGTGTCCTTTGCGTTACAGAAGGTTTTCAGTTTCACAAGGTCCCATGTATTAATTGTCAATCCTAGTGTCTATGCTACTGATGTTCTATTCAGGAAGTTGTCTCCTGTACCATTGCCTTCAAGGCTATCAGATTCAATATAACTGGATTTACATTGAGATCTTTGATCTACTTGGACTTGAGTTTTATGCAGGGTGATAGATAAGGATCTATTTGCATTCTTCTTCATGCCAACATCCAGCTATGCCAGCACCATTTGTTAAAGAGGATTTCTTTTCTCCATTGTATAATTTAGCTTATTTGTCAAAATCAACCATATAGATATGTGAATTGTAATCTTGGTCTTCCATTTTACTCCATTAATCAATGTGTCTGTTTTATGCCAATATCATGCTGCTTTTATTACTAGAGCTCTGTAGTAAAGCTTGAGATCAGGGATGGTGATATCTCTGGCAATTCTTTTATTGTACAGGATTGTTTTAGCTATCTTGTTTTGTTTATGTTTTTTGTTTTTGTTTTTGCATATGAAGTTGGGTAACACCAGATGGTTTCAGTGCAGAATTCTACCAGACTTTCAAAGAAAAGATAATAGCAGTAGTCTTCAAATTATTCCACAAGATAGAAATGGAAGGAATATTGCCAAATTCTCTTCATGAACCACAGTTACCTTGATACCCAAACCACACAAAGACTTCACAAGAAATAGAACTACAAATCAATTTCCCTCATGAACACTGATGCAAAAATAATAAAATGCTGGCAAAGCAAATCTAAGAACACATAAAAAAGATCATCCACCATAATCAGTTAGGCTTCATCCCAGAGATGCAGGCTTGGTTCAACATATGAAAATCTGTCTATGTAACCCACCATATAAATAAATGGAAAGAAGAAAATAAAATATATGATTATCTCATTAGATTCTGAAAAAGCCTTTGACAAAATTTAGTACCCCTTCATGATAAAAGTCTTGGAGATATCAGGGATACAAGGGGCATACCTAAATATAATAAAAGCAATATACAGAAAGCTGACAGCCAATATCAAATTAAATGGAGAGAAACTCAAAGCAATTCCACTAAAAATCAGGAGCAAGACAAGACTGTCCACTCTCTCCATATCTATTCAATATAGTACTGAAAATGTAACAAATGTTTTCATATCATGAAGTAAAACTTTAAAACAATGAAATCTTTGAAAATTTTGTCCAATGTATTTGATCACATCCACTTCTCCCACTCTTTCCAGATCCATTCTACTTTCCTTACTTACCCAATATCATGTCCCTTCCCTTCTTTTCTCCTATCATGTCCTATTTGTGTTACATATATATTCTAGAATGTGTGACCTTTATTTGAAATATGATCCACTAACCAGACTTTTATAGAAACCTGACAGTCCCTCTCCCAAGACCTATCAATTACAAAGAGCTCCTTGGCTAGAGCTGGAACTTTATGCCCAGCTCTCACACCCCAGTTGGGATATGGCATATGTTGTGCTTGTATGGGTCTTGTGCATATTGTCAGCTATGAATTTCTATGTGCCACTACCCTGTTATTTCTGGAAGGCACTTTTCCTTGAAGTCTTCTACCATGTTTGGTTCTTATATTCTTTCCTCATCTGCAAAGATTTTCGAGATTGGGGAGACATGTGTATATTATACATGTTACATTTTGGGCTGAGCATTCCACAATCTCTTATTCTCTGCACCTTGACCTTGTGTCTCCGTGTTAATCATCATCTACTGTAAATAGAGGATTCACTAATAAGGGATAGGAAACACATCAAGTAAAACTCTTAAAGGAAGATCTTCACTGTGTGCATTGTATTGAATCCTGAAATAAAGGATTCACTAATAAGGGATAGGAAACACATCAAGTAAAACTCTTAAAGGAAGATCTTTTCACTGTGTGCATGGTGCATTGTAGTCCATGTCACTTAATTCTTCAGTGTGGATGAAGTCTACGGCTATAGATATCTTAGTGATGCATGACCTTCTTCATGGATTTCCATTAACATCAATGCCCCTGCTAATGAGACCAAGCCATGTTTTCCTGTGGCAAGAAAATCTTAACTTCTTTATTTATTTTTTATTTTTTTTAATCAGGACTCTAACAAAGACTTGATTTAAGGAGTCTCATATGAAACAGAGTGGCAGCATATAATTTTCTCATCTACTGTGCAGATGGTCAGTGATTTTTGAAAAGACTTGACTTCTTTTACTCTTATCTCTAGACACAAACATAATTGTTCTGTGCTAAAACAACTTTGCTTCATTTCAGAACAATCCAAGAGACAGGAATAATTTCAATGCTCTATTCTCTAATGTAATTTGTCAATATTTATTCTTTCCCTGAAGATCAGGAGGTCACCATTACAGATGATATTAAAAGAACCATGTGGTCTTTTCTATACTACCACTATGGAGAGGTAGAGAGGGTTCAATTATGCAAACACTGGAAATATGGAAAAATTACTTTCTTGAGATGAAATTGATAACTACAAAGTCCTGTCAATAATAACATGTAGACAGAAATCTCCAGATACCTGTGAACAATAAAAGCTTCAGAATAAATCCTTTAGATGACTTTAACATTGAAATATGGAATCTTACTATTTTCCTTGCTAATAGAAACAGCATCCATAGTGCAGCCTCCAACCAAACTGATCTGACACTAGTGATGTAGTGGGAAGTAAGATTGTGACATTAATTTAATTCAAAACAGCCAGGAATAATTCTGGCACTTTTTGACAGAATTCTGCCTTTATCTGAGAAAAGTAAGTTTGAAATTTCTCGGTATTTCTGAATCTCCATTCATGAGTCAGTTTTGTATTTCCAGAGTCACAAGGTATGTAAATGTTATGTTTGTGTTCATTGTCATCAGGAGGATATATGTAGCACATGAATGTGTCTAAAGAAATTATTATCTAAATGTATTATATCCTCCGTGTGATGAATTATACGAAAGCGATAAATATAGAGTAAGATTATAAAATAATATATATTGGTGTGTTATGTTATGATCATAATGTGTGAGTCTTGATTTTAATAGTTTTGCAAAGGAGAAGTAAGTGATCCCAGCAATTAATTGGCTTATTAATAATAACACAGAAGCAGACCTAAGATTTAAGCAAGTGTCTTCTTATAAGCCATGTATTTTGCTACATTACTTGAAGGAGAAGTGAGTGGAGGACTCCTAGGACACCTTGATGTAACTTGAGTTTTCCTGCCTTGCCCACAGTCAGGACAAATCTTTGTCACCTGCCAGTCCCACAGCTGCTCAGACCCAACCAAGTAAACGCAGAGACTTATATTGCTTACAAACTGTATGACCGTGGCAGGCTTCTTGCTAACTGTTCTTATAGCTTAAATTAATCCATTCCCATAAATCTATACCTTGCCACATGGCTTGTGATTTACCAGCATTTTCACATGCAGCTTGTCATGGTGGCGACTGGCAGTGACTCCTTCCACCTTCCTGTTCTTTCTTTTCTCCTCTCTGTTAGTCCCGCCTATACTTCCTGCCTAGCCACTTGCCAATCAGCGTTTATTTATTGACCAATCAGAGCAACAGATTTGACATACAGACCATCCCACAGCACCTTGAGAGTGTCAGCCCTCACAGGAGGTTGTCAAGGATGTGATGTTTGGGTTGGGCTTAAGCGTTAGAGCAAGAGCAGAATTTAATTAGAAAAGAAAAGGCATCGAACATAGACTGCAATCATAAACAAAATTAAGAGATTTACTTGTGAAAAAATGATGGAAAGAGATATAGCTCTGTGTATGAGGTTGTGAAAACTTATCATTCATCGCAGTCAACTCCTTTGTAGAATTCAGAAAGAGAGATGGTATCAGGTTGAGATGTTTCCTATATCATGATGTTAGCGCAAACATACCATTTGTAAAACTAAGATTTAGCACTTTGCAGCTTTAGCTTTAGAACTCTATGGTGTATGAAGTTTTATGAATCACAGAGGCTCTACGATACAACATAAAATGGAAAAGCTAGATGTTGAAAGTGTCATTCAGGTGTTTGTGCAGTAAACGTGTACGAGGATAACGACTGAGCCCCCACTTTCTGTAAATCAGTTCCTTTGCAGTCACAAAAGAGTCTCCCCTGCGGCTGTTTGCTCCTTGTTCCAGACTAAGTCCTTGCTTCCTCCCTAAATCTTGGGCTGCATGCTTAGTTATGTTAATCAATTATTTAAGACTCACTTGCTTTAATGCTTATTAATTAAGAGTAGGTATTAGTTGAAATTTTGAACAAAATAGAAATGTAAACTGGTATCTCCAACTTGTTAACCAAAAAGTGACATAAACAATATCTGACTAATAGAAGCTCGAGCCACAGGATATCGTGGATTCCTTACACCAGAGTTCTTTTGGAATCCTCGTTGAGTCACTGAACTTACTGAACTATCCTTTACCATATAAACTCATGCAATTAGAGTTTCATATTCTTGGCAATATAGACTACTATATATTTATATGTTAATTTGATACAATTCATATATAAGCAAGCTCTAGCTAATTAGAAGTCAAATATTCTAAGGACACTGTAACAGTACTGTATGCTTAAACCAGAAAAAAAAATGTAATATGATACAAAATTGAAAAGAAGAATTAATGTGTAACTAAAGATCAGGTAGAATAGTAGGTGTTTAATTAGTAGAAGTTCAGAATAATAATGAGGATTTTACTAATGTAATTGTTAAATATATTATTTTAACTTACTTATAATTATACTTTTTATTAAAATGCCTTGTGTTTTAGGAAATCAATTTTACCCAGACATGCCAGATTCCTACATCACAATATTATCGCAAAATAGATGGACAGAGATTTGGGGTGTGTGGTCACTGGGAATACTGGTATACAATCAGTGGGTGTTACATTTTTTATATCCAACCATTGAAAGGATGAAGTCAAATTGCTTCCCAGGAGAATGTGATATGGTTTGTATTAAGTTTCACCAATAAGTTATGGTTGATAATGTGACAGTATGGCAGTTCTGGATCTTTCTTAATATTAATGGGAACCTTTCTTCTCTCAGAGTCCACTGGGTTGTGAGGACAGAAGTTATTTTTTTTTTTTCTGAAATCACAAAAATGGGTCAGAGTTGACCTTAAGAGAGAAAATAACCTGAATAAACCCATTTGTGTTAGTCTGTCTCCTAATGCTATGATAAAGACCATGACCAAAATGATTTGGGAAGGAAAGTATATATTCAATCTCACAATCTATCATAAAGGGAAGTCAGAGCAGGATCTCCAACAGGACAGGAACTTGGAGATGGGAACTAAAACAGAAACAAGAGATGAATGTGCTTCCTCCCTTGATCAACCTCTTTTCTTATACTACCTAGGACCACAAGCCCAAGTTGGCATGTTCCCAGTGAACTGATTCCTGCTCACATCAACCAATAATTAAGAGAATGCTCTGAGACTTGGCTGCAGTCAATCTGAAGGAAACATATTATCAGTTGAGCTTTCTATTTTTATTTATTTTTCATACCAAACACATATCTCCCTCTCTTCCCTTCTCCTGCTCTGCCACCACCATCATCCTAACCCATTCCCAATTCCCTTCTCTGAAAAGGTAAACTCTCCCATGGGGAGTCAGCAGAGCCTGGTACATTCAGTTGAGGCAAGTCCAAGCCCCTCCCCCTGAATCAAGGCTGTGCTAGTTAATGTGCCCCCAAAAGCCAGCTCAAGCACAAGGGATGGATCCTGATCCTATTGATAAGTCTTGTTTGTATCAGAGAACTGCCAGGACCCCATTCTTCTAGATCTCCTTGTTAAACAATGAACATAAGTAATCTTGGACTAGCCAGAATGGTTCACTGAACAGGTTAATATCCCCAGATAACCCACAGGGAGCCACATGGAACAGAGTAATTGCTCATAGTCTTGATCCACAAAACAAGATTTGATAAGATAATTACTGTTTAAAAATCTCTGAATTTGCCATTAGTGTTTGTTTTAATGTAGTCCACAGATTGGTATCCAAAATAAATTCTGAGACTTTTATGATCTAGATACTCACATTAGTTACTTGGACTGAGTTGGGTAAACACATCTCAGGTAATGAAGTTTCCTCTTTTTTTGTACTAAGCATGGTAATTCAATTAGATACATATGGGAATTTGAAAGTTAAGAAGACAAGAAAATTGGAAATAATATTTAGAACTCACCACCATTGAAAATTGCCTAATTAGCTACAAGTCTTTCCACAGTTTGAATTTTTTCCAACTTAAATAGCTGTTATATGTAAATGTTAAATATGCATATTCATGAATTCTCTTATGCATTTATATGTAACATTTTATGAGTCATGAAAACATAATCACAGAGAGGATGGAGGACACCAGGAGAACATGGCCCACCAAATCAACTAACCAGGGCACATATGGCCTCATAGAGACTGAAGCAGCAATCACGGGACATACTTGAGTCTCCTCCAAAACCTCTGTGTATTTCTTATGGCTGTCAGCTTGGTGTTTTTGTGGACCTCATAACAGTGGGAATGGGTGCATCTCTGACTCTTTTGCCAGCTCTTGGGACTCTTTTCCTCCTATTGAGTTACCTTGTCCAGCCTCGAGATGACAGCTTTTGCCTTGTCTTATTGTATCTTGTTTTTGTCGGTTATGGCTGTTGTGTCTTGGAGGTCTTCACTTTCTGAAGAGGAAGCAGGAGGGAGAATGGATCTGAAGGAAAGGGGAGGTAGTGGTGGGGAATCTGGGAGGAGCAGAGAGAGCAGAAACTGTGGTAGGGATGTGTTGTGTGAGAGAAGAATCTATTTCCAATAAAAATAATTCAAAAAAGAAAATATACTCACCATAAAAAATGTACAAGTAAAACTTTCCAATAAAATTGTAGATCCTAAAAAAAATTAGCTTAAAATCATATGACTAAAAGACCTATTCTTGCACCATTCTCAAAAAATAATATTAAAGTAAGAATATTGACACTATTAATTTGTCAATATTCACAAAAAACAGCAACAGTACCAAGAACAAATTCATATGTGAGTTTACTGTGGGAAGCATCAACATGTCAAGACTATTAGATAAATAAAAAAGTCAAATTCTCTAACAAGGAATGACAGTTGGTTTGTGGTATTTGAGCCTTGTTCCAGACAGGCTTACCCATTTGGACACTTAGTCTCTAGTTGGTGGTGCTGTTTGGAAATGTTTTAAAAAAAAAATCTGTGTGGGGTGTAGCCTTCCTGAAGGTAATCTCTCACTCAGGCAGGCTTTGGGGATTTACAGCCTCACAACATTTCTGGTTCTCTCTCTGCTTCTTCATGTGTTTGAAAATGTGATCTCTCAGTTTCTTGCTTTTCTGCTGAGCCTTCCCTGTTATTGTGGACTCCGATTAGGTCATTTTAAGCCAAGATAAAGTCTTTCATAAGTTAATTTTGGTTACAGCAATGTTTTATCACACCAACAAAAAATAACTAATGGATGGACTGACTTTAGTCAGCCATTAGAAAGTGTCACATTAAATGAGACAAGAGTGGAATTATAACCATAGCACATATAGAGGCTTTCCAGTTAATCTGGAATAAAAAAAATGTTTATATTCTTTTCAAGAAGAGTAGAGGTAAATATGCTTGAACCAATAAATGGTCCTTGGAATCTTGACTTCTAGTGATGTGCTGTGGGTAGAATATTAAACCTGGATTGACCAATATTTATAACAAAAATATTTTTGCAAATTGCAGACAAATATGAGGCTTGATCCTGACAAACAACAGAGAAAACATATGCTTTGTTATAAAATCTGCTTCAAATTAATGTGTGAATTAAATTAGAAATGGTAATAGGGCTAAAAAAAAGTTTTCGAATGTTCCTCGTATACTCAAGTGTGAAAACCTAGGTGACACCATGGTAGCACTACTTTGTGATGTTCTAGAAACTTTAGGAATGGAAGCCTACTATAAGGGAAAAGGTTACTTAGGGTATGCTCCCAGGAATTAATGAATACACACACACACACACACACACACACACACACACACATACACACACACACACACATATATATATATATATGATTCTTTGTTCCTTTCATGCCATGTACCCCCAACTGTGCTTCCCTCCCTGTCCCCCACATCCTCCCGCCTCACCCCTGTAGTTCCCAATCACAAAAGGAAAACAAAACAAAGCAAGCAAACAAAAACAAGAACAAAACAAAGCAACCAAAAAACAAGCAAAGAAAGCTCTTTGCTTCACCTTCTTTCCTGCCTTTCCAACACCTCTTCATTCATTCTGGTCGCCTTGGGGATCTCGGTGTGTCATATAGTATACCCTTTTGTCCTAATATCTTTACTAGCAAATGTTCATTATAAAGAGTCACTGGTCTGGTTTAAGGCCTCTGGTTTCTGGTAAGTCGTCTGTGATATCCAGTCTCTTTTCCAAATCTTGGAGATCCTCAGTGTATTATTCCACAGGACTAGTCCCTTCAGGAGCTCCAGCAGGCCCCAGAAGGAAGGTAGCTGAGCTAGTCAGTCCTGGCCACTGGGGAGGGAGCAGAGTCAGCTCCCCTAAACCCATGTCCTCAAGGAGGCTTCACTCTCAGCTGTGGTGAGGGATGGGGCCAGCTCTCCAGTGAGAGAGTTGGGCCCAGTTCTCTTGCTGCAGTGTCCAGTGAGAGGCAAAGCCAGCTTTCCCTGGGCCATCAAAGGGTGGGGTTGGCTCAGCATGGCCCTCTGATTTCATCTCCCATGGGTCCTAAGGCCTGAGGTGACATGGGCCACAGATATCAACATAGATCCCTATGGTGATATTTTATTTGTACTGAAATGTGATTTTATTTGTATGTTAATAAATAAAGTTGCCTGGGGATCAGAGCTAATAGCAAGCCACAGCAGAAACCAGGAGGTGGTGGTGCAATCCTTTAATGTGATCACATGACCAGCAGATCTCTGTGTGTTCAAGGATACACCCAGCATGGAGACACATGCCTTTAATCTCAATAACAACCACAGAAGACCTGGAGGTCTGTATAGACAGGCAGTGACGAGGAAGTCATGTGGTTGGGTTTACAACCAATGAGAAGGCAGAACAGAAAGTCAATAAAAAGACAGACACACAGAAAGTAGGTCTCTTTCTGAGGGGAAGGACGACAGTGGCAGGAAGGTTAAGAAAGGGTTTTTAGTATCAGCTCTTAGCTACTTCTCTGACCTCTTGGGTTTTTAACTCTGCATTCGGCTCTGTGATTCTTATTTAATAAGAATGTTACATCTACAGATCCCAGCTGCAGCTGGACAACAGAACCAGACATGGACCTCAGCAGTAGCTTAGGCTTGGATGACATTCTAGATCTGGGTGGGAAGCATTGCCACATAGGTTCTGATGGATCTGGCAGTGGCATGATCCCTGGACACCATGGAAGCCTCAGGTGGAAGCCCCAACCTTGGGCTTTTATGGGACCTTTGCAAGTCCCCAGCAGCTATAGGACCATGAACCCAGATGTGGTCTTCATCAGCAGTCAGGTATGGATGTCACAATTGCCCCAGGTTGCAATACAGACCACTCAGAGAGGCGTGGGTGTTGTATTTCAAAAATGGTGAGGAGTCACACCATATATCAGGGCCAATGTGGGAGGTTTATTGAGGGGAGGGGAGAGAAGAGGCAGGAAAGTGAGCAGAATCTGCTCCACAGGGACAAGAGGGAAGGAAGAGAAAGAGAAAGATGGAAGGTGGGCAAGGCTCGCCTTTTAAAAGGGAACATAACAAATGCACACAGGGGGTGCTCTTAGTGCCTGCAGCTGAGGATATATCCTGTCAAGACCTAAGGAGAGGCCAGTACAGATGCCTAAATGCTAACATTCCTCCCTTTTGTTGGTCATAAAAAGATAAGGAGTTAGAAAGGGGTAGGAGGTGAGGGAAAAATGAGGGTACCATGTTCTTGAGACTGCTTCCTGTTGACCTGGGGTCATTGATTATGTTTGGGGGACCTGAGAAAACTAGGGTGGGTGCTGGCCATATCCTGGGGTAGGTTGCTGTTTCACTTCATTGTCCAGGCTCTGTGGAACCGTCCAGCACCACTTAGACTTGGCAAGATGTTGTCTGAGGTGGATCCAAGTCGGCTCTCTGGAACTCACAAGAAATCATAATGAGGTCTCTAGCTGAGAAGGTGGAGATCCATGTGGTTGCTGTTTAAGACATGTTTGTCTAAATAATAGTTATATATACATATACACAGAGTTGAATCCAAGTTACATACACATACACATAGAATTAAACCCAGCTTACATTTACACATACAGGGTTAAATCCAAATTACACACACACACACACACACACACACACACACACACACACACATAAAATAGGAGTTGAATAAATTGAAAGAAAGAGAAAACCAGTGTGTGCTGAGCCAGATGAAGTTGGCTTCTCCATCTCTGTGTCGCCTCGCACATTGCAGCAAACAGACAGGACGTTTATAGAGACTGTGGACAGAGGTAAGCAGGACTTGGAGCAAAGAAAAAGAAAGTGAAGAATTCTTTCTCTGTTCTCCCTGACTGCCTGGTCCAAGTGTTATGCCCAGATTGGGACCCCAAAGAGACCACTGAAGACCTTGGATGTCCAGAATGCAACAGCAAGGTTTATTCTGTAGATACAAGTCTAGACAGGGAACTCATTCCTACACCCAATACAGTGAGGCAGGGAGGAGCTCCTCTTTCTTTGTTAGGCTAGCTATTTAAAGGCAAAAACCTCAAGACCTTCGGGGTTGGGGGCGTTGCACTGGTGCAATTCTGATTGGTTTATTTTTATCTCTGTTCTCTTTTAATTGGGTGAGGGTATGTATCCTTTGAATTTACTGGTTGGGGGTTACAATTATCATTTTGGGGGCTGTCCAGGACAAGTCCCAGGCTTTGTCCTTGAGCTGCCAGGGGGTGCTGGCTGGCCTAGCATGTATTGACTGTGGGAGCTGGCTCAGTAGTCTAGGCTCTGTCCTTGACTCATGCACATAACTCTAAGTTGGTGAGGGGTCCCAGACAGTAAACATATAGCTGAACTTTGAGCAGTCAGAGTACGCGCAGAAAGGGAGCTACTGCAAGGACTATGTCTTTTGTTCATGGCCCTCCCAGAACTGCTTGCTCAAGACTCAGGAAACTGAAATTGAGGTCTGATCTCTGAGGGAAGACTGAGCAACCTGTTATGGCATCTTCTTGGTCCTTTCACAAGGAATACTGAGGCCAGTCTCACATCCAGGGGAATAGTCAAAGATGAGTAGCCCCATAAGGTCCTAGCATGAAGTAGGTCCTGCCAAGGTATGCCACTAAACAAACATGCCATAGAGTTAGTGTAAGAGGTTTATTGTGAGGGGGTCTATTTGGGGGAAAGTGAAAGAGTTTTGAAGTAGGGACTTGAGAGAGGCAGACCAGGTTCCAGGGTCTCAGCATGTCTCAAACTGCCAGGACAGTCTATCTGAGTCACAACACCAAATGTTATAATATTAAAGATGGCAGGAAGGAGTCACACTATACAACAGGGCCCACATGGGAGGTTTATTGAGGGGAAAGGAGAAGGGGCCGAGACTGGTCCCTGGAAACAAGAGCGAGGAAGAGAAAGAGAGACAGGAGGTGGGCAAGGCCCTCCTTCTGTAAGGAAAAGTAGCAAAGGTGCACAGGGGGTGCTCCTAGTGATTGCAGCTGAGTTTATATCTTGTCAGGACCCTAAGGGCGGGCCAGACAGATGCCTGAATGCTAACAATAGGCCTCAGTGGCAGTGTGGTCCTCAGATACCAATATGACCCCAGTTCTTGGGCATCTGCCTTCGACAGTAACAGGAACTTCAGACTTCATCAGAGACACTGGCTGCAGTAGGGCCACAGACCCACACATGGCCCTCATCTTCAACTCTGGCCCAGATGTCACCATGGCATTAGGTAGCAAGCACAGGCCATTCAGATCTGCATGTATCATGACCCTCAGACCCCTTGGCTGACCTGACTCTGGGCAACTTCATCACCCTTAGTGGCAACAGGAGCCACATACATAAGTCCAAACCCTAGCCACAATAGGGCCATGGACACAGACATGGACCCTGGGCAGCAGCCTGGGCCAGGATGACACCATGGGGTACCACAATCCTAATTGGTCTTATTAACGAAAACTCAGAGTCAGAAACCAGGATGAAAGCTGAAAGATCAGAGAAGCAGAACAGCCACAGCCACTAGTCTCTACCAAATCCTCAAACTAAAATGCCATGAGCTCCTGTCTCCTCCTGTATTGATTACCAAGGGGCCAGGGATTTCGCTACCTCAGGCGTGGAATATCTGAGGAAAAAAAATCTATGTACACTATGTTCTTATTCTGTTAACTTTATTCCTCTAAGACAAAATTCTTTCAATTCAGCTACAGCTCTATCAGGCATTCAGGGCAGGAATAAGTCTAGATATACCAAGCTCTTTGTCCATCTATTTTTTTTTTCTCTAGAATGAAATCCTGTCTACATAGCTTCAGTTCTATCCAGTTCCCTCTCATAGTTCCTAACGACTAAGCTCTTATGCTTCCCACCTCATCTTTGTCATCTGTTTCTTCTCTCTCCATCCTACTTGCTCTCTACTCCTGGATCAAGAGTTCTGCCTTACCATCTACATTACCTCTGTGTTCTTCTCTTCTCCCTGGTCATGCCATTCTGTCTGCGCCACAGAAAAAAGCCTGTCTTTCTTTCCCTGGCCAGCAGGTCTCTGCCTTCTCAGGACTGTTGCTCTACCTTCCACCTTGATATGTAAAAACCTCTTTTGTTCTCAGTCAGTTGCTTGAGAGCCACTAGGACTCAGGCAAGAGGATGGTATGAGTATCATTAGCACAAGAAACAAAGCTATGTGTCTCCTGCCAGCTTGTCTTTGCCTACATGAGCTTATCCAATACTGGTTCGAGCTGGGAAGTTAGTTACCTAGAAGTTCAGCAGGTCTGAGAAGCTGAGCTGTTTGCCAATTGTTCCGGGAATATTTGGGCACGCAAGAATTTCATAGCAAAAGACAGTTGAAACATTAAAGGTTGGATGACATCAAATATTCATAATAAACGGCTTACCTTTTGACAGACCCTTGGCCAGTCAAAGTATAGCTTTAATACACAGCTGAATCTCTATAATCTATTCTTGTGGTCCACCATACTCCTGACTTATATTCCTCTCTCCACCTAGCCATATCCCTTCCTGTCTCCATCTTCGTAGTTCTGGGATCAAAGGTGCGAGCCACCACTATCTGGCTCTGTTACTTTTTTAGACTGGATCAATCTTTTGTAGGACAGGGTGACCTTGAATTCAGAGATACATCTGCCTCTGCCTCCTGAGTGCTGGGCTTAAAAGTGTGCTGCCTGGCCTCTATGGCTAACTAGTAGGTTAGCACTGCACTCTGGTCTTCATGTAAGCTTTATTTGTTAGTATATATATTTATATATATAAACACAGCATGGCTTGGGGTGGCAGCAAAAGCCACCCAGATCTGTATGGCCCTGCTGTGGCATGAACCCAATAACACACATACACACACACATACACACACACACACACACACACATTTATGTTTGTGGGACTGTATATGTGTGTGTGTGTGTGTGTGTGTGTGTGTGTATTCCAAGTAGCATGCCCTAAGTAACATATATAAATAAATCCTCCTGCCATCATATATATATGGTATATATATATATATATATATATATAATCTTCTATACACACACACACATATATATATTTATATACACACACATATATATTTATATACACATATATAAATCTTCTGCCTTCTTGTCTACAGTCTCTGCTTCCTAACTGCCATGATGGGAATGGTTCTTCTATACCAAGTCTTTCTCTCTGTGATAGCCTAAATCATTTGAAACCATGAGCCAAAATAATCCTTTACTCCTTTAGATTATTCCTGCCAGTTCTTTTCCTGATGGTGACAGGAGAAAGGCCCAAATGAAGGTGCTTTGCTGTAGCATCCCTCCTTCAAGGATGGATTGAGAACTCAGGCTAATATCAAGAGACACCTTCCTATGTGACAAAATGAAGCAGCAATATAAATGACAAGCAAAACTGAACGTTTGGTTCCAGATGTGACTTATATTAAATTCTAATCACAGTCTCTTGTCTAGAATTTGCCAGCCAGTTATTCTTAAAACCAAAGCTGACAACATTCAGGGAAGAATATTTGAAATATTTGGTGAATGTTACTGTTTCTCCCACATCAAGACAAGGCTAAATTGAATCTGTTCTCACTTTTTTCTTTCTGGAATTATTAATGGCCTTGATTGAGATTTTTCTATTGCAGAACTCTTTAAGAACCATGGAAGATGAAAAACATCAACTTAAAAAAACATGGATCTATTTAATATTTTCTAGCTAAAGGAACAGGACAAGGGTTTCACGTATATTATCTCATTGCATCCCTGAGCATCCCTATGAGAGAGTGCCAGTAGAATTTCCTACTGTTACAGATAAGGAAACTCAGTGTCATTGGTTGCAAAATTACTTGCTGAACTTATATAAATAAGAAAGGGAGCTTTAATGGACATGCGTGACTCAAGAAATATTCCTTACTACAATGAGGTACAAGATCTTGGTTCCATCCTGCTCAGAAGATGTGATCTCAGGTCAATAACTTAAACAGCCCTGTTTAATTACTTTCTAAAAAAGAAAATAATGCACTAACAAAGGAGTTTTCATAATTGTTAAATGTAGGTAGTATTGAAGAAAATATGCAATAAAAGATGAGAACTAAATCCATATAAAATGTGCTTCCCAGAGTCTAGCATATAGCAGAAAATTATTAAATGTCATTTATTAATACATTATTAATGTGTAACTTTTTATTATGTATCCTTAACAGTGTAAATATGCATTTTTTAGATCAAATATATTTTGTTTAGAATGTTTATGTACAGTGAATAATGAGGTCATCTAATAAAATGAATCTCAGAATTTCCCAGAAGGCCTATCAATAGCACAAGCTACATACCCCTCAGCAAGAACTGGGCAATTTGTGACTGTATTAGCATGACATAGATTATTTTTACAGTCTTCTTTTCAAAGTTTCTTATCTGAAGTAATTTCTTCTGCATGTGTATAAAATTATAATTATTGTCTTTTACAAGATGGCCTGAGAGAAAAGGGCCACTTTTAAAGAGTTGGACTGTGAAATTGCCATTATCCTGGACTTGACCCTGGAATCATTATTCTTCCAATTAGATAAGTTTCACACATGACTACAGTGACAATGATGTGTAAATATTTTTCTTTTATCCAAAGGATCTGAAAAAGTGCCTTTGAAGAAGTTCCACATTGAAGAATATTGTATCTCTAAGATCTTAGCAGGGCAAAATTGGCAGCTTATTTTTTGCAAATTGTATGTTTGTATATATCCATAAATATACTAATTATATATGCATGTATACATACATGTATTACAGAAACATATTAAATATATATATAAAATTTTCTTTAAAAATAAGCTAGAAAGACTTGACATTTTAATCTTCAACTAAGCCCCTTTTTTTCCTGAGGAAAATATCTATTTTTTTTTTAATGTCTAGCTTATGTGAACTTCTTCTACTTATGAAAATGTCATTATATCCTAAAGAGAGGCCATAATTTGTTTGCATTTGTAATTGAAAGTATAAACATTTTTCAGGTACAGAAAAAACTTGGACAATTTCTTTTTATGTTCTTTGTTACTCTGATATCTTTTCTAAATAACATCTAAGAGGACAGTTTCACTGAGCTTCATATCCTGGTAAAGACCCCTGATCACCTGGACAATGAGGAACTGTCTTAGAGGATAATGTAGAATCACAACCACATACAGAATTTGGCCCTTAAAAACAAAATCAACACAAAGAAGATCTTGCATCATCGCATTCATGTTTTACTAAATGTACATTATTCAACTCTGCACCTACTGCAATTATTTATGCTGTGAATTATTTTCATACTGTTAAATACAACTTCAAATGTGACAAGACCAATCTTTTTATTTGTCATCAACCAATCATTCTTCCTGGAGCCAACAAAAATAAATTACATTTCTGTTAAGTGTTTATTGAAGCCTACTGGGAACCTAAACAAGGTGAATACAGAAGTCATGGGTTGCTGTGTCAAATACACAATAGAAATGGCCTTAAGCTAGACTTCCCTTGCACTGCAACCAGGAACAGGCAAATAATTTCTAATCTTCCTCCTACACTCACTTTCTTCAGATTTGCTTATATCACTTTTTTCTTCCTTTTTTACTCTCAAATCTGAGTCCATCCTTAATGCATATTTGATGAATTCCTGTTATGTCCATTGGCACCACTCTGAAAGAATTGAGTCTTATCTCTGCTCTGGTTCTTGCAGTCATGTTGAACTCATCATTCCACTTCTGTCTCTCCTGGCATCACTTTATTTTCCACCATGGAAGGAGAATAAAACTAGAAAACAAGGTCATTTATACTCAGGCCTTATAGAATGACCTACTCTCCAGGTCTGGAATGAATCTTCTCTGAGTTTTGATATCCATAAAGCCTGTAACCCTCCAGGTCTACCTCCCTCTGCTGCCTCATTTTGCCTCTCCTTGTTTACTCTGTTTTAGACATATTGGCTTCTTTTTAATTCCTCAAAACAAACAAACAAAAAATGCAATTGCTTTTACCTCTGTGGCATGCAGTGTATGTTCTCTATTCTGGAATGTGTTGCTCTGGTTGATTGATAAATAAAAGCTGGTTGGCCAGTAGCCAAGCAGGAAGTATAGGATAGGCAGGACAAAGA
This sequence comes from Peromyscus leucopus, assembly GCF_004664715.2. Lineage (NCBI taxonomy): Eukaryota > Metazoa > Chordata > Mammalia > Rodentia > Cricetidae > Peromyscus > Peromyscus leucopus. The sequence continues at coordinate 35,809,479 of NC_051077.1, read as the reverse complement.
GAGAGGAGAAGTCTGAGGAGTGAAAGGCTGAGGCAGGAGACGACAGCCTACCGTCCAGGGAGTAACATGTAAAGGCAACAGGTAAAGCCATGGAATACGTGGCGACATCTAGATGAATAGAAATGGGTTAATTTAAGACATAAAAACTAGATAGCAAGAAGCCTGCCATGGCCATACAGTTTATAAGTAATATAAGTCTCTGTGTGTTTACTTGAGTCCAAGCGGCTGGCCACAGTGCCGCGGGAGCTGACCTGAACCAGAAAAACTTTAGCTACAGTGGCATGCATAGTTGCTTCCTTCAGGATACCAGTGACATTCTCTTCCTTCCTTTGCATCAAATCACTCAGTTGTTTGAAGTCCTTCTGACTATTCTTTTAAGATTTTTCACAGACACAGACACTCATACAGAGAGATGTAAATAGAGGCAGAGAGTGACAGGGGCAGAGAATTTAGTTTCTTTCTCATGACCCCTACTCTTCTCATGCTTTGCTTTCTCTTGCCAACAGTACCATCTTTTATCTTACTGTAACTGAATTTAGTTTTCTTTGAGGTTCATTCCTCCTTTTATTCATTATAGAAAACAATACTCCTACAGTCAAGTATCCTCCTATTTCTATTAGCAATACATTTTTAAAACCTAGAATAGTAACTGAGACACATTGACCATCCCCTGTATGTTGCATGAATGAAAGAATGATTGGTGATGATTGATTGATTGATTGATTGATTGAATAAATGGATGAATGAATACACATAAATGTGTAGCTGAGAATCAAGCTCCTCCTCCAGCCATACTCTAGTTCACATGACCTGTGTCACTATCCCTTGTGAATTTATAAACATCTGCATCTGGACCAGTATGGTCCTAATGTTCTGTTTCTTCTTTAATTTTCTTATTTGTAAGCATCAGTTCTACCATGGAGCACCAAAAAGGAGGGTTTGCTTCTAACTAGGAATCAGATCTTCTACTTATTTTCTTGGTTTGTTGGTTTTGTTTTCTACTCTCCTCCATGAATTACATGATCCTGCATCATTTACTTTCATTCAGTTTTATTGACAGCTATATTGTGTGCCTCAGGTCAGTTTGGACAAGTTCTTAATTGAGTATTTTTATTTGTGTGTCTTAAAACTTCAATATGTAAATAATAACACAATAAACAATTGAGGAATACTGTATATTTCTGTTGAGAGCCAGTGATATATTCAAAGCTAATTAAGATAGCTTCAAATTTACTTTAAAGCTATCTATGGTAATAAAAATGTGATCAGACTCATATTTTTAAAGAATATTCCTAGTTTAAAAGCCAAAACTTCATGATACATTTAAAAAACTGTAAGCAATTTTCTGATGCTTTTGTTATTTGGACTTTGATGCAATATGAATTAGCATAAAGCTATTTTATAATAGAATCAAAATTAACAGAAAGTATGCTTATTAAATTTCTAGGAGATAACCTATATTTTAAATATTTGCACAACTAAAGCTAAACTTTTCTTCCCTTGCGAGGTCTTCCATGTTTAATATCTTAGCAGTTTTCTGAAGTACCTGATCTGACAGCCTTAACCCTAGAACAGAGGCAATCTCATAAAAATTAAAGGCCAAGAGATCTCTGCTCTCCAACTCTGAGTTGCATCCCTCAGGCACCTACAGCATTTTGTGTTTATTTTCATAACCTGTGGGATACAGGAAAACATACTGAATCAAGAAAATTAGTAAAGTATAAAAATGGTACTATTTATTTAAAAACAACCTTGGATAATGTTAGAGTTGCATGAAATCTTTTTATTTCCTTGATTCTAATTAATATTATACTACCAAATATCAATTGGTATACTAAATAAAACGTAAAATTCTATTGACTTGCTCTAAAATTAATCAGGCAATATTTTTAGTTATGCTGAAAGAGTTTAAATTTCTGGCAGTCCCTTTATCAAATTAACATTTTAGTCAAATCTATAGTAAAACTTGGCAGCAATTTCCCTAGCTTTCCAGTGCATATGAGTTGTTTATTTTATGTTAAGGAAAATTGTGTTTCTTCATGGGTGTCTGTGAGTGTGTCTGAATTGGGAGTATGTGGATATAAAGAAGTCCAAAAAGGACACTTTCTATCTTATTCCTTAAAACCAAGTCTCTCACTGAACACCAACTTCATCATTTCAGTTATGCTGATTGGCATAGCTAGTTCCTGGGAACTTTCTGCCTTTGCCCTGTATCCAGGCACACATAACCTGGCCTGAGCATTTTGTGGATACTGGAAATTCAAACTCATGTATCAGGCCTACACAGAAAATCTTCTTATCTATTGATTCAATTCCCCATGTCATATATATAAATATGCCATATATATATATTTATTATATATATATATATATATAATATATATATATATATATATATGAAGAATGCTATTTTTGACCACCACAGCCAACTGTAATAAAATTCTATACACTAGGTAGCTTATGAACAACAGCAATTTCTTTCTCACAGTTTTGAAGGCTAAAAAAATCCAAGAACAAGATGTAGGAAGACATGGCATCCAGCAAGTACCTGTTTCCTGTTGCTCCATATGCAGCCACGTTTCCACTTACCACCACATGCAGAGAGGGTGAAATATCTCTCATGAATGAGGAAAGCATCCATGAAGACTCATTTGCCTTGTTTTTTACCACCTCCTGACACTGTCACACTAGAGTTGTGATATTAGCATATGATTTGAGGAATAATAGATGTTCAGTCATTGCAATCTAACCCTGGCTCTCTAATATCCTTTATTCTTCAAAAATACATTTATTCTACCTTAATGTTCATGAAACAACACATCTCATCATTTACTCAAAAGTTTAATGCCTAAAGTCTCCTATAAACATCCTATTCAGATATGGATGAATCTATCTTATTCATTGCATGGAAAAATTGACCTCCCATCTGACAAAACTCAATAGGTAATTAAAGACATGTTTATGATAAGGCGAGCATAGGATGGAAGTCTCAATGCAAACAGTAGGCACATGGATATAAAGAAGAAACAGCACGTCTATAGTCTACAGCCTTAAGGTGAAGGAAGTGTCTTATTTCCCTCACTGCTCCAGCCTTTAGGTCTGGTGAGATTGTGATTTCCAGAAAAGAATCAGGGTCTCTAGGTTCTAGGAAGTCTTAATGCCTTGGCTTTATGTAACCCCACTTCCATGGCTTCACTATATATACATACATACACACACACACACACACACACACACACACACACACACACACACATATATATATTCTCATAGAAGTTAAGAAGTTAAATGGCCAGAGAAGTTAAGGGTCAACAGAATCAGAACTTTGCCAAGTCTGAAAATACAAGGATAAATTGCTATTAGACTTTGTGTCTGCTGAGTGCCTGTTTCTTGTTACTTCATAGACTGCCATGTTTTCCACAGAGTTCAACACAGAAAGATGTTAAACATCAAAAGTCACAACCACAGAAGTATCCCCAACCAGTACCATAGTAAGTTGTGTGACCTATAGATCCCGTAATATTACCATCTTCTTCCAAGTAAAGTCCTATCTTTGACATATTATAATAGTGATGAACCCCCTGTTCTGACTCTATCAGGAAGAGGTCTCGAAGGTTAAGTAGTCTGTCCTGTGTGCTGCAGAACATAAGGTCTGCTTCTACTGCATCCCTGCATACACGTCAAAATGAAAGGTGTAATGTGACCTCAGTGTATACTGTTTCTTCTTTATCCTGCTTGCATGAGATGACCTTAATAAACAATGTGCCATTTGGTCTTAACTGCTTGTTGGCAAATAACTTGTATTTTTCTTTAATAAGTGGCTGACTATGAGGAGTCATTTCTTGGTTCAATAGAGAAACTCATGCATTATTCAGATGAGACAGAAAGGGGTGAGTGCAAAGAAACAGAGGTCAAATACACTGTGCATTTAACCTGTTGCCAACAGGAAGTATAGTTTTAATGACTGCTAGGAAACATCAGGATAGGCCATAAGACCAGGATGTTTAAAGAGGAAGAGCCTTATACATTCAAAGCAAGCTAAAATTACTGGGGTTCAGGATGACTCCATGAATAACAACCAAACTCAAAGAAAGTATATTGTTACCCAAGAAAACCCTAACTAAATCAGTCTGTTTTACTTTTTAACTTAAAAATCCTTAACTTTGGGTGTCACAAAACAGGGCAATTTTTTTTATTAGTTTCCTAGTATCTTTCCTATAAATGTTACCTGTGATGTGTGAGTTACAATAAAATCTATCTACGGTATCTTGCTTAGATGCCAGTTTTTCTAAAAGCACTGCCCCTTCCCTGGCACTTACAGCTTTCTAGTGGATGGCTAAAGTTGAATGAGAAACTAGCCATCTTTCATTTCATACTGTGTGTGTCCACTCCTGACATTTTAATGTGCAAGTAAGATTCTACTCAGTTTAGCATACAAATATATTTAACATCTTAAAATTAAATTTCCAGGGCTAACACGGTTAAAGTTGGCTTATTGCTTGTGGTGGTTTGAAAGAAAATGGCCCCCAAAGGGAGTGGCACTAATGGGAGGTGTGGCCTTTCTGTAGTAGGAGTGGTCTTGTTGGAGGGAGTGTGTCGCTGTGGAGGTTAGTTTTTAGGTTGCATGTATGCTCAATCCATGCCCAATGAGAGAGACCACATCCTCTAGCCTGCTCAAGATGTAGACCTTTCATCTACATCCCCAGCACCATGTCTGGCTGCACACTGTGATATTCTCAGCCTCCATGCTCCCTGCCATGATGGTAATGGACAATGAAACTGTAAGGGTGTCACCTCAATCAAATGTTTCTTTCATAAGAGTTGCCGCTGTGATCATGGTGTCTTTTCTTTGCTTTTTTAATTAATTTTATAATTTAATTTTACATATCAGCCACGGATTCCCCTGTTCTCCCCCCTCCTGCCACTCCCGCACCCCAACCCCACCCCCGCCTTCCCCAGCCCACCCCCCATTCCCATCTCCTCCAGGGCAAAGACTTCCCTGGGGATTGAGTTCAACCTGGTAGATTCAGTCCAGGAAGGTTCAGTCCCCTCCTCCCAGGCTGAGCCAAGTGTCCCTGTATAAGCTCCAGGTTCCAAGCAGCCAGCTGATGCACTGAGGATAGGTCCCAGTCCCAGTGCCTGGATGCCTCCCAAACAGATCAAGCTAATCAACTGTCTCACTTATCCAGAGGTCCTGATTCATTTGGAGGCTCCTCAGCTATTGGTTCATAGTTCAGGTGTTTCCATTATTTTTGCTAAAATTGACCTCATCCAATGACTGAGGGAACCAGATGCAGAGATCCATGGCCAGGCCCCAGGTAGAGCTCCAGGAGTCCAACTGGTGAGAAAGAGGAGGATTTGTATGAGCGAGAATTGTTGAGACCAAGATTGGAAAAAGCACATGGTATCTTTTCACACCCTACTAATTTCCTAGCAGCTTATGAAAACATTGTCCCTGAACTTTAACCTGAATCCCCAACCTAACACTGAGTGCAGGACATTTATACTAGTCTATGAGTAACTCAGTTATTCCTGGGTTTAATAACCTCCTATTATCCTGAAAACACCAAAGCCAGGATGCTCACCCACAGCAAAGAAAACATCTGAATTTGTGCCTGCCACCAGTGATTAATCCAAAAAATTTAGTATATTCCAAGGAGGAATAAACAATAAAATTCTTTGGGAAGAATAGGTTGAAACTGAATTCTAATGAGAAGAATAGAAAAGCAGAGGAAAGATAAACAGAAGAGGAAAAAGTGGAGGTAGAGGGGTAGGAAGAGAAACCCCTATTGCTCCTTTGTTTGCAGTCAAGGAGCTCTCAGGATGAAGTCTCCAAGGAATACTCCTGGCCATCTTGCACACAATACAAAGCTTGGGCTCATTTCCACTGTTTCTCATGTACACTAGTCTAAGTAGTGTTGCTCTAAAATTAGTAAAGTGACTGGATGGAATTTGAGGTTCTTTCTCTGAAGAGGCAGGTGAGATTACACACAGATATCAAGGTCCAGAAGAATGGCCCTTCTTACACCTCTATATTCCATTATCATCTTCTCTATTAATCAGGATAGTAGCTGGGGGTGGCTATTCACCATAGAGTTCTGCATCTCAGGCCTTTGGTATAGGGGTGGTCATGTGACCTATGTTTTTTTTTTTTTTTTCAAAGAAAGGAGAGCAATAGAAATGTTTGCTTCTCCCTAGTGTAGAGTCTAGGACTGAGGAGTGCCTGCCAGGGCCTCCCCCTTCTGTCACTGGTACTTTTCCACTTGAAAACATTCAATAATAAAGCCCTGAGAGATGATGGATTCATAAAAGGAAGAAGGCTGGGTCACAGAAAGATCACTTGGAATAGAGCCATCCCCTGAAGATGAATAATTCCCCAAAGCTGTGATGTGAACATAAAATAAATGCCTATGGCATTGTGCCTTATCGTATTTGAGTCTCTCTGTTATAGCCTGGGAAACAGTGTAAGCTAACAGAAAACAAAACAAACACACAAACAGTGCTTGTTTCCTTAAACAGATATATTCATTAGTTCTTGTAAGAAGAATAGATGACCCAACTTAATATCACAGAGTCTAAAAATGGGTAAAGTTACAAAATGCATGTCACACCACAATTATGTAAACCACAGAAAATAAAATTTTAAAGAGAGAGCTGGTATCACTCCAAAGATGGAAAGGATCCGGTGAAGGTAACCCTTACACACAGACACTCTCATTTTCCAAAACATTAGTTAGTAACAATGTCTAATGATGAGATAATACAGCTAATTTCAATATTAGGTGTACTTTAATATGTGTGCTATTATAAGTAACCAGCTCATTGGTTCTCACTAACACAGAAGATTTTAAAATCTTGAAATAGTGTTTAGTCTAGGAGAGAAGATCTCTGACTCTCTATTTCTCTCAATAAACTACATGCTGATTAGATATTAAATATTATTTATGAAGGATTTGCAACACTGAGTACATCTTCATCTTAGCTTCTCAGCTGTTTAAGATTCCCCCTGGGTGTCTTTCTGTCTTTCTCCAAATGTAGTGTCACCACTACAATACATTCCAATTATATTCCTTTTGTCCCTTTGATGATTGGCATTCATCAGCCCCCTGTGGTGGTCATAGACACCACCTATGACATTGTAACTAGCCTCCAAAATTTCATTCTTCTGTACAGTCATGGCTGGCTCCTTCTGCCAGAACTTGCCTTGAAAAGACTAGTCATTTCCAGGACTTCCATCTTTATTAGAACATAGAGAAAGGATCAGTGATGATTTTAAGCCATATTTGCAGAGTGAATTCTCCAAACAATGCAATACTAATCCTGTAGCACTACTTCTTTTCTTACCTTGTTCTTTTTTGTTGTTTTTAAGTATTCATTCAAGTGTTTATGTAGGGTTATGTGCACACATTGAGTACAGGTGTTCATAGAGTCCAGAAGAAGGCCTTAGATACACTTGAGTTGAAGTTACATGTTGTTGTGGCTGCCAATGTGGGTGCTGAGAATCAAACATTGGTCACCTGCAAGAGCACAGTGTATTTGTAGCCTCTGAGACATCTATCTAACCACCACAGATTTAGAGGGAACAATAAATTTGGAGTTAGCTTCACATTATGCATATGACCACTGAGCAGCAGGCAAACCTGATTACTTCCTTCTGACATTTTTTTTTAACCTGAGAATCTGTCTCAAAAGCCCTACTTCCTTCCCCTAGAATTAACCATTTTTTAAGGACAGTGAGTGCATCAAGATGGTCTTTACATATTTGATGCCCAGGTAATGCATACCATGTTATCATACTATCAAATATCATATTTCTTACCCTAGATCACAGACAGGATAGAGGCAAAGCCCCAGAATTCTGTGTGTTCCAGTTAAGATCATTATTTTATTTGAACCTTCTCAGACTTCAGTATCATTGAAGAATAAAAGATCCAGGAAGACTTCAAGGAACTTGAAGATTCCTCTTGTTCAGTTTCACTGTGTTATCATTGACAGAGGTAAATATGAACCTAATATCTCACATAGTTTTCAAAACATAACTGGCAGTCTCCCAGTAGATTACAACCCTATCTGATGTCCCACTCTATGCTAGGAAATGGACAGTTGCTGGTGAGGTTATTAGGTTTGTCACACACACACACACACACACACACACACACACACACACGTATGTATATGTGAGTGTGTATGTATGTATACATTATATACATATGACATAAATTTATATATATATATATATGGGTTATTGACTATTCTTCAATTAAAAGATGATATCAATACCTTATTCTAATATCATTATTCCTTTTCACATATCAATTCCTGGTTTTCAGAAATACTTCCCAAGCTCCAAAATCTGCACTGTGTTCCCTGGAATTCAGCATTAGGATAACTGAAAAAATTCATTTATGAATAAATATTTAGCTTTTGAAATTCATTAGGTAATTTATTGAACTTCATATGCAGCACTGAGCAGCTACAACTTGATTTTATTTTATAAATGATGATGTAAAAATTGATTAAATTTTTTCTTTAAATGACAAAGAATAGGATTTTATCTAATCCAACTTAATTAAAATTCAAGACAATCATTATTTTTTATTTTTATTATGGTACAATTTCTTAGAGTTTTAATGGGGAGAAGAATTTCATATTAAAAATTAAAAAATTCTAGCATGCACAAGGTCCTATTTTTAAGAAGTCACCATATAAACTTGGCTTCCTGGTACACGCCTGCTATGTAGTAGTAATTCAGGAGGCTGGGGACTCACAAGATCAGTGTCACCCCTGACTGGCTATGTAAGCTAGCCTTGGCTAAAGACCGTGTTTCCAAAGAGAATTCCTCTAAGACTTACACTTTATGGTTTAGTTTTCAAATCAAAATATGAAAAAAGAATAAACTTAGGACATATGACTATATATTGGAAAGGAAGATATTCTTAGTATTTATGTTGACACTGTATACTCTGTCATATACACATATGAATTTCATATAATAACATAAAGGTTCTTCATTATGCCTCAGTTATGTGATAATGAAAAATTCTGAAGTTTTCATAAAAGGAAAGTGTAACCAATGGTCAATTGTTTTGAGCATGTGGGAAGAAAGCTGGTGGGGATGGGAGGACGCAATATCGTGAGGTTGAGCTGGTAAGAAAGGGTTAAAGAAACAATATAAACAGTTTTGTTTGAAAAATGAGATAATAAAACCTATTTCCTTAAAACCTAAGAAATTGTTATTTGCAAAAAGTGCTTTTGGGAGAACTTTTACATGAGTTTTAATTATATTACTTAAAATGTATTGCCGGGTGGTGGTGGCGCATGCCTTTAATCCCAGCACTCGGGAGGCAGAGGCAGGCGGATCTCTGTGAGTTCGAGGCCAGCCTGGGCTACCAAGTGAGTCCCAGGAAAGGTGCAAAGCTACACAGAGAAACCCTGTCTTGAAAAATCAAAAAAAAAAATGTATTACAGACCATGAGGACATTACACATTTCTTATAAAATAAACGTTTTCCATAAGAGCTTTAGAAGTTGCTCTCATTTTGGTTATATTTGGAAGGTACTGTTTTGGTATTAGGTGCATGAAGTTATCCTGTTTCTCTTCAATTAGTTAGAGGGTAATGTTAAGACCACACCATTAAAGCACATTATCTTCTAAGGGCAATGATATTTCAATGCAATTTTTACTACTAGACTGGCAATATCTTTGATGCCTCACAAATATGTGTCCAAGAAAACTTAGTACACCTTGAGGAGTGTATATGATTTCATGAATGTAAATATTTTCCTTAATGATCTCATGCTCTCTCTCTCTCTCTCTCTCTCTCTCTCTCTCTCTCTCTCTCTCTCTCTCTCTCTCTCTGTGTGTGTGTGTGTGTGTGTGTGTGTGTGTGTGTGTGCATGCTAAGGCCATTATGGGCCATCAACTGTCCTTATTTCTTTGATATGGGGCCTTTAACAGAACCTGAAAGCATCCTGTTTTTTTCTTTTCTTTTCTATCTTTCTTTCTTTCTTTTTTTCTTTTTTTTTTTTTTTTGCACTGGAGTAGAAACTAGGAATCACCACTGATCATACGCCACCCATGAGATTTGGCATGTAATACACATGTGTGTATATCTAGCCTCTTAATGGGCTGGTATTATTAATAAACTTGTCATTAGGTATTTGAATTCAGGTCCTCATGATTCCACAGCAAATACTCTTATCAACTAAACTATAGCCCCAGACTAGTCCCTAGTTTTTTTGTTTGTTATTTTTTTTAAAAAAAATCTTATAATTAAACAAAAATTTCTAAGAAAGAATTGATTATTTACTATATTGATGTGGTTACAAACCAACAATAATATTTTCCAACTTTTATTTTGTTTTCCATCTTCAAAATCATTGTCTTTATTCCTGAGCACTTTTTTTTTAATTTTAAGTGAACAATTCATGATTGTATATATTTAGGAGGTAAGTAAGTCTGTAACATAGTAATGTAGCATATAATAATTAAGTCAGGCTACTTAATACACTCATTACTTCAAACACATTTTGTTTTTGCTATGATGATGCTTGTCATTTATGCTCTTAGAAGTACTAAGTACTAAATTCACACCAGGCTATTAACAACACCCTGCTTCACACTGAACAATATCTCAAAAAAAAAAAAAAGGAAGGAAAAGAAAATAAAAAATTATTACTTCTTTCTGGCTAAGTCTTTTGCCTCCAAGAGTCATCTCTGTTATCCCCAAGTCTCAACCAAAAGCAGGTGTTTTCCTATGCTGAATCTAATCCCCTAAACATGATGTTATCTAATTTCACCCATGTTGTAACAAGTGATTTTTTGTATCTCCAGATTTTTTAGTGTATCTTCTATCTACCCTGGTACAGATTATTGCCAGATGGGATTCTGACATTAAATAGCACAATGGAATGAGTGCCTAGCATGTTTATCTTGTTCTTGGTCATATATATAAGCAGTATGACTAAAAATAATTTGGAGAAAGGGTTAGCACTACCATGAACTAGTTAACAGTTTTATTTAATATTATGATGAATCAGAGGCATAAAATAAAACTTAAATTGGTTATCAGTAGTATACCCATGGATTAAAAGTTTTGAAATATCCAGGTCAGCAAGTATAAGGAAATATGAAGGGTAATAAGCATTCTTAGAACATAGCATTTGTGAGTGTAAGTTGAACAAAACACAACAACTTACAATGAGTGGGGTAAATGTTATCTAGCAGAGATGAAGCATCAAGTTTATGACCAAAATTTCTACTGCTATTATGTAACCAATGGGAACACGTATACAAATAATGCTTATAGGTAAACAATCATAGATTAATGTCTGAACAACCTTGAAAATAACCTTCATCAAAATAATAAAATAACTCATAATCTTATGATATTCAGCAGATAACAAAGAAAATGAACTCTACTGTTCACAGCAATACTGGAGAAGCTAACAAACCGTAACTCATAACTGTGAATTAAATGCTAACATAAATGATCAGCCTGTTTGTACAACCTTTCACAAGAAGCAGCACTAAACTACTGATGTGATAATTAAACATGTAGCAGGTAAGAAAAAAATAAAGGTAAGCAGGCAAAGGACTTACATGAATGGATATGGAATAAGAGCATGCCTATCTGATATATGATTAGAAATAATTCATTCAGCTACAAGGTATGGCTTCCAGCACCTTACCATTACATGTCTTCCATTAATCATTATATAGATACGTAAATTCTTCATTTTAATCTTGTTCAAAATCTTACTAATTTAGTCATAATTTTACACCGAAATGGTTTCTTTAACAGTGAAACAAGTTGACAGAGAGTGACACCCCCAGTAGACTTGTGACTTATCACTTCTAGCTCACGAATTCTGGGTTTGCAATACAAAATTGTCCTCATTGATGTAGCCAGGAGCTGGAGTTGGTCAAACCACTTCATACTTATTATTTGTTTAAAAGAACTAGGACTCCATAAAAGAAGTGAAGCATTCTACTCCTATTTCTTTATTTTATTTTATTTCAAATTATGTTTCAGCCTCAACATTAGGAGTTATTCCCACTCAGAGAGAAGTCAATGACCTTTGTACAACAATATGTGAGAGCTTTTACACAACATGAAATTGCCTTTAAGGCATTTTCTCTCTGTCTGCCTTGAACCACACTCTTTCTTTCCTGGATGCCCCAAGCAGGTTGACAACACACCAAAGATTACTTCTCTGATGCCTGTAATATCACCACATTGCTACTCTTCCCAGACTAAATCATTAACTATTCTTACTGCACTCCTTTGAAAGATAAGTTACCATGTCTTTTAAAGTAGATTGGAACACCTTTCCTGTTTGGATGTCTTTGATCTCTACTAATGCATGTTATTTTTCTGTCAAATTCAGCACAGCAATTTTAGGAGATACCTATGAATTTTTCATATGACAACAATCTGGGGAGTTACTTTTATAACTTTTATTCTGAAATTTTGGCATATAAAGAGAAAATTTCACTTTGATCTCTTTCTTTAGATTAAGGCATTAGTGAAACCAGGAACACAAGTTTAAACTTTCTATATAAGTTGATTCATTTCTACCTGTTACCAAGATGAAGATTTGCACAGTGTAGAAAAGTAAAGGACTGGAAAGACAGAGGTACAGTAGTGTGCACACAACCCTTCAGACATTGCAAAGAAGCAGGGACATAAGACAAAAGAGTCATTGCTAAATAGAAGATTTTTAAAAATCATTTAACATTCCCACTTCTTTCCTTCCTTCCTTCCTTCCTTCCTTCCTTCCTTCCTTCCTTCCTTCCTTCCTTCCTTCCTTCCTTCCTTCCTTCCTTCCTTCCTCCCTCCCTCCTCCCTCCCTCCTCCCTCCCCCTCTCTTTTTCTTTCTTTCTTCTGGTGTTTTGGGACAGCTATGACTGTCCTAGAACTCATTCTATAGACCAGGCTGGCCTCAAACTCAGAGATCTGCCTGTCTCTGTCTATGCCTCTCGAGTATTGGGATGAAAGGCATATGGCACAACTCCGGCTTTTTTAAACTAATTTAATTTTTATATAATGCATTGGTGTTTTGCAGGCATGTATGTTTGTGTGAAGGCACCAGATACCATGAAACTGAAGTTAAAGATTTTTGTACATCACAATGTAAGCCCTGGGAGTTGATTCTGGACGCTCTGGGAAGAACAGCCAGTTCTCTTAACCTCTGATACAATTCTCCATCACCCACATTGCCTTTTTTTCCTTCAATCATAATCAAGGTTCATGGATATCAACATTTTCCCACAAATTCCCCCTGAATAACTGTAGTTTAATTTTGTGTAAATATATGTGCATGTGAGAGCCTGTACGTTGTGTTTGTGTGTGTGTGTGTGTGTGTGTGTGTGTGTGTGTGTGTGTGTGTATCTTTAGGCACATGTGGAGGCCAGAGGTTGTAGATCCACAGATAATACTCATATTTTTTCCATGAAACTGGGTTTCTCACTAACATGACCCAAACCAGCTAGGCTAGGCTATGCTGGCTAGTGAGTTATAAAGGAAATGTCTGCCTCCACTTTCCCAGCTTTGAGACTGTAAGCATTTATCACCACACCTACATTTTATTTTCTTGTGTGTGCCCTTGAGGAGGTGGATCTATACCCCAGTGATGGCAAGGCAAACATTTTAGCCTCTCATCTGTATTTCCAGTCCTATAGTTTAAATTTTAAATAAAATGCTACAATAAGCTTAAACTGATCCACTCCAATCAGTCTACAACATATTATTGTTCTGATCTTATTGTTCAGTATTATATAATTTATAGTATCTGTGACTGACTAAAATTGCCTGGCTTATTCATCTGCTCTGTGGATTATTCAATAACCCCTGCTTATGGAATGGTGTTTAAAATGAGATATATCCATATTCTCAGGTACTTGAATGTTAGGTCCACACTTTACAGTACTCTTTGAATAGGTTAGTAGATCTGGCCCTACTGGAGAGTATTGTTTCTGGGGGTAGTCTTGAAGGTTTCCAAGGCTATACACCGTTTCTAGTGTTCTCTCTTTGCTTCCAGAGAAGGGAGCCACCTACTTCCTGCTACCTCTGCTCCGCCATTATGAATTATAGTTTCTCTTAAACCATGAACCCCAAATAATCCCTTTCATTTTAAGTGAACATGGTCAAAGTATTTTACCCCAGCAATGGAAGCATTATTAAGACAGTTTGCTGTTATATTTCATGAACAGGAACAGGACTAAGCCTACATCTGCTTTCTATTACCAATTAGATTTTCTTTCCACAATCCAAATAAAAATAATTAACATTTGTATGGAAACTTGCCACAGCTTTTTATCATCTATCTCTGCTTTAAAGAAAGATGAATATACTTAACTTACAAAACCATCAACTCTACACTGGCAATATAGAACCTTTCTCCTATATTAGATGAACTCTTGGTTCATACTCCAATCATTTATTTTCCTTTGACAATAAGTAAAAGGGATAATCTCTAACAAGGACACTTGAATTGTTTTATAAACATCTTTTATTTAAAATATTTGTAACTTACTATTTTTTTATATCTTTTCCTTGCTTCATTCTAGCCTAATTTTAATGAACATTTTTTTTCTTTTATGAATGCTGGTTTTCTTTTTTTCCTTTTTATAAATACTTTGAAAAACAAAGTGTTTTTCTTGTTCAATTATTTCCAGAATGTCTCAATCTTGCCATTTCTTTTCAGTGAGTCTATGTCCTCATTTTTAATCTTATTAACTTTTGAAGTCTTGATAGAGCAGTATGTACTCATATGTGCTGAGCCATTTCTCAGTTCCCAATAGAGCTAGTTTTATGTGCTGTTAATATCCATTTGTTTGAAGCAGAAAAAAATAGGTCAAGTGTATGAACTTGCAACGTCATCTATACTAAGAATATTTTAATTTGCATTTTCCCAGGAAATCATTAAAATTTCTTTTTTTTTTTTTTTCGAGACAGGTTTCTCTGTGTGCTTTGCGCTTTCCTGGAACTCGCTTTAGACAGGCTGCCTCGAACTCACAGAGATCGCTGCTCTGCTCCCAGTGCTGGAATTAAAGGCGTGCGCCACCACCGGCCGGCTAAAATTTCTTTTTTTAAAATATGGTATTTATTTTATTTTTTAATTTTTTAATTTTATAATTTAATTTAATTTTACATAACAGCCACGGATTCCCCTGTCCTCCCCCCTCCTGGCCCCACCTCGCCTTCTCCCTAGCACCCCCTCATTCCATCTCCTCCAGGGCAAAGACTCTCCTGGGGATTCAGTTCAACCTGGTAGATTCAATCCAGTCAGGTCCAGTCCCCTCCTCCCAGGCTAAGCCAAGTGTCCTTGTATAAGCCCCAGGTTCCAAACAGCCAGCTCATGCCCTAAGGATAGGTCCCAGGTCCCATGCCTGGGTGCCTCCCAAACAGTTCAAGCTAATCAACTATCTCACTTATCCAGAGGGCCTGATCCAGTTGGGGGCTTCTCAGCTATTGGTTCATAGTTCATGTGTTTCCACTAGTTTGGCTATTTGTCCCTGTGCTTTTTCCAATCTTGGTCTCAACAATTCTCGCTCATACAAACCCTCCTCTTTCTCGACAATTGGACTCCTGGACTTCTACCTAGGGCCTGGCCATGGATCTCTGCATCTGGTTCCCTCAGTCATTGCATGAGATTTCTAGCAGGACAGTTAGGGTGTTTGGCCATCCGATCACCAGAGTAGGTCAGTTCAGGCTTTCTCTCGACCATTGCCAGTAGTCTCTTGTGGAGGTATCTTTGTGATTTCTGGGGACCTCTCTAGCACTTTGCTTCTTCCTATTCCCATGTGGTCTTCATTTATCATGGTCTCTTATTTCTTGTTCTCCCTCTCTGTTCTTGATCCAACTGGGATCTCCCTCTCCCCTAAGCTCTCTTTCCCTCGCACCTTGCCCTTCATTACCCTCCCTCACCCCCAGTTTGCTCATGTAGATCTCATCCATTTCTCTGTCATTGGACTATCCCTGTGTGTTTCTTGGGGTCCTGTGCTTTGAGCCCTGAACTTTATTGAAAAGACTCACATTTGTGAATTCAACCTAAAAAGAGAGTGGTTTTGCTTTCTTTATCTTTTTTCCCCCCACTATCAAATGCACCACACCTTTACCTTTTTATACAAAAAGCATGAGAAGATTTTAAAACCTATTATAAGAAAATGGTGATCTCCATTAGATGGAAGCCTACACTGCTTGCTCTGTTTTTGCTCATAAATTCTTACAAGGGTTCATAAATTCTGTGTAGCTGTATTAAATTTTACATGTCTTTTTTCCCCAACTTATACTAAAGTCCTTAAAGTTACTTCACTTAATATACCACACATTGTGTTAATGTGAAAAGCCTAAGAATTTATACACATGAGGAAATTTGACACGTTTATCTGCACGTTTAACTAGCCCTAATGATATAGGTGAGATCTTTCAAAAACTCATAAATTAGTGAATTACAATTTGTGAATCCTCTTATTTGTAGTTTGGATTATTTCAGATTTACATAATATGCTTTAAATTACATTCATTGGTTTTTAAAATTTTAGTGTTTTCTTTCTGAACTAATATGTAAAGGCAATGGAATGCTATTTGATATAAAATACAGATTGATTATATTTATTGCATATTTATAAAACATATAAGAGAATAAGCAATAGATTTTATGCTTTTGTTTTGAAATATTTCTAAAGAATATTTCTTTATGTGTTTGTATGGTATAAAGGTACATAACCACATGAATTCTGTAGTGGAAACCAGAGATCAATGTAAGGTGTCTTACTCTATGGAGTGCCACAATAATTTTTAAACTATGGTCTCTCATTCACTTTGGAGCTCACCAATTGTGCTAGATAAGCTACATGGTCAGTTCTCCAGAATTTTACTGTCTGTTATCTACCAGTTATGAAATATTAGGTTCCAGGTCACCTAGCTTATTGTATGGTTGCAGGTAATGTGAGTTCACATCTCCATGATTGTATAACATTGAACCATATCCCTAGACCCCATGAAATAATTTTGATAAACAGTATTTGAGGGACAGTACAAGATTCCATACAACCTGGCTTTCTCTTAGGAACACCAAATTTGCAACGCTGAAGTACTCTTTACTGATGTGATTTTGTCATTAAACACTTCAGTGAGTGCTGTCTAAAAATAAATATTCTTCCCTTCTATTTAGCTGCAGTACAATTATAAAATAATGAGATAAAAAACCATCTTCTTTATTACAACAGTGCAAATTGCTTCATATATATTCATTATAAGTCATATGGCAAACAGCACACATTTGTTTTGTTTTCTTCATTTTAATGTAGGATATAACAACATCATATGCCTATATATTTATTTAATCTATATTAGCCTGAAAATTTCCCAAATTTCTATTTCTATTTTCATGAAATTGATTTCTTAAAAACAGAGTAATTCATTATATTGAGTGACCTTTTCACCTTCATCCTATTTTTTCATTATCATATTATGCACTTTTTGCAAGAATACCACAAATTAACGTAACACTTTCTTAGTAATTATACCAATACTCATTTGTTTTTAATGAACAGATTAATCTTTATTGTTTGTTGTTTTGAATTTTGACATTTTTAATAGATTTTTATTTATTATATTTATCGATTGGGGAGATTCTTTGAGACTATATTAATATTTTAATTGAAATTTAATTAAGGGCTTTAGCATTTAGAATGTTTTTTTTAATTATCATAATGAAATCACGTGACCCTGTAATCTCTGCTCTTGGGAGAGGGAAGCA
Organism: Peromyscus leucopus; assembly: GCF_004664715.2. Lineage (NCBI taxonomy): Eukaryota > Metazoa > Chordata > Mammalia > Rodentia > Cricetidae > Peromyscus > Peromyscus leucopus. The sequence continues at coordinate 35,791,711 of NC_051077.1, read as the reverse complement.
GGAGAATTAGGAGTTCAAATTTTCTTTGGCAAATAAGATTTTAAGGCCATATTGAGCTACATATTTTGCATGTTTCAGAAAAATAAGATTATAATTAGCACCCTCCAACCATTTTATTGATAACTTCTAGGTTTCAATTTTTAAAAACTTTGCTTTGCAATATGTTATAGGGAAAATGTCAAGCAATTATCTGAAGGTGCCAGCAGCTGGCCTTTCCTAATTGGCCAACTTTAAAATAATTGAAACATGATAGTCTCCATGCAGAGTCATTTTCTATTTCTATTTCTGGGCTTGACACATTTGTTCTTACATCCATGTTGTATAATAGCTGTACCTATCAAATGTAATAAAAGTATTGTTCCTTTATTTGATGTTTTTAGTTTTTAGTTTTTTTATATACGTTGAATAAGCATTAACATCTAAACACTCATGTTAATGCTAGAAATTTGTGCCATGTTTGAACAGATAATGAAGTCCAAACTGATATGTCTGACAGAATTGAACTGAACACCAGAGCAGTTCCTAATTACCCTCAAGAAGAAAGGTCTATATACATTGCACATTACCTATGTGCCACATCCTAGAGCCCATTTACTAGTTACACTGAGGGAGCAATACATTTTTAAAATAAATTTATTTTAATTATTATTAGATTTAAAGTGTATTTTATCTTAAATTAGTGTAAATATTTTTATAGGTAAAGATTAATTATATAGAAAATGTAAGCTAAAAATTTAAGAAAAATGACTATAAAGTATTTGTGATTATAAAAAATTCTCATTCGAAGATTATTCTCTAATGCAGAATTGCCAAAATTTTAAAACATACAATTTTTGAAGTTTTTTTATTCTAAATTCTTATATTTTCACAAAATCAATTCTTTATTAACAATGTTTACTATATATTATAAAAATGTTCAGCATATATCAATATATATATCCTATTCTCTGGCCGCCAATCAATCTTCTTTATAGTGATCTCTCAAATATGTTTTCTCACTTATTATTTCATTTTTATGTGTATGGGTATTTTGCTGTAAGCATGTATATGCCTGAATGACTAATGCCTGCAGAGTTCAGAAGAGTGTGTCAGATTCCTGGAACTGGAGTGATAGACAGTTAGTTGTAGACCACCATGTGTATGCTGAAGACCAAACTTGGGTCCTACAAAGGAGCAGTAAATGCTCTTAACCACTGGGCCATTTATTCAGCTCATTTATAATGTTTTTTTTTTTTTAAAGAATTTTGATAATATCGCTAACCAGTACCCCCACATTGTCATAAGACCACAATCTGAGCACTTTCCATTTCACTTGTATGTCTTCTATTTTAGAACATCTATGTTTTTGGTCCACAGTTGACTAATTGTGATGGAAATAGGTATTATCTTCTATAATTCTTGTCAGGTATCTATTTTATGGATATGTGCTTTCTCTAATAATTTTCTATGCATCACCTGGTATGAAAGTCTAGAGAGATGGAGCCTTTGGGGAAGTGATTATGTCACAAATGTGTGCTATGCCAAGACTAAGCTAAAATATAGGAGGGTGAAAGAAGACAGAAACAGCAGTCTTGTCATATTTCTTCTATTGGATCAAACATGTGGCAATACTATTAGCCAGGAGGAACACCAGCAAGTTAATGATGGACATCCTAATCCCCAGGAGTAAATCTGTGTTGTTTATTAATTACACATTTTAACAATCTTTGTTTTAACTGTGAAATTAAGGTGATAAGGCTCTCACTTTAAAAGTTATGGTATTTAAGGATCTTTCTCTTTTAAAGTAAATTTTACTTGTCACTGTGTTTTTATATGAAGCATCATCAATATTCAAAATGGAAAAAAATAAACATAGCTATTCTATATTTTTATAGGAGAATACCAGCAAGATGTAATCAGACAGCATCAAAGTTAACAGCTACTGTCAAGAAATCAAATTATCAGCTAACTCCAGAATCAACACACTGAATACTATTTCTTACATACTCTTGTTTTTGTTAATTTACTTGTAACAAGTAGTGTTAAGAGCAGTTGTCGTTTGCTAATCACACAAATACCTATTGACTTTTTCCTGGATGCTAAGTACTTACTCTTGAGATAAACATGACTAAGCCAATAAGGTCTCATGGCACAGAGTGTTAGATAGATAATTTTAAAGGGTGTATTAAAAAGTAGAGGACTAAAGACTGGAATTAGATGATCTATCAGTTAAATTCTCTTTCTATCCTTTCCATTAAATACTTGCCCTGTGTTCCGGTCAAACAAGATGATACAAGGAAAGCGCTGATGTTTCCCGCCTTTTGCCTAGCTCAATGAGTGCCTTTTTCATTGCTCATATCCCGAGTAGATTTTTCTTATTTCTTCTACTCTAATACCAGCCCTTTGTCAATATTACTATTTTTAAAACTGTTATGTTTACTTTAGTAATGTGTTTGTGTGTGTCTGTACGTGCCCGTGGGCATATGAATGCAGTGCCTGTGGAGGGCAGAACAGAATTTCATGACATCCATGAAGCCAGAGTCATGGAAGGTTGTGAGCTTTCTTGAATGAGTGCTGGGAATTGAAGTCAGGCCTCTGTGATGCAGAGCAGGAACGAAACTGCTAAGCGGTCTCCTGAGTCTTTATTATTTGTTTTTCCAGGCTATGTTCACTAACCTCTCATTTGTTAGCAGATTCTGTGTTTCTCGTTATCCTCCTTCTCTACTTAATGTTCTTTACTTATCTTTGTTCTGAGAATAAAAGGTAAAATAGTAATTTGACTCCAATGGCCAAGCTGATAAACCTCAGCTGTCCCTCATTATTTGTCACGTTCCCATTTTATTCTACTTATTATCCATATGTTAAGTCCTTAGGCATATCATGGTCTTCCTGGATTCAGGGGTAGAAGACGTGTCATTTACCTGAATGAGCCACATCTTTCTCACCAAATCAGCTGTTTCTTGCTAACCCACATACACGATACAGGCTTAGCTTACAATTCAGTTAATTATTAAACACTTCCCTCACCTTTGTCCCTAGTTGTTCTTTAGAAATATTCTGTTGCTTTGGATGAAGCATGCATCTTGAATTTCTATCCTGAAGCACCATAAAAACACATTGCTTATATAGTTAATCGATGTTGGTTTGCTCTGTGCTTTTTGTCTCCCTTAGAGCTACCATTCTTATAAACCATCCAGGCTTTCATAGAGTTCCTTTTAATAAATGCGTATTGGGAAATAATCCAAAATTTATTTCATAGTGTAAATATTTATTCAAAATGGAAGCAAGGTAAACATTTTAAAAGCAGAAAAATATCAAATCAATACAAAATATATAAAAATGTTTTGTTAGCAGCTTGATACTCAGTTGCAATAACCCATGCTTATTTTGAAAAACCTTTGATTGTCTCCTTACATGAGGCAGAAAGAAAGAAACAAAGAAAGAAGGAAGGAAAGAAAGAAAAGAAGAAAAAAGAAAGAAAAAGAAGAAAGGAAAAAGCAAGAAAAGCATATTAATTTATTCTTTGATTTATCACATTGTAATTATGTATAAGATTTAGGATATACAGATCATCTCATTTGATCCACAAATATACTTCATTTTATCAATTTTATGCCCTTAAACAAGAGAACAAAAACTTTTATACAAACCAACAGGATGAATTCCATCATATCACATCCATTAAAGATCAGTGGACAATTTAAAATACATTAAGTGGTCCTATCTTTCATATTCCTGAGGTGAGAAAATTATAACTTTGACTTAGTTTTCAATTTTATGAACTTGATAATTGAAAGTGTATCTCATGGAGTAGCCTCTTACACTCAGATTTCAAACCTAGCTTCTCTCGGAAGCTCAGGATACTGTCACAGGTGGATACACACAAACAAGGACTTGGTTTTGTACTTTGTGCCCTCCCTCCACACACTTTGGCCTCCCTCACTTCCTCTCTTTCTTTCTTCCTCCTTGGAAATATCCACACAGAGAAAATTAGTGCTTTTAAGTTAAAAGATGTGTTTCATTCACCTCCTGTAGACTTTCCTTCTGTTCTCTCTCTGTCTCTTTTTTTTTCTGTTTCCACTTGTGGTTCATTAGTGAAGATGAAAAGCACCTCTTTACATGGATGTCCTATCTCTGTAAGTTGCCAAGTCACACCCTGTTGTGTATTGTGTGAGGTAAGCTGAGTAATGTTTCTGAAGCTTGGTCTTTCAGAGAGATCTTGAGAAGTCCAAGGTCACATTGACAGGGTGCAGAAGGATGGCTGAACTGAGTGAAATAATAGTATGAGAGCTTTGTAATAGTGTAGCTGATTGTCATAGTTATAACTCTGCCTATAGATACTGTTATGTTTCAGACAATGCCATTAGTGGAATAAGAGCTGGAGCTCCAGGATTGTGCAATAAGAAACTTTTCTCCAACCTTTTCATACATCTTATGGTTATTCTTAGAAATGTTACATGGATTTTCATGAGTGATATCAAGATCTAACTTTATTTTCTCATAATAACTTTGCCATTTTTATTCAACTGGGGTTTTTATAGCCCTACTTAGCAATATAAGAAATGCATCTTACTAATCAACTAAGGAAATGTGGATGTGATTATTGATTAATAAAGTCATTACTAGATGCAGAATTAAGACCACAAAAGGTAAATCTACCCTTTCTATTTTATATATCACATTATGTTGAATTCTTTGTGTGCTTACAAATAAATGTGATAATATATAGTCAAGGAAGTTGGATTATCAAGCATCAGATTTACTGTGTTATCATGATGGCATATTAATAAGCAAATGTAAGGAAACATTTGTTGTGAAAACCAAAAAACTTTTGGCAAATCCAGTGCCTTTCTAAAAGCCTTATGTTTACATATTTCCTTTGGCGAAAATGTTTAAAGGGATTTCAGATAGACACAGCAAAAGTCCTGTTTACACACTTGGTTAATTTCTAATAAGTACATATTTGATTAAATGTTGATTTCATGGTATTTGTGGTTCTTTGGTTTTCTATAATAGTGATATAGCATATTTACTTGACTATAGATTCTGTAACTTCTTTTTGGATAGCTTATTTATAATAGCAAAACCTAGTGAGTACTATATGCATACTTGGAGAGATTAATAATACCAAACTTAAATTTATATGCTGTTACCATGCCAATGTATTTAAAAATTTGACCTTCAGCTTCTAATCCACTAAAATCATTCTCGCACTGAAAAGAATAGAGTATAATACTCAACATCAATTCAATACCTATGTTGCTAATATTTTCTTAGAAGGGGCCAGGTAACAAAAATAACTAAAATATACTTTCATTTTTGTAAGTGAAGTAATCTATATAAAAACACATAAATCAATGGGTGTGACTTTGTTTTTCCAGAAGGATCTTAATAAAAACAGATTGGAAAATGTATTTACCGCTGTCAGACCACACATAGGTAAAAACATTTTTCATACTCCAACAACAAAAAGCTCAATCTACCTAACATCAAAAATACCCATCATACTTTTTCTTTTCTGTTCTTCCTTCTTTATTTTCTACCTCTATCCACTCAGGGTCTATTTCTGTTCAAGTTCATATTACCTGAAACTTTTAGTTATATGTGATGCAATTATGCTACAATTTGGCATGCTATTACTGTTTTTTAATATTCTACCCAGTAACTCTTCTACAGTAATGTTAGTTTTATATTCTGGCTACAATTAATTTATTATGCATACGAGTTTCTTCTTAAACCTCATTTTAGCTCCACAATCTATGGGATAAAAATAAACCAGCAGCTTTCCTTACAGAATGAAAACATAGCAGGCTGGGTTATTTTGCTTCAAATTATCATGGCAAGCATCAAGTTCAACATCAGCTTGTCAGTTAAGCTCGTTTTTCCCCTTTGTCTGAAAGCGCCACATGATTTATCTTGGTAGGGGCCTGCTTTGTTGTTTCTATCTTACTGGACTTTCATTTCCTAGATATTCTGCCACAGGGTACTACTTTTTAATAAAGTTCTGTTTCAAAGATGCCAAACATAATGAAAAATAAAAACAACACTCAAACAAAAAACTCAGTGACAGACAGTGATTCCTAGTTGCAAAGGCCAGGGACTCTCCCAGCCTTCCATTAGGGTGACATGGGAAGTCTGTTACTTAAAAGATACACTACCCCACCACACTATTCAATGCCCCTCATGCAAAAAAAAAAAAAAATACAATGTTAATGAAAATTTCTTGTTTTGATATTTTAATGCATTAATATCATAAAGCATTGTTTTTCATGAAGGTCAGCGACCAGGCTTTAAGTCATTCCTTTTTATTAATGTTTATTTTTCCTTTTATTGGAAACTGATTATTTTTTCTCATGTGCTGATTATGGTTTGTTCTCCTTCTCCTTCCTGCCATGTTCCTCCCTACCTTCACTCTCATCCGGATCTATCCCCTTCATCTATCATTAGAAAACAGGCTTCTATGAGAAAATTATAAAAGATATATAACGAGACAAAATGTCAGCTAACACATTGGAATAAGACAAAAGAAGAGAAAGTAATGATCCTAAAGGAAGACACAAGAAAGAAAGACCCATGCTTTCACAAATCCAGGAATCCCATTGAAACACTAAACTATAACACATAATATAGATGTAAAGGAACAGTAGGGTAAAAAGATAAAAGAAAAAATATGCATGTACATATATTGAAATGCAATTTAAAAAAGTCCCTGATGTGACATTGTGTGACAAGGACCTTCCAATGATGCAATTATGCCATTGAGTTTGTTCTTTCTTGGCCATCTACTACTGGGCTTACAGCCTGACATTAAGAGTAGTTTGTTTCTGCGATGAGATTTCCTTGGAGAAAAAGAAATACTCATTTGTAAGTAGTTATCATTTGCAGATTGCTTCTGCTTTAGGAATGGGTGCATGTGTCAACTTTTTCTTTCAACTGTAGGACCCTGTAATAGTCTGAATGTAATTGGCCCCCATAAACTCATAGGGAGTGGCACTATTAGGAGATTTGGCCTTTTTGGAGTAGGTGTGCCCCTGTTGGAGGAAGTATATCATTGTGGGGACAGACTTTGAGGTCTCTTAAATTCAAGTTATGCCCAGTGTGGACACTGACTCCTTCTGCACCCTGCAGATCAGTTAAATGTTTTCCTTCATAATAGCTGCAGTGATCATGGCCTCTTCATAGCAACAGAAACCCTAACTAAGACAGACTCCTTCTGGTGAAGAAGGGAATGCTGACTCAGTTTTTGTGAGTTCATGTGTACATTGGTGCTACTGATTTAGAGGGCATTGTTTTCTTGGTGTCTTTCATGCCCTCTGGTTCTTTTATGCTTTCTGCTCTGCCTTACACAGAGTTATCAGAGCCCAGAAAAGAGGGATTTGCTGGAGATACTTCATTTAGGGCTTAGTGCGTCAAGATCTCTAGATGATCTCTGCATAATGTCTGACTGAGGATATCAATATTTATTCCCATCTGCTTCAGGAAGAAGCTTCCCTGTTGATGGTTGAGCAATGAAAAATTGTAGTATTTGGTTTTCACCTGGGTCCCTGTGCTACCTAGTCTCAGGTTCTTGGTAACCCAAGCAGTGTAAGGTGTGGCTGCTATTTTGTAAAGTAGGCATTAAGTGAAATCAAGTAATAGCTGGTTTCTTTCACAAGCCTTGTGTCACCATTGCATTAGTGTGATTTTGCAGCGAAGACACTACTATGGATTGAAGGTATTGCATTTACATTTCTCTCTCAGTAGCTTCCAGAATATCTTGCTATATCAATTTGGGTTGAAGACTCTGTGAAGGCATCAATCCACCTTTGCTATGTTCAAAGAATTTTGTAGGTGTTGTCTTTCAATGGGACCTTACCATTAGTATGTGAGAAGAGAGCAACTAGAGTCCAGAAAACAGCTTCCGTGTTTGGAGGTTCTCATGGGATCTCTCTGGCTAACAGCTCCATTAGATTTAACACAATCCAGGTACAGGAAGATTCACTTAGTAACAAAAGATGGCCAGTAGGGTCTCTGATGCCTCCATTATTTTGCAATTTCATTTTGATAGCCTTCATTTATGTATATAACTTAGGAAGCTTCTACTGTATTAAGTTTCCATAATGCCCCCGTCAAATAGCCCTTAATTTTAGCTGTTTCTCCCTGTATTCCCTTCTTGTCCCCCTCCCATCCCCTCTCCCTTTTCTTCCTTTTCTGGCCTGTTGGGACCCACAGAGACTCCATAGTGAGAACTTATTCAATCTTGACTCAAGGTCAGAGAATCTGAGCTTGTTTTGCCTAACAAGGCAGCAATCAAGATGTTTTGACCAAAGGCATGGCTACCAGATGTCTTGAGTACTAAGGAGGTATTTACACTTGATTGTACTTTGTACCTTGATCTTGGGGGGAGGGTCTTTTGTCTCTTCCTTTATTAGGAGACAAAATTATTTATTATTTTATTAGGCTGTGAATAATAAACCCAGGGTGCCTGTGGTATTGACCCAGAGCCCTCCCAATTTTTCCGAAGTCTCTGCCTTTTTTTTTTTTTTTTACATCTGCATCTCTATTTTTCATATCTATTAATTCGTAATTCTCACTCCTCCGTTCAAGACTGTTTGATAATCAGGCAGGACCTGACAAATGGCATCTGAACAGGGACCTTGAATATGGAAGATAAAAATGAAGAACACTGAAATTTGAAATGAGCACTTGGAATGTCAAAAGTGGATGTGCAGTGAGAAACTCTCAGGACTAAAATTGTAAATATGGGGCAGGGTAATAGTAGACAGTTGTTTGTAAATTTGCTTAAAGATATTTTAGAAGTCAGAGGCTCTCAAAAAGGCCTGTCAGAAGCTGGCCCTGAGATGACACCCAGATAAAAATCTGGACAATGCTGCAGAAGCAACCTAGCCATTTGAATTAATTCAAGCTGCATACAATGAGTTGAGTGACCCTCAGGAAAGAGCATGGTATGATAATCATAGAGAGGCCTTATGACCTCTCAAGGAGAGCTTGATGAAGAATGCCAAGATGACAGTTTACCTGTTATTCTGGTTATAGAGACAATGAAAATGGTTGCTATGCAGTATATGGTGAGGTCTTTGAGCTGACTGCAAAAGAAGAACTAGAATGCCTGTCAGAGGGAGATGTTGAGGATTTTCCAAGCTTTGGTGACACCCAGAGTGATTATGACACCATGGTACACCCTTTCTACTCTTACTGGCAGAGTTTCTGCACACTGAAGAATTTTGCTTGGAAGGAAGAATTTGATACTTGTCAAGCCTCGAAATGCTGGGGAAGAAACAAGCAATAGAAAAGGAAAACAGAGAAGTTAGAGACTAGGCAAGGAGGGAAACAGGTGGCTGGCCTAAAGGAAACACGGAACAGCCAGCAGAGACAGCTGTAGAGAAAAAAAAAAAAAAAAAAAAAAAAAAAAAAAAAAAAAAAAAAAAAAAAAAAAAAAAAAACCTTGTGGAGGAACAACAGTAGAACAGTTGCATGTAAAAGGAAATGGCCATGATTGAACTGGTAGCCCAGGACAGCCCTGAGTGGGCCAGGTGCCTCATGAAGGAGCTCAACCAATATAGCATGAGTACCTGGAGTTCAAGAAACAGATGGTGACTGCTTGGCCACATTGAGGCTAAGTTAGGCTGTTCAGGCTTGGGGTGATGGCTGGAGAAAGGACTGACAAAAAGGACCAAGATGCATCACCCAAGGAGGAAAGGAAGCAGTCACGGACTCCTGAAAGAGACCGGGACCAGAAGCCCTCCCCATCTAAAGATCGGACGTGTCATTGTTCACAGGATAGGCAGCAAGGAGGTAGCCATTATCACTCTTGGTCCCCTTCCAAGTCAACAGAGACAGAGAGTGAGATCAAGAAGGGGATCAGAATAAGAAGGAGCAGGACCTAGACAAGGCTAGACACAGGAAGGATAACGGCCACAAAATATCCAGCTTGTCTCGTGGTCAGGAAGAGATTTCAAATCTCAGAAGGACAGAGACTCCAAGAAGGTTAATGAGCATGAACATGCTGACAAGAAACCTAAGGTCCAGCCACTGTCTCGGGCCAATAAAAAAAAAAAAAAAAAAAAAAAAAAGGCTGAGGAAGCAGCTGAAGCTAAGCCCAAGTTCCTCTCCAAAGCAGAGACGGAAGCTCTGAAGCAGCGGTGGCTCAGAGCCCACTGGGCTGAGCCTGTGAATGGTGAAGGGGGCGTTGTAAGGTGGAGACCATGTCAGAGCCAATCCCTGAGAGTGCAAGCCAGGAGGGTGAGGAAGAGGATAATGATGAGGACGACAGGTGAGGAGGAAAGCAGCACCAAGAGCATGGTGGGCAGCAGCAGATTCCAGCCAGCAAGGCCTCTTCAGCAGCTTCCAGTACTGAAGATCAGTACTGCCGCTCATGGACCGCAGTGCCAGCAGCTTGGAGGAGAGTGCCTTGGTGATGATCCCAGAGGAAGGAGAGCAGGTTTGACAGCGCTGGAGTCCCTGGAAACACCGAACAAACCCGGTCAGGTGTCTTGATATTCTTGTTGCTGTGGGATACAATGCAGATGACACCAGGATGTCTCAGATTGAGAGGGGGCAAGTTGTTGGCTTTTAAAGATGCTCCCAGCAGTAGTTGCTCTTGGATTCCTCCACCTGCAGTTGTTATTCGACCATGATAAAGCAATGGATGTTTGCAGCCCTTCAGTGGGAGACCACTGAGTTTCCAACCCTAAGCTCTCCAAACAGACCAGAGTCACAGAGACACTTAGCTCTATCTCTGTTTGATACTTTTAACTTAGAGTTGAATTTTATTTGGGATACTTGCCAAACTCCACTAAAAAGGGGAGAGAGGGGAGAGGGTAGAGAACTCTATCTAGTCAACTGCTATGATATGATTTAGAGAGACATTGGCTAAATCTGGACATCTAACTGTAGAAATTCCCAACACATGTTAAATTTCTTTTGTTAAATTCACACAATGCTATCTTTTGGGAGTAAAATTATGAACCTCCTTGTGAGCAGTACTGTCCATACTTGCTTAGCAGCTTGGAAAAAGTGCTGGGAGACAGTGGAGTCATGTACTAATATGTTTCTATGGGATCTTTTCAGATGCTGTTTCTATATATTTGCATTTTGTTTTGCTGGGTTTATTCTGCATATAATGGACAAATCTGTCTGAAATCTTCAGCTTCCAGTCTCTAGATGTTAAAGAGGTTGCCAATGTAGGAAAATTGGCACATTGTGTACACTGTTAAAATCTGTAGGGAAGATTGTCCTGTAAATGATTTGGGGGTGTAAATTTGTTCAGCTCTTTCTAAGCATTAGGGGCCCAGACAGCACAAGGCAGGTGACAGCCTTTGTTACAGATTCATTATGGCTTGAGCAGCATATAAAAACTTGAGAGCAGGTGGAAAACCAGGCCCTGATCTTGAGCTTTCAGTGGAGTGTTAAGACTGGTATCAGAACTGGCCGTTTGAACTTTTCATACCTCAAAAATGGGAAGGACAGGAGCAGGTCAAAAGCAATTGGTATTTTGATTTCACCTATACATAATTACTTTATTCAACTTTGGTGACTCATAAACTGTTTTGTATAGGAATGGAGAAGTCTGCTTTTTGGTTGTTAGGAGATGAGGTTCAAGGGTTAAAGATAAGAGCTCATTTGAAATGTCATGCTAAATATAACTAGGTGTGTGTAACCTCTTCTATTTTCAATGAAAGTGTTACTGGATGAAAAAAGGTTAGAGTTCATCTGAGAGGAACTTGGTATGATGCTAATGAATCCCTAGATTTGATGCAGTTGCATCAAGAAACTACTGATTTTAAAAAGGTGAAGTTAGATTTTGATCCAGCTAGACTGCTGTAGACATCCTGGACCAGTTTTAAAAGGCTATCCCATCTTGGTCATTCCTTTACTCCTGTAAGGAGGTATTGATGCCATATGAGCATATGCCTATGATTATCAAACTACTGTGAACTCTCAATGGAAAGTTGATTCAGAGCTGCACAGAGTTAGGCTCTGCACCCTTTCTTGAAATTCTCCAGAGGCTAGTACTCAATCACTGGGTGGTTAAAAAAAGACAACCTAAGACAGGCACAGTCATCCAAAGGGTCAAGAGGACCTTTAAAAAATAATGAAAAAGAGGAATTGTGGGGGCCCACAGAGACTCCATAGTGAGGCCTTTTTCTATCTTGACTCAAGATCAGAGTGTCTGAGTTTGTTTTGCTCAGCAAGGCTGCATAGCAAAATGTTTTGGCCAAAGGCATGGTTACCAGATTTCTTGAGTACTAAGGAGGTGTTTACACTTGTTTGTACATTGTACCTTGACCTTGAGAGGGGGAGGTCTTTTACCTATCCCTTTGCTGGTATATAAATAGACTGTGAATAATAAACTCAGAGCAGCTGTGGTATTAACCCAGACCCCTCCTGATGCTAATTCTGTGTCTCTGCCTTTTTCTCTTATGTCTATCTGCATCTCTATTTTCTTAATCCTCACTCTTCCACTGAAGACTGTTTGATAGGCAGCAGGACCTGGCAGCAGCTCTCCCTTCCATAACTACATAATATTTTTTCCTTTTTATCATTTGTAATTTTACCTAATTTTTATGTTATTGAATCCAGCTTTCCTTCGGTTAAAATTATAAGGAATCATGATAAATAATGACATCATCAATTTTATTTTCAGTACTGACTTAGAAGCATAGATTCAGGTTAAGTATGAATTTTAAAACCTAATTCTTAATGTATATTTTTTTAGAAAAATTAATCTACTTCTATATGAAGCTTTGTAAACTGAACATTTTATTTGCTGTATTTCTGTGTATAATAGGCAAACTGTATAAGATACAAAACCGAATCTAATACTTTTTTAATTGAGTGCTACATTAAAATTAGGTAATATATTTTTTCCTAATAAATTAGTATACTTTGAAGTTTTATAGCCTAAAATGTTATGAGGATAATTATTTCATTGTGATATGATAAATTGTGTAGTATTGAAAAATGGGCATTTATTTCTTAGTTTCTTTCTTGTTTAAGAGAAGTCTCATGTAACATATACAGGCCTGGTGTGCAACCTTGCTATTTAGCCAACTGTGACCTTGAATTTTTCCTTTTCTGCCTCTATTCCCTAAGGAAACAGCCATACTTTGTCTTGTTCTTCGTTCCACACACAAAGTTACTCTGCCTCCTTTTGAAATTACTCCAAAATCATGAGCCAAGACCAACCTGTATGCCTATAAGTTGATTTATTCTGTCACAGTGGTGCAAAAGTCACACACAAAAAGAAAATTTGTACCAGAAAAATCAGACAGTGGCTGTGATCAAGCTGACTTTGGTCTTCCAGGCTGGTTTCTGGAAGGAATTTGGAAAAGTTTAAAACTGCAGAACTGAGAGATAAAGGGAGAGTAACAATTTAGAGGTAAGGCTTCCTTTAAAGCTGTGGCTACACTAATATTGGTAAATCCAGTATGATTAGTAAAATACTTGCTCCCTTAAAGAGAACATCCTGTGTACTGAGACAATAAGAAAAATGTGTTGAGAATAAGGCATCAACCATGAAGACTCCAAGGTCTCAAAAGAGAAATATTGATGGCTATTCTTGGTTGTCAACTTGGCTATATCTAGAATTAACTGAAAACCAAAAACAGAGGAGACACTATAAGGGATTTTTGCTTAATTTGAAGTAGAAAGATCTACCTCTTAACTGAACCTTTGAAGTAGGAAGAGGAACATTCATCCAGATCTTTTGAGCCAGGGAAAATGTACAGCAATTCTGGACCATAATTTCTTCTGGAAGGCTGTATAATTACATGGAAGAAGGGACTGTGTACTCTGTGCTGCTTGCTCTTAACTTTTTACCAAATTCATTCCTTTACTGGCATTAGAACCTATTTCTTCAGGATTCCAGTGCAGACTGAAGACCAGATGAAGCATCCAGCCTTGTGGATTGAGCAGCTACTGGATTCTTGGACTTGCCATTCATAGCCATCCATTGTAGGCTTAGCTAGACCACAGCCTCTAGACAACCCCATCTAATACAGAAGTCTGTTAAAATTACTATGGAATTTCAGTGACTTGCTGGTAGAGGACTACCTGGGGAAGTGTTTTCCAAGGATCTTTTCTTCAACTTTCAATGCAGGAGAGTGGACACAAGTGCCAAAAATGGAAGTGACAATGCGACAGGGTGTCCCAAGTCCATTAGAGCTTACATTATGAAGCTAGACATAGAACTCAAGTTTTTAATGTTAACACTCCTGGGTTATTGTCTGACTTTGCTTATGTCATTGAATATTGAAGGAGGTAAATTCATTTTTATCTTTTTAGGGCTCATGGCATAGAGTTTTCATTGAGTCTCAGTGAGCTGTTGAAATCTGGAATTTTAAGAATTGTTTGAACTCTTAAGAGAAAAAAATAAACAGAATGTGTTTTGATGTATGCATTGGTCATGAGACTTTAGGGACCAGTGCACTATTATGTCTTGAATCAAGAATACAGAACAAGTTCCAGGACAGACAATATCAGAATGCCAAAAATATAAAACCAAAAACTCATAAATGGAAAAAGAAAGAAAAGTTGGAGACATAACATTTGCAAGAGAAATATAACACAATCATAAGTAATATTAGAAACCTTCACTGACAGTTTAAAGAAGTTCAGAGAACATTTTTTAAAAAATGAAAAACAATCAAATTTGGAAAAAGCATAGATCAATCATTAAAAATTTCAAAATATATTTGGTTGTGAGCCTAGCCTTTATTGGCTGAGCCATCTTTCCAGCCCTAAGTAGATGTTAGTAGTAAAGTAAAGGATAATCATTGCTGCTGCAATCCACAGCTCCAGAGAGGCTACTTAACAAGAGGATCCTAAGATCTCCCTGGGAAGGGGGAATTGAAGAGATTTTGTGGGTGGACTGGGCGTGGGTGGGGATAGGAATATGAACTATTAGGGTGAAGGGGGGAGCTTACTTAAAGAGCCAACTGGAAAAGGAGGAATTTCAGGGTCAAATAGAAACTTGGTGCAAAAGTAACTCCCAGGAATCTACAAGCATGGCCCCAGTTAAGACTCCTAGCAATTGTGGAGATGTAGCCTGAACTGGCCATCTCCTTTGATCATGCAAGACTTCCAGTGGAGAGATTGGAACACCAACCAAGGAGTATAACCTTCAACCTAGTCTGTCCTGCCTGTGTTATGTGCTGGGGTAAAGGTGGCACAGAGATTTCAGGAGTGGCCAACTGATGACTGCTCCAGTGTGAGACCATGACAGGAGAGTGAGCCAACCCTTGACACTGCCTGGAGCTCCAGGACCCAGAGGATGGGTGGCCCAGATATCTAAAATAGAAGCAAACATGACTGAAGGGGGAAAATATATTAATGTAATGGTGCCTAAGGATATTCTGCTATACTCATAGATTGGTGTCTATCCCTATAGTTATCAGAAAGGATTTGTCCAGCAACTGGTGGAAACAGATGCAGAAACCCACACTCAAACATTAGACCTAGTTCAGGGAATCCCTGCCAGAGAGAGGGAAGAAGGATTGTAGGAGCCAGAGGGGTCAAGAACTCACAAGAAAATGGACAGAATTAACATACCTGGGTTCATAGGGTCTCACAGAGACTGAACTGACAACCAGATAGCCTTCATGGGAAGGACCTAGGCCTTCTGCATATATGTGACAGTTGTGTAGCTTAGTCTTCTTGTGATATTCCCAACACTGAAAGCAGGGACTATCCCAATGTCCTTTATGGGCTTTGGGGACCGTATTCCTCATAATAGGATGCCTAGCCCAGCCTTAATACAAGTTGAGGTGCTTGGTCTTACAACAACTTGATATGCCAAGTTCTGTCAATATTCATGGGAAGGTTGCCCTTTTCTGAATAGAAAGGAAGAGGAGTGAATGGAGAGGAGTGGGGGGGGGGTTGGGAGAGAATGACTAGGAGGAGAGGAGGGAGGAGAAACTGTAGTCAAAATGTAAAATTAAATAAATAAATAATAAATTTCAAAGAAAAAGTCATTATTAGAACTAATCAGAAACTGTAAATGCTTCATTTTCTAGAAGGAAAAGAAAAAAATTCTCAAAACAAAATTTAAATTCTACTGAATGTATCTATAATGATCAATGATAAAAAAATGATTTTAAATATAAAATTTAATTATTTGTTATCCTTTTTTACTATTTCCATTTTAAAATTCTACCATCAAAGAGTATGGTTTTAGAAAGTGGGATGCTTGTGAGTTAATTAGATTGTGATACAGTGAAGAGAAAGAAAAATCTCATGATAGAATTAATTGCCTTAAGGAAGGAGGACTTTCAAAATTCATCTTTTTAATACATGACATAATGAAAAATGCCCATCTATCAGATAGACAGGCACATCTGACAACTTGACTGAGTCCCTTGGGCTTTGAATTCCCAGCTTCCACAACTGTGGGAATCAATATTTGTTGATTAACTCATCTAATATTTTGTTATTTCAGCCCAGGAAGATTGAGAAAAAAGTTACTATAATTCATCAACTGTAGACCTTCAATATCAAATATATTAATGGGTATTCTCTTGGATGATGAGAAATATCATTTGATAAAGCTAATATGAAATACACTGATGCTAAAACAGTGTTAATAGGGAAACTGTGGCTTTTTGTTGTTGTGTGAGATCAGAATACAGATTATATTAAAATTGAAAATTTTGTGTTTAAAACCTAAGAAGTAAAAGGAAACACAGGCAGTCCATCTAACACATAGCTGTATGAGGTAAAGATTATAGAACTGAGAAAAAGTAGTACATTCCTACAGATTTATGAATTTAAATAAAATACCCGATTCCTGGCTGAAGAGCAAGGTAAGAATCATGAAAAGGCAAGGAAGGGATACATTGAATGGCATAGAGGGGCAGGACAGATAACATGCCAAAATGTTGACTATCCACATTGTAAAGGAAACAATAGACTTCTACTTACAGTTTTAAAAGCCTTAGATGCATGAGATATATCCCCTACCCCAGCTACGAATCGAAAGAGTCAAGACTGTATGGAAACAAACTGTAAAAACAAAATTTAGTTCATGGGGTTGGTAAAGCAAATATATAAGAGGAGCTAGCCACAGCTATATAATCCTTTCCTCCTAGGCCTGGAGAAGACTGGAGTGTATTATTACTGAGCAAGACTGTCTTAGTTACTTTTCTATTGGTGCCCTGAGACTCCATGACCAAGATAAATTATAGAAGAAAGAGGTTATTGAGGACTTGTAATATCCGAGAGCATTCCATGACCATCATGGTAAGGAGCATGGCAACATCAGGGCAGGCATGGTGTTGGAGCACCAGCTAAGAGCTTACATCTTTAGCTGCAACTAAAAGGTAGAGAGATAATTGAGAACCATGAGAACTTTTAAAACCTCAAACCATTTCTCTAGAGACATACCTCTTCCAATAAGGCTACACAATCCAATCCTTCCCAAACATTTCTACCAACTGGGGACCATACATTCAAATGCATTGCCCTGGGGGTCATTCTCCTTAAAACCACCAAAAGAACCTTGTCAGCAAATCACTCACAAAGCTATTATGTCTTCAGATTCTATGGACCAACACCCCTATGACAGTTACTATGCAAGGAAAGAGCCTGACAATTGGAAATAGTAGTAAGCAAGTAAGATCAAGAAAATCATTAAAAAGTATAGAAAGATAAAAAAAAAAGTCTTCTGAAAGAGTCTAGAGAAAAATAAATTTCAGAGTAAAGAAAATTAAAAAATGAATATTAGTAAGAAAACTTTAGCTATACATAGCTATCAAGCATCAAATATCTATTCAATAGAATTAAAAAGTATGAACAAAAAGAAAAAAAAAAAAAAAAAAAAAAAAAACAAATCTCAATATCTATCATCAGAAATTATAAAGGCCATGAAAGCTTGGGATAATATATCTCAATTGATGGAAGCAGATTATGGGAAATCAGGATGGCCACACAAAGCCAAGCTATTTTTTTAACTGATATATATACAAAGAAAATAAGGACAAGCACAAACTAAAACAATTCCTGACTACCAAACTAGCAGGCAGACTAGGAATCAAAACAGGCCCAAAAAGAAGTGAGCATACAGAAAAGAATAAAGTTTGTGACAGAAATGATTAACAGGGCAGAGCTGGGAAGAACTCGATCTTGCTGGACAAAGCAAGTATTGATAGGATGAAGAAAATAACCAATGATAATCCAACCAGCCACAAACCAAGAAATCAACAGCATGAGAAAACTGAGAAACTCTGGAAGGACTAGAACACCCAACAATAGAGTCTTAGATGACTCTGTGTCCTTGAAGAACTCCTGTTGGAAACTGAGAACATTGTAAATTAGAAGAAAAGTGACAGAAAAATGTATCCAAAATTTTAGTATTCAGCAGAGGGTCTTCTGTTTTCTATGTCCATTGGTATGACAGTGTTTAAACAAAAAAAAAAAAGAATTATTACATGAATATGTGCAGTTAGCAATGCATCTGAAGGTCAACAAGAACAACTCAAAATGCAAATCAATAGGTGACAGAAACAATAAAGATTAGGGCAAAATTAATCACGTGGAGAGTATATAATTATAGGGAATCAAGGCACACAGAGATACAGCTTTAACAAAAACAATAAGGTTGACAAACTTTCTATACAAACTCGAGAAAAGAGAGAGAAGGGGCAATAAACAACAGAATTAAATAAAATTAGAATTATAAAAGGGAACATTACATCAAACTCCAATAAAAATCCAAGGAGTTGTTACTTATTAATTTGAAAATTTATATTCCAAAAAACTTGAAAAAAATCTAGACATAGTAGTTAAATCAGTAGACATATACAATTTACTAAAACTAACTTTAAAAAAAAAAAGAACATGTTAAGGAGATCCATAGCATAAAACAAAATTGTGGCCATGAATAGTCTCTCAACAAAGAAATCCCAGGGCTAAATACTCTTATCCCTTAACTGTACAAAGCCTCTGAAGAATAACCCAAGTTCTCCTTATTCTGCCATGAATTAAGAAGAGTAAATAGCACTAATCTTGTACTAGAAATCAAGTATTACCTTGATACTAATACAGGTAACTGCAACACAAAATATAAAATTCTTTACCTAATTCCCTGATGAGCACCAACACAGAAATTCTCAAAAAAAAAAAAAAAAAAAAAAAACTTCCAAACTCTGGGCTATCCACCCTGCCACCCTGGGTTCCTGGTCATCCAGGTAGTGTCAGCCATGGGTTCCCTTTCCTGGAATGGGCCTCAGCTTGGACCAGTCATAGTTTGTCCACTCTCACAAGTTCTGAGACCTAGAATAGAACCAAACATGACTGGCAAAAAAGAAAAGAAGAATAAAAGTCAATAAAATAATTTGTAATGATATTCTGCTATATTCATAGATGAGGACCTTGCCAAGCCCAATCACCATCTCAGGGGATTCCTCTGGCAGCTGATTGGAACAGTTGCAGCTGCTGGGAGCAGAGACCCACAGTCAAACATTAGGCAGAGCTGAGGGAACCCAAAGAAAGGGTGAGGAGAAGGATTATAGGAAACAGAGTGGTCAAGGACACCAGGAGAACACAGTCCACATAATCAATTAAGCAGGGCTCATAGGAGTTCACAGAGACTGAAACACCAATCATGGAGTCTGCATAGATCTGTTATAGGTCATTTGCATATATGTTGTCGTTTAGCTTGGGGTTTTTGTGGGACTCATAACAGTTGTAGTGTGGGTGTCTTTGATTCTTTCACCTGCTCATGGGACCCTTTTCCTCCTACTGGGTTGCCTCATGCAGCCTTGATATGAAGGTTCGTATCTAGTCTTTTTGTAACTTGTTACATGGTATTCAGGTTTTATTTTTAATTAGCTGGTCCAAATATATTGAATAACTGACCATGGGGTTTCCATCACTGATTGATACAACTATGACACAATTGCTCCATTGAATGCTCAGAGAGTAACACAGAAGAAGAGAAGGAAAGATTGTAAGAACCACGATTGTGAGAATATGTCTTCTGTATATGACAGAGAAACTGCACTCATAAAATATCATCGATCTGGCTGCCTAAACAAAACCTGCACTATTTGACAGGCCAGTGTGGTTGCAGAAATCTCACAAGGACCCATACCCTAGATGAATAGTTATAAGTAATTAATGGCTATCATGAGACAGAGAATCAGTCTTTTCAAAGGACAAGCCCCTGATAGATCATCCAATCCTAACTAACACATATACATATGAGCAACATTAAATGGACTCAGAAGACTGAATTTTTAAATACATGTGTATGTCAGAGAAACCCTGTCTCAAAAAACAACAACAAAAATACATGTGTATGCAACAATTATTAAAGTAGAGGTGGTAATGACTTTGAAAGGAACGATACAGATTGGAGGAAATGGAAGAGGGAAATGGAGAGGTGGAAGATATATGAATACAGTAGGTATGTATACATAGTATATATATGTGTGTGTGTGTGTGTGTGTATGTATATGTATATATATATGTATATATGTGTGTATGTATAGTATTTTGTTCCTGTAGTTCAAGCAAACAAAGACAAACATGTTTTAATATAAATAAGCAGGTGATAACATTAAACAGCAAGAAAATTTGTTTAATAATGGGGAAATATTAAAATAAAATTGAAGAAGAAAAAAGGATTTACATACAAATGTTTTACTCTTAACTTTTAAGTGAATAGTGCCTACAGTTGGAAAAATAAAATTTAAAATTATATAGTCATAGTACTTAGATTAAAAACAGCCCATTTCAAGAATCAAAAAGGTAATGTTGAAGGTGATTTTGTCTGAGGATGAGCCAGTAAAACAGAGGTGGACTTATTTATTCACTTTAGGGTTTAGTGTTTTATTGGATCATAGGCAGCAGTTACATGTATCATTTTCGTTCAGAACATGGGAAAATGCAGAATTCTGAATTATCAATTTTATTGTAAAAATTAGTGAATATAGATTATGAGCTCTTGAAAGAAAAACAAAACAAACTTGTATTCTTAAGATTCCCCTGCATCTCACACTCCACAATACAAAGCTGCTATTTTTGTAGGTCGTTAGCTTATCACATACAGTTCTCTTAAGAGTTATGTTCACAGAGAGGTAGATGCTTCAGCAGTGCCACACAAGAATTGTGATCCTTGTGGTTTTGGGCACAAATGCTTAGGCAAGGGAAAAAAATGATCAATTTGGAGCTTAACTCATTAAATTAATAATGAAGGCCAGGGATGTAGGGACCATAGATTCTGTCATTTCCCCCTTATAAATGAGAAAAACAATAAGAATGTTTATGACTTTAGGAAGAGCAAAAGAAAAAAAAATGAAACTGAGACTTGCCTTGAGAAAGTTAACTCATGATGCATATGGGGCCTGATCAATTCTTTAATTCTATTTCTTCTTAATTGACTTTAATTGCCAGTACTTGTCAACAAGGACAAACAGACCTTAAATTTTAAATGAAATGATGCAAGCCATATTAAATAGTACCTGAATACTTCAAGCCAGTTCATTTGCATGTGGCAATAGCTTGCATGTAGTGTTCTTTGTTTCTATAGTAAAAATAAAAATCAAACTATACTTCTCACATTCTCAGAATAAGCATTTATGGATCAGGTGTATTTCATTAAAGAGCTATATTTCCTTTTGAAATTTCTCAGGAATGGGATGCAAAAATTGAAAAAAGAAATAATCATTGTATTTATCTAATATTTGTTCCTAAAATCCATTGTACAGTATTAAAACAAAAGTTGATTTAAGGTTTATAGTATTAGGTAAAATTACACCCAATGAAACTGAATGGAACAAATACTAGGCTGCTAATACAATATGCAATTTATAAGAATTCATTTAAAGTGCTAATGTTAAGTATTTTCTCTCCATTAGACATCTAAGAGGAATGTACTCCTGGTTATAATCACAGCCATTTTTTGATTTCAGCAATGTCAACTAAACGTTAGAAAGTGTGATGTTCAAAAGTACTTTCTAAAGGACTAAATAATTTTTAAACACTAATTAATTGTTTATTAACTTGTTTAATAAGTCATTCAAGAACATGTTAGTCACTGTCACAACATACTCCTGAAGCCAGTATGAATGTGTTTCTAAAAAGTTTCTCCATTTTGACAGAATTGTGAAGGCAGAATCAAATGGGTGACTTCCATTGAAGGAAGCTAATGCAAGTTTAACTAAATTAGCCTCATCAGAAGTTGAGTTTTTAGAGGGTTTGCCTCTTAAGGAAGTACTTACAGCTTGTTTGTAACATCAATATGCTGCTTCTGATAACAGTTAAATGTTATCTGAAATTGAAATACAACTATTTTTCAAATACAGGTCAAAGATTCTACATTCAAATACTATTCTTTCAATAAATTTTATCATGTTGTTGCTGTTTTCTTCCTATCATTTTCTCATCATGATGAGAAAATTATTATAATTAACAAGAAATTGTCTTCATGAAAAGTAGTATCAAAACTTAAACATTAATATATTGAATATCATACTTTTTGCATTTAGTAGTGAAATATTAGGTGTGGTGATATTTTGTTTGTGCTTTCACAAATAAAGCTTGCCTGGAGATCAGAGTACAGAGCTAGCCACTAGTTGACCATAGAGACCAGGCACTGGTGGCACACTCCTTTAATCCCAGTGATTGGAAGGAGAAAGCAAGATCAGGAACTCAAAGCTACACTGGGCTATAGGAGATTAATCCAGTCTAAAAGAAAAACAGCCAGGCAGTGGTGGCACACACCTTTGATACCAGCCCTTGGGATCCCATGTCTTTGATCCCAGTACCTGGGAGGCACACATGTTTAATCTCAGCATTTGGGAAATGGAGACAGGAAAATAAGGAAGGAGGAGACAAAAGCACAGCCTTCACTTTGGTATAAGGATTCTGTAGAGGTGAAAAGTCTTTCTAGTAGTTGGCTCCTTTACTTCTTTGATTTTTCAGAATTTACCTAATATTTGACTCAGGGTTTTTATTATTAAGACCAATTAGAATTCGTACTACAATTCAGCATAAAAATTATTTTTTTCTTGGGTGGACTGGAGTCAGGTAGGGTAGAGAACAGAAGGGATCATTGTTGAGGAAGGGGAGAGAAAATACTGGGAGAAATGACTGGAATTGGGGGCCATTTGGGGGTTGAGAGACTAGGTGAAACCTAGTGCAATGGAAACTACATGGAAAGTATGAGAATAACTCGAGCAAAGACTCCTAGTAATGGGGGACATGGTGCCTGAACCAGCCATTTTCTGTAACCAGGCAAGGCCTCAGGTAGAGATGGGATACCAACCCAGCCACCAAACCTTGGAACCTACAGTTTGTCCTGCCTGCAGTGTTCTAGCAAAATCATCATCAAAGAGACCACAGAGACTTCATCCAGCAACTAATGAGAGCACATGCAGAGTCCCACATGTAAACATTAGGCAGAGCTTGGGGAACCCTTCAGTGGAGGCAGAGGGAGGATTAGAGGAAGCAGAAGGGACAACACCAATACAAGAACAAGGCCCACAGAATCAATTGACCAGGACCTATCGGGGTTCTCAGAGATCTGGAAGCCTGTAGGATCTGATCTAGGACTTCTGCATATATGTTACAGCTAAGTAGCTTGGTGTTCTTGTGGGATTCTAACAGTGGGAGTGGGGGGCTGTCTCTGACTCTTTTGCTTACTTGTGGGACCATTTTCTTCTTACTGGGTTGCCTAGTCCAGTCTTGACATGATGATGTGTATCTAGTCTTATTGTAGCTTGCTATGCAATTAGATGCCCCTGGGAGACCTGCTCTTTTCTGAGGAGAGGCAGTGGG
Source organism: Peromyscus leucopus (assembly GCF_004664715.2). Lineage (NCBI taxonomy): Eukaryota > Metazoa > Chordata > Mammalia > Rodentia > Cricetidae > Peromyscus > Peromyscus leucopus. Next base: position 35,767,954 of record NC_051077.1, on the reverse strand, counting down.
GAATGGAGGTGGGAGAGAAGAGAGGTAAGAGGGAAAGACTGGGGAGAGAGAAGAAGGGAGGAGAAACTGTGGTTGGGATGTAATGTATGAGAGAATAATAAAAAAAAAAATAAAAAGTAACATTTTTTTTCTAAAATAATTTCCATACAATGTATTTTGATCATTGTAACACAGATCTTGAAAGGTCTTATAATAAAATACCCAGAGCCAGATATCAGGGTGAAAGCTGAAAGATCAGAGAAGATCTTTCTAAATAGCCACCAGTTCTTACCTCTACAAAATCCTCAGTCTAAAGAGAGTGAGTTCTTGTTTCTTTGTGCCTTATATACCTTTCTCTGTCCAGACATCAATTCCTGGAGTTGAACGTGTGTGTTCTTCCTAGCACTGGGATTAAAGGTGTGTGTCACCACTGCCTGGCTCTGTTTCCAGTGTGGCCTTGAACTCACAGAGATCCAGACAGATCTCTGCCTCATAAGTGATAGAATTTAAGGTATGTGCTACTACTGCCTGACCTCTATGTCTAATCTTGTGGCTGGCTCTGTCCTCTGATCCTCAGGCAAGTTTATTAGGGCACATAATATATCACCACATTTCCCATTTTTTTGTCTAAAATAATAAAAGAAGGTTATAACTAATATAAGAAAAACTATAAACAATAAGTACAATAAGTATATACAATATATACTGTCAAGAATTATATTAACCATGTCCAGTCCATTAACATTTCACAGATTCAGAGAAAATACTCTATTATTTATCCTATTTTGGTGAGTTCAAAATGTATCTTTCTATCCTAACTTGTATTACCAACCCAAAACTATCTTTTGATGTCTTTCAAACTTACACACTTTAAACCTTTTCAGTGAGTTTCTTTCCTGAATTTGTTAATAAGAAAAACTATAACTATCTAAACTCCAACTCCCTCAGAGACCCGAGGAAAAAAATAATATTACCTAAGTAATCAGGAAGTGCAAACAAGCAATTTCCCAAAAAATGTGGGAAATGACAGAAATAGCTGGCTGCCTGGATTTCTCTGTAATGTTGGGGCATTCATCTTTGACCTACAGGCCGAGCATATCTTACAGACTCCTCTGTGAAGCAGGGTTTTCTAAAGGGCCTTCCTACTTTGTCTTGGCAAGGATCGACAGTAATTTCTTTTGTGCCCCACTTGTCCATTTTGGACAGCACACTGTCAGCCGTAGAGGTAAGGGCATTTTCTTGACAAGTCACTAACTTGCCACAAAGAAAGCAAACTCCATATGGAGTTTCTTCAATACCCATCACCTTCTCTGAAGTATATTGGTGCTGCCAGGACCAGACATGTCTCGTTGTCATTTAAAAAAAATGAATATATGTTAGTAAAACATCTTAAATGTCATATTATGTAGATCTCTGAAGTATTTGAAGATGACTTGTCTATCTAATATATATTTCTGTTTGAACTTGAAAGCATATCTGACATGACTACAAGTTCCATTGTAATAGGTGACTACTAACTTGCATTTCTTTATAATTAGTGATAATAATAACTTTCAAGGAGTAGCTATTTGCACTACATTGTGAAGTGAACTGTATAGGAACAATACCTTGAACAGGATTAGATATATAAGTGTAGTATTTTCTAACAAAATCATTCTCAAATTTGTATCCATAGACATTATTTGTATACAATATACAAAAATCCAATCCAATATAAAATATTTAAAACCAGTAGTTGCTTTCTAAAAGTAGATTCAGTAATCTACTTTTTTTATATTATTGTATCTTTATCTTTCCCTTTTTCAGAGTAAACTCAATAATCCAACCTTTTATCCTATTATTTCTATATCTCCTTTTTTAGAGTAGATTCAATAATCTACCTTTTATCTATATCCTTTTTTTTTCAAACAATAACCCTAAATCTAATCTTCTTGTTTAGCTTTTTCCCCTTGACCACTATTAACTAACAACTTGTAACCAATCATCCTAAACAATGACAATTATCCATAACCTACTGAACGGCCAAAAACAACCCATCTCACCTCTTGGGAATGTGGGCATCCTGTTCCTAAAATTACTTCCTGCTGTCTGGGGAGAAGGCATCTTTAGAAAATCCTGAAAAGAACATTTGCGGTTAATTGTCAAGTCCGGGGAGAGGTAGCAGTATCATTTGTCCAGTCTCTGCATAATGAGAAAGTGCAGGGCTTGTCTCAAGTCCTTGCTTGAATAGTCTGTGAGGCTGGATCATTTTAGCTAGCTATCTTGAAATTGTCATGAGCAGTTTGTAGTCCAAAGCTGATCTTTAGGTGGTGGTTGTCAGCTTGGTGGCATTATCATAGTCCCAACTGAATCTTCCTTGTGAGGTCCCATCATCTTTTTGGGGACTTCAAAGTCGCTATTAGGTGTGGTCATAGTTCACTGCAGAAAATCTTTTTCACGGGACATTTTTTTCTGGATGATTTGTCGTTTTTCTTTTGATGTCTCATTTGTCCAATGTTCTTCAGATTCCTTAGCCATCATTCTCCTGAAAGACAAAAAATGAAACCCTTCCCCAACCCTAACTTTGGGGAGGTTCCCAATCTAATCATTTTATTTTAACCACAAATCTTTCCCTCCACAAATCCTTCAAGGCTGTTCCACATCTTCCTATCTACCTGACTTCATGTTTATTCCCTCTTCCTCTCTCTGTCTCTAAACCAAAACAACATTGAAATTAAAGAAAAACAAAAAAATAAATACAACAAGGAAATGAAATATCATATCTAATCACAACAAAACAAAACCTAAAGCTGCACTCTCACTTCCACAAAGCATGAAGTTTTTTTTTGTGTTGCCCAACTACTCTTGAATATGGACAAGCTATTTGTGAGTACCTCAGTGCATAGTCTGTTTCTGTGTTATGCCCAATAGTTATACGACTCAGAGCTTTTAAGGAACCTGTTATAGTACAGTATTAAGAAGAAAGAAATTCAAATAGCTGAACAGTGTATGTAGCATTGATCTTGAACACAAGCCAGGAACATCATTTCCCCACACACACACACTGTAAAATTTCTTAATAATGATATTTCATATATTATCACTTCATTATATAATTACTTTGAAAACACATTATTACTCCTATTAGAATTATTAAATGAAACTATTCCTTTTTTCTCTGTCATCTAAAAGAACTGTATGTAAACACATCCTTGAGATATTTTACTGGAGACACGTTATTCCACAGAAATAAATGTGTCATTCAAATGATCAAATGTATGCCATAGAATGTTTAATGAAATATGTATCAATGATATGGAATTTATACTATGAGAGGACAGAATTTAAAAGCAAATTACTTGTGTTCAATTTCCCATAAGCAGCATACACCATGTAGTTCTTGCTATGAACTGAACAAAAGGACTCCAATAATTGCTCCCAGGAAAGGACACAGTGTAAGTCCTATTAAAGATGAGTTTCCAGCTAAGGTCAGGATTGAGTAATAAGCAATTATACCACTCAGGGTTGAGTTAAAAAGCACTTAGTGTTTATATGACCTTTTATGAGTGGTTTAGTATGTTTATAAATATTTGCCATCTTTTGCCTTTTGTCATTGACTAAGGATTGACCTGTGTCACTTGTCATTGACACCTAACACCAAAATGAATTGAAATTCTGTCTTTAGAAATAGATTTCCTTGATAAAGTGACATTTATAAGTGGGTCTTTAAAGACAGTACTTTTGCTCTATACTTTGTTTCAATTCCCTGTCATTCTTAAGCTGAGATTTTTATAATACTAAATTTATCATCATATCTTTCGAAGTTCATTCCTCTAACTTTAAGCTTTGAGTGTATACTTTATTGCTACAGGAATCTATATTTATTTCCCCTTCACCTTACAATAAACTATACATAAGAAAGTCTTTTAAGGACAGAATGCAACATTCTTAAAAAAAAGAGGAGAGAATATTAAAATATAATGATTTACTGGTTTATCACTCATGGAAGCTGAAAGTCATGATGTTTTTAAGATGAGTCACTTTCTGAAAATATCAATTCCAGTTTCTTTGTTTTGCTGTACAGAGATTTCTGTTCAGTTGACTTTACCATGATGACAGCCACTGGTTTCCTAATGTTCCTGTTTCTAATCACTCTCTTTGAGTGGATTTTATCCATCTTATTTTCTCTTTTGCTTTCATAAAGAAAAACTCACAACTCTAAGGTTTTTTATGTGAATTGCCTGTTTTACTGCTATCATTTTAGTACTTTCTGTTTTTTCTTAACTGCTTTGTGATTCTTCATACTTATTTTTGTAAAGATAGACAACTAAGGTTTGTCTTTAAAAATTCTGGAAATTGAAGGATATTTTCCTTTCTTCCCATGTAACAAGCATATGGTTGTCTGCCTAAGAAGTAAAAACAATAAATGAAAATATATTTTTAACATGAAATTAAATTTGTGAGGCTGGTGACTGCTTCATTTTCAAAACTATGATATGAAATAAACTTGCGTTGTGAACTGTATACGCACTAACGTAATTGTACTGTCAGCAGGAAATGACACCCTAATAACTAAACCAACTCAAAAGCACACTTCATTCAGTGTTTTAATTATACATTTTGGACCACTCTTCAATTGTTAGTTTCCTTTTAATGTGTATAGTGAAGCACTGTTGCCACAGGAAGATAACATCTGAAAGCTGCATGTCCATTGGGCACAACTATCAGCATTTTTCCTCTGTTTGGGTCATGAACCCAATTAATCCTCATTTCAGAGAGGATAAAGTAAAGACCAGTGATCATGCACACTAAATGCTATCTGACTCTCATCTGACAGTCATTGCTGATTGAACATGGTACATCTTGAAGTCTAAGAAATGAGCCTTAGCAGGCATATAGATTTCCCCGGATTTCACTCAAAGCTACCACAAATGCTTCTAAAGATCAGCAAAAATGAAACTGTAAAGTTATATGTGGGATTACATTTTATTAATTAATGGTAAATGCCAGGATCTGATTGTACTTCATACTTTTATAAAAGCATATATCTCATTATTACTTTAGTAAAGCAAAATGTATCAATTTTCTTCTAGAATAATTTAACTATTTCAAAACAAAATATTCATATTTGTACTTAATTTGCTATTTTTAGTAAGGTAGAGATCTTAGTGGTATTTCTAATCATAGCCTTTCACAAGGTTCTTTGAAAGGTTAAACTTTTGTGGGTCTTATGATACTGTATACAAATATATATATTTTATTGAATACACTAGTTTACATACCTTAAAAAATAATATTATGACCAATATTATGTCCATGTCCAATAATATAACTAATAAATATTAACACTAATAATCTTATATGCCTGCATTCTCAACACTGACTAGGACTAGTTAAAAAGGAACTTTATATGTCTTGGGTCAGCCTGGGCTACATAGTTACATCTAGTCTTGCCTGAACTATAGTGTGAGATCTTGTTTCAGGACACCAATGGGGAAACAATAAAATACATGATTAATATATAAGGACACAGAAAATGAGACAAAATGTGGCAAAGGCCAAATGGAACAAAAAGAAATTCAGTGCTATGTTAAGTGGCAATTGAAGATTTCCAGTGGGTCCTCATAAAGATCCAGCAAAATTGGAGAGTCCTGTTTGGTTTATGTCTTGGACCAGAACTATAACAACGTAAATAATATGATTATAGTATTCATAATCACTTGCTCCAGACTAACACATGATTAATGAGTGCAGAACAGTAAAAACCCAAATTAATGGGGCATTCATTTCAGAATGAGCTTAGGTTATAATAAATTATTATTTAAATTTTTGTATATATTGTGGTATCTCTGCTCAACATATTTGCCCTATGATGGCCATAAGACTTTGGTTCAATTTAAAATTTTCAAGAAATCACTTACTAGGAAAATGGCAACAGAGGCTTCAAGATTTGGCTTTTTTTTCAGTTCAGCCATTAATACCATTGGCCGTGGATGACACTTTACAGTGACTTTATTCTTTTCATATTCATCAAGGAATAGAAGTCCAGCCAATGGTTTCCTAAGAACCTTCTTTTTTACTTTTCTCATAAACCTTTAATCATTGCAGAAAGCCAGGGATGGCATGGCAGCATTAAATACATACACTATCATAAGGTATCACTAGAACACTGCAGTCCTCAGAATCTTCATATCCTAGTTGTTCCTGAACTATGCAGCTTCAGTGAATTATTATATACTTCTGGCATAAATATCTTGCAACATTCTGATTTTGTTATAAGAAATGGGTGTGTATATATTAAAGTTGAACCATATTTTGGTTAAAGAAGCAGTCCCATTATGAAAGAAAAAATTTCATGTAAAATCTTCAGCAATGATTTAAAGATATATAGAAACTAGTCCTCTAACAAACTAATTGATTATCCAGTGAAGAAATGACTCATAAATACAGCTGTAAGGGGGAATGAGCTGAAAATATAAGAGTAAAGAATTTGCGGAAGGTAAGTTAACTGTATTAACTACAGTGATATGGTCTTCAAAATACTTTTAATTAGATTATGAGTTACATGATGTATATGCAAGCAACTGGGCAGAAAAACAAAAGCACTAGTTCAATTATCTCATTATGAAACAACTCTAATTAAGCAATTCCAAATGGATATCTGAGATATTAATGAAGTGTGAAGAGACACAGTGACTTGTACAAAGAAGATAAAATAAATCAAAATTAAATATATTCAATTATCTCTTGACTCCCTTGGATTCTTAAAGTTGGGTAGAAAGGCAAGATAAGACATAGACCATGCTACAAAATGGAGACATAGGCCTTTGAAAGTCAATGTCATGTTTGTACATGTTCAAAAGACTCAGGAGATGACTGCCAAACAGCATGACTAAAAGGCCTGTACTGCACGTGGCTTAATTATCATTCTGCTTTGTGGACTCCATTATTTATGCACTCCATTAGAAACACAGTTTCACGGGCAACATAACTTCCACTATACAGAGAGCTGTTCTTGGTATTTTTCATATTCACTTTAAAGTAATCCTGTTCTGAGACCAAGATTACAGTTTCCTTCAGAGGGCTTTTTTTTTTTTTTGTTTGTTTCACATTATTGCATTAAAGCCATAAATGTTATTTTATTTTTTAATCAGGAATGAAAGATCTCTAGTCCACTTGGAGTATGTCTTCCCTCTTAGTCCCACACAAAAAAATCCTCCAGTGTTTAAGTGGGGAAATTGAAAGACAGGAAATAAATCTAATGGGCAAATCTCCATGCTTTCAAAGCTTTCCTAGCTTAGAATAACAGTATATTCTTCTTCAAATACTGAGGGCATTTGGAGTCCATAATTGATTGAAATTCAGTTTCAATAAGCAAAATTAAAAAAAAAAACTGGAATATTGTTTGAACCAGGTATCTTAATTTTTCATTTTTTTCCCTCAAAGTTTAACACATGCTAGTGAATTAACCCAAAGTAATACATTTGTTAACAGTGAATTTAGTTCAAACTTTATATGGAAGATTCAGTCAATGTGAACCTTTGAACAAACTTGAGATGCTATTCATGGAATTAAGATTGCAGATGAGTCAGCAGAGGTAGTAGATGGGCAGTGGCCACAACAGAGAAAAAAGTGTAGGTTTATAAGGAAGAGTTGCACTAAGCTCAGCTTTAATTAACTTTGATGGGTTCTTTTCCTACAACTCTAAGAAAAGTTTAGGCCCCAGAAATCCGTAAGAGATGCAGTTATATAGCTTCAATCATAGGCAACCTGCCCCTCCTTCCCCCTCCCTGATTCAATGAGGCAGCTCATTAGCTGTAATAGACGTTCTCTGGCTTGCTAAGCACCTAATTTGCTACTAGTAAATGACTTTAAGCACAGAGAAAAATAAATCAGCATAAAAATCATAGCTCCTATGATAATTAAGAAAACCTAGACATATGATTATGTATCTGAAGATGCTTCAATTACATAATGTGTCATATGTATTTATTACACATGTATATACTTACTTCCATTTAATTCAAGATGCCAATCAGTCATTGTAATATTTACTATAACTGGTGTAGTTCCATAGTTACAAGTGTTTGGGGGATCATAATAGATAATAAACTAGGTCCTAGAAATTTCATTAAAGTCAGAAGGCTGAGTAATGTGAAACAGTAGCACATGATCTATGACAAAATAGAATTTCTTGTTGGTACATACAGTGCTGATCAAACTGCTATCATATTTCATAGAGAACAAAGATTAACAAGAGACAGTCTTCAAGAAGCTTTGTGGCAAGGAGGAATATGAACAAGCCCTCAATCAGGGTAAGTTTTTATGAAGGCATATATAGGCGGGTTACTGTTCCTCTTTAGCTAATTTTCATGTTCATATTATAAATCTCTGCCTTTTAAGTAAGAAAAAGGAAGGAATTAATTATTCATTAAGTACGAGGACGTGTCTGTTTCGTAGCTGGCCCTAAGGTCCTTTTTATGTGCAGGTGTTTTCTCTCTGATAGTGGCATCTGACTGCCGACAGAATGCTACTAGCTAGCATCTTTCTGTAGAGACGCATATGTTCTTGGCACTCCACTTTAGTTCTTGGGACTTGAGCTTGATTGCACACACGGTGAGATAATTTACATGAGATTGGCACGTCTATAGGAATCATAACACATGATAGTAGTGATTTCTCCGAAACTGTAAAATATTTTGAGAATTGCGCACAGGTTTGGAATGAGTATTTGGACATACCCATTGCCCTCTCCCTTCTCACCAAGTCTTTCCATAACTTTCCCCATTGTGCTTGCACTCATACATGCTCTGTGTTTAAGCACCGAATCTAGAGTACCGCGGTGTTGGAGTGGGTGTTCTCCAACCATGTTTGTTCTCTGCCCACTTTGCACCTGCTCAGCTTGTGCCAAAAGCTTGTATAAGAGGAGTATAAGAAAATGAGGAACACTAAGCTGTATAGACTGCCAAGAGAAAAATCTAGCATTTATCCATTATTTAAGAGATCAGAGAAGGTGTCATACTATTTTATAACATTGGCACTAGGCATTTTAAATTTCTTCTACAACTCTGTGTTCCTAGGAGACACAAGTTTTAAAATCCCCCGAAGTGTCAGAAATTACACCCATAAAATCTCAACAGCACATCAGCCTAAATATGACCTGATCAATGACTACACTAATAGATGTGCTAACATGTATGTGGAAAAAACTCATGAGGCCACATTCCTATACATTGAATTGCAAATAAATAAAGAATGTTGAGAGGGTAAGAAATAGTCTTTCCCAGAGATCACACCAAATGATTATCTATTACCAAGTGGTCAACCCCGAAAACATTTGTAAGTAACACTATACAGACTGAGCAGGCTATATTTATGTAGTTAGAAAGTGTGTGTGTGTGTGTGTGTGTGTGTGTGTGTGTGTGTGTGTGTGTATGTGTGTGTGTGTGTGTGTGTCCATGCACATGCATGCTCATGCGAGCACATGTGCTCATATGTATATGTTGCAACAAAGAAAAGAAGAAGCCATGAAATTTAAGGAGCATTGTGAATTGGAATAATGCAGAATATAAAATCATGTAATTATATTATAATCTCAAAAATTTTACAAGTGTTAAAAGAATCTTCTTTCTCTATGAACGACGACAATAATAGAATTGATTTTCAAATTCATATATCTTATTTACTCTGTTTCTTTTCTGTTGTATTAGGCAAGATGGCTTTAAGGTGATTTACAAAAAATATTGCCTGCTACATCTTTTAGCTTTTTTAAAACTCTCTACACTGATTTCCAAAGTGGCTGCACCAGTCTGCACTTCTAGCATTGGTGATTGAGGGATTCCCTTTTTCCACATCTTAAACAGCATTTATTGTCCATTTTTAAAATTGATATTACCCGTTCAAACTGAAATATAAGGAAATCTCCAAGCAGTTTTAATTGGCATTTTCATAATTGGTGAGGATGTGGAACACCACTATAATTAAACATACACATTTTTTTGAGAATTTTATGCAAATTGTGTTGCTCTCATTTGACCTCTGCTAATCCATATTCTCCCAGATTCACCGCGATTTTCCCTATGCACCCACTTTGTTATTGTTGTACTTGGATGTATGGTCTTATAGTGGAACATAGTCAATATACCAAGTGCTAAAATTTTAGGTAAAACTGACTCCTCTCTTAGCAGCTATCAACTGCTAAAACTCCTTGGGTAAGGGTGGGACTGGTTATTAAGCTCTCTTTTCCAGTCTCAGATTTGACCTATTTTCTGAATTCTTAAGGTATCTCTTGGATTTTTTTTTCTTCTTTGAAAAATTTGCTGCTCAGATCTGTAGCCTGCTGTTTAGTTGGAGCCTTTGTGTTCTTGATTTTTGTATTTTGATTTTTTATTTATATTCTTAATATTAATCTTGTGTCCAATGTATACCTGACAAAATTCAAACTCTGTGGCCTCTTCACTTGATGATCATTTCCTTCATTGAACTGAAGTTTTCAGTTTTATGAAGTCCCAGTTGTCAGTTGTAGCCTTTAATTCTTAAGCAAATGCAGTCCTATTTTCTAAGGTTTTTTAGTATAATTATTATTATTCACGTATACTTTTCAGGGAACTGTATATATTTTCTTTTACCTGATTTATTATTTCAGGTTTTAAGCTGAGGTCTTTGACTTATTGGGAACTGATTTTTGTGGACAACAAAGGATACAGCTCTAAATTCATTCTTCTACATGTGGAAGAATTTTTTTTCCTTCCAGTTTTCCCAGCAACACTTGTTGAAGATGCTGACTTTCTCATTGTGTGTATTTTTAACATTTTTGTCAAATATGAGATGACTTTTTGATTTGAAGCTGATTTTTTCGTCTATTGATTGACATGTTTGTTTATTTTTTTGTGCGGTACCATGCTGGTTTTGTAAATATAGTTCTGTAATATAGCTCAATAACTGGTACTTTAATCTCTCTAGTATTGTTCTTTTTGTTCATAACTGTTTTGAGTATCCTGGGTATTTTTTGCTTCCCTATGAATTTCAAGAAGGTTTCTTTTATTTCTGAGAAAAATATCATGGTAATTTTGATTGAGATTTCATTGAATGTATAATTTCTGCACCACACAATAAGACTCAGTGAACTATTCCAGAGATATTTGCTTTGTCTTGTTAGTTCTTACTTTATTCACACTAGCTAGAAAATGGGAAAAATGAATACCTCTCAACTGATGAAAATGTAGTGCACATACAGTGTTACTCTATTTATCTGTAAATAAAATAAAAAGATTAAGTTTTCATGTAGACAGATGGAATTAGGAAGTTGTATACTGAGTGAGGTAATCCAAACCCATAAATATAGGCACCTGACACATCTTCTCTCTTATTTGTGGATAATAGTTTCGAATCTTTAGATATAATTATATAACTCAATCTTGCTGCAGAAGTCAGGGAAGTAGAGAAGGTTCACAGAAGGAGAGAAGGAGCTCTGGAGAAGGGAATAGTAAGATTCAGATACTACAGAGGGAGAAATGGGGAGACATTGCTGTGTGCTTTGACTGGAGCAACAAAGTGTACGTAATACAGAGAGAGAGAGGAAGAAAAGCAAAATAACACTAACACTGAATAACTGATGAAGAAGCAGCACTATATGTGTACTTAGACTATAGATATTTTATATCTATGTATCTTTTAAGTACACACATAATTTTATTTAAGGCGATATCTCTTCCCTCAGAAGCCACAGACCACCAAAAATAAAAAAAATAAATAAAAAACAAACAAACAAACAAACAAACAAAACCCTCCAGTGCCATGAAAAGTTCCCTTCGAGCTGTTGACCAAGGGACGTCACAAACAATATGGGCTACTACTGCCTTTGAACTACTTTGTACCCAGGACTTAAATTTATGAACCTGCTGCTAAGCATCTTCATTTCAGATGCAGGATTTAAAGGAATCTGGAAGTTACTAACATGGAAACTGCTCACTGTGGACTAGCTCTCATAGTTTGAGAAGGTACAATGCCAGCAGCCAAGGAGAAAAAGCCATCATTTAGTTATGCTTAGCTGTGAAACCTAGGAATCACATCAGTATCTAGCCTGGCAAGGTATCTATAGTGCTACAGTGGTGGCATGAAGGCCAAAAACTGGAAGAGGTGGATGGTATCTAATATTATTATAGTAAGTAACATGAGATCTTTACAATGAATAATAAGTTACGATTTAATACTGAGGTCTTTATATGTCAAGTGTACGGGGGGTCAGTTTGCCTCATTAATTTTTATCAACTAGACACAAAGTAGGTTACCTGGAAAGAGGAAAACTCAACTGAAGAACTGTCCCTTGAGGTTGCCCCGTGGACATGTTTACTGGGCATGTTTTGATTAATGATTCATTTGGAGGGCCCATCCCACTACTCAATGACATATGGTCCTGTGTGTAAGGAAACAAGTGGAGAAAGCCATAGGGAGCATTCTAGCAATCATCTCTCCATGGTTTCCACTATAGATCTTGCCTTCAGGTTCCTACCTTAAATCCCTACTCGATTATCAAGTAGAACCTGCAAGCTAATATAAACCATTTCCTCCTCAACCTACTTCTGGCCCTGGTTTTATCCCCAAAACAGGAATCTCTAAGATGAGAAACTTGAATCTAAAAATGTAGTTGGTTTTATAAGTGTGAATTGTTTGTTTAGCCTATGACAAATCGGTCATTTTGGAAAGATAATATCACAAGTTACAATTCCTTGCAAAAACACATAAATGAATATTTTAAATGGCTTGGAGTCAAGATCAGATACATTATTTTCTGGATATTTATAAAAAATGAACTAGTGCTTTTGTTTAAAGTATAGACTGCCATCTTTGTAAAATGATATTTAGCATGACTGAGAACTCCCTGAACTTGTATTCTTTTGGAAGTGATTGAATACTTACTGTACACTAGATTATGAATGTGTAAAATTTAATTGCATTAAGTATATCAAAGAACTTCATAAAGCACATCAACGTATGGGAACTGACATATGAAGACAAGTGCATCTGCAATAACGGCAGTAGTGGGAAAAGCCCCAGAATGGGGGAACTGAAGCAGACTTTAATACCCTGTTCCTTCGAAAATAAGATCTTCAGGCTTGGGACATCTCCATCACTTTCTGTCTATATGTTTTTTCTTTGCCACTGAATTTCATTGAAGATGCTTCTTTTTTATTATAAAAAATAAAGCATTATTCATTTTGAAATTTGAAAAAAAAAGTGATACAGCTTTCAAGAAAATCCAGGAGTGGTCGTCAATCAGTGTTTGTTCTAAGTGGAGGCCTATGTCCCAAGAGGGAACCCATGCCCTGCACTGTCTGGATAACCAGGAACCAGGGACTGGAAATCTTAGAGACCTATGATAGAAATAAACACCACCGGCAAAATAAATAAGTAAATAAACAAATAAATAAATAAATAATCCTAATAATACTCTGCCATACTCATAGATTGATGCCTTGTCCAGTCATAATTTGAGAGGCTTTCTCCAGGAGCAAATGGGAGCAGATGCAGAGACTCACAGCCAGGCATTATGTGAAAAGAGAATCTAAATTGGAAGTTTCCATTGGTTCCTCTTGGAGAACAAAGAAGAGAGACTGCAAAGTTTGTAGGTGTTAAAGGCAATGGAGCACACCAGGGAAACATGACCCACTAAATCAACTAAGCAGGGCTCATATGGATTCACAGAGACTGAAGAGGCAAGCATGGGGTATACATGAGTCTTCTCCAGGTCCTCTGCATATATATTATGGCTGTTAGCTTGTAGGACTCCTTACCTTGTGAGTGGGTATGTCTCTGACTCTTTTGCCTGTTCTTGAGACACTTTTCCTCCTATTGGGTTGCCTTGTCCAGTCTGAATCTCAGGACTTTCATCTTGTTTTATTGTGTCTTGGTTTGTCCTGTTTGGCTGCCGTCTCTTGGAGGTCTGATCTTTTCTGAAGAGGAAACAGGAGAAGTAGATTGGGAGAGGAGAGGAGAGTTAGGGGTGGGGTGGGCAGCTAGGTGAGTGGAGGGAGGGGAAAGTGTTGTTGGTATATATTGTAAGAAAGAAAAAATTGTTTTCAATTAAAAAAAAGTTTGCTTTAAAAATAGCAGACGCAAAGATAAAGAGAGAAATTTCAAAGTACAGGTGCTAAGTGAAATCTTAGATTCCATCCTTATTCCTATTTCTGTTTTCTGGTGGGGTATAATCGAGATTGAAACTAGAACAGATGAACATTAGGTTCAGCAAACTCTGTTAATGTCTCTTTGCTCCACAAACAAGGTGAGGAACATTGATGTTTGTAAATATCTATGAGAAGTAAACTTCAATATGAGTCTTCGTCCTTGGGTTGACATTTCAATGAACAATTAAGTCCTGACTTTCAAATTCTGTTTCTCACTTTCAGATACAGTAAGTGATAGAGAAAGTTGTCTGAACCAATTTGTCGGAGTCAAATTAATTCATTTCACCAACACAAAGACACTGTAAATGATGAATATATCTTTTGACTGCATCTTTATGAAGATAAAATTTGTGCATTCACAATTAGAATATGTGAAATGGTTACATTGATCAGTGTGAAGATGATGACAAACACATGCATCCCTCCATTTGCTGTAGGCCAGAAAGAAAATAGATGATGGCAAGTATGACTCCCCTGTTCTCAACTCTACTCTTCTGAGAGATCCTTATGTGGTACCAAGTGTACACATGCTGAATCTAAGACTCAAGTGGGGAAATATTTTCTCTAGGCTACAGCACAGGTAAATTCCTTCCTTAACTGAACTGAAATGGAGAAGTGTTGACTTAGTCCATTAAGATTGTCATAACAACAATGCATCATGGAACAGATGTTTTATAAATGACAGAAATTTATGGTCATGGTTATGGAGGCTGGAATTCCAAGTGAAATTGTTCGTAGATTTTTATATGTAGTAAAAACTTATATCTTTATATAGATGTTTGGTGTATTCTTACAAAACAATATTCTTTATATGTTTTCAGGTGAGAATGCTCAGGCTCTAACTGAATGTCTTGATCAATTTTACAAGGTCCCATCTCTCATTATCATCATATTGAGGCTGAACCTTTCAACACATGAATTTCAGTAGTATAGAAACATCAAAAATAAAGACTTTCATTCTACATAATGTACCTCTCTTAAAATTGTTCATAGACTTTCTTAACAACATTAATAATTGTAGTTTTATAATACAATATGAATTCTGTGGTGATTTTACTCCATCAGTTCTTTCAAGATTATTCAAGACTATTTTAATTATTTTTGATTTTTTGTTTCCACATGAAGTTGAAGATTATTTTTTCTTTTTAACATCTGTGAAAAAAATATTTTAAAATTTTTGTTGGGATTGCATTGGAATCTGTACATTGTGTTTAGTAAGATGGCCATCTTTTTTCAATATTAATTCTAATGATCCATAAGCCTAGGAGATTTTTCTACCTTCTGGTGTCTTCTTCAGCTTCTTTCTTTGATGTCTTAGAGTCTTTATTTTACAAGTTTTTCACTTATTTGGTTAGGTTTGGTTTGGTGAAGAGTTATATTTCCCTCTCTTCTTTCTCTGTCTGTCATTTGCATATAAGATGACTGCTTATAATTTATATGTTAATTCTGTCTCCTACTAGATTTCTGAGAGCGTTTATATGCTGTAAAAGTTTCCTGGTAAACGCTAGTGTCTTTAATGTATTAAATAATGTAATCTGAAAATAAAGATACTTTGACTTCTTCCTTTCCTATTTGAATCCCTTTGATCTATTTCAATTTTCTTGTAAGACTTCAAGTACTATATTAAATAAGTATGGTGAGAGTGGACACCCTTATCTTGTTCCCAATTTTAGAGTAACTGCTTTCAGTTTCTCTGCATTTAAGTTGATATTGACCATAGCTTGCTGTATGCATAATGCCTTCATTATGTTGAGTTATGTCCCTTGTATCCCTAATCTGTCCAATACTTCTATCATGAATAGGTATTAGATTTTGTCAAAGATCTTTTCTGCATCTAATGAGAAAATCATGTGGTATTTTTTTTTGTATGTTGGTTCGTTTATATAGTGGATGACATTTTTCAATTTATGTATGTTGAACCATCCCTGAATATCTGGGATGAAGCCTATTTGATCATGGCAGACACTTTTTATAAAATGTATTTTTTGACTTGGGTTGCAAGTATTTCATTGAGAATTTATTTGACTCTGTTCACTAGAGAAATTGGTCTATAATTCTCTTTCTTTTCTGAGTCTTTATGTGATTCGGGTATCAGGGTAACTGACTTTGTAAAAAGAACTGGGCAACATACTTTCTGTTTCTGTTTGGTGGAATGACATTAACTTCTCTTTGAAAGTACACTAGAATTGTGCAATGAAACTGTCTGGGCCTGGGCTTTTGTAGATTGGAAGTTTTGGTCACTGCTTCTATTTCATTAGTGGTTACAGTTGTTTAGATTGTTTATCTGATCTTGATTTAATCTGGCTGTGTGGTATGTATTGGGAAATTTACCATTTCTTTCTGATTTTTCCAATAGGGTAGAGTACAGGTTTTGAAAAAAATGTTCTTATGATTCTTAGGGTGTCTTCTGTGTTGCTTGTTGTGCCTCCTTTTCACATCTAAATTTGTTAAGTTAGATAATGTCTATTTGCAGTGTGGTGTTTGTTTTCGTCTTTAGGGTGTTGACTGTGGCCTTTTTATCATCCTTGTATGGCTTATATCCCTAATCTCTTCAGAATTTCTATCATTAGGGTTGTTGGATTTTCTCAAAGGCTTTTTTCCATATCTGATGATATGATTATGTGGTGGGTTTTTTGGTCTTTTTTTTTTTTTTTTTTTTTTTTTTTTTTTTTTTTTTTTTTTTTTTTTTTTTGAGACACTGTTTCTCTGTGTAGCTTTGCATCTCTAATTGTGTTTATTGTTTTATATATTTTGAACCATCCCAGCATCCCTGTAATGATGTCAATTGATCATGGTAGATAATAATGCATTCTGGAATTCAATTTGCAAATATTTTAATTAGAAGATATACGTCTGTGTTCATAAGGGATATTTTGGTTCTTCTCTCTCCTTTGTGACTTTTTTGTTATCAGAGTAACAGTGGTTTTGTAAAAATAATTAGGAAACGTTCCTTCTGTTCCTCTTTTTCAGAATAATTAGAGAAGGGTTGTGATAGTTCTTTGAAGGTCACATAGAATTCTGCTCTGAATTCATTTGGCTCTTAACTTTGTTGTTGTTAGGTGATTTTGTTTTGTTTTTTGAGACAAGGATTTTCTGTGTAACGTCACTGGCTGTCCTGGAACTCACTCTGTAGACCAGGCTGGAATTCATAGAGATATTCCTGCCTCTGTCTTCTCAGTGCTGGGATTAAAGGCATGTACCACCACTGCTGGGCTTGTTAGGTGATTTTTAATCACTGTTTTTACTTTACTTAATTCTTAATAATATCAATCAGAGTAATGACTTCACATGAAATTGTTATTTTGAAAAATATTTACATTCAGATATAAAATAGAAATGATATCCAAGATAAACTAGTAACTATTTCCTCTGAATGTACCCATTTTTATACCATGTGCAAAATGAAAAATCCTCAGGTAGGATATGATAAACAATATCACCTATGCTCTTTACCAATAACATAAGTTTGAATGAATGTACTATTTTTATTATGGACATTGTGTAATTCATATTTACATATTCTATGATTTTAATAAATAAATGGTTTATGAACCCAATGTGGAGTTTGACACTAATGCAGTCAGAGTCAATTTATTCTTTACACCATGTGCTTTTTACAAAGTGTCTGAATTATTTATTTTAATCAGAAAATATTTCCATGTAACATTGAAAATGTTACCTAATTTTATTACTTTCTTTTATAAGTTTTCAGATCAGAAATCCAAATTTGTTTATTTATAATTTTTCTATTTTAGGCACTTTAAAATGGTCTTTATAGTAAAATGCTAGAATTTCCTTTATAAATTGAGTTATATCAGTGTATTTGGTGTGTGTGTGTGTGTGTGTGTGTGTGTGTGTGTGTGTGTGTGTGTAGTTATATAGTACATCATGTCATTTTCACGGTTATCTCTATTTTCAGAACTTGAGTGAGATTAAGTATTATTGCAAAGATACAGCTATCATATAAATAAACAAATTTCTACTTTTAATAAAGCTTCACTTTGTCAATGTAACCTCAGATAGAGTAAAAGTGAACATAAACTCATAACTAATCTTGATATGATTTCTAATAATAGGAAATGAGAAGATATATTGATACTAATATTAGTAAATTTACATAACTCCAATTCTGTCTCTGAAAAAAGAAAGAAAATTGAAAGTCAGATTTAACTGTATGTGCATTGGCACAATGGGAGAATTTTGGACTGTTATCTTTTGTAACATGTACTAAGTGATTAATATGTGAACCCTATTTTGGGGATTGGAGATTTAGACACAAGGGCCTCACTATGCTGCTCTTGGTCTGGAACTTCTTATGGTGGACCAAACTGGACTCAAACTTCTGCAATGACTCTGTGTCCACAGAACTAGGATTCCAATTCCAGTTGTTAATCTTCACTTGTTGGAAACTAACTGATAGAGAAAATGGCTGGATGTTATAGGAGATGATAAAATCTAGAAAGTGCTGATTCTGTTAGTATGAGCATTTGAGGTTGGATCCCAGCAGATCTCTTACATAAACAGGTATGATGACATGGCTGTGTATCTCCAGCATTGGTATATGAGGTGTAGGAATATCCTTGGACTTCATTGGGTATTCAGTCTTTTTGTATTAGTGAGCTTCAGTTTGTCAACAGAGGTTATATATATATATATTCAGAGTGACTGAGGAAGACATTTGACTGCCACCTGTGACATCTACATGTTTACCCACAGGCACAGGTACAAAAATATGAGCACATACACTATAAACATATAAATAATTAAATAAATGTGCTTGGTTACAGTTATCATCAAAGTATCAATGGTTCTTTCTGTAGAGTAAATAGGGCCAGGGGGGGGGGAAACATGCTCCTCTGACTATAACTGACACCTGAGCCAAGGAAACACATCCTGACCCTGAATTGACCCCAGGACCAGTTTTTGAAATCACACCAATCCCTGAGCTTGTCCCAGGCTACAAAATCCACCAATCCCAAGCCATCTTGAAAAGGTACACCACCACCACCACCATCACCCCCCCCCCCCAAGAAACCTAATGTAAGCTGTGTAACGTGTTCTGTTTGCTGCTGCTTCTCACCCTAGAGGCAACCACCCTCCTGGATTCCTCTTTCCAAAAAATCTTGTGAGTGAGATTTGTTATGTGGTGTGACATTTCACCTTAATGGAGTTAAGCTGTAACACCTTTCACCAGAGCCAGAGAGGAGCAGAACTATAATACTCTTGTTGGGGAAACTTTCCCTTAGCAACAGAAAGTTGTAACACTGCTCTGCAGCAGAGCAGAGTAGAGCTGTAACAACTTCACTGGGGAAACCCACCCCTGGGGGAAAAGAGTTGTTGCACTTTCAGTGTGGAAACCTTCCCTGGAACAGAGCTGTAAGCTGCCACACTTACAGTGACTTTTTGGTATTCCTTGGCTCCTAGCTGCCAGGATACCTCCAGATTGGGCCTGCAATGTTTACACTTTCTCCTGGAGCTTGATGACAAGTTTTCACCTAGGAACTGTGAAGAATATTCAGCTAAACATCATTTTGTAATTAGTTCTTAATGCACACAGAGCCAATGTTTAGCCATGCTGACCTTTCTGTTAAGACTGTGGGAGAATGTCTGTTGAAAGTGTCAAGGGAAGGAAATGAATGTCAAGGTGAATGAGAAAGGATCAGATTCAAACATACATTTTAAAATAGCATAATTAATCACAAATAATTTTAGAATGTGTACATGATGCCAACCCTAAAGTTAGATGAGTAAGTATCTCTTGTTCTATGTCCTCAATCAATCAAATACTAATATGGTAATATTTTATTTGTGCTGAAATGTGATTTTATTTGTATGTTAATAAATAAAGTTGCCTGGGGATCAGAGCTAAAAAGCGAGCCATTTAGCAGAAGTCAGAAGGTAGTGGCACATGCCCTTAATCTGATCACATGGCAGGCAGAGTCTCTGTGTGGTCAAGGACACAGTCAAGCAGTGATACAAACCTTTAATCCCAGTACCAACTATAGAGACCTGGAGGTCTGTATAGACAGGCAGTAACAAGAAAATCATGTGGTTGGGTTTAGAGCCAATGAGAAGGCAGAACAGAAAAGTAATTAAAAGACAGTCACACAGGAAGAAAGTCTCTCTCTCTCTCTCTCTCTCTCTCTCTCTCTCTCTCTCTCTCTCTCTCAACAGCTGGCGGCAAGGTGGTCAGATAAGGTGATCGTGACTCTTGCTCTGATCTCTTGGCTTTAACTCTGTATTTGGGTCTGTGTTTCTTATTTAATAAGACTAATGAGAATTTTGTCTACATACTAATGTATACTGTATTTTGAAATTATCAAGACAGGATTTATTTTACTTAGGATCATGTTATATGACCTGTCTACACTGTAGCTTTAATTATTATATCTTAACTGAATATACAAAAGGTCACTGGATCTATGGTATGTGGTTTATATCTTATTACAGCTCTAATCAAATACAACTTTAAGTGTTTAGCTTTCTGACTCAAGAAAACAGGTAGTCATTTCGCAAATGATATAGTGTCTGCTGGAATAATCAGGAGCATTAAGTAATGTTAATTAAGTAATGTTAGGATCCTTCACCTTAAAGAAATCATGCATTCAAAATAATAACTTCAAGTATTATAAAGTAAAATATATTGGTAAAGGATACTATTTTTTTTTCAGATTTTTGAGAGTTTTTTATACTCATTTCCAGATTTGCTGGATTAGTTTGCAATCCCACAAAGAGTGAGTGAAGCTCACTGTCCACCACACCCTCTCTAACATTTGTTGTTAGTTATCTTGTTGATCATTGACTTCGTGACTGCAGTAAGAGGAAATTTCAAGGTTGTTTTGATTAGCATTTCCCTAACGTTTAGGGATGATGAACCTTTTTGAGGTATTACTTGGGAATTATTTTATCTCAAAAAATTAATTAAATAATTTGTTAAACAGTATAAATTATATTCCTGAGGACTTTCTAAGTAGAAAACATGCAGCAAAATTAGGTCTAAATGGAGTACCTGTCAAAGGGAAAAAAATCAAAACTACAGTATGAGCAGTTGTATTTGAGAGCAGGAATGATATTTTGGCACAAGCAAGAGTGGTATTTCCAAACCACAGGGGAGAAAGATGTGCAAGACAGACTCATTTTGGGTCACTTTGCTTTCATGTCCTTGGGTTGGTTGATGTGCAGGGTATGGTGAAGAACGATGAATAATTTTGTTCCTCAGTAATGTAAAAAAAAAAAAATCATGATGGGAATATTCTGTGGTATTGAAGAATATATTTAGATGCTCAGACAATCCATCTTGCAAAATGACACTCAGAGGGAAAGGGTGGAGTCTGTTTGACTTTAACATACAGTCAGAAAGAGGGAGACAAATGTATGATAAGTTTAAAATTTTGTAAAACTATCACTGACATTTGGAGAACTTATTGAATCCTGGTCAGAGACAACTAGAAAAAGAAATGACCTTGTTTTTCCTTTCTTCAGTGATCCAAAGTCAACACAAAATAAAGACTGACAGGGGATGTAGAATGTGAAGTGAATATTTTAATACATGTTAAAAATAAATATTTGATCCAATTCTTTGTATTGGTAACTTACTGAGTTCTGTTGGTTTTATGTGCAACTGAAACCTTTGAAAGATATCCAATAAACATGAAAAATGTTTGTAAATGTATTTGGAATACTCCAAAGAAAATACAAAACAAAATTTTCAGCTAAAATGTTTAAACCAAACTCTAGCAACTTATTTTTTGATCCACTTTTGTATAATTTGGACATTTTGCACATGCAAAATTTGTTCCACTTAGGAATTTCAAATACATTTTCAATCTCTCACGGTGATTGCTCTTAAAGAGACAGTGATAGATAAATGGTCCATCCATTCATGGGTCTAGCCTGGTATCACATCTGGTACCATACCCAGCTGGGATCTGTATTTCCAAAGTTTTCAATGAATCTATCCAGACTTCTTCTTCTATGCTGCATTTTCATAACCAGACCCAGTCCTGAGCTGGTTCACCTTGCTTTCCTGGTGAAATTCTGGGAACCATGCAGCATACTGTCTTTTCATACCTATGTCCACCTGGAAACCTCATGAGAAAGCTTTCTCAGACCTCCTTCAACTAATCTAACAACTCCTCCAAGACCCTCATGATATACTGGTTGCCACAGGATAGGAATCACACAGTCTGTCCAGTGAAAACTTAGCACTGAGTTTCTGAAGGGATGATCCACAAACTTTTCCTAGCTTGTCTGAAATGTACTAATTTTGAACAACAGCAGAAACAGAAACCAACTTGCACTCAACAGAGCTGTAACTAGAATTCCTCATCAACAATCAATGAAAGAAGTCCACAGGCCCGGGTCACATTGCATAAATACAAACAATATTAAAGGTCAAGAAGTATGACTGCTTCCCACAGGGAAAAAAAAACACCATCCTACAGAAATGTTCTTAAATGAGAATTAGTTAAGGAAGCATGAGACAGAAATTTAAAGAGCAATTATAAATGTTACCAGGGAATTCAAGGACCTTAAGAAAGACATGAACAAATTTTTCAGTTATATTACAGAGTACAGAAATAAACTTCTGATTGCAGTGCAAGAAAACACACACATAGGCCTGAAAGAATAATAAGAGCAGGTTAGGATTTGAAAAGATAATTCTTTAAAGATAAATACTGAAAAAACTCAATTGAAATGAAGATAGACTTGAAAAATTCAATGAGCAAACTAGAAAATCCAAGGGAAACTCTTGGCAGCACAATGCATCAAGTAGAATCCAGAATATTTGGACTCGAATGTAGAGGAGAGAAACTGTAGTATTCAATATAAGAACCTAGTAAATTTAAATAAAAAATAAGGAAGAATTATATAAAACCAGAAGGACACCATGGAAAAAACCCTATCCACAATTTACAGACCTGAAATAAGGGGACTAATCCCAGGCCAACTGCACAGAACAAATGTTCAACGTGATCGTAAAAGAAGTCTCCAAACTAACGAAAAACATACCCATCCAGACACAAAACACACAGAGAATCAAATACATTAGATCAGAGAATAAACTTCACATTGGAGGGAGTAGAGCAAGCACTGTTAATGCATATTGAATGTTTACTGTTGACACGGACCTATGTTAAGAGTCCTAGGCCTGAGATCTGTTGGACATTGGGAAAGCCTTATCTCATATGGGCAGGGCTCAAAAGGAGTGTCAAATCTCTCCTCGAGGACCCCAGTATGAAAGTTTATGATTGAGTGACAAGTGTGAAAAGAATAGTGCTTGCAGTTTCCTCCTCCTGGGTATTTACATTTTGATACTGCTTGTCTACAAAGACTAGTTAATCCTCTCTGTGTTCTACACAATAAACACGATGTGATTCTTGGTTGCAGCAGTAGTAGAACCCCTCATGATCACATC
The DNA here is from genome assembly GCF_004664715.2 of Peromyscus leucopus. NCBI lineage: Eukaryota > Metazoa > Chordata > Mammalia > Rodentia > Cricetidae > Peromyscus > Peromyscus leucopus. The sequence goes on along the minus strand of NC_051077.1, from coordinate 35,744,395 downwards.
TTTAATGTGTATGTGTCTGTCAGTTCTTCATTCTCTCACCAACCATAATCTTTATTCAGGCCACATGTGTTGTGGCACCCCATATCATGTGACTGTTAAAACACAAAAATATACAGGGCAAATACAGGATTTTGAAAACTGTAAAGGAAAATTCACAAGTGATATGTAAATAAACACGGAGGAAGAATAACAGCTAGAATCCATACCTGACATTGTTAAAGTTGCTAAGAACCTGAGACTAGTTAGGTTACAGGCCTAGGAGAAACATACCACTGTCATTCTGACAAAGCATCATAACAATAAAATGACACCTAATGATTTTTTGACATACCTAAAAATCAGTACATCACTCAAAACTAATAAAAGAACAAAAATAAAAGTAATCACAAAGAAGTAGATGACAAGAAAAAATAAAACTGAGGGCTGAAATAAATAAAATAGAAACAATGACAATATAAAGAATCAATGAAACAAAGATTTGGTTCTTTGAAAAAATAAAAACATATAGACAAACCCTTATCCAAACTAACTAAATAATGACAGAAAATATCCAAATTAATAAATTCAGAAGATACCACTTAAAATAGGAGACATAAAAACAGATACCACGGTAATCCAGAGACTTATAAGAACATATTTTAGCAACTATACTCCACCAAACTGAACAATCTAAATGACATGGATAATTGCCTCAATAGGTACTAATTACCAAAATGAAATCATGATCAGAAAAAGAATTAAATAGACTAGTGAAATAGACATTCATTAAAAGTCCCCCAACCACAAAAAACCAAAAGCCAGATGGATTTAGTGCAGAATTTTACAAGACTTTTAAAGAAGAGTTTACACCAATACTCCTTAAATTATTCAACAAAAGAGAAACAGAAGACACATTTCACAATTCATTTTATGAATCCACAGTTACCCTGCTACTGAAACCACATAAAAACTCAAAGAAAGAGATTTGCAGACCAATGTCCCTTATGAACATTGATGCAAAAATACTCAATTAAATACTCCCAAATTAAATCCAAGAACACACCAAAAAGATTTTCTACCATGATTAAATGGGCTTCATCCCAGAGATGCAGATATGGTTCAACATATTAAAATCTGAAAATATAAACCACCGTAAAAACATAGTGAAAGAAAAAAACCCTCAGGATTATTTCATTAGATGCTGTAAAAGTATTTGACAAAGTCTAACATATCTTCATGGTAAAAGTCTTGGAATGATAAGTGATACAAGGAACATAGCTAAACATAAAGGAAATATATAGCAAAGGTGTCCATATGTATATACATTTCCATCTTGGTTTTTCATTCAGTTCCATTGATAAACCTGACTATTTTTATGCTGATACCATGCAGTTTTTATTACTACAGATCTGTAGTACAGCTTGAAATCAGAGATCATGATACCACCAGAAGTTCTTTTGTTGTACAGGATTTTATTTTACCTACCCCCCCTTTTTTTGACATACCTAAAAATCAGTACATCACTCAAAACTAATAAAAGAATAAAAAAAGTAATCACAAAGGAGAAGTAGATGACAAGAAAAAATAAAACTGAATACAAAAATTAAATACTCCCAAATTAAATTCAAGAACACACCAAAAAGATTATCTACCGTGATCAAACAGGCTTCATCCCAGAGATGCAGATATGGTTCTACATATTAAAATCTGAAAATGTAATCTACTGTAAAAAACATAGTGACAGGAAAAAACCCACAGGATGATTTCATTAGATGCTATAAAAGTATTTGACACTCTCTCAATATATATTCATTTTAGTACTTGAATTTCTAGCTAGATCCATAAGAAAACTAAAGAAGATTGAGGGGATACAAAATATAAAGGTAGTATTCAAAGTATCACTCTTTGCAGATCATAGGATAGTATACATAAGTGACCCCAAAAACTCTACCAGGGAACTTCTACAGCTGATAAACACCTTTATTGAAATGGCTGGATACATGATTAAGGCAACAAAATCTTTATATATAAATGATAAAAGGGCTGAGAAAGAAATTAGGGAAACAGCATTCTTCACAATAGCCACAAATAATATGAAATACCTTGGTGTAACTCTAATAAAGCAAATGAAAGACCTGAATGGCAAAAGCTTCAAGTCTTTGAAAAAAGAAATTGAAGATGACATCAGAAGATGGAAAGAACTCCCATGCTCATGGATCAGTAGGAGTAACACAGTAAAATGGCCATCTTAACAAAAGCAATCTACAGGTTCAATGCAATCTCCATCAAAATTCCAACACAATTCTTTACAGACTTTGAAAGAACAATATATAGAGAAAAACAAAATAAAAAAGGGTAGCTAAAATAAAATCCTGTACAATAAAAGAACTTCTGGTGTTATCATCATCTCTGATTTCAAGCTGTATTACAGATCTGTAGTAATAAAAACTGCATGGTATCAGCATAAAAATAGTCAGGTTGATCAATGGAACTGAATGAAAAACCAAGATGGAAATATACATACATATGGACACCTTTATTTTTTTAACAACACCAGAATTATACAATAGAAAAAAGAAAACATCTTCAACAAATAGCGTCCATCAAACTGGATGTTGATATGTAGAAGAATGTAAATAGATCAATATCTATTACCCTGCACAAAACTCAAGTTCAAGTGGATCAAAGACCCCAATATCAATCAAGATACACTGAATCTGAAAGAAAAGAAAGTGGAGAATAATTTTAAACATAATGGCACAGGAGACATATTCTTGAAGAGAACAACAATCTAGCAGGCACTAAGATCAAGAATTAATAAATGGAACCTCATAAAGCTGAAAAGCTTCTGTAAGGCAAAGGACACTATCAAAAGAACAAAATGACAGCATACAGAATGGGAAAGATGTTCACCAACCCCACATCTGACAGAAGTGTGATTTTCAAACTATATAACACTCAAGAAACTAGACATCAACAAACCAAATAATCTAATTAAAAATGGGGTGCAGATATACATAGAGAATTCTCAACAGAAGAATCTCAAATGGCCAAGAAGCACTTAAAGACTATAGGGAGACATCATGGGGATAGAGAGAAACCAGGTGCTAGAGAAGTTCCCAGGAGCCCACAAGGATGACTCCAGCAATAGCAGAGAGGGTACCTGATCAGGCATATCCCCGTAATCAAATTAGTGAATACCTTAAATGTCATCATAGAACCTTCATCCACTAACTGATGGAAGCAGATGCAGAGAGCCACACAAAGCATCAGGCCAAGCTCCAGGAGTCCAGACGAAGAGAGAGAAGAGGAATTCTATGAGCAAGGGCATCAAGATCATGATGGGGAAACCTACAATGACAACCAAATCAAACTAGTGGGAACTCATGAACTTTAGACCAACAGCTGCGGAGCATCCATGGGAATAGACTAGGCCCTCTGAATAAGAAAGACAGTTGTGTAGCTTTATTTGCTTAAGGGGACCCTGGCAGTAGGATCAGGATCTATCCCTGGTGCATGATCCAGCTTTTTGAAGCCCAACACGAGTGATGGGACACCCTGCACAGCTTTGATGCAGCGGGAGGGGCTTAGACCTGCCTCAACATAAATATACCAGGCTCTGCTGGCTTTCCATGGGGGCCCTTATCTTGTCTGATGAGGGAATGGGTAGTGTGTTGGGGTGGAAGGCTGTGGGGCAGGATGAAGGAAGAGAGGGGGATCTATGTAAAATGAATCAAAAATTCTTAATTAAAAATAAAATTTAAAAAAATGTTCAACATCCTTAGTCTTCAGGAAAATGCAAATCAAAACAACTCTGAGATTCCATCATACATCTTTCAGAATGGCTAATATTAAAAAAAAATGATGTGGAGCAAGAGGAACATACCTCCATTGCTGATGGGAATGTAAACTTGTACAGCTACTTTGGAAATCAACATGGTTATACCTCAGAAAATTAGAAATTAAACTACCTAAAGACCCAGCTATACCACTCCTGGGCATATACTCAAAGGACACACTACCATACCACAGGACACTGTTCAAATATGTTCATAGCAACTTTATTAATAATAGCCAGTAACTGGAAACAACCTAAATGTTGTTCAACTGAAGAATGGATAAAGAAAATGTGGTATACATAAATGGAGTATTACACAACTGTATATATATATATATATATATATATATATATATATATATATATATATATATATATATGGCATCATGTAATATGTAGACAAATGAATGGAACTAGAAAAGATCATCCTGAGTGAGATGTGGGGGCCCACAGAGACTCCCTAGTAAGGCCTTACTCAAGGTCAGAAACTCTGAGCTTGCTTTGCCCAGCTGGGCTGCATAATGGGATGATTTGGCCAAGGGCATGGTTATCAGGTGTTTTAAAGGATCTCACATGAGCAAAATGAAGAAGACCATTCTGGTTCAGAATCATTAGGTCATGCTAAATTCTACCAGATGGTCTAGAAACGGCATCACTAAAGAATGAAGATTATAGTAACACCTCTAATGTTGCCTTGACCTCCCTCCAACATTCAATTTTCTTATACACAACTCTCTTCTTTTTTTTCCTTGTAATATGTATAGCAACAACATGTTTACTCATTCTGACTAAAAGGCGACTACATAATATTGCTGCTAAACATTCTTCCTGTCACTATGATAGGTTATCTTGACAAAAACAATTTAAAGAAATGAGTTTATTAATTTCAAAGTTTGATGACAAATGCCACCATTTCATGGAAATCCTTGAAGCATGAATTTGATGCAATTTCTCACATTACATCCACAATCCATAAGAGAAGAGCAATAAATGCTTGTGCTCAGCCCAGTTTGAGTTTTAAATTTTTATAAATTCCAGAAACCTCCCCTAGGGAATGCTATCACTCATAGCAGTTAAGTGTTTCAACTTAGAATTAACCTTAACAAGATTATCCCCCTCTATACATGTGCAGAAATTCATCTCTCCAATAATTATATATTTAACAAAGATGAGAGTTGAAATTAAATATCACAATTCCACTGCTTGTCAAGTTGAAAGCCAAACACATCCCTTTAACATCATAACTTCCCACCTTTGTGTAGATGTAACCAACAGTCTTATTAAATAAGAAACACAGAACCAATGTAAAAGAGAAAGCCGAGAGGTCACAGCTCAGAGATAAAATCTCACCCTTCCTCCTGCGGTGTCCCAGCTTCCCGAAAGAGAGCTATATCCTGTCTGTCCGTCTTTTTATAGTATTTTGTTCTGCCTTCTCATTGGTTGTAAACCCAAACATGTGACTGTCTCGTCACTGTCTGTATGTACAGCCCCCCAGGTCTTAAAGGCATATGTCTCCAATGCTGGCTGTATCCCTGAACACACAGAGATCTATGGGATTAAAGGCGTGTGCCACCACAGCCACACTCTTGCTATGGCTCTAATAGCTCTGACCCCCGGGTAACTTTATTTATTAACATACAATCAAAATCACATTTCAGTACAATTAGAATACCACCACACCTTTATTCCCAAAGTCTTTAGCTATTCCAATTACAGATGCAATAAGTATATAAAAATAGGATGTCTTTATTTATTTCTTTTCAAAAAGTACACTGTGTTTTCAGAGCTCCAATTACATGTATTTTTTGCTAACCTTTACTGATGTATTTAAATCATACTTAGTGTTTTGTTCCTATAACAAAATATATTTTCTCATTTATTTTGACTACTATTTGAACAGTTATTGCATCAAAATTATCTAAAATTTCAAAATACATTTTGAAGTCAATAGTTCTAGGGAATTTCAAGCAACAGAAATTTGCTTTTTTTTAAAAAGATGACTAAAATTTTAGATGATAAATTATTATTATTATAGGTGATAGATTATGACCAAATAGGATTTTGCTCATAAATTATTATGGAATTTAAATATTTCATGACAGTTACAAGAAAATCTTTTAAACTGTACCTAGCTAAATAAGATTTATTTTTCAAACTTATAATTATTAAACAAATCAAATGAAGCTAATATTAAATAGCATCTTCAGTAATATGTGCTATATGCAAGTCAATATCAGAATTAATGTGATGAATAACAAGAACTCCTTTTGTTATCCTAAAAGAAATATTTTAAATATAATTTTTCTTTATCCTTTGAAGAAATATTTTTATAATATTTAAATACTAGAGTTTTATACTAAAATAATTATCAATAATGATAATTGGAGTAACATTTAAAATTATCCTCAAAGAATATTTTAAAATGTATGTAATTATATACATATTTTCATTTTTAAAATCATGATTGTTCAGTCAATAAAATACAATCAAATATAAAATTACATCTCAAGGAAAAGGTAGAATAGAATACTCAGAAAGAAAAATAATATACTTTTATCTTTATAAAACATTCATAATTACTTTGAAAATGCAACAAAAATCTACCACATTTTTGTTTTAGTGGTTACACTTAAGGATGGTGTGTAATTTTGAAACATTAATTTTCAAATGTTACTTGTTTTAAACTGATATGAACAGCTGGACGATGGTGGCACACGCCTTTAATCCCAGCACTTGGGAGGCCGAACCAGGTGGATCTCTGTGAGTTCAAGGCCAGCCTGGGCTACAGAGTGAGTTCCAGGAAAGGCACAAAGCTACACAGAGAAAGCCTGTCTCTAGAAACAAAACAAAACAAAAACCAAACAAACAAAAAAAAACTTGATATGTACATTAAAAATGTAGAGGTCAAGGAAAACATGAGTAGATTGGCTCTCCAGATACTTTAATTTTTTAATCAAGACTATTCCTTTGCTGCTCAGTGCTTTATAAAACATTAGTTGGGCAGAATAGGGAGTATTTAGTATTTAGGAAAAGAAGCAAGGGATATCAACACACAGTAACAGGCAGAGCTGTTAAGTATTTATGCTCAAAAACATATTTCAACATTAGAAGTAAAGGAGAGGCTGAATAAGCAAAGGACACCTTATTTTATCTTATTATCAAATAATTGAGTGGAAACGACCCAGAAATAAATGAGTTAGCACTTAAACATTATTTTTAGAAATTCACATCATTTGTCTAACTGAGGGCCCATTTTAAAATATACCTGAGTAAAGTGATTGTAGTAGAACTGTATGTAAGGTCCAATCTAATACTTTCACTTTCCTAGAACACTGTAACTACTAAGTTCATTCTAAAACTTATCCTTTTTGCCCACAGATTTGTGTAGTTCTCAAGGCCCATCAAAGAAAAGTTTTGTACATCACACAGAGGCCATTCAGAAAACCACAACAGGTCATATTGCAGAGATCTGTGTATCCTGTGGAGCTTTGCCCCAATGGATATATCTAAAACGCAACTCCTGATCCTACGTCTCAGCGAACATTGCTGATGAGGAGTGCAGAAAGATCATAAGAGCCATAGTAAGAGCAGAAATGACAAGGAAGCTTCACACATGACATTACAACAGTATAGTTGCTTGAATAAGATTGGAACAGCAATAATATTAGTAGACATGCTGCTAATGGTGAAAAAGACTCTCATGGGGCCCCAGGGCAAAGAAATACACACATATAATGATGGCTGAGAGAAAAAGAGTTATTCTTAGGGTTGAGCACCCTAATGATTATCCAACACAGAGAATTTGGCCCGGAGATCGTATACACACAAGCTACACTAAATGAACTCAGAGGTTGTATATAAATATGTATGTATGTATGTATGTATGTATGTATGTATATGTATATATATGTATATATACGTGTGTGTGTGTGTGTGTATAATTTATATGTATGCAATGATAATAATGAGAGAGAGGTAATCAATTTGAAAAAAGAATGAGGCAGCATGAGAAGGACTGAAGGGTGGTGACCTAGAAAGGATGGAAAAAGGCCAGGCCTGAAGGGAAGTGATGAAATTACACTTTAATTTGAAAAAAAAATTAAGGAAGTTATAAAAAAAACCCTCAAGGTTATAGTTGTTCAATGTAAAATGAAAGTGTGTCTTTACATATTATTAAAGACTGAAATATGGCAATTTGATCACAGAGCACCTTTTAGACTTGATGAATATTTATTACATTAATGAAATTTCAAAATATTATGAAATTAGCCTACCCTTTGTTGTCTTATATTGTAGGAACATTTTTGATCAGTACCCAATTAAGAATCTTAATTAGGGATGGTTTGTCCTAGTACTTGAAAATCTATGTGGATTTTGCTGATCATCTGTTCATTGGATTAATGCCCAGAAAAAATATGGATTATTCATCAGTTTACATAGCTGAACACTTTTTAAAAAAATTTGCATCCATACAACCATATGCACTCCACATTTTCTTTGAATGGTTTTCTTTAAGTAGAAATGGAATGCATTGATATGTCAATGGTTATGTCAATAGTGAAACAAATATAGGAAACTATATTATTAATTAAATTTAAATGTTTAAAATGGGAACTTTTATATTCACATATGAAATATGTAAGATTATGCATTTAACACTAAATTTGTCATTAATGTATCACTACATACTATTCTCTGTCCACAAGAAATGAGCTTTAACCAATGGCAAGTGTTTTACACTATATCCGTTGCTATTGCTAGAACGATAGTTAATACCCATAGGAAAGTATTCAAAATAGGACAAAAACATTACATGATTAAAATATACGTGTAGGTTGACAACCAAGTATCAGCTTAATTGGAGTTTTAATTCACAGTGTATTGTTTGAAATGATCATACTTTTATATTCTCAAGGCAACTGTAATTTAAATAAAGTAGCACCATAACTCACACTTCATGGCAGATACATACCAAGAAAATATTTATGCTGCAAACATTTTTGAGATATATAAAATTCTGTTATATTTTATGCTGAATACATAACAGCAAGTAATAGCATTCATCATCATTCTCTGATGATTTATAAATCCAGTTTTCCATGCATTTCACCGGATTAGTGTTTCCAGCGCTATTTTATTGCAGTCATAGCTGGCCTTTTTACAGTTTCTTATTTGTAAGAGATACTCGATATACTTTATAAAAATGTGAAGTGATGGATATATTTATTATAGCACTTTTATCTATATATCATATATTGTTTCAACAAATTAATATCTGATATTTAAAATTCATGCATGTTGAAATCTTCAGGAAGTATTCTTTTAGGTTTTTGAAATATTTAGCATGTTACTGTTTTTATTGCCCCAATACTGGACAATATTCTCACAAAGATCCTTGCTCCTGCCTATGGCTTAGTATCCTTTGATCGTTGCTTTTCTTTTTGTATTGTTTCTCATTTCTATATACATGTATATATACATTTTTTCATCCCACCTTCCTTTGATGTTCACAAAACCTGTTAATAATCACGCTTATTTTAATTCGTGTGATATCAACTTTTCCATACACCACATATGGGAAGATGATGAAGTAATTATCTTTGTATTTCTAAATTTTTTTCTTTCCAACAATGGTCACAAATTTCATCCAGGTTGTTGCATGATAGCAGGATTTAATTATTTTATGGCCGAATCATTTTTCAGTGTCTGTGTGTTGGTACCTCATTGTGGTTTTGACATTCCCCTGGTAATTTACTGCTGCTGAAAAACCTCATTTATCCATGAGCCTTTGTATCTCTGCCTTTGAATAATGACTATTTAGATTTGTTGGCAACTTTTAAATCAGGATATTTGTTTTTATAATTTTTTTGGGAAATATCTATTCTTGGTGGGTTTTTGAATTTCTGCTATACTTGGATATGTATATTTTTCTCATATGTACAAATTTCAAATAGTTTTACTCATTCTTGAGAGGTCTTTTCCAAACTCTGCAGAATATTTTATTTCCTGGAAGGATTTCCTAATATGTAATTTTATTCTTTTTCCTTTACTTTCTCATTATTTTTTGGATCTATCTAAAATCATGTTCATTTAAATTTAAAGGAACTTGATGGGTAATGTTCTTCTTATACCTGTTATTTTACTTTTCATTAGTGTTTTCTGTTTCTTTCCTTACCCTTAAAGCCATCCCTTGCGCTAAGTAATTCAATCTGTATGGAAGTTTTATTCTGTAATTATTTTTTAAAAATCTCTTATATATTTTTACTTATGTATATCATGAAACTTGAAAGAAACATTTTTTTTGATTTACTACTATTTATTTATTTAGCTTTTTTGTTCTAGAACTTCATACTTGAGCACAGAATCTACATTACCCTGCCCTTCCCTCTACTTACAACTCCTGTGCCTCCCAATTTCATTATCCTTTCTTCTAGATTTAAATCTCTCTCTCTCTCTCTCTCTCTCTCTCTCTCTCTCTCTCTCTCTCTCTCTATCTATCTATCTATCTCTCTCTCTCCTGCATATATATCGCTGTAAATAATATATATGCACCATATATATTTGTGTGTTGTTTATATGAGTATATTTCAAATGATCTGAGACAGGTTTTCACTATATACTCCATTCTTTAATTCTCTATGCATTTCAACGAGGATGTAAAATCATAACCCCCCTGCTTCAGTTTCCTGAGTGCTAGGGGAAAACATATGCACTACCGCCATGCCTGGCCAACTTTGAAATTTCTGTCCACCTTTTAATACCCTAGATCTGGGATGTGTGAGAACTGTGAAGCAGAGAATGTGGGCACTGGGAAGCCAACCCCTGTGTTCTGCAAGGCCAGTACGCACTCTTAATTCTGCCAGTCTGGAGTGATGGCACATAAGTCTTCATTCATGCATACGAAGGTTTTACATACCACTTTAAAAATATTAGCACATTCTGAGTGTCCTTGTTTTTGCTAGAAAGTTTTATGACTGTGTATGTTTTATTTTTACTCATCGATATTATTTACAGAGAGAAAAACTTTTCTTTAGCATTTCTTTTACAGCGATTATATCATAGATTCACCCACTCAACTCTCATTTGTCTGGAAATCCATGATGTCTAAATCGTACCTATAATAACACTTTCTTGGTGGGTATCTTTTTTATCTTTGTGTGTGTTGTGAAAATCTCACTTCACTGTCCTTAGAACTGGTATTTTTTTTTTAATTAAGTCATCTTGTAGGCAGATCAGGAAGGCTGTTATATTATTTGTATTATTTTTCTCCCAGTCTTGAAAATCTTTAACTTTCACCAGTGATAACTCGATTATAAATTGTCTCATGATTATATTAAATTGCACTACTGATTTTCTCTTGCCTATACCTTGACATTTACATCCATTTTTCGTTATTTTCTGCCACTAATTCTTTGAACAGTCATTCTGTGTTTTTGGTATTACCAGATCTTTCTTGAACCCCTATACTTTGGAATGTCCCTCTTTTGACAATTATCCAGGGCTTCCATAGTTCCTCTTTCTTCTTGGGGTAAATGCTGGAAGGTCAGAGAAGCAGAACAAGCCACAGCCACCTCACCTTGCCAATTCCTCAGCCTATCTTGTTTTCTCAGACTGGAAGCCTCTGAGTTCTCATCCAAATGAATCTCAGCTGAACTGCTGCTAAAAGCCTAAAAGCTTAACCAGGCTCTAGTTCTTGGTCCTCATGCCCTATATACCTTTCTGCTTCCTGCCACCACTTCCTGGGATTAAAGACATGTGTCACCATGCCTGGCTGTTTCCAGTGTGGCTTTGAACTCACAGAGATATGGATGTATCTCTGCCTCCAGAATGCTAGGATTAAAGGTGTGTGTGCCACCATTTTCTGGACTTTATGTCTCTCTAGTGGCTGTTCTATTCTCTGACCCCAGATAAGTTTATTAGGGTGCACAATATTTTTGGGAACAAAGTATCACCACATATTTTCATCTAAAGAACTTCCAGTTTTATGTTCAGTTGCTTTCATATATTTATTGTCCTTGTTTGGTTTTCTACCCCTATAATGAATAGTATCAGCTCCTGTCTTTGGAGTTTCCACTGGGGTATTTTTGTCTTTCTATCATCCTGTATTGACTTAGTATGATACCATGCTTCTCATTGGAATGTTAATATGTATTCTGTGCCATTGAATACTACAAGTATGTAATTTGTGTTTTGAATTTGTTTTTACAGAGGATTACAAATAAGGGATTGCCAGGAGTCTCAGAAGCTAAGTTGAAATTTGAACTTTTAAACTGTGTTGTGAATGGAGAAGACATTGGAAGTTGGACTAAATGCATTTTGTGTTATGATTTGACCACAAGCTTTTGTAGACCTGTGGGAAATGTGATAGCTTGAATGAGAACGCCACTCATATACTCACTGTATCCACACATTTAGTCCCCGATTAGTAGGACTGTTAAGAAAGGAAGAGAACCTGTGGCCTTGTTGGAGTGGACATGTCAATAGGGACAGGCTTTCATGTTTCCAAAGTCCAGGCCATTCCCAGTGTAGCCCTTTGTCTGATGCTTATGGATCAAGATGTGAGCTCTCAGCTATGACTTGCTAGCATCATGCTTTCCTGATTACTGCCATGTTTCTTGCAAATGGTCATGAACTCTAACCCTCTGAAAGTGTAACCCTGAAATAAACTATTTTTATAGTGTTTTATCACAGCAATATAAAATTAACCAAAAGCAACGTGGGAAGGACAGGGCTGATTTCAGCTTATAATTGGAGTTCAGCTCCATGGAAAGTCAGAGTAAGAACTCAAGGCAGGTGTCTGGAGACAGGAACTGAAGCAGAGGCTATTGGGAATGATTCATGCCATGGCTTTTTCACCCTGCTTTCTTATATAACTCTTCGTCACCTACCAGGGTTAGCACATCCCACAGTGGCCTGGGCCTTCCCACATCAATCATTCATCATAAAAATGACCAGCAGACTTGTCAACAGGCCAGCTTTTTTATGGAAATATCTTTTTCATTGTGAGTCCCTTTTGCCAAATATTTCTAGCTATGTCAAATGAAATAAAATTAACCAATGTATTTATAATGACTCTTATTTACATTATTGAAATATTTTCCATGTTTTCCCCGCTTCATTGAATTTTTTTTACCTCCTCTATTTGAATTTCCCCCTTATTGATTATTGTACTTTCATTTCATGTGTGATTAACTGAAATTGTGTAATGCTGGTTGACATGCAGGGGTCACCTTGGTATTAAATGATCAGGAATTGATTCCAATCTTCTGCATATGACTTCCTTTATGCCTGTCTTTTAACCACAGAGGCCTACACAATATTATTAGGAGGACAGGTGATCCCTAGTCACACATTAAACCTATACAGGATGAAAACAAAGTTCAGAATTACTTTTCATCATAATATGAATCAGGTAAGGCTGAAAGCACTGAGCCATACCTTAAGCAAACAAAGAGCCCCGACATGTTCAGTAGTATCCTGACCCAGAGGACCCTGAAACCAGACCCCAAGATGACCACTGCTGACATATGACCCAGAGCCAACCAGGAAACACCATGGCAGCTGGAAGCAGAGCCCACTAAAAAGTACACACATAAATATCTCATTCATTTGTTTAATAAATGAGATTGCTTACAATCTCCCAGAGCCTGTGCCCTTTGTTTTTGCCTCTGCCCACCTCCTCCCCCCAGGATCAGAGACAGTAAGATCCTAGCTGCAGAGCCAGCAACAATAATAGGCCACTATGCATAGTTGGATGAAATCTAAAGGATATGTCTGTGAGTTCTGTCCTGTGTGCAGTTCTGTTAGATGTTTGATCTCACAAGATGATTCTGATTTCTTGCTTGCCCTTAGTGTGTGGAATGTTGCTGTCATCCAACTACCACCATTTGGAGGAGCGTTCTAGAGGTTGGCTCTTTTCTGCCTTGACTAACACAGTTGAAGAATCTCAATATGAAGGCATTAACCTTGCAATAAGTGTTGTATAGCTTGCCCCGTACTATGATTCAACACATTAGACCTGGTATAAGATTTTAGGATTAAGGCCTACAGTTATTTTCTGTCTGCTTCCCTTAGGGGAAAAAAGCCTCTCTCTGAACTGTGTTATTTGGCAATGACGAAAAATAACATGGGGAACATTTTGCATATTTGCTTCATTTTGACTGTTTTCAGGATAAAGTACTAAGTTTATTTCTGGGTATTGAATACAAGTTCTGTTGCATGCTCTACCTCTGTGATGTGCGTTTACCTTACCGTTTAGTTTTGCTATCCTGAATGCAAGCATGATGACCATATTCACTTAGACTGTTTTGTTTTTGGTTCAGTATTTACTTTGGTGTGTCTGCAGAAATTGCCAGAGGAAATGTCAGGGGCCATCTTGTTCTACTATAAGTATATATATATATATATATTTCTACATGAAACTTTTTAGTTGTTTTAAGTAAATGCAACTCTATAGTGCAATAAACAAGTTTGGAAACTTTGTCTACAGCTCACATTGCATTTTCTTCTGAGACACTTTGACCTGAAAAATATGATAATAGTTCAGACAAGTAATCCTTTTGTTTGCTGAAGGTCATGATCTACCCTGAACCCCAGGAATATATCCAGGACAAACCTGTCCTTAGTCCGACAGGAGAAACTCTCATGCATTCTTAAGTGAGTGTCAAAGATATTGAGGAAAAAAAAATACATGTTAGCTAATTACAAATTCAATACTTGTTCCTCATATTGTGTAAGTAAAAGTTTTCAATCCTTCTGTATTTAAAAAAGATAATTCTCCACTAATGATTAAGTATCAGTTTAGATTGTTTTCAAAGGGCTTTTACTTTCAGCTTAAAACAGTAAAAACTTGAAAGAAAACTTTGCTAAAATCATTTCTCTGGTGTGAAAGTAGAGAAAGAAATGTTTCCCCTCATTATTTATTCATAAGCATAATTCTTTGAAGGAGACGCTCCATTGTGACACTAACATCATGGGGCTTAACCATGACATAATCTCCAGCAGCGTATGAGCTCCATCAGCAATACTGGGGGTTTAATGTTCACTTATCCTTACTGTTTTCTCCAGCCAATTCTTACCTCCTTCTGCAGAAAAGTACAATCATTTCTGTTGGATTCATTTTTGCCTTATAACATTTTTCTTGTTTTGCTGGAGTTACTATTCAACTACACTTGTTAATCAACAAGACTACTCAGTGCCTTTTAAAATCAAATAGCCAAAGCAAACATTAAAATTAATACTGTGTGATGCATTAATAGTTAAAAGGTAAATGTTAAATCCTCTTTTGAATTATGCACATACAGTGCTACAGGTGCTTTATGAGCACATTTGGGACAGAAAATAATTAAACAAATCTATCTGAACTATACTGTGTTTAATATTTCAAATTAGTTCTACCTATTAACAATATAGTAATATCTACTTTTAATTTGACTTATCTACTTTTCTTGTGTGTGTGTGTGTGTGTGTGTGTGTGTGTGTGTGTGTGTGTGGTGTGTATATATTTGTGTGCTTGGTGTGTGTATGTGTCTGTCTGTCTGTCTGTCTGTGGAGTGTAAGAGGGACAGAGGAATGTTCATGCCACAATGTTCATGTGCCATTTAAATTACAATTTTGTGTAGCCATTTCTCTCCTTCCATCTACATGTGAATGCAGGTTTTCAGACTGCATGGAAGGAGTTTTAACCAGGAAACCATCTTTCCTGCCTTAGCACCTCCTATGAAGTTATTTAGTAAAGATTAGTGACATATGATATTATATTCTAATAGTCATAATTCCATATGAGTATATTGACTTGATTAGTGCAATGTACCTGTATGCATACAGGTACACTGAGCTAATTAAAGTAAGACATTGGGAAAGCTGTGAAATTCAGATTTCAGTTTTGAAGGCTCTTAGTGCTCAACCAGTGTGGTAGCTAGTAACAATCCCTTTGTCGATAAAGATGCAGACCTGATACAACAAAGAAGACTGTGTGGAAACACACGTTTTCACTATACTCTGCTTGATAGGCAACTCAGTTCTGGTGCTGCAATATAGCTGCAGAAATTTTCATTGTTTGAGAGTATTTTCCAGTTTACTATGAGATGATTGCTCTGTTTGTTGATTGTCATCAGTGATCTGTCTAGAAAACAGTTACTTCTGGAACTCAAGTTCACTCACTAGAGGGTGATATCAATAACTAGAGATTTTAGGACTTCTTTCAGGATGTTGTAAAAGTGAATGAAAAATGCCTCCCTTCTTCTCAAAATTGAACCACCAGCCTTGAAGTGGGCTGAATTTACCCACGTTTGATGACATAGCCATGTGGTATCTTCAGCAATAGGTGTTATGTTGCAGAGGTAATCAATAGCCTTAGCAATCATCTGCTAGGTTTAGAGCGGTGTCTACAGGATCCCTTTGGCCAAATGATCAAAATGGTGGAACCCACTCCTGCTACCGATGGTTTTACTTGGTAGTAGTTGATATCTAGTTTGGACATGTGTTCCCCAATTTTATGTTAACTTCATGTAAATTCCATTTATAGATGTACGTATTTTAGGAAACTTGCATAGTAGTATTTCTTGATGTGGCTTTTCATAAGGCCTTTAGTGCTATTATCGTGTCTTCTTAAGTTGTTTTTTTTAAAAGATGTATCATATACTGAAAGAAAATATATTTAATATACAAGGAAGCCAGTAATAATTAGCACCAGTGCTATACAAAAGTTTTTTATGTGAGAAGTTTTATTTTATTGTGGATGCTCAGTTAGAATCTTTGAATCAGCAAGATAACTATAATTATGGGAATCTGACTTTTAATAAGTATACTGAATTGACAAAAATCAGCATTTTAAACACATTACAAGTTTAGGGGGCAGTGCAGGTGACCACATAGAGACATTTAGGAGGAACAAGTGCACCTCAAATACAGAAATAAAATGCCCCCCTATTTTTTTTTTTTTTTTTTTTTTTTTGGTTTTTCGAGACAGGGTTTCTCTGTGTAGCTTTGTGCCTTTCCTGGATCTCGCTCTGTAGACCAGGCTGGCCTCGAACTCACAAAGATCCGCTTGGCTCTGCCTCCCAAGTGCTGGGATTAAAGGCGTGTGCCACCACCGCCCAGCTAAAACCTATTTTGTCAAAGGAAACAGATATACACGAAGACTTATATAGCACGCCCACACAAATATGTGTGTGTGTGTGTGTGTGTATGTGTGCATGTGTGCGTGTGTGCGTGCATGCGTGTGTGTGTGTGTGTGTGTGTGTGTGTGTGTGTGTGTGTGATTTTAATGGTAAAGATTATAAAAATCAGAAATATCAAGAGTTATTCATCATCTTATATCTCAAAGGTCCAGGTGCATTATATAGTTGATAAACTATAGCACTAATGGCTTATGCTGCTTATATTAAATCTACAAATCTTTAGTTTTATAAACTTTCCCACAACATTATCCAGAGTTTACACTAAATCCATTAGCTCTCAGCAATATGCACATATTCCACTCTTGGGTCTGTTAATTATGTTACAGGAACCCAAATTAATAATTCTCTGTGTAGCCAGACTTCTGAGTGATTTTGAAAAGAAGTTAACATAAAGAGAGGATTTTGCTGACTCTGATTCTTCAGTTCTTTCAAGAGTTTAACAAAAGCAACAGAAAACACAAGCAGTCATCTTGGTAAAATTAAAAAAAAATCTTTGATCTTTTAAGCCAGATTTTTTTTCTCTCTCTCTTTTTTTATATAAATGTTACTGAGAACCAATAAATATTTCAAGAAGGACTTATTTTGAATAAAGAACATCAAGTTCTAGGCTGACACGACTTCGTTAAATTTGGACCTTAGAATTTTCTTTACATATCTTCTTAATTATTAGCAATTTAAATACATATATAACCTTAAAAAGTCTCCCTCTTTGATGTAACTTTTGTGACTAGGTCAGCAGTTTCATCAACTTTCTTAAAGATTATGGAATTTTATCCCTATCCCTTGCCCACACTGTCATTTTCAAACAAGCTTTTACTTTATAAAACCGAAGTTATATTTCATCCTTTATCTAAAAGGATTTCCACTATGCATTAGTCTTCTTAATCAAAAAATATATTCCTTTCCCTATATTTTTTTTATCTGTTTCTCCTATTTCTGGTTCTTTTCTGCTTTTACTTTTTGTTATATTTGGAAACACCATTTTTGTATATTTGTTTTGTTTATTTATTTATTTATTGATGTTTGTTTGTTTGATGTTGTTTGGGACAGGGATAATCCTGTAGCTGTGGTTGGCCTGAAACTTGCTATGATCACCAGACTGGCCTAGAGCTCATAGAGCTCTCTCTGTCTCTGCCTCCTGAAGGCTGAGATTAAAGGTGTGTACCATAAACCCAGGCTATAATTAACCAACTTTACTATTTTCTCAATAAAATAAAGTCATATTAGTAAGTGCAATAATTGCACTTACAAATCAAGATCTAGAAAGAAAGAAAGAAATGTTATATATCACCTAATAAGTAAATGATTAATTCCCCTTGTATATGCTTATTCTTTTTTTCTTGTAGGACATCAGATCAATCCATGAGTATTTAAATTTATACTTAGCACTTTGGTTTAAAGGACTTTAATCTTCTCTTTATAGACTTTATTTTTTTATTGAAAACAGTTTTTTTTCACATAGCATATATTGATTATACTCCCCCCCTTCTCCAAGTACCCTCTCACCACATCTGGATCCATGCCCTTTCTGTCTATCATCAGAAAACAAGCAGGCTTCTAAGGGACAACAATGAAGCAAAATATAATATAATATGCTAAAACCAAGACAAATATATCGTAATAGAGCAAAGTAAGCAAACAGAAAGAAAAAACCTCAAGAAAAAGCAAAAGAAATATATATAGACACAGAGACAGGCTCATTCACTCAGGAATCTAATCAAAACACTAAATTGAAAACCATGAGATGCACATATACATATACACAAACAGACACAGATACACAGACAGACAGGCAGACAGACACACACACACACACACCCCACCACCACCACCAACAACAACAGCATCAACACCAACACCAACAACAATAACAACAAACCTAGAGGGAAAAATAAAATAAAGATGAGATAAATAAAAGAGAAATCCTGAAATAATATTATGAGACAAGGAGCTTTCACTGATGCTGTGAATTTGTTTCCTGTTGGCCATCTACTACTGGGCATGCGGCCTACCATTGAGAATAGTTTGTTTCCCCAGAGAAACTGCTTAAAGAAATCTAAACTTTCATTTTCAAGTGGTTATCAATTGAAGACAGCTTCTGAGTTATGGGTGGTGGTGGCAAATGTCCACTTTTTAACTCTGTTATCCCATCTGGTAAAGACCCCTTCAGGCCATGTACATGTTGTCTCAGTCTCTGTGAGTTCATATACTCATCGATCCTGCTGATTTAGAGGCCTTGTTTTCTTGGTTTCCTCTACCCTCTCTGGGTTTTAGACTCTTTCTATGTCCTCTTTCACAGGTTTTCATGAGCCCTGTAGGGAAGGATTTGATCAAGATATCAAGTACAAAACCTAGTGTTCCAAGGTCTCTCATTCTCTGCATAATATCTGGCTGTGGTGTGGTATTGTGTTCCCCAAAATATTGTGCATGCTAATAAACTTATCTGGGTCAGAGACAGAACAACCGCAATATTAAACATAAAGGATAGGCAATGGTAGCACACACCTTTAATCCTAGCATTCCAGAGACAGAAATCCATGTGTTCAAGGATACAGACAGGCATGGTGACTCACCCCTTTAATCCCAGAAAGCCTTTAATCCCAGGGAGTGATGGTAGAAAGCAGAAAGGTGTATAAGGCATGAGGACCAGAAACTAGAAGCATTTGGCTGGTTAAGCATTTGGCTGATTAAGCATTCAGGCTTCTAGCAGCAGTTCAGCTGAGACCCATTTGGATGAGGACTCAGAAGCTTCCAGTCTGAGGAAACAAGACCAGCTGAGAAGTTGGCCAGGTGAGGTTAGCTGTGGCTTGTTCTGTCTCTCTGATCTACCAGCATTGACCCCAATAACTGGCCTCGGGTTTGATTTTATTAATAAGGACTTTTAAGATTCATGCTACACTGTGGTTCTCTGTATTTGCTCTCATTAGCTTCTCTGATGATGCAAGATGGCTTGTCATAGGCATGATGCAAAAGGACAAGGTGTAAAGGTTTAAAAATGGCATGCAATTTTTGTGTTTGACTGTTAAGTCCCCATTCCTTAGCTATCCTTCTTTTGTCCATTACACTTATTACTGTGTCTGCCTTTTGTGATTCCATGTTGTCTGGAAATGTTGTGCTTCAGATTTGCAGTCCTCCTGCTCCAGCCTCCAGTGATAGCAATTATTAACTTTTCTGACAGCAATATTTTAGCAGCTCTTTCAAAAGTGTGAAGGATCCAGTAGCTTACCACTGAGTATTTATTAGAGACACCTAGGAAATACCATATGGGGCACAGTTGTGGCTTACATTAGCAAGAATCTAAGGAACCAAGTAATGAGGTGTTTATCTTAAAATGTAATTTTGTATCACTGAAGTTAAGACATCTTTGTTCAGTAGATAAAAAGAAACTGCTTTGTGGGGGCACACTCAGTGCAACAAACAAACAAATAAAATGAAACAAACAAACAAAAAAAACTTGTAAGGATTTACAATACGATAATTTAAACAAGTGTCCAATGGCCTGTATTTTTTTATATGGAAAGAGAAATTCCTTTTGAAACCATTTGAACCTTGGACAAAAATAACATCTTCTCCCCCACATTTTTTTGTAGTGTAACTGACTCTGTTACAAATTAGACTTCTTCCACCTTTCAGAGAGGACATTGGAATGCTCCTGCCATTGCCTCTTTTACTGCACCAGCACCGGGAAAACTCAACCATCTTCAATAGCAATTGGAAAGCCCATAAGCCATAACTTATTGTATCCTTAATTTGAGTCAGTGTGTATTTATTTGGTCCTTAGCCTGTCATGTGACAGATGGGTACTGTGCCAAATCTCAGTTAAAGGTGATGTGCATTTTGCCCAGAGTACACTCACAGACAAGCCCAGCACATCCCAGTCAGGGTTAGATCACTAACGAAAGTTTGATCTACCTTACCACAAGCTAATGTCACCCTCTGCATTTTACTCCTTTTGACTCTGTTCAGAGCTACAATATCTTCTATGGCAAGGGCGTCTAGGGAAAAGGGGTCAACTCCCTTTTCATTAATCACAACAAACTCTGTTTCTTCATCACTACAGGCTTTCTTTTTCAGTTCTGTTATTATTTTCATTCTGTTTCCAGTGAATTTTCTTTCAGCATTTACAAATTTTCCCTCCATCTTCTGTGCTCTTGTAATGAAACCCAAAATTCACTTCTGTTTTCTCATATTCTAAGGGCACATTTCACGTGAGAATGTAGGCATTTTCTACTCTTCATATCAGTATACTATTCTCCACAGTCCAAAACAAGCCCCATGATTAAACTAATATCAGTTTCATAGTTATGCTTCCTCCTTATGATCTCAACTATAAAGAGGTCAATGGGCTTCTTTGATTCCTTCATGGCCAAAATGGAGTCTACCACAGCCTCTGTTAAGACATCTTCAAGTTTGCATGGATGCCAACATTGTAGAGATGATCTGGCAACCTGATTAAATGTTTCCCTGCCCATCTTTCTGCTTACATTGATTTTTTTTCTCCCAAATCATGAGGCCCTTTTCTTTTGGAGCTTCAAATCCCTCAGTTATTATCCTGGGGTGATGGCCCTCAGAAATAGGCTGAGTTTTTTCTAGTTCCATTAATTTGCCTGTGAATTACATTTTTTTCAATAGAATATTCCATTCTGTATATGTTCCACATTTTCTTTACCCATTCTTCTGTTGAGGCACATCCCACTTGTTTCTAATTTGTAGCTATTATGAATAGAGCAGCAATGAACACGGTTGAGCAAATGTCTAAACAATAGGATGAGGCAATCTTTGGATATATATATCCATAAGTAATTGATATAGCTGGATCTTGAGTTGGATCAATTCCCATCTTTCTGAGAAACCACTACACTGATTTCCATTATGGTTGCATAAGTTTGTATCCCTACCAGCAATGTATGAGTGGTCCCCTGACTCCATATCCTTATCAACATTAACTGTCATTTGTTGTATTAATCTTAGCCATTTTAACTGTTGAAAGTTGAAATGTCAAAGTAGTTTTGATTTGTATTTCTGTGATGGCTAGGGATGTTGAACCTTTTTTAAGTGTTTCTCAGCCATTTGAGTTCCTATTTTGAGATATCTCTGTTAAGACTGTACCACTTTTTTAACTGGGTTTTTTAATCTTGTTTTTTTTTTTTTTTTTAGTTCTTTATATATTTTGATATTAGCCATCTGTTGGGTGTGTAGTTGGAAAAAAACTTTTTCCATTATGTAGGTTTAGGTTTTCGTACAAATGATGGTGTCCTTTGCCAAGCAGAAGCTTCTTGGTTTCATGAGGTCCCATTTATTATGTGCTGATCTTAGTATCTGTGCTAACAGTGTTCTGTCCAGAAAGTCTTCTTCTGTGTCAATAAGTTCAAGGGTATTTCTTACTTTCTTTTCTATCAACTTCAGTGTGTCTGTTTTTAAGTTGATGTCTTTCATCCATTGGGTGTTAAGTTTTGTGCACAGCAGTAAGTATGCATCTATGTATATTCTACATGCTGCCATACAGTTTCACTAGCAACATTTGTTGAAGATATTATCTTTTCCAGCTGCCACTGACTCACTCTTCTTCCTCCACAATAACTGGCCATGACTAGTGGGTGTATTTTCTCCTAGCTGTGCTGACCACTGCTGAAAACAAGTGAAAATTGATTATAATTATAATTCTGTTAATCATAATAGTTCTATCCAAAATTTTCATCCTCTTAAATCATCCTTATTTTGTGAATATTTTTTGCAGTAAGTATGAATTCTATCTGTGTGCCAGCTCTTATTTTCCTATAAGTTGTTACTTTGAAATACTAATATCCACTAGTTTCATTTTGAAAGGGTATACTTTGAATCATATACATCTATGTTTTCATATTTATGGAAAGAATTCAATTTTGAAATTATATAAAACTACAGGCAGAAAGCAGAAACAAAGGGAAAAAACCTTTATTATCTCAGTAAACAGTTGGTATAAAGTCATGTATATTTTGGAGTGTTCTCTCAATATCCATCAAAGGAATTATGAAAATACTTAGGCAACCCAATCAGTACCAATTCTGAAGGACTACAAGCTAAGAAGTTGAAAAGATATTCACCATGAGAAAAATTGTGAACTTATTTTAATACTCATTTTATAAGTTTTATCTTTTTAATGCTCTGATCAATCTAGAGGCTTTCAGTGGGAATAATATGGCTGAGATTCTTTTATTCTGCACTAATATCCCCTTTAAAATTTATTTCTTTTGCAATATTCAAGAAATGCAAACTTGGAAAATCATTCTTAAATGGTAATGTTCTGCCATCTGCCTAAACAAATAGCCATACAATAGTCCATAGACAAATCTTCACAATAGAGTTGCACACTGATTTTATTGCTGTAGTAAATGGCTTGTCGACCAGGAAACCTATACCTTGCTTTTAAATCTTTTATAATATTCTTTTTCTTGCTCCTAAAGCTAGGGTTTACTCATTCTTCTCTTAAAGTGCTGTTCTTTTTATTGACTCCAAGATTGCTATCAGATGTCACCCAGACTACTTTGCAATATATCATAGTTCCCATTAAAGTATGTGACTACGAAGAACATATGGAAATAATACTAAATAATGCTGGCCGCAGAGCCTCAGTGCACCCATGCATCAGGAGAAGCAGTAAAATGTTTACTGACTAGAGAGGTGGTACTTGACAACAGAGTTGCAAAGGACCCCTTTGTGCCTTCTTTATGGCAATATATCAGATCGTTTCGTTAGATGCTGCTTGCATGCAAACTAACAAAATTGGGGGTATATGCAAACCATCCTTCTATTCACTAATCTGTCACATAGAATCACTTGACTATAAGGTTAATTTTAGGACTATAATTGTGTCTTTCCATCTTTCTCCAGTATTGGCACAGCTGGGTGTAAGACATAACTGCACATATAAGGTGACTGTCATAAAGGAGTACACAGTTATTTACTTTGTATCTTGAGACTTTCTGGGAGGTTATCATAACAAACTAACAAACACTACTGACAATGGCAAAGAACTGATACATGTGCATTCATAAATCAGAGAGCTGAGCAATTGGTTAAACATTGCATTTGAATTCTTAAATGGCATTGCTCTGATATTTATAGCCACTGTTACAAAAGAGGTGAACACCTTAGCAACTGAAATACCTAAACATCATTTACCTACATTTAAATATTAAACAGCTCTCATAGTCGAAAGAAACTTTCATACATAATCAAAATGTTCCCTACAAATTTTAGAGAATAAATTGCTACATAGCATGCCCTAAATTAATTGTAACTGTTAGTATGCATTGTATCATCTCTCTCACCTTGAATATTAGTGTATAGTAATATGCTAAGACAGTAACACGTTTTAAAAGTAATTTAAGCTAGTAATTATTTAAATGACTTTTTAGTAGTTATTTGATTTCTCCTGGTACAGAGTACAATCTTTTTAACTATCATATTGAAGTAAAATGTTACGCTATGATCTGCTTTACTTTATGAGACATTAGAGGAAGTTATGTGTATTCCTTCCAGCCCTGGGTGAACTATTTCAAGGATACTTTCCTTCTACCATAGTGGTTTGTTGTGTTCTGACATGACTTCTTCAGCACTCTGTGTCCCCTAGGAAGGCAAAGAAAATAAATATAAGCCAGGCAACCCAAAATGTACATTAAACACAAACAAGAAACAATCCTTTAATAGGAACTGTCACATCATGATCCAGAGGATCTTGATTGATATCACTATATGGGTTCTGACATTATAAAGTACATAATATGCTGATTTTGCCTTAGTGGTCAAATAGAAAGTAATGAAAAAATTGAACTCTGCAGGAGAAAAAGTTTCAGATGATTTTTTGGCTCCTCAAATGGACAAGAAACCACATGTCAAAAGAATGTAAACATCTTGAAAAAGAAGTTACAAAGACAAATGTAAATTGTGTGTGTGTGTTCCTTGGTAGACTGGTTTGCCTGTGTGTGGACAGGATAATGTTTTAAAAACAGAGAAGGAAAAAGAAGAGATATTGCTGGGAATCTTTGTGATGTAAACTTGCAATTCAGAACCTAAGAGGCTGAGGCGGCACTGGTGTGAAATTATGTACTGTACAAGGCTATATAGAAAGGCCCTGCCTCAAAAAAATAAAACCAAACAAACAAAATTGCAAAATCATTAGTCAAACTAAGTATAAATAAGTCTTCAGTGCAGGAATGCAGTGGAAGAAAGTGCAGACATTTGGGGACTTGAATAGTGGCTCCCTCTAAATGAGGACTGAGAATGTATGTCCTTGATAAGGCATGCATCAAGTATGCCTACGGTCATAGGTTTGTTCTCCACACCAAAAGACAGAGCCAAAAGCTCTCTAACTAACAAGAAAAGGAAGTAATGAATCCATTGCACACATCTGTGGCCACACCTTCTCAGTGCTATAATGTTCAGCTCTGTTGTTCACACTTTACATCAGTTCTCTCAAGGCAGACACCAAATTGTGACAGCAGTACTCAGCTAATTTTTTTTCAAATTTAAAAACCAGAAAGAGAAGCACAGAAATCAAAACTTCACAAAATCAATATACCTAAAATTAAGTTGTGTTAAAATATATTGTGGGGTGTGAATAAAGAATGTCTAAAATTCATTTTGGAAGAAGCAAATATTTAGATATAGATTTAGGCCCATGGAGATCAATGGACTTTAATAGCTAAGAAGTCATGCAAAGTATAAGAGGATTGCCTTAGTAAATAAGAAGCCTATAAAACATAATTCAGGGTTCATGTCTGCTGAGAAATGCAAAAGCCTTTGGACTTTCATTTATACCAATCAGATTGAGCAATCTCCCACATCAAAGAACAAAAATACAACCATTTATTTCATAAGGACAATAAAGTATCCAAAAATGCAGCATCTTTAAACTAGAGTCAAAGTTAAAGAATTGAAACTCTCATTTAATAAAAAATATTGAAGAACTATTATTAAGAGGTATTCATGCCGGGCGGTGGTGGCACACGCCTTTAATCCCAGCACTCGGGAGGCAGAGCCAGGAGGATCTCTGTGAGTTCGAGGCCAGCCTGGGCTACCAAGTGAGTTCCAGGAAAGGCGCAAAGCTACACAGAGAAACCCTGTCTCGAAAAACAAAAAAAAAAAAAAAAAAAAAAAAAAAAAAAAAAAAAAAAAAAAAAAAAAAAAAAAGAGGTATTCATGAATAAAGGTGGCATCTAAACAATGTTGAGTGAGGTTTCAGAATTCTCTCATAGAGAATCCTTACAAGTAGGCATGCTCTAACTGTGTTGAGATTTTTGTAGCTGTTTTCTTTGAATTTAAACATTCTCTCTTGGAGAGAATATAAGACTCAGGAATTTTGGAAAATGTACAATCTTCCAAAATCTTAGAAATTGACTAATTTCACATGATCTTTCCAGGTAATAAAGGCACAAACACTTGCTGTGTAAGTGAGTCTCTACTACTCTCCTTTTAGGTTACCTGGTATTAGGCAAAAAAAAAAAAAAAAATGCAGAAATTGATTTTTTTGCAAATTGCCAACCATTCTGGGATAGGATGTCCCATGGTAAGATGCCTTGCTGTTGACCATGCTTCTGTAAGCTACTACAGTGAACTCCTTGCTCCCAAGTGAGAAATCCATGCATTCAGGTCAGTTAGTGCTCATCTGAGGTAAACATTTTTGTTGGTATGTCTCTAGAAAAATCTCACAATGATATTTACAGTGTAGAACATTTAGTTTCTTATTTTCAATTACAGATTTTTTTTTTTAGATAAAAAGAATCATATGGAGTGGGAAGAAAAATTCTAAATGGCACTAAATTGTTGAACTTTGAATTAAATCCAGTACCTTAATGGAATTTATGGACTGACAGGCATGGAGAAAGCATGAACAGATTTAGCAGTGATGAATGACACTAAACTGAGTATTGATGATAAAAATGTCAACGATGGTACTTTTGAAAAATCACAACCAGTACATTACTTCTCTAGTATGCAGATGAGCATCGGGGTGTATGAATATTGACATTCTTTCAACTGAAAGTTAAGTGAGATCATATGACTACAAGTAATTATGAGATTAAAGCATTGTCAATTGGTAATGGGTGGACTCAAGTGAAAAGACACAATCTCCAATACCAAACAGAGCAACAGATTACAGAACAATAAAAAGCAAATAAATAATCAAAAAGGAAGTGGCAAGTACCATTTTGAAAATTTTCATATAGGTTTTATTAATAGTCATTCATGTTTAGAATGTTTAGCCACATTCCTCCCCCTGCCTTTTATTTAAAAATTAGAATTAAGGCTATTCCTCATTCTTCTCTCTTCTTTTTGTAGTAATTAGGAAGGCATGTCTGAGTTTCTTACACACTCTTGGTGCTTTGTTTTTTTTCCTTATGAACTATTTTCAGACCATTTTTTCTTTGCAGATACAGTGAATAAATGATAGAAAAACCCCAAAGAAAAGTACTCTTTAGAAAACTCTTTCATGTCTTCAGAGTATAAGAAGTGTACAGATAGTTCTTAGTCTGTAAAATTGTGAAGTCTCTATTATTAGAGAAGAACCTAGAATATCCTGAGCACTAAAGTGGTATGAGGTATGTTTAAAAAGTTTGAAAATATGGCATGCCTTTACTGCTCTTCATCTTTTAGATATTTTTCAGGAAGTAAATACTAGATTTCAGTACTTAAGTAACATGACAATAATTTTACATGGGATATTAATCTATAGTAAGTATGGGTAAAATTTTGGCTACTGAATTTATGAAGTAGCAGAAATATTTTGATGGCTTTATGGAGTAAGCATTAATCTCTTTGTTGCATTAAAAGCAAACCTACAAGAATAAAAATGAATGAATCGCTAACCGATATGACAAAGTCATCTTTATCACCATAACAAAAAAAGATAAGACTAGATGAGCAATGTAAATTGGTAATAATTAACAATGTTCAGAATTTTGCTATCATGTACTAATGGCTATGTCAATTAGTGCTTCTCAGGTCCACTGGAAAAAAATGGCATTGCAGATTTCATATGTGAAAAGACATGGGGGCTGGAGAGACTTCACGGTCATTGAAAGTGTATACAGCGCTCTTTTTTTTCTCCTTTATTTTGTTTTTTTGTGTTTGTTTTGTTTTTCGAGACAGGGTTTCTCTGTGTAGCTTTGCGCCTTTTCTGGACCTAGCTCTGTAGACCAGGCTGGCCTCGAACTCACAGAGATCCGCCTGGCTCTGCCTCCCAAGTGCTGGGATTAAAGGTGTGCACCACCACTGCCCGGCTTTTGTTTTGTTTTTTCAAGACAGGGTTTCTCTGTGTAACAGTTCTGGCTCTCCTGGAATTCACTTTTGTAGACCGGTTGGGATCAAACTCATAGCGATCTGCGTGACGCTGCTTCCCAATTACTGAGATTAAAGGGATGTGCACCACCACATCTTGACTGATGTGTTACAGTACAACTCTCACAGAGAAGCTGGATGCAGTACCCAGCTTCCATATGGGCAGCTCAGAATTGCCCAAACTGAAAACTCTGTGAAAATCCAAAAGAACTGATTCATTTAGGAATGAGTGCTACATTATTTCCTTGGCATTGAAGTACTTTAACTAGACAATTGTGAAACTTTCATGCATTAATTATTAGAGAAAAGTGTAACAGAAAAACTAATGCAAACACGAAATCTTAATTAAACTTTACTGTTGGAATGGAAATAAAAAAAAATCCCTCAAAACCTCGAAATTTAGTTTCTAATATTCCACTGAATATTAGAAAATTGGTTATTTTAAGAACTAATTGATCAGGAAACTGTAATAAGATCCCAAAATTGCATTTTTCAATAAAAAAAAATATGGATTAGAAAAGAAAGAGAAATGTCTTTAAGACTGATGAAAATGGAATGTGACTGTTTTCAATTCTAAACAGGAGTGACTGTCAATGATAAACATGTAGTAAAATATCCATATGATGAAATTCTCCATGGAAATTATGCAAAAGAAGCATCCTGAATATGAGCTGTATTGATGGAGTATATCTCTTCTTTCAAGTTTCCAAATCACATTTATTGAGGAATGATATTCTGTTGTGTTTATTTCATTGAAACAAATTTAAAGTTTGCCCTAAATAATAACTTCACTTCCCTAACACTGCCTATAAACCTAATTTAAATGGCCTAACATTTTACTTTTATTGCTCTTTGCATGTAATTTATGTTGAAAGAGGAAATATATATTTTCAATAAAATACTAGCATAATATAATTTCTCTCAATTTTAACATATTAAATAGTGAATAATTCAACAAAAACAGGATTGTTTTTATTTTTGTTGTTTATTCTTGAAATACACATTGCATCAAAAGTAAAATAAACAATTAGCAAGAGAATTTAATAAGTGTTACTATCACTGTTGATATCATCTACTTCACATAAAAATCAATGAAAAAATCATTGGTAAAGAAGACAATGATAATCTAATTGCATTAGGCTTTATATGAGTTGACTTATGATGCGTATTCTTTATAGAACAGATATTAATCAACTTGGCAGTTATTCTTGAGTTTAAAACTGTATTAAATATTTTGAATAACACAGTCTAAAATCTTATTGCAACTATTCTAGTATTTGCATTAAATATAGAAGTAGTTGCATCCAAATGATAGAGAAGAAGTCTCTTCACTAATTATTTTACAATGTCACCACATTTTAATATTAATAATGACCTTCAAGATCATAAAAAGAGACTGATGAACTGATGTTAAACTATTGCCAAACCATATACTGAAAATTGCAGTGCAATGTGGGGCAAGACTACATTCCTGGGAATTTGCTCAATCTCCAAATTCATCAACATTAAATTTAAAGAGGGAAACAACACAGTTCTCCTACAAGATTTAATAATCATTTGTTATCCAAAGTTCTGTATTACTTTCAGCCCATATATTACTAAATCTTAACAGACATTGAACTAAACAATTTAAAAAAGTTTTTAAGATTCAAAGGAATTTCTTATATAATTATGAGTGTAAAACTCATCCTATTAATAGAGATGATAAGATCTTTCTTATTAAAGTATAGATGTTAAATTTCTTCATCATCAGTAAAATGACATCAATTTCAGAACTAATTTAGACAAAGGAATAAATGTATTAGAAATTTTTGGCCACCTTACAGAAATGAAAAATTGCACCTCACAAGTGTTTAATAAACAATAATGCACTCTTTTCCAACATACTGTCATAAGTATGTGCATAACTATTTGTTGTCTTGATAATTAATCATTGTAAATAATGCTTTAGTGTTATTTAAAAGTAGAACTTGGCTGGTTATTTATTTTTTGAAAGAAAAAGAAAAAGAATCAACTTAGTATCTTGAATTATATTCCAGGACTGAATTAGTACCATCATTTCATGAATAACTTAAGCAAGTGAATATGAAATCACATGCTTTCCTACCCAACCAGCAACTGCAGTGAGTAGTTAAAAACCTGCTGCTACAAAGTCACCTAAATTCTTTTTTTAATGTTTTGTGAAATACTTATTATATGGATAAATATTGGCAAGTAATGTCTCCTTTATTGATAATATGAAATTTTATCTTGGTGACAATATGCATATTGGCACATCAATATTTGGGAATCCAAAAAAAACCATATTACTTAATTCAAATCCTAGTTTTATTATTACTAATTTTGAATCCAAATCATTTTCACAAAATTCATTCATTTCCTATAAAACAAGATTATAATTCTACTTAATTTATGAGATTGTTATAAAGATCTGATGCTACACTTAAATACTTATCAACATTCCAACAATAAAAAATTCTAGTTAAGTTCTATCAGCTATATGACGTGATATTCACAGGAAAGATGTGTATAGTAGAAGAATGATAAAAATGTGGAAATGTTATTGCTTAAAGAACATAAAAATTAAATAATGAACAACAAATGGAATAAATAACTTTGAAAATAAAATAAAGGACTGGAGAGCTGGCTCAGTGGACAGGAGCACTTACCAGTCTCACAAGGGACCAAAATCACATGTCCAACATCCACATGATGGCTCAAGAGTATCTGCAACTCCGGTTTCAGGGACTCTAGCACCTTCTTCTGGGCTTTGTGGGCACCAGGCACACATGAATTGCACCTACATACAAAGAAAACAAAAGACTCATATACGTAAAATAATGACCACCTTCTCAAATGTAACTAAACCAAGTAGTGAGATAAAATAGATCATGTATATCACTTTGTTAATCTGACTGTTCATACAGTCATACACTCCTCCTTCCCCCAAAACACTAAACAAGACTTACTTACAGCGTGTATATATATATATATATATATATATGTATATATATATATATACACACACACACACGCTGTAAGTTTTATATATATACATTTGTCTTTCCATCATCTCCTCCATACTGTGTTCATATCACCCATCCTATTTTGAGACACTGTCACACTCCAGATCTTACCTGGATCCAGTAATCAGAGCACTCTGCTATGATTGGTTTTCTATGTACGCTACAGACTTCTCAAGTAGGTAGCAGTCTCAAGAGATTAAATATTGTCATTCAATCTAGAATCTACCAATTTTTCCATTTTAAAAATATTAAAGTTGCTACTTAAAATAGCAGTAATTCATACAGATGACAATAAGATTGTTGTTTTGACAAGCAGATTAGTTACAGTTTTACTAAGTTAATTTGAAAGACATATAGAAATAATCTACCATATGTACACTAGACATTCATTAACATATGCTTATAGTTGAAAAAATTTCAAGATTAAAAATATTTAAATTAGTGTTTGTATACAAATTTTTCTATGTAATACAGTTGTGTATAACTTCACAAATAAAGACTAAAATTGTGATACTTCAGGGTATTGTTTTTTAAGGCCTATAATCATCAGAGATAAATTTTTAGTGGCCAGGGTTATACTTGGTGTGCAAGAAAGACAATACGTTGTTAATTATTGTTCACAAATTGATCTGGGGAAAATGAAGTTAAATCAGTTTTCTTTTTTACTTTGATTCATCAAACAAGTACTTTATTTTATGTACAGCAATATGTTTTGCATCTTGATTTCACTGGAGTAGATTGCTTTGATGTAGTTTTAAACAGAATGATAAAGAAAACCTCTAAACATATTATAAGAAGTTTAAAAATATATGCAGGGTTGAGAGAGAAAAGAAAAAGAGTAGACAAAGTACTTAAAAAAGAAATAGAATTTTTTAAAAAAGCTATGTAAATATGGAAAATATACAGAGAGTCTGAATACTGTATATTATTGTGTTGTCTTTGGGATTTTTTTTTTTAACTGCAGAGAGACATTTGATTTGATTTTAGGGGCTGCTAAGTTAAACGAACATATATATCTTAACGGTATGTTGACTTCAAAATTTGGATCTAAGGATATGTTGCTTTGGAAAGGGGGTTCTGCTTTTGTTTCCACAGAAGAGGAGAAGCTGTGGATTTCTTCCAGGTTAATATGGTTCCATCAAGGAACATCCCCCTGAGAGGTCTCCAGATGATCCAACATCCAGAACAGCTTCAAGGCAACTCACTGAGAAGATGTAGCCTCACAGACTATTCTGTAGATGTAACTAACCGTCTTATTAAATAAGAAACACAGAAACAATGTAAAAGAGAAAGCCGAGAGGTCAGAGCTCAGAGCTAAAATCTCACCCTTCCGCCTGCTGTGTCCCAGCTTCCCGAAAGAGGGCTACTTCCTGTCTGTACGTCTTTTTTATAGTATTATTGTTCTGCCTTCTCATTGGTTGTAAACCCAAACACGTGACTGCCTCGTCACTGTCTGAATGTACAGCCCCCTAGGTCTTAAAGGCATATGTCTCCAATGCTGGCTGTATCCCTGAACACACAGAGATCTATGGGATTAAAGGCGTGTGCCACCACCGCCACACTCTGTCTATGGCTCTAATAGCTCTGACCCCCGGGCAACTTTATTTATTAACATACAATCAAAATCACATTTCAGTACAATTAGAATACCACCACACTATTCTATTCAGGACTTTGCCATAATCCTAAATTTTCTCAGGATCCCATAAGATTACCAAGGCCCTCAACAGGTAGGGAGTAGCCTAGAAAACTCTACACCCATTACTAAAATTGGATTATGGATATCTGTCTTTGTTTAGGGAGTTTAGTTACAAATTGTTATTGGTCATAGTCAATCTCTTTATAAAAGAAGAAAGGGCATATGAGATATAGAAATAATAGGAAAAGGGGGTAGATTATTGAATCTACTTAAATACAAAAAAACTATTAATCTTACATATTTTACATTAGTATAGATTTCAGTTTATTGACACAAATTTATAGTTAATTTTGTTATACTGTATGTATATTTCTACTCTTGTTTAAGGTATTATGTTTATGCAACTCATGTAAATATGCAATGTATAGTTATAAATACAAATTAATACTCATCTGTAATTGTCAAACTTATAGTCATGCTAATTAGTTTTTATAGATATGCAGAGATATATTTCATATGGATAAGTAATCTTCAGACTTTTCAAAGACTTACAGAATATGGCATTTAAAATGCTTTAAGAACTTAGACTTCCCTGGACATTGAGACATGTCTGCTCTTGGCAGCACCAATCTACTTTAAAGAAGATGATAGGCATCAAAGAATTTCCATATAGAGTTTTCTTTTTTGTGGCAAAAATTAGCCATTTGGACAAGAAACAGCTCTTGCCTGGACTGCTTGGCAGTATGTTGTATAAATTGGACATACAGGACCCATAGGAAAGTGACCACTGAAATTTGTGAAAACAGGGCAAGATGGTCCTTCAGATTCCTGCTTCACAGAAGAAATTGCTAGACATTCTGCAGGACACAAAAAAAGCAACTGATAA
Source organism: Peromyscus leucopus (assembly GCF_004664715.2). NCBI lineage: Eukaryota > Metazoa > Chordata > Mammalia > Rodentia > Cricetidae > Peromyscus > Peromyscus leucopus. The sequence continues at coordinate 35,710,527 of NC_051077.1, read as the reverse complement.
AATTTGCTAATAGGTGAGAAAATTCTTCAAATTTCCTGCTTCACAGAAAAATCTGCCAGAGACTCTAGGACTGTAAGCTGAAGATGGATGCCCCAATGTTACAGAGGAACTTTGAGTGACTGTCCAGGCAGGCAGATATCTCTGTCATTTCTAGAATTATGGAAGTTACTTACAATGTACTTCCTGTTTACTCAGATAATATTATATCCTTCTTGGTTCTTTGATGGAGTTGAAGACTAGATAGTTATAATTACAGTTTTCTTTGGTTATGATAAAATTTAAATTAGATATGAAACTTTAGACTCACAAATATAGGATAGATGATAGAATATTTTTTTTAAATTTTGCCAAATACAAATAGACTAGATATTATAACTGTAATTCTTGCTTGATAACTCTTTTGTTATATGTAATTTTACTGTGTGAAAATGAAAACCTTCTTTTTTGATTAGATAGAAAGGGGGAAGTGCTGTTGGATGGCCTTTCTGTCTGCTGTGAATACGTTTTGCTACCATTGGTTAATAAAGAAGCTACTCTGGCCTATGGCAAGACAGGTTATAGTCAGATAAATCTCATAGAGATACAGGGGAAGAAGCAGACAGTCAGGGAAGATGCCATCCAGCTGCCCAAGGAACAAGATGCCTGCACACCAGTAATGCCATGGACACATGACAGAATATAAATTCATAGAAACAGGTTAATTTGAGATATCATCAGAGCTAGCTGGCAATAAGCCTGAGCCATAGACCAAACAGTTTGTAATTAATATTAAGACTCTGACTTGTTATTTGGCTACCAGTGGGCAGGGAGAAAAGCTTCCAGGTATAGGGAAATATTTCAGCTTACCATACCCATCCCCTAAAATGATCTTTTAAAATCACCCTTTCTGTTCAATAAGACAAATGTGAAGTTGGGCATTCCTTTTAATTCCACTGACCTAGCGTACACTATGAATAATATAATGTTAGTTACTGAAGACTGTGTTCTCAATGTACATTTCTGGAAAGACATAAACAAGCTGACTCCTAACAGGTAGGAGTGGATGCTAGCATAAGTGGGAGCAGGGAGTGACAGGAGTTAAACGATGCAGCTGCTGCAAGAGACTAGACTGATGTTCTGATGATGCTGTGAATTCCTCACACTGAATCATATTCCAAGGTTAGGATGCAGGAGGAACAGGAATGGAAGGGGTTGACCGGAAGTTAAATTCTTCTTGGTGACGATCATAAAATACTTTAACAGTGAGGTTACTCTGGTGTGGCTTTTGTCACACATCCCATTCTACTGAGTCCGTATGACCTTAGTCTGCCTGTCTGTGTGTTTCCAATCCTCGGGCCCAGAATGGGTTTCATCTCCTGTTTTCTGTTCCAGTCTGGTGAGTGTCTTGGCCAACCTACATCATTTCTAAATATTAAATAAAGAAAGATACAAAGAGACTGAAATATATATATATATATATATATATATATATATATATATATATAGAGAGAGAGAGAGAGAGAGAGATGCAGAGATAATATATTTTCCCCCTGATAGATAAAATGGCAATTGGAAATTTTTACTTTCTGAAGGTTTGTTTGTTGTTTTTCTCTCCCCTTTTGTATTGGCTGATGTCTACTTTAGATTTATTGTTTACACAAGTTGGTTAAAAAAAAAGTGAACTGACTTTGCTGAGTGACAATAGGAGACATTTAAAAAGGACAGTTGCAAATATGACCTCAAAGCTGTTGTGACAATAGCATAGAACCCGCAGGGGCTCAAGCTAGAAGAAATCACAGCAAGGTGAAGGGGGGTTGTGATGTCCCACCCCTAGTTAAGGAGCTATTGGTGTCTGATAATTGCTGAGAGAGGGGAGAGCTGGTTTTTCCTTAAAGATGTGGCCCCTGGTAAATTGTCCATGCTCGAGTGGAAAACTATCCATCCAAGAGTACATGGGCAGGAAAAAAAAAATAGATTGTTTTAAAAAGTAGGAGAACACAAATTCACAAAGTTGGGGGGATAAAAAAGAGAACTGTGGATCTGGAAGGAATTGAGAATGGGGATGTAAATATGATCAAAAGACATTGTAAAAATGTATTAAAGAAAAAACTAATAAAGAGAAGAAAAAATGGTATAGGTTTTCCCAGTGGTAATTCTATAACAGAGGCTAAAATGCAATTTAATTAAGAAAAAAAAAAAACTGTAGAGCTACTTTGAAACTAGTACTATTTTAAAATGCACAAGATATTTTAAATCTCTAGACAAGGCCACATGCAAACTACAAAAGGTAGTGCCTTACTTAGAGAAATAAGAAGGCACTTAGAAACTCAGTGAGAGACCATGCATTTTCTTGGTGGAGAGAGTGCTTAACTCCATTATGGCCATAGGTTGATTAAATCATTCACATTACATTTCCATGGTGTTTCAGCCAATTAAACCAGCTCAATTCATCTCTGCTTTCTGAAGACATAAAGACATTAGAAACAAATTTACGATCAGGCCTGTTAGTAAAATGACTTGTAGACTTATTTTCAAACTAAGGTGGCTAAATTAATAATAATAAAAAAGTTTTTTTTTTAAAGGATCTGAAACATGTAGCTTTTTCAATACACAAAGTCACTATGATAGGGCTTTAATTGCATCCAGAAATGTTTCTTCCCTTTCTTTCTTTGAACAGAATTAGAAAGCATTGAAGTGAGCAAACCAACCAACCGGAACAGAGGGGGAAATAAGCTGAATTCATTTTAAGGCAGGTGACGCCATTGTGGAACTATCTTCTCACAGCATGCAGTTCACTTGAAGAATTCTGGCATCCACACACAGGCAAGGGTAGACAGCATTCCTGTAGTAACATGAATCTGCTGAGCAGAGTTGAGATTACTAGGTTATGCAGTTCTTAGAACGACAGACACTGCTTTAGATGTTCCCACCTGATTTGCCAGGTTTCCTGAAAGACATTATTCTTCTGTTCTCATTCAACTCTTGACCAGAATAAGGACAAACAGATTATCAAGAAGTTACATTTATAAAAGTGAAAGCAGACAATACGACATGAGGAAATATATTTTAATCTCATTATAACAAAACATCATTTTTATTGTTTATGGTACAGGGATTAAAGCTATTTAATCTTGAAGAATTTCAAGTTTGGCTCTTTCTCTTACAAGAAGGTTTTGAACAAAATATATTTTGTTTTGTTTAAACAATAAACTCACTTGTTCCTGATTGCATTTTAAATATGTATCTTTATAATAACATACAGTATAGTTCTCACCCTTCAAAAAAGGAGCTTTTCTTTTGTTTATTTTTTTTACAGGAGGGAGAAAGCATTGCAGAAGACTACAACTTGTCAAAATTCAAAGAAAAACTGAATATTGGGTACCCGATCCATTGCATCTACAATACAACTTCTGCACCTAAGGCTCAGTGAACATCTTAGAGGAGGAAGAAGAAAGAGGATAAGAGCCAGAGAATCATAAAACTGCTGTGAAATATGTCTCCTAGAAATGAGTGGAAAGCTAACCCCTCCCTTAAAAAAATAGGCTGCCTAAACAAGACCTGAACAAATATAACAATGGACATGCTAACATGCAAAATGAAAAATCTCATAGAGACTCAACCCATAGCAAAAGAAAGATTGACAACTAACATCTCCTGAGAGAGTGAAAATTAGTCTTTCTTAGGAATGAGCCCCCTAATTAGCTATTCAATACCAAGTTGTCAGTCCTATAATCACATATATACAAGAAGCACTAAATGGACTCTGTATGTTGTATTAATATATTTCTGCATATATATATTTGAGAAGGAGTGGGGAAACTTGGGAGGGGTTAGAAGGAGGAAAAGGAAGGGAGAATGAGCTAATTATAATATACTAAAAAAATAAACATACTAATAAAAATAAAATGTTAATTAATATTTAAAATTTAAATAAGATAAGCTCACCCTCAGTAATGGGAATATGTTAATTTTAGGGTTAGTTACTATATTAACTTTCATGTGCTGTAAATAATATTTGTAGTCAGGGGCTCAGAGTTAGAAGTTTAAGCAGCGAAGAAGCCCCAGGATATTGGACAAGGAAGAGTTAGTGGGTGGTTTCCCCCAAACTAAGAATATGTATAAAATAAGATGAAAACCCACGAGTTAGTCATCTAATTTTGAAATTCAAATTTAAAAAAGAAAAGGAAATGAGAGTTTGATGTAATTCCTAATATGTAAGTAGACAACTTTGTTTTTGTAATACATGGGTTATTAAATACAAATCACAATGCAAGGCATAGGATTCCTCCATATTAGGTGCTGGCCAGAGAGACTCTAAAAGTACGCAAAGCAACACACACTGTTGACATTCTTATTGATGACTGTGGTGATTACATTTTAAGATTCTATTGCTGAAGATACCAAACAGTTTAATGATAGGACACGGAAAAATCAATCTCAAATTGACCAGGAAACTTTCTTTCAGCTGCCTAACCTGCATAGTATTGGAAAATGTCATTCAGGCTTTTTAGGGAGAAAAACCACAAATAGTCTTTCTTATCCAGTGCTGGGTCTTGCAGGCCGCAATGCCAACCTGCCAGGCAAGACATACCTAATGATGCAATAGTGTCATGACTGTCACGGGATAACTAATTACTTTCTGATTAAATTTGCGGTCTGCTCCACTATAGTGAGTGTCATGCCAGGTACTTCAATCCTGGTCAAAAGCCCATATCTGGGTATGAGGGAGGTGGATCATAAACCCTAAGAAGAATCTGTTTTTATTATTTTGCTAATTGTTCTTACTCTACAATTTCTGTCTGAACATTTATATTTAAACCCTGATCCCTAAACTGTTCTTAGCTTGGTCTGAGAAACCTCTTTCTATAACTGGGAACAGTCAGTGGAGAGATGTATAACTGGTTAAAATGTTGAGAACAAGAGACTGGATGGGCAGCCTAATAGGACATCTAGGTCAGTCCCACACCCTACCAAGGTTTGGGGAACATATCAGAAGAAGGAAATAGAAAGAGCTGGAGGTTCATTGGAGGAGGCTATGTATCAATTTATAACTAGTCTATTTTCAGAGACTTGTCTACAAAGGTGCATGGGTAATTTTGGACTATTCACATCATCCCTCATCATTAATGACATTTCTATTCTGCAAGAAAAGGAAAATATGTATTTATATAATGGAAGAACATTAGTGAATTTTGTTACTGTGGGTAAATACCTACCTAGTTTACTTTAAGGAGGTAACAAAAGGTCTCACACAAAGTACAAGGGTAATTTCACATACTTTACTCTGTGTGGCTTTTTCTCCTATCTGTTCTCCAGTCATGAGGTGTTGAAAAGTGCATCTTCTGATAAAGCTGCCATCTGCAGTGTGTCTTAGACTAACCACCAACAAATGCAAACTGACACTTCTGAAATGGATTAGTGTGCATATCAACAATCTTCTAATGGCTTTCATCCTTTCTATCACATTTGACCTTGCCTTTTGGAGGCATTTGATAAATGATTAATTATTCATTCTAGAACTTGATCCTTCAACAACTAAACTACTTCCCGGAAACAAATATGGATGTGTATTAGAGCATCAGAATGAATCAATTATTCATTGATTCTATGCTTTGTATTTGCCTAGTGTGTGTCAATCTCTAAGTTAGGCAGTCTGTGAGATTTTTAAACAAAATAAAATACAGGATCTCTGATCCTTTATTTTTTTCAGAATGAAACAGACACTAACAGAATGTGTGGGCTGAGTTATTATGATTAGGTATTTTTTATGTCCATCCTTGGTAATGTCTGTTCAATCTGTGAACACATGTACTGGAAAAAGAAAGAGGATTTGAAATAAAGCAGCCTAAAACATCAACCAAATATGTGAATATGGGAAAATGAACATCACTGGAAAAGTCATTAGCAATTAAATAAAAATAAAACTGCACCCAGAGTTGAAATCCATCCCCTTAATCATTGTTACAATACAGCAAAACTTCAGAATCATTTAAAATTGCAGATATGAGTACTGCAATGCATTTCCAGTGCCAACAAGTGTGTGTGTGTGTGTGTGTGTGTGTGTGTGTGTGTGTGTGTTATTCAACATGAAAGGGGGGCTGGAGGAAGGGAAACTGAGACCAGAAGAATGTTGCAGAGTAGAAAATCAAGTAATCAAGTGTTGTGTTACTGAAGCTGGTGATCTTTCTGTATAAAACCAGTTCCAAAAATAAATGAAGGAAATTTCAATTCAGTGTTCTCTGAATGTGGTAAGTGTTACTTCATTGAAAGACACGAAGTGTATTCCCATATTGGAAGGTCTTCCACAATTTGGAGCTCTTAAAATTTATTGATTCCTTTGAAATTATACGTTTTCTTTTTCCTATCTTTACATGGAGCAATTGTGCTCTCATTGTTCCTGCACTGAAGAAACCACTGATACCCATTTTGGAAATCACCTTTCTCTTTCAGAGTGGTTAACATTTATCTCACCACAAGAGAGAATATTATCTGAAGAAGAATAAATTTAAGGAAGGATTAGGATTAATGAGAATGCTGTGTCCTCTGATCTACTTTAAATATCTCATTTCATAGATGCTTTATATATACTGTATTTCATGGTCCCTGGCCTGGCTAACTCTCCACTGAGAATACAAGGGAAACCATAAGAATATATACAGATGTATTTAACTTTTGTTCTCTCTCAATCACTCTGTCTCCCTTCTTGTCTCCCTCCCATAATCCCTCTCACCGCCTGTACTTGTGCATGGAAGTCAGATCTGAACTTTCACTTTTTTTTTTGTCAATAGCTTCTCCTCCTTGATTTTTTGTTTGTTTGTTTCGTTTATTTTGTTGTTCCTATTTTTGAGATAGGTTTCTCATTGAACCTAGATGATCAATTGAATGGTCTAGTTTGAGTGAATAGTTCCAGAGACCTCCTTGTCTGCCTCTCCACCGAGATGGCACACAGTTGAGTTCTAATTTTTATGCAAGTGCTGGGGATCTGAACTCAGATCTCCATGTTGCATCTTATTAGGTCAACTTCCCACATTGATTTCTAAAGACAGAAAACAGCAATAGAAAAGATTCTTCCAAAGTCAAACGCACAAAGACTAATCCCCCAAAAAGTAAAATAATTTAAGATTATGTGAAAAACTGATCAATGCACAGTAAGAAATAAAATTATAAGCTGGAAAGATGACTTGGCAATTAAAAGCACTGGCTGCTTTCCCAATAGTTCCAGGTTTTATTCCGAGCATCCCCATATGAAGCTCCAACCACCTGCAAACCCAGTTCCAGGGGATCGGACACCTTCTTCAGGTGTTAGTGGGCACCAGTCAACATGTGTTTCACAGTCAAAACACCTGTACACAGAAAACAAACATAAAAGAATAATTTCGGAAAGTAAACTAAAGCTGTAGCTGTGCACTGATCTCTCCTGTTAGACAAAACTCATCCATATTTGTAAAATCAAATTCTTAACATTACTCTCAGAGAGAAACCTGCAGGATTGCTGTCTGTTTTCACTGGGCATCCGCCTTTACAGAGCTGAATCCAGAGCTAGTCAGCAGGAAATGGTGCCTGTTTACAAAGAATGACATTTGGATTGACTTTTTAGACAATGATGTCAAATGGTAGGCATCCCTTCACCTGTATCTAAAATTCAAATTGTTCAAATATAGCACTCTAGATGATTGTAATATCCCCCAAAGGTTTTTATTATATTAAAATAAACCCGGATCTCCTTGTATTTTTCTTGATTTGCTTATACACATGTAGTGTAATGTGGAAGGTGATTTGACTTACACGGTGCTGTTGAAAAACTCATATCCAAAGAAAATTTCTGTTTAGAGTCTTTGAAAGAAGCTTAGGTCTGTGCATTTATTATGCTTTGTCTCTCCAGGTGTACTGTACGTACAGTATGGCTTCCAGTTTAGTGTTCTTGTGGGATTCCTGAGTGAGCTAACAAGGGGCTCTCTGACTCTGCTGCCTCTTCTTAGGCTCTTTCTTTCTGTTGGTTTGTCTTTCCTGACTTGGATGTGATAATTTCTGTTTCATATTATTATATTTTATTTTGCTATTAAGAAATGAATGGGTGAATGAATATAAACCTAGCCCCTAGGGTAAAGGTTAAAAACTGAACTGTCATTTGTACCTAGTTGAAATGGAAAAACAAAAACAAAACAGTTTTCTCCAATGAAATGGCATGGGATACATTAACCACTCCAGAGCAGAGCTCGTGTTTAGGAGTTATTGACATACAAATATTGGACCCCAGAAATCTTCTGGGTGATTCCATTTGCCTACACTTTGTAGAGTTTGGTGGGTTTCTTTGTTGGTTTGTTCGTTTAATTTTCTTTTTCTCTATTTGCATTTTTCCTTTTTGGGTGATATATTTTGTTTTCTAGGTTTTAGGAAATTTGCTATTATAATATTGGGTTTGGGTTTTGTTTTCTGAGAAAGTGCTAAAAGTTCAGTGGTAAGGGAAGAGGAGAGAATCTTAATGAACTTGGGGGGAGTAGAAAAAAGACAAAATATCTTTGAATTTGTAGAATGCTTTAAATAATAAAAAAAGAAACAAACATGTGGCACCATAACAAAAACAAATAAATAAATAGTAATTTTTATATTACAAGGTTAAGAGATCATATCACCAATATTTAATTCTACCTAAGTTCTATCTAATGTACCAATAAAAGGGCAAAATATACTTACGTGATAAAAGTGAGTTAACATATTTCCTGTATGGTTGGGTCATTGTTAGTAATAGAGTTATTGTAGACTGTAGCCCTGCTAGGGCTTTTGAGGCAACAATTCTAGAATAAATGGTCAACATCTGCTCTTTAATGGTATGCTTGTCATACCATAGTAAATAAGATTATTTTTATGACACTGACCCCAAAATTCAAATTCCATTTGAGTGATTGATTTATAAATTTGTTCCCTGATGTGTAAAGGAAAGAAATAGTGCTTATTCTTCCACCAGTTTAACTACTATGCCAGTAAAAGGGGAAACTTCTAAATGAGCATCCTTCCTGATCTTCTTCTTATCAACAGGAAAAATCAGAACTTTCAGAATGATACCCACCTCACAATCTAATTCGTGCTGATTCTTAGGGCACTCAGTCATTGTTCTTTAATTGATGTTGGTTCAGTCATAGATGAGTTTTATTTCTTGCTTTCATGACAACTTTTGAAGGTGGAAAATAATGGCTGCGAGTTTCCACTGAGACCTTCGTCAATCTGATACTTGTCTATGAGGTATCAACACAGAAGCCTGTAGTATCATCCTTTCTGTGAGGTCTCAGTAGTTACATGCATCTACCTTCCCTCTGTCCATAAAACTCTGAGATAGTCTTTGCACCAGCAGAACTTTCTAGCCTCCAGCTTTGTGGAAAATCATTTGCAAAGATATGAAAAGAGATAACACACGAGATACTGAGCCTCAGAGATGACCATCTTTAACTCAATAGACACCCCAAATGTTTTAGGGATGAAAGAAATAAAATTACATATTATAGGTTCAATAAAATTGGCTCAAAAGGAATTTCATAGTATTTTCTGAATATAATAAAATATGAGTACAAAAGTATATAGTAATACATATTGAGAGTCTTTCTCATTAACATAGTAATAGTTGTTCTAATAAATTAATGTAAAAAAAGAAGAATTCTTTTATTCTTTGAGGAAGATGAAATTAAGAGAGTTATAAAGGGATAGGTATTAATGTTACTAAAATATTAGAAATAATTAAAAATGATAAAAAATTACATCTTGCAGCCCATAATTATGAATAAGAAAAATGCATAAGTAAGAATGGATCACAATCATAAATAATATAAGTTCACTCAAAAGTGGGGAATATGTAGTTAAATCTGTATGTGTGTGTGGCATGAAGCATATTTTGCATGCTCATGGTTTAGTGTCCTTGTGCCCATGTGTGTAAAGATCAGAGGAGGACATTAAATGTCCTTCTTTATTACCAGCATATTCCCTTGAGACATGGATTCTCTCTGAACCAAGAGTTTGCTATTGTTCAGCTGGGCTGGCTGACCATCAATCACCCTTTTGATCCTCCTGTTTGAGAAACCAAAATACTGTGTTGACAGGCACCTGTGGCCATATCTAATTTTAATAAAGAATAGAAACTCATATCAATTCTTACCCATTGAACCATTTACTCAGTACCAAAAAAAAAAAAAAAAAAAGTGGATCTAGGGGAGAGGGGAGGTCATTGGGAGCTGGGATGAGTGGAGAGAAGGGAAATTGTGGTCAGAATGTATTGTATAAGAATACTCTATTTTCAATTTAAAAAAATACACGACTTATTGGGTAAACTTCTTGCTACAAAATCATATAGACCTGAACATGAGTTCCCAGTGCCCACATAAAAGCCAAAAGTTACAGCTTGCTGTAAAAGTTGTATGAAAAACTGCTACTTCTTTTTTTTAAGCACACATTAAGTGGCATAGACTAATTTTGAAATTAGTGCATGGTATAACTTGGACCAATCAAGGGATTTCTCCACAGAGTCACTTAGATATGTGAATCTACTTTTGAGGTGACAAGTTTTGTAAGAATACTTTTTAATTTTATTTAATAACTAATATCTACAAATCTGATCTGTGAATATAATAATGGTATTTATTTAAAATATTTGTAGTCTAGTTTATTGAAATTCTTCAAGGACCAGAAGTGCTTACAACTTATTCATAAGAGACAGCATTGTCTCAAATTATAGAAATAATAAACTGTCCTGGTTGGTTTTTGTGTCAACTTGACACATACTACATTTACCTGTTAAGGAGAACCTCAGTTGAGGAGATGCCACCATAAGGCTGCCTATATGCAAGTCTTTAATGATTAACAATTGTTATGGGCAGGCCCAATTTAAAGAGGGCAGTGCCACTCTTGATCAGGTGGTCCTGAGTTTCACAAGAAAGCAGGCTGAGCAATCCAGTAAGCAGCCTTTTTCCACGGCTTCTGCCTCAGTTTCTACTTCCTGGTTCCTGCCTTGAGTTCTTGTCCTCACTTTCCTCAGTGATAGAGACTTACCTGAGAGCTGTAAGATTAAACAAACACTTTCTTCCCCAAGTTGTTTATGGTATTGATGTTTATCACAGCAATGGTAACCTAACTAACTATAGACCTTACATTGAACTATACTTGCTTTTCCAACTTCAAATACAGAGTGATCACAAAACAAAACAAATGTAGCTTAAAAGCCAAAAGTATATGCTCATTTCAGAGAGATATACTATTGAATACTATAATTATGAAAGAAGATTATTTGTGGTTTTTATTTAGTGAGTACAGATACCCATCCCTCTGTGATAATAATCATGAATTAACAAGCAGTCTTGTTGTCAGACTTTCCTTTGGGCCACCAGCTCACAAATAATGACATAGAGATTTACTATTAATTATGAAAGCTTGGCTTAATTTAGGCTTTTTCCCAACCAGCTCTTATAACTTAAATTAACCTATTTCTATTAACCTATGTTCTGCCATGTGGCTCGGTTACTCCTCCTCTGTACTGTATGTCAAACTTCTTCAGTGTTTCACTGGCATCTCTCATGAGCCTAGATTCATCCCAAGTTCCTCTCTTTGCCCAGAAGACTCACCTATTCTCTCCTGTCTAGCTATTGGACATTTAGCACTTTAGTAAGCCAATTACATTGACACATCTTCTCACAGTATACAGAAACATTCCACAACACAATCTGTTATTGCTACCAAAGGAAAACAATGGGTAAGTTATATAGAAAAAAATATTTTAATTGTACATGATAAGGAAAAACACAATAGATTAAGAAAATAAACTGATGGAATGGAGTCAATGGATTTAGTTTGAAATTCATCTTAGCATCAAACAAACGCCTAAGAATTGACCTTTTTATTTAAACTACTAATATGAGAAAGAGTTTCTAGAGTTCTATTATTGAAGATACCACAAAGTTCAGACACATGATTTAGAGGAATTGAACTGGAACTCACACACTCTTTGAGAGTTATCTCTCAGAGTATGAGAATGTGTAGTGCAAGCTGAAGACAGAAAAAGCAATCAGTAGTCCTACCTTGCTGTGACATCCATGAAACTGAACAGCAAATATCATAAAATATTATGAAAGGTGCAAGAGGAACACTGGTATCTTGTGGTTAACAAACAGCTGTTAATTGGGCTTAAAGTCTGCTCAATATGAGGAAATAAAGCCTGTTACTGAAAACATAGCCGACTACCCATGGCATCCTAGGAAAATCTACTACTGCTACTTTCCTAAACCAGTGGACTTTTAAACTGCATTATAAATACTTATCCACACAGCCTCAGAAGAGTGTAGCTTCCATCCCTCATCAAAGAAGCTTCTTTTCTCAGCAACAGAAACTTACAGAAAGACACAACTGCTCAAAATGAGGAGAGCAGCTGACTTGTTCTCACACCCTGTGGTTCCATATTCATTGCCACCCCTCCACCTAATTCTCAGAAACATCAGAGAAGAGGGTTCAGAAAGGTTTTAAGAGCCAAAAGACAAGGGTGTCTGCAACAGCATTGCTCTTCTATATAGGGAAGTAGCCCTCAGGAACTCTCAACAACATGGTAGCCTAAGCAGGATGCAAACAATGACTATGCCTGTTAACATGAAAATATGGAAGGGGGATGCCTGATAGGGTGCACCACCTAGATGAAGAACTACAGGCAATAAAGGACTGCAGAGAGAGGGAGATTCAGTGTTCTCCAGGAATGAGCTCTCTAATTAGTACACCCCTAGAAAGTAGTCAACCATGAAAGCACATACACTCTAATAACACTAAATAGACACAGCTTGTTGCATGTATATGTTTATATATATATGTATATATGTAACAATAAGAGTCAAAGAACACAAAGAAAATCAATAGAGATTGCTGTAGTATGGACTTTCTCTATGCTGTGAATATGTGTTGCTACTATTGGTTAATAAAGAAGCTACTTTGGCCTATGGCAAGACAGATTATAGCCAGGCAGGAAATGCAAGAAAAGACACAGAAAGAAGAAAGGCAGAGTCAGGGTAGACATCATCCAGCTACCCAAGGAGCAAGATGCCAAAAGACTGGTAAAATCATGGCCCTGTGACAAAACATTGATAAATAGAAATGAGTTATCCTCCCCACTTCCACACCCACCTAACTCCACACTATTTCTCTCTCTCCTTAGAAAGCAAACAAATCAAACTCTAAAAAAATGGTACAAAAGCACAACACACACACACACACACACACACACACACACACACCATTCTTAAAGTGTGGAAATTTTGTTTTTTGTTTTTTTACTATGTACATCATGTATTTAGCTGATCTCGCCTTTCTGGCTTTCCAATCTACACTTCCCTGTTTGCCTGGGAACTATCATGTCTCCAAGCCATTTTTGCTTGCCTTAAGGGAGTTTAATCCAGGGCATATACTGATAAGTATTTAGCTGAAGTTTTAATGATCTTTAATTTTGCTAGTTCACTTCTCTTTGCAGACTTTTGCTGGTAGATATTCTACCTATTCTAAATGCAATGAGTGTATTGTCTTCTTAAACATCAGTTTCAGCTTCTTCAAACTCGGGAAACTTACAGAAATTTGCTAGGTTTCCCTTTCCAGATTATATTCAGTAAATGATCCCTGAGGCAGAAGGCAATCCTTCATAGGCCTAATCTGTCCTGTCTCTTCCTTAGGGATTCCAGTGCTGTGCTACTGGGTGTTCAACATAAATAGTTTTTTCTGCATATTCTCTACATTTTTCGATACCTGTAGAGGAATAGGAAAGGGAACATTTCCAAAACACCCATCAAGTTCTATGCCCCTAATTACAGAAATCCATATTCCTTTTGAAGGAAGTTCCATTCATAAGTAAACATATTTATATATTTTGATTAAAGCATTCAATATTAATAAATAATTATATATTGTTTATATTTTCTGTTATATGTCTTTTGTTTTATTATAAAGTAACATATAATAAATTAGAAAAAATGAGTTAGTAAAAAGTTAATATAGATAGCTTTTTTTCTAAGTCAAACGTGATTATAGCCCTTATGTCTGTTGCTTAAGTAGAGGGTTTTTCAATTGCAAACAATTCTTCTATACTCCAACTTAATGAAATGTTTTGCAAACAAAAGAGAACTACACCACTATTATTTTTTGGTAAACCAAAGAATGGGAACCTGCATTTTTTTAATGCAACAGATATATATGGTTGTCCATTTTTGTTCAGTTAATACTAGTTTGACAGTTTCTGCTTGAATGCAGAAATTTTTTTGACATGTTATCTTGGTGTTCCAAAGACCCAAGAAGTTAATGGTGCTGTGTGGAAGGGACGTTGTATTTTTGTTTACCGAAAATTTTTAGAAAAGGAAAGGAAAGAGCAGCTCGAGTCTTGCTTCTTCACTTTAATTCTCCATTTATACAGATGACAAGTGGGAAGGCTAGAATTCCTATGCAGAGTGTTACACCTAGGATATTACCTATTTTGTATTTTAATACTCTTCACAGTGTAATACAACTGCTTGTGCAAATAATGTGAAGTCCATAAAACTTAATTTAATTAGGCAACTAATATATATATATATATATATATATATATATATAACATATATTTTAAAATGTGTCATTATCAATATTTTCATGAAAGCACTGCATTTTAGGATCCAAAAATGCTTTTGTTTACCAGCAAAAAAATGAAAGGAACCTAATAATTCTATTGGAAAGCACATATTTTCATTTAAAAATGGCTTAGTTCTATTTTAATATCCATCCAAAAATGAATGAATGAAAGTGTTGGACCAGTTATTTGAAAGTTTCTAAATGGCTGTTTAGCATGTTCAACAACTTGAACAATGAACAGGGTACTCTAGAATGCCTCACAGAATTCTGTTATTGAAATGCTTTTAGAGTACAGTGAGGTTGCTTGTCCTTCTTTCATTTTACACTTCTGAGGAAGAAAGATAAATAATTCTGAGCTACATTCTGTGGGCAGCTCACAAGAAGTAAATAAAAGATTCTGCACATTCACAGAATTCTTGAGTTTTTCCTGACCCCCAGAACTTCTTTATGCTCCTGGGATTCCCGCTTCTTGTAGATACATATTTATTCAGTGTTTTTCTCTATGGATTACTATGGTACCAAACAAATGTTTTCAGGAATTAGACGAAGAAAAATATAGACCCTAAACCATGTATGGTCCTCTTTAGAACCGTTTAAAAACTGCTACTTCTGATTTAATATTTATCTGTGATTTATGTCGCTTTTTTTAAGACTAGGATCCCATACTTATTTATTTATATGTGTTTTTTTTTTTGTGTGTGTGTGTGTGTGTGTGTGTAGCATTGGCATGCTGTGCCACTGTGCATGTGTGGAGTTCAGAAGGCATTTTGGTAGAGCCAGGTAGGTGTCTTCCTCTACCTTCATGTAGCTTAAGGAAAGGAACTCAAATGGCCAGCTTTGGGACTTTGCCCATTGAGACAGCACATCATTCTCAGTATTTATTCTGTAGTTTTGACCTAGCATTCTAATGTTTGTTTTTACTGTACTTTTGGGAGAACTTCTGTGTTTCCCCTAAGCATCTTCCTGTCAAACTCCATATCATAATTAACCGTACTTCAATCTCTCCGCATTAAACTGAGTCACTGTGACAATAACATTGTACTCTCTTTTCTCTGTTCCATATTTGCTTTTTGCCATTCAAAAGAAGCGCCAGTGGAGGAATGCTGATTTTTCTTTAAATCTTTTTTCTTCTCTCATAATTAAGCTATTCTTAGGATACCTTAGGAAGACACCCTTACCATATGATCATAAATGATGACCTTGTGGTTTGTTAGTAATACTCTGTGTGCTATGATATTTTAATCATTTTCTGGATTTACTAATAATGAGCTTCAGAATTTCAGCTCCTAGAACTGATTTCATTGTAGGTTCTCAAAAGACAAGTAGTTTATTTTACGTACTGTAAGTTATTTGTTTCCCGTACTCTGTTGCTTAAGTAATAGTGGTAACTGTAGTACAGAATTTTAAAAACGTGTATAAACAAAACATCTAAGAACTTGCAAATATAAGTATGCTATATACTAGGAACTGGAAGAAAGCAAAAAGATAGGAATGAATAGAATAGAAAAATGGATCCTGAAATTTAGGCAATTGATTGTATAATTATTAAGAAATTATAGTTTCAGTGAAACACATTTAACAGAAGAATCTGGCTCTTTCAGCCCTGAGCTGTGAAAACACACACACACACACACACACACACACACACACACACACACACACAAACACATACACACACACACACACACACACACATACACACACACTTAGTAACTAGTTAGAAATTTATGAGTAAAATCTAGAGACTAAAACCAAATTTGAAAACTCAGACCTATATATTTCACAAAGATACAAGATATGATGCCAAAGATACAGCATTTCAAAAGGGGAGTTTTTTTCTTAAAAAGAATCAGTGAGCCAGCATTGGTTGTATTGAGCAATGCTCACATTCTGATACAGTGAAGTAAAGAGAAAGTAAACTGTCAGACAGAAGAGAAGGAAGGAAATGTAAACATCATAAAAGCAAACAAAACTTCAATCTGAAGAATGAGTGAAAAGAATAAGTCCAGACTGCCTATAGGTAGTCAGATTTATCTATTCCAGGGACTGGCATTTAACAGCCAATGCTGTTTTTAAGTAGTATTTTAACTCCATACCTAATTTAAAGTGCTGCTGTTGTTAACTCCTCAGGTAAGCATTTTGTCTCTATGTCAGACACATTGGGAGTTAACTGTTATTAATAGGCCTTATATATATATCCACTTACAGTCTGAAGCTTACGTTTCTACACTCTTGAGAAATCCATATTCTTTTTACTAATTATTCTAGCCTCTGGGAGTAGTTTCTTATATTGCATTTTTATTGCTAAAATTTTTGCATCTCAATGTCAAAGATGGATTTGTATACCTGTTGGGAGAAAATATTAATAAATCTGTGTATAACTTTAAATAAGACAAATTAAGAAATAGTGAATCATATAAAAGACAAATATATAAAATTTAAATTAAGAACTTTCACTCAGGCTGGAGAGATGGCTCAGAGGTTAAGAGCACGGAGTCCTCTTCCAGAGGACCTGAGTTCAATTCCCAGCATCCACATGGCAGCTCAAAACTGTAATGCCGGTTTCAGGGGACCCAAAACCCATGACAAAAATGCCAATGCACATTAAAATAAATAAATTTTAAAAAAGAAAACTTAAAAAAAGAACTTTCACTCATTCAAACATGTATATATATATATATATATATATTATATATACACTCTATTAAACACACATACTTATCAAAGGAAATCATATACAAAATGTTCATAACAACACTATACTCACCTGGTGTTTATTAAAAAAGCAACGTAAATCACAGATAAATGTTAAATCAGCCACTAACAGTCAAGTAGAAAAACAAATTATAGCACCTTTAAGCAATCAACATCAAGTATATCTAATAAAAGGAAATATACTCTATACCTAAATGATAAAATTAAACACATGATGCAATGACAGTTCTGGATGTAAACCAGTCTTTGAGGAATAAACTACCTTCCTGGGAAATGACATGGGGGACGCTGGAGAAACTCCCCATCTTCGGCTTCTTACTCAGTTAATGAAAGGACATGTCTGATCACAATTTGAGATTCATGGTGGTAACTACTGACAGTTTGTGTGCTTCTCTGGATATTTGTCATTCCGAGGGGGAAAAAAAAGATATTTAAAATGATACAAATAAGTTGGTTCTTACACAGCATGGGGGATATCTTCCATATACAATATATGATACACCTGTGCCTGTCTAGGCCTTTGAAACAGTAAAAATGCCTGGGGCCATAATATTCAGATGTGTCATTAACTTCCGATTACCTTTGCTAATGTTGCAATTTTAAGTTCTCTTTAATTGGTACCAGCCACTTCTTTGTCATTTCTGCATTCAGCCTTACACTACAGGTTTGGCTATCCACTTACAGTCTGAAGCTTACGTTTCTCGCATACACACGGGATAAATAAAACATAAAATGGTATCACCACGTAAGATATTTTATGATTTTTATAAAAAGCACCCAGAAAATGGTCAGATATAATACTTTTAAGGGCAACAACAACCTTTGCTTTATTGCTTTATACATTCCTGAATCAAGTCAGTATTTTAAAGGCAAACAAATCAATTTGAAGTAAAAAAAATAATTAAAGAGTTAAATTCTGTAATCCTGTATACCCCATTAGGCAAATAACTAATTTTTATATTTCAAATAATAAAAGAGTTGAATCCTGTAATTATAACCATCTCATTGCATTTGCTTCAAACTTTGGAGCTGGTAGTTTACATCTAGGCTCTTGACTCCACAATGAAGTGGGTTTTATGACGAAGGTGATGTTGTGCACAGTTTGGATTAATATTTTGTAATGGCTGCTATGCTTACAGCCTAAGGAGTCGCTCACTACTACTCCATTTATAATTTATGGATTACATAATGGCCCAACAGAGGGAGAAGGGGCAGAGAACTTGCAAACGCAAATCAATAAGAATAATAGCCTCTCCCAAGGGAAATTCCAGAGACTTATGTAGCTGTCTCTTGTCTTCCACAATTTTTCTTGTTTCATTTTTCCCTTCCCTGTTTGTTCTGAAAATATGTATTTTTTCTATATGTGGTATTTTTGTGGTTTTGCTTCATTATACTCTGTTTTTTATTGTTTTTATGTGCATTGATGTTTTGTCATGGCTGTTGGTTCCCCTGGAACTGGAATTTACAGATAGTCGTGACCTGTCATGTCGGTGCTAGGAATTGAACCTGGGTCCTCTGGAAAAGCAATCAGTGCTCTTAACCACTCAGCTGTTTCTCCAGCCCCTCATTATATTCTCTGTACATGTGAATTGTATCTATCATCTCAGATAAAGTGATAGCAGGTAGATTTACATTTAATAAACTCTATATTATACTATAATGTCTAGAAAATAAATGCTGGTCAGCATAAAACCATCCAGAACGAGAAGTCAATACATTTAATAAAAAATAAATATGTAAATAATATTAATTGTATTTTTCTCATGAATTATGTTCTGCAAAATTTTATCCCCATCTTACTAATGTCATTAATAGTAAATTTATAAAATAGAGCTACAGAATAGGTCTGTGATATTTACATATGTCAATTTGCTTGTCTCCAAATAAACAATAAGTGGTTGTATTTTCTTGTGGACATATAGATAGATTATGTCATTAGACAAATGTCAATATTACCTTGGTGTTGATATATCATCAATACATTGTTATGAAGAAAAATGGAAAATTAGCAGTATCACCTTGAATCGTTGCACACAATTTTAAATGTTGCACCTCCAATGTTTTCTCTTACTTTCAGGTAAATAGTTTCATTAGATAAACAAAGTGTTTATAAAACTATTTACTTGTTGTTGCCCTTAAAAGTATTGTATCTGACCATTTTCTGGGTGCTTTTTATAAAGGAAATGAATGGTATTCAAGATAAAAAAGAAAGCGTTCTGGCCAGGAAAGCAAGAAAGTTGACTGCAAATCTTCCCCTCGCTTTACTCCTTCAAATCCAGTCCCCCTAAGGGATACCCAGCTCTGTATCAGACCACTTGCTGCAGTCCCCAATCTGCCCAACTCCTGTGAATCACACAGATCATCCTCTACAACAACCTCCCTTCCCCTACTCATGGCCTCATACCAACCCCCAACTGCAGCAAGCCTTCTCCGGGGAACCACAGTCCACTTTGGTCAGGGAAGTAGGGAGGTTAACTGCAGATCGATCTTCCTTTCTCCCACAGCTCCTCCATTCTCAGCTCTGCAGCAAACCACCTTTGCTGCCTCAGCTCCATCTCTACCCCACCTCGAAGGGGAAGCGAACACATGAATATTTTCTTTCACACCGCCCTCCCCCTCCTCATTCATTGCTTTATCCCATTCCCCATTTCATCAGGCATTTCCTGGAATCCACAGGCCACTCTGGGCAGGGAAACAGTAAGCTAACTACAGATTTTCAACTACCCCTCCTGTTCCCTAAATCCAACCCTTAGTCTCTTTCCCCAGCCCCAAAGAGCAGGACATCTAACTCAGCCTCCTTCCCCCATGCTCATAATATCCTGTCAGAGCTTTTCCTTTTTTTTTTTTATGTATCTTATTTTTTTTTTATTTTAATTTTATTTATATACATTTTCTTCTCTGACTTTGATTTTACATAACAGGTCCTTTGCATATATGTTAAGGATTTCAGCTGTTTTTTAAATGGAATTCTTGATTTTGTGAGAGACTGAATCTCTCTTTCTTGTGCCTTTGTTTAAACTTTTTACCTTCTGTTTGTTTTCTTTACACTATGTGATGTGTTAGTTTTTGTTTTGTCATAAGATGATATGATATGATATGATATGATATGATATGATATGATATGATATGATATGATATTCCCTGTTTGGTTATTACTGAAAGACTGGAAAAGAGTGGATCCAGATGGGACAAGAGACTGAGAGGAACTGAAAGGAGTAGAGGGAGGTGAAACTAATCAGGATATATTATGTGAGAAAAAATCTATTTTTAATAAAAAAGGGAAAAGATAAAAAGGGATTAGAATAACCAAAAGAAAAAAAAGGCATTTCTAAGGTATATACTGATTTCGTTGATAGAAACTTCTACTAAAATCTACATAATTATTCAAAAAGTTTCTTTCATTTTGTAAAATAGTTACATTTTGCATAATATTTTGTATTTATATTGCCTTATATTTTCTTGTACCCTATTAAGTCTAGAATTTTGACCTTTACATTTATATAGTCATATTCTCTGTGTGGTTATGCTAATAACTAAATTATTTTAATAATGTAATTGCTCTTATTGTTTCCAGTTTAAAATGGGAACCTATCCATACAAACACAGTGAGGATACTGATGGAAACAAGTTGTGAAGAGTCTTGTGAGCATAGGAAGACTTTGGTTGTCATTTTTAGCAAGGTAGGAATATATTTTTCATCTTTCATTGTTGAAAACAAGATTAGGTTTTATACATTTCATTGCAATTGCTCAAAATACAATAGAATCATGGAACCATAAGGTGGTCAGGAGAAGTTGTAATATAAGGATTAAGTTGGTAACAATTGAATTAGTGATTAGAATCTTGATAAATGTTTGAAGATACACTACCCTCTGTAGCTAGAAGATTTCCTGTGTCCCAGCCTGCTGGTGGTCAAGACGAATCTCTCTCAACTGCCACTCCCACAGCCACTCCGACCCAAGTGAACACACAGAGGCTTATATTAATTAAACTGCTCAGCCATTAGCTCAGGCTAACTATTGACTAGCTCTTACACTTAAATTAATTCATAATTCTTATTTATGCTTAGCCATGTGGCTTGGTCCCTTTTCTCAGTTCTGCCTTCACATCTTGCTTCCTCTGTGTCTGGCTGGCGACTCCTGGCTTAGCCTTCCTGTTCCCAGAATTCTCCTCTCTCTTTGTCTCACCTATACTTCCTGCCTGGCTACTAGCCAATTAGCACTTTATTTATTAACCAATCAGAGCAACACATTTACAGCATACAGAGCGATATCCATAGCACTTCCCCTTTTCTTTCTTTTTTTCTTTTTCAAAAAGGAAGGTTTTAACTTTCACATAGTAAAATTACATATAACAAAACAATTATCAAGCAAGAATTACAGTTACAATATCTAATCTTATAAGAAGATATCCTAACTATCTTATAGTTGTGAGTCTAAGGTTTTATATCTAACTTATCTTTTATCATAACTAAGAAAATTATAACTATCTAGTCTTCAACTACATCAAAGACCCCAGAAAGATAATATTATTCCAATCTACTTCAGAGAAGATATGAGCATTGAAGAAACTGCATATGGAGTTAACTTTCATTGTGGCAAAAGTTAGCCACTGGACAACAAAGTGTTCTCAAATTGACTGCTAAAAATCAGGACAAAAAATGGACAGATAGGTTACAAAACAAAAGACTACCAATTTTTGCCAAGACAAGTGTGGTTGTGGCTTTAGCAACAGGCATCCTCTGAGGCCAAGACAATATGGCACCATTGCTGAAGTGGCCTTTGCAATTTGGAAAAGGTACAGTTCCTCTTTCTTCAAAGGCAGCTGAACAGGCAGTGGACCAATGGCTTCTGATGTGCAGTGGAACAGTAGCTGAAACAATTATTCTTGAAAGAGTAACTAGGCTAATGGATTCTAATCTCTCAGTGGAAGACTGGCATTTAATAAAAGAGATGAAGCCACCCACAAGCCAAGAATAGTGGACAGCTGAATTCCAAAAACATCAACAATTTCTGGAATTTAATATCCTGAGTCATGACAGGACACTGGTGGAATTCAGGTTTATCTGGCACATGGACCACTGTCACCAAATGTGAGGTTGAACTGTCAGCCTTGTGTAAATCCTACTTCACAAATGAGTCTGTCAGATACGCTAAGCCTATAGGCTGAAGATGATGCCCCAAAGTTGCAGAGAAACCTCAGGTGACTGTCCAGGCAGCTGGCTGTTTCTGTCAACTCACATTTTTTTTTTGGGGGGGGAAGTCACTTGTTTGCACTTCCTGTTTTATTGGGTAATATTATTTCCTTCTTGGGTCTCTGAGGGAGTTGAAAATTAGATAGTTATAGTTATAGTTAGTTGAAGATTAGATAGTGATAGTTATAATTTTTCTTGTTAAGAATTTCAGAAAAGAAACTCACTAAAGATATGTAAAGTGTATAAATTTGAAAGACATTATAAGATAGTTCTCTGTTAGTAATACAAGTTAAGATAGAAAGTGATTCAGGAATATTACTTACCAAAATAGGATAGATAATGAAATATTTTCTCTAAATTTGTCAAATGCAAATGGACTAAACATTGTTGAGGTATTTATTGCTTGTATATATTGTATATAGTTATTGTACTTATTGTATATGGTTTTTCTTATATTAGTTGTATCTTTTTTCTTTTTATTAGAATAAAAAGGGGAAATATGGTGATATTTTATTTGTGCTGAAATGTGATATTTTATTTTTATGTTAATAAAGTTTGCCTGGAGATCAGAGGTCAAAGCAAGCCATATGCAGAAGTCAGGCAGTAGTAGCCCATGCCCTTAATCTGATCACATGGCAGGCAGAGTCTCTGTGTGGTCAAGGACTCAGCCAAACGTGGTGACAAGTGCCTTTAATCCCAGTACCAACCATAGAGACCTGGAGGTCTGTATAGACAGGCAGTGACAAGGAAGTAAAGTGGCTGGGCTTAGAGCCAATGAGAAGGCAGAACAGGAAAGCAGTAAAAACACAGGTTAGCCATGAAAAAGCTCTCTCCCTGTGGAAGCTACTGTGTGGTGGTAAGCTAAGGCTAGTCATGGCTATTCACTCTGATCTCTTTGGCTGTTGCCTCTGTATTTGGCTCTGTGTTTGTTATTTAATAAGATTGTTTAGAAATATACAACCCTCTATAGGAGTTCCTATGGGTTTGAGTAAGTTGTATGAGATGAACATTGGACTGTGAAGGCATAAATGTCTGATACAGACTTATTGTCACTCTGAAGTTTGTCTAAACCATGATAGGCAAAATGAAAATCACTTTGGAGAGAAATCTTTCAAATATAATTGACAATCAAGCAGGTAGATAGGAACTCTGGGTTCAAGAAAGATACCTAGTGTGGAAACAAGACCTGGAAATGACAATACCAGTTGACAAATCATCATGATTTGTTAATTTCATGAGTCCCCACTCCTAGGTAAAAGCACTAACTAATGCTGAGTGAAGGAAAAGTAGCCTTTCCAAGGGATGAGCCTCCTAAATGCTCAATGACCCAATAGTAGTGGTAGCCCCTAAGAACATATATATTCAAGAATGAATAAAGAGACTCAGCAATGTGTATTTATGTATACTAGTACATGTGTATATACATACATGCATATACATGTATATATATATATATATATATATATATATATATATATATATATATAAAGTTTAAAATGGATCAGGATTTGAGGGAAGAGAGGGCAGGAATTATGTAATTATATTTTAATTAAATAAAAAAAGACTAAAATAATCAGAAAAGATATTAGACTACAACTATATATTTTATAAGGACCTGTTGAACATTATTAAATATTAAATTTAAATGAAGATTGCATTAAAGAGATAACAAATTTACTGTAAATTTGAATCACTTCTGCTAATATACATATACACACATTTAGAAAGAATGAAGAAATATATACAATCAGGATTGTATAGACATTCACATAATTTTCAGACCTTTCAAGATGTTAAATATTCTTCAAATTTGACAACCAGTGACAAATTTGAAAAAATTTAAGTATGTTTATAATTGACTTTTTATAAGTAGATTTAAGCATTAATATATTTAAAGAAATAATTCAGAATTTAAAATCTTTATTTCAATTTACATATCCTAGAATCTCTTTGCTACCTAAAGTTCATCAAATACATGGAACAATTTAAACTTGCTCATCAAAAGGAGAGTAGGTAATTTAAATTATCAACAAAATAATAGACATAAATAAGACATGGCCACATAAAAATTCAAATTTCACATCTAATTAAATCAAATGCATATTACTTATTATAAGGAACACATATAAGCAAAAAATTCTACTTTATTTCTTAAGATTGGTAATCTAGACTATTTAGTAACATTTTTATTAATAAACATTTTTGAATTATTTCAGGTAATCAATTTATAAAAATTCAAAAGGAAGATATATTACTGAGGTTTTCCTAAAGATTATTTTCATGCAGGGTGATACATTTGGATCTGTTTGTATTCTCCTACCTACAGGTATTGAGTTAAGCCAGCACCATTTGTTGAAGATGCTTTCTTTTTTCTATTGTGTCTTTCTGGCTTATCACCACAAAACTCAAGTCCAAAGCATCAAAAAGCTCACTACACAACCAGATACATTGAATCTGAATAGAAGAGGAAGTGGGGAATAGCCTTGAACACATTGACTAAGGAGACAACTTCTAGAACAGACATAGAATAGACTTTGGTAGTGGACTAGGGGCAGGTGGGAACGGGAAGCGGGGAGATCACGTGATGTGGAGGAATGGTGGCACAGAGCATAGGAAGAGAAGACTGGAACTGGAGGACATCTGGGGGTGATTGATATGGAAACCCAGTGGTGTCGAAACTCTCAAGATTCTATGAAGGTGACCCTAGCTAGAGAGAACTCCTTGTAATGGAGCACTTGGAGACTGAACTGCCCATCCTCTGTAACCAAGCAAGGCTTCCATTAGTGGAACTGAGACACCAGTCCAGCCCCAGAACCTTCAACCTATGGTCTATCCACCTTCAAGATGTGCTGGGACAATGGAGGTGCAGAACTTGTGGCAGTGGCCAACCAATGACTGGTCTAATTTGAGGCGTGAGTCACTAGAGGCAGCCCATGCTGAAATCCTTTATGTCTGGGAACCAGAGATAGACTGGATAGCCCAGAGACTGATGATAGAAAACAAACAAGCAAACAAACAAACAAACAAAAAACCAATACAATGTTTCCTAATGATTTTCTTATGTAATTATAAACTGTTGCCTAGCCCAATCATCATCAGAGAGGCTTTCACTGGCAGCTGATGGGAGCAGAGGCAGATAACCACAAGCAAATATTAGGTAGAGAGAAAGCCCAAATTGCAGATCTCCATAGGGTCCCTGCCCTTAGAGCAAACTCCCCAAAAGAGAGGGAGGAAGAACTGTAGAGTCTGAGGGGTCAAGATCTCAGGAGGACATAACCCATAGACATCAAATAAGCAGGGCTCAATAGTCCTCAGAGACTGAGGCAATAATCACAGACTCTGCAAGGATCTATGTTGGATCCTCTGCATACGTGTTATATTTCTTTGCTTGGTGTTTTGTGGGACTCCTAACAGTGGGAGCAAGGGTGTCTCTGACTCTTTTCTGTGATCTTGGGACCCCTTTTCTTCCTACTGAGTTGCCTCGCCCTTCCTTAATATGAGGGTTTGTGCTTAGTCTTATTGTATCTTGTTATATCACGTTCAGTAAATATCCTTGTGAGGCCCTTTCTTTTCTGAAGAGAAATGGAGGAGGAGGGGTGAATCTAGGGGTTGGTGGATGGGGTTGGGAACAGGGGAAAGAGGGAAAACTGTGGTTGGGATATATTGAAAACAAAAAATAAAAAGATTATTTTCTGTCTTCATTTTTTCAGTCATTGAGTAAAGATTAGAACATATTCCATGCTTCCTGTTTTCAGGAAGATATAGTGCCTTGTTTGCCGATGATCAGTTTTCTTAGAAATATATTCTTAGAAATACATTTGTCATTGATATTTAGTAATAACTATTGAATGACCCATAGGGTATATATGTATGTATGTATGTATGTATGTATGTATTTGTTTGTTTTTATATTGTTTATTTTTATATTAAAAGAAAAAACACATTAGGATAGAATTTTTAAAAAAAAAAGTGGGAGAGATGATGAGAGGAAGGAAATAAGACAATTACAACAAATGATCTTTTCCCAAATTTTAGCAGAAATATATCAAAGGGCCACGAGCTGCTGGACCACCTGAGCTGACGTCACTCTCCAGCCTCTACATCTGTAAACCACTGCAGCCCTCCCTCATTTGGTTTGGTAAGCCTTAGCGAAGGATATGCATGCATTTACTGTGTATCTGTCTTAATGAAGGAAATGCTTTTCATATGAGTTAAAGAGGAATTATTTATGTCACACTTTGGATGCTCTCTGGCAATCTATTTGTCCTTGAATTAATTGATAGCAAATTCGATTATTGCTATAACTGGATTAAATAGAAATATTTTTTTCTTTTTTTCTTACTATCTTCTACTTGATTTCTTTTATTTCATTTTTCCTCTCTTATTTTTGTGAATGTAACTAAGCATTTTATTATTTAACTTTCTGTGTTTTTGTGGTATCAGCACTTTTCATTGTGACTTTTTTCACAGTTTGTTAAGACAGAATGAAGACCTCTAGTTTCTTATGTATTGAAGCAGAAATTGAAATTTATTCAAGAATTCAAGGAACTCAACATGTTTACAGTGGTTCTGCACGGTAAGCACTCTAGAACTGTAAGCTGGTTCTTCCTATAAATATGACTACAATTTAAACACGCATTCTCAGGTGGCTCCCAGATTATTGTCTTTATATATTATCTTTATATACTTACTGTTATATTCAATGAAAATCTGATTTCTTAAGGAAGAGTACAGATTACTTTCATGAAGATCTTACTATCATGATGGAATCAGCAGTCATGATATCACATATATTAGGTTTTGTTTGTTTGTTTTAGTTTTTTCAAGACAAGTTTTCTCTGATAGCCCTGGTTACAGAGATCTGCCTGCCTCTGCTTCCTGAGTGCTGGGATGAAAGGTGTGCACCACCACTGCCAGGATGGTTTTTTAAACTGAGATCCTGAGATCTTCAGTTTTTTTTTTTTTTTTCCTCTTAAATGTTTTATCCGAGTCAATAAAGTTTCATTACTCTATTTTCACAATTAACCTAAATCAAGGTCATATTCAGCATTTATTTGATTTTTATAAGGACTACTGCTATTAACTATTTGGCTACACATTATTTGATTCTACATCCATGACATAATGGAAAAGAGGTGACCATACAAATTCAAAAAACAAATTGATGGCTATATTAGTTCTTTTTTTTCCCATTGACCAGAGCAAATACCTAAGAAGACAGTTTAAATAAGGGAACATTAATTTTGCTCATAGTTAAGGAAGCATCAGTCCTTCTGGCAGTGAGTAACTGTGGCATACTCTGAAAGTCGGGAGAATAGGGGTGAGGAAGAGCAGTAAGGAGGATAAATACAGCAAAGGTCCAGGGGAATGGATAGGCACAAATACATGTCCTCATTTAACCTATTTCTTCCAACTACACCCCTTGTCCCACCTGTCTCCATCTCCAGTATTAGTATTACTGTCTTACCGTGAACCCATCAAGAGGTTAGTCCATTCGTTAGGTCAGGAGCCAGGTGATCTGAACCTCTCTGGAAATTCCATTACAGACATCCCAGAGATGTTCTTCCTCTTAGATACTTAAAAAAAAAAAAAAAAAAAAAAACTTATTAAATTTTTCGTATTTTCAAAATTTATACGAAATGTCATATTTTATGCTAAACAGAGAATGAATTTGAGGCAAAAACAGGGTTAAAAAGACACCACCTTAAATGAATGTTTGTCTATGTGAATGTGGATGTGTCTATATGTGTCTGTAAAAAGCAAGAAAGAAAATTAAAATAGCTTGATATTGCTTCCTGAATGCCATGTCATTATTCACTATGTCCTTATTACAAACCCTTTTTTTAAAATGGTACCCATAGTAGATTTTTCATCTGTATCCTCTTCATTATAATCTTAATAATACTACTTAATACTCATAACATGTTCCATGTTCAAACTGCTTTATAAATGATAACTGACATCAATTAATCAGTTGTTATCAATTGATTTGTTGAATTAATCTCATTCTTGAAAGTTCATTTTTATTGAACTAATTAAGAAGGTGTCCAAACAGAATCTCTGACCATATCTAACCACATCCCTATGCATATATTTTGTCTCATTAAGAGATAGAAAATCTTTTTTTCTCCTGTATTTCTAAATTAGTATGGTTAAAATGACCTTCAGCTAGCTCCTAATATATTCACTCTCCCATTTTCCCTTTTAGGTTTTAAAAAACCCTCTTAAGATGCTCCTTAACAACATACCCTTCTGCCTTTTTAGGCTAAGGGGCTCACATGAGCTAAATAGTTTATATGTCTTCTTTTACCTCAATATACTATGATTTTTCTATTTTCACTAACAAAGTTTGGTATATATATAAAAACTTATATAACTGGTTTTTCACACTCATTTGATCAAAAATTTGGGTACAATTTTCTAAATTAAACAACATTTAAACACACTAAAAATTTAATTTAACTAAAATCCAAATCAATTCAAATTTTGTATTCCATACTTCACAGATAAATTCTAATATGAAAACTTCGCTGTCAGTTAGATTTCACCATTCCAATGAAGGTTAAACTAGTTCCCTCCTATTCTTGCATTTCCCAACAACAAAATACTCACAAGTAAGAGAATGGAAGGAAAATTACGTGTGTGTGTGTGTGTGTGTGTGTGTGTGTATTACGTGTGTGTGTGTGTGTGTGTGTGTGTGTGTGTGTGTTTTCTAAGTCCATTATATAAAGATCCACATACTGTGATGAAGGATTTAAAGCAGAAATGAACTCTCTCCCAATTCAAAAACAAAGCTTTGATGGGGCTCATGTCCCTGGAAGGCCTGAAGGAGAATCTGTTCACTTCTCTCCACTGAGTCAAGTCAATGGCCAACACTTGGTATTTCCTGGCTTGCCAACACAGCTGTCTCCATATCGATCAATCTCTATGCCTACATTTCCCTTTTCTCGTATAAAAATTACATTTTACAGTTTAAAGAAAGACCCTATTCTACCTGGAAAAGCATATTTTCACAAAAAAAGCAAACTTGAAAATGCATCACTTAAATTATTTAAAAGGTTAATTATTAAAATATCAGTCATACATAGAATTTTACAGGTTTTGAAATAAAAATTGGGAAAGATAACATAAAAATGTAACAAATTTGCTTGCAAGGCACTAAGATTATATTTATAGATGTATTATAAATTATAAACTTATAAATGTATAAATTCTCCTTGGTTACTAATTATGAAAGAGCAGCAAAAGTGAGCTAAATAATATTTAACAGAGTAACTATAAGTTAAGAGACACTGTAAGTGCTAGTCCACTTACTTCCCTACCCAGCCTTCACCTACATAATGTTCACACACAGGAAATCAAAGCCAACATATTGTGTTACTTCACTCACAGAACTAGGAGGCATGCATACGGCTTGCAGACATGTTTGTTTGGGTCCTTATTCTCTGATAATCTTGCTCTTTGCTATTCATTTAGGTTTTCAGTCTTCCTTTTCTTCTGGGATGTAAAATCTTTATCACTTGGAATCTCCGCATGCTTGCCTGATTCCAAGGTTGTCTCAAGTTAATTTTATCGGAGAAGATAAAAAGCATGATAATGCTGATTGGATTATTATTTAATCAACAAAATATTAACAAAGATCATTTAATATCTACATGGGAGCATAGACATTCAGACTCACATGTACTTTTTAAAGCCTTACTTTTTCTCAAAGAAATTACATGAGGTGTCAATTGTTCTCATGTGTGCTATGTGTTGTACAGGAAACCAGGTCTGGACTTGGTTTATGATAATAACAAACTGGGAAAGAGCTGAATATCCTTCCTCCTGCCGTGCTGGGGCTGTAGTAACACTCACTGAACGACTGCTGTTAGGGTCTGTGCTCTTGGAAAGTGGGGACCAGTAGGGAGTGGGCCCAGAGTTAGAAAAAAAGAGAGAGATGTTCTGGATGTAGCTACTGGTCAAACATTTTCTGTAGTCACATCAAATAACTTATGACTGCTCTTATTATGTTAATATTCACCAGATCCAAAAGCTGTGTTTTAAAATATCATTATCACTATATTTAGAGGAAGAAACATAAAATTATCATATAAATAACTTAGCTCAGGAATCCTAAACGGGGAACAGTGTTCTGAGAACAATATTTTGAATCTACAGCTTTTTTTCCATCTTCCTTCCTTCCTTCCTTCCTTCCTTCCTTCCTTCCTTCTTTTTTCTTTTTTTTTTTCAATGGGAAATCTTTCACCAAAACCAGAATTCTAGCATTAGGCTCTACTCAGGTTCTTGATGTCTGATAGGACCCTCTTTATAAGCTGTCAAAGAGTGAACAGACTAAATTTTGCCTACATGAATTAAAGCCCCGCCTCTTTCTAGGGTATTCTTTATCTCGTGCAAGACTGTATGCAAGTTGCTTAGCTTCTGAGTTTCAATAGCTGCCTAACAATTGTGCCTCACTGTGTTGTTCTGACAATAGAATGAGAATGTATGTACATGAAAAAGCAAAGCCTAACAGTTTGGCACCTAACAAGCACTCCTGGAAGCAAGCAAGCCAGTTCATTATATCTGCGCACGCCTCTGGGAAACAAGATTGCAAGCCACAGTTAGAAGTCTCTTCCTACCTTTAATGGGGCTCGGATTACGTCTCTGAAAAACATTCATTTAACAAGCCTGGTGCTTTCAGCCTGTTGTGCTCGAAGTACATTAAAGAGCACCTGTTTGGCTCCTGCTGAAAGTCAGGACTAAAGCATGACAAACCATGCAGCCAGGGTCTACCAGCGGTGCTTCCTTAGACCAGGAAGTAGGTAGGCTGTGAGAATGGACCCCAAACCGAGCAACAGGCAGTAGCGACAGGGAGCTGAAAGCAAGATGCAAAATGATGAGTGGAGCATTTCTGACAGGGATAATGCAACCCAGAAATTAGAGCTGAAGAGTCCTTACTCCCTTTCTTCAACTCCAGGTAAAAAGTTTAGTTATTAACAACCTGGAACATTCTTTAAATAAAAGTATCATAACTCATGAGCCTAAATATTATAATATAGAGATCTAGGTTTTATATTTGTTAGTTGAGTGTGTGTGTGTGTGTGTGTGTGTGTGTGTGTGTGTGTTTCTTGTATATGTGTGCTTGTGTGTGAGTTATGTGTGTGTGGTATATGCACACATGTGTTTTAATGAGCATCCGCAAATATATGCACATATGGGGACCAGAGAATAAAAGTGTCCTGCTCTGACACAGTTAACTCTATTAAGTTGAGATGTTGAGATAACTACTATGCTCTGCACAGTTCCAGGGATTTACCTCACTTGGGCAGTAAGGGGATGGAGAAAAGACAAACATGCACACAGAAAAACTGGGGTGAGTGATGTGGGTCTTGGTCTCAGTACCCTGGAAGATCAGTGTGTTAATAGTATACAATTGACCTGGGAGGTGGGGTTTTTACTTACAGCTGAATGGGAGAGGAGGCAACGTCGGCTACTCTTGGTAGCAGTCTCCATAGGGAAGCAGACTTCAGGATGTAATACTCCAAGGAGAAAGTTAAAGTGAACCTTTCCTGGACACACTGTCACCATTCCTACTTGGACCCCGTAAGGGCATTGCCATCCCTTTTAGTCACAATTGGGGAAGACATTTTCACTACTATGAAGCTGAAGTACTATGTCTATGTCAAACTAGACACATTCCCTCAGAAGTTCACACAGTCCCTAGAGCAGAGTCGCTCAGTGAACCTGAAGCAAGGTTGGTGAGCAGCAAGCTCCGTTAGCCTTCCTGTCTCTGCCCTCCGTAGGAACACGACATCAAGGCTTGGCTTTTTACAGGAGTGGTGGGATTTAAGCTCAGCTCCTTGTGATTGCACTGAAAGTACTTTCAGCCCTTCAGGTACCTCCCCAGTCCCTCATTCTAGTACTCTTAAAACTCAAATGCAACTTTAAAGATAAACATTAAAAATATGCAACTGCTTTTCATTTGTTCTTCATACTTTATCTAATAACACTGTGGTCTCAGATCTCAGTTCAAGCTCCTTTCAACGATAAAAATGCAATTTTATACATTTGATTTTATGGCAAAGAAAGTTGTATTCCTTTTGCACTTTAAGTATCAGAAGCCTCTCCTACATTATTTTTCTACTGAAAATCATCTGCAAGTGCAAACTTTTCATATAACATGTCCTTTTACGTTAGTAAACAGGATCTCTAAATGTAACTATTAAGGATTTTCTTCAACTTTCGGTGTTGTTTTAAATAACAATAAGAGAAAGCATAATGCACATACACACTTTGTAAGCTACGTCTAAAAGGAAATGATTTTCTTCTGGGTACCTAGGGAATAAATAGTACTGTGCGAATCACAGTGTGTTTCCATGTTCCCGGTGAGAAGAGAAGTGCCTTTATCCACAGTGTGTCATCAGGAGCTGCCACTCTGCTTCTTGTATGGCACCACCTCCTCACTGAGGGAAGCAAGCCAGCACGGGGCTGCTTTGGAGGCTAAGTGCAATACATATGTAGATAGATTTCAAAGCAATTCAGAAGAAGCAATTCTTACTCAAGTGGTGTGGTTTGCCTTTAACCGCTTGTGTCTGTGAATTAAAATGTACAAGTCAAAATTCTTATTGAAGGCTACCGCAGTTAGCAAGAAAATGTGTTGTTAGAAAAGGCTCGGCTGCTCTGTAGTACAATGTAGTGACTATAGTTAATATTATTTCAAAGCGGCTAAAACTTTGGGATTTTAATGTTCTAACCACAACAAAGATAAAATAAGTGTTTGAGCAGAACATGTTTACTAGTATGATTTGATCGTTCTATAATATATACATATGACTTGCTTCTCATGGTACTAAACCTGCTTTCTTACAGAACTGAGGACTAGAAGCTCAGGGGTGGAACCATCCACCAAGGCCTGGGCCCTCCCCACACTGGTCACTCATTGAGAAAATGCCTTAGAACTGAGGCTCCTTCCACTCTGATGACTGTACTTTGTGTCACTTGACACATAAAACCAGCCAGTACACTTGCTAATATTTAAAATGACAGATATATCTAATCCTTTTCTAAATATTAATGAATTTTATAAATATGAAAAGTTTTTTTATTATTTACAGTACAGCTTAACCTACTATTTTGTCATAAAATGAATTTTTTATTATTACTTTTTTATTTATTAAGAAATTTTTTTATTCATTTTATATACCAACCACAGGTGACCCTCTTATCCTTCCTTCTGCTCCCCGAAAGCCTTCCCCTCCCCCAACCCCTCCCCTATCCCCTCTGAAAAGGTAAGGCCTCCCATGGGGAGTCAGCAAAGACTGGTACTTTCAACTGAGTCAGGTCCAAGGCCCACCCCCTGCATCAAGGCTATTCAAAGTGTCCCACCATAGGTAGTGGGCTCCAAAAAGCCCATTTATACACCAGGGATAGATCCTGATTCCACTGCCAGGGGGCCCCTTGAATAGACCAAGCTACACAACTCTCTCACTTATGCAGAGGCCCCACAGTTGTTAGTCTAAAGTTCATGAGTTCCCAATAGCTTGTTTCGGTTGTCTCTGTAGATTTCCCCATCATGATCTTGATGCCCTCTACTCATAGAATCCCTTTTCCCTGTCTTCGACTGAACTTCTGGAGCTAGGCCTGCTGCTGGGATGTGGATCTCTGCATCTGCTTCCTCAGGTATTGGATGAAGGCTCTATGATGACAGTTAGGGTATTCACCAATCTGATCACTGGGGTAGAACAGCTCAGGCCCCCTCTCCACTATTGCTATTAGTCTAAGCTGGAGTCATCTTGGGGATTCCTGGGAACTTCCCTAGCACCCAGTATCTCCCTCTCCCCATGATGTCTCCCTCTATCAAGATATCTCTCATTTTTTTCTCCTATTCCCTCCCTGTTCCAGCTGATCTCCAAAATATATAAAGCACTCAAGAAACTAGACATAAAGTAAAATTTATTTAATTATTTAATGTTTAATTTATCCGTCTTCTAAACTTTTGTTAGACATTGGTGTGGAACTATATTTTAACATAATATTTATCTATCTTGTGTCAAAATTATCACTGGCAGAGGCACACAGGTGATTTTATAAAAAATAAAATTTCTTTGTTTTTGATATTTTTACAATTACTGACTAAAACTAGATAACTGTTCAGTAGCAGCAGCAGCAGCAGCAGCAGCAGGAACAGCAACAGCAGCAGCAGTAGCAAAAGCTCCCAGAAAGTTCCAGCTGTACAAAACCTCCAATCTGTGTTTTTATAATTTCTACTATATATTGTACATTTATTATAATTCATTAACAATGTTAAAAATATTTCCTATTTCATCACAATCTTCCAAACTTTCTAAAGAACAACTATTTAGATTGGGTTATTTGATATAAAATGGTATAAAGCTTCATAAGAAAAGAAGGATAAACTTCAAAGAATCAGTTGCTTATCTCGTTCACACTAAAATTTTATTTGTCTGATAGCCCTTCCATACTCGAGCAGCACTGAGATTCTGAGATTAATGGGTTTATTTTTCTCTACGGAACACTTTCTATCATCATCATCTTTATCAGGCTATACATTAATTTTGGCAGCACCCATTGCCATATTATATTTACCGGGAGCATATATTTCTGGTCTTCCATTAGAAGATGGCATCACCTGTTTAGAATGTGATTCAGGATTAAGTAAGCAATTAGCAACAATAACAAAACAGTCACATCAGATTATGAGGGGTTGGAAAGAGCAATGGAAAAATGGCAGTAAGAACTAGCGTGGACACCGACGCCAACTTCACATTTTTAGTGAACCACGTTCTTATGTTTTTATGCTACTTTCACATTTGGCATTGATAATAAGCCTAATTAGTGCCATCCCAGCATTGCTGACAACCCAGATGCCGTATAAATTCAATTAACTTAAATAATTTCTAGGTCTTCAAAGATCATATGCTATCTCTAGGGAATACTTGTGCAAACTTCCTGCCAGATGTGAAAACAGAACACTGAATCAGGATTTTTTTTTAACTCAAAATTATAAAGTGGATGGTCTGATGGAATCACCCACATGAAGGAAGAGTGAAGGCCTACTTCCTTTAGTCTATGGTCTAAAGGTGTAAGTGGTGCAATCACATGACTCATCTGAACCTAAACTTCCGGAATTATGCCTTGCCATCTTTATGGACTCATCTATGACTCATCTTGTGTGAACAGTTAAGACGAATACAACAATGTAGGCATGAGAGTCCTTTAAAATGTTCTGTTGCATTTTAATCCTTTTTAATAACTCCTACATAAAATTCATCTCTTTTCTTATAAAATAAATATACCTAATTTCAGCAAATCATCAAATTGGTTGTCGAAATGAGGACAATACATAATTTTGGCACCTATAGACTTTAAAAAAAAAAACAGTAGAAGTAGGTGAAGAGGGTATTGTGTGTTACACAGGCAAGTGTGTGTTAGTGGCACAGTAGTGTATCATTGTTGTCATTCTTGTTCAGCTCATGTTTAGGTGGCCACGTCAATAAGACTTCTGGGTTTAGCTATGGAAATTACTAGGAGACATAATCACACAGCAAACTCTGATTCTCTGGCTTCAACAATCAACAGTTTCCTCTGTGTTCTCCAATGTTCTTTGAGCCCTCGAACTTACACAAAGAACTGTAGGCAACTAATGCATGCTGAGAGTGCTATAAACAGTATTTTCTGGGAGGGGTACACTAATTGGTTATCCAATACCAAATGCTCAGCCATAAAAACATACGTGCAATTAATATTATACAGGCTGAACAGGTTATATTTGTGAATATATTGTATATAAGTATGCATATATGTATATAGTGAGAATCAATTTTAAGAAAAGAGGCTATGAGTTTGAAACAGAGTGATATATGGGAGGGTTTGGAGGGAAGAAAGGGAAGGAGTAGATGATGTAATAATGCTATAATTTAAAAAAAAAAACACTTGACGCATGCCTGAAGATTTCTTGCTCAGTAGTCTATCCCCTGCCCTCATGTATGTGTGTTTGTGTGTGTGTGTGTGTGTGTGAATGTACCTGAATATTCATGGGTGTGCAAGTACCTATAGAAGAAGTGTCTGTAGACATTCAATGTTTCTCTTGTTTGTCCAGTCAGGGTCTGACACTGAACCTGAAGCATCCCGATTTAGATGGGTTGACTAACCAACAAGACACAGATACCACCCTGTCTGCTACTTCCAGTATTGGGATCCCACATATACATCATATACATCACTGACCCAACTTCTCATATGTGTTCTGAGGCTCATATTTGATCTGCTGAGTCACCCTCTCAGACCAACTTCAATTTCCTTAAGCCTGTCACTGCGCCCTTTATCCACTATTGATTTTGTCATATCCACTAATGGAAAATGCAATTTTCATCCTCGATTACTTTAGAGACAATAGTTGCATTACTCCATCTTGGAATGCATTTGGGAATATATATATATATATATATATATATATATATATATATGTTGTGTGTGTGTGTATGTGTGTGTATGTATATATATATTACATTATTAGGAATATATATTAGGAATATGTACTCCAAAATGTAATATATATATATATATATATATATATATATTTCTAAATATATATTCATATATATTTCTAAA
This sequence comes from Peromyscus leucopus, assembly GCF_004664715.2. NCBI lineage: Eukaryota > Metazoa > Chordata > Mammalia > Rodentia > Cricetidae > Peromyscus > Peromyscus leucopus. Next base: position 35,673,416 of record NC_051077.1, on the reverse strand, counting down.
TGTTTATGTAGCAACTGTTAAAGGCACACTAAACCATCAACATAGTCAATAAAAATTATAAGCCACAGAAATGTTGACATTTAAAATAGTGCAGTATCTAGGTTGCATTACCATAAATGGCAGAATTTAATATTGTTTTTAATCTGCTTTTAGAGTTAATGGTGTTTATGTTTGGTGCTGCACAAATATATATATATATAATAAAGTTTCCCCCAAAACTTCAGTTTAGCTAAAACTATGGTATCTTTCTCATTTATCTGAGTTTGCAATTCCTTAAAAAAATAATGGCATGAGAAGGAAGGTCATGCAAGGCAATGTCATCATGAAAAGTAAAGATTTCAAATACTAGAATGTGCAGTGAGCAGATGAAGTCCTTGTCAAGAAATACATCACATGTGCTTAGCACCTCCTAGACAAAATAACTGAAGCCGTTCCTCAATGAACACTGTTATTCTCAAGTTAGTTTAAATGGCAGAAAGGTAGTATTGAAAGGCAGCTTGAGATAGTAGAAAGCAGAGTGTTTGAAGTTCACCACATTTCAAACCTCTGCTCACTCCAGGACTCTTCTTCTCAAACTAATATTCTGCTTTATATTCAAATTAAACCTAAAGTGATTAGTAGTACTTACATTAGAGTCTCTTCCTGTGATGGCACTGTTAGCTTAGGAGAAAATTGAGTTAGGAAAAAAGACGTCTGCTTTGACGAAGTACAGTTGCAAAATTACATGTCAGTGTCTGGATCAGCTTATGATTTGGAAATAACTGGGAGCCAGTGTCGTTAAACTATTTTCATTTAAGTTCTTCATACTGGAAATGTTAATGTATGCATGAAAAACTGGAGCCATGAACTTACTATAAATTTTGATTTCAGCTTAGATTCTCTCGAATTCTTTCCGTGTGCCCAGCTTCTGATTCCAAATACTGAAAGCCACGTTGCCATTTCTCAGAGGTAACAACCCCACCATTGCTCTGCCTGAGGACTTTATTAGATTTAAAGCTGAAAGCTCATAGTCAGCCACCGTCAGTGAATCCCTTGAAAGCTAGAAACTTGCATTATCTTTTGTCTACATTTCTATTACAGAGGCTGTTGTTAACCTTCCGTTCCCCACCTGAACCCACTTGATCGCATTGTCAGCCAGCAGCTGCATCTCCTAGGCCTCCAGCAAAATAAGAGTTGTATTTCACAGCCTGGATAGACCTCAGGTTTCTTAGAAGGAAGTTATCCTAGTCGTTAACATTCGGGTTTGTGCTGGCAAAGTACAGCATATGTACATTTAGGAGGTTCCTTCTGGAAGATAAGCATGTCCATTATTTTGCAAATTTCAGAGGTGTTTGAAATATTTCAAATTAGAGTCCTGAAAGAAAAGAGCTGATGGCCAGAAATATTATCACTTCCCAGAGCAGAAAATGAGGTTTACAAGTTACTAAATCAATAGAAATAATAAGATTTGATTGAATAAGGTGAACACTTTTTATTGAGACTCTCTTTTCTGTTTTCTGTATTTACTTGCAAGTAAGTTAAAAGATGACAAGTATGAGAAAAGTTTAACTCTTTACTACATAGTTTTAATTACGTTTCTGTATTTTATATGATATCATGTAGCATTGGATGTTACATTCTCATAATTGCTTTGTTAAGTTTGGATATTCAGTGTGGGCAGTCATTCATGAGTTCTCCCTTTTACATGCCTATAAATTGTAAAGATACTTACTCTTCTCAATTTAATATATGAAGAAGCATCTAGTTAGGAGAAAGGAAACTAGTGATAGAACAAAGAATAGAGGTGACATTGGGTGTCAGGAGCCCTTGAATTTCACTGGAGTTACTAACAAGAATATGGATGAGTGCTCACTCACAGGAGCAAAAATAACTCACAGCAGCATCACCAAACTGCACAACACCATTGACAACATGTTACTAAAACTGGTGACATGACATACAGCTAACAATGTATGACAGTATTCTTGGACTGTAGCTGGGGTAAGCTGAGCCTCTTCCAGGTATCTCAGGGGCATCTGACTCTTCCCAACAACACAACTGGTATTTGTTTGTTCAGGCAGATCATCTTCTTTGAGAGTGTCTCTCAGCAGTCATTATTGTTTATATATGCTTGGGGAAAAAGGGCCTGATGAGTTTGGTCAGTTTCAGGGTGTTCCTGAGTGTTTGAGTTGTGTACTTCTTCAGCTTCCCTGAAGGATGGAATGTTTCATCTTGCCTAAGAATATCTTGTTGTTTTTCCTCCCTTTTAATAGCTAGTGTCTGAAGATTTTTTTTACAAGATGGACAGTTTTATCTGAGAGAAAATTAATATACTCCATATACACCAAAGGCCATTAAACATACTCACTTTCCTCTTCATTTCTTATCCTTCTTGTGGTGACATCCTGTATTACAACTAACTTCAAAAACTAGTTTTCCTTTCTTGTCAGATTACTGAAAACCAAAATTTAGGAAGGCTACACATCATCCACAATGAAATTATCTTGTTACACATGGCTTTTATATTTGGAAGCAAATGTCCTCCAAGTCCCACCAACTAAAATCTTACAGGGGTCATTTAATGATGGCTGATGCCTTATAAAATCCAAAAGTGTTAACCTTTCTTTGTAATCTTGTTAATTTAATGGCTATCCCAGGCTATCCTAAGCAGTAGTAAAATTATTGTAACTAGAAAGTGTTATTTTATTACACAGGCCCATTCTTCCAACTAAATAAATAATCAAAACCTATTTTTCATACATAGTTCATAAACAAATTTACAACCTACAGAAGGAAAAGCATAGATGTTGAAAGTTGCAAAGGGTCAATATCAGTTAATCAGTCCCTTATATTTTATAAATAGAGGAACCAAGGTGGATGGAAATAAAGTAACTTGCAAAGTACAAAGAGGGCTTGCCCTCATTGAATCCAAGTCACCTTACCCACATTTTAATCTTGTTCTGTGATTCAATTTCAAGTGCAAAATAGCAACAGTGGATATTTTCTAAAAATATTTCAGCTTCCACCAGTTGTTTATCTTTACTGTCCCTCAGTCTTAGCCATGCTGGGAAAGTTTGCTTGGCCATCTTGGCTGATTTCCAAATTCATAACTACTGAGAAAACAGAAGCCTGCACGGTATCCAACCCTCATTTCTTAGTTGTAAAACACAAACTCCTTGCATTTGATTAATACTGTGAAGCTTCTAACATAAATCATTAACCTGAATCTTTTCATTTCAGCCAATAAAATCTACCTATAAAATGTCTTTGTTGGTTGTTTTGTGGCAACCATAAGACAGGTAACTGTGTTTATGAATACCTAATTATATCAACAACATTTAAAATATATTTTATCAAGCGTTTATTAAGTAAATTTATGTTTAATTTCCTCTATCATTCTTCACTCAAGCAGAAAAACTGTTTCCCATAAAGGAATGAATAACCTACTGAAATATGTGTAATATAACTTATATTGGTTGTAAAAGAAGTAAAATGAAGGACAATTTTCTTTGAAAATGTTAATAAATATGTTAAAGAAAATGGTAGGTATTGTAAGAAAGAAAATGATAATTGGCTATAGTCTCATGACAAAATATTGTTTGCATATTTAAAAAATGTTGTTTATTGAACAATTGACTTTCACTTTAGGCAAACAAGAAAATCAAAATATATACGCACAACTACTTAAAATATATGACATTCCATTACTCATAAAAAGCAAAACAAGTGATACTGAGCACTATATTTAATATGTGCACATAAATGTATATTTTTTAATTAAACATGCATATTAAATTTCATCTACTCTAAAATGACTATATCATTTGTATTAACATTAAGAAACTACTTTAACATAGTCTAATATTTAAAATAAGAAATTAAAAGTGAAATTTTTTATTTAGAACAAATATAATGAGGATTTTTTAATTTGCAAATTTTTTATATAATGAAGCACAAAATTAAAATAAAAAAGAATAGGGAGAGATCAACATGTTTTTGGAAAGCCAAAAATATCTGGTGTAATATTTTTTTGTCTGTAGGAGAAATTACTGTAGACATAATTAAGTAGAGTTACCTTAATTCTAAAATTTATGTAAAACACTGGTTATGAAAATTTATTGTTCATTAGAATCATCTGGAGGACTTGTTAAGAGTGATTGTTTGTCAATAGGTCTGCGTGAGAGCCCCAAAATTAGCATTTCTATTAAGCTCACAGATGATCCTAACGTTATGAATCTCAGAAGCATGTGTTCGAAACCACTAGAAAATTGACCCTGTGTGACAGTGTAGACGGTGATGCATTATTCAGTGTTTTCCCGAGAAATAGACTCAACAGAATAGAGCAGATAGCTAGATTGATTAATAATAGTCAGACAGATAGATAGTAGATTGATAGATGATCCTTAGATGGATAGATACAAATATAGATACATGTTAGGAGATTCATTGTGAAGAATTGAACCGAATAATCATGGGGACTGAGAATTAATACATTGTTTTTCCTAAATGATGGACATGCAGAAAATCTAATACTGTGAATGTCTCCTTCAAACCTGCAGCCCAAGAAAGAGGAACACTAATATCAAGAGTGGGCAAAGATATCATCCTATCTCAAATGGAGAAGAGAAATTTGTTCTGACTTCAGTGTTCTTCTATTGTACACTCACCACATTGAATAATATCCTCTAACAGATAAAGAGAAACTTTGCTTACTAATTGTACCCATACAAAGGGCAATCCCTTCTAGAGTTACTAAAATAAATTATTAACTATCTGCATTTTCTAGTTAAATAAAATGGTTAACTCTCAAAGGCAACTACTTGTTGTAATATTATTCTAATTTTTTTCCAAAGTAGGATCTTTAGCTGTAATTTTATTTTAGGTTGAATAAGTAACATTGTACAGTTTTGAGAAAGACTCTGACAAAAACCATGACTTAAATGTGTGGTCCTCAGAGTGTTGCTTCTGTTATATGATAGAAAGTTTAAAAGATGGAGACTGAGAGGTCTCTAGGTAACTGGTATCATTACAAGCAGTAATTTGATGACCACAGTCTGTCCAGGCATCCTTTTGTTTTTGGTATGTGGTATTTTTCCTGTTACACATTCATGACAAGAGGTGCCCCTTTTGCCAGGGACCTAGAATGATAAGGCATTATCCCTGGACCAGAACTTCCAAAATCAAGGATAAGAATACTAATTCATTATGACAAGTATCTTGATAAGTAACACGAGAATAATGTAGTAGTCCAATGGAATACTGCTATATTTTCAATGTACCATTTCTGATCTGTTCATACACCTCAGCTATTTTATACAAAATCTGTCTATTTTATGTTAAGTCAACCACTTTTCTATTGCTGTGGTAAGACATTATAACCAAGGAAATGTGTAGACAATAAAAGTTTATTTGAGCTTTACAGATTCAGAGGGTTAGAGTCCATGACTATCATGGTAGGATCACAGCAGCAGGCAGGCAAACATGGTCCTATAGCAGTATCCAATATCTGACATGTTGAAGCATAAACATAGGAAGAGGAAGAGACTGGGATGGCTTGAATCTTTAGAATCCTGTAAGTCTACCCCCAGGGACACAGCTCCAACAAAAGTACACCTCTTATTTCTTCTCAAAATCTCCACCAACTGGGGACCAAGCATGCTAATATATGCTATGGGGACATTATTATTCAAACTAACACAAAAAGTTAAGTAATATTTGAATTAATTGGCATATATTGTATCTAACATTAATTATTCATTTAGTGTGAAACATTTTTATAATAAAACACATTGTTATTGATCATCATGATGCTAAAAGTAATCAGGAGAATGTTTTGACCTGCTCATTTATTTACAATCATTTGTCTTATGAAAAGACAGAAATTGTTAATTGCATAGAGTAATATCTAGAATCAAAAAGCATTTCTACATAGATGATAAGGGAAAAAAAGATAAGAATGGAAAGAATAAGAATTTTGGGGTCCTATTCTTCATTATTTCATTAATATGCCTGTGAGTCTTTCCCCAATGAGCTCTAAGGGTTTTTACATTTTTAAAATATACTGGTTGATTTTGTTCCTGAAAAATAGCTCTCAACTCACACCAGTGCTCTGATACTGGTCATGCTTCACTTTACTTATTTAGCAAAACAAATTAATTATGTTCTCTTTAATTGTGGTGGCCATAACAAAAATCAATTGGAAGTCATTAAGAGATCATAATTACACTTAACCAGGCTCCATTATAATTCAAACTTTGTGTTAAGTGAGTGGGAGCTTTTAATAAACTCTCTCCCATTAATTTTAGGAACATTTAGCAATTATAACTATCACAATTGTATCTTCTTATTTGTCAAAGGAATACACAAAAATACCAACCAGAGTGAATAAGTAGGATGAGGATAAATGAAAACCTTGTAATATTTCTGCTAAATAGATGGATAGATGTTAGATGATAAATAGATAGATAGATAGATAGATAGATAGATGACAGACATGCATTCATATATATGTAGCAAGCACACAACATTTGGACAATAAAGCATACTATTTAGATGAAGCAATCATTCACAGAAAATTATGTCCCAAAGTCAGTTTTTGATCAAGGAAAACATTTATTTCAATGTGAAGAGGAATCTGATCCATAAGGAAACCAAATCATAAGCTATTTTCAGGCGAACAGCCACAAAAGATATATTACAAATACATAGAATACCATAATTTTAAAACCTGGCTAAAATTATGAACTTTTAAACTTCATTAAGCTATGATAAACTGTAGAGTGAGTGACTGCATTATCTATGCAATAATAGCAATGTTAAATTATGTAAGAGAGAGAGAGAACAGAAACATTGATACCATTGTTTATTTTGAAAATAAATATAGTTATATTCATGTCTGTTATATATAAAATATATATAATATGGTGTTTAAATGGCAAAAATGAATCATTAATCAATGAAAAAAACAACTTAAAAATAATTCAGGTTGGTTCATGAATCAGGCTTAGTCTTGTTGATAGAGAACTTTTAGAATTGACAAAAATAATAAAGACAAACAGCACAGGAATTGGAATCAATATATTTTATGAAGCAAAAATGAAGACAGAAGATATCATAGATACATGACTAGAAAAAGGAGAAAGAAAGAAAGAAATAAAATAGTGACCTCACACCAGTTACCTCCTACTGCTTCTATACAGGAGGGATTCAGTCTATTCACATTTTATATCAATTTCTCAAAGAGATTTGCAATGAAGAATAAAGGAATAACTTCACATCAAAACTGTTTATATATAAAATGCACTCAGAGATACATGAATAGTGGGATAAGAATTTATTCATACTACTAATTCCAGATGTCAAGAATATTTCAAATAATAACACTATTAATGCAATTATCTTTAAAACTTATTTTAGCTCTATGGTCATAAACATCTATTTTCTCTGTGTCATTAGGGAGGGAAGGGTAAAACATACTACCATAGAAGCTTCTTAAAATATATGTGAATGGAATCACCCTATACTGGGGAAGCAATGACTCTGCTAGATACCTTATGTCATCAAAGAAATTTCCAGTGTCAGGAATGGATTATATATTGAGTCATTAGGCAAAGGGGACCTGTGGGACCCCCCCTAATAACACAGTGTTATTTCACACTTAGACAGTCAAGGAACTCCTGTGTAGGGATTAGTGACACCCACCGTGGTCTTAGTCCTCTCAAATCTATTAAGTTAACTAATTCTATCTCATAGACATGACCACAGGCAAACTCAATACAAACAATCTCTCATTGAAACTCCATTCCCAGGTGATTCTATGGTGTGTCAAATAATAAGCAATTTAATCATCACAAAAGTCTAACACTAGGACCGATTACCTCTGGTGTCAATGACCATAGAGACAAATGGGATTACCACATACCAATGATGGATTCTATTAAATATATAACGATCATGTTGGAAAGGCTTTTATCTTTGTATAAAGAATAAAAACCTACTTACCTCAAATCATTGCTCTTTGGTGGTCATAGTGGCATCTAGCCCAGTTGATCATATCTGGAATAATAATTTGTGTGTAAATGGTGTCTTATCTTTATCATGTGATAATAATTTGGGACAAAATGGCATACTACTTTACAAACAACATGTAAATTTGGGGGGAAGAGTTTACCTACAAAAATAGAAAGCACAGCAGGGGCTGTCTGAGATAAAGGAAGTAAATGACTGTTAAAATTTCATATAACAGGAAGGTCTGTTCTAGAATCCTTCCTTTTAAAGGGGTTGGATACTATCTATGCATGGACGTGTGTGTGTATGTGTGCACGTGCATGTGTGTCTGTGTGAGGGGGGATGCACACACATGTGTGTGAATATATGTGTTCAAAGTCTTAAATGAAATGAGCACTACTTACCTGAGTTCAGCTGAGTTTTCATTTTGTTTTGTTTTGTTTTTCCCTGTATTGGGTTTACTAACACAATTTTTTCACTTCCTTTCCTAAACAATGTTGTAAGCTTTCTCCCTCCAGATGCAGCTTACAGATGGCCTATGAATTTCCTAATGATAGTCAGAGGGGTACTTTTAATCACAGTAAAGAGCAAGCACCTTTTTCATTTAAAAACTACAGGTGTTGAATTACCTACATGTGTACTCAGACTGATAACCGACAGTGTACACACACACACACACACACACACACACACACACACACACACACACACACACGTATTAGTCACGGACACTAATGACCACATTCTTACATAATTTAAGAAATCTTCCACTAATGCCAGACATGTTAATACTATATTAATTTAAATACCAGGTTACTAGAATGGAATAAAAATAGCACCATTTCTTCTCTACCCTCATCCAGAATGTTTCAGGAGTGTGTCTAGAGAAATAATATAAATGTTGAGTGTCAAAGAGAGCCTCTGTAGGATTTTGGTCAGCATCCAGTGATGGGACAGAAATGTGGAGAGATGTTGTCTTTTGAGTTAGCTTGGGAGAGTGGATAGGCCTAGTAATACAAATCTGTAAGCTCAAAATATTACCAATTTAAAATACAGTGTATTTACAATATTCAGAACTATTTAATATTATTAAATCTATTTGTGTCAACTAATAACATGTTATTAAATACTTTGGTTTTTATTTCATTAAAGCAATAAATTTTCTCCAAATGTTATTTAGGTACTATGTACTATATAAATGTATGCGTACATAGTTAAAACTATCCATAAGTTATTTCTTCCATACACATATTAAATTATGTACTCAGAAGTTTTATTTTTAATGTGAATTTGTTTAAGGGGTTTTACATATTGACTGGGAATGCCATCTTTTATTCCTTATTCTGGGTATGTTCACTAACTATCCTCTGTATGTAAATCATTGAGTTATACTGCTGGAGTGCAGCTCTGTTCGAGGGCAGGGTCTGAAGATGGGTGGATGCAAGAGTGGCAATGGAGGAATCAGACACAGGATACGTCTTAGTTTGTGATGAAGCAATCAGACTCAGGATAATTCTTAGTTTCATTTTAGGAGAGATGAACAGAGAGGAAGCATATGGGAGTCATTCCTATTGGGACAGGTCCCAGCAGAGGCTGTAAGGAGTTGGCGGGGCAAGGAAGTGAGCCAGGCCATAGTGGTCCAGAGAATCTAGCAGCCTGAGACTAGCAGCCAGCGTGTTAATTTATTTATACAGAATTTAGTAAACAGCGATAAATTCATGATGTTCCAAAACATAGATCAAATCATTTTTGTTTTTGGACATGCTTCTGCTCATCTTTTACTCATCATTAATAAACTATGACAGAACAGAGTTATCATTTCCAATCATTTTCCCTCATGTTTTGACATCATTAATAAACAGAGTTATCATTATTACTCATTAACCCCATAACCCAAATTTTGAGAATCTAGAGGCATATGACAGCCTATTCTCCGGCTGGTAGCTTTGGTTACTTCAAGGAAACTAGACCAAAACAAAATCTTCAACCACCCTAGGCATTTTGTCATGTCCCAAGCAGTGTATTATTAACTCTTAGCACTCAGAGTGCCCAGGAAAATCCTCAGGCCAAAGCTGCTACAGTTATTATTCAAATTCTGGCATAATACAATTAATATTCATATTTATATCTTTAAACATTTGTCTATAATTCTAGTCCTGGCATTCTGTTATTCCTTGGTCATATGACATTATATGACTCTGCATGAGCTAACTTTTCTAAGAGCATGAGGTCCTGACACCTCATACTTTTATCATCTTTCCACTCCATATTTTGCTCATCAATATGTCTCTGTGTAGGGCAGAGTTGTATGCCACATAATTGTCTGAGTGTACAGTGGAAAGAGGCTTGTAATGTGAACTGTGGCCAACTCCTCTAGCCCACCGGATCTTGTTGACCTTTTTGAGTTTATTTGTTTTGAATATCTTGTTCCTGTGTAAGTACAGGGACAGATGTTTCAAGAATGTCTCATAGCCTCATGAAGAGACCTCTGGCTTCTTTATGTGTCACAACCTCTAAGGCCAAGGCATAAGGAAGACCTTCAAGTAGATAAGGATATCTCCATTAATGGGGGGGGGGCAGGGAGGAAATAGTATGTTCAGGACTTTCCTGGGAAAGCTTAGAAGCAGCATTTCTGGGAGAAGGCATAAATGATTCATAAGGAATTTTCCATCAATCAAATATCCCCAAATTGTACAAATGTTAAAAGTGCCTTGAGTATGCAATGGGTGGAGATAAAAACCAAAGGAGGTGTGGCAGCCATCATGTGGCTCAGCTCTGCTGGATCTTTGTCAAGCAGCTGTGCTGGCTTTATGAATTTTGCCATTACATTCAGATATGGCTATGCCATTATACATTGCTAATTTCTAAGAAACAACCCCTGTCAAGAGGCTTATGGTATAACTGGCCTTTTAAATTCAAATATTTCATAGTTTGAATGAATATTCCCTATCATGTCTCTCACAGAGTGGCTTCACATCAATGTCTATAAAAGTTACAAGTAATCAACATGATCTAGAATAGGAATAACAAATACATGAAATACATAAATAAATTCCCTCAATCTCAATCTCCTAGCCCCATATAAAATAAATTAAAGTATAACATTTTAATGTCATAGGAACTTCATTATTAATAATGGATGTTTACATATATGTATATGAGTATTGCTAAAATAGCTGAGCAAATTTCTGCAACATGGTATATAACACATAGAGAGTATTCATCAATTCTTGTAGAATTAATTTGGTCCTATTGTCCATGATCAAAACCTAATCATACCTTTAAAATATGATACATTTCTTTGAAGATAACTTCTATAATTTATACTTCTGAAAGCAAAATAAATGAAAAAAAAAAAAGATATGTAACACATACACCTCAAGGTAGTTTGAGAGTACTCTGGATGGATGTCTGCCTTAACTGGAAAGTTGTTCTTATGGAAGAATGGGAGAAGGAAAAGTTGACATTAAAAATAATACAGATGAAAGTTTTCATAGGTTGTATGAATGAAGAAAATAGAATCACACCTGAAGACCATAGAGCACATATTACAAGGTATAAGAAGCATGGCTAAGAAAAATCTAAAGATCCAAGATAAAGTTACCAAGAAGCCTATGATACTTTGGTTCTTACCTCTATCCAGAAATACAGAGAAATGATGAGTGACATTTCAGCTTGGACATTTCAGATGAAATCAAAGACACAACATTCTAGCAATATCTTAGAGTATAAAAGACAGGATGTATTGTATGTGTTCACTTAACTAAATATGGGTGAGATGTTGTTTTTCTATTCATTAGATTATACACAAACTGACTCTAGAGAAAAACAAGAGGATATTACACTTAAAATTATATAATATTTTAATCTTTGCATTCATTTTATAATAAGCATTTAAAAACTATACTCAAAAGTATTTTAATGAACACACACAGTAAGTTATTAAGGACAGGATTCTGCAAATTCTGCTTAGATGTGAAAATTAGAAGTTCTTAGTTAGCTACAAAATATTGGAAGATTTTCTCTGAGTCAACTGATACATAGCAACATTATCAACTGTAAGAGAAAATTAGCAACCAACTGTATTCCCACATTAGTGGTAGTTCTAACAAGTAGGTTATTGAAAATTATAATATAGCAAGATTTAAAGAATAATATTGTATTTATATAATACAAAAATATATGAGAATGTTATTATATAAATATGGTATTTTGAAAACAGACTAACTGGGAGAAAGAATAAATATCATAAAGATGCTTCTGATAATGGTCTGAGATGATAACATTATTAATCAACTTGGCTATAGTACTTCCTTTCGATGTCAAATACATCTAAGTGCTACTATGAAGGTGCTTTAAAGATGGAACACACATTGAGATTATAATAGACTTTGAGTAAAGATTATTTTTCATAATACAAGTTGGAATCATATGTCAGCTAAAGCACCCCCCAAAAGACAGAGGTTCCTGGAGTTCAATAAAATTCTACCTCAGGCTGCCTATGAACAGACTGGAATATTAATATCTCTTACCTGCCAGCCTGTCCATTAGTCTTGTAGAGCTCACTACCTCCCACAACTGAGAGTCAAATCCTAGGTATTTCTATATCTCTGTCTCTTTACATATATAAATATATTTAAAATACTTGTACTGATCACCAATGCTCTAATTACTACAAGTGATACTGCAAATCTCCACAATACTAATACCCATATATCCACATATATAATATATATATATATATATATACACATATATATATGGCTATATATGTATATGCATATATGTCTGGACATATATAGAGAACCACAGCCACATCCCTGTGGTTGTTGTTCCCTGGGTAATAGCATTACATTATCTCATAGGAAACATGCTTTGGCTTTAGTTCATTCACAATATTTATTGATCCTTGCCTTATGGTTCTCTCTACATCATCATAGAAGTAAAATAATGAGAAGCATTTATCACATAGAAAAAAAACTGTATTATAATTATCTATGGTTTCTATCAAATCAGCAGCAAGAACTCTAGTAATTTGTTTTGCCCTTATTTAATTGGCTTCCTGTTGACTAATCTCTCTCTTGCATACACATACATCCACTTAGTTAGGGTTGTTTATACTTCTTTAGTTCTCATTTAATGGCAATCCACAGTATCTTTGTTGGAGTCTATGCACATTTCCTAAATATAGGACACATACGCTCAAATCATGTGTCACAAGTATGGCTCCACTTCAGTACCACTATGGCTTCTAGTCATCTCCAGCTCAGGAGGTAGCCCTTACCAGTCAATGGCCTGATGATTTATGAGGAGACACTGGGAGCAAAGCCCATACATTGCTGCTCCTAATTGTTATCAATATAGTTTTATGTTGCCAGCCACGATTATCTCCTGATAATATCTGTATGGAATAGTCCTTGACCATTCTTCCCTTGTAGATACTGTCATTTCACTGGTATCTCTGCACACTACTTTCATAAAAATGCACATTGTGGGTGCTACCTATATAGACAATAGCCTAGATCATTAATGTATTTTCGGTGTTAGAATCTCCTACTTTTGGCCACCTAAGCTTTCTTAATGACCCAAAGATATGGTTAAAGTCCTAAGTAACTACCCACTGCAAATAGGAAAGAGGAGACTATATTTTGGGGGTAGTAATTCTAACTAGAACATAGTTCCTAATGTCACCAAACATCAATTCTTCATTGAGGTGTTCTTTTGAGAGTATGTTCTTGGTTCTCAACTAGTACTCACTTTCTGTGTTACCCCTTGTGATCTCCTCCATTATCTGAGCTTCATAGTTTTAACTTTCATTTTCCTAAGTGATTTTTTTGAGACAAGTTCTCATGTAGCCCAGGCTAGCCTCTTAATAAATGGTAGAGTCCTCCATCTTTCTTGAGATCTTGAGATCACAGGTGTGTGTCCATGACCCTAGCTTGCATACTATGAATATTAACTGTTTCCAGCCACCAGAAAAGAATCCAATGCTGATCTATTAATTCAAAGCCAATTTCAGATTTCATAATATATGGCTATGATAAATAGATAAGACACATATAACACAATATCCCACTCAGAATTACAATACACAGATATCAATGATATTTTGATAGGTTCAACCTTTTATATCACAATTTAGAAAATTCAAAGATATAAATTAAAAACAATTTTAAAAAAAATTTCATTCAAAACTATACACTTTTCTTAACAGTAAATGTAGTTTACTAATGTTCATTATAGCCGGGCGTTGGTGGCGCACGCCTTTAATCCCAGCACTCGGGAAGCAGAGCCAGGCAGATCTCTGTGAGTTCGAGGCCAGCCTTGGCTAAAGTGAGCTCCAGGAAAGGCGCAAAGCTACACAGAGAAACCCTGTCTCGAAAAACCAAAAAAAAAAAAAATGTTCATTATAAAAGTATTTTAAAAAGTTAGGAAATGATGAATCCAATGTTTATACAAAGAAATTTTTAGTTAGAATAATTATAATATTTTCAATAGTATAAAGAACAAATTTAAAATGAAAAATTGAGAAGCATGTTAGCAAATACATGTGGAAGATTCTGCATTTTTAGTGTCAAGGTACTAATACTGTGTTCATTTATAACCGAGTGCACTGATGTGGTTTAAAAAAAAGGAGATTGTGTTGCAAGTTATAAGGTCAGAGAGTTTATTATATAAATCAATCACCCAATCAAGAAATATTGAGTTCCAAGAAGAAAGAAAGAAAGCACATAAAAGATGACCTTTCAGTAAATTTAGCAATTATTCTAAGATGACTATTTTTCATGGACATGAAGCCTCCTGCCTTGAGTAATAAAGTATCATATACTTTAGCCTGAGTTTTTCTTAGAGGCTCAAAAGATGACCCACAATCAGATGGATGTATTGATTAAATCTTAGCAGGACTGGACCACGCTGTGCAAGAGAGAAGATGCCTGAGAGGACACATATCTGAGAAAACAAACAACCTAATTTGACCAGAACATAGGCAGGGTAAGGCTTAGGATATGGGCTAAGGTTTAAGAGTAACACATTAGACCTTTTAAGTGGCTTCCTTTTGTTAATGTGTCTCAAACACAGCATCGTAAAGACCACAGGGTGTTTTTTTTTGTTTTGTTTTGTTTTTTTTTTTAAATAAGCATTGCCCAACAGGTGATTTTATGATATTGCATACTGAAAGTTCTGTAAATATACAGTAATCCTCAAAGATATTTTAAACAGAATTATGACAGAGAAGCATTTGGGAGAGAGAATGGAAGAAAACTAATACCAAAAGTGAAGAAACATGGAGACATGAGCTTCAAGGCAAACTTGAGTAAACACTGAACTTCATTTAAATAATTAATTCATATTTTTGCATTAAATGCTGATCTAATTAAGCTTATTTTTGTTCTTTCTCAGTCTTCTCTCTGAGTCTGTGTATGTATGTGTGTGATGATTTAATAACTAATAATCTGAACATAATCACCAAAATCAAATCCTGTATCAGTGACATTAGTAAACTAAAAACTACAATTCTATATTCTTATGATTTTTTTTTAAATCTTGGAAAGAGCAAATCACAATCTCAGTGGGTTTCTAGTGGAACAAATATCTGCTAAAAATACTCCTTTAATTGACACAGAAGACATCCATGTAAACCTCAGGCTCAGATGGAGGCTAAATAACATCTCCTAGAATAAAACAAAGAATTTCATTATGCAAAAAAAGGTTTTCAGCAAATACTGTTAGTTTTTAAAAAAATTTGGTAATTTTTGTTGTGGCGTTTCTTACACTTAAATTAAATGTCCCTAAACTATGAGATTTTCCCCATTCCTATGTTTTAAACGTGCTATATGTATGCTGTGAGTGTGTATGTGCAAATTAGTACAGATACTGCACAGCCCAGAAGGGGAAGTTGAATCCCTTGGAGCTGGAGTCACAGGTAGTTGTCACATATTTGTTATGCTAGGAACTTAACTCAGCTCCATTGCAGGAGCAATGAATGCACTTTTCATTGAGCTATCTTTCCAGTATTCTGAAAAAAAAAATACAGAGTTATCCAACATGATTATAAAATAGGCATTGTTTTTAGATCATTTTACCCAACTGTTAAGCTAATTTAGAATTTTCAAAAGAGATATCTTCATAGAATGAGACATTATAGGGTAAAGGAGAAACCTGGTACTAGGGAAATTCCCAGGAATCCACAAGGATGACCCCAGCTAAGACTCCTAGGAATAGTGGAGAGGGTGCCTGAACTGGCCTTCTCTTATAATCAGAGTGGTGACTACCCTAATTGTCATCATAGAACATTTGCTGTGGGATGGTGTGTATGTCAAATTGTTCTGACTGGTCGATAAATAAAACACTGATTGGCCAGTGACTAGGCAGGAGGTATAGGCGGGACTAACAGAGAGGAGAAAAGAAAGAACAGGAAGGCGAAAGGAGTCACTGCCAGCCGCTGCCATGACAAGCAGCATGTGAAGATGCCGGTAAGCCATGAGCCACGTGGCAAGGTATAGATTTATGGAAATGGATTAATTTAAGCTATAATAACAGTTAGCAAGAAGCCTGCCATGGCCATACAGTTTGTAAGCAATATAAGTCTCTGTGTTTACTTGGTTGGGTCTGAGCAGCTGTGGGACTGGTGGGTGACAAAGATTTGTCCTGACTGTGGGCCAGGCAGGAAAACTCTAATTACAAACATTCATCCAATAACTGATGGAAGCAGATACAGAAATCCATAGACAAGCATTGGGCCAAGCTCTGGGAATCAGGTTAAACAGAGGGAGAAAAGATTGTAGCAGCCAGGGGGGTCAAGATCATGATGGAGAAACCCACAGAAATAGCAGACCTGAGCTTGTGGGAGCTCATAGACTCTGGACCAATAGCTAGGGAGCCTGCATGGAACTGATGACCTAGGCTCTCTGCATTTGGGTGACAGTTGTGTAGCTTGGTCTGTCTGTGGGTCCCCTAGCAGTCCCTGGCACATGAAATGGCTTTTTGGAACCTATTCCCTATGGTGAGATGCCTCCCTCAGCCTTGATGCAGGGGGAGGAGCTTAATCCTGCCTCAACTACATATGTCATGTGTTGTTGATTCCCATGGAAGGCCTTACATTTTCTGAGGAGTAGATGGGGGTGCATAGAAAGGAGGTGGGGGAGGGAACAGGTGGAAAAGAGGGAGGGGAAACTGTAGTGGTAGGTAAAATAAAAAAAAGATAATAAAAAACAGTTAAAAATTTGTTGGACACATAACATCTTAAGGTTATGTATTGTTATTCAGTAAGCTATGATGTACTAAATGCAATAATTTTCCTATAATAGTTTCAACTGGTGATAGACACTTAAGAACATAATTACCCTGAAAGTTGAGGCATTTTTATTTGTATTTAGTTTCTGTCATACAAATTATACTTTAAGTTCAACTCTCATTTTTTTATTTTAAAAAAAATTATTCATTTTACATACCAACCACCAATCACCCTTTCATCCATCCTCCTGCTTCCCCCTGATTTCCCCAGCCCACATCCCCTACTCACAAAGGGTAAGGCCTCTCATATGGAGTCAGCAAAGCCTAGTACATTCAGTTGAGGCAGAACCAAGCGCCCCCTCCCTGCATCAAGGGTGAAGAAGGCATCCCACCATAGGTAATGGGCTCCAAAAAGCCAGCTTATGCACCAAGGATAGATCCTGATCTCACTGTCAGAGGCCCCTCAAATAGACTAAGCTACACTACTGTCTTCCATATGCAGAGGGCCTAGTCTGGAAGTTCAACTCTTAAATTGTAATTAACTGCAACGAATCTGAAGAGGGTCAAGATGATTGAAAGAGGTGTTTTATATACAAATAAAAGTGAATCAATCCAACTAAGAACCTAAAGTTGGGCATGGTAGCACAGACCTATTAGCCTATCATTTGTAAAGAAGCACAAAACTAAATAAATTTGATGCAATAACTGACTCCCAATACCTTCAAAGTAGTAGAAACTGAGAAGGCTTGAGGCAAAACTCTGAAACACCTTCAAATGCTATAGTTCCTTGAAGTCTTTCCCTTTTAAAGGCATGTATAACATTTTCCAGTGTGGTTATAATGAAGAAGATGAGTAATGAGACAGTTCAATGATTATTAGACAACTGCTCTGAACTGACAAGAGCTTTAAAACATAATATATCACAATGGTTTATTGATCAAATTAGGGCCTTAAGGAAATAGAAAGGTGATTGGAGTTTCATGGACCTAGTGGTGCTGTGAACCTGACTTACGATTAGATTCATAATTCTGTAATACACAATCTCTACTTTGTGAGTTTCACTGTGGAACTGAAGATAATTCCATTCTCAATACTTTCTTTTGTGCAGTTTGAATTATTATGGTAGGAAAGAACACATGGGAGTCACTAAAACCATCTACCTCTATCTATAAAAATGGTAAAAATTTTAGAGGGAATCTCAGAAGGATGTCATTGATATGGATAGGAAAGAATGGAGTGGTGGCATTTCTCATGACTTCATCCTGTCTCGGTATGGGTTAAGTAGAAGATGGATAAGTGTAATAACAGATTACCAAGAGGTTTATCATATAATGAGTGAGCTTTCAGCTTCTGTACAAGATATGGCATTGTTGTTTAAAGTAATCAATTTATCTCTTGGTACCTGGCATGTAGTTAGTGATAACTGAATGCTTTTAATAGTTGCTCTTAACAACTATTAAAATGAATTGGGCTCCTGCAGTATGTATCTACTTCCCTGCCTAAGGGTTATGATGATTCCCCACCCCTATTATATTTTAGATAACAGAAATCAGTTTTGAATTTTCCTTCCAAAATTCAACCTGCAAGTCCATTTGAGTTAATTGTCCCTGATAAATAGTCAGTAGCAACTAACCATGGTATATTTATAAGCTACTTGTATGACAGATGTCTAGGACTAGTTAAATTACAGAAATTCGCATGGGTTCATTTTCTGAGGTATATTGAAATAGTCATTGTAAAGTTAAGGATAGGTGGCTATATCTGGACTTTTCCACTAGTACACATGAGGTGCACTCCTTTCTTAATCCAAAAGTACTAGTTAAGCATTTTCTACTAATTAAACTAAATATTCTAAACAGTCTTTTTTTAAAAAAAATTATGTGCATTTGTGTTTTGCCTGCATGTATATCAGTGTGAGGGTGTCAGATCCCCTGAAACTGGAGTTACAGACAGATCTAAGCTGCCATATGGGTGCTGGGAATTGAACCCATGTCCTCTGGAAGAGTAGCCACTGTTCTTGACCACTGAGCCATCTCTCCAGTCCCCCACACTGTCTTAGTTAGAGTTTTATTGCTGTGAAGAGACATCATGACCTTGGCAACTCTTATAAAGGGAAGCATTTAATTGGGGGCTGGTTTACAGCTCAGAGGTTTAGTCCATTAACATCATGGCGGGAAGCATGGTGGTACACAGACAGACATGGTGCTGGAGAAGGAGCTGAAGATCTCCATCTGGATATGCAGGCAGCAGGAAGTGACTGCTACATGGGGCATGACTTCAGCTTCTGTGACCTCAAAGCCCATCCACAGCGACACACTTCCAACAACAATGCCACGCCTACTACATCTTCTAACCGTGCCACTCTCTATGGGCCTATGGGGGCCATGTGTGTATTCAGTCAAACATGGTTACTAGATTATTCAAAAGGCTACCACTTTAAATGGAGGATATAAAAAAAGGAAACTGTAATGTGTCAGAGCTAACATATAAGTTGTCTACTCCTGGTACTACACGACTCAGCAACTTTAGAGACATTAAAATGTGAACTCTACTTGCCTTTTTTGGTCAAGCACTGTTTACATGATGTGTCGGTTTGAAGATATGCCATCACACAAATATTTCCTTAATCTTTCACTTTCTCATTCATTTATTACCTAAAATAGTATGGGTTAGTAATAAATTACACTAAATATTAGTCGAACAGAATATCAAGGAGGTATAGGACTCAACTATGAGAAGAATAAACATCAACCAAAGCTCAAAAAATAATTTTGCATCATCTTTTGAAAAATTAGCATGTTTTAATTGCACAGAGGAGAATGATATACAAAAAAAAAAATATAAAAAAATATGAAAAAAAAAAAAAAAAAAAAAAAAAAAAAAAAAAAGAAAAAAGAAAAATTAAAAACAAGTAAGAATAAAAAAAAAAAAAAAAAAGAAAAAGCATACATATAAATATAAGTCTGATGATATTTATATGTATTGTACTGTAACTAAAGAAAAAAAAGTAATAAAAAAAATATATCTAACAGAAATCAAGAGTATGACTCAAGTATGAGAAGAATAAACATCAACCAAAGCTCAAAAAATAATTTTGCATCATCTTTTGAAAAATTAGTATGTTTTAATTGCACAGAGGAGAATGATATTATGCAAAGCAAAATGTGACTTTCTAATAGGTTTACAGACCAAGAATGATTTAGAAGATGCATGTGGTTATTGATTGAAGAAGGGCAGGCTGTTAAGATTTTGAAATATGTTATCTTTATGAGGCTGGACTTTATTTTATTGAGTACACTTTCTTAGGTTTTTTTGGATAAGATAGGTCACAAGAGAGATTCTAGTGATGTGGAGGACAGAGGTGAAATGACTGGTTGCTGAAATACATGCTGTGCATTCGCTAAACTAATGTTGAATAGAATCAGGTTTTAAAAGTATCCATGCTTTTTTTAATGGAAAACTTTTTATGTGTCAGCTGTTTGTAGTTAGCACCATGACAAAATATATGCCTAACTAGTGCAGAACACTCATGCTACCAACAGGCTGTCACTGGACATAAATGTGAGTTTCCTTCCATCTGCTAATGCTTTTGCTTGGGTGTTTCTAGACTGTTCTGTCTTCTATGTACATTTTTTATTCCTTTTCCCTTTTACAGATGCCTACCCTTTATGCTCCAGCATCAGATGAGAATACAATAGCAACAACAAGACTAAATAAATGGCTGCTAAAACTGTAAAGGATTTCACTCCTGTGGAACAAATAATTACATATTATTATTTTGAACCTGATTGAGCTTTGATTGATATACACAATAATTTAGCAAGCTAATGTTAGGAATTTCCAAGTTACCAATCTCATTTATGTTTTATGCCATTGAAAATATGGTACACGAATGTTCAATTTATCAAGTACTAATAGTTAACTGTCTAGCAAACAAGAAGGGTAAAATATCAGATAGGTAAATCAGTAAAAATGCAGACATACTGACTCCTTGGCTAATGAGTTCTTAAAGGTCCCTCTTGGATTTGATGCAATCAACATTAGTGTTCCTGTCACTTTCCATTATGTTTGACCTATTGACTTTTTGAATATCATTTTCTTTAACTTCTAAGTTCCTTAGAGGGCAAGAGATTTTGTACAGTGTTGACTGCATTGCTATGTGCAACTATGCTATATGAGTCTATTGATCATACAATGTTTACTTATTTAAAAAGGGTAAAATGCTTTTTTATAGGTTTATTCATAAGGCCACAACAAGTATCTAATTCTCAAAAAGAAATAAATGCAAATCAGATGACATTGTGACTCACATATATCTGAAGTTAGGAAGCATATTGTTCTTGCTCAGCTTGCTTTATTTTTTTTCTATTCTGTCTGGTACCCCAATCCATGGAAAAGTGACAGCAGCACTCAAGGAAGATTATCCCTTGAATTGAATCTTTCTGGAAACACTTTCATAAAGAACCCAGAGATACTTAACTGTATATACTTAAAATATAGTAAGTTGACAATGAAGAAGAACCCATGCACAAGGTGACACAGATGAAAAGCCAGAGAGAGATGAATACAGTCAAAAACATCAGGCACTAGTTCTAAGAACCCTTTCATTCACAATGACGTAATGACGAGTTGTTGAATGAGTACCAATTTTGTTGATATGCAGCAAGGATTTTGAACTGTTTATATGACTTATGAGACCTGAGGCTTTAAAAGATCTCTTTTTTAAAATAAAATTTTCTGTAAGTCCCAAATATATAACCTTTGGTCTTGCTAACACGGGAAAAATATGGAATTCATAAAGAAAGAGAAGAGACCATATGAATGCATAGCAAGGATAAACAGGGGAAGCAGGGAAGAGACAGTGTGAAGAAAAAGAATGAGATCAAGAATGGCTTGATAATGCTTCTGTTAGCACATGATACATAGTAGACAATTAAAGAATGGTTATAATAAAGTAGCCATAGTGATATGGACAATGATTTGTTAGGTGACAGGTTATTGTAGAGTAGATCTGAGGTAAATTTAGGGAGTTTTTAATGTTCGTGTAAGAAATAATAATTTAAATTAATAGAGCATAGTTTATTTTAAATGCATAATTTAGAGGCTTGAGAGATGGCTCAGCAATTCAGAGAACTGACTGCTCTGACAGAGGAACCAGGTTTCATTCTGGTATATCCTATACCTGATATATATGTCTGTAAAATGCTATTTTTACCTTCAAATTGTGACTTTTATTAAATATATTTAAAATTTTTATTTTATATGTGTATAATGCCTACATTTATATATTATAACCACATGCATGCCAATGTCTGTAGAAGCCAGAAGAGGGTGTTGAGATCTCTTAAAAAAGAACTACATGGAAGTTGTTAGCCATCAAGTATGGAAGTTGAGAATGACAGATTATCAGTCACAGGTATTTGTTTTTATTATTTCTGAAGATGCAGTTAAATATAGTTATCAAAAGAGAGGACATTAAATGAGATTGGACTTTAAAGAGCAAGTGTTGTCTGTCCAAAGGACTGATTATCTATGAACTGGAAAAGAGCAGATAGGATTCAACTCCCTAGAAGAGGAGGTGTCCAGATAGTCACTTTTTTTAAATGTCCCTTAATTAGTGCATTTATATGAGCATATCTGAGGAATGGGATTATTTGGAACTGGGAATGACTTCTCCTATTTATCCACATTACTAGCACCAGAGGACAGCAGTATCTCATTATCATGGTTTGAATAGGAATGGCCCCCAAAGGCTCATAGGTTTGATTATTTTGTCACCAGGGAGTGTCATTATTTGAAAGCATTGGGAGGTGTGGCATTGTTGGAGGAAGTGTGTCCCTAGGAATGGACACTGAAGTTTCAAAAAGCTAACTACAACCCCAGAGTCTCTTTCTTTCTTCTGCCTGAGGATCCTGTTGTAGAAATTTGAGCTACTTCTCAGGTACCATGTCTGTCTGAATGCCACCATGCTCTCTGCCAGGATGACAATAGAACTGTAAGCCAGTTCCAATTAAATGAGTTCTTTTATAAGAGTTGTGGTCATGATGTCTCCTCACAACGATAGAACACTGAATAAGACAGAATTTGGTACCAGGAATGGAATACTGCTGTGATAGGCCTGACCATGCTGCTCCTTGGTGGGATGTAGACTTTGGAACTTTGAATTAGGAAAACAGTTGAACTCTTGATGCATGGCTTAATAGGCCATATTAGTTGAACATGGAAGATAATGCTGAGGTCAATTTGAACTGTGGGAGCTTAACTGAAAGAGTTTCAGAGGGGAAGAATATTAATAACTGTGCTAGAGATCATTATTGCAATATTTTGGAAAAGAATTTGGCTGCCTTTTGCTCTTGTCTTAAAACTCTGCATGAGGCTAAATTGAAGAGTTTGGGATTAATGGCTTTCACAGCGGAGATTTCAAGATAGCCTAGTATTGACTTTATGGTTATTAGTGGTCACTCTTATGCAGATCTATAATGAAAAGGAACAAGTTAAGCAAGGAAAAATACAAAATGTACAAGTTTGACATGAAAAGGAACAACAGGAAATATAATGGAGCTAAGTCCAATTCTCATAGACTAAAAAGTTTAAAGAAAAGTTAAGTGGAGGGAAAAAAAAGGAGTGGTGACCTCAGGGCAAGATCACACCCAGCTAAGCTTCCAAAGTAAAGAGGAATTTCAGGTGATCAGATGGCCGAATGAACACACTGACTGTCAAGATAGAACTCTCATCCAGTGTCTGATGGAAGCAGATGTAGAGATCCACGGCCGACCCCAGGTGGAGGGAGCTCCAGGAGTCCAAATTGGAGAGAGAGGAGGGATTGTATGAGCGAGAGATATTGAGACCAGGATTGGAAAAAGTACAGGTACAAATAACCAAACTAGTGGAAACGCGTGAACTGTGAACCAGTGGCTGAGGAGTCCCCATGGAACTGGACCAGGCCCTCTGGATAAGTGAGATAGTTGATTAGCTTGAACTGTTTGGGAGGCCCCCAGGTAGTGGAGCTGAGACCTGTCCTTGGTGCATGGGCTGGCTTTTTGGAGTCTGGGGCCTATACTGGGACACTTTGCTCAGCCTCTGTGTAGGGAGGAGGGGACTGGACCTGCCTTGGCTGAGGCTACCAGCTGGACTGACTCCCCAGGGGAGACCTTGCCTCGGAGGAGTTGGGAATGAGGGGTGGGTTAGGGGGGAGGGCTCGGTAGTGGGAGGAGGGAGGACGGGGGAATCCGTGGCTGATATGTGAAATTAAATTAATTATAAAGTAAAAATATTAAAACAAAAAGAAAAGCTTAAAAAGTAAAGGAAACCAACATTAGAAATCTGCAACTAATGTAATAGAAAGAGGGAGCTAAGTTCCAGTCCCAGTAAGCAGCAGAACTTGGCTGTTTCAGCCTGGTGAATTTAGCTTTGCTTTCACCAACACAATAAAGGGGTTATGCAAGCTCACTCTGTGGCCTGAGGAAAGCTTCTGAGTCCAGGCGTGTGTCCTGAGTGTCTCCATGTGGAGTCCCCAGAGAGGCCATTGCAAGGAACTGTGAAAGTGAGGCCTGGATTTTTTTGGATGTGGGAGATGCCCAAGTCATTGGATACCTGCCAAGGTGAGCTGTTAACGTGATATGGAACCAGCCCAAGAGAGAGAAGTGTGTTGGAGTAAACAGAAGTGGAAGGAGATGGAGATCCAGAGAGTGGTTGGACGTCAGACACAGAGATGCAGAATTTGCTGTTTGCCCTGCTGGGTTTTGTTCTTGTTTTGGTTTGGTATTTCTTCACTAAGCTCTTTTTCCTCCTCTTTGGAATGGTAATGTATAATCTGTATAATGTATAATGCTTTTAAACAGTGTTATGACAGTAATAGAGTATCCGGACTTTCAAAGTTTGACTAAAAGCAGTTTGCTTTATAATATGGATACAAGCCTGTCAGGGCCAGGCAGTGGAATGTGGTTGTCTGAATACTTAGTCACCAAGGAGTGGCTCTATTTGCAAGGATTAGGAGGTGTGGCCTTCTTGGAGGAAGTGTGCCTCTGGGGATGGGATTTGAAGTTTCAAAAAATCCATTGCAAGCCCAGAGTCTCTTTCTCCCTACTGCATGTGGATTCAGATGTAGCACTCTAAGCTACTTCTCCAGGACCATGTCTTCCTGCATGTCACCATGCTCCCTACCATGATGACAATGGACTAAAGGTCTGAAAATGTAAGCAAGTCCACATTAAAAGATTTATTTTATTAGAGGTCCTATCGTCATGGTATCTCTTCACAGCAATAGAACACTGACCAAGATATTCCTCATTAAAAAAAATAAAAGCATGAAACAATATCACAGTCCTTTCACCAAAACTTTTAGAGACATCGTGTTTATTATTCAAAAGCTATTTACTAAAGCTAACTCAATTTTTCATGTATAATCAGATCTATTTAAAACATAAAGCCCCTGTGATATGATCTATGCTGAAGTGTTTCTTCAGAAAGGGAAACAAGCTAAGTGTATAAACAGATACCTAATTGAACTGTGAAATTTTACTCTTGTTATTGTGCTCAATTTACTTTGTTGAATTTTAATGTTAGAAGATTATGAACACACAGCCATAGAAAAATGCCCTGCATTACAAATGTATATACAGAATTTCATGAATGTTAATTATTGCATTCACACCAGCTACTCTAGCCACTGAAACATTTGACTTTTGGTATTTATATCTATTCCTAATAAAAATGTGTTAATGAGTTACAGGTATTTCTCTGACCCAAAGAAGTTGTAAAACACTTCTTTGGCTAGTATGGTTGTTCAGTTTATTAAAGTAGAAGGAAAGATCTATAAACACTATTCTTGCTTAAAATTTCAAGGGCACTTCCACCTATCTGTCAAAAGGAAATGTCATCTACATGAACAGAAACTGCTGGATATATATTGCAAAGTATGATGAAGGAGTTTTGCTTTTAAATATTGCAAATCTGAAAATTAAAATGCCAGGAAATGTATGGTACTTGAAGAATATGCTCTCTACCTTTATTTGACAAGAGAAATTTGTCAAAGTCTCAATTGCACTTATTAACCATAGGACTCCTGGGAAATACATTTTATCTCTCCTTTTAAATGACATTATAAACCTGGTTTTCTATTTAGCAATATATGCAAACACAAGGAGATAAGCAATTCTCATTTACTAATTAAGATGAATTCCCAACAAATAATCTTGATGCATAGCATTTTATAATATTTTTGTATTGTTGAAAACAAGCTTGGCCCTGGGTTGACAGTTTGGGCCTATCTGATACTCAGTACTGGACAATACATTAACTGAGAAGAGTATTTACCACTCAGGTGGTATTTACTAAAAGAAAACAGTCACTGTTGAGTTTATTTATATTAGATAATTACACTTCTCATTACCTTTTCCTGTTGATGCCCGATTGAGTGTTACTCCACAGGGAATACTGAAATACCACATTTTTACAACTACCTAACATTTATTTGGTGACAAAAACTGAATATGTAACATAAAACTTTCAGATTGTAATTGGATATAAATTTCCTATAGCTCAAATTATGTACTTTAAAAACAAATCACACTTCATATACCATCAACACACTACTTCCTTTGCCTGCCTTTTATGCAATGCTCTAGCAAGTACTACATCCAGAACTAAGAGATACCAAGTTATAAAGGACCAAAAGCTATATAAGGTATACATTTTTATCTAAAAGTAAAAAAAAAAAATCATTGAACAATATAGGAAATTATTATTCTTTACATAGGTAGATAGATAAATATATTATATAAATACAGATTAATAATAGATGATGGATGATAGATGAGAAAGCAAGACTGAGTGAGACTAAGACACAAAGAGAAATTAGACATAATTAGCTATTGTTCCTAAGGCTTTAACTATACACACACACACACACACACACACACACACACACACGTGTGTGTGTGTGTGTGTGTGTTACAGTGGTATTATGTCTACAATATCTTCTGCTGAGGTGGCTAGAGCAGTCACAGACATGAGGAATAAATGACCCACACTTTCTCTTAGACACGAGGAGAGTCTTTCATCAAACTCAATTGAAAAGATGTTTGCATTAAAAGAGTACAGTTAACCTTACATTTTTATTCTCAGGTAGTGACTGTGTATTGGTCTTTTAAAGGGAAAATCGACTATGCTTTTCTTGATATATGGTGCAGAAAATAAGCAAGCCAAACACACCACAAAGAGACAAAAAGATAGACTCCTCACTTCTCCTCCCACTGTCAGAAAGCGATGTATCTTCTACTTCCCACTCTCTCAATTGCCAGACCTTCCTAGGTTTTCCTGTATTGGATCAAGCATCACTTAATTTTAGTTTTGTAGCCAAGAATTTGTGCTCCTCTTCTAATTTCCAGGCAAATATTTACATAAACACACAGTGGTTGGACATCTCGGATGTGTTGGAAAATGCTTTAAATATTTATGTAATTCTTAACCACTTATTAAGCACCATTCACTACTTTGTCCTTAAAATAGTAGTTCACATTTTACAAAGAATCATTTTGTCAATAGTCCCATTCTTTGTTCAAAATAGCAGACATTCTCTCATTAAAGCCATTTTATTTATCTCTTACACAAAACCTGAAAAACCTAACTTCTTTCTGCATGATCACTCCTCCCCACAAAAAAAAACCCTGACAAATTTTCAAATGTTCTGTCCCACAGACACTTTCCTTCATTCCTTGTCCTTTTTTGCTTAAGACACCTGTCAGTTTATTTAACGTTTTCTATTGTCAGTTTAACAGAAAAGGCCTCAGGCTGTAGCTTGACAAGAAGACACAGGGGTATTGACATACAGGTAGGCTCCAGCTGTCCCCACCTCCTCTGTCCTCTTGTTCACAACAGAGGATGGTGGAAGTATTTGTTCTAATGATGCTTTAACATTTATTTGAGTCTCACTTAGTGTCAGGTCTTTAAGAAGTAGAAGGTGCTCGTCCTCCCTCCAAGGAGCTTCTATTCCAAGATATTCAAAGCAGGCTGATGTGCAAAGCAGCTCTTTGAAATGATTTTTTTTCCCCAAGTGTATGCCAATGTACACTGGAAGAAAATAGAGGTTGTTAAAGAAGAATTTATGACAATCTGAAGGGCTCATTGTCTCTCTGTCTCTTGCCATTTTAAGTTTGGAAACAGCCTTGAGCATGCCACATAATTCATGACAAATCATTGAACAGGTTAAAATTTAACTGCAATACTTCATCATTCTTCATGTTTCTATAACTTGCAGTGTAAATATTGATTTAGGAATTATAGAAGATGTCTCGTTTCAGTTCAAATACATGGAAAAATGTTGATCCTTAAGAGGCTGGGAAGATTTTCAAATTCTTGCTTTCTGGGCTAGAGAATAAGATTCAGGTAAATACTGGTTATCTCTTGGATTTGAAATTTGGAAAACAGAAGAGGTGTACATGTTTACTGCTGAACTGTGGTCTACTTTACAAGAAATGGCAGCATGCAGAACACTGACAAGAAGAGAGAATTGACGAACAGCTAATGCTTGTTGTTGCGGTTCTACTTTATAACAGAATGATAGTCAATTTCTAATAATACCTTTTTATATCATGGAAGATTAAGCTGTCAAGATCATTAAGAATCTTATAAGAGACTTCCAAATATTCGAAATACAGGAAAAATTCCTGGATAAACTCTGTGGCCACATAGATGCATGAGATGACACACACAGAAAAAAATGTATTCTCAGAGTGAAAACTTTGCTCAGCGCATATAACTCCTACATTTGCTATAAACACACATGTAGATATTAGTAATCATTCTAATGCTAAATTATTTTTGCAGGAAAGCAAGAATAATGATATTCAAAGCTTACCAAAATTTTCCTTTAGAGAGCCATGGTGTTATTCATGGGATTTATATATGCTATATGTCTTCAACAATTAGGAAATTCACCTTATACGGTATGATACTGTTATATAAATGACCCTGCACTGGTAAGCGTTTATTTCCCCCAGACAGGTACATAGCCAGATTTGAATCACAGTTTGACAACGTGTTGTCAAGATCCATTGAAGTCACTTGTGAAACATTTTAAGTTCCTAGTTTTGATCCTCTTTTGCTGCACTTTAATTCTTTGGCATTATAATTTCATTTATTTCAAAAAGAGGTAGTTTTATAAATAAATTACATAAGTCAAATGTCTGCAATGGTTTGGATCATATTCAGGTACATTTTTTTTGTTTGTTTTTGTTTTTTTTTATTGAAAAACATACGTAGCATCACCTCCCACTTCTTTGTCTCACAGAGTTCTCTAAACATTATTCCTACCTTGCCATATGTTCTTTAAGTTTTCACGATGGACCTCCATAATCATTATTACAGACCACTCCTCACTATGTCATAAAATTCAACCTGTGCCTATATCTCTGCATGTTTCTGAGTAGTAATTACTAAGGTGTTTGACATGGTCCCTTATTGAAGTGATATTCCCAGCCCTCTGTCTACACAGTACTAAGGGAAAAAAATCACATCCCAAGCTGGCATTCTTTTAATCAGTAAGTTATGAAATGTGTACATTCATGCTCTACCCATACATATGACCCAACCAAATCACTGAATATATCACATTGCAATATATTGAGAGACTTTATAGAAGAGTTTCTGTATCTCCAAACGCAAGTATTATTTAATACAATATATGTCTCATTATGGAGAATCTCAGAACAAAGAGTATTAATCTAGTTTCATGAGATTGTAGGATATGGTGCCTAAACTAGAACAAACCAAACCAAACCAAACCAAAAATCATTTACCAGTTTATAAACAACCTTTTAAGTGGAGCTGTAGTTTTCTCTCTGGGTCCTGCCAATCCCCAGCAGTCTGACAACCCACTTATAAAATAAACACACACACACTTATATTATTTACAAACTGTATGGCCATGGCAGGCCTCTTGCTAACTGTTCTTATATCTTAAATTAACCCATTTCTATTAATCTATAAGTTGCCACGTGGCTTGTGGCTTACCAATACCTTACATCTCACTTGTCATGGCAGTGGCTGGTAGTGTCTCTCTGCCTCAGCTTTCCACTTCCCAGAAATCTCTTCTCTGCTTGTCCTGCCTATACTTCCTGTCTGGCTACTGGCCAATCAGTGTTTTATTTATTAACCAATCAGAGCAACACATTTGACATACAGAACATCCCACAGCATTTTAAGAATTTTGAACTTTGAATTCGAATATAAGAAAGAAAAACTAATCCAAAGTATTTTTAGTAGTATGGCTCTGTTAATAAGTGTACTTATTAGTAGATTTAGAATAGTTATTTGAGCTATGGAATTTCAGTTAAAAGTGAATTCACATTTTCCACCAAACCAGCATAACTACTAGCTTTATCTTTGCGTAATTATGGGACCTTCTTTAGTATTTATTATCAAACTCAAGGAAATCTTCAAAAGGTTCATTGAACCTCTACCTCTAGACACCCAGAAGCAGAATAACTTTGAAATGCACAGAGTCAACCCTCATAGTGGTTAAGACTCCTAAATCACCAGGCACCGATTCCAATACAATTAGCTACATAAGATATTGACAGCGAATTCCCTAATGAAATCTCTGAGGAACAGCTGAAGGCTTTCAAAGAAGCTGATGTCAAAGTGCCTGAAAATGCTCATTGTAAAACTGCCTTTGAAAGATGAAAATGTCTTCCTGAAAACAAGTGGGGATACTAAATATTTGGAACACCAGTTTGAAGAAAGTATTAAAGTTTACACATGCTGTTTTCTTTGTTGGAATTTTAACTCAGCTGATACTGTCACATGATTATGCTTTGGACTCCTTCCAAGTTTTACATAAATAACTATGCACTGCGATACCCTTCTACCTGTCCCTTCAGAGATTAAACCAAATAAGCTTCTCTACTCCATTCTGCAAGATGTCCCTCAGCAGATAAATGGATAAAGAAAATGTGGTATATTGACACAATGGAATATCACTTAGCCTTTAGGGTGGGGAGAAAAAGAATTCACAGGTAAATGGATGGAGCTACAAAGAAATCACCTGAGTGAAGTAACTCAAACCAGAAATACAAAAATGGTTTGTATTCACTTATATGTTGATATTAGCTGATAAATCAATGATAAGCAAAATACACACCATAGAATCACAGAAGTTAGGTTCAAAGTAAGGGCCTAGGCATTGTTGTGAATATATCTACAGATCTCCCTAGAAAAGGGAAATAGAATAGACAGTTACTCATGGATTGGTGAGGGTGGAGGGGCTAGAAAGGAAGTTCAAGTGGAGAGAGGGAGGGAAGAGGGGGATGAGTGACAGAATATTGGGAGATACAGCTGAAGTTAAGGACCACTTGAGGGGCACCATGAAAATCAAATATAGTAGAATTTTATACATTAATCAAAATCAATCAAAATGGAATTGCCAAAACAAGGGAGATACAAAAATCACAACTGAACACCACTTGTCACAAAATGAAGTTTCCAGTACCAGGAATGAGTGACATCCAATTAAATTGCTGGCAAAAAGGGGTCCCATGGGAACCCTCCAAACAACTCAGGCTGTTGACCAGACTCTGGGTTGACTCCACAAATGATGCCAAGGCTCCATTGCTGAAGACAACACTTACGCAACCCATAGCATGGGAAGAAGTCGAGATGGTGCTTACCTGGAACCTTCTTCACTCATACAGACTAGTGGTCATGGTATCGGAAAGCAGTCCATGCTGACAAAGGAGAAAAGTAAACACCACCCAAACTTCAGACCCTTCTACCTACACAGTGTCCTGTCTGGAAGATATGCTAGTGCAATGAAGCAACAAGCTTGTGAGAGTAACCAACGGATATCTGATTTAACTGAAGGCCTATTCCATGTAATGGAGCCCATGTACAATGTTACTTGGATGTCTAAGAACCTGAAACTAGATAGCCCAGGGACCCAGGGTAAAACCAAATACTACTGTCCTACTAAAGGAACATGGCAATAAAATGATTCCTAATGACGTTGTATTATACTCATAGACCAATGCCTTGCTCAGCCATCATTAAAGAGGCTTCCTCATCCATCAGATGGGATCAAAAACAGAAACATGCAGATAATATGCAGAGAGAATATGGGGGGAGAGATATAAATTAATGGCCATTTGAAGAGTAATGTGAAATTTAATATAGTAGACAGTTCTGTGTGTGTGTGTGTGTGTGTGTGTGTGTGTGTGTGTGTGTATGTGTGAATGTACACCCCACTCTAAATAAGATGTCTCCATCAAACCCTTCCCCTTAGGGATAAGGGAGCCCTGAAGAAGGGGAGATATAAGGAGTATAAGAGCCAGACAGGATTAAGGACACCAAGGATACAAAGCCTTCTAAACATACCAGAGCAGATAGAGCAGATAGGAACTGAGGAGCATGGCCAGCATAGGTCTGTACCAGATGGGGATCCTGGAGCTTAAGGAAAAACGTTCACATACCTCATCCCTGATCAGAAGTTATATCCAATTAATAACCACTAACAAATGAAAATTTCATTTCCTTCAAGGGAGTCTCACTAGGAAAGCAAACTACTCTGAAGGGTAGGCTGCATGCCCAGCAATAAGTGGCCAATGGAAAATGAACTAAAGGCATCTTTGGAGGTTCTTTGTCCCATAATGCCCTGTCAGGGATTTTTCTCTTTTCTTTTCCTTTTTAATTTTATGGTTTTTTTTTTTCATTTTTTAATTCTTATTTTTTTTCTATTTTTCACCTTCCAGTTTCTTTGCACACATGATAGTTTTCTGATATTGTGTTTTTATGGGATTTCTGAGTGTGTGAGTAAGTAGGTCTCTACTCCTTGTGCCTTCTCTAACATCTTTTCAGCCATTTGTTTTGTCTGATTCCAAAGTGTTAGGTCTATTTTATCTTATTATGTTTTATTTTAGTATGATACTTTAGAAGCCTATGTTTTTCCAATGAGCAACAGAAAGGGAGTCAATTTGGATGGGAGTGGAGGCGAGGAGGAAGTGGGGGAGCAGGGGAAGGAAAAACTATAATCTGGATATACTGTGTGAGAAAAAAATATCTGTTTTCAATAAAATGAAAAAATAATAATAGCATAAAGAGTAGACAACTAAGATAATAATATTGAAGGAATAGATGATGACATTGGTTTTTATTTAAGGAATATACACTAAATTATACCTTCTATATCATCAATGGTTATGAACATTTCATAAAATAGTTTCAAAACTCAAATTGAAATGCCGACAATATCTCAAATACAATAATAAATGTATTTTATAGTGCAATAAGGGTTAAACAAAAGTGCAATCGACAGTAGTTTTTTAGAACTTAGCAATCCTTTAACAAAAGTCAAATCACAAAAAAAGGTAAGACTTTCTGAGGTCACAACTTGATGAGGCTCAGCATCTAAAGCCTAAGGAGAGAAGAGGATGTTCCTTAAAATTAGCAGAAGAGATGGGCTGAAGTGATGGCTAAGTGTATAAGAGCACTTACTACTCTATTCTAGAGTACCCATGATAGATCTCCCATCACTTATATTGTCTCTAGCTCCAACTCCACTGGTATCTGATACTCTCTTCTAGCCTTTGTGGGCACCTGAACACCAGTGGTATTCATTTATACTAACATACACACATTCCACTAATGAAAAATAAAAATAATTCTTCATAAAAAAAAAAACAGGAAAAAAATTGAAAAGTAGGGCGGAGCACCCAAGGATATTGTTGAAATCAAAGAGAAGCAAGATCTTCAAATGTCATCTTCCCTCTCTGAATACCACCCACAAAGTCACACCAAACAGAAGAACGTCATGCAGTGCAGAAGTGCAGGAGTTCTCCAATATGAACCTGAGTACAAAAATTGGTAGTTGAAAATCTTGAAATTAGGTATAACATACGTCCCTGTCAGTTGTTGATCAAGGACACCCTGGTGACTCTCTTCATTGTTCCTGTTTGCCTATGTAATAAGAACTAGGTGATAAGACCTGTAGATGATGACATCACACATTTGCACTAACCAAGCTAGACCTTAGCTGAATGCTTCGTCCCTATTAGTACTCAATGCCCGACTGCACCATGTAGGATATTGGGTGAGAAAAGCCATCGATGCTTTCAAACAGAAATAGACACTACACATTACAATAAAAAACGTCCAGTGAATGATAATGATAATTCCCTCTGGCACAACAACAGCATGTCTGTTTTGTGGTTTATCAGGTCTTTTCTGATTGGATTTGATGCTCACACTGTGGGAAGAAATAGATGCCTGGTGCTCTATACTTAGTCAAAAGACTATGACTTTGGAAGTCACAGCTGTAGATGGAAAGTGACTACGGTTATTTTGCTAAATGCATGTGTAGACAAACTACAACTTACCTTCTAGGAGTTACTTACTTTATCCATTGACTTATGTTACTTTCAGCCTTGATCAGAAACGTTCCTACAATTGACGATGTTTAGTGCAGAGATTCACTAGTCAAAATTGTTCAGAATAATTGACGATTGAGTCCTAGGCCCACATAAAATAATTATATCTCACCCCCATTCCAAGATGAGGGAACCCTATGTAACTAGGATTGGAAATACTGCAAAATCAAGGGAAGGGGAGGATTGTTGTGAAGTACTGTCCTCTGGGTGCCCGATGACTATTACAATCATGAGTACACAGCTCCTGTGTCTACTTGCACAAGGCTTGAACAAAACAAAGATGTGGAAGTAGGAGCCGGACTACTTGGGAAGAAATAACTCAATAGGAGTATGAGGTGGATGACACAGAATAGTGGAGTGCAAACATGTGAGCAATACATACATATATATGTACATACTATGTACATAAGTACATGCACTATATACATAAATATATACACATGTATATGAAAATTATAGAAAAATGAAAAAATGTAATGTAAAATATCACTGGAAAAATAACAGGTAATAAAAATAATGGAATATATACTGATTAAAAAAGTAAGAGCTTATATCTGCCAAAAGAGATAGGAATTAAACAAGAGCAAAAGCAAGTTTTAACACAACATTCTAAACTGAAGTAGATATTCTCAAACTAGCAAGGATAGACAAACAAATTAAATAGCATTTAAAGTGTAAAAAGCAGGAAAGCAATAAATCAAAATGTAAAAAAAAAAATAAATAAAATGCAAAATAGCCCCAGTAATTTGATTTGTCAGTAAAGAAATTAAGAATAAAGATTAAACCATTTCCAATGAAGAATTAATTATAACTAAGGAGTATTAACTCTCGGTTTTCTTATCTTAATAAAATTATCACATTTAATAACAAATATAATGCCATTGGCAACTATTGACAAGTTTTCAAACTGCTTAAATGGTTAAAATAAACAAACTTCATCCCAACTGCCTTTTCCCTGTTTTCTATAGCTGGTGTGTGTGTGTGTGTGTGTGTGTGTGTGTGTGTGTGTGTGTGTGTGTGTGTGTGTGTGTGAAAAACTGGTTCCCTATTGTGATGCCAGAGCTGAAAAGACCGTGATGCCTACCATGGTAATGAAGCAATAGGAAGATTTCTAGAGAAATAAAAAGTTCATATTAATTTTCGGGTGGGCAGACTGAAAGGTTCCATGGTGCAATTTAAGCCAAAGAAGCATTTGCCATTTAGTAAACTAATGAGAGCCTATTGTCAATGACAGTTTGCCAATGGGGCAGATCAGATTCAAATTTGATGAGCAACAAATCAATGAAACAAACCCATCTCCATTGTTAAAAGTTGGGGGAAACTATTGTGCTGTACACAGTATTAGACATCAAAAACTTAACAAATAAAAACCAAGGAGCTGATACACCAAAAAGGCAGAGAGAACAAGGAGCTGATGCTACAGCCTTGTAAACCAGATACATCTTACAGACAAGAAACTAATTCTACCATGACCTTGTCAGCACTTACATTTCTCTCTCCATCACTCTCATTTACATGAGAAAACTGATGTTTTCCTGACTATGTTTTATGTACGTGTATAGTTTGTTTTTGATCAAATTAATCAATGGTAAATATTGATGAGTATCAAATTAAAATCAGGTGATTAATAAACCAGCTTTATTTAAAATACTTTTAAATAAAAAATAAGATTTCATATAACCCACCATGGAATAATTTCTTTCCGTGCAGTCAATGCAGCAGCCAGGCAGTGATTGGACTTTTAATTTGTCAGAAAGATTCTGTCATACACAGAGGACCACTGGATCTAAATCTGATTGTCTCATAATCCACATTTCTTAAAGACTCTTCGATACTCTAGATGGAATTTTTGTGATTGAACTTACAGTATAGAGGCTGCCTCTAACTCATCCTGTCTGAATAACATGATGTCACAGCTTTACTAACTCCTTGTTAAGTTCTACATGACATTCAGTTGGCCTGGTCCTTTCAGATGTTATTATGACAGAGTGCAGGAGCATTGACCCATGTTGGGGTGTGACAACATGTGAATTAATGCTGTTGTCCACTGCCCATGAATGCTAATATCCTGGCTTTTCTCTTTTGATTAAGATAAAACAAATATATTTTTCTCTAGTCAGTGGTCATAAATCATGTATCCATGTACGGATTTGTTATCAGTTTTAGCAAACGTGTAATGAGTGGCAGACAATAAGGTTCACTTAGGACTACCATTGAATAAAACTTGCAGTAATTCAAATAATTATCCTAATAAATGCTTTGAATCACAGAGGACCTCTCACCCAAGTATACATCTTTAGTTTTTAATGGTTACATTACTATATCCCACCCCTAGCCACACTCTCACATATATTGAGAGAGAGCTTTGCTTTTGAATTACATATAACATTAGCTGAAGAACATTACAGAGGATTCCATCTTCTTCATTAAAACATTGGGGAACTTTTTTAGGGAAACTACTCCAAATTTCAAATATGTAAGCACAGATTTTCTGGTTGAATTAGGGAAACACTATGGCATACATACAGTGTATCAGAAAGAATATCCATCAAAAAACAGATTTTGCTGGTGCTTCATTTATCACCTAGGCCCAGGTGCCTCCTCTCCAACCAGAAGACAATTATTCTGGTTTGCATCTTCTTTATCAATGTCAACTGAGATCATCTGCACCACAGTTCAAAAACATGGTCTGGGTGTTTTTTTTTTTTTTTTTTTTCCCAGTGTGCATCATCTGTAAAGTAGATAGAGTCCTTTCTGCATAAAGACTGGATAAATTTTTCCAGGCATGACCTGGAAGCCTAGATAGCTCCATTCTTTTGGAAGAGCAGAGAAACAATGATGGAATGGGGAGAAGGGGACAGATTATCAAAAAGTCAGCTTTAAATTTTCAAATGTTACTGTTTCAGTAAGAAACCTTCAAACTGCCTTTCAATCCCTAATTCAAAAAAACTCAGAGAACAGCCTCTCTGGGAATACAATGACTATGCTTTCTTAAGTCAGGGTTAGACAGAGACCTGCCTTCATCATAACTGAACAAATTCAAATGGGTTAGTTTTTTTTTTTTTTTTTTTTTTTAATAAAACGTAGCATCTGTAGTTTCAAGAATATTGTAAAGTAATAGTTTTCTTTATCTTTACAAATTTGCCCAAAATTGCTTATGTCATTTTCATATATTTTGTTTTGACTGACCTTTCTTTTACTTCTTCCCACTGTATGTTGTGGTTTCTATGTCTCATCAAACCCACTCTCAAAAATTACCTCTTTCCAGTGTAAACTGCCACATGTTCCCAAGTGCAGAGGCTGTATCATGAACAGAAGACAGCATTTCACAGTAGTCCTCCTAATTCTCTGGATCTTAAATTCTTCCTACATCACTTTTCTCTTCTGGGGATATTATCTCATCCTTGGAATGAATTAGCTGGACAAGACCTGCTCAAGATTAAGACAGTCAAAAATTCCACCTCAGATAGAACACAGCCTCAAAATCCCCCAACCCGAACTAAGGAATCATTGATAGTTGATGATTTCTGGGAGAGTGAGAATCAGTTCTGTGGTAGAGAGGGGTGGTGTAGCTAAAAGTAATCCATGTTTCAGTGGATGGCCCCACACCCATATGCATATGGGAGGTACTAACTAGACTCAAAGGATAATTAAAAAAAAAAGAAAGAAAGAACATATAGCTGAGAGAAGTATATGTTGCAGCGGATCCAGGGAGCATTGAAGTGGGAAAGCTGGGAGTAGATATGTTCAAAATTATATATATATATAAAGATTTTTTTGTTAT
Organism: Peromyscus leucopus; assembly: GCF_004664715.2. Taxonomy (NCBI): domain Eukaryota; kingdom Metazoa; phylum Chordata; class Mammalia; order Rodentia; family Cricetidae; genus Peromyscus; species Peromyscus leucopus. The sequence goes on along the minus strand of NC_051077.1, from coordinate 35,634,995 downwards.
TTTTTTTTTTTCAGACAGGGTTTCTCTGTGTAGCTTTGGTGCCTGTCCTGGATCTCACTCTGTAGACCAGGTTGGCCTTGAACTCACAGAGATCTGCCTGGCTCTGCCTCCCGAGTGCTGGGATTAAAAGAATGTGCCACCACCACCTGGCATGAAGTTTTTAAGAGTGAATAAAATTATGAAAATGTGTAACCTATAGATATGATCCTATCCTTTACAGGCATAGCCACAATGACTTAGTTAACAATTACAATGCTTAAATAAAACAATAAAATGCTTGAAAATAAGAGAAACACACCTACAAAGACACAGAAGAGTTATGAATCAAATGAAATGCTCAGATATCATGTAGTAACTAAATGAAATGGGAGTGAATCAGTAAACCCATACAATGAGAATAGTAGATGCAAGAATCAAAGAACTGAAAGAAAAACAGCTATATATTCTTCAAAATAAATCACAACACAGAAAATAAACTAAAAGCAGAAAATCAGGGACTCAAGGAACTCTAAAAGAGTCAACATTTTCAGCTTGAGAATTCCTGAAGAATGTGAGAAAGATGGCCATACTTATAACTGAATTGAAAAAGTAATCACCACAAATTCCCATATTTTGTCAAAATTATAAATTTACCAATGTAAAAATGAAGGGACTTCAAACAGATTAGACTGAAAGAAATATTTAAACTGAAACATTAAAATCAACCTAAAATCTGAAGAGAAAGAAAAAAATATGGAAAATATCCCAAGAAAATTGTACCTGAATTATGAGACAGAAGAAAAGTTCTAATAACATGGGATCTTTTTTTCTTCATATAACAGGAAGGCCAGAAGCTCATGACAGACTATTTTCCCCATTATTAAAGAAAAGAACAGCCAGAATGTCAGGGACACCAAAAATGTTCTACAGATAGAAAAAAGATCCAAAACATTCTCAGACAAAGTGAAAATAAGAGAATTTGTTATCAGAAGACTTCCTCTAACAGACTAGCTGAAGGAAGTTATGCAAATAGAGAAAATCTTACCAGATGAATTTTTAAAAACTTGAAGAAAGAAAGAGCATACATGAGACTACAACTGAAAGTATTCATTCCTGTGCCCACCCAGCTTCCGCATCCTTGTGGTCCCACAGCCACTCAGACCCAAATGAATATACAGAGGTTTATATTAATTACAAACTGTATGGCCTATTGGCACAGGCTTCTCACTAGCTGATCTTACATCTTAAACTAACCCATTTCTATAAATCTATACATTGCCACATGGCTCGTGGCTTACCGATATCTTTACATCTTGCTTCTCATGGTGGTGGCCTGCAGCATCCTCTCTGTTCTGCCTTTCAACTTCCTCCTCTCTAGTTAGAATGTCCTGCCTAGCCCTATTCTGCCTCACCATTGGCCAAACAGCTTTATCTATCAAACAATCAGAGCAACATATTTTCACAGCATACAAAAAGACATTCCCCCATCATGGGACAACTTTCCATCTTTTGAATTTTCTAAATCATGATTAAGAGTAAAATACAATATATGCCAGTGTATGGTGTTGTGACTGAAGAAATAGTTAAGGCAAGTTAAGGGGGAATCAAATGCACTGTGTGTTGAGTCATAGGAGCTTGTGAGCTATGCATTGTGCACACCAGGAATCTAAAGCAAATCCTGTGTAAGAGTGGCAAGCACTCTAAACAACTGAGCCATCTTGTCAGCTCCTATACACTTTATTTAAAATTATAAAATAACAACAGCAGTAAACACTGAAAAGATGCAGGTATTGATTCAAGTTAGTGTTTATCTGAAAATATGTATTCCATAATAAATGCAATTATAAAAATAGTTCAAATAACCTATTGAAAAGAGTTAGATCATGGACAAGGAGAACAAACAGAAGATAAAAGCTCTAAAACTAAAAGGGTAGTTTTGAATCCTACTAATATCAATGATTCATTTAAATATGAATGAATAGAAATAAACAAATTAAAATATTGATGAAAAGGGTAGATAAAAAATATGTCCAAACTGTATACTGTTGTAAGATGCTCATTTTTATCTAATATATGAATAAAGATAGATTGAATATTCAAAAACATAAAATACAGCAATAGACAATCATATGATCTCCAAAGAAAATAAATATTAATATCTAGAACCCATAAATTTTACCTTGTTTTGGAAAACGGTCATTGAGCTAAGGTTAGGTGAGAATTCTTTAAGTAAGCAATGTTTTGTATTACCCAAAGGCAGCTTCTTCAAATACTCCTGTATTTATTCTAGTCTACTCTCTGATGCTATGATAAAACACTGACCAAAAGCAACCTGCAGCAGAAGGGGTTTATTTCGTCTTCCAGTTCACAACCCTTCACTAAGGACATCATGGTATAGACTCAAGTAAAATTCTGGAGCAGGAACCACTGAAGGGATGGTGGGTGCTGGCTCACTCTCTAGCTTGTTTACAGGTCCATGGAGCTACTTTTCTTAGACATTTCAGATACACAGCAACGCTTCTTCCATGTTTGCTATAAATGTTCTATGAAGCATAACACCAGGGGGGGTTCAGGTTCTGATCCTGTGCTGGCATCCCTGTTCTTCTTTCCTCTAATATTTCATAGGTTTACTTGTCCTTCTCAGTCATATCGCCACTCAATTTCTCACTTGTCACTCCTTCTTCCTTTCCACTTGCCATATATCTTTCTCCCTTTTTGAATTCCTGCCTTTATTCCATCTCTACATTATCCAAAATATTCAGCAACAACAAGGACATATCACTATCAACAACAAGAAAACAGTAACCTGAAGACACGTTCTTATTTACAAATAATTTATATCAGAAAAAAGCTCTAATATTATCTGTAAAATACAAAATATTTTGCCACAGCTGTATCTGAGATGATTTTTTTCCCACTAGAAATAATATACTTCGATGATAAGAGAGAGAGATGGTACAGTGGTCAAAATGAAATGTTTTCTATATTAATTTTTAAATCCAATGTATTACATTAGTAAATGTGACATGACAAAAATAAGTAATATATAATATACTTTTCAAAACTGTGAATATGTTAAATTAATATTTTATATAAATATATACCAGAATATTCATAAACAGAAAAACAGCATGCAAAAAAAGAGCATTCTCAATTTTAATTAGCCATAATTGTTAGTATAAAAATTAGCAATTTTATTTCCTATTATATATTACATACAAATATCTCATACCTACAAAGAGATAACATCAAAGTCATAATAAGCATGAGGAACAGCCTAATCTTATTTGGAAGTTTCTAGAAGAGCAATTATTTTTCTAGCTTCTCTTTTAGTGAAGGCTTCACTGCCATGCTTTAAAAAAATATATAGGTTTTATTTATTTATCAATAAAATCCTTGGCAGATTTTTGTCCCCAGAGACAATTCTTATCATGTGTTTTCTGTCTTTTAAACAGCAACAAGAAGCTTCTTAACATCTATACATCATGAATAGATTCCAATAATAAATTTATAGATAAAAATATATACATTGTATATTGTTATATTATTATAGGTAACACTTATATATAATATTAAGCAGTATAATAAACTAGGTACAAACAATATGATGATGTGTTTTGTATTATATCAGAGTAAGAATATGTATGTTTTATTTTTCAAAGACATTATTAGGTATAGCCTTGTTCTCCTACTGTTTACATACCACACCAAAATGTAAAACAGATCTGTAAATAGGAGAGAAAAGATATAGAAAATTGGCGCATTAAGTGTTAATCATAATGATCAATAAGAAAATGTATCTCATGTTGAAATGAAACATTTCAGTCAATAGCTTTTATTGTTATTCTGAATACTGAAATAAAAGAAGAATAATCTCAGCAGGTTCTTTTGGAAAAACAAATAAATTACAAATGAGGACTGAGTCCTTGCCCATCTGTGCATTTTGCAACCATGATGAGAAATTGGTGATTTGACACCATGGGCGTTATTAAAAACAGAGTTCTGCCAGCTTAGCTTTCATACATAACAGATTACACTAATTATCTGCTGTGGCAAATTCACACTCTGGCTATTAACTCTTATTTACCTGAATAGACAAAATTAAGCATATACCAAATAGAAGCCAGCAATTTCCAAAACTAAAATAATTGGACTGCGAGATGGCATTAACTGCCTATTGCTTGCTGATAACAGCCTCATTTCCAATCTTGTAAATAAATGGAAACATTGTACCATATTGAATTGGGTTTATTGATTCTGAATATTCATTCTAGTCACATTATTCCAAACAAGCCTGCGATAGTCTAAATTTTAGAAATTTGACCTAAAAATCTAACACTTTTCTTTAATTCGTTGTGATCAATACTTTTCTCAGTGTTTTTATTTTAATATTTACTGGTGAATAAAATAAGGGAATGATGTCAGATAAATGGATATAGTGGATACATATTCTTGGGTAGGTTTTTATTTAATACTCTTCCTGATAATGTATACACATATACTTATTATAAAATTTTCTTGTTAATAATGAAATCATAGTTTTCTAAATCCTCATTCTTTTTTAATATTTATTTTATTTATTTCTTATTTGTGTATATGTGTGTGTCTATACATGTGAGTGAAGGTTACCACAGGCTCTAGAAAGGGCTACTGGATGAACTGGAGTCTGAGTTAGAGACAGTTGCAAACCATCACATGTGTGTGATGGACAACCATCATGGACCCTCTCAAAAGCAGCAAGGCTTCTTAAACACTGAGCCATTTCTCCAGCCTCCTCATTCCTTTCTTATATGAACGTTCCTCTCAAAATACTTTAAGTTGTATATGGGCTTCCATTATGATTCAGTTATAGCCTACGAGCAAAGACTGAGTTCTGATTGTAGCACCAAATGTTAACAAAAAGTGTCCATTACTGAGCTTTTGCCATCTGTGGTTGTTTGATATAGAAGGGTTTGATGGGGATAATCCTGTAGAGGACCTAAATTTTTTTGTTCGTGTGTTTGTTTTGTGTCAAATTGACACAAACTAGGAACATCCGGGAAGAGAAAACCTCAGATGAGAAAATGCCTCCATCACATTTGCCTATAGGCAAGTCTGTAGGGTATTTTCTTGATGAAGAATATATATGGGAATTCCTTGTCCCTTGTGAGCATTGCCATCCCTGGGCAGTTGGTGATGGGTTTGGAGGAGGTGGGGGAAGGAGAAGAGGAGGGAGGGGGCAGTGCTTGGTATGTAAAATAAAAATAAATTAATTCATTTTTAAAAAGTAGGCTGAGAGGGGGATAAAGAGCAAGCCAGAAAGCAGTGTTCCTCCACAGTTGACTTCAGTTCTTGCCTTAAGTTCCTGGCTTGACAACACTCAGTGAAGGACTGTGAACTGTAAGCTGAAAGTCATCCTTTCTTTTTGAGTTGTTTTTGGTAATGGTGTTTATCACAGCATCAAAAATTTAACAAGAACTGGAGGAGGGTGGGATAGTGGTTATATTTGCTAGGGAAACCGTGAGGGATAAAAGCTGTATAGCAATTAATGAAGTAGAACCAAAAAGTTCTTTAAGAGTTATATCTGTACACACATACACACACATACCCTCATGCATGTATAATATATATGCACTTCTGTGAGTTCTCATTAAAGTCACCTCTGAGATGTCAAATTTATTGAATATTTGACTTATGACTCAACATTCCTTCTGTTTTCCATTTTTCATTTTTATATCTATGCATTATTCTATTTATCCCCTCCAACTTTTCCCAGATCTTCCTATCCCCTTCCCCATCCAATTTCACATTCTTTCCTTCATTCAAAAATAAATAAAATATCAACAACAGCACAAAAAGAATGCCAAAGCAAAAGCACACTTAAAAAAATAGCATCCCTTCTGCATTGGTCAGTTACTCCTGAGCATGGAGCTTGTCCTGGCATGTGTGTTCATATACTTGGTGTCACTACACTGGGAGAAAAAAAAAAAAAAAAAAAAAAAAAAAACTGATTTTCCCTCTCCCAGCAGCTGTCAATTGCAAGTAACATTTTGGCTACAGGTTTTAAACATCTATACTTGTGGTGGTATTCTAATTGTACTGAAATGTGATTTTAATTGTATGTTAATAAATAAAGTTGCCCCAGGGTCAGAGCTGTTAGAGCCATAGACAGAGCTTGGTGGTGGTGGCGCATGCCTTTAATCCCAAAGATCTCTGTGTGTTCAGGGATACAGCCAGCATTGGAGACATATGCCTTTAAGACCTAGAGGGCTGCACATACAGACAGTGACGAGGCAGTCACCTGTTTGGGTTTACAACCAATGAGAAGGCAGAACAAAACACTATGAAAAGACAGACACACAGGAAATAGCTCTCTTTCGGGAAGCTAGGAGCTCACAGGAGGAAGGGTAAGGTTTTAGCTCTAAGCTTTGACCTCTCGGCTTTCTCTTTTACATTGGTTCTGTGTTTCTTATTTAATAAGACAGTTGGTTACATCTACATATACTCAGTGAAATCTCTCTCTCTGGCTTCCCTACCTGTAGTTCTAACCTTGATATAATTCAATAGTTGGCTGAATTTCCCATTCAACATGTTTTTTGAAAGATAATTTTTTTTCTGTGATATATTACCCAGCTTCTCCTGCATCCTCAATTTCCTCACTCATTGTTGTCAGGTTTTATCACCAATATGTATTCTGCTATTTGCTTCTTAAATATTATTCCTGAGTCTTTATCCTATATTTCCGTCCATTGTTCCTGTATGCCACTTTTATCTCTATTTTTCCATCTAGTCACTCTGTTAGCACCAGCTGTCCACTTTATTCCTACAAATTTTGTGATGATCTGTATACAAAGAGGTTCAATCAGTGTTTCAACTCAGAGCTCTACTGAACTTGGGCCAATCTGTGCAGGTGTTATTTACCTGTGCAATTTGAGGCAAAGATTTCAAATTCAGCAGCATGTAAACAATTCTCATGTCCTTTCCTCATGTCCTATATTGCATAACTTACATCATTAGTTTGTACTGCATGCCTCAAAAAAAAGTTCAAACCTGAAAAGATGGAAGTATCCATATAACTTTTTATTTCACAATACCATAATATAATTAATATTATTCGTCAACTATTGCTTACTGAGAGCATATACCTAGACATCACTTTTGCGCATTTAAAGAAATAACCAGCACCTCTCTTTATCAATAACAGTTTACTTATTAAGTTACTACATGTCTTAAAGCACAATGCTCCCTTGACATGAAGAAAAATATAATATTCTTTATAGTATATCTTAAGATAGCATACAAAGAAATGACATCCTTTGTGGCATTTTTATACATCATCTGTTCTTATTCTTCTGCCTTTTCCCCTGGCTTTATCTTCTGACCTCCCTCTTGAGGGACCCTTTCCTTCCTCTCAGTGTTCCTTCTGCCTCTGCTTTCTGGCAGTTTATATTCACCACCACCGCACCACGCGCCGTTTTGCTTCCTTTCTTCATTTAAGGCTGTTCTTTGACACATGATTTCCACTCTTGTCTCAAGAACAGCACAAATATTGTGCACACACATCCACATGCACACATAGATACAAACACACATAGGATTCAGTAGTGATACGGTGTGAAACCATTCCTTTTTACTGAAAATAGATTCTTCTCTCATCCAACATATCCTGACTACAGTTTCCTCTCCCTCCACTCCTCTCAGAACTACGCCCCACCTCTCTTCTCCTTTATACCCACTCCCCATCCATATCCTCTTCAGAAAAGAGCAGACCTCCAAGAGATGAGTGGCAAACAGGACAAAACAAGACTCAACAAGATAAGGCAAAAGCCCTCATATCAAAGTTGGACAAGGCATCTTTCTGTGTCTAGCTTAATTTACTTAATAATGGTTTCTACTTTTTCCAATCATGGTCTCAACATCTCTTGCTCGTACAACCCCTCCTCTTTCTCGCCAATTGGACTCCCAGAGCTTCACCTGGTGTGGGGGTGCATTGGGGAGAGGGCAGGAGGAGGGAGGACAGGGGAATCTGTGGCTGATATGTAAAATTAAATTAAATTATAAAATAATAAAGAAAATAATGGCTTCTACTTGCACCCATGTTTCTGCAAATTTTCTAATTTTTCTTTGGGCTGAATAAAATCCTACTTCTGTGTATTTGCTACCCTTTTCCACATACTTCCATCTGTTGAAAAACAATAGTACAGCAATAAAGAAAGATCTGTACACATAGTCGTCAGAGTTTGTTCACCTAGAACTGGTACCACTGGTTAATACAATATTTCTGGCTTTAGCTCTTAGTGAAACCTCTGTAATATTTTCATAATGACTGTACCAGTTTGCATACCCATCCCCAGTGAATAAGGGTTATTTCCCCATATCCTTGCAAACATTTGTTCTTTTTTTTTTTCTTGATGACACAAGTTCTAAGTGAGGGATGATAGAATTTCAATTCAGTTTAATTTGCATTTTCCTGATGGCTAATGAATTTGGACACTACATCAAAAATTTATTAGCTATTTGAGTTTCTTCATTCTTTCAATAATTATCCCATTCATTGAGAAGATGGCAAATGTGTATATTTCCCTAATTCTGTGTATATTCTACATATTAATCCTCTGGCTAATGCATAGTACATAAATTCCCCTTGCTTCCCTTAGGTTTGCCTTCAACTCTGGTGATTATTTGCTTTGATATGAAGAAGCTGTTTAATATTTTTGTAATCTCCATTGTCAATTTGAAGTTTTATTTCCTGAACCCCTGGAGTCCTTTAGAAGAAGTTCCTGCTATGCCTATATTCTAAAGTGTTTTACTTAGGTGTTTTAGCAACTGCCAAATTCCAGATCTTTCATTAAGATCTTTGATCCATTTTGGATTGATTTCTGTATTCCATAGGAGACATGTAACTAACATGATTTTTTTTTTATATGTGAATATTCAGTTCCTCAGAACAATTTGTGGAGTGGTTTGCCTTTTACCCAGTGTATACTTTTGACACTTTCATCAAATATTATATAGGTATAGCTTGTGTACTTATTTGTGGGTCTTGTGATTGATTCCATTGGTCTTCATATCTGTTTTTATGACACTGGTTTTAGTCACTAAAGCTCAGTAGAGTAGCATAATCTGCGGTAAGGTAGTAGTTTTTCTGCCAAAATTAATTTGGCTTTTGGGGGGCTTTTTGTGCTACCTGGTGAACTTTGGCACTTTCTCTTTGAAGTATTAGTTGTGTGAGAAATGACATTGATGGAGATTGTTTTTGGTAGTATAACCATTTCTACATTCTAGAAAATCTGCGAGTTCATGAGGGTGAGAAGTCTTTCCAAGTTCTAGTGTCTTAAAGCTTTCATTTTAGAGATCACTCTTTTTCTTGGATCTGTTTATCCCCAGGTGTTTTCTTTTTTGAATTTATTTTTTGAGTTATTCAAGTTATTATGAATGCATTATTTTTCCAATTTCATTTTTAGCTAGTTCCTTATTCATGTAGAAATTAAAGTAAAATAAAATAAACTGAACTTAGGCTGATATGTATACTGATACTATTTAGAGCAGTTGTTCTCATCCTTCATAGTTTTGTGATCTTTTAATACAGTTGCTCATGTTATGGAACAACCAACCATAAAATTATTCCATGCTACTTCATAACTTAAATTTTGCTACTGTTATGAATCAAAATGTAAATTTCTGATATGCTGGATGTCTGCTGTGTGACCTTCCAGGGGGTTGTGACCTACAGGTTGAGAACCACTGATTTAGAAAATGTTTTGCTCACCTCCATTTTGATTTCTACAAAGGCCACACTAAGTTGCTTTCCCACCAGCAGTCAATAGTGTTCGTTGCTAACACTCTTCACCTGCATGTCACCTCTTTTCTTGGTCATATTCTTTTGACTGTGGTAGACAATAGCTCAACTTAGTTTTCACTTGTACTTTATAGACAATTTAGGACATTTATCATATTTTAAGCAATTGATAAATTGTTCATTTTTGCTTCTCTTTTTTTTCTTTTCTAACATCATTTCTGTTTCTGTTGCAATTATCACTTGATTTCTGCCCTTAGATATGTTTATAGGCTGCATCACATTACCTGAGGTGCACCTCTCAAATCAAAGTTGCACCTCTAAAAGGAAACTCAGACAGTCATGAGATATGTTCATCTTAATTTGTTTTTAAATGAGCCTTTTAATATAAGACCTCAAAGAATTCCTGAGCAGAGCACCATTAGCACAGACACTAAAATCAGATAAAAGACATCAGATAAGTGATATCTCATGAAATTAGAAACTTTTGCATGAAAAGAAGGTCATCATTCAGACAGATCAGCAGCTTACAGAATGAGAAAATATTTTTACTAACTACACATCTGATAGAGGAAAACTATCCAAAATATATAAAAAACTAAAAAATTCTAGATACCAAGAAAACAAATAAGACAATTGAAAATGAGGAACCCATCAAAAAAGAGAATTCTAAAAAGAGAAAATTCAAAGGCCTAAGAAACACTTAAAGAAATGCTCAACATCCTTAGTCATCATGGAAATGCAAATCAAAACCACTTTGAGATTTCAACTTGTGTCTGTCAAAATGGATAACATCAATAAACCAACTGACAGCTCATGTTGCACCCTCCTCCCTGCTTTCTTGAGTAGCTGTTGCCTTGCTTGCTGACCTTGACCTCCTCCCTATGCTGATTCCCTGCCTGTTTCTTTTCTAATGGGAGTGGTTTCCTTCCTCATGGAGGAAACAAAGCTTGCCTGGAGAATCAGAGGGGGGAAAAGCCATTATAAGTAAACAAAGAAGTCAGACAGTGGTAGTACACGCCCTTAATCCTATCATTTAGCAGGCAGGAACTCTGTGTGTTCAAGGCCACACTAGGGAACAGAGCCAAGCATGGTGACACGTGCTTTTAATCCCAGTACCAACCATAGAGCTCTGGAGGTCTTTACAGACAGACAGAAAGTGACAGAGCTGTGTAGGAAGAGAAAGTGATATAACTGGACAGAGAGCAAATCAGATGGCAGAACAGCAAGGCATATGTGCATGGGTAGACAGGAAGTAACTCACATTTGGAAGCTGCAAAGTTGGTGATGAAAGGTTGGCTAGTAGCTTTTCCTATTTCCCTGATTTCTCTAAGGCTTTCACCCCAATGAATGGAAATGTTGAAATGGGAGAATTATGCAGGGAGGGTTTTGTGAGAGGAAGGTGAGGGAGGAAATACAGGGAAAGACAGCTAAAATTAAGGGCCATTTGAGGGGTATTATGGAAAGCTAATACAGTAGAATCTTCATATAAAGGATATCTAAGTGAAATGGCCAAATAATGGGGGGACAATGCTCTGACTGATTACCTCTTGTCACTAAGTGGAACACCCAGTACCAGAATTTGGTTACATCTAATTGAGTTGTTGGCCAAAGGGGTCCCATAGAAATTCTCAAACCAGCCAGGCTGTTGCTTGAACTACAGTTTGCTCTCCACAAACTGATGGTAAGGCAGGTTTCCTTGCTGAAGACAGTTCCCACACAACTTATTGAACATGGAGAAGTTGAGCTGATACCTCCATAAAACCTTTATCCCTTGTTTTAATGTCTTTGGTACAGGAAGGTATTCTACATGCTACCAAAAGAAAAATGTAAACACCAACACTGCCACAAACCTACAATATCGTCCTGCCTATGAGATATGCTTGTGTAATGGTGGCACAAACTTGTAGGAGTAAAAAAAAATCAATATCTGAATTGACTTAAGGCCCACTTTATGAGATGGAACCCATATCTGATACAGCTTGGGTGAGCATGAACCTGAGACTAGATAGCCTATTGACCCAGGGTAGAATCAAATAACATGGTCTAAACAAAGAAAATTAAATGTCATGATAAAATTATTCTTAATGATGTTCTGCTGTACTCATAGATGAGTGTCTTGTTAAGCCATCGTCTGAGAAGCTTCCTCCTACAGCAGATGGGAACAAGTACAGAGACCTACAGCCAGACATTAAGCAGAGAGTGAGAGAACTTGGAACACGCAACCTTACTTGGGTTATAACCATCAAATCACTCTCGTCAGGGCTCAGCGAACCCCATGGAAGAGGAGGCAGAGTGTAAGAGCCAGAGAGGATGGAGAACACAAGAGAACAAGGCCTTCTAAATCAGTATGATCACAGCATTTATGAACTCACAGAGACTGAGGCAGCGTGCCCAGGGCCAGCAGGGGTCTGAATCAGGAACTTTCCACATGTATTATGGCTTTCAGTTTAGTGTTTCTGTGGGAGTGTGTGACTAACTGGGGGCTCCACTTCTTGGGCCTTCTCCACAGCTCCATTCTTCCTGTTACTTTGTTTTGTCCAATTCTGATGCATTAGTTTTTGTTCTACTTTATTTTGTTATTATCCCTTGGAAGCCTATTTGTTTTCTAATGAGAGACAGAAAGGGGTGCATTTGGATTGGAGGATAGGTGAGTAGAAACTGGAAGGTGTAGAAGAAGAGGACAATGTAATCAGGAAAAAAAAATAAAATAATTATTTGAAAGTTATTTTCCTATTAGAACTTCCTCCCTATATTCTAGATGTTCTAGGAAGGTTTGCTTTTATTTTAATTAGATTCTACAATATCTTTAAGTTTAATTAAGTGATTTTTTTAATAATCCACAGATAGTTTAACAGTACATTTTAAAATATTTATTATTTTAGTTTATATGTATTGTATACCTTAAATGTGTTTATGTGTACCTCATATATACAGGCATCCATGAAGGCTAAAAGAGAGTCTTTAATCTCCTTTAATTGGCATTATAGGGTTTTTTTTTTTTTTGTCTATCTGATGTAGGTGATGGGAATTTAATCAAGGTCCTCAGCAAGAATAATAAATGATCTTAATTGCTGAGCCATGTATCCAGCATAGGTGTGTATTTTTAATTTCCAATTATTTATACAATTTCTACTTTTGAGTCCCACTAGGATGTAATAACATACAAAACATATTGATTATTAGTTATATGTTGAGACTTTCTTTTTGGCCTACAATGCAATGTATCTTAGAGAAGGTTCTATGAGATTCTGAAGATGAGGTATATCCTATTTATAAAATAATATAGGTAGGTAGGATTTGCTAAAGGAAGCTGAAGCAGGAGGATCAAGAGTTTGAGGCCATCCTGGGCTATACATCTCAAAAAAAAAAAAAAAAAAGAAGAAGAAGAAAGAAAAGAAATAGAAACAAAACAAAGCCTGATGGTGATGGCATATGCCTAATCTCAGAACTCATGAGGCAGAGGCAGGTGGATTTCTGTGAGTTCAAGGCCAGCTACTGGTATTACACAGAGAAATCGTGTCTTGGAAAAAAAAAAAAAAAAAAAAAACCAAAAAATAAAACAAAACAAAACAACAACAACAACAAAAAACCCTAATATTCTGTAGTTATCTGTTAAGTTCAACTAGTATATTGTATAATTTAATTGTGATTTTTTTATTCTTAATTTGGATGGAATAACTAAAGATAGAGTGGGCCAAAGCTGTCACCTGATATTATTATGAGATATAATATAGATATATATTATCTAACATTTTAATTCCATTGGTGTTTGCTTTATGAAACTAGAGCCAGAGTATTCAGTGATTAATTATTCCTTTTATTAATATGTAGGTGTCTTCTCTGAGCCCAGTTAGTTAGTTTTGTTTGAGTTATGCATTATCATGTATCAGAATTGCTAACAGCTTATCTTCAGCTTCCATTTGTTGGGTAACTCAATTTCTCCTCTTGTTGTTTGCAGATTTTCTCAGTGCAGTATATTTCTGGGAGAAGATGGCTAGCTAGCTGGTTCTTGTTTAACAATGGATCCTGAATCTTTGAAATGGGGAGTTGAGGACATTTACACTTAAGGTTAATATTGATACTGTCATGCTGGTGTCTATTGTCTGGTGTCCTCATAACACCTTGGGTTGATATAAATCCTCTTCCTCATTCCTGGTCATTATCCCGCTTTTGCCAGTTTGCTGAAAAGGGCTTAACAGATGCCAGTTTGTCACCTCCCTTTGTGTATTGTCTGCCTCTGGGCTTGGTTTGGAAACTTCTGATTTCTCCACTGGTTCAGAAGATGACTTTACAATCTTGGTTGTCAGTTTCTATTTTCAGGGACTGAAATACATCATTCCTTGCTCTTCTGGATCTTAAGAATACGGAAGAACTTTTATGATATTGATATGAAATCTTTGCTTTGTAATTTGTATTTTTCTCTAATAGTGTTATTATTATTATTATTATTATTATTATTATTATTATTATTTGTGCACATGTGTGTGCATGTCTCTCTCTCTCTCTCTTTGTGTGTGTCTGTGTGTGTGTGTGTGTGTGTGTGTGTGTGTGAGATGTGTTTGGGGGCAGAGGCATGCCTAAGCATAGCATGCATGTGGAAGGCATAGGACTACTTTGTGGAGCTTGCTCTCTCTCTCTTTTTTTTTTAATGCGGGTTCCATGAATTAAACTCTGGTTGCCAGTTTCATGAAGCAAGACCACTCACCCACAGATCCATCATCTCAGTAGCCTCCTTGGAGTTTCCAATATGCTTTTTTTTCTTTCAGTTTGCAATGTATTAACTATGAAACGACATGGAGAGGTCCTTCTCTGTCATGCTCATTATTTCCAGGCAGGTCATGAGATATGGAAGATGACAGACCATTGTTGTTCTAACTGGGTCAGTTTCTGGTTAAATTCCATCTTTCAACATACTTAGTTCCACAGTTCTTACAGAATACTTCTGCTTGTGGTATTGTGACCAGTCCAGCATGTTGGTTCCTGTGAAGCTGTTTTCTGAGGCAGTGAAAGAAATGGTCCTTCTAAGTCTAGTCACAGTAGGGAACCTTAGAAAAATCTCATCAACAGTTGTAGCTATAGTTTTTCTGGTCCTGTCTGGGCCATGGTCAGAACAGATCTCTCTCACCTGCCAGTTCTGCAGCCACTCAGACCCAACCGAATAAACACACAGAGACTTATATTACAAGAGACTATTTATAAGTTTATATTACTTATAAACTGTATGGCCATGGCAGGCTTCTTGCTATCTAGTTCTTATATCTTAAATTAACCAATTTCTATTAATCTATAAGTTGCCATGTGGTTCGTGGCTTACCAGTATCTTAACATCTGCTTCTCATCCTGGCATCTGGCAGTGTCTCTCTGTCTCAGCCTTCCACTTCCCATAATTCTCTTCTTTGCTTGTCTCACCTATACTTCCTGACTGGCTACTGGTCAAATAGCACTTTATTTGTTAACCAATCAGAGCAACACATTCACAGCATAGAGAACATCCCACAGCAATCAGTCTCCCACTGTACTTCTGCCTTTGTTTCTATGTCCAAGAGTTTGGCCATCTCTCCTCTGGCATGGCCCATCCCTGCCCTCCTCTAACCTCTGACATCTGAACAGTCCTCCCTCATAGGCTCACTGGCATTACAGCACTGTGTCCAGGAGCAGGCAATCTCTCCCTGATATTTTCAGCTGACTTCATCCTAGTGCAAGCTTCACAGGGCCACGCAGGTACTTCTGCCTCTTTACCACAGAAGGACCCTCCTTCCTTTACCTCCTTTTCCTAAGAATATAGTCAGTTCTTTTTGATCCTGACTCTTCTTTGTCAGATCACACCAAAGTAGCTTTTAGTTTGTCATTTTACACAAAGCCCAGAAAGTTCAGTAATTTTAACATTTTAAGAAGCATGAGCCTTTACTGATCCATCCTAGCATTATAGCACTGGCTGTTCCTTGGTAAAAATTGTTTCATATTCAACTCTTTGAATTTTTAAATCATTTACAAATCTATTCATATATTTAAGTCTTCTTCTACCTTCAGATACCTCTATGTGAAGCAATGATTCTCACTCACCAATCCATTGCCATCTTAAAGTAAATGTTACAAGACAGTTCCTTTTTCTGAATATTTTAAATTGCTATCTCATATATTCACCTAATGTCCTCCACTTACTATCAGGAGTGATATTTTATCAGATGGCATCTTTCCTGAATGACACTGTTGGATTATACATTTAAAAAAATGACTTTTGAAAAACAATTTTCTGTGTTAAGTCTGAGAGTAAATAGTCTGATGATGTCAAGTGCCACATCCTTTGTGAAAGAAAGCAATTATTGACTTAGATCTTTAATATGCAAGCAGTGTGACTAGATCAGGATTAATTTTGCTACCAACCAGCTAAAGAAGTCAAAAAGGAAATATTGTTTTTCAGCCTTTCAACTTGATATCAAGTGTAGGTCAATGATATATATTCCATCCTCCTTATTGTGAATTATACCTGGGAAACATGGTCCTACTACACACACCTATGCCAGGGTCACTGTCTATCAGGTGCTTGTATCTTACTAAATTATAGTTGTGTTCAGGATGTCTATATTTATTTTCTAAAATATGACAGTATTTGCAGAAGTGTGATAAACATATCAATTATTAAGAGAAGAAAGCTATTGTTAAATAATTTTTCATCAAATGTTTAGCTCTTGTCTAGCAAGGATGTACCTTTGAAATTAATCCCAGATACATTCCAAGTGTTAGATTTACAATAAATGGGAAAAATATGAAGGAATATTCTGTACGTCAAGTTAGACAAGCTACTGTAGACATGTATGTAATCAGTAATCTATGTTTTGATAGGAAGTTACTGTGTTGATTTGATTGATACCCATAGTATGTTAATTTTAAGAATGGAAATGATCCTAGGTAATCTGGATAGGCAGGTTTACATGATTTTGATGGAGGTAAGAACAGAGCTGAAACTACTCTAAAGAAAAAGAAATGCTGCCATCGACACAGCTTTAATCAGTGCCGTGAGATTTAGCCTGTCACTTCTGACAGACTCCTTATGGATTTCAGTTGGTGTAACTAGCCATCACATAACAAGCCATTCCCTTGCATTATCTGTTAACGCATATCCTAGTGGTTCATATATCTGCTTTGAGCACTGACTGAAACAAGAAAGAAGCAAGTGAGGCTAAGGTGTCAGCTTAGTTGGTAATGAGTTTGCCTTGCATGCATAGGCAAACTCATTTGTACCATTTGACCACATCAAATGGTACAAAGCTCACATACAATAAAAAGCAAAAACGTGCACCAAAAGTATTATAAAATATTTAACATATCTACTAGTCATTGAAGAATAAAAAAAGAAATCATGATGTAGAAGAAAATAAGAAACAGTCAACTAAAAGAGGTTAGTGCATTGGACATTATCTTCCATGATAGAAAGATATACAATAGAGTCATGCTCATTTTTTAATGTCAGGGTATATATTCTTAGAAATAAAATATTAAATAATGGATAAAAATGGATTATATATTGATTTATATGGAAACTATAGCCAACACAATGGTGTGTGTAATCGATATTAGGATGATGATATAGAACAGCATTGGTGTGAGTGGAAATACATTCAGAAGAACTTAGTTAAGAGATGAAAATATAGAGTGAGGAAATTACCTGATTCTAGAAAGGAAGTCTATCTAACAATGCTTACAGATCCAGTAGTCATCTTTAAGTTATATTGATCAAAATGGAAAAGTGTTGGTATGGTTGCATGCAGCAATGAATGATAGAACAGTTTCATGTGAGATGAAATGAGGTTTATTTATGGAACATTATACAGTCCTAAGATTAACAATACAAATATTTTGGGGTACTCAGCATTGATGCTGAGACTTCTTTACCTTCATACCAATCTAGATGCAAGGGGCATTTCTTACAGTGATCAGAGGGGTTCTAATATAATGCATAGATTGCACTTGTTCAAGGGAGAAGAGCAGGAAGAATGGAGGGGAAGACCAAAGCACCATTTACTTTCTGAGGTTTTGTGTGTGTGTGTGTGTGTGTGTGTGTGTGTGTGTGTGTGTGCGCGAGCGCGCGCGCGGGGGCGGGGGAGAGCAAGAGAGAGAGAGATTCCTCGAAAAAAATTTCAAACATAATCTCTCATTAGTAAAATTCATGCTACATGGTCCATTTGCTATCAGAAGCAAGATTATAATGTCGAATAATTTAAACTTCCTATACCTGAAATAACAAAAGACAAAGAAACCCCAACTTCATATATCTCCCAAGAAAACTATTATTATTAGTTATGCAAGTCATTCCTAGGAACTAAAGTCAAATAAGAGTAACATATTGGTAGCAAACAGAATATAGTGATTATGAGATTATGGTGGAAGAACCACAGCTTCTACAGTTCCTATTACAGATATTGTAGGGATAGGTTTCTCCAGTCCCAACAGGCCCACAGCCGCTTATAAAATAATCACTCAGAGGCTTATATTAATTTGAAACTGAGTGGCCTATGGCTCAAGCTTCTTGCTAGCTAGCTCTTATAACTTAACCCATTTCCCTGGATTTGGGTAGACATTACTGTTCCTTACAATTTGCTTGTAAATGGGCCATGCCTTCTAAGTTAACCAGGAGAACCAAAGGAAAAAATCTGATTACCTGGTGGTGTTTTCCCATTTCCACAATGTAGCTACTGATTGATAGGCACATGGATTTACTCTCCTATGCCTTACAGTTTGATAGATTGATCATCTATTTTGATGTTTTCAATTACCATAATTTACTTGACATTTGTGTATTCATTTCTCTTCTAGTTTACTTTCTATTGCTGTGGTAACTCTAAACAAAACCCACTTGGGAAATAAAGTATGTATCTGACTTAAACATTCTGATCATAGTCCATCATTGAGGTAAGTACGAGCAGAAAATCAAGGTGGGTGGGAATGGAGGGGCAAATATTACAGCATATCCACTAGGAAATAAATCATTGTTAAACAACAACACTTTCTTGTTTATTCCAAAGATCTCATATTATATTACAATATAAACCACAGAATAACTTCAAAATTGCCAGTCTTTAAAAAATTCAAACACTTTAAAATTTCAATGTATTCAAAGTACCCAAAACCTCTTTAAAACTTTAAGGCCTTTCAACTTTAGCTTTGTGGGAAAAGGAAGGGAGGAGAAATGTTTCATACTTCATATTTCAAGAAGAAAGAACCAGGATCAAGTCAAGCAAACTCAGTATAGATAAAATCCTGTAACTAAATTTTTATCATCTGGGATACACTCAGTCTTCTGGGCTCCAAAGGATTCTGACAGCTCCCCTTCTCAGACTCTGCCATTTACAGGCCAAAGAATTGGTTTCAGAGCCACCTCTGATCCTTACCAGTTGCTGTCCTTGGTAGTCAGTTAGTCCAGAGCCCTGGCATCTACAGTACGCCTTTGGTCCTCATTATGTTCTACCTTCAATTAGTGGCTTCCTCTGGGACCTCTTCAGGAACTCAAACCTGCCTTATGGTAACAAGCCTCACCTTCAATCCACGAAAGCTTAAATCCTGGAATTTCCACTCCAATAAACATTACACATTCACTACTGGCTTCTCCTGGCCTCGAACAGTGCCAAGCTTCAACTAGTATGCACAATCCTTTAATTCCTGCAGGTTCCATGCTTCCAAAACAATACCACATTGGAGACTCTCACATGCTATCAAGTTCAGCTACCTGCTAAAATGTAGCCTTAGGTCCACTGTGCCATAGCTGCTGGATGCTAGCATTTTTGTGAATACTCTAAAAAAGAATTTCTCCTCAATGATGCTTCTTTCTTTTTTAAAGACAGATGATTTCCCAGCTCCAGCCAACTGGCATCAACTGCTTCAGTAAATTAAAATTTTCACTTTAGGAGTACTAGTCTCTCTCTCTCTCTCTCTCTCTCTCTCTCTCTCTCTCTCTCTCTCTCTCTCTCTCTCTCTTCTTGTTTTTTTCAAGACAGGGTTTCTCTGTGTAGTTTTTCACCTTTCCTGGATGTTGCTCTGTAGACCATGCTGGCCTCAAACTCACAAAGATCCCCCCCTGGCTCCTGAGTGCTGGGATTAAAGGCATGAGCCACCACTGCCCGGCTTAGTCTCTTCTTAATAACAATGAATTCTTCAGGCCCAGTAGATGAAAAACCAGATTCTTGATTCAAGCTATCATATGAATCATCCAAATGGAATCTTTGAAGAAGTTTCAAGCATCCCTCTGAAACTTCAATATCCAGGCCTCCATTACCTCCATTATCAGCATTCTTACCTTCTGAGTTCCCACAACAACTAATTAAGTTCTGAACACTCAGTAGCTTCTCCAGCCCAAAGCTCTGAAAAAAAAAAAAAAAAGTAATCTGGTGTGTCACAGAAATAGTTCATAAACATTTTGCCAAATTCTATGCTGTTTTGCTTTCTATTGCTGTGATAAATTAATGTCAAAATTGAATTGTAGAAGAAAAGATTTATTTGGTTTCCAGATCTCAATCTACATCCCATCATTGAGGAAACTCGGGACAGAAAATCAAGGCAGGGACCTGAAGGCAAGGATTGTAGTTGAAACACAAGTGGGGCAGCTTACCGACCTGCTCAACATGGCTTGCTCAGGTCACTTTCTTAAACAACTGATTACTACTGGCCCTGAGAAAACACTGTCCATAGTGGAATGGGCCCTCCTCTGTCGATCATTCATCAAGAAAATGCCCCCACTAATAAGCCAATATGATGGAGACATTTTCTGACTTGATATTCCCTTTTCTCAGGTGAGTCTACCTTGCTTTATTTACATCAACAAAGAAAAGAAAAAATGAAACAAACAACAACAACACTCACCAGCAAAATTGCTAAATAACTTTTCTTAATTCCAGAATAAATCTTTTACTTTTATTACAGAAGGGACCAGCACTGACTCCAGTTAACACTAGCTGCTATAATGAACATCACAAAAATCTTACCTTCTCTATAGAAATGATGTATATATATATATATATATAATATATATATTATACCTTCTTATAGAATCTTATAGACATCTTACATTCGCTATAGAAATTATATATATTATATATATATTATCTCCATATATATGGAGATAACTAGAGATAGAGACAGAAGACAGATGATGGATAGATAGATAGATAGATAGACAGACAGACAGACAGACAGACAGACAGACAGACAGACAGACAGACAGATAGATAGATAGATAGATAGATAGATAGATAGATAGACAAGATAGTTGATTTAAGAGACTATGATTGATAGGGCAGTCTTAAAATCCAGAACTTGAGTAATCTTCCAAATATAACTAAGAAGCAAATGGAATTCAGAAGGAAAAATCAAAAGAGTAAACACACACAACTAGGGTTCAGATAATTCACTCAAACCTTTTCCTGACTTCTATTCTAATTAGATAATGGAAAAAACCACAAGGGAGGAAGAAGAAGACTGTGATGTCACTGCTCTCACTAACACCTTAAGTGGATTATCTAATATTCAACTTCATTTGCCCATATAATATTCTTAATTGTAAGAAAGATATTAACAATATTAACAACCGTTATCAATGATAAACTAACTTCACATGAGAATTCTGTAGTTTAAATACCTATAATGCTAGTAATTAATTAAGTTTCACAAGGTCATGTCACAAATACTCTCATTTTATGAAAAGAAAGCGATCAAATACTGACAACCATTGGAATGGTCTCAATTAAAATAATATATTAACGTCCATCATAATGTCATGTATAAATACTTTTATGACAGGATTACATCACATTTAAATGAAGAGAAGTCAACCATAGTGAAGGTGGAATATCTACCCTGATTCCTTTTATATTGAAAGTCATAGAGTCTTTAATAATCTCTTGACTATCTGACTTCACAGGGACTTTAAATGTTAAAACACTGCACCTCTCAGCTCTCAAAAGAAAAAAAAAAAACATTTAACCTTCTAATTTAATGCCCAAATTTTCTGTTATACTGGGCATTGACACATCTTTTCTCTGAATTTATAAAATCAAAGGGTCTTGGAACCTGAGATAATTCAACTTTAGAAGGTTTTAAAGGTTAAAGGCACAGAGTGATTTAAGTATTTAGAGGAGTAAAGGAGTGTTTTCTGAGGCAAAGAAATCACTCTAAGTTATTCAAAGGCTTCCTTTTCCTCAGGGCAGCTTAAATAATTGGATTCATGGATATCTGAATCACTAGCTGGATGTAAGGAGGAACCAATGTCACTTTCTATATTCATCCTGAAATATTTGCTCCATTTCACCATTTCACTTAAAATGAATTTTTGACAGAAATAAATACTAAATATGTAAACTAAGACCTTGGGGAAATTATTTTAACAACATGTAAATGTATATGAACCACCTAACAACATAAACTGTAGTTTAAGAGATATGATCACTTAAGTAATTGCGTTTAACAGTTTATTTGAATAATTATTGCATATATTTATGATGAAGAGGTATATTTGTATTCAGAAACTAATATTGAATTTAGTGCAAATGTGAATCATATTGGCATATAATTTTATGTTAATTTGATAATTAATGAACAATTCTTACTTATAAGAAGAATTGGGTAAAGAAGTATAAAATATAAGGTGAATATAGTAGTTTGATTAAATTAATGCTTTATGTGTAACGATCAGATACATAAATATATTCATATTTCTAAGCTAATTTATATTATATCAATTTTTATATATGGTTTATACTTATCCTAGAATGTCTTGAATGGGTGATGAGATTGTAAAGAAATGCAGAACAGTATAGACTTTTAAAAGGAGGATGGACTGGAATATAAAGGAAGAGTGCATCTTACTACAAAAGCATTCTTACACTAAATGTGTTATAGATTGATGGGTGGTACCAGTCCTCAAATAAGAAAGACAATTAGTAAAAATCTGGGGTAAAAACAATCTTATGTGAATTTGAATTTTTAGATATTTTATACATGAGTACTGTACTTCAATTCTGTCCCTTCCTGGTCTCCACACTTTACCCTCTGCCTCATCCTGTGCCCCTTTCTCCCTCTCAAATTCATGACCTTGTAATTCTTTAATCTACCATCTATTATCTGTCTCTCTATCTCTCTATCTATCTTTATATATCTTTCCATCTCTATCTCTCTATCTCTCTATCATGTATCATCTATCTATCTTTAAATCAAGTAATGTGTATAGGTACATACTCAACCTGCTGGGTACAATTATTATTAATATGTATATGTGAAAGACAGAGTATCTCAAATAACTGTCATTATTGACTAAGAAAAAACAATTATGCATTCCTAGGTCCCTACAAGATATCCCTCCATAACCAGGCAGAATATCTAAGGGATCAAGAATCTGAATCAGAGAAGCTAGGGTTGGTGATAAGCTGAATAGTGTATTTAGTTGATAACACTAGTAATCCTGTTGCAACTGGTCACATCACAAAGAAAAATGTTGGCCCAGCAGTGCATTTATATGCTGCTTATGGAGACATGAATCAGGAAAGGAGCACACAGTGTACTGCTCAATCAATCATGCTTGGCCAAGTGGGAAATAAGAGCTAAATAACAAACTGGTGAACTATCTCTGCGTCCTTGTTACCCGGAGAGCTCCAGAGCAGTCATGATTATTCACAAAGGAACTTCTTGTACTATTGAACCTCTCTAAAAATCATTATGTCACACATCAGTTATGTGATTTGGAACAAATATTAACTTCTCATAGCCATAAGGTATCTCATTCAATGAATTTCACTGATTGTGAATATCTAATTAACTATATGTACAGTTACTGTTTATATGTTCATCAATACATATGATAGGGCTTTTGACTAGATTAAAAATGTTGAAGTTAAATTATCATATAAATGTGATGAAAGTAATGAAAAAAACAGTGGCTCGGAATGTAAAATAGAAAAGCTACAGAAGCATATCTTAGCACTTAGTATTTACTGCCTGTACATTTTAATATCTCTTATGTGTAAGAAAGTACATTAGGGAAAATATTAGATGGATGGATAGACATGACAATTTAAATACAGTAAAGTTGCTCTATTGATGAATTCTTGTATCTTATTGTTGACAAAGTATTTTCAAAAGGCTTAGAAATACATTTGGAAAGATCTCCTCTCCATATCAAATAACTTTATGACATTAAATTCATACATTGCATTAATGATTATAAATTTTAAATACTGTAAAATTAAGTACCACCTAATTTAATCAAGTGGAAAAAATGTGATTATATTAAACTATGAAAAAATATGATCCAAATCTAATAGGTTCAAAAACATGTTACATTGAAAAATCAAAAAATGCCTAATTAATACACATTAAATGTTTACCAGATAATGGCTTGAATTGATATCACACAACTGATTATTAAAAATGCATAACATAGCTTCCTCTCCCACAGGGTATAGAATGTCCTATTGATGTTTCTAGGATTGCCAAAGAAGAACCTCCATCATATTGAAAGGAATCAGAGTGGACTTAACTTTCTTTTGTAATGAATACTTGGCATATAATATCTGTTGCTCCTACTCATTTACTAACTCTCAAGAACCTCCGCCAAAAAATATAATTAGAGAAATAAGCTGAAATAGATTAATATTTCATGCAAGGAATAAACAAGCTCATATTTGTCAAACATCTTAGAAAGAATAAATTCAACATTGCCAAACATGAAACAGAAAGCAAGCCAAGAGTATGGCAAGGCCTTAAGCTCACCCCAAAAACCATACTTCCTCCAGGATGTACACTCCTCCTAAACTTAGGATTGTTGCCACCTGGAATCACATATTCAAATACATGAGTGATGGGTACACATTCTCATTCAAACCACCATACCACACTTTGGAATTTAAAAATGTTTACATTCATTCTTGGAATATCAGGAAATATTGACACACATATAAACAACAAAGTGCTGTGTAGGTTGAGAAGACAATGTAAGGATGCAGAAAACAGGTGACCTACAAGCTGAGAAACAATGTCTTGAAAGAAATCAAGCTTGCTGTCACCACCTTCTTGAAATCTAAGCTCCCTGATCTTGAGGTGACTAAGTTTCACTTATTTAAGTTAATCTGAAATTGTATTATAAGAGTCCAAGCAAAGTAGCATATGCAATTACACACTTGGTTTGCAATTTTGATATTGTAAAGTTTTGATATTATAGTATTGTCATTTTTGAGAAAGGGTTTGATTTTGTAGTCAGTCCTCACTCTTAAACTCTCAATCTTGTCTCAGCATCCCTAGTGCTTGAATTGCAGGCTTGGACACCACTGTGCTAAATGTTGTATGTTATCATGAAAATGGCGCCCTAAAATGTGGCTGTAAACACTGAATTAGCAAATATTTAATATTCATTTCAAAAGAAATATAGGAGTGTCCTACTGTCAGCATGTAATTATTGATTGTTATCCTTAAATAAGAAAATTCTATTGCTTAGTATGTGTTTCTATTTGAAAACCTCTTATATAATATATAGTCTTGATTCATAAGCATTAAACTCATAGCCAAGAACACTACAAATATTACTGGATTCAGGTATATCTACTATTTTAATGAGTTTTTTAATGATGTGATTAAAAAAACACCATGACCAAACCAACTTATAGAAAGAAGAATTTATTTAGGACTTACATACAGTTCCAGCTAAATAGGAGTCCATTTCCATCATGATGGAAAGCAGAGCAATAGACAAACAGGCATGTGGCTGGAATGGGGCCTGATAGAGCATATCACAATCCACAAACAAAGCAGAGAGACAGTAGAAATAGTGAGAGGATTTTGAAACCTTAAACCTTCACCAGTGATATTCTTCTTGCAACAAACCACACCACCTAATCCTTACCACATTGCCAACATCTAGGGATGAAACATTCAAATGTTCAAAACTTATGGGGGGTGGTGACATCTTATTTAAACTACTATGTCTGCTATGTATGTCTCCATGGAACCTCTCACAGCCATGTCAATATTGGGTATCTCAGACAGCACACAGATGTCTCCTTGGAGGCCATTTTAAATATCAAAATAAGCCAAAAACATGTAGATATGAAGATATGACAGTGAACATCCTAACATTTGTATTCCTATTGATGTTAAGTATGGACTTCAATAAAGATACCAGAAATACTCTTAATACTCTTCTTATGGGTCTCTTTTAAAATTATTCTCCATATTTTTCTGATCAATACAATAATGTAACTAATAATAGTACTGTGCTTAGTTTGGATCTCTGTTCTTGGAGGCTCAGTATTACACAGAGAGCTTTCACTTCCTGATATTATAATTTGCTTGCTGGTAGGATACTCATGTATGAAAGAACAATTAGATTTATCAACAACATTACAAATCTAAACTGCTATGGATATCCTGCTCTTAAATAATAAAAAATGTCAGGGGAACACAGTCCTTTAATAAAACTGTGTGGGAAGATTTCTGAGACCTTGTGAGAAAGCTCCTAGTAAACCAGAAAAGAGTCTTGTAACCTCTGGTATTATTCTTGGCTTGTGCTTTTGAAATTTTCCCAGGTATAGTGTATAGAAGTGAGGTTAGTTTAGATAATTCATCACAACCAACTATTATTATTTGTTTATGTGTCTTTATGGGAAAAAAAACATGTTTTTTTTTTGCCACATATAGTTTGTTCTTGTGATTATGTACTCAGGGGACCTTTCTTAACCCCTATGGTATAAATTTTCTGAAGCTCTGAATAAACTTGGATGTTGTATGAGACTTCATCTGACTCAGTTTTAGGCTCCATTCTCCCAGGTTCCACTGCCACTCTAGAGTGGTAAACAGACCACAACTTCATTCAAACTTTAAACATATACAGACATATATTGCTGAGTGTGCTTTTCTCTGATCATCACAATGCATTGTTGCAATGATAGAAAGGAAATCCTTCAATACTTGGAACTGTCAGGAGAGCGTCATGTAGGCAAAAATATCAGGGGTCAAGAAAGTAGAGATGAAGTCAGTACCCTCACTCTTATCCCTGCATTATTTGTTATATGGTTTCAGTGCAGCTATGTTCTGGCAGTCTTGTGTTGATTTTTTTTCCTTTTATGTCTCAGGTTTCTATGTTTAATAAGTAAAAGTACTTATTAAAACACATAATTATTCCATATGAACATTACTTCTTGTAAATAAAATAATCTACCATTCATCTTCTTCAAAAATTTTCATTTTTCCCCCTTTTACCCACTTAGGAAGGTGCTAAGGCAATCATCATTAATATTGTTTAACCTCTTCTACAAGTCAAAATAATATCTCAATCACATTCATGCCCTCTTTAGTCGGGTGCTATAACTTCCTTAGGCTTTCATGTATTTGAAGTAATTTAAAGTAAAAAATAATTCAAAAGGTGTATATACTAGAAGTCAAATATAAACTTTCAGCATAATAAACTGTTTAAATAATAGAAAGCAACCAAACTAAAATACTTCTGAGGTTACATCCTTTTTTCAGATGCCAAATAAATAATTTTTGAATTATTTTGAGAAGTAATTCTACTTTATCATTTTATGCCTTTAGAGATATGAATATAAGAATATAGAAGGTTGTATTATGTGTTATTTTATCATGGTATTGGAATATATCTTATACAAACAAAATATGAAAATAAAGTACAGCTAAATAAATATCATATTGTTTAATTATGATTTAATAAAATATGACAACCATGGATTTTATTGATTCCTATAATTTCATGTTTAATGGGTAAGATTAAAGAAGAAAATGAAAATGATAATTAAAAATAAATACTTTAGTAAAATTCTATATGAATTATTTGCATCAAATTTTAGGGTAAATTACTCATGTTTTTTCCCTTTTACCTCAACTCTTAACTTACTTGAGGATAAACAAATTCACCAACTTTCATTGAACACTCATATTTTTGGTTTCATGAGCTGGTTCAGAGGGCAAGGGTACTTGATGTCAATACTGACAAATTAAGTTCTAACACTGAACCTCACAGGGTAGACAGAACCACACCCCACAATTTTTCCTCTGTGCTCCACTCATGTGTTGTGGCTTGCATGAGCACGTGAACACCAACACAACACAACACCCACTCACTCACACACACAGGAGCAAGAATGGCAAACATGGTTATAAAACCAACAGGAAAATGACAACTGCCACCGTAAAGTTCTTTTTCATCTAGAATCTTCTGGGTCAAGCTCATTCTCCATTGACTTCCAGAGGACTGAGAGTATGATAAAGTAAAATACAGCCATCAGCTATGTTCATATCAGCATTGTTTATAATAGCCAAAACCTGGAAACAACCTAGATGCCCTTCAACTGAAGAATGGATAAATAAATTGTGGCACATATACACAATGGAATACTACTCAGCAGAGAAAAACAATGACATCATGAGGTTTGCAGGCAAATAGATGGATCTAGAAAAAATCATCCTGAGTGAGGTAATCGAGACTCAGAAAGACAAATATGGTATTTACTCACCCATAGGAGGATACTAGATGTGGAACAAGGATGACTGGACTGCTACTCACATCACCAGTGAGGCTACCTGGAAAACAGGACCCCAAGAAAGATACGAGGATCGCCCAATGATGGAGAAATGGCTGAGATCTACATGAACAACCTGAACATGAGTGGGAACAATGAAGGGCGAGGGTTGAGGGAAAGAGAGTGGGAGATCCCAGCTGGATCAAGAACAGAGAGGGAGAACAAGGAATAGGAGACCATGGTAAATGAAGACCACATGAGAAAAGGAAGAAACAAAGAGCTAAAGAGGCCCACAGAAATCCACAAAGATACCCCCACAAAAGACTGCTGGCAATGGTCAAAGGGACAGCCGGGACTGACCTACTCTGGTGATGGGATGGCCAACCACCCTAATAATTGTGCCAGAAACCTCATCCAAGGACTGAGGAATCTGGATGCAGACATCCACGGCTGGGCCCCGGGTGGAGTGCTGGGAGTCTAATTAGCGAGAAAGAGGAGGGTTTGTATGAGCGAGAATTGTTGAAACCAAGGTTGGATAAAGCACAGGGACAAATAGCCAAATGAATGGAAACACATGAACTATGAACCAAAGGCTGAGGGGCCCCCAGCTGGATCAGGCTCTCCGAATAGGTGAGACAGTTGATTGGCTTGATCTGTTTGGGAGGCATCTAGGCAGTGGTACCAGGTCCTGGGTTCATTGCCTGAGTTAGCTGTTTGAAACCTGGGACTTATGCAGGGACGCTTGGCTCAATCTGGGAGGAGGGGACTGGACCTGCCTGGACTGAGTCTATCAGGTTGATCTCAGTCCTTGGGGGAGGCTTTGCCCTGGAGGAGGTGGGAATGGGGGGTGGGCCGGGGGAAGGGGAGGGGGGCAGGAAGGGGGAGAACAAGGGAATCTGTGGCTGTTATGTAGAACTGAAAAAAAAAAAGAAGAAAAAGAAATGAGCCGCATTTTTAATGTTAATCTTGAAGTTTTGGGTTACAACAGGCAAACTAGTTAAACAGGAAATTTCAATAAAGAAATTAAAATAACCATAAAAAAGAAAGAGACAAAAGTAAGGCTTCTGCAGAATAAACATAGAGATTTAAACTATAAATAAATAAATAAATAAATAAATAAATAAATAAATAAAGAGAAGATATTCAAGAAGAACAATAAGCCTCTTTAAATATAAAACAGCAAAAGAAAAAAAGGTTGCCACTGGAATTTGGTGCATTAGGTAAACAAAGAAAGCCTTTTGATTGTATTTCATCATGATTGCTATCACTCTGCTCTCAACCATACACACTCATTTTAATGCAGTTTATCATACTTCTTTGTGAAATCTATCTTCAGTCTTACTATGGTTGTTTGAATGAGATTTCCCCCCTCATAGGCCCATACACACACACACACACACACACACACACACACACACACACACACACACAAGAGCTTGATGAGTTGTCAAGAAAGTATTAAGAGGTGTGGCCTTGTGGAAGAGGGTCTGTCACTAGGAGCGGGCTTTGAATTATCAGAAGCCTATGATAGTGTCCCCCAACCCCATCCTTTCTCTGTCTGCTTCCTGAGGATGAGAATGTAAAGCTCTTAGCTACTTTCCAGTTCCATGCCTGCCTGCCTGTCTGTAGCCATGTTCCTTTCCACGCTCATGATGAACACAGATGACATAGACTAAGCCACTGAAACTGTGAGCAATGCCTGCCTGCCTGTCTGTAGCCATGTTCCTTTCCATGCTCATGATGAACACAGATGACATAGACTAAGCCACTGAAACTGTGAGCAAATCCCCAGTTAAGCGCTTTCTTTGATAAGAGTTGCCTTACAGAATCTTCTGTTTCAGGAGGTCCCATTTATTAATTGTTACTCTCAGTGTTTGTGCTGCTGGTGTTATATTTAGGAAGTGATCTCCTGTGCCAGTTCCTTCAAGACTACTTCCTACTTTCTCTTCTATCAGGTTCAGTGTAACTGGATTTATGTTGAGGTCTTTGATCCACTTGGACTTGAGTTTTGTGCATGGCAATGGATATGGATCTATTTTCAATCTTCTACATGTTGACATCCAGTTTTGTCAGCACCATTTGTTGACGATGCTTCCTTTTTCCCATTGTACAGTTGTCGTGATATTTTATTTGTGCTTTGATAAATAAAGCTTGCCTGGAGATCAGAGGGAATAGCTAGTAATTTTAAGTAAACAAAGAAGTCAGGCAATGGTAGCACAAGCCCTTAATCCTATCACTTAGCAGGCAGGATCTCTGTGTGTTCAAGGACACACTAGAAACAGAGCCAGATGTGGTGGCACAAGCTTTAATTCCAACACTAGTTAACCATGGAGGTCTGTACAGACAGACAGAAAGTATAGGGAGAGGAATTGATGTAGCTGTGGGGAGAGAGCAAATCAGACAGCAGAACAGCAAGGCATATAGACATGGGTAGACAGGAAGTAAATTACTTGCATGTGGAAGCTGCAGAGTTGGTGAGGTAAGGTTGGCTGGTGGCTTTCCCTATTTCCCTGATCTCTCTAAGGCTTTCACCCCTATGTTTGGCTCCATGTTTTTATTTAATAAAACCATTTAGAAATTCATCTAAATATAGTCTTGGCTTCTTTGTCAAAAATCAGGTGTTCATAGGTGTGTGGGTTAATGTCAGGGTCTTCAATTCAAATCCATTGGTCCACATGTCTGTTTACATGTCAATACCAACTGCTTTTATTATTATAGCTCTATAGTAGAGCTTGAGGTCAGGGATGGTGATACCTCCAGAGGTGGCTTTATTGTACAGGATTGTTTTAGCTATCCTGGGTTTTTTGTTTTTCCATATGAAGTTGAATATTGTTCTTTCCAGGTCTGTGAAGAATTGTGTTGGGATTTTGATGGGGATTGCATTGAATCTGTAGATTGCTTTTGGTAAGACTGCCTTTTTTTTTTTTTTTTTTTTTTTTTTTTTTTTTTTTTTTTTTTTTGTAGCCTAATCTTCCTAAGGAGCCTCCTGCAGTAGGATCAGGATCCACCTGTGGTGCATGAGCAGGCTCTTTGGAGTCCCTTACCTATGGTGGGACACCTCGCCCAGCCTTGAGGCAAGGGGACGGGCTTGGACCTGCCTCTACTGAATGTACCAGGTTCTGCTGATTTCCCATGGGAGGCCTTACCTTCTTGTAGGAGGGAATGAGGGGTGGGTTGTGGTGGGGGAGGCTGAAGGGGTGAGAGGAAGGAAGAGGAGGATCTGTGATTGGTATGTAAATTGAATGAAAAATTCTTAATTAAAAAAAGAGTTGTCATGGTAATTGTGCCTTCTCATAGCAATAGAACATTGGCTAAGACACTTTATCAAATGTAAGTCAGAGACACAGAAGAATCTGCTCATTAAATTTAAATGTGATCACTTGTGTATTATCTTACTCTCATTTTATCCAACTCAATTGGTGATGATTATAAATATTTTCAAATCACAAATGACTGGATAAAATAAAAAATGTTATAAACAAAACATGGAGTTTTATTCAGCCACCAGGAATGAAATAATGCCATTGTTAAAAAATATGTGTAAATGAAGATTGTTATCATGAGTTACACTCAGATAATTATTTCATGTTTACATTTATGTATGTGATAAGGTTTTAAATAAAAGGCATTAAGGGTGAAAAGGAATTATTTAGGAAAGGAAAGAAGCTGACAGGAAGGAGAAGAAGAGGAAGGGATGGAAGTGAAGAATGATAAGGAAGAAAGTGCAGATAGTCATATAATCAAATGTCATAATGCAACCCTGTATGTATAATTAATATAGCTAATCAAAGGAAAATAAGACAGCTATAATTAAGGACAATTTTTACAATATCAAATAATTATTAGTACATAGTAAGCACAGTTTTACTATTTAAGAATAAAAGAAAATAGCCTTGGAAATTCAAGATTCTTAAAAAAGCAAAAATAAACAAAACAACTACATTCACTCAGGTACTATTATATTTAATCAATTTTACATTTTAGAAGAATAAAATGGAGAGACTCTTCTAAGTCAATATTTAAAGTTAGAAATGTAAAATGAGTTTGGCTTGGTGTGAAGTCAAATCTACAAAGTGGTTTCACGGTTTCATAATTTCACATTGGTCTTTATTTTTTAATAAGTTAAATGTAGCATGTGATGCAGATGATCAAAGTTTCATCTGGGTTAATTAAAAAGATAAAGTGCATTTTAAAGTACCCTTTATATCTACCACATTAGATAGAAATCAAGATGATTATATCCTTAAAATAGGAATGTTTTCCTCTAGCAAGTAGACTTTCCTGCTTGGAGGAGCTGCAAATAGAGACTGAACACTTGGAAAGTTTTCCAATATGCTTCACTTACATGAAAATATAATAATATCCCAGAAAAACTAAAACATTAAAAAGCAGTAGGAGATGATAAATACTGTGTGTGTGTGTTTCTGTGCATGTGTTCATGCACAGATGTGCATGTGTGAGTGAACATGTGCACATGCAAGGATCTTCCTCAGTGGACCTCCACCTTCATTTATGAGACAGAATCTTTCATTGGATGTGACTATCAATGATTTGAACTGACTGTCTCTCCACTTACTAATTTTATTTGCTTGCTAGGTATATGTACCATGTTGTTGAACATAGAAGTCAGTTTTGGAGTGAAGAGTGGACTACATAGACTTTCCTTACTATAACACTATGTAAGTCAATCAACTTAAAAGAGAAAGGAGTTATTTTTATTTCACCCTGCAATTGGTTGACTTGGGGCATTAATAAGACTTCACAGCAGAATCAGGTGAGGAAAACATATTTCTCAGATCATAACTGAGATCATAACATAACAAAGAAAAAACAAGTGCTTGGCACCTGTCTAAATAACCCCCTTAAGGGCATACTACCTGTGACAGAAAAATACCCACCAGGCATTGATTTTTAATGTTCCACTAACCTTACAATGGGCAGAGCTGAAAACAGCCTTTAACATGTGAACTTTATACATCATTTCAGATTGGAGTTAAAGTATGAGGACACCAAGAGGAAAGAGAGGTGGTGTCACTGACCACAAAATGCTTTCCAAATTTACTAAGTAAAGATTAAAAATATAATAAATTATACATTAAAATAGAGGAAGTCAGTATTTTATTTTTTCACCATATATATATAGGACATCTTGATGATTTCTACCCCCTGCACAGCTTCCAACATTCCCAACACATTTTCCTCTCAATTTTACGTTCAATATTTTGCAACCTACCTAGTCAAGTTAGTGATGGCCCTATGAGCATGCATGTGAGGTTATCCACTGAAACATGGGGAACCCAGCAGTGACCACATCAACTCCACCATGGAAGTGATCAGGAGAAACATAGTACTGAAATCTGGAGAAAGAACTGTTATAGGCTGGAAATGAGATGCTCTGGGTAAACCACATCAAGAGTAAAAGTGTCATCATTTCAGAATGGCAAGGATAAGGTAGAGAAAGTATGATCTTGCTTTCTGAAATAAATTTGAATATTAATGGAGGGACAATCAAATTTGGCTCCACCAAAGAATGATTTCTGTTATAATTCTTAGTAGTGATGAATATCTATTGTAAACCATAACTGGTAAATTTTGATAGTCAACAAAAATATATTTTTGTGTTTAGGAGAGAGTTGGCATGGGAAAATAGACTAGTAGAATTTCTTTGTTTGTCTTTAAATTTATCTATCTATCATCTATCTATCTATCTATCTATCTGTCTATCTGTCTGTCTGTCTGTCTGTCTATCTATCTAATCTTTCGTCTCTCTCTCTTTCTCTCTCTCTCTCTCTCTCTCTCTCTCTCTCTCTCTCTCTGTCTCTCTCTGTGTGTGTGTGTGTGTGTGTGCGTGCGTGTGATAAAAATTTGTTGTTGTCAGGTTTCTCTTTCTACAATGTGTATTCTAAGAACCAAACTTGGGTCATCAGCCTTGTCAGAAGCACCTTTACTCTCTTAGCTCACCAGTGCTAGCATATTTTTATTAATTGCCTCAGTGAGCAGCAATGTTAAGACTTAAAGGACATTCGAAATTTAATCTTTCCATTTCTAATGTGAATAGTAATGTGTTACAGTCCAAAGTTTAATATACTTCTCTATACTGACTACTAAAAGCAAATAAATCATGTGGTATCAGGAGAGGAAGCTGTAACAATCCCATCCAAGCAAGATATGTCAGCATCAGATAAATGAGATTACTTATAGAACAGTTCCTGGAGAATCTGTAAGAATAAACACAAAGAATTTTCAGTCCATGGTATTTGTCCTGAAACATCTCCTAGAAAATAATGGTACTTTCCTTACAATTTAAATATATATTTTATATAAATATATATGATGTAGTGGCAGGATATGGAGCATAAAACTAATCCCAGTTCTTTCTTCCACATTAAACACATAGAAGAATTGTTGCTAGAGTTTTCTTGCCTTGCCCACAGTCAGGACAACTCTTTGTCACCTGCCAGTCCCACAGACACTCAGACCTAACCAAGTAAACACAGAGACTTATATTGCTTACAAACTGTATGGTCGTGGCAGGCTGCTTGCTAACTGTTCTTATATCTTAAATTAATCCATTTCTATAAATCTATAACTTGCCACGTGGCTTGTGGCTTACGGGAGTCTTCACATGCTGCTTTTCATGGCGGCAGCTGGCAGTGTCTCTCTGCTTCAGCCTTCTGCTTCCCAGAATTCTCCTCTCTCCTTGTTCCACCTACTTCCTGCCTGGCCACTGGCCAATCAGTGTTTTATTTATTGACCAATCAGAGCATTTTGACATACAGACCATCCCACAGCAGACCCATGTCTTCTGTTATTCAGAAAAGGAATATTTAGTTGACTTAAGTGAATTTTCCAGTTCTGCCATTTGAAATACCTATTCACTATTTCATTGATTATTTACTTATCAATATCATATCAATATGCTAAATTTGGTTTTGAGTTCTGACTATGTAAGAGAGTCAATATAGCAAATACATATAATAATTAATCCAGGGAAAGTCAGTAATCATTTTAAAAGAAGTACAGTCTACTAAAATAGAGCTTCCCTACTAAGATGAAATAGACATGTCTAGAAACTGTCAAATTTTGCTCACTGAAGGAAACAACTTTTCAACATAATTTTTCATTATATTCCCAAAGCTAAACAAACTTTCAAACTCCCTACAATATTGACAAATAATGTCACAATTAATATTGTGTGGTCTGTAAAAAAGCACAGTGAGCAGAATGTCATATTCTCAGGGTTGTGGTTAGACTAGGTTCACAGTGGGGCCCCGTGAGCACTCCGTTTACCAGCGAACTATGTTACTAAATAAAAACCCACTCATCCCCACTTCTACATCATTTAAATGATAGTAATTTCCAAATATATGAGTGTGCTCATTTTAGCAATTATAAAACTGGCATTCCTTTTTGATGTCTCATACTAAGTAATAGGAATCAAACTCAACACATGAAGTCATGATTTTCTTGCTCAGATTACCCCTCAAACACAACTTTATTATTGAAAATCACAACACTGTTAACCATGTTGCTTAATGAGGATCCCTCAGAATTATCCAGCTCTATGCCCTACACATCCATCATCCCTTTGTAGGTGTTCTTTTTCACCTGAACTAGGATAATAATTTTATCATATCTTACCCCTGTGTGTTCTTGTACATCATCTAATTATTCTCAAGGTACACTATGAACATCAACTGTCATCTAAGATCACTTACCACAAATTTGCTTATGAGCTTGAAATGTACTATCTTTACCCTTTCTATTAACTATTCATCATTTAATTTTCATCTCAAGCTTCATCTTTCCATAGAAGCCTTTTTGGTAACTCTTCTTAAGTTCAATCACTCTCATTGCACCATGAACCAGTAGTTAAAGATATTCCTTCTCAATAGTTTAATATCAATTATATTATTGAGTAACATTTATTTTTTCCTATCCTATCCATCACATTAAGTTCTATAATGGCAAGGTCATATTAATCTTTTGTTTAATGTCAAAGAATACCAGCTCTCAATAGATATTCTGTTACTATTCATGAAAAGATTGAATATACAGTTCTTGAAGACCTATGTTACTAGGTCACTATAGATCACATGTAAGCATTTCTATTGTCTTACATACCTTAGACACATGGTATTCTTTCACTTATGACAAATTTTCCTTCATCTTGTAGTAGACCAAAGACTAATAATTGTATTGGGACTATTTGTTATTAATATAGATGACCTTTCTTACCTTAATGCATGAGTTGAAAGTAACTTTCTCATGATTCCTCACCTGACCACTTTATGCATTCAATCTATTTATTGTTATTTTAAGTTAATGTGTTTTCTTCTCATTGGTCATCAGAACTGTGTGCTTTTGCCTATTATGAGCTTCCTATGAAAAAATACCCTTTTATTTACCAATATATGCTCAAAATTTATTTCAGTTTTAGACATAAAGGAACTTCATATTTATTCTAGTAAGCAGAAAATCCATATGACATAAGTAAACGTATAGCCCAGTTCAAGAATTTACTCATTACATTACTTGGATCCCTTTTGATTAATGGATAAGGATGAGTGGAATGACCAAAATCCTATGGTTAAAAGGCTTAAGTGTATTAAGGACAGCGTAAGTTTGAGCAAATGCCACTGCAGACATGGGGCAGGAACACAGAATTCTATTATCCACAATCACACAAAGGCATTTGAAGAAAACTAAGTGGAGAAAAATGTAGATCACCAAATGTAGATGGTTTCCAGCAGGTTTTAAGCTAAAAAAAAAGTTTTAAATTTTAGGAAACCAAGGTTTTTGGTTAAATAATTTCTTTGAGGTGTTTCTTTCTAAGATTTGTGTGACTATTTCTGGTGTTGTGAAATGTATTAGTCCACAAAGTATGTCTTTGAACAGTGTAGGGTATGGATATAGGCAAAACTGGATTCTAATTCTATTTCTATAATAGTAATTTCCTATGTAAGTTTGGAAGTGTTAAGGTGTTCTCAAATTAAAATATAAAGCATAATTATTTACGTGATTGAAAATGACATTTTAATTCTTGAATTTTATAATTATTTCTAACTTTATAGTCACAAACTACATACTCAGTGAATATTGCTTTACTTTTGATTTATAGAATTATCCAGAAACACCAAATAGTAAGTGAACTGGATAGGCTCCTGAGATGCCTGCCAAAAGAGTAATGTTTCCAGGGAGCTCAATGTTGCTAGACAAATAGCAAACTATCAATGCTTCTCAAAAATGCTGCCTTAATTAAAGAAGGGTTATATTTTTTTCATTTTATGTATATGAATGTATGTAAGAAGAATATTTTGCTCTCTTCAACTGGACTTCTAGAGCTTGACCTGGTCCTTGGATGAGGCTTTTTGCATGTTTCCATGTGTTACTGGATGAAGGCTCTTTGATGACAGCTAGGACATTCACCAATCTGATCACTGGGATAAGTCAGTTCAGGCTGGTGAATGAACTAGCTTTTTGGAGCCCATTGTCTGTGGTGGGACACCTTGTACAGCCTTCATGTAGGGGGAGAGGCTTTGACCTGTCTCAACTGAATGTGCCAGACTTTGCTGACTCCTCATGGGTGACCATACCTTTTTGGAGGAGGGGAGAAGGGAGTTGACTTGGAGGGGGTAAGGGTGGCAGAGAGCACGAGGAGGGATGGGGGAAAGGATCTGTGGTTGGTATATGGAATGAATAAAAAATTTCTTAATTAACAAAAAGAGGAATATTTTGCTTAGCAACATGGAGTGTGGGGAATAGTTTTTGAGTAAAGCTTACCAGAAAGTGTGTTAGGCTTTACCACGCTTTCACAGGATGTACAAACATAGGACACACACAGACTTTTTAGGGACAACAGATTATAACAGAGAACAAAATGTGTCCTCTCATTCTTTCCCTGGCTTTTAAATAAGATCAAATTTGATAGGATGATGATCTTTTAAATTATATTATATTTTATTTTGTTATGTTCAAAAAATTATTTAAGTTGACTTTAATCACAACCACTGCATCCATTTCCAAATTACATAGGTCTATAGCATTATGAATATAAATAAATTATGACAATCTCAAGTAAAATAAAATGAAATAAAAAGAACATACAGTAAATGAATTAAATAATTTTGAATTTAAAAATAATGTCATATATTTAAATGATATCATTTGCAAGGAACATCTGCTTATTTGTCCTAATATATTCCATTAGCTTAATATTAAACAAATATAATGGATTCATACAATAATATTAGTAAATCAATATGAGTTAACTTTATTTTTTTATGAGTTAACTTTAAAAAGAGGATACTACTTAATATTATGTTGTTTTTCCTAAAAATAGACGGTTTTTCTAATAGAATGTTTATGCTATGCTTGTCTCTTAGAGCAATAACAAATTACATGCAGTTCATAAACACCAACAGTGCACATGAGAATACAGTTCACAAAGCTTGGTTTGTATCTGATTTCCACCCATTAAGCATTTAACAAAGACAACTTCCATGTCAATTTGGAGATGTTATCCTTGATTTGAAGAATGACAGTTGTCAATATAGAAGCTCTTATATGTTTCCTGTAAAATATTTTTCTAAAAAACCCTAGTTAGCAAGGCAACAGTAAGAAAGCTCAAAATTTTGGGAGGACCAAGTATTAGGAACAGATTTATGAATTGAAGAAAGTAAAACTATTTTGCAATCATTTGTGAATGTATGTTTTCCTGAGGAAGTATGTAAATACTTACCTATGAGAAATCTGTTAAATTTGGTTTTGAATATACTTGTCATCTCTAAAAGTTTTAAAAATAATTAAAATAAAGAATTTGTTTTCTTTTCAAAGTTTGGGGATATATTTAAATTAATACTCTCCATTTAATTTAAAAGCTCCTGGATGTTATCTTTTCATGAATAGAAGCTTATTTCCAAATCAAATTTTGAACCATGTACTTAAAATACTATTCAATTAATATTAATTTAGGTACCATACAACAGAGGAAATTTTTCTGAAAGTAGTTTTCCACAGATAGCATATATAGTAAATATGTTTGTTTTTATTGATAGTTACCATGAAATTCCACTACCATGCATGAATAAATGTACAAAGTATATTATGTTATTCATATGTATGTATTCAATGGTTTTAGTTTAAAATTCACTTATTTTATAATGTACATAGCATTATCAGAATTGCAGCCATGGTATTTATTCTCATGAGTCACTTATATCAAGTACTGGAAAATTCTCAAAATTTGTAAAGTAGTTTTTAAGATTTTGCATGTTCTATGTTTATGTATGTCTCTCTGTGTATGTGTCCACAGAGGGCAGAAGAACACAGATGGTTCCCAGGAAAATTATTCCCTGATGTTTTTGGAGGTTGTAAGAGGCCCTAAATAGGTGTTGGGAACTGAACTTGAGTCCTTTGAAAAAGTAGAAAATACTATCAATCAGGGCACCATCTCTCCAGCTACTAAAATAGTTTTAAAGAAAATCTTTAAAATAAAATTGTAAAACCTTCCTTATAAAATACATAGATATTATTAAACTATTTTATTTGTTATTACAAGACTGTCTTAGAACATAAAATTGGGGGGGTAGTCATAAAACATTTGTTATACATGCTGTTAGACCACTATTTACTTTTTGTTACTTCTTTTTTTTTTTTTTTTTTATAAAATGTAGTTCTTTTTTTTTTAAGTAAATTTATTTTACAACATCATTTAGTTCAACATAATAGCCACAGATTCCCCTGTTCTCCCACTCTTGCCCCCCTCCCACTCCCCCATCCCACCCCCCATTCCCACCTCCTCCAGATCAAGGTCTCCTCCGAGGACCGGGATCAACCTGGTAGACTCAGTCCAGCCAGGACCAGTCCCCCCCTCCCAGACCGAGCCAAGTGTCCCTGCATATGTCCCAGGATTCAAACAGCCAACTCATGCAACAAGCCCAGGACCCGGCACCAACACACGGCTGCCTCCCAAACAGATCAAGCCAAATGACTGTCTCACCCGTTCAGGGGGCCTGATCCAGTTGGGGGCCCCTCAGCCTTTGGTTCATAGATCCTGTGCTTCCATTCATTTGGTTATTTGTCCCCGTGCTTTATCCAACCCTGGCTTCAACAATTTTTTGTTACTTCTTATGTGTTTTAATTTACAACTAACAATTCATCAAACTAGAGAAAGCTCACATTATACAAATTATAAATAAAGTCTTCTGATTCCGCCTCCAAACATTTCGATCAAGGCAATGCTCATCCTTGACGAATCCAGACGGAACAAAATTGCCTTTCTATTTTCATTATAAGCTGTGCTTTATAAATGACGAATATGCTGAAAAAATGCATGCAATTTTGACCTCAAAATTGCAGACCGTTAACTTTAAGAACTGTGTTGAATAACCTCTTTGAAAACGTTCAAAATTCCTGGGCATCATCCAGAAAAGCAATTAAAAAATGGCATATGTGAGAGTGGGGGAATAAAGGGGCCCATAAACTCATGCTGCTAAAACCTTTGCCATAGGGAAAAGAAGCATTAGCTGCATTTAATAACCTTCCATATCCTTACTACAATCACCTTAGAAAGTCTTTCTCTTAAACACACGATAAAGGAAATGCTCCATTCTCATTATAGTTCATTTGTATTGATTTAACACCGCATTACCTTTGAGGGTTTTGATACACTGTATTGAATTCATAGAATTATAGAAATTAGAATTGTAAAAGGCCAATTGGCTCATCTTGCTCAACTCATTAGTGAAAGATTATTTGGTGTAGCATATTATCCAGTGTTTAGTCAAATTTTGAATTAGTTAACCAATAGTACTTTGGGGACATAATCTTAATGATAAGAAAGCTTAGGGCATATACTTTTCATCATAAAAAAAGTTTAACTGTATCGTTATCATGGGATTAGTAATTTGGGTAGATATTTCTCAACATTTATGTAGTTTTCCATAAGGTAATTCGCAGTAGAAATATGACCTAAGTATGACTAGGAAATACGCACTTTAAAAATGGTTCTTATTTTCAAAGATGAAAGATAATTCAGTTATTTTAACAAAATATAACATTAAAAAAACTGTGTGAAAACTGATTCTGTTCTTAATATTTGAGTCACAAGAAACCTATCAACAGCTGCTACATTAGCCCATATATAGATGTATGTATGTGTATTTGATTATATATTAGAAAACACACACATAATAAGTGTGTGTGTGTGTGTGTGTGTGTGTGTGTGTGTGTGTGTGTGTGTGTGTAGCACAGAATCTTCAGAATATGTCAAAGCAACCATTACAGATTAATATTTCACAAGCGGCATATTCAAGGCATTTTACTTCAGTAAGTTGAATGAATTCCCCAACCCTTCATGAAATCAGTCAATCTTGAATCTTCTGAAACAAACTATTGTGTCTGTTTCCTACATTTAGCATGGAAACTAAGGTGGAGAAAATGACAATCTTTTTTCAAATCCAGCTGCAATCCATCCTCTAGAAATGTACACTGACTTCTGTCAGTGACTCAACATCATAATTAATGTCCTCTTCTGACAGAAATCCAATAGTTTCAGAAAGAATTTTTTTTATAGAAACAGACAATTTTTTTTTTTAAAAAAAATCATTTTAAATTGACTCAAATGAATCCTTGTAAGTGTATTTAGCTCATTTACTTCTGTATGCTTCCTTGTAGAAATGAAATAGTTTTAGGCAATAGACAATCATTATTTCAATTTTTATTTCTTCTTGCCTAAATAACTTATTATAGGTTTTTACAAAGTCTTGTGTTTGGAAAGTTCCCGCTGATATCTTTATCCTACAGACACACACACACACACACACACACACACATATCTGTATTTTGGCAATAAACTAATCTTGATGAAGCTAACAGTAAATTTTAATGTACTCATTTCAAACTAAATTATTTTACAATGACATATTTTTGTTCTCTTATCATCCACAGTATCTTTTCTGATACTAGTCATGTCTCTTTTATCCATGTTCTTCATCTTTTGTAGAGTGTTTCTTTTTCAAATATTCTGTCTCAAAAAACTTTCTGTTCAACGTTATTTTTACTTTTTTGTTGTTGGGATCTGTTTTCTTTCTACATAATACAATTTTCCAAAGACACCTTGAAGAAGCATAGAAAAAATATCATCTTAACATTGGTTCAGATTGTTCTTCTTCATTTCATAGATGTCTCTCCCATTGTATTTAATTATCAAGTGTTACACTATCATTTTTCCTGATTATTTAGACTGTTAATATTCATAAATGTGTCTGTGTTGTGAAAAGTAGTATTTTGATGAACTCCATATTAAATAGATACATATGAGGCATAAAAATATCCATGTATTCATGAGTACATGATAATCTTTACAGGTCATTCTAAGTGTATACTCTTTGTGATTTTGTAGAATTTAGAATTAAAAAGGAGAAATAAAAAATGTATTTCAATAAATAGAAATAAAGAAAACATGAGAAGCAGTGTCTAACAGAGAAAAGTGTATAATTCACAAGTATAGTCATAGTTCTCTTTAAATATGCCATTACCTGATTGAGGAGCCACATTATGCAAATCTCTGCACTGGGTAGTGGTGACACATTATTTTCTTTCCCCTAATGTTAAGCAAATGTGGAAGACAACACTTCTGTTGAGATATTCAGTGTTTTTGTGTGGTGAGCAGTTCTTTGCTTCCAACTGCTTGGGGCCTATACAAAAAGCATGCAGAAATAGCAAAAAACATTACTGAAATCCAGGAAAATAATAGCAGAAGGTATCACACAAGCAGATTGGAACATGTCAGAAGATATTCATTCAGACGCTGAGTACTGTCAAAAGATATATAGAGGGGCAGGAGGTTGGGAGTACGCATCTATAATACATGCATAACAGGACAAACGTGAGTGCAAGACCATCGTGGGCTACAGAACTGAGACACTTTCTCACCAAACAAAACAAAGGAAAAATTAAGGAAAGAAAGAATGAGATTAGCCATCCAAAAATGTTTATATCCCAAATTTGCTCAATTGCAAGGATACAATGCCAGATAACAAGATCTATTAAGAAATACCATGTAACATACTGAATGTTATATGTAAGTCTTGAACTATTTTATTATTTAAGAATGTTATTGTTGTTTCCGAGAAATGACGCTCTATCAGGAGTGATTTTATATACACAAAATATTTGGTGAGCTCTAATTAAAAAAAAAAAAACCTCAGTTTGTAAACAGGAAAATAATTTCTTTTTCACTTATGTTCAATATCTGAGTACTAACTAATTAATGAAAAATAGCTGAAGAAGCAAAAAGAAATGTTGCAAACTAAATTGATTGTAGCATTCTTTTGTGCATGGTACACTTCATTACAATGAAGCAAAAAATCTAAAAGGTCAATTATACTCAGAGACTCAAAAACAAATATCATTTTTAAAATCACTAGGCCAACCTGGGCTACCAAGTGAGTTCCAGGAAAAGGCACAAAGCTACACAAAGAAACCCTGTCTTGAAAACCAAAAAAAAAAAAAAAAAAAAAAAACACTAATGACAGAAACAGTGGGCATGAAATTGGGAGACAGCAAGGAGGAGTGTGTGGAAAGTGTGGTACAGAGAAAAGGGAAGGAGGAAAATGATATAATTATATTTAAAATTTGAAAAATAAAAGTATAATGAAAAAAGAACCATTTTAACTGTGGGTTAAACTGTGGGAAGTGACTAGTGAAACAGTAGGAATTTGGCTCCCAGGGAGGTAAACTGAGGGACAATAACTAAGAAAATGTTGATAGAAAAGAGACAGAGAGAAAGAGGCAGAGACATAGAGAGAAAGAGAGACAGGGGGTACAAAGTAAGTAACATCTTTGTAGATGAAGACCATTCTCTTCAAGAAATGTAAAAAAAAATCTTTAAAAATGAATATTTTTTATGTATGGACATTTTCTTTACAGAAGGAAATGCATGCTCTGATTTTACTAAAATAGTGGAAGATCAAAGAGTCCTTGCTAATGTTTCTTGATTGCTCAGCATAAAGCCTGTATCAAAAGTGTATATTTTACTTGTCATTATTTGATCCCATTCAGTAATCACAATTCAAAGCTGTAGTTCCTACAAGCATTCCCACTGGGTAGCATTAAATAAACCACATACTTCCCAGTAAGTCCTGTTCCTCCACATAGAATTTTCCAGCTCAAATTAATATTATTGCTGATGTTGAGAAGCTTTAGCTAAGAGCACTTAGGAGAGGTTCATATAATCTGTATTAAATTAAAGAACATTATGTTAAATAATGGCACAGAGAGGAAATACAGAAAATATAACCCCTGAAAACAGCTGTATTATTTGAAGAAGGATTGTGAAGGCAGCGTGGAAGGGATATAGAGTAGCTGGTGCAAATGGAGGGTGTTTAATGTTCTACTGTGGTTGGGAAAATTACTCTATCGTGAACAGAGAAAAATTAGGGGAAGCTTTTACTCCCAAAGTAAGCAGGTATTAAAGAATGAAAGACAAGAAGCCAGGGAAAGGCTTTAAACCTTTATAATGGCTACTATTTTTTATACAAAATCCTTGTCAGTGAAACTGATTGGAAGTGATAGTTGAAATGTGA
Source organism: Peromyscus leucopus (assembly GCF_004664715.2). NCBI lineage: Eukaryota > Metazoa > Chordata > Mammalia > Rodentia > Cricetidae > Peromyscus > Peromyscus leucopus. The sequence goes on along the minus strand of NC_051077.1, from coordinate 35,590,137 downwards.
AGAAAATGAAAGGATTCTTGGAGGAATGATATCAAGAAACAAAGAAAAGGCAAATCAATCTGCCCCCAAATGCACATTTCTGACTGTTGACTACAGAGCACTGAATGCTGTTTTGATGATCTGAGTTGTAGAGATGCTGCTGAGGAGCTGGAGCTCTGCATCTCAGGGTGACATCTTATCAGAGGTCACATCTAACTAAGAGAAGCAATACACAGTGTCTATAAAACATGAATCTACATGGAATATATTAACTACATGAATACTCCGGAACCTCAGAGGAACAAGTGGCCCTGGCTCTAACCTGGTAGGGGAGCAAGTTAGAAATCAAGCAAAGGGAAGCTGGAAAGGGAAAATGGGGCAAGATATCCTCACATTCATTGTATATTTGTATGAAATTAAGTCAAGAGTTCATCCACTCAGACTTTCTAATCATTGCTGACTCTTGTTAACTAATATCTGATCATCATTGTAACATAGTAATTAATTTGTGGTGGCCTGTAGAATCAAGGTTGGTGCATCGCTCTGCCCATCCAAGCAAGTTTCCTCCTCTGTCAGGAGAAAATGAAAGCATCAGTCCTTGGAGCCACTGAAGAGTAGTTCCCAGCAAAATTTTGCATATACTTTTACACATACATTTGCGTAATCTCTTTGAATAAGGAGCAGCATTGGTGAAAGTTATAGGTATCTAAATATAATCTCTATGTAGATATTAGGGAAACATGTTTTATTAGAGAAATGCTTTTTAATTCCTTCCCAGTCCCTGTCAAAGACAGTTATTAATGAGAAGATGGCAGAAAATTTGGCTAGCTGGAGTTACATACTGAGACCATGTTTCTCTCTCTCTCTCTCTCTCTCTCTCTCTCTCACACACACACACACACACACACACACACACACACACACACACACACGCACACAAGCACACACACTGAGGAAAAAAATAAAAAATAAAAAGAGGGGTCAAATAATGTTCTCGATACCTTTGTTTACCATTTCTACAATTCAAACTGTTATTATTCTAATCATATAAGCTTGCTAGAGAAATATCTATCCTTGCCTCTTTATTGTATTATCTCCATATCCTTATGATACTCTTAAAACTACATCTTCATTTTATTGTAAATCTTCTTATTCTTTTAGACCCCTATGCAGGATGGAATGCTATGCAATAGAATTCTGTTTGTGCCCTCATTCATTGCAATTAGCTTCTTCCCAATACAACCAGCAAATCTTACCACACATAGTCAATGAGAACTTGCATCATAGTCAAAGGACAAAATGCTTAATAGGGTCATCATGTCATCATAATTTTGGGATTTCCTTTTTATCTTCCTTTTGCTCTTTCTAGTAATTTTTGTTATTGTTTTCTATTCTGTGTAATCAACAGATGAACTTAAATGTAATTTATTAAAGCAAGGGAAAATGTTACAATTTTATTTTGAACACCACTTCACAAGGACGAACATAAAGAAATACATAAAGTTCCTATGTCTAATCTTTCTCATTATCCACCTTATTTCTCTTAGAATCACATACAGAGTGTGAAATCTAAAGTTCTGATATATATCTAGCTGAAAAAAGCCACTGAGTTATTTAAAAATTTGGATTGTGTATTTATGATTAAAAAGCTACACAAAGCTCACTAGAGGTTAGATACATAGCCGAGCTCCAAGAAGGAGAATATCTGAAGCAACTCAAATTATCAGCCATCTGTTCATGTGAACAGCCAAGAACAGAAAGCTTTTTCCACACATCTACCCAAGGACTTGTGACAAAAGACCACTGAGCAGCACAACATCATCCTTTAAAGAACTGCATTCATTTTCTAGTTTTACAAGTAGAAATTAATTCACTCTCAGTGGAGTAGAAACACGTCATTCAGTTTCCCGTGCTTTCTGGTGACTAGAAATGTGAAATGAATTTGTTTGCATACTCTTTCTAAAGGTGAAAATGAAGAATCCTGGCCGTCTCCAGTATGCAGACACTCTGCAGCATACCTTGGTTTATAGAAGCATTTTATAATTTTATATATAACTTTATGTATAGTTTATTCTTGCATTTTCTCATGACCTTCTATCTGCCTCTTATCCAATCTCTCTCTCTTTTCACTTATAAATAAACCAACCATTGACTTGAAAACTGATCCTCAAGTTTTAGTTTAATTGTACCCAAAATGATACTCTTTCCACATCAGCTCTTATATAAATCTACCAACATTAATACACACACATATTATATATTGGTATATTGGTAATACATGATGTAAATTCTTATATCCATACAGTGTTCAAATTGAGTTTTACTAAACTACCATTATTCCTTATTTCCTTTATGAAAACATGTCATTTCAGAGCTGGAAGGTTGGCTCAGAGTTTAAGGGCATTTGATTCTCTTGTCCTTGTCCTAGATTTGGTTAACTGTACAAAATGATGGCTCACAACCTATTGTGACTCCAATTTCAAGGGTTCCAATGCCCTCTTCTGGATTCTCAGGACACTAGGTACTAATATGGTATACACATATACCTACACATAAAACATGAATAAAAAGATATTTAAAAATGTTATTGTACAACATCAGCCGAAGTTATCAGCAATTATCTTGTAAGATTTTAATGTCCTATTCCTACTATATGTTATCATTCATCACATAGATTTTAACACTTATTAGCTCTTGTCAGTCACTAAATATTTTCATTTAAAAAATTTCCAGTCATTTATATATAAACATAAATATCTATATTTGCTTGAATCACTTATTTTTATGAGAGCAAAAACAACAAGGGATTGTTTTCATTCCTTGCTAAAAAAATTTAATAAACATTAACCCAATTAATTATTATTATCCCTCAGGATATTTTAGTTCTATTCTCTAATAAACATTATGCCCTATAAACTTTTCTACTTTTTTTTGGTAAAATATCTATGTTATGAGTCTGATACAGAGTAGAAATGCCAGTTAATCACTTTTGTATCTTCCCGAGGAAGCTACAGCAGAAGTTTGTCATTGTTTAACCATGACACTGGGCAGCATCTCTTGCAGCTATAGGTAAGTGCCTGTTTTGATATGTCACTCTTAAGCAACCTCCAGTGCTCAAGTAGAAGCAAGTTCTGTTTTCACCATGTCACTCTGCAGGGTATTATTGGTAGAGTATACTTTGATGGGATAGTAGAGGCAAGTGACGTTGTTACATCACGTACCACACTTGACCCACTCTGCACATCAAACGTCTAATGAGACTGACACAGAGTTATAATCTAGAACCTTGATTTCGTAACTGTTTGTTTTGATAGAGAAATCCTACACCCAAGGCTTTGATAATAGAGATGTAAGATATTGTGACTGCTCTTTGAGGAAAACTGTACGATGTTTGTGTCCCCTCAGTGTGGTTATGGATATTTTCCTAGGGATGTGGATTTCAAGGGTGGTTATACACCTTCTTAGAAATTGTAGGTTCAAGATGATAGCCTATGACAAAGAAAACAGAGTTTTTGAATAGCAAGCTTTTAATCTCGAAGCTTGTTTATAAGACCATTGTGGAAGCTGCAGTGAGGCATGGGGTTGTGAGTTGGTCAGTCCAGTGGACCCAAAAATGAGGTGGCAAGGGTTTCTCAGGTTAGACGTACCTCACTTACTACTTCTAGACAGTAGTACTCACACCTATGAGGTGATGTTAAAGAAGAAAGTCAGACAACAAAAAGCAGGGAAGGAAACAGCTATCTTCTGGCACTTCTGACCTTTGCACTGAGACAGAATCAAGAACAGTTTTCAGTTTCTGGAAAAATAATAGAGTAGAATTGCTGCTTTCCCAATACCTGCTTTAATCTGCCTGACTTGTTTCTGTCTCCTGATCTTGTCAGAAATATCATGAGTTCAATGTAGTTCTAGGCTACATCATAAAAAAATATTTTGAAAAGAGATAAAATAAATTGAACAAGATGGATAAAAGTATATGTGTGTATGTATATGTAGAATTAGATGGATAGAAAAATATATTAGATAGATAGATGATCGCTAATTAGTATATATTCTCAATACATGTGCAAATTTAATGAAACCAACCATATCATATTAAGAATAGGGTACTGATATTACTTTATTAATTCTAAAATGAATTTTTTCTATACAATATAGTATGTTTATGGCTTTCCCTCTTCCAACTCCTCCAACATCTTCCCCAACTCCCTACCCACCCAAATCCACATTTCTTTGTTCTCTTGCATACTATACAAACAGACATCCACTAATAATAATAAATAACTAATAATAAACAAACCCAAATGGATAATCAAAGTAACAAGAGATAAAGAATAAAACACAAGAACCACATACAGGTTTAGAGACACACATGTAGGCAACAACAGAAATCCCATAGTAAAACATAACACTGGAAACCATAATATATACACAAAGACCTGTAAGGAAAAGAAAATAAAGACAGTGCTTAGACAAAGCATTATAAAATAATAAAAAAAAAATCTCCACAAGTGCTTCTGAGTTAGTTTTGTGTTGGCCTTCTAATGATGAGCATGTGGTCTATCTTAAGATAAGTTTGCATATACAGTGAGATTCCATTGGAAAAGTAATGTTTCACTTGTGGGAAGTTATGATGTAGAAATGGCTTCTGGGTTAAAGATACGTCTTGTGTCTATGTCCCCTCTCATTGCTGAAATACCACCTGGCTTAGACCACTGTAAGCCTTTGTGCATGCTGTCACAGTCTTTCTGAGTCACTTGTGTGTCAGTCCTGCTGTGTTTGGAAGACCTTGATTCGTTAGTGTCCTCCATCCTCATTGGCTTGTAGATTTCCTCTACCTCCTCTTCTCCAGGGTTCCCTGTGTTCTGGGAGGAGGGATTTGTTCCAACTTAGCACTGAGGGTTCCAAGGTCTTCCATTCTGTTTACAGTTCCTTATTGTGGGTCTCGGTTTTTGTTACTACAGGAGAAAGTTTCTCTCGTGATGGCTGAGCAAGACACTGATCTATTAGCACAAAAGAATGTTTTTAGGAGTCATTTGGTTGCTATGTTTCTTTAGCCGAACTGTAGTATTTGACTTTCCAGCATATTCCTTTCCTATTTAGTTACAGTTTATTGGCAGTGCTGGGCATGAGTTTCACCTCATGGTGTGAACCTTGAACCTGATCAGATAGTGGCTGGTTACTCCCACAGGCTCTGTGCCTCTATATCACTAATGTATCTTGAAGACAAGTCACCCTTGTAAACTGAAGGGTTTTGAGCTGGATTGGCATCAGCATTCTCCTTCATCATCTTGTGTAGTGCCTTCCAGTGCTGGCAACACTAGCCAGATAGGTAAAGGCTCTTTCTGTGAACTAACTTGACTTTTCCACTTTCAATGAGTCATGTAGGTGTTATCTTCAGCAACAGGGCTTTGTCATCAGTTTGAGGAGAGCAACAATAGCCTTGGCAATATTGTGGGTTGTTTGGGGGTTTCCATGGGATGCCTTTGGCCAGCAACTCAACTAGATTGAACCCATTCCCAGAAGTGGGGTTTCGTTTGGTGACAAGAGTTTAGTTGGGGCTGTGTCTCCCCCATTTTTGGGTGATTCCACTTAGATTTCTTTCATATATGTATATATTTTAAGAAGATTGTACTGTGTTAATTTTCCATGCAACCCTTCAGTCCTCAGTTTTTAGCTGTCCTTCCCTGAATTTCCTCCCTAAACTTCCTCTACCTTTTCTGTCTTCATCCACCTATAACTGTCTATTATATTTACCCTTCTCCAAGTCCCTTACTCAGTATTTAATGTCTATGATTACGTAGATTGTAGCCTGATTATTGAAGACTTAATCATTTTCTTAACATTCACATATAAATGAACACATGCAATATTTGTCTTTAGGGGTCTGAGTTACCTCAAGATTATTTTTTTCCAGCTCCTAATCATTTACCCATGATTTTCACAATTTCATGTTTTTAACAGCTGAGCTATAGTCTATTACATAAATACACAACAGTTTCTTTATCCATTCACTCATTCATTCATTGACAAACATCTAGACTGTTTCCAATTTCTGGCTATTATGAATAGAGGAACAATCAACATATTGGGGCAAGTGTCTCCGTGACAGGATGAAACAATCTCGCATATATGCTCAAGAGTGGTATAACCTGCTCTTCAGGTAGCTTTATTGCCATCTTCCTAAGGAACTGCCACACTAATTTCCATAGTGGCTGTCCAAGTTTGCATCCCACTAGAAATGGATGAGCATTCACTTTACTCCACATTTTCACCAACATGAACTGTCATTTGTTTTATTGATCTTGCCATTCTGACTGGTAAGAAGAAATGTAAAACTAGATTTGATTTGTATTTCCCTGATGACTAAAAACGTTAAACCTTTCTCTAAGTGTTTCTCAGCCATCACAGCTTCCTCTTTTGAGAATACTCTTACAACTTAATAATTGTGTGGAAATAAAAAAATTAGCCCCTAGAGATTAAGAATGCCATCAGCATTAAAACTACTAATTTTATTATGATTACAAAGCTTCCAATGGGTTTCTAAAAACTTACATATAATATTATTTAAGTTCTTTTCAAAGTAATAATAAAAACAACAAATTTTAGCTGTTTGTAGAAATATATAGATTCTATATTTATTAGATATAGAAATATATTTCATATCAATTAGATATAATAATATCTAATAAATAACTCTCAGCATTGAGTCAAAAATTTATTTATTTACATGTACATATAGGTAGTCAGTATGCCTATATAAACATGTATAGAAAAATATGGATATCTCTTATTTTGTTATGATAATATTTGCCATAAATTTACTAAGAATAGCTATTTAGGTAATATAAGATAATAAAACAAATTTAAATATTGTAAAACTAAATTATGATAGCTAACTATAATTATAAATGTCATTTTCAATTATGTTATGGAATGGTACCTAATGAATTCATACAAAATCAATATTCTCTCTGTGTGTGTATGCAGATGATGTAATAGACCCATCAAATTTATCAATGAATATTTGTTGCCAATAATAAGACTTTTTATTATCTTATTATACAATTTCTGAAGATAAATGTCTTAATATAAAAACATGTCCTATGATTCAAAGGATCAACATATATACATATATGTGTTAATTCTTTATAAACTAAATTTATTGACTAAGTAGCTCAAGTAAGTAAAATGATATGAATTAAAATTAATTGCAAACTATCATGGTATAGTGTGATTGAAAGTGAGAAGCAAACTATATATAGTTGATAGGAAGACTGTCAAGAACAAACACAGAGAATCTTTGTTTAATTCTTGAATTTTATTTTATAAACTCTAAGATGTTATACACAAAGTTACAAAAATATTCAGTCATATAAGATATATGGGCATGGATTTTAAAATGATAAAATGTATTTACTTAGTTTTCCTAACTGCCAGAAAATAAACATGAGTTTAATTTAAAAACTTGAAGTAATAATTTATGTGATAAAAATCAGTAAGAGGAAAGAATCACTGTGATTCCATCTTTAAAGTTACACTGTCTGAACTTACAAAGAAATCCACTCTGCAAACTGTCTGAATCAATGGCTCATTAAGAACCTTTTAAGGGGAAATCAATGCATTTTGACCACTCTCTACACTGAAAATGCATTGGCCACTTCAACAAGCACTTACAGTTCTTTTATAATACTTGTGTTTACATGTTTTTTCCCTACTTTGCCACTTATTATTTATTACATGAACATAATAATTCATTATTTCTGTATTTGGATTTATATTTTGAGCATTTTGATTTTTACAATTTTTGTGAACCTTTATTTTTTGAACAGAATTAGACCAAAAAGTATTACTTTAATCACAATTCAAATCATACAATGCCTTGCCTTGCCTTATATTTACAAGCACAATATTTTCCTTCTTAATATAAACAGAAAAAAATGACACAGCTATAGTAAAAAAGATATTGATGCTTCCATGTAAAATGAATTTTATTTTAAACTATTCAAAACCTCGAAACATGAATATTGTTTTATTTCATCAAATTTGAGTGATATTTTTCAATCGTTTTTAAAATTAGGCAAATAAAATACTTAGCATGTATAATTGACATATTAACAATGTTTTATGTACCATACAAAACACTGACAAAATGAGAACTGCTAATGCTTTACATGATTGTAAAACATTTAAAATAATTAAAATATTAAAATTTCAATGATATGGTACAGAAGAGAGGTCTCTGTGATGAGAATATGCACTGCACTTCCACAAGACTAGAGTTCAGTTCCTGACACTCACACCAGAAGACTCACCACTTCCTCTAACTCCAGATTCAGGGAATATGAATCTTTCTGGGCTTCCTTGAGCACCTACAGCCACATGGGCACACACACACACACACACACACACACACACACACACAGTTAAAATAAATATTTAAAAGTAAACTTAAATCATAAAGAATGAGTAGTTCTATCCAAGCACACTTTGTATTTTGTTATATAATCCATAGACGTAATCAGTGATAAGGGTACTTGAAATATCATGCCTTTAAAGTTGTCTTAAACAGTCATTAACAATTTAATAATTGAAATGTAAAGAAACTAGTCAATAGTCAAAATATTTACAAAGGACAACAGATCTTAATATATCTATCTTAGTAAAATATGCTACTTTATTTCTTATAAATAATTTACTGAGATCCCTCGTAATTAGTACTAAAGTCATCACTATGCTTTCATCATCACCAATTCTAGAACTTTCCAATTACATTTCTATTAGCATCCAATTCTTCCCCATGCTTCTCCCAGTATACCCCTCCTTCCATGAGCTGTAGAAACGTTGTATTAAGTAATCTACTTTCTGCTCTGTGAATTCCTTATTTTGGAGATATCACATGAGTGATATTACTACACAGCCACAGCATGTGGCATTTATTTTTGCCCACTTTTTATCTGCTTAACATAGGCTTTAAAATTCCACCCATGTAGTACCATATAAATCATTCTTGTTTTTTACTTGATATCATGCTGTTGTAAATACTGCTAAGATCTGAGTTGATTAAACAATGATGGATGAGGAAACATGACAGAAATGAAACTGAAACATTTAGAAGAGCTACAGGATTGTGAAAGTGGTGTAAAATGTCACCCTCTGCTCTGTGACATAGTTAACACATCTGTGAACTCACAGAACTTATCGTTACCTGGACACGGCCCACTCAGCCAAAATAATAGCAGATATGTGGTAGATGATCTCCAAGCACTGCCCCATATTGAGGGGCTAATTGTAGTGTATAGATGTTTGAAGGAGGAAAATCATTCTTTGATGAGGATGTGACCAATGTTAGGTTTTGTTTTCCATGCTCTAGTAGGTGGTCTCACACTCAAGTACAAAAAGAGCATTAAATGGACTTAGTAATCAAAACATCAAAGTCATGAAGTTGAAAAATCAGGTTTGAGGGTAATGTGGACAGTTGAATGTTGCTGGAGAGCTTCTCTCCAGGTTCCAACAAACCCCGCAGTCCCACAATCCATGTATAAAATAATCACTCAGACACTTATATTACTTATAAACTGTATGGTCATGGCTTCTTGCTAACTGTTCTTATATCTTAAATTAACCCATTTTTATAAATCTATACCTTGCCACATGGCTGGTGACTTACCGGCGTCTTTACATGCTGCTTATCCTGGCAGTGGCTGCAGTGTCTCTCCCTCCTTCTTCCTGTTTCCCGAATCCTCCTCTCTCCTTGTCCCGCCTATACTTTCTGTCTGGTCACTGGCCATCAGTGTTTTATTTATATAGAACGATATCCACAGGAGTTGAACCCTGGGAAACATTGGATATATAGGATCAAATATCATTGTATTTATGTATGAAATTCCTGAAAATTTTATAAACATGTGAATGCTTCTATAGCTTACAAGATTATAAGGAGGCTTATTTAAAAAAAAAAAAAAAAACTTTAATTGCTTTTGGAGGATTTTGTCTGTTGATGTGTGTACCGTTGACCCTGTCATTTCCAATGATTATTATAGTATAACTCAGTCCATGAATCACAACTAATGCCTCATAGATGATTCTTTTCTGTCTACTTACTAACTGCTGGTAGGTATGGCCTTTCTTTCTTTCTCCAAACAAGCATAATTAGATCCCTAAGAAGGCTCCTTGTTCACATAAATTTCATATTACGTTCTCAAGCACATTCCAGCCATTGCTCTAGAGTTAAGACCTTCTGTCACTGAGTCTCAGACTATCTCTTGTCAAGTAGTTGAAGTTATTTGGATGAGATGGCATGTCAATGCATGTCCCAAAGGTTTTTCATAAATGACACAGAAAGCAGAGAACTGACAGTGAAGAATACGAACTGGGTTAACATTGTGGGACGTTAGGATACATACCTCAAACAATATAATTGAAGCATCATGACAATTTTGAGGTTAACATTTGAAAAACGAATTGGTAGAGACTTTGAAAGCTTTCTGCTATGTCACATATGTACATACTAGTAGACATTTCTATCAGTTTTTTTTTCCTGCCTCAAATCATGAATATAAAACAAACTCTGAATCTCTTAATTTTTGTAGGAATGCTGGCTTCTTATTAGGCCAAGAATTTTGTCTTCCTTTAATGGCAACCACACATGTCCCTTGCCACATTTTACAGACACTAAAATCCTACTATCCACTTTCTCCAATCTCATCACTTCCTACAAAAAAAATGTTTAATTTATTCTTAACAAACACCAAGCTCTGACTACATCTTTCAGCAATTGATCATTGAATTTCTTCAATGATTATGTATACTGAACACACTAAAAATACATTTTTGTTTTCTTTATAAGGTCTCTATTGTAGAGCGTCAATTGCATAAACAATAGAAAGAATGGTTTCTCCCAACTAAAACTCCAATATAGACAGACTAAGCAGAGACTTCAGAGATCTGAAAGACACAGGAAGAGTTTAATGAAAGCCACACTCACCTCTGGTGCTTTGGGAACCTGTACACATGCTACATAAGAAGCAATGGTTGGTGCAGATTCATGTTGTAGGAAAATTCTGAGTTTTTTGTCATTGCTAAAGGGAGAAGAAAAAAACCCATAATGTCCCCAAAGAGTAATTGCAGTCTCTAAGCCACACATAAATCAGCCAGCCATCATCAGTGGGCATATTTCTAGTTCCAGGAATTTAAACAGAGCTTCAGACCAGTCACAGGCTAGCTATTAAATGACCTTCTTGCATGAGTGATGCCTTACAGTAAACAAGCCTCAAAACTGAAGTTGTTTTGCAGATTATTTTTCTTTTCGGTTTCTTTATGGGTGACCAGTGAAATGTATGCTGAACTCTGTCAAGTGCTTTTTTTACATTTGCTGATAGGGTCCTTGTGTTATTTTTCTGTCTATTATTCTTGTAATGACACTTTATTTTTCATGTTGAGTCAACCTTGGTTTCCAGGAATAACTTCATCAAGTTGTTATAAGTTAATGTTTTCAAATTTCATTGGTTTTAATTTTATAACTACTTGCTGATGATTATTCACATTAATTCATATTGGATGTAGATCTATAATTTTTAAATAACATTTTTATTATAAATGCTGAACTGATCTTCTGAACTAATTTTTAAGTATTGCTGTCATTTTTTATTCTAATAATACAGTTTGTGAAATATTAATTATATCTTCTTGAACATTTTGTAGAATTCATTGGAGCATATAACTAGCTCTATAATTTTTTAGACAGTATAAGGGGAGTCCTCTTTAGTACACACACTTCTGACCAGTTATATAGATCCTCTGGTGTAAGTTTTGATGTTTTTCTGACCTTGGTGAATTGATCACTTTAACATTGATTTTTGAATTTACTAATGTGGATATTGTGTTATTAAATGAAGATCTATTGGATCTGTGCTAATGTCATTTCCTTTTGTAAACTCATGTTGGTAATTTGTGCCTTTAATTCTTTGTGATTGTCTTTGATCAATCTGGCAACAGTTAGAACAAATCTAATATGTTTTGTTAAACAGAAAGCTTTGACTTCAATTATTTTTGTTTATATTTAAATTAAGATTTCTTTCTGCTTTTTACCCATTCAAATATTTGCTCTTGCTACAGCTGTAGTTTTGGACTCAGGCTCATTCAGGAAGCTTTATTGGACCTTAAACCTTTTCTGATTTTCTGATTTGACTAACTAATGCTATACACTATACTCTTAGCACATTCTGGAATGTACTATTAAAGACTCTTGCTGCATCATCATTTCCATTATGAAAAATTGCATGTGTGTGTTTATGAGATGTATATGCACAGGAGTGTGCAGAAGCATTCATGCTGAGGACAAAAAAAAATTGCTTTTTTTTAGGGTTTCTTTTGTTGTTGTTTGCTTTTTCGAGACAGGGTTTCTCTGTGTGGTGCCTGTCCTGGATCTCACTCTGTAGACCAGGCTAGTCTTGAAATCACAGCGATCCTCCTAGATCTGCTGCCCAAGTGCTGGGAATAAAGCCATGTGCCACTTCTGCCCCCTTTAGGGTTTCTTGATGATTATACTGACTGACTGGTGAGCTGAGAGATCCACTTATCTTTGGCCACCAATTCTAGGGTAATGAGAAAATGGAGCCACACCTGGTATTATTTGTTGTTACTACAGATTCTAATTTATAACCTCATGCTTTCACATCAAGTACTCATTCTCTTAGCCATCACACTAGGACATAATTTTTTTTCTTTCTTTTCCCTTCATCTTTAATCTCTGGAATTAATTAATTATTTATTTATCATGGTGGGAGATTTGGGCATACCATGGCACATGTGTAGAGATCAGAGGACAAATTGCTAGAATCTATTCTTTCCTTCCACTCCATGAGTGCCAGGAATAAACACAAGCCATTATGCTTGATTTGCAAAAGCCACTGTACCTTATAATTATTTCACCGGCCTTATAATTATTTCACCAGAGCATTGAATGGATTATTTAAGTTCAAATTATTTTGAAAATGTTTATCAGCTATTTATTTTCTATTGTACTTTTTACTGTCCTTTTTTTAATTCAGTGAGGTAGTTAATAACATATTTTTTTTTCTTTTCTTTAAGAATTTTTTTTATTCATTTTACATCCCAACCACAGATCCATTCCTCCCCCCAACCCCTCCCCCCCAAACCCCATCTCCTCCTCTGAAAGGGTAAGGCCTCCCATTAGGTCAGCAAAGTCTGGTACATTCAGCTGAGGCAGAATCAAGCTACTGCCCGCCCTGTATTAAGACTGAGCAAGGCACCCCACCATAGATGATGGGCTCCAAAAAGCCAGCTCACACACCAGGGATTGATCCTAATCCCACTGCCAAGGGCCTCTCATACAGACCAAGCTACACATCTGTGTTTTTATTTTTAATTAATTTAAAATATTTCAAATTTTTCTTTTACATTAATTTTAATTCATTTTTTAAATCAAAGTACTTTAATATCATATTTTATTTCTTTAATGTCTGCCTTAGAATATATGCAACTTTTTGCATATTCAGAGTACCTCAAAACACATTTGTATTCTGTTGAAATTATGGAGAACATTCCATAAGTATCAATTAGGACAATTCTGTGGATAATTTGGTTCAGTTGTGTCAATATCCACACTAATTTTTGGCCCTAATTTTATTTAATATTATGATTGAGTAGAGCTCTGTGACTCTTCCTAAAGACACTGCTCTCTGGCACCCCAAACTTTCACAAGCAAAGCTTGGCATTCTTGACATTCTTCCCAGTTTCTGCAAGAATGCTAGAGGGCAATTAGAGAGAACAAAAGCTTCCTGACAGAGATAGCACCCCATCTATTCTCTACAGAGCCTGACCCCTGCTGCTTGCTTCTGTTTCACTCAGTCTTCAACAGCTTCTGCGTTACCATCTTCATTCTTCCTGCTTTCTTTGGTTATGATTGTGCAAGCAGAGCTTGCCCAACTCAGCTTACCTCTTGCCCAGAATTTTTGACTGGCTCTTGTTTTAATGAAGGTCTCAATAAGTTCACAGGTCGCTACGCATTTCCATTTTGTATGATTTTACCCCGGTAGGGTGCACTTTCAAGCTTTCAAAATCCCCGAAAGAGCCTGGCATTGGTGGCACATGCCTTTAGTCCCGGCACTTGGGAGGTGGAGCCAGGCAGACCTCTCTGTGAGTTCTGAGTTTGAGGCCAGGCTGGTCTAAAGAGCAAGTTCCAGGACAGGCTCCAAAGCTACACAGAGAAACCCTGTCTCGATAAGACCAAAAACAGAACAGAACAAAACAAAAAATCCCTGAAAGAACTGCAAGTCTAAAATCTTCTCTGTACACATGTTGTGTTGAAGACTCAGATATTCAGTGATATATTCAATATACATGCTGAATTGTTTCTATTTGCCAACGTCTGATCTGTAAAACTCTTGGGGATATTAATTTTAGCTATGATTTTTTTCAATTCTCAGATCTTTTATATTCTTTATCATGTTTCCATTTCTCTTGTATTTTACTATCATTTTAGAAATGGTATTATACTGTCCTGTATACCTTTCTGATGCTGTTATGAAGCACTCTGACCTAAAGGAACTAGGAGAGGAAATGGTTTATTTGGCTCTCCAGTCCAGGTCACAAATCATCACTGAGGAAAGTCAGAACAGGAACTCAGGGAAGAAGTTTATGCAGGAACCTGGAGACAGCAATCATGGAGGAATTGTTAGCTGGCTCTCTGTCTGGGTTGCTGGCAGGCTCATGTTCAACCAGCTTTCTTAAACAGCCAAAGACTCCTTGCCTGGGAACTACCACCCACAAAGGCCTGGGCTTTCTTACATCAATCTGTAGAAAACACAATGCTCTCATATTTATGTCCAAAAGCTACTCTGATATAAACAATTCCTCAACTAAGGATTCTCTTCTCAGATGAGACTCCACTGTATTAAGCTGATAGTGAAAACATATAACATTTAATATGTAATCTTGGTATATAATCACTGTCTAATTTCAAGTTTCTTGATGTTTCTCATTCATTGTACTTTTTTCTTTAATGACTTGATTGAATTTTACTTTAAAAACAGACTGAACTATCCTTGAATGCCCAGAACATTTTTTAATAGTTTAGTATATTTCTCTCTCTCTCTCTCTCTCTCTCTCTCTCTCTCTCTCTCTCTCTCTCTCTCTCTCTGTGTGTGTGTGTGTGTGTGTGTGTGTGTGTGTGTGTGCGTGTTAAGTATTTCTTTGAAATGTCAGGTCAGGGCCAAGATTGCTGTAATATTATTCTTGAGCGGTTCTGTAAACATTGCTTCCGTAGCACAGGTTCATTTTCACTCTATGTTTTAGCTTAGCTGAACTGTCATAAGATTTATTTCTTGTAAGTAAGGTGTTAATAAGAAACCAATAAAAAGCCCCAGGTCTGCTGACTTTTAAGCACAGGTGTTTAATCACTCCTGCAATATCTTCACTAGTCCCTGAACCATTCAGTATTTCTACTTTTCCCTTCGTTTCTTTCATTAATTTTTATTTCAAAGAAATTCCCTTTTGATTCGATTTTAATGTTACAGAACAGCTGTTTCTAACATAAACATAGCATTTAAAATTTACCCTAAAGCATATATTACAAAACTTACAATTTTTTTTTAATTTTTATGAAAAAAAAATCAATCACTCATTACAAATGATTTGTTTAAAGTTAAACCTTCATAGCATAGCTCTGGGGTTGAAGGTGTGGCCCATGATTTATTGTAAAGAAAGTTGTAGGTTCAATTTCCAGCATATTCAGAAGTTAATAAAAAATATAAAAACTCATGTAAATTTCTGAAAATCTCATTTCATTTTTTCTCTGTTTTATTAGTTGTTGAGGGATTAATCTTAATTGATTTAGGGGATTCATCTTGCTTTACCTTTCTATGCTTTTAGTTATTTAGTATTAACAAAAATACCTTGATTTAATTTTCTTCAAAAATATGTCACTAAAATTACTAATACTTGTTTTATGTAAAGTAAAAAAAATGTGTACATTCAATTTATTGGTGTACTGAAAAGGAGATTTTTTTCTGCCATTTAGCTGATATGTTTATACTATACATACACTATTTAGTTTTAATAAAATAATTATAGCCTCTATAGATGTACATACAGTGTAGTCATGATGTCAATTGCTTTAATCCTGAGAGTCATTCATTTATCCTCATAAGAATCATTGGGTGAGCAACTGTGGGTTCCTGAGGACATTTAGGAAGTGGCTTGTGAAGGTACATAGAATTTTAAAAAGTAAAACCAGGATAGAAGTACTGGGGACAACATATGCCTTCCTTTATGTTGGATACTAGATAAAAACTTTAAAGCCAAGCTTAAGTGGTAAATAATATTATGAAGAACTGGGTTAGATATGAGTTTTTGAGAAATGTACAGTTATCTTACAGTTAGTCTAAATGATAGAGCTAATAGTATTACTAAAGGAATCATCAGGAATTCTTAACTCATGGAAGGATTTGAATTTTACTCAACTCTTGGTAACACTGCAGCATAAATGCTGATTTCTTGAAAAATGACCTCAAAACATGTAATATGCACACACAGCCAAATCCAGATGCACACACACACATATACATATATATACATATATACATACATACATACATATATAGATATATATGTGTGTGTTACATGGTATAGATATGACATATGTTGTATATGTGTATAGTATGTGTCTTTGGATTGTTTTTATATTCTTTGAAAATGATGTTGAGGAAATTATAGGATAATTATCAAATACTTGCACTGAAGTTATTATGTACATTTTCTTTTAGTTCCCTTAGTTTTCTAAAATCAATTGCTAGATTATTTCTAAAAATAACAGTATAATATTATGCTGAACAACTTATAGCAGTTATATACAAAATTATGGAAAACTCACAAAACAGTGAAATAATGGCTTAGAAGTAAGGTTTTAATGTGCTTCCAAAAGTTGTTTTTCTTTGCTCATGAGAAGAAAACTTTTTGAGCAAATGTGGTTGACTTTATAAAGAAATATTTTTCAGTTGTCTTTAGTGTGAAATTTAAACTTGCAATTGAGTCTGGATTTAAATAACACCTCATAATTATTTGTTTAATGCCCATGAAACTCCTTTTCATATAGTTTTGCACTATGATAACACTGATTGAAGAAAGAAGGTAAGCCAGGTGTTAGCATTTGAAATTTCTTAAATTTTTGTTGCTGTGATAAAGATACTATTGCCAAAGCAAGGAAAAGTTATTTGAAATTATAGCTCCAAAGGGAGAGTCCTTAGGGCAGTGAGAAATTTCAGTAGGTGGTGGAAGCAAGGAGTGGAAACAACACACACCCCCAAATGTAGACAGGAAACTAAAAGTAAACGTAAGGCTCTAACCTCTCAGAGTCCATCCCCAGTGATGTTTTTCCTGTACTATGTCTCTACTACCTAAACGTCTCCATAGTGTTATCAACCAGGGAAAAACTTGTCAAAGTATGTGAGCCTCTAGGGGACATTTCTCATTGTATCCACTACAACACCATGATTCATAAAATGTGTGTTAATACTGAAAAGAATATGTGCTCATATTCTCGATATATTCACTGACTTCATTCAAAAAAAATAGTAACTATTTAATGGATGACATTAACATGAAAGGAGGGAGAAATACAGAGGAGATGACAGAAAATAGACTTAATAGGTATTTTATTATAAGATTAATATACAACAATGAAAAAATATAACAATGTATACAGAATATATATTTTAATGACCTTTGAATTTATTTTATACCCAATATAAATTATAATCAATCTGTTGACTGAATAGATGACCACATATAGCCAAAGAACCAAGACTATAACTAAGAGCTACTGTGTTTTTCAGGGGTCTCCACAGCAGCAGAACCAGCAGAATGCACGACATATTAGGAAGTGGGATTTACTAGGCTAACTTACATCATCCAAGCTGGAATAGTCCTCAGTAAGCATCTGTAGGCAAGAGAACTAGGAGATATGTAATAACAGCTTAGTGCAAATGCTAGAGGCCTAGAGCAATGATGTAAACTGAGTCCAAGGATTATGGCCCAGGGGAGCTGGAGGGCTTGCTCCAGATGGGGTTGATGACCTGGGACTGATGTATGAAATTGGCGCCATGTGACCACCTGTTATTCAAGCAAGTGACTCAAGATAGTTTAAGCCATCTTTATTTGTAGAGTTTCAATGGTTTGAATGAAGAGTTTTACAGGCATCTTTTACTTCATAAGTTTCTAAAAATGGTTGCAATAATTACCAGCTTGTCTTTGCCTCTTTCCCCTTCTGTCTCACAACTCTCCCACCAGTAGCCATTACCTTTTTTTTTTTTTTTTTATTTTTATCTGTATAGTCAGAAGCATAAGCAGTTTTGCAAGTTACAAAGAAACTTTTCTAACTAGGCACACCCACAGGTAGAACAATGTGCCAGGTTGGCAGCACATGCAGTTACAGGGTCATGCAAAATGACAGACAATTTCATCTCTTGTGGTTATGTTTACACTTGGTAGGGTCTGGATTCTCAGGATCAAGTCACCAGCCAATGCTGATTCAATTCATCCTGCATTTTGTACTACTCTGTCTCTTCTGGAGGCATACCAGGATTTCCCATTTATCCTATAGGCAACATAGCTTGGAAACTTACTCTTAATAGTTGGCACTGTTTATTCCCTGTCCTTGTGTCTATCTCTCTCAACCACTTAGGGTCCTGGCACATCAATTAGAAATGAGGGAACAGTGGGTTTCTGGGATTTTGCTTCATTCTCTATCCCTTAAATGTTCCCATTAACTCCTGATATCATTTATTTAATAGCATTTCTTTAAAGTTCTTATGTTTTGGGCTGGAGAGAGGGCTCAGAGGTTAAGAGCACTGACTGCTCTTCCAGAGATCCTGAGTTCAATTCCCAGCAACCACATGGTGGCTCACAACCATCTGTAATGAGATCTGGTGCCCTCTCCTGGTCATACATGCTATATACAAAATAAATAAATAAATAAATAAATCTTTAAAAAAAAAAAGTTCTTATGTTTAAAATCATTCTTTCCAGAACCGTTACGCAAATATGTAATGTTAAACTTCATGACTTAACTGTAGCTCATTCAAGCCAGCAGTATGACTAGTATAGTCAAAGCAAGGAGAGCACACAGGGTCATGCCCAGAATTATGCAGCAAACTGTCCACAGGTCCTTGCCAAGTGCGTTATGGTCTTCAGGCTCTTGCCAAAAGGAGAGCCATTAGTGCTATTCTCAGGCATTGTTCCCTGAAGAAGTCACATGGCTCTTGCCACTGGGGCATTGCTGGTGAAACTTCACATCCAAATGCTGAGAAACTACAGTTGGTTTTTAGCAGGTAAAGGCCTCAACGGAACCTGGAGTTAGATATGAAAATGTGCAGGAGGTTTCCTTTCCCTAGCTTTTGGTCCAACCCTCTCAAGGCCTTGAATTTTGCCACAAACATTCATAGATACTCTTTCTTAGCACCTTGGTCACTTGAGTCACATCACAGTCATTTTTGTAAATAAACTCACAAAGGTACCCAGGAATGATTTATTAATTCTCCAAGTTTTTCTTAGCCCAACCAAATTGACAAGTAAGATCAACCATAACAGCTACCAAAAAGTGAAATGAGAGTTACTCCTCATTCTAAGTTCTTGATCTACCAACCAGAGAAAGACATGTAGCTCTTCTATGACTATGGCTTAACATAATTTAATCTTAAAATTATTTATCAATAAGGTAACACATCATCTATATTTACCAGCTATATTCCTGCTGATACCTGAGTTCATGCAAGAGGAAACAAAAAACCCCAACAAAATTATATAAAATGGGAAACTTGATTGATTCATAGTTTTGGCTAAAGTTGTGCCAAGAGCCATTCTCAATGTGCCCCATTCTCCTTTCCTCTAATAGTATTGCAATGATGGAATGTGTTGAACAAGGACAGATAGTATACCCATGTACATTCCACTCTGAGTCCTGATTAGTCTAGACAGAAGTCTCAGTTCTTGTGTTTCAGGCACACCAGGATCAGAAATTTTATTGGTGGTGGTGAGGGCTTGTCTCCTTTCTTAGCTTAAATATAAAATGAGAGGTGTAAAGGACAATATTCAAAAGGTTATATTTATGACTCAGAGCTCCAAAGTTCCTCACTCTCTGCACATTATTCTCTTCTCAGTTAGGGGTGGGCATTAGTGTCTATTTCCCCTTCCCCATGTCTGCCTTGTCCAGGCAGAAGCAGGTTATGTACACGCTGTCACGGTCTCTGATTTTGACAATCTTTTCAGCTTCTCTTCAACATAGATCTATGAGTTTTCAGAGGTAGGGTTTGAAGCTGGTTGAATATGAGTTAAAGAGGAACTTGGAGGAGTTCAGAGAGGGTAAGGAATATGATCAAATTGTATTGTATGTATGGAGTTTTGTAGAGCCAATACATATAAAACAATCCAAAAGGAAGCTATATTCATGAAGTCTAGTGCCCATATCTCCTTTGTTCATAGCTTAATTATTTTGGGGAAAAATAGTCAAATAGTAAATTGCACTGCTTGATAGGACATAATATATTTTGTTTTCTGCAATTAAGAAAATAGTAAAGGTTACTGATTTTACATACAGATTTGAGAAAGAATGAGCATCTAGAATAGTTCTTAAAATAAAAATCAGTTGTTATTCTTGAATGTGATTCATATAACAGCATCTGGTTGAATGTTCCTTATTTAATAACCCAAATATAATCCCACTGATTTGGAGATACAACTGCATTTAATAGTGTGGACTATAAGCTTAGGTTTCTTTTATTACAGGTAACCCTACACTCTGAAAGGCTAGTATTTTCTTTTTCTTTTTCTTTTCCTACAACCTGAGAATGTAAAACCGAAAATGTGGTAATCTGTCAGAACTTCTAGTCAACCATAATGTTGTAACTAGAATGTGATGGTTAACACTGGCTGCCAAAATGACCAAATCCAGGATGAGCTAAGATATAAAGCTCTAGCCACCTCTGTGATGACTTATCAAATTATATTAGGCTCTGGGCATATTTGTGAGGAATTCTCTAGATAGTTTAATTAAGATCAGAAGGTTTATCTTACCTGTGAGAGACTCCATTCCCTGGCTGGTAGTCCTGGACAGAATAAAATAAAGGAATGTGAAGTGATCTCCAGCATTCTGTCCCCTTTACTTCCTGACCATAAATCCAATACCTCAGCTCTTGCAACCATAAGCCTCTGGCTAGGGTGGGTTGTTCCCTGGACCTGGGAACAGAGTGGGCTAAAGTCAAGTGGTTCCTTTTATGAGTTGCTTTCATCTGATAACAGTCACAGCAACAAGTTACTAATTTCACTGGAAGTTATGGTATTGGAATCATATCAAAGGTTTGTTTTTTCTTTAAGAATTATTTCTACAAGTTCTGTGATTGTAAAATGTAGGAAGGAAAAAATAAAATCTTTTCCAAAACAGCCTCAAAACCATTTTCTTTTTCTATCATTTTCTACTGGTTCAGCTTAGATTTGTCATTAACAATCATTATAGGCCTTGCCTATTGTTTACTTGAAGGCACTGAGACACACATCACCATTGGCATCTAATTTGTTCCATTTCAAAATATTGTGTGCTTGACATACAATAAATCTCAATGTCAGAAAGGTGGGAAATAAAGTTGAAGTCACTCATGGTTTGCAAATGATTAAAACCTACAACTTCAGAGACAAAAAGATTAATTGCTTTACTTCTAAGAGAAAAAAGGACTTCAAGAAGGAGAAAGGAGAGATGGAAGGACAGAAGGAAAGGAGGGACAGTTGGAGGCAGGAAAGAGGAAGAGGGCTGAAGGGGCATGTGTGTGAGTGACTGCATGAAACCACAAAGAGCCCATGCAGGGTGGTTGCAGATGTTGCAGCTTCTGCTTAGAGTGCCCATCTGTCTCTAATCATCACTTCAGCCAGATCGTAAAAGGCTTTCAACTCCATTCTGGAAAGTACTGGCTCTTTTGAATTAGGTCTATAATTATACTTTAAACTGTAGTTATGATTAAATTATACATTTAATTAAATGATGTACTTTTATTTAGTTTATACTTATTTATATTATTTAGTTTATAGATACTCATATATTTGTTTATATTTTATTTTTCCTATATTTAATTAAATTATATTTATATTTTGAATTGTTTAGAAGGGTGTTATTTTAATAATTTAATCATTTATGCTGTCTTTTGTGAGTAACATATTTGCAAATTGATAAATTTGATAATCAATACTAACTGAAAATTTCAGAATATAACTTCCATTTTATATATTAGTATAAAATTCAAGTTTGGAAATTGTGTCTGTTTTACAGAAAGCAACAACTAGAACAAAAGCATATCTTTTAGTCAGCAGTGTTAGAAAATCTGTATTTCCTAAATCATTACTAATGGTACACATTTTACAATTCTGATAATAACACAACTAGTAAGATTACTAGTAATAATATTAATAGAGTTGTAGTAAGAGAGTTAGTTGTTAGTAATAATGTATTGTAAAATGTGGCAAATGTGGTGAAAATGTCGTATGAGTAATCATTGATACTATCAATCATTGTAGTAAACTAACTGAGCATTTGCATTTCCTGCTGAGCTTCACCTTATATTCTATTTCCACTGATGGTGACTCACCACTGGTGTTTAGACATTTCTTTTAAATCACCTTATTAACACTATTACTTTCCCAATATATAAAATGAGCATTAATTTTTCATATACTGTGGTGGTATTGTGTTCGCCAAAATATTGTGTACTCTAATAAATTTATCTGGGGTCAGAGAACAGACAGCCACTAGATACAAAGGCTAGAAAATGGTGGCACTCACACCTTTAATCCTAGCATTCCAGAGATAGAAATCCCTCTGGATCTCTGTGAGTTCAAGGCCACATTGGAAACAGCCAAGCATGGTGACACGCCTTTAATCCCAGAAAGCCAACCTTTAATCCCAGGGAGTGGTGGTAGAAAGCAAAAAGATATATAAGGCGTGAGGACCAGAAACTAGAAGCATTTGGCTGGTTAAGATTTTGGCTGGTTAAGCATTCAGGCTTTTGAGCAGTAATTCAGCTGAGACCCATTCGGGATGAGGACTCAGAGGCCTCCAGTCTGAGGAGACAAGACCAGCTGAGGATCCGGCGAGGTGAGATAGCTGTGGCTTGTTCTGTCTCTCTGATCTACCAGCATTGACCCCAATAACTGGCCTTGGGTTTCGTTTTATTAATAAGAACTTTTAAGATTCCTGCTACAATATACTGTTACACAGACAGAAGTTTATGTATTCTTACCTTATTTTTTGTGTTTAAATTCTGGTAGTTGATATATGAATGCCTTGTCTGTGTGTGTGTGTGTGTGTGTGTGTGTGTGTGTGTGTGTGTGTGTGTGTGTGTGTGTGTGTGTGTGTGTGTATGTGTGTGTGTGTGTGTGTATGTTTTAACTAGGAATTAGTACTATTTTTGAGAATTCTGTAGTTGTGTACAATATAATATATTTTAATCATATATAGCAAATATCTCCTCTCTAGCTTCCCTACACCTTGCCTGATGTATTTCTTTCCTAACTCCATATCCTCCTCCTTGCTGACATAGTGACTGACAGTCCATAATGATGTACAGTCACTAGTAATTATTAATTTGTCTCTTTCAATGTATTTTATTCATGATCAAAACTGACAACTTCAATTTGATAACCTATTACCAAGGCATGATGCCTAGAATCACAGGGAAAATAAAACTCAAATGCATTTTAATGAAATTAGTAGACATACTAATAATACTATAATAATCAGCAAGAAAGTTCACAAAAATTTTAATCTGTGGAAAGTGTAGCATGTCTGGACATGTCATAGAAACAATACCTGCTCCATAGGAGGCCTTTAATTTTACTATTATTGAAAACAGTTTTCTAACTGGCACTGCTTTTCACTCAAATTTCAGCTAAAATCAGCAAATTTCAGTTTTGTCAAAGCTGAGGTAGTCAAGAAAATTACAGATGTATAAGTACTTTATATTTTCTATTCTCTTTTAGTATTTCTGATATATTTTGAGAAAAGTTCTGGAGACATGTTGA
Source organism: Peromyscus leucopus (assembly GCF_004664715.2). Taxonomy (NCBI): domain Eukaryota; kingdom Metazoa; phylum Chordata; class Mammalia; order Rodentia; family Cricetidae; genus Peromyscus; species Peromyscus leucopus. The sequence continues at coordinate 35,566,080 of NC_051077.1, read as the reverse complement.
TCTGTGATTTTGACAGGGAGGTTAAATTATTGGAAAAATAATAATATATTAGTACCACAAAAATCGCACAAAAGTAAAAATAGTCCCAAACTAAGTAGTGATGTGAAACAAATTTCAAGATATGTAACTCACAATAAAATTAAAAAATAACATAGAACTGGGGCAAGTAGAGGAAGAGGAATTTATAATCAGAATATACTGTACAAAAACCCATCTAGTTTCAATAAAAAAATGTATAAAAATAACATAGATGTTAAATTTAAACTTATATATGTATCTTAAAAAATATTTGGCAATAGAAATGTTAATGTAAAGTATAAATAAATATAAAATAGAGTAATTAATTGAGGTTCATTCATTGCAGAATATCTGTGAAATTAAAAAATAAGTATTAAACAATATTTTATAATTTATATCATAGGGAAGAAAAATTAAGATATCAAAGAGAAGCTCTCAAAAGCTGTGCTCTCATTTATGATGTAGACAATGAGAATGCAAAGCTCAGGAAATCAAAATAACATTTTACTGAGATACCACACTTCCATACAAAGAATGAATAAGTGACTTGATAGAAAACTGAAATGGGGGAGGCTATGAAGTTAAATTTTAAATGCCTTGTTTCTCGGGGGTGGCCTTGATCTGGAGGTAGTGGGAATGGGGGTTGGGCTGGGGGGAAGGGGAGGGGGGCAGGAATGGGGAGAACAAGGGAATATGTGGCTGTTATGTAGAACAGAATAGTATTGTAAAATAAAATAAATAAAAGAAAAAAAAGGAAAAGAAATATTAAATGCTGCACAATCAAAAATAAAACAAAGCCAAATTTAGGAACTTAGAAATTAAGTTCTAGTAAATACAAAATGCACGTTAAGAGCAATTCCACAAAAATAATAACATATACTATGGGACAAAAAATGTCATAAAAAACTAAACTCTTAATAAACCCACATTAAAATGAAATGTGTATATTAAAAATTCAAATAGTTTTAGCTTACATTTTGTACATACTCAGGTAAGTGTACACATGTGTGCGAGTGCATGTGTGTGCATGTGTGCGCGCACGTGTGTGTGTGTGTGTGTGTGTGTGTGTGTGTGTGTGTGTGTGTGTGAAAGCATGTGGAGGCCAGAGGTTAATATGGGTCATTACTTCAATTGATGTTGGTATCATCATCATCATCATCATCATCATCATCATCATTATATTTGCACTGGGTTTCTTATAGCATCAAAAGCTCACCAATTTTGGCTAACTGACTGGCAAGCACATCTCAGGGATCTGCCTGTTGCAGCCTAATAAGCAGTATGATAACATTATCAATTAGCTATCTCCTTCATGCCAAAATTATCTTCTTAAAGTATACATTATTAAACATATCTATTCATATATTATAGTTTTAAAAACATTGTAGAAAATGTGAAATAATAATTTATAAACTAAGGCTCTTGATAGTTTTGAACTATAGGATATGAAAATACTATAATAAAATATTAATAAATTTTATCAGAAATTTATAGAATATAAAGAATGCAACTAAAATACTTCATAAATTAATTTAAACATTAATATCAAAAGACAAAATGATAAGGAGATGATCTTGTACCGTAGAAGTCTTGTATTAGCTAACAACATTCAAGAGATGGGCCATTCAAGAGGAGGACTGGCTCAGTAGATACACATTTCCCTGTTTCCTAACCAGACTACTTTTAGAATGAACAACTAAATCACTATTTTTATGCCAGCAGGAGCAAATTTAAGATTCAATCAAAGCAGTGGATACAGTAAGCATTTGCAGGGCCACTATAGATTTCACTAGGAATGACAAAGATCACCTATATCTTGATAGTGGTTGGCTTTGAAGAACAGGAGACACAAAGACATGGAGGCAAGCATTAGTTATTCTGTCTACAGAACAAAAGTTAAGACTAGACATGGAATATAGCTAAAGAACTTAAATAGTCCATAATGTATTCTCAAACTAAGGAAGTATAATATCACATTTAATATATATGCCTGGACATTTACAAAATGGATGTGCTGTCATAACAATATAAATTATTTTTAACAAATCTGCAACAAGGGATCAAGAAAGATACACAGTCCAGGACAGGCACCAAAACTAAACAGAGAAATAATGATAATAAAAAAAAATGATAATTAGCATGATAAGTCACAGCTATTAGTAGTAACATAATGTTTGTCATAATTAAGATAGTTAAACTATACTATTAGTATGTCAACAAGTAGCATTGAAAACCATTCATTGTTTTTCTATTCTTTTTAAATTTCCCCTGCATTTACTTCTGAGAATTCATTTATTTCTAAACAAGACAGATGTTTCTTATGGTCATTGGACTGTAATTAGGGGCAAACTACTTTAGATGATTTTTGAAACTGTAATTACTTGACTTTTTTTTATCATATCAATGTGACCCTTATATTTGTACACAAAATAATGCTCTTCAAAGTGATACGAATATATTAAGGTCAAAATGAGTCTCAGTGTTTTGTGCATCAAAATTTAAATTGTGTGTAGCTATTTTTAAGTCTTATTTCAATCATAACATTATACTTGTTTTTTCATATCTATTTCAATCTCTATCTTGGAAGAAATCTCTCCAGCATGATCTTTCACTTGGTGAGCTTGTTTCACTTGTAAAGTGTGTCTTCTCTCTTCACAATGCTATGAGTTTTAATTTGAATGTAATTATTTTCAGAATAGGAAGTAGAGAAATAGATTTATTTAATGGTTTCTAATATATTATGTAACTCTATAGTTTTCAAATCTGTGAAGACACATTCTCACTGCATTTCACAATCCATGCATTTACTTAAAAGATACTAAATGTTATGTAGGTCTCAGAACATGATCTAGGTGTGTAGGTTTCAGGACTAAGTTTTGAAAACAATTAAAGGACAACAAACAACAGCATACATCTGCAAGTAAACATTCCAGGGCAAACAAGAAAAGTATCTACTCAGCCAAGATAAGACACCTGTGGCAAATCAAATGAATGTTTCCACTCAAGTCTAACAGTATATTTATAGTCGTTATTCACAAGCCTAGGATGGTGTCTGAGAAAGCAGAATCATCAAGAAGTCCCATCTCAGCTTAAGTGATCATTCACAAAAGATCATCCCTAGCATTTCCTGTTCAACATGCAGGCAGTTCTACCCAAGCCCCCCTACCAGCTATTTGCAGGGCTCACAAACACTTGGGGACAGCCTTGTAAATCATGTAGCATTCTAAGCACTCAGGTTTCTTTAGCTTCTGAGTCTTAGGAATCTTCCTATTCCGTCCAAGAAGAATTTTCTAATTCCCAAGAAATAGCTACTTAGAGCTTCACTGATCCCTTTGATGCTGGTAACCCTCAGTTTCTGTTGCTGTGATGATTCCCAAGCTTTCAGGGTTGATACAGAAGTCTATGTTTGTCCGCTATGGATGAGCATTGGGTTTCTATGCCACAACAATAGTTACTTATTCTCTGAATCTTGATTAGTTGTGAATTTCCACAGTAAACTCTAAAGCAAGGGGAGGGAATGATGTTTCCATTCATGACAAAGGCTAGAAGAATTGTCCACCCAAAAACAATTTTTAGAAGGAATTTTGGCAGATGCATCATATCCATTTAGGGAAACATACACAGCTTCCTGTCTATTGTCTATCACCCACCTAGTCAAAGGACTATCACACACATTCCATTAAAAATCATAAACACCCTCCTGTGGATTGTGCCTCAAAACCAAAAGAAAAGTAGTGGGTTGGATTCATATTTATGCTCATGCTACGCTAGTTGGAACATCTTCTCTTGCACATTCTCAGTGAAGTACACAGGAAACTTAACTGAGCAGCGATGTTAGTAACAATCGTCCTCAGGAGCCGGAGTATGACTTTCCAGAACTATGAAATCAGGACAGTAGTGTAGACATTTTGAAATAAGTTCCAACTTGGTTTCTCCATTTCCTACAACTAAATGCTTTGAGTTTTTCAGCAATAGGACCTTACCATCCATGTCCAGCATGCGAACAACACTCATTACACACTGGTTAGGTTTCTGTTGCTGTGATAAAACACTGTGACCAAGGGAACTTACTGGAAGAAGGGCCTTACAGCTGGAGAGGAATAGTCCAGAGTGATGGGGAGACTTGGCATCTGGAGGTCAGAGTAGGAATCTAAGAAACCAAATCTTCAGCTACAAACAAGAGGAAATAGTAAACTGCAAGTGGGGCGAATCTGTAAACTGTCAAAGTCTGACTTAATGGAAGCTCCCTTCAACAAGGCTATGCTTTCCCATAGCCTATCAGCAAACAGAGTCAACAACCAGTCATCAAGTATGAATGATCTCATGGAGGAAGGTGTTGTTTTATTTTTACTCTTTTTTGGGGGGGAGGAGGGCTATACCCAGCTCCCAAATAAATCACTCATGGAGGCTGACTCTTAATTAATACACACCAGGCCTTAGCTTGGTTTATTTGTTGTCAGCTTTTTTTTTTAACTTAAATTATTCTGTTTACCTTTTGCTTCTGGGCTTTTTCTTTTTCTTACTTCTATATATGTTACTTTCACTCTTACTCTGTGGCTGGCTGTGTGGATAAGTGGCTGGCCCCCAGCATCCTCCTTTCCTTGTTCTCTTGCTCTTTCTTCCTTTCCTCCAAGATCTCTCATTCTATTTATTCTCTTTCCTGCAAGCCCTGCCCATTCCTTCTTCCTTGCTATTAGCCATTCAGCTCTTTATTAGACCATCAATTGTTTACAACAGGCAAAATAACACAGCTTCACAGAGTTAAACAAATGAAACATAAGAGAATGCAAGACATCTTTGCATCATTAAATAAATGTTCCACAGCATAAACAAATGTAACACATATTAAAATAATATTACACAACAGGAAGAGGATATTTCTCACTCAAAGGCACACTTTCCTCTCCTTGCCTCTCATGGTCTACTGGCCATATCATAACACAAAACTCATTTAGTCCAACTTTAAAAGTCAGCTTAATCTTTCACAGTCTCAACACTTTGAAAAGTCCAGTCTGTTGTGAGACATGAAGCAATTTCTTAACTGTAACTCCCTGATAAATCAAAAAGCAATTTACATCTAACATGCAATGCCATAGAATGTACATTACCTTTTCAGAAGGGAGAAATGGGGCATGGTAAAGAAATGATGGACCAAAGCAACACCAAACCAGGCATGGCACACACCAAATCCTGTAGATCTAAGTCTGGTGTCCCAGAATTAAGCTGCAAAGAGCTTAGATGGCACTGTCCCTACAGTTCTGCCACTTGCAACATCCATCTAAGTCTTGGGCTGCCTCCATTCTCTGTATGCAACAAGCGCCCCTGGCCAGAATCCTCATGAATTTGAAGTCTCCAACATCTTGGCAGATGAATACTTGCAGAAATACTGCAAATTAGGCTTCTTTTTCACAGCTTGAAACATGACCTTTCAGGATTTCCTACTCTTCTAGGGTCTTTATAAAGGGACTCTCTTACCACAGGTTGCCTATCCACAGAAGTTCTCTAGGGTCAGGAAGGAAGAATCTACAAGGCACCTTATTCTTGAGTCTTTAATGGCTGCAAAGCCCCTTCCATGTTGCCAGAATTTTGAAGGAGTAGAAAACCCCTTAAGCTCTCCTTTAAACTCTGGAAGCTTAGTCTTTCATTTGGGCCACCTTTTATATTTTCCCAGCATAAAACTGAGGACTTCTCCTTAATTGTGCTATCCCACTTAGCAAGAATTGCTTCTTTTCCACACAAGCCTTGGCTGTAACAATAAGCTTTTTTGCTTTCTGTTCCTTTCCAAACTGAACACATAGTATTTTTTTTCTGCCTGCTCACTGCTCCTTTTTACTGTAGACCTTCATAGGGGGGAATCAATAATAATCATGCCACAAGTTAAGAGTTATGATTCACTAGTACATGGTTCCAAAGACTTCTGCATTTCTGACGTGAAACTTGTTCAGGTTCTTTACAACATTAGAGTCTTGGTACCAACTTGTATACTAGTTTCATGTTACTTCAATAAAATATCATGATCAAGACACTTTTTGGAAGGAAGGGATTGCTTAGCTTTATGGTTCCAGAGCACAAGGAAGTCCATCATGGTGACAGATGCAGAGAAGCAAGAGACTGGAGCAGAAAGCTGAGATATCCTATCTTTAACTGCTAACAGGAAGTGAAGAGAGTGAATAGGTATTGCAGTGAGGCTATAAATTCTCAAAGCCTGCCCACAGTGATGCATTTCCTCCAGCAAGGTTATACCTCTATAAAATCCCCAAACAATGGTACCAACTTTGGACAAAGTGTTCAAATATGTGAGCTAATGGAGGGAGCAGTTCCCATTCCCTACACAGGGAAAGAAAATCCAGTGTGTGTGCTGGGGATATGAATGGACAAGGGCTCTGAGGCCTGCAGAAAGAACAAATCACAATGAGATAATGCCATCCTGGCACTTGGAATTTATTTCAATCCCTTTCATTGTTGTTTACCTTTCTTACATATGTATTTCAGAATCAGTAACATTCTCAGTATGCAATTAAACCTTTCACAGATGGAGTGCACAAGGCCAACTGATGTCTCCTAAAAATAGCCAATTGCTCTTGGAATACAAGATTTAGAGAAAGATTTAAAACAATATTAACAAGATCCACACAGCACAAAAAATGTTGTCTTTTTCCATATTAATTGTACTATCAAAAACAGTAGCATGCTTAGAATGAGAACATTACCATGTATAGCTATCCATAATTTACATATCTTCATGGACTATCCAGCTTTGTCACTGTGAATATCCCAAGACTGTGCTGTCTAGCCTGCTCAGAACCAAGAGAAAGAGGGGTTCAATTGTGTATACTCCACTTTCTACTAGAACAGGCACCATGGTTCTGAAATCTCAAGGCTATAACCATTGCCATGGTTTCTCTACCAGCTACACCTAATGCTCAGTTGGGCTTTTTGATAGGCAAACAGTCTCTACTGTCAATATTCTTCCTTGGGAGGAGGAAACGCACATATCATAATTCCCCATTCCTAGAGCAAGCTTGTATTTCTTTCTTTGTTTTATTTTTCACTTTTAACCTTTATTCTGTCAGGTAATCTGTGTTTCACCTCATTGTTTCTGTTACTCATGCTGTAAAGCCTATCAAAGTCTCTCTAGTATAGAATTCGACTTTGCTTTTTTCACATTTTTTCCCTCCAGGAATTCCGGATACAAACAAATCTTGTTACATTTTTCTCTAACCCACAAAAGCATTATAGTCAGGTTTAGCTTTATTCTCTTTTTCCCTCCTACCCTTAAATGCTTTAACATCTTCTGAGACTTATGTCCATACTCATCCAGATTGCTCATACCCACCCGAGATTCTGCTTCTTTCAAAAAGATCACATATTAGATGGGACTTACGAAGGCCACTATAGTCTCTTAGCAGTACTGGGAAACTTGCTAAATTAACTTATTTCTTACTCATCTGTGATCACAATAATTCCAGGCACAGTGAGCTGAAAGCCAAACACATCACCTCCTAAGTGCTCAGTTCTCTAATAATGCCTGTCCTTCTGCTGCTGTAGCCAAGTTTATCTTATCTATGGAGACCTTAGCTCAAAATATCCAAGTGTCTTTTTATGACTAAAATGTTTATAGTTCATCAGGGATGATGTTCCTCTTACCCCTTCAAATATTATACCTTCTTTGTCTCTGGGAAGGATTAGTACCTAGATTTTTCAAGTTTTCTTGGCTTTATTTATTTATTTTGGTTTGGTTTGTTTTGTTTTTTGATACCACATTTCTAAACTAATCCACCTGCTTCTGTGCCCTACAACTTTACTGGGCAGGAGATGAGACGCATTTGCATTTCTTGTTTACAAGAGTTTCCAATTGTAGAATCCAGATGCAAAACATCTAATTATCTCAGTTTCATGCATAGGTCCATTATCCTTATGCAGAATCATAGGTATTCACTTTCTCTCTAATAAACATCAAATATGAGGGAGGGGATTTTTTTTTTATCACTTCTTTCTTTTTCTCTGCATTGTCTTATTTGACTTACAGGTTTGAAATTCTTGTGTCCCAGGAAGTCGTGTTTATCACAGACATAATTCATACTGTTTCCTCTATGTAGGGCTAGCTGTAAGAAATTGAAAACTAATACTTCCAGTCTATCTTCCTTTTGTTCCATTTTCTCTAGACATATTAGAGGTTAATGGGGAGGATGGCATCTGTATGCTTTGTTCTGTTTCCCATAGCAATGTTTGCCTTATGCAGGTTCTTTCTTTCTGTGCAAACAGGTAAGACTGGGATGCATGTCTTATCATCTGGAGCAAACCCCACATCTGCAGTCATGGTCCTTTTTAGATTCCATCCCATATATATTACCTTCGGGGATTCCAATACATTATTTTGTTGACTGAAAAGAGAAAGAACAGAATCTTTGAGTAGGAAGGAGACTCTGCTCTGCTCTGTGTCCTCATCTCTTGAGCTCAGAGAATAAAATCCATGTACAGCAAGAATTGTGAGGTAAAATGGAGTTTTTATTATAGAAAGAAAGCTCACAGAAAAAAATATTAAAGATATATTGTAGCAAGAAGAGCTCTGGAAAGCATGCAAAGCTCCCGAGAAGGCCACAAGAGAGAGAAAAATCCATCAAGCTATTTGTCTAGGGGATTTTTATAGGATTTATGGAAGAAACTAGAAAAAGACCTGGATAATTTCTCTTGCCGTATGGAGAGGCCACATACTCTGTGTATTTTTCTGTGGCAAAAGCAAAGAGGTGATCAACTGCTGTTCACTAGGTGTCCACTTGATTAGGATAGTAGTCACTCTTTGAAATCCTTCATCATCCATGAGTTGCTTAGATGACCTTGCCTTGTCTGCTCCACATTAATTTAGACCAGTTTTGTATTCGATCTGAGATTGCAGGTGTTTCTGGCCTTAGATATTGGTGGCGATACCCAGCCATTATTGAAAGTATGCTGTCTTTGTTCTCATTTTTATAGTAACAGCCTTCAGTTTTACTGTGGTGGGAAAATAATTCCTATTATAGCTAACAACGTGTAGTTTACAATCTTGATTATTTGCCTCATACCTAGTCCCCTATCCATAAGGTGCTTTGGGGTGGTTTTTTAGATGGTTCACTATTGGTTGCATTTCTCATTTATTATATAAAGTACCATGAAAATGGTACTTTAGCAAGGAAGCAGGCCATCCCATAACACAGAAGGGAAGGGAAGCCATATTTCGATGCATCCAGAAACATTACAAATTCAAGTGAATCAGCCTGTGTGCTACATTTTTTTATTGTAGGGATCATTTTGATTACTAATAATGATCAAAGAAATGAATCCATCTGTACCTAGTTGTTGAACCAATGTGTTTATTGGAGTGATTTGTGGGAGCACCAGTAATTCTTGTGTGTCTTGGTGTCCTAAATCATCACCTCTGTGTGGCTGTTGACTCATAACACAAGTGTCTTTGGAGCTCCCGGACTTGAAGGCAATACCACCAAAGTATGTCTACTTCTTCACTAATTGTTGGAGGTTTAGAAAGCCTTAAGGAGAAGCATGAGAACCTTCTACCTTTTAAAAAATTATTATTGTAAATTTTGAGAAGTTTCTGAGCCTAATATCTCTAATATCTAATATCAGCTTCCTGTGACGTCTTAAACTTCCTTCTCTCCACCGGAAGAAATGTCTTCATTTGGAGGAAGTACCTTACAATAACTGGGCTGTCCTGACCTTACAATCACAACTGTTCTCTCCTGGCTGTATTTCGCTTTTAGAAAGAAAAATATAAATAAATAGGAAAATGATTCTGAAGATGATTTCAGATATTGAGACCCTTCCAAACTTTCCAAGTAACAAGAAGAGCAAGACGAAGGCAAACGATTCTTGGCAATGTCATTCCAACTGCTCCTTGAGTGTCAGAAAAGAAGTCATTCTGACCCTTTGCACATTCCTTACAGTGAAGTGATTGAAACAGTCTTGAATCAGAAACAATGTGGTAATGTAGGGAAACCAAGATACCTGGAAGACTGCAGCCAAAGCATGGGAGGTCAAGGCTGAGGATAGAGTTCTAGGTGCTTTGGAGAGCAATAGAAATGGGTTATGGAATAAGATAATGCTACTTAAAAGTTGTAGTTTAAGAAGTAATATTAAATATATTCGTTCAAAACCTTTGAATAAAATATAACATGAACATCAAATATCACTGAAATTAAAAAAATCAACAAAATATAAAATCTAGTTAGCCATTTGTTTTATAATTAGTGGAAACTGGGGGCTTCTCTAATTAAAGGACTGAAGGGAAAGCAGAACTAAGAAAATATATGTAATATAGTAAGGATAGCCAGAAATAGAAAATACATGCAGATGGAGAAGACACTTTAGGAACTTAAAAAAAGTGATCATCCATAAACTTGAATGTAAACTAAAAGTAAAGATTATTTGAAAGTATTAATTTGCAGATGTGACTCAGTAGGTAGAGTATGTGCCTAATGTGCATAAAACCCTGTGTTTAATCCCCAGCACATCATATACAACGCTTGGTGTCTTAGGCCTGCAATCTAAACGAAAAGGTGTTGGAAATAGGGGGAATCAGAAGCTCCAGGTCATCTTCTTTAGATAAGTAGGAATTGTGAGGCTACATACGATCCTTTACCAAACTGAAAACAAACAATGAAAAGAGTATTCAAAAATGCACTTGAGATTAATGAAACTCTCATTCAAAGTAAACTTTTTCAGACGCTTCTTTTAATAATGATATTGAAAAAATATTGTCTCACTTCAGAAGCCTTCCTCAGACATATCAATCAAATCTTAAAATATCACTTGATGAGAAGATGCCAAATTCCATTTTATGTTCATATATTTGTTTTTTTTTTCTTTCTAGTAAACCTGTGTGTACAATCTCTATACCTAATGATCATGTGATCTATATAGCTTGTTATAATACCCTATGTCACATAAGATCTACTTAAGCCTGCATAAAAACCCCTCACCAACTTACTTTAATGTCTTCCCTGTGCAGGATAGAAGCCTTCTTTACACTTCCAAAATGACAAACCTGTGACTCACAGATTGATATCTGGTTGAATTGGTACTTCTTTTACAAAATCTAAGGATGCCTGCTGTAGAAGCTTCGGGCCAAGTACCGGGCATCCTTCTCTGAGTTCCACTTGATGGGAACTGCAAGAAGAGAAATTTTATTTGAAAATCTGTATTATGTGTGAATTGTACATCCAAAAGACAAGAATTTTCTTTTCAATTTTTTGCAACAATACTCTATTTTCTTCTTCAGTTTGTTGACTGCAGTTGTCCATAGAGTTTGCAAGTTGCAAATATAATTTCCTGAAAGAAGACAAGTCAGGAGCTCCTTCCTTTTATCTTCAGATAAAGCCAGCACCAAGTGGGAGGCATAGCAGCAAGCATCAGGCAAGGCCCTAGAAACAGGAAACTGAGAGCTCACATCTTCCAACACAAGCATGAAGGAGATTCAGTAAGTTGAAAATAGTGCTAGGCTATATGCCTTCAAAGCCTGACCCCAGGGACATTCTTCCTCCAGCAAGGCTACACCCTCTGAACCTGCCTGAACAGTGCTGTGAACTGGGGACCAAATGTTCAAATGTCTGAGCCTATGGTATCTATTTCTAATGTAAAACCACACTCAGAATATGTGATATAAAGAAATATGCATACACTCGTTTAAAATCAGAGACAATTATAATCTTCATACATTTACTCCCAAATATTAGCAATCAGGAAATACAATTCAAAAAGTAATGCTTTATTAATGTATTCAGATATGTAAGTTAAAGACAAACATAGTCCTTGAAATACTTTTAATTCATTATAGTTACAAAATTAACTAGAGGAAGGCTAAAATCTTCACATTTGTATATTTCATATAAATACATAGTATCATGCATGCATTTATGACTTAAAGTATGTGTGAAAATATATAAGGGATCATTATTTTAGTAGCAGAGTTGAATGAGAAAGAGGGAAGGATGTGATATGGATATTACTCAAAGTACATTATATACTTGCATACAAATGTCTTTATGAAACTTAGCAACATGTACAATGAATATGCACTCCCAAAACACACAACTCAACCACAACAATGAAGAGATATCTCCTTTTTAAAAGTTGGAGCTAAATATGTCTCCATGTTTAGTGAATTAACCAATGACAAGCAGCCAGTTGTTCAACCCACATGACACACAAGTGCTCAAACCTAGACTGGTTTCCCCCATCTCATGTCCATTTCCATATGTCATGTTCTTCTCTAGTTAAAAATATGAATTGTCCATGTGGTAGGGTGAGTATTATAAACACTGTATAGTTCCTATTGGTGTCTGATTCCAGAATCCCAAGCAAAAAAACTTAAAATAAACAAAAACAATTTGAAGGTAAATTTCCCCTTCAAGTGCTCTTATAAATAATTACACAAAGAAGACTGGATTTCTCTCTTGATTGCTCAGCTATTTTGTTGTAGTTTAATATGCAAAAGGATTCTCATAATAGTTCTCTTTAGTAAATTTTATATCACCTCAAAAATACCCTTTCATCAAACTTTCTGCTACTTTGTATTTATTGTATTAAAAAATGATAACCTAATGATAAAAAGGTCAAAAGTTTCATTTTTCTAGTGCGTATTGAAAATGTGTAAAGAAATTTTAGAGTAGACCAGATATGAACTATTCTTGAATACCTAAAGAAAGAGTCATTGTCAACATTTTCATAAAAATTGAGTTAATAAAATAAGAACTCATGAGCACACACAAACTATAGGAAATTAATATTTGGATGATGAAAGGAAACTATTTATGGTGACATAAAATAAATAGTAGATTCGAAGAGAAAGAAATGTAATATTCTTTTTAAAATACATTAATTTTAAGCAAACATTATAAGCAAAGTATTATTTTTCTAATATTAATCTAACAACAATGCATGAATACACAATCTTGTATTCATTCCAGTTGTATAAACATGCATATATAAATATACAAATACATTATTAACTTAATGATTTTACATGGCTTTTTATGATTTCAATAGGCATTATTATTTTATGAGGTATTTATAGTCTTCAGTCCCAAATGATTCCCCAAAATGACAATATTCTTTTTCATATATTCATTTAATCAAATAATCAATATATCTAAAGATTTTACAATTGTATAACTCTGCATATTAATAATAGTTATATACTTTGATGACTGAAATTAACTATGTTTTTACAAAATAAATGAGAAAATCTAGGGAGGATGGATTTTCCTATTAGTAAGCATTCAATGTTATCACATAGTAAAATACTAGAAATAAAAGAATAATTATAAATACTTTTAATGGTATTTTCATAAACTGAAATGCCCACTCAGGCAAAAAAAAAAAAAAAAAATCAAAGGCAGGACCAGTGAAGGGTGATTTAAATGTTCTTATTCTCTAGAAGTTGAAATAAAAAATTATTTAAATTATCAGTGTAACATGGCTTCAAGTTGTTAAAATCAACAAAAGCCCTGTGTAAGGAAACACAGTAGTGAAGGCCTATAATTCAAGAACTTGAGGAACAGAGAAACTATGGTCAGGAGTTCAAGGTCATCCTCCATAAGATGGAGTTTGAAATTAGTCTTGGCTCTAGGTGATCCTGTGTCCAAAAGGGAATAGGGCTGAACATACAATATAAAAGAATTTCACTAACATTTAATTTGTTAGCATATAACATATTTATTTGTTGTAACTATATTTAAAATATTCAATCATACATCATTTTATATTATTTTAAGTCTACAACACAAGGCAGGACTATAGCTTATTTTACTTCTAGAATCAGGACTCTTAATTTACATGTAGTTTATAGTTAAGTTAATCATATTTCTAACAGTAGGCCATATTATAATTAAAATACACTTTATAGAAACAAACACAAGAAGAAAATTATCATGCCAATATTATACATTTTTTTATTTTTAGAATAATATATAAAATAAAGATTTTTCATTATTTATTTTATATTTATGTAAACTAACAGAGTTAACTATTATAAAAGGAATTTTGTGGACAGATTTACAGTCACTGATACAAAACCTGTAATCAATACTAGAAATAGTTCAGTACAATTTTGTGTCTAGAATCAGATTGCTCTTCTGGTATAGACATCCTAGAGTGTATCTCAATCCTAATAGATGAAATTTTGTCAGATACTCTCACTAATTATGACAACAACTCAAGGAGACCTTGAGTTGGAATTATGTTTCTATAGCCAGAAAAAAAAAAAATCTCTTCTTTGCAGAGCTTTGGTCATCTATGTTGTGTAATTTTAACTATGTAAAGATGTATTACATTTATTTATGGCATGAATTATTACTTTAACTGTGTAAAGGTGTTTTATTTTTGTTTATGCTGCATTGGTTTAATTATGTAAAGATGTGTTATATTTGTTTCGCCTTTCCTGCCTAAGGCACCTGATTGGTTTAGTAAAAATCTAGACAGCCAATAGTCAGGCAGGAGAAAGGACAAGCAGGGCTGGCAGGCAGAGAGAATCAATAGGAGGAGAAATCTAGGCTCTGGAGAGGAAGGAGAGAAGAAAATGAGGAGAAAGAGAGGAATACACATGGGTTAAGCTGGGCAGCCACTAGCCAGCCAGACACAAGAAGCAGTGAGAGCAAAGTATACAGAAGGAAAGAAAAGTAAAAAGCCCTGAGGCAAAAGGTAAAGAGAAACAGGTTAAGTTCAAAGAGCTAGCCAGAAACAAGCCTAAACAAGGCTGAGCATTCATAACTAGTAAGAAGTCTCTGGGTCATGATTTTCAATCTGGATGATGGCCCAAAAGAAAAATCCTGGTGTACATTTATGACATCATGTGACAAGAATGTTAGCCATCTTCCAGAAATATATGAGCTAGAGGAAAAACAAAACAAAAGACACCAACAAACAAGAAAAAGCTGGATGTTTTATCAAGTAAATTTTGAAACAATATACAACAGAAATCACCCCAAATGGTTGGGAGGCATTAATTGCTGGAGACATCTGCTTCTTCTTTGTTTTGTTTTTCTTTTCTCCTCTTGGTTCACTACTAATACCCACTGATATTTGGAGGCCCTGTTGGGCACAGTTCTATAATGCTTGCACATATTCATTCTTTTGTAATCCCTATGACTTACTATGACATTCAAGAACAAGTAAATCCATGACATTTTCCTAAATCATAGCTGTTGCTTTGGCTTTACAGACTAAATTGTTGTCTTCCCTTTAAATCCTGAAACAAATTCTTCCAGAGGCTTCTTTTAAAAGGTTTATTTCTTCCACATTGCCAAACTAACCTTTCATTATTGTCAAAATTATTTTGATAATAAGTCAATCCAATTTTTCTACTGAAATCATTATAGAAGACAGAAAATAGGGGTACTGAAAATAGGTCATCACTTCTGACCTAAGATTTCTTATCAGCAGCAACTACCCAAGTTCCACATTCTGCTCTTCATTAAACAACTAATACTGAATAATTTCTGTTAATTGCTCATATTACCTATAGCTCATGATGTACTATCTAGGTAGACATCATGTATGTCTATCAAGTAATTAATACACATGGATAGATAGATAGCATGCAGGCGATAGATACATCATAAATATGTATATATGGTAAATTAAACAAGTAGGTGGTAGAGATAAATGAAAACAATAAATAGTTATATACAAGATGTGGTATTTTGAATACCACAAAGTGCTGTGGATATCACTCTACATAAATAAAACACTGATGGCCAGTGACCAGACAGGAAGTATAGGCGGGACAAGGAGAGAGGAGAATTGGGGAAACAGGAAGAAGGAGGAGCGACACTGCAGCCACCACCAGGACAAGCAGCATGTAAAGACACCGGTAAGCCACCAGTCATGTGGCAAGGTATAGATTTATAGAAATGGGTTAATTTAAGATATAAGAACAGTTAGCAAGAAGCCTGCCATGGCCATACAGTTTATAAGTAAGATAAGCATCTGAGTGATTATTTTATACTTGGATTGTGGGACTGCGGGGCTTGGTGGAA
Source organism: Peromyscus leucopus (assembly GCF_004664715.2). Classification (NCBI taxonomy): domain Eukaryota; kingdom Metazoa; phylum Chordata; class Mammalia; order Rodentia; family Cricetidae; genus Peromyscus; species Peromyscus leucopus. The sequence goes on along the minus strand of NC_051077.1, from coordinate 35,550,034 downwards.
CCTGGAGAGAAGCTCTCCAGCAACAATAATTGGCCACCATAATGTCATAGGGCAGGTACTATTAGGAGGTGTGGCTTTGTTGGAGTGGGCGTGGCCTTGTTGGAGGAAGTGTGTCACTGAGGGGTCAGGCTTGGAGGTCTCTATTTCTCAAGCTTCCCTCAGGCTGACAGTCAGTCAACTTCTTGTTGTTGCATGCAAGATATAGAGCTCTCAGTTACCAGCACCATGTGGGCCTGTAAGCCATCATGCTCCCATCCTGAGATAATGAACCGAACCTCTGAAACTGTAAGCAAGTCACCCCAATTAAATGTGTTCTTTATAAGAGTTGCCATGGTGTCTCTTCACAGCAATAGAAACCCTGACTAAGACACGAGGACAAATTACAATATGGTGAAATATTTGTGATATGTGAAATGAAAAGTATATCAGTCTCCTCTAAGAGCAGATCCAGATGAAATATGAAATATATTTTCATTTTAATGATTTTTGTTCAGACCGTTGGTTTACAATCTATTATGAAAACGTATCATTTTAAACTGAGACACATGCCTATATAGGTACATTCCATTTTCTGAAGTCTTAAACGCTGTATGTCAAGAAATGTGAAGAAGTCTAGATTTTACAGTACTTACAAGCTAACGAGGAAGCTCATCATGGTTCTATGTGCACAGAAAGAAACATGAAGCACTTCAGTAAAAAATGAACGGTTTTATCATGTGCATCATAGTATAAAGCAAAGCTTCCTGTCCATATCATGCTCTGTATCCCAAGGTGTGCCAACCTGAAGGTACAATTCAGGTTTTCAGAATAGCTGAGAATTCTCATTCAGGAAACTTCAAACTTACATAAGAAGCTGAAATCGGACCTTCAAAAAACTTGCACCAGAAGGAGGCATTATAGTCATTATATTCTATAGTAAACAACAACAAAACAGTTGACATTATCCTATGAAGGAACATACTAATATATTTCCAGAGAGTTTAGCACACAAGCATCCTTAACATAAGGTGTCAAAGTACAAAACAGTCATTTTCTCCTCTTGTAATACAAGTAAAAATGTGAGAGACTCATAGTCACTTGCTAATACCTTTTTGCAGAGATTGTTAAGAAAGGCTATTCAAAATTAACACAAATGTAAATATGGGGCATGGCAGACAATGTTCCTTCACAATTACTAAACTGGAAAAGAAAAAGAGGGTCATGTTGCAGTCTTAAATACTGCATGAATATTTATGTTGTCTGACCTTGATTTGTGTGCCTGAAATAGAAGTAACAGTAGAGAGGGGGAGAGAGAAGGAAGGAAAATATTTGAAAGTTAATAGCTGGCAGATGGCGACTGAGAGGTACGCTGTGACGTTATTCCAGGATTGAACTTCCAGAGAACTTAGAACCATTAAGCAGTGCTATTCCTTGACCACCAAAGCACAGTGGGAAGCAGGATATCCCTTTGTGGTTATAATGGAGCAGAGTCCATGAATAAATCACCACTTGCAGCTTACTGTTTCATGGAAAATTTAAGCCAGATATTTGGCTAGGTATTTTCTTACAGTTACTGAAGACTACACACCAAAATGATCAATCCCTGAACTGTCCCATTCTAATTGCTTATAATCTATGTCCTTGGACATTTTCTAAACTTAAGGAAATCCCAAACCGTAGAATATGTACTTGACAACTCTTCACTGAGATGATCATAGGTCATGTATTGTGTTCTATTTTATCTAACAATCAAGTACTTTGTTTGCATTGGGTGCTGTATTTAGTAACAATTGTCTCATCTGCTTCATAATGCTACTATCATTACCAAAATTATGATTTATAGACTTAATTAAGTTATTTTAACTTGGCATATTTATAACTATTTCCCTGTCAAAATATGTCATTTTACTGTGTCTTTTAGGCCACTGGAAATATATTCTTTCTGCATGTTTATGCTAGTTACATAGCGTAGAGTTTGGATCTTTATATTTCATTTCTAGGGTCTATTTTTGCTTTAAAAATGTTAAAAATTTCATAAAATATTGTGGTTCTGCATAAATCTACATTTAGATATAGCTACTTTTAATTTTGTTTTTTTCTAATTAGTACTCCTTACATTCATATGCAAGAATAGTAATAACATCTATTCCCATTATATTTATTTTTACTACTAGCTTTCATTCTGATGATAATTCATATTTTTCAACATTATATTGTTGTATGTGTTTACTGCAATGTGCCACAATTCTTTTACCCATTACTTACTGAAAGACAATATTTTGTTTCTTGTTTTTTTATTATAGTTACAGCCACACATAAATACTTCATGTCAAAATAAATTATCATGGTGCAATTAATAGGCCGAAGAGTCAATGAATGTGGAATTTGATAGGTATTTACCCATCTTTTTCCAGGGATGTGATAACACTTCCATAGGCATGTTGCTTTTTTCAAGAGGAATTAAAGACTTGTACCTGCTAGTGTGCTATGGTGTATACCTTCCACCCGAATGAACATAGTGTCCTACCCAACTTTGTACTATTGACAATGCAATAGGTAAGGAATGATTAATTATAATTTTTTTTAATTTGTTAAAATTGTTCTTTGATGATTCCATACATGCTTATAATAAATTCAAATACTCTTACCCCATACCCCATCTAATTTTCCTCCCAATTACAATCAGAGACCCTCCACCTAAAAGTACCTTTTCCGCATTCATATCTTTTTTTTTTTTTTTACTTCACTACAAGCATCTTGCTATCCATATATAAGTCTTAACAGGACCACTCTTTTTTGGACTCAGTACAGGCAAGCTAGCTGCTCTGAGTTCATGATTGTAATAACTATACCTTGGCCAGAGATGGGATTTTTGTCTGTTCTTCCTCTCTTCCAGCTTTTACATGGTTTCTTACCCATTATATATATATTATATATAGCTGTAGTGTGATATAAATTGCATCTTTAGGCCTGAACAGTCAGATGTTACATGTTCTCAGCATCTTGAACAGTCATGAGCCCTTAGATTCACCATTGTTAACTGAAAATAAAAGTTCTGATTAAGTCTGAAAGTAGGTTTTTCTCTCTAGGTATAAACATAAACATTTATAAGACAGTGTGACTGTACATCAATAGTAGTAAATCTACCCAGAGCCTATAACCGCCCTAGCCATAGATTTTTAAAATGTTTTGTAGTACAAGGCATGGATTCTCTACATGAAGAAGCCATAGAGTTCAATCAGAGAACAGATAATTTTTATAGTAACAGTAATGCCACTAATGAGCAAGTGTGCTTATCTCTCCTGACAAGGTGGCATTATGACCCATAGGATTAAGAGCTGGGTAAGACATGGTGCTCTTCCCTATAGCTCCTAAGACATAATACATACCTTTTGGCACTGTAGAAGCTAGTCATCTAGGAGGAGATTCCTTGATCAGTGACATCTTGAAATTTCTCTATTTTGCAGCCATCATGCATGATTTATTCAGCAATAAAGTCTGATCTTCTAGTGTTGGTGGGCAACCAAGAAAAAGTGTATTATATTGATCCCTCCTGGGAACTCTCTGACTAAAAGCTCCTAAGTAGCTATTCCTCACTCGGCACTGAGAATTTTGTTTGCTAATTCACAGATTCTAACAGCAGTATTATTCAACCTTACCTGGTGTCTCCCTTCAAATTTATTTTTTAAATTATATTTTATATATCCTTAGATTTGGTTAACCCTCTGCCATAACTTACTTCCTCCACTTCCTCACTTGCCCCATACATAAACCTTTCTACACCTACCGTTCTTCTCCTCTACTTTCATATTGCCTATCTTCTAATATCTCCACTGCATTAATGCATTGCCTCTCCAACCCCTACTACAACTGCCTCTTTTTAGCCTATTGACTACACAAGTAATTCAAAGCTAGGATGTGAGTGTTAACATGTGTTTCTTGTCTCTCTGGGTCTGGATTACCTCACTCTTTGTAACATTTTGAGGTTTCATCCTTTTCTCTGCATAGTTTTTATTACTGACCTTACTATTAAAATTATTATGGTACAGCTGTTCACCAATTTTCTACAGTCTACTTTTTATGCTTTCACCATTTTTCCATCATTTTAAGCATTTTCTCTTTTATTTTGAAAATATCTGAATGTATTCAGCACATTGACCTTCATTTTAATTATTTATATATTTGATTTTAAATGTCTTTTGTATTTTTTTGTTATGGCTTTATAGATAAAATGACTTATTGAAGATACACCTATCCCTCCCAACAAAAAAAGGTATGCAAAATAACATGATTTTGGGCTAATTAGAAAACAGTAAAACATTGCTGCTGTGTAAAGGCAATTCACAATGAGACTGACCATGGGGAGAATTCATTAAAGACTCACAATAATAAGACTAATAATTCTGTTACTGTTGTGTTTAATGTGTATGCCTTTTGAAAATACTGTAAGAGTACAAATGTTTTTACATTACAAATTAGAAAGTGTTGACTTTGGAATGTAAAGACTCTTCTGATGACTTCTAACATATTCATTCTAAAGTAAATGAGTTTCACAAAATTTTGTACAGGAAGTTGAATATCTGAAAATAATGCCTAAGAATCATTCCCACGTTTGTGATGCAAAGCCTTCAGGAACTGGCGGATTACATATACTAACTCTGCAACTAGTATACAAGTGGGTGAAACGGCAAGCATAACTGGAAAGACCGAATCTTCTGTGTCAAGGAAATGATATTCGTAAGAGAACATAATGCACACAGTGGCAGGGCGTGACACTGCTGGAAGTCGACTGTCTGATGTAGGCTGTGCTTCCCAACTGATCCGTCAGGTTGATCTTAGTACTTTTGGAGTAGTACCTTCATGTATATCAACAATAGTAATTTTTGACAGTGTGGGGGAGACTTCTTGTTGCAGTGGAAGATCAAAAGAAAAGATCCTACTGTGGTGCTAATTGTTAAAAGAAAAAATCATAAGAAAAATAAAATAATGAAGATTATTTTTGGTCTTTCCCTTTTATTAAAATAGATTCTTTTCTTATATAATATATGCTGATTAGAGTTTCCCCTCCACTTACCCTTCTAGTTCCTCTTCACCTCACTTCCCTCCTGATCCATTCCCTTTCTGTCTCTCATTAGAAGTGAACAGAATTCTAAGGGATAACTAAACATTACAAAGTATAATACAGTGATACTAAAACAAAGACCCTCACATCAAAGTTGATCAAAGCAAACAAACAGAAGGAAAAGAACCAAGGAGAAAGCATGAAAGTCAGAGATCCACTCATTCACACACTCTGCAGTCCCATAAAAACATCAAACAGAAAGATATAATATATAAGCACAGGACATGGTGCAGACCCAAGTCCTGTGCTTGCTGCTTCAGTCTCTGAGTTCATATGAGCTCAGGCCAATTGATTTAGAAACCCTCATTTTCTTGATGTCTTCCATCCCCTCTGCCTCAAACACTTTCTGCTTCCTCTTCAAAGGGGTTTTCTGAGCTCTGAGAGGGGAGATTGATGGAAACATCTTATTCAGAGCAGAATATTCCAATATATATGTCTCTGTGTGTAATGTCTGGCTGTGGATCTCTAAATGTGTTCACATCTGCTACCTGAAGAAGCTTCTCTGATGATGACTGAATAAAACACAGATCTATAAGTGTAGCAGAGTATCATTACTAGTCCTTTTATTGTTAATTTTTTTGAAGACCAGTCAAATTTGGTTTTATCCTAGGTCTCTGCTAACTTGTCTCTGGTTCTTGGTCAACCAAGCACTCTTGGGTATGGGTTTCATCTCATGCAGTAGGCCTTAAGTCAAATCAGACATTGCTTGGTTATTTCCACAAACTTTGTATCACCACGCCCTAGCATATTTGACAGGTAGATCAGCATTGTAAATCAAAGGGCATGTGGCTGGCTTGGTGTTCACATTTCACTTTTGGTAGACTGCAGAGTAACTTCTCATACCAAAGACACTGGAACACAGTGGTGAAGGTTCTATGTAGGCACTAGCTCCACCTCCCCATATTCATTGATTTATGTGGGTGTTGTCTACAGCAATGGGGCATTGCTATCAGTTTGTAGAGAACAATCTATCTATTATCTTGGCAAAAGTCTAGGTTGTTTGAGGATCTCCATAGGACCAATATGGTCAGTTGTAAGCCAGTTCCAGTACTAGAATCTTCTTTTGGCGGTACAAGGTGGCCAGTTGAAACTCTGTCCTCCTGAATATTTGGTAATTTTATTATGATCTTTTCCATATATCTTAGGAAGTTTCCACTGTACTATGTTTCCATACCACCCCTCAAATGCCCCTCGATTCTAGCTGCCTCTGTTTTCATTCCCTTCCACAACCCCTCTTTCATCCTTCTCCTCATCTGATCCTCCCAATTCAAATGGGATCAAACTACATCATCTGGGATGAAAACATGGCTCTTTAGTATGCAACAATCTTTGTAAGGTCTTTATTACAAAGGATAACATTATCTCCTTTATCAAAGATGAGTCTAACTGGTATCTACTAGATAGCTAACCATTTGTCTTTGCTTTGTTTTGTCTTTTTAAAGAAATGGAGAGGTCAAAATCAAGAAATACATGAAATGAAGAAGTGAGGAAATCACTGTCAGTAGGTGACAGCTTGGCAGACATGGAGACCTAAGTTCATACTAAGAGAAGCCTCATATCAAACCAGCACAGGGAATGGTACAGTAATCTCAGGATTTGGTAGACAAGATCTATGAGGCTTGCTGGTCATTAAGTATAGTTAATCAAACTCCAGGTTCAATGAGTGACCCCCTTGGCAAAATAAAGTAGCTCTCTGATGTAAAATTAATTGCTAAGTGTCTTATTAAAAAAAAAAAAAACAGAGCCAGATATTGGGATGAAAGATCAGAGGAATAGAACAAGCCAGCCACAAGTTCTTGCCACTAAGAAATCCTGAACCCAAGAGAGCTACTTCCTGTACACTCATGCCTTATATACCTTTCTGTGCCCTGCCATCCTACTTCCTTTCTCTGTCCAGCTACATCACTTCCTCTTACTGCCCAGCTCTATCACTTCCTGTCTGCCTGTACAGATCTCCAGACCTCTATGGTTAACTAGTGCTGGGATTAAAAGCTTGTGTCACCAAGTCTGGCTTTGTTTCCAATGTGGCCTTGAAGTCACAGAGATCCAGATGAATCTCTGCCTCCTGAATGCTAGGATTATAGGCGTGTGCTACCACTGACTGACCTCTGTGTTTAATCTAGTGGTTGACTTTATCCTCTGATCCCCAGGCAAGCTTTATTTGTTAGAGCACCAATAAAATGTCACCACATTCTATTGAGGAAAATAACCATAAACCTTTGCCCTCTATGGAAACATATATCCATGCAAACATACATGCAAACACACATGCACATAAATATAAACACATACACACAGAAAAATATAAAAAACAAATGAACTAAAATAAAAAAAATATTTTAGTGTTATGCAACCAAATGGTTTTACTACACATCATTGCTACTAAATGTTAAAGATGCTGAAAAATGCTATGTTTTAGTTTTCATACATAGTCAATGTAATTTTTGTTGGCTAATGAAGAATATGCATTTTAAAATAACAAGTACAGTTTCACAGAAGCTTAGAGGAGAGAAGCTGTGTTGAAATGTATTCATGAACTCATAGTCACAAGACAACCATCATTGTGCTGTCAAAATATATATTTCTTTAGGACCATATATGCTAGGAACAAACACAAATAAATGAAAAAATATTTAGAAAACGGTTACAACAGTGTTCAAATAACATTAACTCATTGCAAAAAAAAATACTGAGTTATAAAAGAAATCAAAAGTTCTTAAAGGGGAACCACTTGGATGTTAGATAAGAATATCACTAGGAATAAGATACTATGCACTACCAGGTATTCATCTATATTTTGATAATATTATGATAAAGTATTATCAGATCATAATATATTAGTATTGAGTGTGATTAACAGCTGAAAGTAAATCATTTTGTGGGGGAAAAAAGGATGATACAAGTGAACGGGTCAAATGGATTTTAGGTGAATTTAAAAAGAAGATGGAAGACATAGAGACACAGAATTATCAGTCAATCAACTGTATAATAAAATCCAAAAAAATGAATGAGATGGAAAAAGAAAAAAAAGAGTAGGAAAGATAGAAGAAATATCTCCATCTCATCTGGACACAACTATTAAAAGCAGTTAGGCAGAGATGGAAAGGAAATTGTAGAAACAACTCAGATGAGAAGAGACTGTCTAGCAAAATCACTTCAGTTAATCTAAAATCAGACATTTCAGAAGCGAGGGAAATGAAATTACAGGATCTTTAATGCACTGAGAAAGAGCAGACATCAGTGCAGATGACAGCAATCAGTGAAACTCTCTACAACAAAACAACTGAACTCTGAAAGACAAGAAGGAAGACATTATCTGATAGACAAAAACAGATTTTCCAACTTCAAATAGCCACTCACAGAGACAGCTGCCTTAAAAACAAGTTTAAAATAGAAAATCAGAAATTACACCAAACATCACACCAGATAAAAAATGTAAAGTTTAAAAGCATAAAATATATTACAATGAGCCAAAATAATAAATTCAAGAGATAAGCTTAAAATATAAAAATAAAAACTTAAAATCAATGATAGAAACATTTATCCTAGGTAAGGATTGATTAAACACAAAAATATAGTGAGTTATAGCAAAGAGTAGAAATAAAACTGAAGCATTAGCTATAAGGTAAAAATTTCTACCTGGGCGGTGGTGGCACACGCCTTTAATCCCAGCACTTGGGAGGCAGAGGCAGGCAGATCTCTATGAGTTAGAGGCCAGCCTGGGCTACAGAGTGAGTTCCAGGAAAGGCACAAAGCTACAGAGAAACCCTGTCTCAAAAAAACCAAAAACAAAACAAAACAAAACAAAAAAATAAACAAAAATAAATTCTGACATTTCTAGAGTGTTATCTTAATTCTAAATTACACTATATGTAGAAAATGATTATAGGAAGCACAAACCTAGATAAATTATGTATAAAAAATTAAATTAAGATTATTTTAATGACTGACACCTAATGAAAATATTCCACTTATATTTTAGAAGAACGAAGAACACTTCATGATAGTATAACATGGATTAATTTGATAAGTATATAATTCTAAAAAGATAAAATTAAGATCCTTTATGGTTACTAAATTCAGGAAATATTATAGGCTTGGGTTAGTTAGATTGATTCTGAAGAGACCAAAGGAATCCATGTGAAAATGAAAGTATATATTGTATCTTAATGTATATAGGAGTACAGGGTTGCATGTATTTCCAAACATCCATTACTTTAGGCACTTAAAATGTATACTTGGCTCTTGAAAGTGACTTATGAAATTTACTTAAAATCATATGAATATAGAGAACTTACACAAACCATAAGAAATATCTGTCATTCTATTAAAAGGAAAGTTCAAGAAATTTACAAAATGAAAGAGAAATGTATACTTAGTGATCTGAATATACTGTTTTAATAAAAAACAACTGGGAAAACTATATATATTTGAAAATAATTACAACCATGAACTGACAATGAAAGCAGATAATAAAGTATAAAATTGTTCTGCTAAGGATAAAAACAAACACAGAAAATCCACAATAAAACACAAAAAGTAAAAGAAAACAAAAAGAGATGTTTCCACTTAGAGAAAACTTTCAGCAAATAAATCAAATAAATAATTCCTTAAGTTATGTTTGAAAATAAGTTAGAAAAATGCTAGAGTAGAACAATTTAACACAATCTGCTTTCCCAGATTGAAACAGAACACAGAACTCCAGAATTATCATAGAATCATAAGTGATATTTCATTTCCAATTAAAAACTTGTCACAAAGAAAATAATAAGCCCCCGAATTCCTGGACATTTACTTCCACATTCAAATAAGTTATGTTTCTGTTTTTGCATTACCATTCTCCCAATTTGAGGGAAGAAAGTACTCTTGTGTTGTATGATTTGTAAATGTTCTTGATTCTCAAACCATAAGTGTACAAACAGCATGGCCCACTAGCAATTATGAACATAAAGGCATAACTGGAAAGCAAAGTGTTAGCTGATGAACTCCACAATTTATAAATGAGATGTTACTTTTTAATCCACTTAGGTTTGGTCTAACATTTCAAATTAAGATCATGTAAACAGCAGATTAAATGACTCCCAAGGAAATAGGATTACTATAATACTTGCAAAAACATTGCAAAGAAATCCAATATCCAGTTTTAATAAAAGATCTCTGCAGAGCAAGGAGCAGAAAGTTATTTATTTGTCAAATAAAGTCCGCAACACAAATTTTAATACAAATATTATACTTAGTAGTAAAACTTTATTTCATTTCATTAAGATTAGTGTAAAGATACATATTTAATTGGCATTTCCATTTATGCTTTGTTTTTTCAAGAGGTTCTTCACAGTTTAATAAAAGACTTAAATGTGAGAAAGAAAATTATAATTATTTACTTAGGAATTGTGTGCATAGCAAATGAAAATTATTTATAAATCCACTATTATGATTAACATAGCATGGTTGACTTACAAAATTAGCCAAAGCATAATAACAATTATTTCTAATTTTTATCACTTTCAAAGGCTGTTGTTATGCCTTTCCAACATCAAAAATTGTTATAGAGGAAACAAAAATTATGAAAACTCTCTGAATACCTTATGGAACTTTTAGCACAATAGAGTAAGATGTCATAGAACAATCCAATAGAGAAGTACCATTAAGTGTCAAATACATGACAATTTTTTCCTCTACTGAACAAAAACATAAAATAAATGAATACAATATGTTAAGTATATTTACATAATACAATATATTATTGTGGCAAAATTGATTAATAATTGTTTTTATGAATATGTTTCAATGGGATAATATAATACTGAAGTATACACACAGGATTGAATGTAATAAATAAAAAAAATATAGTTGAAACAAAATTTTAAAATATTGTTTAGGAACTCATGGTACAGGTTAACATAATTGCATACCCTCAATATAAAAGTAAGAATTACAAAACAAATTTCTCTCTTTCCTGGATTAGTTGAGACACACATTCCTCTAGTCTACAGTCTCATGTATCATTTGCCCTCTGGTACATGCAAGTGAAAACTATGAAAAGGCACCGCTTTCTTATTGCTAGTCTACTGCAGAAATCATTTTATCACTTACACTCATGCTCCATTTGAGAAATAACTTGTAGTGTTGCGTGCTGTGATAGACCACTATAAGCCTAACACTCAAGAGACCAAGGGGATTTTAAAGAATAGAACTTGGCATATTGATTCATCTATGTAGATGTAACCAACCGTCTTTTTAATTAAGAAACACAGAACCAATGCAAAGAAGAAATCCAAGAGGTCAGAGCTAAGAGCTAAAACCTTACCCTTCCTTCTGCAGTGGTCCTACCTCTCTGAACCAGAGCTACTTCCTGTGTGTCTGTCTTTTTATAGTGTTTCTGTTCTGCCTTCTCATTGGTTGTAAACCCAGTCACATGACTGCTTCATCATGGCTTGTCTGTATAGACCTCTGGGTTTTCTATGATTGGTATTGAGATTAAAGGCATGTGTATCCAATATTGGCTGTATCCCTGAACACACAGGGACTTACCTAGCTCTGCCTACCAAGTGCTGGGATTACAAGCGTATGCCACCACTGTCCTGCTTTCCTATGGCTTGCTAATAGCTCTGACCCCCGGGCAACTTTATTTATTAACATACAAATAACATTTTAATACAAATAAATATCATCATACATCTATGTTTATGTGCACTGGAAGATGAAGTGCTCAAGGTATCTCCTACTTGTTCATAAGTTTACAATAACAAAGGAAGCAGTCAGTCCTTATGTAAGCCAAGCAACACTGAAACACTATGTCAAGAGAACCTAAAAGAGAGAAGCAAAGGAAGAAACAATATGAATTACATTCTACTGTATCTTTAATACGTAACTGGAATAGCAATGGTTGTGGGGAGAGGGAATGTGCCAAGTATAGACAGTATATTTTACACCTTTAGGTTTACATACGTTTTTATTATTATTGAAAATATGTTATATGAGAATTACCTGTATATTAATATGTACATTTGCATCTGTTCTCTGGACACCAAAAAGTGAAAGTTAGAAAGTAAATTAAAAGGTTGATAACTGTAGTACCATCTATTCAGTATTTCAGTTATTATTTAAGCATTTCTTTACTGAGTATTTATTATATATAGATCAGTTGTTTAAAAGCTCTTCGGATTGTTATTTTACATATTAAGATTTAGCAACTCGTTTGTCTTCTAAAATATCTGATTAGTTAACATTTTGATTGTGTAGATTTATTGTGTATGGTTGTTGAGTAACAGTTTTCTCTGATTTACAAACTTTCCATCCAGTAGGGAAGGTGCTAAAGCAGGAAGTCAAAGAACTCAAAATAGCTTAGGGAAGTTCCTAGAACTGATGAGATTCCCTAGGATCCTCCCTCTCAGAGTAAACAATAAAACTTCTGAGAATTACTCACAGAAAAGTAGTCCCTATAAAAAAAGACTTTGCTTTGAAGAAGCGTAAACCAGCTGAGCTGCCTGAAATTCAGGTTTAGACCTGAATCACTGGAAGGGGCAAACTCCGAGTTATTGAGCCTCCTGAAGGCTATTCAGTGCACTTCGGATTTTGTCAACTGTTATCCATGATGAAGCGAGCTTTGGTGATTCAATTGTCTCTGAGTCATTTTTGTTCCTGTATGTAACCCCTCACTGTTATTTCTGTAAGTAATCCCAAAAGAGATTCATTTGATTCACCACATTGGACTTGAATGGTATCTGAACTTTGGTCTGCCATGTACTCTGTATCTGGGGTGAGGAGACTTGTGTATTGCAACTCCCCAGGAAAAGTTTTGTTACACAACAATGGTAGATGTGTGTGTGTGTGTGTGTGTGTGTGTGTGTGTGTGTGTATTATATACTAAACCCACTCAATTAATATTTCTCATTTTTTCATCATTACTATATTGGATTCACTAAATCTATTCCTGTCATGAGGACTATAATTTCTATAATATTAAAGATAAAGTCGTGAAGCTTATCATGGTAGCAGAAATTGAGTGAGACAGAAAGTTGCAAAGTTAGGGAGAAGCAAAGAATAATTTTAATTTTCTAAAATTTTAAGAGTCAACATTCTATTTACAGACAATAGTGATAATTGTTGGTTAAATTACTTTATATATTTTAAACAATTCCCCAAATTTTTGAGAGTTCTCCTGTGCTAATACATACATAGGAAAACTAAGGAGAATACATAGAAAGTGTGGCTAAGATGGCTGCTAGTACCGCTGTGGAGAAGGAGGTTCAGAAGTGGAAAATACATTGAAGCAAATTTGATGCAATTAATGCTTCTTTTCTATTGACACTTTGTAAAATAATTTGCAGCCATGAATTATAGTGGCTATTTTCAAAAATTTAAGTTCATATCATTATATCATAATTAAGAAAAAGAAGAAGGAATGAAAGGTACTTAAATAAAAGTCTGGTTGATTTTGATATTACTGTAAAGTGGTAAAGTTAACAAGAATTTAAAGAATTTAATTCTACATAAGAATTTAAATATCTGCTTTAACATGTGGTCATGAAGTATGAATAGTGAATTCATTGATTTTAATTTAATGTGAGAGATTTTAGGGTCTTAGGATTTATAGAATCAAAAGATATCCAGAAAATAGAGGATTGCGCTTTAAAAATAGGTTTTAAGCAGAGAGCAAAGAGTTACCAATTGTAGACTGAAAAGATTAAGTCCATAAAATCAGAAAGAGAACACTAGAAATTTACTGAGAAGATGATTTATTAATGACTTCAAAAACATGGGAATGCTAAAGTGATTTGTAGTATGAGGGAGAGAGATGGCAGGGTTGGATAGAGATGGAAAATCTATTATTAAATTGGAAGTATGGTGGATACTGGCCCCTTTAAGCAGAGCATGCTAGAGTTTGAGCAGGAAAACCTGTTGGTTATAGTATACTAGAAGGTGGCAATAATTACGATAGGGAGAATGTATTAACATTCCAAAAATTCTGTATTAAATAGCATAAAGAAGCAAAAGGATAAGACTATTTGTTTCAAAGAAGAGTCTGTATTTGTCTTCTGTGTGACTACAGTATTGAATTGTTTTGATACACTGTGTTAAAGGAATGAAAATTTGTCTATACAAGGATGCTCCACAGTATAAGTGTACAGAGTACATAGCACACAGACAAGAAGATACTTTGAAAGACCAAAGTATGTCCATTATGTTACATGAGAAATAACTGGCAGCAGGAGCCATGTGGATGATTTATTTTCCTTGTGAAATAAGAAGGGTTATCAAATGACAAACAGGGCACTGTCCAAGGCAATAGGATGAGGCAGTACATTTTTATACAATGACCATCACAAAAAAAAGAAACAAAATTTTACTTTCAAAGTATAATAACTTGTAAAAAATAATTCATTTTAAAAAATGTAGCATGCTTTTTAGTTATGTGAGTTTGTATGTATGCACATGTGTGTTTGCATGCTCACATAAAGCTGTAAGATTTGAATCCTGAAGTGAGTGTTAGGGTCCTTTGGGACATTAGTTACACTTGTTTGAAAGATACTGAACTTTATTACATGGGACCTGGGTATGAACTCTGATTGTCATGTTTGAGCTAATCTCATGGATAGGATAAAATCGATAGGGCAAAGGCTATAAAATGCTGTCCTTAGATTTCATAGAATAATTGTAATCAGTATGTTACAATTGTGGTTACCTGCACTGTATCAACACAAAACAAGCTGACAGATAATCAGTTAAGGAGAAGAGAGAGATAAAAGAGAGGTAAAGGTCCTAGTCTTTACTTCTGAATTGCTGGCTGTCAATAAATTCTTGAAGAAGAGGAGATATTCTCTTCATTTTTACAGCCATTGTTTGTTGGCTTCTGAAAGCTCAAACTGAAAACTCCAAAATCATGGCCACACTGGCAGTCCTGATTTCATTCAGTGCCTCACAAAACATAACAAAGAGATACCTACATGAGAGAGAGATTTATGCAAGGTCAGAATGTAAATAGTGTGTTGAGGGATAAGGGTGATCGGTGTACAAGTATTCAAAAAATAAAAACTTTCAGAAATGGACTTCATTTACTTTACTATAGTAAATAAAAATCACAATCAAAGATGAATCATTATATGTATAAATCATTCTTCTAAAATTTGTGTTTCAATAAATAGGTATTTGTTACTTGAATTACTCAGAAATTAAACACAATGTTTCTGTATCTGAACTCTTTCTCTCAGATGCAAGTTTTAGAATGCTTGTTCACAATTTGATGACACAATTTGGGCCCTGTAGGTCTGTTTGGCTTTCAGAAATAGATCTGTATGTCAGTCCTAATCTGCTCCCACTCTGAACCTATGCTTTCTGTCTGCCATTATTAGGCAGATTAAAAAAAAAAAGCTTCTGAGTTGTATATGATTATTCCAAAGCACATTTCCAATATTGATGATTTGCCCCATAGTGCTATGAAATTTAATGTCCTGAAAAATCCTGGTCTTCTGTTAAGAGTACATATACATGTCATATTCCTGTAAATAACCAATATAAAGTCTTTCCAACTACTAAGACCATGAAGAAACTACAAATGATAATATTAGTAGGTGTGTGATACAGATAAATAGTATATAAATACAATGATTGAAAGCCTGACAACTTACTCATATAATAAAAATAATATTTCAAAAATAAAAATAATATTTCTATATAGACATTATGTACTTTAGAGAATAGTATAAAGTACATTATCTTGAAATTAAGGAAACCAAAATCAAAATAAATATCAAGAAAAAACCCTAGATTTTATATTAAAATGTAACTTTTTTACTCAGAATTAAATCTCCTATGAAATATGATTCAAAACATATAATTCAAAAACATATCACCTCACATCATTTAGGGTGAATCTTGTAAAACCTGACAAGAAATACAAATTAGTTTATGAGATATAAAAAAAGAATCTCTTGTTTACTATTGGGGAACATGTAAATCTAATAGATATCTTTTTTAAAGAATTTGTAGATTCCTTGAAAAATTAAAACAGAAACACTATCACCTATTTCCATTTGCTGGTTAAATACAACTATCTCTAAAATATATATCCACATTCCTATATTTGTTGTAGCATTATTAACTATAGTCATGACGTGAAAACAAGTTTTCTAATAGATAATAAAAGATAAGAATTTTTGTGTGCATATACGTTGATATGTTACAAGTCCACTCTGGTATTTACCCAAAGGCATGTGTGTTGTAGAAAGACTTGCTCACCAAAGTTTGACCTTGTGGAAGATCTTTCATTATTGAGACCGTGTCCTTAGTTGGAGTAGTGTGATTTTCTGTCCTTCCTTTTTTTTCATCTAATGATAAAGATTTCTTTTGTGTTTATACTAAAAATCAAAATGTAAGATAGGAACCTGGGTTGGTTACCATGCAGCCATGTACCCACCACTGTCCCTTCTGGTTCCCAAAAGGAAGCTCCACCTTCTTGCCCTGCCTGTTCTTCTCTAGGCCACCCTTTCTGTGTCATTTTGGGTCGTCCAAGCTTGTTGATCCATTCCAGCCACCTATAGAACCACCTCTTGTACCAAATGTTCCTTTTGACTGAATAGCATACCAGCAACATTAACAGAGTTCCCATAATATTCCCCCCCTTTTTGTCTAATATAAAAGGAAAGTTTCCAACTTCTAACATAGTAAAACTATGCACAATAAGAATTATATCAATTATTGTCCAAAGGCAAAGGAAAGGTAATAATCTTCACAAAAATTAAACTACATACAACAAGAACAATTATCAAGTAAGAAATACACTCTCAATGTCCAGTCTATATATATTTGGCAAATGTAGAGAGATTTCTCCATTAACTGTCCTGTTCTGAAGACTCCAATGTTTTGTACCTAATAAACCTTTTACCATGATTCTGGTATACTATAACTTTAACTGGCAAGTATTTAATCCAATCAAAGACATGATAATTATATATTACCTGACTAAGGAGGAAGTGCTTAGCAAGGGACTCCCAAAATTAGGGGAAATGACAGAAAGAGCTGGCTGCCTGGACAGTCACTCAAAGTTCCTCTGTAACATTGGGACATCTATTTTTGGTCTACAGGCCTGGAATATTTTCCCTGAAGCAGAAAATTTTGAAGAATAGTCTTACCCTGTCTTGACAAAGTTCAGCAGTAGCTTTTGTTTGTGTTCTGCTTGTCCAGTTTGGACAGCATATTGTCAGCAGTTGAGGCAAGGGTAGTTACTTGCACAAATGGCTAGCTTTTGCACCAAAGAAAGCAAACTTCATATGGAGTTTCTTTGATGCCCATCACCCTCTTTTGAAGTAGATTGGTGCCACCAGGACCAGAAGAGTCTCATGTCGAGAAAAGTCTATATTATTAAAATATTTTAAATGTCATATTCTATAGGTCTTTGAAATGTTTGACGATTGCCTATCTATTTGAAATATATCTCTGTATGACCTTGAAAACCCAACTAACATGATTATAAGTTTGATAGTTATGGGTGACCGTTAGGCAGTGTTTCTTAATTATCCTAAATAGCTTTCAAGGGCTAAAACTTCACATTGCATAAACAAGCTGTATCACTAAGAGCTGTATAGGTAATACCTTAAGCAAAATATAGAAACATATGTACAGTATTAGGAAGAAACTATAATTTGTATCAATATATATAAATTTCTTAAACAAAAGTAGAAACATATATACAGTATAACAAAAATAACCTTAAATTTGTGTCAATATACAAAAATCCATACTAATGTAAAATACTTAAGATTACTAGCTGCTTTTTTAGTTTAAAAATAGATTTAATGATCTACCCTTTTATCCTATCATGTCTATTCTCCCTTTTCTTTTCAGAATCAGATCCCTGAATCTAATCTCTTCTGTTCAGCTTTTTTTTCTGACAATAACCAATAACAACTTGTAACTAACCCCCCCCCCCAACCCACACACATGATGACAAATATCCGTAATCCAGTGAAAGACCAAAAGCCACATCCTGGGAATGTGGACCTCGTGTTCTTAAAATTCTTTCCTGCTGTCTGGGGGCAAGAGCATCTCTAGGGGACCCTGATAAACCTGAAGCAGTGATCAAGTCCAAGGAGAGCTAGCTGTATTATTTGTTGCCAGTCTCTCAGAAGTAGAAAAGTGTAGGGCTTATCTGAAGTCCTGGCTAGAGTAGTACATTAGGGTGGACCATCTCAGCTAGTCACCTTGGAATGATCCTGAGTCGTTTGTAGTCCAAAGCCAATCTTTGGGTGGTGATTATGAGTTTAGCAACATGACATTATCACAATCCAGGTAGAATCATTTTTGTAGGGCCCCACCATCCTTTTGGAGACTATAGGGTGGCTATTAAAATGTTTATCTTAAACTGTGGAGAACTTAAACATATTAAAAATATCATAAGTTGTAAATGTTAGAGGGGTTAAATGATCTATTCAATACGCCTGGGATACCTAGGCTTAATTCCTAAGTATCTGTTTCAGATTCAAGCCT
Organism: Peromyscus leucopus; assembly: GCF_004664715.2. Taxonomy (NCBI): domain Eukaryota; kingdom Metazoa; phylum Chordata; class Mammalia; order Rodentia; family Cricetidae; genus Peromyscus; species Peromyscus leucopus. The sequence goes on along the minus strand of NC_051077.1, from coordinate 35,531,448 downwards.
GAGATCACATACAAGGAAGCTAAATGAAGTCTAAGGTTAGAATTACTTGGTACTCATTAAGGCCATTAATATCAAAATAGAAAATTGAAATTTTAAGAGAGTAATGATACCTTAAGAAAAGTTTTAAAGAAGTCAAAATAAATCCTAGGGGTATGAGATTAGTGACAATATAGTAGTCCCTAGATTTTGGTTTTCTTCTGTCCCATACCAGTGCCTCTTCTGATATAAGACAGAGACTTCAAACTTTCTTTTAACAAACATGCTTGGGTTTAGAGGAGAGAGCCATGTTCCAACTATAAAATTAGATTTAGTTTTTAATTGAGTCGGGATTATATAAAGACTATCCACTTAACATGTCTGTAGAGACAAGTAAGAACAGATATTTTGAAAGGTTTATGAAATTTTACCATGCTAAAATATTCTATACTATCAGGCTGAATTACTCCTTTTTGTGGCAGATCATTTTTTTTCCTGGATAATTCTCCCTTCTTTTGATGCTTCATTTGCCCAAAGGTCTTTAGAGTCCTCAGTTGGATTGTTTTTATTCTCCTGGAAAGACAAAAACAAAATCCCACCCACACCTTAATTTGGTTTTCTTTTTTGCCAGGTTGAATTTTCAAGTCATTTGATGAACTATTGCCTTTCTTAATCAGTCTATACAGCATGAGACTCTTAATCTCAGGGTCTGGGTGGAAGCCTATGTTTGGAAGCCAGATGAAAAGAATTTCTTTTATGTTTATTATTAAATAACATTATTTATGTTCTTATTAAAGAACAAAATATAAGATAAGAACTTGAAACAGTTACCATGGCCGTGATGCACCTGCCACCCCCCCCCTCTGACTCCCAAAAGGAAGTGCCAACTTCTTGCCCTGCCTATTCTCATCCAGGTTACTCTTTCCCTCTCCTTTTGGGTCCTCCAAGCTCATTGATCCATTCTGGCCAGCTATTATAAACTCTGCCTCCTGGACCAAATGCTCTCTTGATCAGATCGTGGACTGGCAACATTAAGGGAATTCCTGTAACAATCTAATATCTTTCTAAACTTTCCTTCATTGATTAGAATAACATCACTGAATACACATCCATACCCCTCTAAAAACTAAGATGTTAACAATTTCTATGAAATTCATCTCATAGAATGATAACAGAATTTTAAAATCATTAAATGTTTATTAATTATTTTTAACTCCTTTCCTATTTGAAAATATTTCCAACACTATATCCTGTGGGTTGAAATTGATAATCCAAACTTTATATCTCACCCTGGGATCATCTGAATGATTACAATCATCTGCTGTTACTAAGCTTGTATTATCCACATAAAATTAATTTACAAGTACAGAAGATGCCACTTCAAGTTTTTTTAAGTCATCTTAGGATGTCATCCTCATTACTTAATGAAAGTTAAGAGTGTAGATATTTTACTACTGAATAATTTGGAAAAGACATTTTACCACTCATGAGAGTAACTATTAATAGTTCTCTAATAAGAGGCAAAATTGTGTGTGTGTGTGTGTGTGTGTGTGTGTGTGTGTGTGTAAGAGAAAGAATATGTGTACAAACTTTTAGGAATAAATATAGGATGGCTGAATTGAGGTTTAGGTTTATCAGAACTTTATTAGCTGTTTCTGATATTTAAACATTATGGAACAAAGACAATTTTTAAAAATATGAGCAATGTAAAATTAAAAATGGCCATCTGTTATTTTTAATGGTTTCATTCTGTGCAAATTTCACATTAGATATGAAGTTTTAACAACTATTAAAAGGTATTTTTAATATACATCATCATTTTGAAATGAAAAAAAAATGTTTCTACTTTTCCCAAGGACCTGGGTGTGGTTCCAAGCACTCAAGTGGTCTGGTTCACAAATGCTTGTATCACCAACTCCAGAAGATTTTACCTCATTGCTACTACAATTGGCTGACACATTCAGGACTCACATACACACACACACACACACACACACACACACACACACACACACACACACATCTTAAAAAGTATGAATATCTTGTTTTCATGAGACAAATATCTATTACTAAATTAAATGTGTCAATAGTGAGGATAAATTCTAAGAGGTGCTTACATAGACATGTGTTCACAAAGAAAAAAATAAATATTCTTTATATAAAAAATGTCTCATGAACATTGGCATTGGTTTTATAACATACATAAAATTCCAACCAAGATTATAAAGCTATGGATATTATAACCAAGTAATGTGTCTTGTTACATTTGCATATGTGAAAAACAAATTTCTCATGGCATTTTGGGGGGTAACATGGCTTCTACCTATCAAATGGTTTGTTCCTTGCATCATTCATTTGGATCTCACTAGATATTGTGTCTCATTTGAAGAGTATAACCCTGCCTAACATGGTGCCTAGTCTCCATTCTCATTCAGAAGAGGAGCCCTTGAAATATTCATTATTTTCACCATGAAGTACTTCACATACTAAGGTCATGGATAGACAGACTTAGGGTCATGGATCGGCAGAATCACCTTCTTCTAGCTATAGACCATCAAGTTATTAAAACACAGTAGATTACTTTTAAGCCTTTCTAAAAGAAATAAAAACTCTAGAGATAAAAGTAAATTTTTATCTCACTATAATAAAAAAGTGACTTTTATCAAATAATTTCTCCAGAGGTGTGGGTCTGTGTGCAATTTTAGATTTGAAAAGAACCTTCTGCATCATACTATCTGTGCTGCTAGACAGGCCTATACTCTAATGCCTTGCTGTGGCTCAAGGAGTGTCTTTCTTGATAGTATCACACTATTGCACAGCCTGAGATATGCCTCTATGTACGAGCTCGAACAGGTCTGTGGCTCTTCTTTATTACTTATTTCAAATGACTAACCTATTTCCTTCACTGGTATAATGTCATTGGGCCTGTTGCTTCATGCAGAAAGAATTGCTTGTTATTATTGTACTTGTTTTGTTGCTCAAAGTGAAGAGATGAGTAACTTGCTTCCTAGTTATTTCATCTTAGAATACAGCAGAACTTTTATAGTGTCCCCTGATCAATATTCATAACATAATTATAACTACATTAAAAACAACTTTTCTGTCACCATAATTTTAGCTTCATTTTTTCAAAGTATTAACAGATACAGAAAAAATTCTATGAATGATTAGTTATGATGTTAGTAAATGTATTTCTTTTCTTTTCTCTGTGTAGTTTTGGTGCCTGTTCTGGATCTCGCTCTGTAGACCAGGCTGGCCTTAAACTCACAGAGATCTGCCTGGATCTGCCTCCTCAGTGATGGGATCAAAGGCATGTGCCACCATCACCTGGATGTAATAGTATTTTTTCTCCATTATTTGTTTACAGTAATTGCGTATGCCTGCAGTTTCTATCTTCATCTTATAGCTATTGTTAGTTTTTTCTTTTATTATTATAGTAGTGGTTAATTTAATGTGTAATGCCTTTCTTAGAAAAGAGTTTATGTCAAAACACTGAATTTTAAGCTTTTGAATGTGTGTGTTTTGTTAATCTTTCCAATTTCTGGATTTATACGTCTTTTGAAAAAATAAATATTACCTCATGAATTGATTCTTCTTCCATCTTCTCCAATCTCCATCTTTTGATTCTTATTTTGGTGTAATTCTTCAGCTTTATATTTCAACCTGCTGCCTCCTTTTCCCAGCTAGATCCTGCCATTTCTGGGTATTTTTAAATTCCCATGGCTGCATTTGAAAATTGAGAAAAACTTAGTTGATTCACTTTCATTTGTTTATTGATGACAGCTTTGATTTATCCTATGTTTTACACAAGACAGCTCCATCTCTCTGATTGCCATACTCTATTGGCCTCCTGCAAAGAGTGCAGTGTTACAGCTCAAACTCAATGACAGTAGGTGCAATTGTGGACTGTCCCCACAGTATCATTTTTTCCTACACTGAGTTCAGTAGCTTTGGGCTATTTCCTGAGAGCTTATGTGATGCTATGCCATCCTCTAGAATATCTGCTTCAAATGTGAGCAAGAAATCTTTATCCATCTTTATTCCTCAATAAGCAATGTGTAATTATTTTTGTCTGCCTTTATAGCACACTAGGTACAATTCTCAGTCTAAACCACTACTCCTTATCAATCTATGAAAGTACTGATGCTGAACATAGCTTACAAAAAGTGTCTTGCCCAGACTTGCTATGTTTTAAGCATGAATACATTTAGAAAAGAATATATCATTTCTTTAAAAAATTCAGCTAATTTTTGTCACAATTAAACCAGCATAATAATTAATATTTCCATTAACTGCACATTTATTTATTGTAAAAAAAAACAGCAGAAACTTTTTCTGAGAGAAATTAACCACATTGTTGAACTCTAACCCATCCTTGATTCTTTAAGATGATGTATAAACTGGGAGACAAATATTAATATATTCCTTAATTGAAATGACACAACATTGAAAATGTTTTTTAAAATAAAATTATAAAGTTTCCTTGTTATGGTGCACACAGAAATCGACTGAAATCCCACACTTCCATAGAGAGATGCCTATTTGTGAAAATTAGCTATAAAATTGTTTTATCAAACCTCTACCTTAGAAATTGCATATCCAATTAACCACTGCCTTGAAGGCTTTTCTACATGCATCTCTTATGCTAGAGGTCAAACAGGAGGGTTAATTGGAGATTTCAAAATGGAAATTTTAGGAAACACTAAAGCATTGCTTTTAGAAATATGATTTGTCATAGATACCAGGTAATTTGTCTAAAGCTATATCCTACTAATGACTTCACATGAAGTAATTTTATATTGACTGACAATTCTCAGTATGAAAGACTTTATTATCTAAATAATGTAATTAAATACATTTCATTGACTTGGTTAATTAAAAGTGTAAATATATATGGAGTTAAGAGAAATGATGTAATTTTTATTTAACTTTAACAGAATAATCTCTGCCCAAAGCAAACAGTTAACCATGTTTTGATATGCAGCTTTGCTCTAGGCTGGTATTTAAAAATAAGTTATGAGTACCCTAAGACTACTGTTATCTTGAATAATTTATTATAGTAAGCTGCATGTATTCCTCCAAATTCATTCAAACCATTTTTCTTCTTTAGAGGATTGTAACAATAGTTTTCTTGTTATTGTTTAGCCCTCTAAAGTGTCTTGTGAATTACATGTATATAGGAATGTGCATGCATGCACACGCACACATACACACACACACACACACACACACACACTACCTTATAACTTGTCTATTCTGTCTATTCTGATATGATAACATTTATAAAGTAAGATGTGCTGGTTTATAGAGATTTACGCTCTGTATTTCCAGTAGACACAGAAAAGAAACTGTATATATCATACTGTGGACACAACACATGCGTGTACACACACACACACACACACACACACACACACACACACACACACACATAGTGCAGTACAAATATACTTCTGACTTCATGCAAGCGGCTGAGGGTATAACTCAATGGTATGGTATATGTCTATGTATGAGCCCCAGCTTCAAACCCTAGCAGTATAATTGAAAACTTATGTGAACACTTCTGGTACCATGCTTTCAACAATCACTACTGATTGCATGAAACTTGTGTAGACCTTCAGGCCCAGGAAATAGCTTTTGTTTTGTGTTTTTGGTTTTTGGTTTTTCTACTTCTTAATCTTTTGTCCTTTGCCCTTTGCCTTCCAAGAAACAACTCATCACACTCAACTACCTTGAACTTTTGAGACCATGTTCTGATTCACACTCGGGTTCCAGTTTGTGGAAATACAATATCCAGACATAACTGCACTGTTTTTATCAGCAACAGAGACCGAAGAAAGATTTAAAAATCAAGCATCTCACTTTGGTGAGGTACAATGTTATATTTTTAACAGTGACTAATAAATTTATTTGTTTTTAAATTGATTCTTTCCAGTGTGTGTTCCTGCATTACTCATTTGTTACACAGAGATTTTTAACTGTGACAAACTCACTTGACTTGATTTGTTTCCTTTCACAATTTTTTGTCTTACAAAAAACTCTGGCACACCTTTCTTTTGTAATCCTCTACATGTGAAAGCACTTCCTTTAAGCAGTTTTACTTTGGAAATTAATTACTACATCTGATATATCAGGACTCGATCATTATAGCAAGAGGGTTAGTGAATGATAAGATTTAACCACTTATGTTTTTTATAAGATTCAGTTAAAATTTAAAGACATTTATCTTTTAAAAAATGTATCATGCTACAATATGGCAAGTTTTCAGTGGATGGTCATGGAGAAAACGAGATGAAATAGTCCTGTGGGAAGAGTAAATTACACTAATTAGCTGAGTCAGAGGAGGTCCCAGTAAGAGATACTGTGTTTGCTTGAACAAGATGAGGGGGAGACTAGAATCAAAGGCTGTAGAATAAAGGGGACTTGAGAATGAAGTTCCCTAGCAGTGTTATACTTGGCATCTTTGATAAAGAGCAAGCAACAGGGAATGAAGATGAAAGGAAAAATGGGGTGACTATGTTTAGAGAGAGATGTGAATTCTGAGTAGAGGAAGTCCCATTGTTTGAAAAAATGAATAATACTTTACAAGAGGACCTTACACTCTGTCCAGGACTGTCACTTTTATGATATTGCCCCCATTGACACCATGACTACAGATTGTTGAGTGAGAAACAAAACTAAATCAAGAAATGGCTTTCTCTGATACCTTTCTGGGACTCTGTATCAGAAGAAACTAGCCAGAAAACAGCTCTCCAGCACTGAGGACTCTAATTCTAAGGCCGCCAATGGAAAACAGCTCAAAAGACAGGGGTGATGTACTAAAAATGCCAGGATGTCCATTTCTGAAGTTCACAGAGTCTGTGGCTGGCTCATGCCTGTGCAGCTTCTTGTTTTCTGTTCTCTATATAATCAAAGTATGTGATGGATGCAACACAGGTCAAAGACAGTGTGACATCTTCATGGAGGAGAGATGTTTACATTTAAAAAAGAAAGAAAGAAAGAAAGAAACCTGGCTTGAAGAATGAAGTTTCATGAACGACCCGAGATTTTTCTACAATGCTTGCAAACGGTAATGTCATCAAAGCAAAGCAAACACACTATGAACACTTTTCAGTTCTGACAGTGCACACCCCCACACCTGTTCCCATCATTTACACAGTCTCACGCAAGGCTACTTCACGCCAGGAATGGTGATCATATCTATACCAACAGTTGAGGTCTGTGTTCACAAATGTAGAGAGACATAAAACGTGTTCATGTTTTAATTACTTCTGTTGAAGATACTGATTTTCACTCACACTCGAGATGTTAACTATTAACTTTCTTCCTCTACTGTTTGAGTTTCTGGTTAACTGTATGAACTAGCCTGATCACATGCCATTTGATAAAATTTTATTCGGAATTGGTGACAAGAGAGAGGAAGAGGTCAGCCAATCATTCTTCCTGTGTCAAGGCATCTCATTCCTTGTTTTATAAATGAAATGCCATAGAATAAAGTCATGCATGCTTATTTGCTCAGCCCTGCTGCCTGCCTTCAGAGTAGAACAGCAGTTGCACAACTGCAATGGCTTAGAAAGAATTGAAAATACAAAACCAAAAGTAATTACTGGGACATTTACCTCTCTACTGTATCTATGGAAATGTATAATATTAACTCCTACCATATTTCTTCCTGTGATTATTCAGCTTGGTGTTGCATATTGGATAATTGCCTATGAAACTTTATAGCAGAATGATTTTTCATTCTTTTTTTTTCTCATTTCTTGATCACCAGTATTTACCTTTCCATAAACTAAACTGTTCTATTATGCGACCATATTAAACATTGACTGCTATTTGGCCTTCTCTTTAAATGTCTTCATCTTGTACCAAGCTTTTGATTCCTAACTAGCTGAAATGATGTAATAGACTGATGAGTTATCACTCCCGTTTCTATGTTATGATCATGCCAGCTCATAACAAATGTGAATGTCAGGTAAAGCATCATAATTTTTTTATATAGCTCTTTGCTCAAAAGCACCTAGATTTCCCCAGTTGCCCAATAAAGTTAACTATATTTCTCCTTTCACTCTCTTCTCCCCTTCACTTTAATATATAATCCAAGCAACTCCCAAGAACTATGTAGATAAATGCTGCCCATCACTTAAGAGAGCTAAGAAAGTCACATCACAATAGTGCCCAAATAATATGTACCCAAGAAGCTGTTTTTCAAGTGACATATAATCTTTCACAGAAATTTCAGCAATTCCTTATGATGATTACAACAAAGACTAAAAATTATATCTAACAGACAAATTAAAGGGCTGTTATCCATCAGTAGCACACCACACTTGAAATGGTTTCTCAGAAAGTCCATGTAAGGGGTAATTTTTTTTTTCACGCTTAAAATGTGAGATGGATACTTAGGGTTAAAATAGTAATACTATTTGACAATTGACGGAAGATGTCCTTGGTCATGTGCAGACGGAACACTGAAGTGGGTAAAATTTAGCCTAATCTTTAAGCCATCTGAATTTATTATTGTAGTGTAAAAGAATCTCCGTGCTACTCCTGAATCTTGATGACATATTTCTCCAAGGTCTAAGGAGAGACGTTTTCTTCATGGTTTCTGCTGCATTTCCTAAGGATTTTTATTCTTTTTCCTCATTTTCTTTTTTGCCTTGCAGAGGTCATTCGAAAGTTCATGTCCTTGAACGGCAAGGTAAGTCAACGGATTTTTGTTTCAAGTTGCAAGCACTTGTCAGCATTTTGGCTGTTAGTTATTATTTCTGCAGCAGTAGGAGACATAGCTCTTGTCAAAATTGTAATCTATATGGTATAAGAAATAAAAAAAACTATTGCAGAGTGAATTATTTTCTGTCAAAGGTTATTAGGCCACTGCTCAGTGAGGCTAATTCTTTGAGCAGCTAATGTCCTTCTCAAGATTGTGTTTGATACAAGTAAGAATTATAGCAGTCACATACCAACACACACTATAGGAATTAAATTTGTGAGTCTTCACTCTTTTCAAATTTCATAGACAGTGTAAAAACATACATAAACAAATAATAATTTACTTAAGATTCTAGAAAATCTGAAGTTCTCTTCTTTTATCCTGAAAAGTCCTGAAGATAATTTTCTCTTGACTCTAATAGGAAAATTTAGAAAAAAATATTATGATTATAAATCAGTATTAGTTTGTGATAATGCTTGTCTCCTTATCTTCTTTATCCTTCTCTATAATCTCTTCTCTATTTTTCATTGTCTAGCTTGTCCATAGAATACAGATGGTTGAAAAGTAAGGAAGATTCAGGATCATTGAATGGAACTGAAATAAGCAAATATTTGATTATTTAATAGTGTCATTGATCATTTAAATAGCATTGAATTTGAAGGAGCAGAAGAGAATCGGGGCAAATTTATGTTGACATTAAATGGCATGAAGAAAAGAATTGTTATTAAATATGCTGACATTAAATGGCATAATGTAAAGAATCATTATTAAATTTACTGTATTGTGCATTGTGAGCAAGACTGTCATTCTATCTAGGACATCTAACAGCAGGTAAAGGCTATTTTCTTAGGAAAATCTTCTCTGAACTATGAAGTTTGGCTGCCTTTTCTGCTAAAGGCTTTACAATGAGAGATAACAGTGGTACCAATAGAATGCCACTGTACACAATAATGGTATAATAAGGAGAGACATTAGGTTTTTCTTTAAAGTTTTATTTTATTATTTTTATTCTTGTGTATGTGTTTGTGGGTATTTATTATGTACATGCACGTGTGGATGCCCACAGTGCCAGGAGAGTGTGTCAAATACTCTGGAGCTGGAGTTACAGGCTGCTCTGAGACTCCTGATGTGGGTTTTGGGAACTGAACTGGAGTCCTCTCATAGAGAAGCCATTTGATCTTAAATGTGGAGCAACTTATCTTAACAGTTCTTCACATCATTACTAGGCTTCCTTAGCCTCTCAACTGCAGAGTGCAGAGCTGACACTGACCAGCAACCCAGTAACCCCAGTGAAGCATTCTTCCTAAAGCTTCCTCGTTTCTACTACCTGTGACTTCAGTGAGGTGTTTTATTTTTTCATTTCCTGCAAGATTCTTTGTTACAGAATTGGTTGCTATTCTCCTAACTTAAAGATTGAGATGCCTGTAAAGATACAAGAAGCTTACAGAACACCAAATAGATTATAGCAGAAAAGAGAGTCACCTTGCTAGGTAATAATCAAAACACTAAACACACAGAACAAAGAAGGAATGTTGAAATCTGCAAGAGAAAAAGAGGAAGTACCATATAAAGGCAGACCTGTTAGATTTATAGCCAACTTTTCAAAGGAGACTCTAAAAGCCAGACTGTCATGGACAGATGTCTTGTTGACTCTAAGAGACCACAGATACCAGGCTAGAACACTCTACCTTAGTAAAACATTCAATCACCATAGATAGAGAAAACATTTTCCATGATAAAGTCAAATTTAAACAGTATCTATTCATGAACCCAGCACTATAGAAGATGCTAGAAGGAAAACTTCAACCCAAGGAAGTTAACTACACCTGTGAAAACACAGCAACACCAAAAGAAGGAAAACACAAACACACACACACACACACACACACACCACACACACACACCACCACCACCACCACAGCCACCACCACCACCACCACCACCAACAACAACAACAATAACAACAACAAAAGCAAAATAAAAGGCATAGGTTGTTGACATCACTGAGTATTAATGGACTCAATTTACCAATAAAAAGACAGAATAGCAGAATGAATGCTATGAGGTTTTATAATGGAGATTCCCTGACTTCTCACTGATTCACTGAGCTGCTTAACATACTTATAAGTTAATTTTTCTACTCATAGTTATAGGAATTTTCTAATATCTACCAATGTTTGCCAAGAATGTTAATTAATGCTAGCACTGCAGGATGTTCCCTGGCTTACAACTTTCATTATTTATTTGCTTATTTTTAGATCATTTTAATAAAAAGATGAGTGTGGGATTTATCTTAATCATTATGTTTGTTATTGTATAATACAAGCAAAATGGGATGTTTCGGCAATATTACATACATTTTAACAAAATCACGTACCTTAGGTGACTTTCTCCTGATCCATGGAGTATTTTGGCCAATTGGATCTTAATAGCAAATAGTTTCACACATAGCAATGCTTGAGTTGTTAGCATTTAGCAAGTGGAATGAATTTGTACATTATTTGGAGACAAATTTCCCTTTAGAAGAGAACAACTAAATTTATTTTGCAAGAAGGAGATCGTGATTCTTTCTCCTTTCTATTCTTTGACTTTTAGATGCTTAAGTGGAACCCAGAGTCCTCAGACACCAGGGTGACCTGACCTTTCCATGACAACTTTAGAATTAGTGGAGAAGCCTCTGGGGGCATGTTTGAAACAAAATATCCTAAAGATAATTAAGTACATTATTCAAACTCTAGGAAAATGCCTATGTGGGGCATATTTTTAGCTAGAACTCATTTTTAAAACTAAAAATGCTAGAGAAAGATTATTTTGCAGGTCTTCAATAGAAATTACCCTAGGAATCCTTCTTTTGGAAGTATTTCCCTTAGTTGCATAGAAAATTTGCAGTAACAAAGTGATTATTACCACTATATTCATTTTTCACATTTAACGTACTCTGTAAGTGAACCTGCACCAAACTAAGTTAGGCTCTGGTATAGCTAAGCCTATACTTTCACTTTGCTTAAGCCAGAATGGAGAATTTAAATGAACAGAAGGGTGCTATGTGTCTAGATAAAAGGGAAGGTTGAAAATTAGGGCATTCTGGGTTACTTAGTTCAAACCCCAGCTGACTTCTTCTTCTGCCATTGTAGAAAGTTGGCCTTCATATGAACAAGTGTAAAACTATCCCAAATGTAAGTAGGATCTTATTTTACAAACGGATGCTAAACTAATGCTGCAGAGTATATGAATTATAAAGATGCCCTTATGACCACAGTTTTTACAGAGACAACACAAAAGTGAGAAGGAGTAGAATTAGTTACATGATATTAACTCTGTCCATACTATACACAGTTTGTTAGAGGAATCCAGTGTCAAAATGTTCTTCACCAAATGTGCTAAGTGCAGCTGTAAATATGTGCTATATCTTTTGATCGTTATTTTTATTGCCATTATACAGAGCAAAGCTGTGGATTCACTAGGGGCTTGTGTCATGTTTAAAACTGTCCTTGAATTTTTTTTTTAGTAAAGAATGGACATATCCTAGTCCATAATACTTGGAGTTTTAATCAAAATATGAATTGAATGGAAGTTGATTACAGTTCGGCCTATGGTTCAAAAATGTAGTGATAAAAGGAAGCAGAGAAAAAAGCAATTGATGGGAGCTATGCAGTGATAAATCTCTAGAGTGCTGTCAAGTAGTAGAAAGAGGTACTTCAGCTAGCTACTTGCATCAAATAGGACTAGTCTGAGCATTCGTGCATTAAAGTAAGCGAAGTCCTGATAGTTCTTTTCCATTTAAAATTATTTTTAATATGCATATATGATTTATATATAATATATAATCATATACAAAATATTTATATATCTATAAATGAGCATCTGTATCTTTAGATGATTGTATATGATATATAATATATATTATTTATATTCTATCAATGTATTATATATTATATATCACATATGTATAATATATATCCTATTATTTGAAACATGTCACAAGGGATAGAAAAGTTGAAATAAATGTGAATACTTGTTCACAGTGAAGCTGCCTTTGGGGTTTATAATATAATGATGTTATATAAGTTGAAATATAATCCCATTCCTCCCCACCTCTCCTCTCCACTACATAATTGAGCCTTTAAATTGCAAAAAAATTGGAATGGAAATATTCATCTTGAAAACAAAAAACAAAACTTCAACTATATCATTGTGTAAAGGCACACAACAACTTTGAAACTTACAAATATACAAATGTCAAGTGCTATTTGTTTTATGGAATATGCTTAAAGAGTTCGGATTAACATGTGAGTCATTTACTGCACTTTAAATTTAGGTAGATGCTATTTTAAAGGTTGGCATGCAGCACCCAGTGAGGGAAATAACGTGAAATAAAATTAAAACATATGATATGAAGAAAATTATTATAATTAATATTTATAACTAATTTCTGGAATTTGATGTGGTTTTAAATTTTGAGTATTTAAATGAAAAATATAATATTAAAAGGGATTTTACATTATAATTTCTATATTTCTCTTTTGTGTTAAAACAAAAACTTAATTCATTTTCACCATCCTTACAAAGTAGTATTATTAGTTCGATAATTTAGATGACAAATAGGGAGGTCCAGAGGTTATGGCTGAGGCTACTAATATAATCAGTGGTAAATTCACAATGAGGGGAAAATTCACTAACAATTTTGTTCAAAAGCCATAGGCCAAAGCCGTGTGCCTCTCCATCATGTTTCTGTCTCATGAATTATCTACAGTTTTAAAGGAAAATTGTACAATTATGTTTCAAGGGAGGTCTTTGAAATTTACATAATAAGACAGAACTATATACTGTATTTTAAGAGTTTTGGTCAGCTGAAGCAAACACTTTGAATAGCCTGAGTGTAATTTTTGCTAGGATATCATTGAAAAAGATTAAATCAACATTTTTTTATGATTTTTTAGCAGTAAAAAATTCATCAGGAATAAAAATGAAATTTTAATATAATTGTATAATTTCAGTTTATATTATTTATAATATAGAATATTCCTTGTGGATTATGGCTGTATAATTTCCAAATAATGTAAACAACACAAGTTACATTATATTAAACCCTCTACCAGTGTTTCAAATATAATTTTTTAAAAGTGAAATATGTGCAACCGATTGACAAAGTAAAAATTATTTTGAAAATTAATTGGTAAAATGAGGTGAGACATTATTCCAGGGATTTTAAAGAGACATCTAGACAGAGAATAAAAAGAAAACAATGATTCAACACATTGTACGAGAATGACTATCTGTAACAAGATGTAGAACAATTTCTAAAAAGAGCATCTTTGGCATGAGGAATGTTAGTAGTTGGTAGAATGTTTTCCTCACTCAAAAAGGCTTCCCTTTCCAGCTACAGAACTGTGGAGCCTGAGTGTGGTGGTGCAAAACTACCTTTGGCAGGCTCTGCTGGTGGCAATGAGACTCAGAAGTTCAAGATCATTCTTCTTTGCTTGCAAATTGAAAGCCAGCTTGAATAAAAGGAATTGTTACCTCAAAACAACCACGTGGAAATAAAAAGTAAAAAATAAAAATATTGGGCAGGGAGTTGTGGTGCATGTCTTTAATCTCAGCACTCGTGAAGCAGAGACAAGTGGATCTCTATGAGTTCAAGGCCAGGCTGGTCTACAAAGTGAGTTCCAGGACAGGCTCCAAAGCTACACAGAGAAACCCTGTCTGAAAAAACAAAACAAAACAAAACATATTATTAAAAAATGAATACAATTTTATTAAGAAGAGAGCATAATTTTAAAAAAAACAGGTGTACAGAAATAATTTTTTGTGGGTCTTCAAGGCATATAGGAAGACCTAATATGAATTCCACTCATACCTTGTTTATAAATACTGTTAAAGGTTTGTTCATATAATTTAAAAAATACAAAGCATTGTTTCTAGAGAGCTATAGCATTAGAAAATACAATACATGAATAAAACCATGACAGTTAAAAATACATGACATTGGTGTAGATGATACAGCAAGTGGGGGAGAACAAGGAATAAGAGACCATGGTCTCAAATGGAGACCACATGAGAATAGGAAGAAGCAGGGTGCTAGACAGATCCACAGAAATCCACAAGGATACCTCCACAATATACTACTAACAATGGGTGAGAGAAAGCCCGGACTGACCTACTCTGGTGATAGGATGGCAAACACCCTAATTGTCATGCTAGAAACCCCATCCAAAGACTGAGGGAACTGGATGCAGAGATCCACGGCCAGGCCCCAGGTGGAGCTCCGGGAGTCCAGTTGACAAGAAAGACGAGGGTTTGTATGAGCGAGAATTGTTGAAACCAAGGTTGGATAAAGCACAGGGACAAATAGCCAAACAAATGGAAACACATGAACTATGAACCAATGGCTGAGGAGCCCCCAACTGGATCAGGCCCTCTGGATAATTGAGATAGTTGATTGGCTTGATCTGTTTGGGAGGCATCCAGGCAGTGGGATCGGAATCTGTCCTAGGTGCATGAGCTGGCTGTTTGGAACCTAGGGCTTATGCAGGGGCACTTGGCTCAGCCTGGGAAGAGGGAACTGGACCTGCCTGGACTGAATCTACCAAGTTGAACTCAATCCTCAGGGGAGTCTTTGCCATGGAGGAGATGGGAATGGAGGGTGGGGTAGGGGGAAGGCGGCGGGGGCGTGGAGGTAGAATAAGGGAATCCGTAGCTGATATGTAAAATTAAATTATAAAATACAATTAAAAAAACAACAGAAAGTGCCATTAATCTCAAATATTTCAAAACCAATCAACCGGAAAAGAATAACTAAAGTATTATCCAATGATTACTCTTACCATATCCAAACTAACAAATAGGATTCATTAAAGATTTTTTCAAAATGGGAGGATGATCATGAAAATTATACTGTGGCAAAAATCTATAAAGGGAAGCCGGGTGGCGGTGACCTTTAATCCCAGTACTAGGGAGGCAGAGCCAGGTGGATCTCTGAGTTCGAGGCCAGTCTGGTCTACAGAGTGAGCCAGGACAGGCACCAAAACTACACAGAGAAACCTTGTCTCGAAAAAAAAAGTTTATGAAGGAATTATTCTTTACTGGTAACACCATACGTCAAAATAATAGAGAATTGAATTAACTGCAGCATCTTATAGTACTCTACAACCAATAACCCAACCCTTTCAATGCTGATAAAAATATTTTCCTTTGACACTAGTATGCATATGTTAGCCTAGTTCTGAACTCATCTGCAGTCACCTGGTAAGTGTGTTGGGGTCTTTTCGTGTGGGAACTAGTGAAGATGGCAAAAATAAGTAATTGTGGAGTCCTTTGTCCTAAATGGGCCATTGTAATACTCCCTTGAGACTCAGGGAACATCTGAGAGGGAGCAGGAAGAACGTAAGGGTTACAGGACAGCAACAAGCACTGTAAATTGTCCCTTTCTGGACATGGCATGGAGAGTGAACCCACGAACTTACAGTCACAGTAGCTGCCTGAACAAAAACTACAACAGTGAGGATCAATCAAACTTCCCTCACAAATGAAGAGAGATTCATTAGTCCCCATCCCCCACAGAAAAGTTATAGCTAGCTCAAGGGTGTAGGAGGAGGTGGAGTCTATTTTTCAGTGATTTTTTTTTTCTTCCTGATGCATGGCCAGCCACCTGTGCTCATTCAGCCAACCTCAATAAAATAGTATAAGGACGTTGAGAAGGTTTTTCCCAACTCAGTTAATCTTTTGTCCATTGTTTCTTTTATGTATTCGGTCTTTGGAATGAGATTATTGACTTTGAACCATTTCATTTTGAACATACATAGCTACTCACCTAAAACATTTCTACAATTCTCAAAGGAATCTTTGAACTTTAAGTCTTAGCATTTGGGAGCCATTTAAGACTTGAGGGCATTTGAAAGTGGAATAAATGAGTTTTGTGTTGTAAGACAGACATGGGGCTAGTGAGATTGGGGCAGAATGCAAGGTTTGATTGACTTTGAGCTGCATATTTCGGTCATATGGTTTGTGTTTTTGTTTTCTACCTATAGATGTGTGTCTGTGTGAGTGTGTGTGTCTGTGTGTGTTTATGTGAATGTCGATCTGTGTGAGTGTATTTCCGTGTGAGTGTTTGAGTGTATGTGTGTGTGTATGTCTATGTCTGCATGTGTTTGTGTCTGTGTGAGTTTGTGTGTGTGTCTCTGTGAGAGTGTGTGTGAGAGTGTGTATTTGTGTCTGTGTGTTTGGGTCTGTATGAATATGTATGTGTGTGCACACATTCAAATCCTCTTAGGCTGAGAGTTGAGTAAATAACATCCCCTTTAAGCTGTAAAACAATATAACTGACTGAGGGATAAAGTGTATAAAAAAGAATTCATTATGTTACAAGGTTCTGAAACACATTTAAGACTTAATTTTTAAAATCACATAAATGTATGGAATTTTGTATATTTACACACATACATATTATCAGCAAATCATCCACACCCCCTTTTTTGTTTTGTTTTTTGGCTCTTCCCACTTTATCCTTCTGGTTAAAGCTATGCTGCACCTGGTCCCTATTAGTTCATTTTTGAGAAGTAAATTTCATCATTTTGTTAATTTGGAAGTTTTTTAACTTGCATATTTCATCTTATAGAGTATATATAGTTTCCTTTTTAATGATTTTAAAATAAGATTACACACCATATTTTCAACCCAGGCTGATATGGAGCTCATTTTGTAGCCTCAGGGATCTTCAAACTCCCAATAATCCATCTGTCTCACATTCCTGATTGCTGGGATTACAGCTGTAAGATGTCATATTTTGTTTTTCAACTGTTTAATATATCTTCCCTTAGAAGAAATATTAAATTTTTGTTTTAAAAATCTTTCTCTCTAGATAAAGATAAAATTTAATATTAATTAGTATTAATAGAGCGAAGGAAGATGGAAGAGTGGGTAAAGGAAGTTTTTTTTTTTTTTTTTTTTTGAGGCTAAAAATCCTGAATGTATGAATGAACTTTAACTATAAAAAATGAGAGGTAATGTGACAACCACATATTTTCATTTTCTCAAGCTTATATGACTTTAACTCACTTTTCAAAATAGTAGTATTTACAACTTTTAATGTTTGTATTGGCTAGTCATTGTATGTCATTGATGTTCAGAAATAGTTCACTTAAATCCATGAGTTGAAAACAAGTTTAGAGCCATCCTATGTACAGTAAGAGTTTATAAACCAACAACTAATTTACAAAGAATGTCAATTAGATCATTGGTAGCAATGAAAGAAATTGGAGAATTTTGAACTAGAATACTAGCAGTAGCGAAGAGGGTACCTGAACTGGACTATCCTGGTAATTGGATAGGTGAATACCCTGTTATCTTAGAGCCTTTATCCAGTAACTGATGGAAGTAGATACAGAGATCCACAGCCAAACACTTGGCTGAGCTCCAGAAGTCCAGTCGAAGAGCAGGAAGAGGGATTCTATGAATGAGATCATGATGGGGATACCTACAGAGACAACCAAACCAAACTAGTGGAAACTCGTGAAAGTTGGATCAACCGCTGTGGACCCATCATGGGACAGGACTAGACCCTCTGCATTAGCCAAACAGTTGTGTAGCTTGATCAGCTTAAAGGGCCCCCTGGCAGTAGGATCAGGATACATCCCTGGTGCATGAGCAGGGTTTTTGGATCCTACTACCTATGGTGGAAAACCTACACAGCCTTGGTGCAGCGGGTGGAACTTGGACCTGCCTCAATTGACTGTGCTATGCTTGGTTAACTCCCCATGGGAGGCATTACCTTGTTGAAGGAGGGAATGGGGGGTGGGTTGGGAGGGAGGTTGGAGGGGCTGGAGGAGGGAAGAGAGAGGGACCTGTGATTGGTATGTAAAATGAATAAAAATTCCTTAATAAAGAAACAAAACACAAAAGAAAAACTATATTACTCAACTAACATTCTGCTTTTTTTTCTGACTCAGTACACCTTATCTTTCAAGAATTGTGAAAAATAACTTAAGTATCCATTTTAGTTTTGACTTGTATTTGGAAAGTGCTGGGGTACTTTTCTGTCCCTATTTGCCTAAGTGATCATTTAGCTCACACTATCCTTCTGAAATTACAACTCTATAACATGCCATACCATAGTTTCACTTTATGAACATATTATCCTATAATCTAGAGATCATAAGTCCTTAAGTAAAAGTTATTAATAGAGTGTCTACTCATTCAGGGTTTCAAAGGAAGAGTCTATGCTTCTCCCGGTTCTAGTGTCTGTAATCATTCAGGCAGTCTATCTGTCTCCCACTCTCTCTCCCTTATGTCTTTATACCTCCTCCTCCACACTGACCTTCCTTTTTGCCTCCTTCTAAGAAGAAGCCTGGCAATTATGTATACCCACCAAAAAAAATCTAGCATCATTTCCCATCATAATACCCCACAAATGATAACTGGTTCTTGATGCTGAAACATGATCACGTTTAAGACACCATCACTTATCTTAACACAGTGACAATGTCAAGGATAAAATAAATAAGACCATGGAGATAAGTAACTCAAATAATTATGCTGACACTTTTTTCTCCTGCAAAACCACAACATAACTCCTGTTCATATGAAAATATGATCATCACTTTCAGAAGTATATTCAAGAGTCTCAAGCTAGACTTCAAATCTCACAGATTTCCTTAGAGTAAATCACGGTCTTGGTTGTAAGTCAGTCAGTCTTTATAACAACTTAGTGTTATATATTTTTATCCATATATAGGTAGCAGTTCTGTTTTAACAAGTAGATGTTGATCATTTTTCTTCCCTGTAAGTCACAAAATATTGATGTAAATATTTTATTTAATCATCTGTATAAATGATTTGCTTTTCCAAATTCATGTTATGATAATATATGTGATTTATCCTTTAGTAACTAACACCAGATTCCCTAACTTCTTCAAGTACAGCCATAAATTCCTTTTATTCAATGAAGCCAACTGAGTTGGCATAAAGATACTTTTCAAAATGCTTATTGTTCCCCATGGATTGAATGACAATTTATTGATCTTCAAATAAAATTTCTCTACCAGCAATACCCAAGGTAAACCTGAGCTTATGTCATTTCTTTTATTTGTCTATTACTTTGTTTTTGTTTTGTTTTGAAAAATGAAAGTAAACCCTTATTATCAGTATTTAAAATTTGTCAGCTTATTACATTAGCTTTATACAATTCCAATGCTTTAGTAGATTACAATAACACACACTTATTTACATCTTACGACATTCATTGAATTTATACATATTACTGTGTCCTATACTCCTTCATTCTGGATGCAGAGCTCAGAATAGTATAAATTATTAATTAAAAGGATATTTTTCCATGTGACATACGTGTTTCTATATGCAAGAAACTCTATATATTTAATATAGAATGAAATATATAAACATATAATATGCATCATATATATAGAGCTCATACATAGAATAGATTTCATCAGATTAGTCATAAGAAAAAAACAGTAAATAACATAAATATATGAATATATATGTATATACACATATATGTTAAAATAATAACAATTTCATTGTAATATTAGATGTATACATGAACCTGTGTCCTTATATAAGAAATTTCTTAATCATGTAAAAGTAACAAGCACCCACATACTTTAGAAGCAGGGAATGGGCTAAGATGTAGAAAGCGATTTATTTCATTTTTAGGTCATGTGCTCAATTACTAACATAATAAACAAGATCTCTAGAAGCATGTGTCCATTGCCTCACTCACAGTGAGATTTCTGATTAATTGTATCATTGTTGAACATATAATGTTTTCCTGAAATCCTCAAAGAAAGATGTATCATAAACTGAAGATATCTAATTTTGTCTACCCAAAGCAATGCTAAAATTCAGGCAAACTGCTTAAGCATTCCACAGATGAAATCCCTCCTCGTGGCAATATAATTAGTCAATTTGCCAAGAGGTCCAATTATCAGCATGTTTTCAGAGAGATTATCCTGGGTCACCTGCCTACCTTCTCTACCAATGTCTCACAAGTAAAGTGAGATAAATGTGTCACACTGTGTTAACTCTAAATTTTTGGAAAACCAAATTATTGGGAGATAAAGTCTCTAATGCTTCACTTCTACCTGTAGATTATATAAAGTTAAATACTCAATATGCACATTTTCAATAATTTAATAAAATATTTCATATATCTATATATAAGGATGAATGTAATAGAGAAGGAACTGTGATAATTAAATAACATTAATTGAAGTGCCAGTTAAGTTCTGTTTCTTTCTACATATAAAGTATTAACTAAAAGAGATAAAAATTCAAATACATAAAATTATTGACATTATGAACTCATATATGTACTTTAAGATATCTCAACTCTGTATCAATATGGAACCTGAATATCATAGGCAGCCTTTATAGAAACGCATCCCAATCAACACATTCTTTCCCCTCAAGTGTCCATTTTATTCTCTGTCTCCTATAGTAAAATATTTTATGAAAATTATTCAAATTTTATGTATTAATTATATGTAATAAAGTAGTAATACATTGTTTTTCATACTAGATAATAAAAGAGACTAGAAATAAATATTAATTTTAGTCCTAGGCCATACCTGGTGTTAGTATCTGTGGAGATTTGAAAGAAAATGGCCCCCAAAGGGAGTGGCACTATTAGAAGGTGTGGCCTTGTTGGAGGAAGTGTGTCACTCTAGGGGTGGACTTTGAGTTCTTTGCTCAAGCTTCCTTCAGTGTGGCTTTTAATAGACTTTCTGTTGCCTCTGAGTCAAGATGTAGGACTCTCAGCTCCAGCACCACGTCTGTCTGCACATCACCATGTTCTCTTCCATATTGATAATGAACTGAACCTCTGAAACTATAAGTGAGTCCCCTCAAATAAGTGTTTTCATTTTTAAGAGTTGCTATGTTCACGAGGTCTCATCACAGTAATAAAAACCCAAAGTAACACAGTATCCCTGAGATTTTTTTCTTGTGTGTGTGTGTGAGAATATATGCAGTCCAAGTGGTTAAATCCATGAATGACAGTATTTGTTTTCTTTATGTTCCTTTATTTTGTATCAGAAATGCAAAAAGTTGCAGTTTGAAATTCATTTAGTCATCAAGAAGAAGTATAATTCATCTCTTGAATTTTAAATCTAATCAATTTTGTGGTGATTTATTCTCTTCATGAGAAACTCTTACATGGTAGATGCTGAATATGCCTATCTGCCTTATTTGTTGGTTTTATCTCAATATGAAAAAAAATGGTTTACAATTACATAGTGTTTGTTTGCTTTAACTCTGCTGCTTTTGAGACAGGCTTTCTCTATATAACCCCAGCTGACACCTCAACTGGAACCTTTCTCCATGTCCTTGTAGCTAGCATTAAATGTGCTAACTACCATCCACATAAATTTTATCTTTGAGGAACAAATATATTTGTCACAATTAACAGCTTGAATTACACACTAATAATGCATTTATTCACTTGATGTTAAATTTTGACTTCTAATAAAAATATATTTATTCCATTATCAAAACACATCAACTTACAAAATGTCTCTTTCACCATTAATCTAACACAAGGACAGTAACTAGACACAGACTATGTTCTGTGTTGCCAACTGTATTTACACAGTCACATAATCAAGCCCCAGCTGCTGGGACTAGACCCCAACCTAGCTACAAAACCCTCAACTTACAATCTGTCCAGCCTGCAAGATTGCTATGACAACAGTGGCACAGGACATATGGATGTGACCAATCAATGTCTGGTTTTATTTGAGGCTCACTCCAAGAGAGGCAGTCCATGCTCTACACTGTCTGGATGGTCAGGAACTGGACAGTAGATAGACCAGAGACCTACAGTAGACCCAAACACGAGTGGAAAAATTATCAGTGAAATGATTCCTAGTGATATTCTCCTATACTCATAGATCAGTGCCTTGTCTTGTCATCATTGCAGAGGCTTCCTTTGGAAGCAGATAGAGGTGGTGCAGATTTCCACAGCCAGACATTGTGTGGTCAGAGAGTCTAAATCGGAGGTCTCTGTCTGTGCCTACCCCTTGGAGCTCAGGAAACACCACGGAAGAGGGAGAGGAAAGATTATAGGAGTCAGAGGGGATGAAAAGACACGGGAAGAAAACGGCCCACCAGAGCAACTAAGCAGGGCTCACATGTGCACGCAGAGACTGGAGCTGCAGGAACAGGACCTGCATGGGTCTGCACCAGGTCCTCTTCATTTAAGTTATAGCTGTTATCTTGGTGTTTTTGTGGGACTCCTAACAATGGGAGTTGGTAGATCTCTGACAATTGTGCCTGTTCTTCAGATTCTTTTCCCCCTCTTGGGTTGTCTTGTTCAGCTTCGATATGGGACTGCCTTATCTTAATTGTATTTTTGTCTTGTTTGTTTATGGTTTCTTGGAGACTCGCTCTTCTCTGAAGAAGAAACACAGAGGAAATGGAGCAGGGGAGAGGGAACTTGGTAGGAGGAGACTAGAGGAGAGAGGAGAAACTGTGGCTGGGATATGTTGTATGAAAGAGGATTCTATTTTAAATAACTAGATAAATAAATGAATAAACAGATTTCAGATGTAATAAGAGTTGATGCACTGTAAGTATGTTGGTTATCCAATGTAAGTGAGAAATTTCTGAATATTTCAGTTCATATATAATTGAACTTTTTTGTAATCCATTCCACTTTTTCTTTAGTACTCCACTCTATGATGAAAGAAAAAAACCCTATAAATTCCAAAAAAAAAAAACTGTCAGAAAAGTTATAGAAAATTAATATGAGAAAATACAACCACAACAATGAAATAACAGCCTTGGATATTAAAAAAAAAAAGATTTCAGAGTCCTGAGCTACCAAAATTAGCAACTATTTATATTACCACTTACATGATTTCATTTACAGCAGAATTAACTCATTATTACTGATTGTGTAATCTAGTTCTGGACAGGGAACAGAAAAGTGGAAAAGCAAGCACATTAGCTGGGAGAGATGTCTAGTTTTACAACATGAGTCTATTTAAACAAAAATGTAACTTTACTTTTAAATAGTGATATTTAATGAGGCAAAAAGATAAGTTTTTACATCATGAATCTATAGTTTATTTTCTCTATGCAAAATGTTTGCTATGCCCCCTTGGAAGCATCTCCCTGGCTTTTGTTTCATCATTGTGGTTATTAACCTTGCCTTTTTTGTTCTTTTTACTAGAATATTTCACAGGTAAACCCACTCAAGAAACCTATTGTGCTTTCTGATCAAAGAAGATAAGTGATGCCAGGCTATAATAAGCAATTTAATTTTTAATGAGCATATCCATGCCCAAGGTCATAACAAAACATTTCGAAAACCATAAAATAAACTACAGCAAAATACTAATGATGAACCCTAAATTTGGCTAGGGTAAGATAAAATTAGGCAGAGTGTGCTTTCAGAAGTATCTCTGGTATTTTGCTTTATTTTCTTTGAGGAGAAGAAAAACTTAGTTCAAGTAGGATGTACCATATTAAATAAAATAACAGATTAAAATGAATAAGGCTTTCTTCTAGAATTAAGCAGTTTACCAAACTCTGTGTTGTGAATACACTGCCATTTCCCAACTGGAGACATTGCATTAATATATTTTCCATGAACAGCATAGACATGAGTGGGAGTAATGAAGGGCGAGGGTCGAGGGAAAGAGAGCCTGTGGGAGCAGGAGATCCCAGCTGGATCAAGAACAGAGAGGGAGAACAAGGAACTGGCGACCATGGTAAATGAAGACAACATGAGAAAAGGAAGAAACAAAGTGCTAGAGAGGCCCACAGAAATCCACAAAGATACCCCCACAATAGACTGCTGGCAATGGTCGAGATACAGTCCGAACTGACCTACTCTGGAGATGGGATGGCCAAACACCCTAATAGTTGTGCTAGAAACCCCATCCAACGACTGAGGGATCTGGATGCAGAGATCCACGACTAGGGCCCGGGTGGAGCGCTGGGAGTCTAATTAGCGATAAAGAGGAGGGTTTATATGAGGGAGAATTGTTGAAACCAAGGTTGGATAAAGCACAGGGACAAATAGCCAAACGAATGGAAACACATGAACTGTGAACCAGAAGCTGGGGGGCCCCCAACTGGATCAGGCCCTCTGAATAGGTGAGACAGTTGATTGGCTTGATCTGTTTGGGAGGCATCCAGGCAGTGGGACCGGGTCCTGTGCTCAGTGCATGTGCTGGCTGTCTGAAACCTGGGGCTTATGCAGGGACACTTGGCTCAGTCTGGGAGGAGGGGACTGGACCTGCCTGGACTGAGTCTACCAGGTTGATCTCAGTCCTTGGGGGAGGCTTTGCCCTGGAGGAGGTGGGAATGGGGGTAAGGGGAGGGGGCAGGAGGGTGGAGAACAAGGGAATTCGTGGCTGATATGTAGAACTGAATGGTATTGTAAAATAAAATAAAAGGAAAAAATATATATTTTCCAGAATATATTTTGAACTTAGAATAGCTAAGGCATAGTGTATTCAACTTTCCTTATATTTTGATTAGTTAAAAACAAAACTAGAATATTTATTTTTATTATTGGCCTATTTTTATTACTAGAAAAAGTAGATAATTTAGAGAAATTACATTTTTATGATAATGGTTTTAAATTTTAGCATTGTTGTTTTAGAATGAATGTATTAAAGAAGTACAATAAAATTTATTTCTTAAAAGATTTTTCACAAAGCTTCTCTAAATAATTGACATGTTCAGCTCTCAGATTTTATCTGGTCACTTTAGGAACTGTTCAATTATTGTATGATGATAAATGGTGGGAGGTGAAAATGTTTTAATGTATCTCTGGCTATAATCTTCTGCTACACTGACTTATGATTTTCAGTCATAAATAGTGACATTAAATATCAAAACCTAGAAAATAGAATTAGATCAAAAATTTTAGCTGAGATAATGCCTATATTTTATGCTTCATAATCTACAGACACAGAGGTCTGTGTCATCTCAATGTACATTTACACCTAACAATTTTATCATGAAAACTATGAACATTAATTGTGTTACATTTTTAATGTTACTTGTTATATTTGGTAGACAACATAAAATTAACATTAAATATAGAACATTGACTGGAAATCATCAAGTCATTGTAGAAACCACACAACACATGGGAAGTAAGTTTGTTAAGTACAGTTTAATATGTCTGATTCTTAGTAGAAACTTCAAAATTTGTAGTTAAAAAATATTGGCCCTTGTTTCACATAAAATTTATAATGCTACAATGTGATAATTTTTCTAGCACCCACAAGCCTTACAATTGGTATTGGCAATCTACATGGACAGTGATAACAAATTCCTTCACTAGTTCCTAATGGCCCAAAATTTCCAAATGGAAGTGGGAAGGTAGAATTTATCAAATTATCTTTACATAAAACAGAGAAAATATTTAAGAGAGATAATTAGATACACATAAAATGTCATGTCACATGTCTATTGAAAGACTACACAAAAATCTGATATATATATATATATATATATATATATATATACATATATATGCTGTGTTTTACAATTCTCCTACAAAATTACTGCTTTTGTTATTTTAAAATTTTCATCTTATGTATTTATCATGGCAGAGACATATGCATTTCATGGTGTGCAATCATGAAAGTCAAAAGTCAAATTATGGTGGTCAGTTTTTCCCCTTTCACTAAGTGAGGTTTGGAGATGGTACTTGGGTTTACAGACTTGGTGGAAGGTGCCTTTGTCTGCTCAGACATCTAAAACACCATCATCAGTTATTTCAAATTGCTTATTTTTTTTAAGATTTTTTTTTTTAGTGTACAAGTGTGTGATTGTGTCATATGCATGAAGGTACCTATGTTGGCCAGAAGAGTGGGCCAAATTCCCATTGGAACTTCGTTTAAGGGTGACTGTAAAGACATGAAATGGGTGCTAGGAAACAAACTCTGGTCCTCTGGAAGAACAGTAAGTGCGCTTAAACACTCAGGCACTTGCCAGCCTCCTGATTCACTATTTTTCGAGTCTACAACTAACTGTAGGGTGCTTCCTGACAGAGTATTATGAAAATTTCCACATTAAACTTGTGTTACCCTAGCTATTATATGCCAGCAGAAATGTGAAAGTTATCCTGATTTTAGCTTCACAGATTCAAACATAAGAATTCCCATGTTACCTCTCTTTCCCGCTGTAGGTAACAGACTGATGTGATAAGGAGAATTTGGATGGTGCTTTAATAGGATAGTTGGCAAATGTTTTCCATAAGTTGTAGAACTCCACTCCCTATTTTCTTAGAAATCTGAGGCCATGCACAGTTCTCAAGGCCTCCTTTGAGTGTTTGAATTTTGATCCATCAGTTTTTGAAGCCATTAATAACAGAATTTTCTTCTGGTTGTATTCCTATCAGGCCACTAATCTCTGTCATCTGAACTAGAATTCTCTCTTAGGAGCTACAAAACCCACACAGCTTTTAAAGTACTATTGGCTTAGGAAAGGAGAGATATGTCCTAGAACAAATATCTTGGGGTCAACTGGGTAACATTAATTGATCATAGAAATATAACCAATCCTATTTCATCCATGCACACTGATAGGATTTGTATACAAGAGTACAGAAACCAAGGACATAGAATTCTACTCAATATTGTGTTTCTTTTAGTTATTTTACTATTGTTAATTGCTGTGGGATGGTCTTTCTGTAAGCTGTGAGTATGTGTTGCTACCATTGGTTAATAAAGAAGCTGCTATGGCCTATGGCAAGGCAGAATAGAATCAGGGTGGGAATCCAAGCAGAGAGAGAAGGAGAAGTAAACAGAATTGGAGGGCATGCTGAAAGCTGTCAGGGGAGAAAGATGTAATGAAACATAGGTAATGCTATGAAGCCAAGTGGCAAAACATAGATTAATAGAAATGGGTTGAATAAAGCTTTAAGAGCTAGTTAATGATAAACCTGAGCTATAGACCATACAGTTTGTAATTAATATAAGCCTCTGTATGTTTGTTTGGGACTGAATGACTGTGGGACCAGGCTGGACAGAAGCTTCTACCTACAGTTAATATTCCAACTCATAGAAAAATATGTATCATAATATTGAGGTTTATTTAGACTGCAATTAATTAGAGAAATTCCTAATTTACTGTCTTGTTAAAAATTGATTATATATTTCTCAGCATCTACACTCAGTGTCTGAGTGTTTCCTGTGATGTTTTCATTTGTTGGATTATGAAAAACCTAAAGGGTAAAGATATAAGGCAGTCAGTAGGGAGGTTAAACCTACAGAAATGATTCCATGGAATTTGTCACCATTATATCAGCCAGTTTTCTGTTACTGTCACATAAATTACAGTACCTGAGAAAATAATCTAATGGACAAGGCATTTTGAGTCATAGACTCAATGGTTTCAGTCCATTGCTACTTAATACTTCTGCTTTTGGGGCCATGTAAAGAATACATAACATGGAAAGGAGCATGTGGCAAATGAAACTGCTTACTTTATGGATTCTAGAAAAAAGGTAGATAGGGCTCCTCATATCCTCTTAAGTGTATACTTCAATAACCCATTTTAATTCATTAGACCTTATCTCTTGTTTATTATTTCTTTTATTTTTCAAGATTATTATATAATCAAATCATTCTCCCTCCCATGACCTCCTTCTAAACCCTTCCATAAGCTCATTTTTTTTCTCTCAAGTACAATTGGTTGAGAAGAAATAGAATATCATTACTCAATAAAAGCTGAACACATAAATAAGGAATAGGAAATATTAAAAAAATACACAGGAAACAAACATACAGAAAAAGAGAAATATCATGAAAAGACAACACCTTTCAATTATGAGAATAGATTCCACATCTTAATTGTTTTATTCTTTACTTCCTAACATATGTGACTTCCACATGTATGTCATTGGAGACATATAAGATCCAAAACTTAGAAATCAGTTTCTAGGATGATCCTCTATCATATATAGAAATATAATTCACAAATTAACCAATTATATATAGTCATATTTGAGGTCTTCTGTCCTAATCGAAGATTTTAAGTGTTCAGTTCTTATTAAAACATACTATCTTTAATTGTAAATCTAAATGTCAAATGGTAATGTCAAGCATTTTAAAATATTCACATTTATCAAAATGGAAGTTCCTATTTGTGTGCTTAAGTGTAATATTGCTGATAAATCAACATTGCAATTCATTCTCCACAAATAATTCAAGACATGTTGAAAGGTAAATAAAATGTAATTATCAAAATGCTTGCTCATGATTAGAAGGGCTAAGATCATTGCAAAATAAAACCTGTTTTATAAAGCACATAATACATATACCAACAAAAGAAAGACAGTGTTTTCTATTGCATACTTTTACAGAATGTTTAATTAGTTGTTGCAGCATTTTTCAGATTTCTTAAATCATACACATGTATTATATGAGCATGCACATATACAGATATACTTTGGAGTTGTGAATGATTTTAACTATCACTTAGTACAACATCATAATTTTCTGTAGTTTAGTTATGTAATTTTGCAAATCAATGAATACCACCAAGGCCAAACCTACAATTTCACAAATGGACAACCTGAAATAATTACTCACTACTTATGATTCTGTATATTTAATAAATTTAGAATCACAGTGGCTAATCCTAAGCCATAAACTATGCTTCTATATTCCAGTTTCTGGTCCTATTTAATTCACTATATATCAGAAATATATGAGTGTTTTCTAACAGAAAGAGCAGGTGTACCAATGTCAATGTATGGCGGTATATGGACAATGGTGTGAGGTCATATAGATTAGCAAAGGTATTCTACAAAACACTTTGGATTCCACATCATTATTTTTCAGTTCTTGTATTTTACATTCACTTCTAGGTATAAATTCATCACAAAAAAGTGAACAAATTAGAGTTTATTGATAAATTTTAAGACAACTACACTGTGTTGTATCATTCTTTGTTTTTTCTCAGTACAAGGAAAGCCAGCCTTAAAAAATTGCATGATATTAAATTAAAAGATTCAAAAATAATATCATACCGAGAGGAAAAGTGTCCACTTGCTTCTGTTGACATATTTTTAGATTATCATTAGTTTACTATTCTTAATTGTGAAAAACTTTCATTAATGTTGGGAATCTGTGAATATTTTTTGTGTTTGTCTCCATGGATCACAAATTTCTGAGCAAGACCTACTAGAAATATGTGCTAAATCATAAGCCATGGAAATATAAAAATGATTGACTATAGGAAGATGGTCAGGATTAGATTTTGATTTACTTATTTTTGAAGTTATAAGTCTACTTCTCAAATGGTTATAAAATTTAATGTATTGGGTAGCCATTCCAGTTTTGACTTGGAAGTTCCAACCCTCATTGAGGCTTCGGTAATGGTCACGCCTACAAAGCAGGGCTGAGAGAGGACTCTGAAGACCCGAAATCCAGATGCTCCAGCTCTCTTGGTTCCTGGACCCTGGACGCTGGAGGTAGACCGAGCAGAGTTCTCCAGAGAACACTGAGGGACTGTGCCACACCTTTCCTAGATCCTGCAACCTACCTATCCCTTCACTTGTAAGTTACCCCACAAAATAAACTTCCCTTTTAACTACATGGAGTGGCCTTAATAATTTCACCAATAATTTAGCAAGTTTAAAAGATCAGGAGATAATGTGAACACTATCATGATTTCTTGAAAAGCTTTCAGATTTATAATTACAGGACTCCGGTCATGTGAAACAGATTGTTACATGGTAGTCATGTGGCTTTTGTCACATTTATCTGACATAGAAATTATGGGATTAAAAGTTGAATTTATTTACTTTATGTCTACTTCTGATGTAGAAATCTAGAAATAGTTTTAATCACCAAAATTGTAACATGAAAAATGTAATAGTGGTTCTCTAGAAATGCCTAAAGTGTTAAGAGTACTTCCTGCTTTTGCATAGGACCTGGTTTCAGTATCCAGCACCCACATGGTAGCTCATAATCAAGTATGATTTCAATTCCAGGAAATCAAAAGATCTGGCCTCCTAGAATGCCAGGCAGAAATTTAGAGCACATAAACTCTTGCAGACAAATCACTAATATACATAAACTAAAAATAAATATTTAGAAAGTTAATACTGGTTTGATATTAACTAAAAATTATTATACTCCACTGAACAGTACCTTATAACAATATCTACTACAAAAGGCAACAACTCAGAAATATTTTGGAAATTTAAGAAGAAAATACAGAAGAAACAGTAGTTGTTGTTTGAATCTAACATGGTGTTTTAATTAAAAAAAAAAAAAAAACAGAGCCAGATATCAGGAAGAAACTTGAAAGATCAGAGAAGCAGAACAGTCAGGCACTGGTTCTTACCTCTACAAAATCTTCATCCTAATGAGAGTGAGTTCCTATTTCCTCATGTCTTATATACATTTCTATGCCATGCCATATTACTTCCTGGGATTAAAGGTGTGTGTCACCACTGCCTGGCTCTGTTTTCTCTCCTATACTAGATCAATCTCATGTAGCCCAGTGTGGCCTTGAACTCATAGAGAATCAGATGGATCTCTGCCTCCCAAGTAATAGGATTAAAGGTGTATGCTACCAGTGCCTGGCCTCTCTGATTAATCTAGTGGCTTGTTCTGGTCTTTGAACTTCAGGCAAGTTTATTCAGGTACACAATATATCACCACAAGTAGTGAAGCGTATATTGTGAGAAACAAGTTATTTCTTTCTGTATGCACATGTTAAACATAATTATCAACATTGCTAACATTGTATTTTTAATTAATTCTTGACTTTCATTGTCTAGTTACTTGTGTCTTTTCACACGGTGTAATTAAAACTTGTTAATCTGAGACTGGTAAATGGTATTCAGTTTTAGGGAACATTTCTTCTGTCTTGACATATTAGTGTGTGTGTGTATACATATGCACACAAGGACATATTGCCTACATGTCTACTTGTGTGCATAAATATGTGCGTGTATGGGCATTTGTGGCAAAGCTAGAGATGTCTGCTTCCTTATCTATCACTCTCCTCCTTACTCCTTCTAACATGAAGCCTACCATTTTGGTTAGACTGGCTGACCAGCAAGTTCCTAGGATTTGCTCGTCTCTACCCTACCATGCTGAGCAATAGACAATTGTAACAAATGTAGGTTTTTCTGAGCGTGATAGTGATTTGAATTCAAGTACTACTTGTTCTACAGAGATTATTCTTGCCTAATGAACAGTATCCCAACCCTTAACAAATACTCTATGATTAACAGATCATTAAATAACTGAAAATACTATCCCATCTCAATTATAAATGATTAACATATTCTCAAAACTTATATTAAAATTTTTCTTTCTATTGATATAATTAAATGACAGAGTTATAGACTCTGTTTCATTTTTTTAGAGAGAGAATGGTTTATAGTCCAGATTTGCTTGAAACTGCCTACTTCTCCCAAGCTGTCATCAAACGGTGATCTTGCCATCTGTAACTGTAAAGGGTTTGAATTATCCACGTATGGTCCATGGCAATTAATTGTTTAAGATATAAGAAAAACAAAAACAAAAACAATCAAACAAACAAACATATCCACAGGTTAAAAAGAATGTTGACCTCTGTGGGATGCTGTACCATACATTTCACAAACACTGAATGCACTTTAAATTTCAAAGTATCCAAATCAAAATACTGAAGTTTCTCTAGCATTCAATTAAAACTTCTAACTCTTCAATAAAGACAGATAGCGTCTTTGTAGAGGCACTTATGACACAGATCTTATTTATGACCACAACGAACAATGCTTACCAAATAACTGCAGACAGTAGCAGATTAATGGCATTTTATAGACTGCAAGGAAAAACTTTAGTCTTTGGCCTTCAGCATTGAAGTTTGATGTTGTCACACCAAAACCTCAGTAGCAAATTTCATTATATATACAATGAATATGAACAATATTTTATGTAATATAGTCGAAGTAATTGTAATCATTAGCACTAATAAGTTTCGTTTTCAAATCTGTTTTACCTACGTCTATGTAAAATGCTCTTTTGTTTTTGCTTTTCAGCATGAGGTACACCCTGGGTTGTCTTTCCCAAACTTACTTTCTTTCAGTTGTATTTTAAGTTTCACATGGCTACTGCTCTTTGTGGAGCAGGGCTGTGTGCCTGCCTTGATGCCCAATCCTTGTTATCTGCTTTTCACATGTGCTCACAGTCATAGTCTGAGCTCTTAACACAAGGTCCAACAGCTCTTTGGTTACTCGAGTGAATCTCTTGTTTTCTAGGTCTACCATTGCAAGACTTAGCTCTAAACTTCCAATTTTACTTATGAAACTTACAGTTACACCTTCGGCATATCCTGCACTTCTTGTTATTTATTTGGGCACGGTTGACTGGAGAAGCTATCTGAGCTCATGTGATGGACATACAGTCCACCTTTATCTGGAATAATTATTGAGTTGCTTGGAACACAAATTTCAGTTCATTCTCAGTGTGTGTGTGTGTGTGTGTGTGTGTGTGTGTGTGTGTGATGTGCTCTTCCTATCAAATAAAAGGCTTAGTATAATTATAGGTAAAATAATGATGAAAAGAGAAATTTTTGCTTAATAAATGTGAGATTACGTTATATTTCACAGTAATGGTACAAACATTCTTCTTTTCAAAGTTGAGTAAGATTTAAGGACCACATAGTAACTGAGTTGGTGGCAAGATTAGTGAAGACAACAAACCAAATGGCAGCACATGGTAATGGTAAAGCTTCGAAGTATGAAACACTCGCTGCAGTGTCTGACCTTGCACCACAACACAGTCATTTGCAAAGCTGGAAGAAGTTATATACCTTCTCTTTAACGCACGGAGCTATGTTTATATATTAATTATTACCTAATTAATAATTAGTAATTAACCTAATGTTGTAATTAAATGAATACATATTTAATATCTAGAATTGTGATCCACATGCATCCTACCATCATGGTGCTACCATTGTAATCTTAAAATTTACAAACAAACAAACAAAAAAAAACAACACCCTAATTTCTGTAACTGAGCTACATACCTCAGGAGAGACCGAGATTAGCTTACAGCCTCTCCAATGATATTCAACCTAGAACGTGTTTCGGAAGTGCTACATGCTTAACCACATAAGTCTTTAGTATAATAGTTATCAAAACTATTACAATATTTATACCTTCCTTAAAATATGTCTTTTTTATGCCTTACCTATACACAATTTATGCCTTTTGCACAAGAAATGAAACAAAGGATATAAAGCATTATCAATGGCCATATAAAAATTAGGGAGAACAAAATACTATATTTCCTCTTTAAATCAGCTTTTCTTTTTTGTATTTTTTTATTTTAATAATTTTTTTATTCATTTTACATTCCAAACACAGTTCCCCTTCTCACCCATCCTCCTGTTACCACCTGACACGCCCCCCCCCCCCCCCCCGCGCGCGCCAACCCAGCCACCCAGCCACTCCTCAAAAAGGGTAAGGCTTCCCAAAAGAGTCAACAAAGCCTGGTACATTAAGATAAGGCAGAACCAAGCTCCTCCCCACTTCGTCAAGGCTGAGCAAAGCTTCCCACCATAGGGCTCCAAAAAGCCAGTTCATGCCCCAGGGATAGATCCTGGTGCCAAAGACCCCTCAAACAGACCGAGCTACACAACTGTCTCCCACATGCAGAGGGCCTAGTTTGGTCCCATTCAGGCTCCAGAACTGTCAGTCTAGGGTTAGTGAGTTCCTATGAGTTTGGTTCAGATGTCTCTGTAAATTTCCCTGTCATGATCTTGACCCCACCTTGCTCATGTAATCCTTCTTCTCTCTCTTCACCTGGAGTTCCAGACCTTGGCCTGGCTCTGGCCCTTGGCTGTGGATCTCTGCATCCACTTCCATCAGTTACTGGATGAAGGCTCTATGATGACAGTTAGGGTATTCACCAATCGGATTACTGGGGAAGGCCAGTTCAGGCACCCTCTCCACTACTGGTAATAGTCTTAGCTAGAATCACCCTTGTGGATTCCTGGGAATTTCCCTTGCTGCACATCCTCTCCAACATAAGCTATCTTCAGTGTTTTTGACAGCCAAACACCAGGCCAAGTTCCAAAGAGAGAGAAGAGGCATTCTATGAGCAAGGGTATCAAGATCATGATGGAAAAACGTACAGAGACAACCAAGCCAAACTAGTGGAAACTCATGAAAGTCGGATCAATAGCTGTGGAACCTTCATGGAACTGGACTAGGCCCTCTGCATTAGCAAGACAGTTGTGAAGCTTGATCTGCTTAGGCTGGCCCCTGGCAGTAGAATCAGAATCCATCTCTGGTACATAAGCAGGCTTTTTGGAGCCCACTACCTATGATGGAACACCTTGCACAGCCTTGAGGCAGGTGGAGGTTCTTGGGCCTGCCTCTACCAAATGTACCTCCCCATGGGCCGCCTTACCTTTTTGTAGGAGGGAATGGGAGTGGGTTGGGAGGGAGAGGCTTGAGAGGCTGGAGGAGGGAAGAGAGGAATCTTTGATTGGCATGGAAAATGAATAAAAAACTTTTCTTAATAAAAAAGATTTTTAAAAAAGGTATCTCTTTTATTGCTCTCCCACTCTGTCTGTCACTTTCTCAGCTCTACTATCCAGAATTTTAAATGAAAAAAAAAAAATGAAACCAAAGAATTAAAAACAAACAAACAAATAGGTAGATTCCATGAGAAAATAAAACTGCTAGATTGTGAATTTGAAGATTAGGTAAAAGCAAACAAATAGACAAACAACATAAATGACTGAAATATCTAAGTGTCATTAAGGAAAGGGATTAAGATGAAAAATAATAATTATCCCGAACAGGTTTAGAATTAGAGAAACGGTACTATGTGAGAAACAGAAAAAAAGGATTAGCTGGGTGTCTGTCAATAACATACCACTAAATATACCAGGCAAAACTGCAGAACTCCAATCATACGAGAAAAAATTTTAAGTGAAAACAAGGAAGAAAAGACACTGTGCACACTAATTCAGATGAGTTAGAAAGCCAAGAGCATATTTATTATTGAACAAAAAATAAAAGCTAGAAAATTTGAAAATGAACTAAAGATGTAAACACATACCTTTAAAATAGAGGTATGCTCTTTCATGGAGAAATTCATTGTGCTGATTAATTAAAGGAAACATGAAAGTGGTGTAAACTGTCAATTATTATGGTGTTAAAAATCCCTCCAGTTATCTATAATTTCAATCTGCTGCAACGCCAATTAAAATGATGACTTTTTTGGCTGATGGTATTCTATATGTAACAGGTATTATTGTATCATTGTCCATGGTAATGGTGTTTAGTGTGTGTGTGTGTAAATGAAAAACAAAATCAAT
This sequence comes from Peromyscus leucopus, assembly GCF_004664715.2. Lineage (NCBI taxonomy): Eukaryota > Metazoa > Chordata > Mammalia > Rodentia > Cricetidae > Peromyscus > Peromyscus leucopus. The sequence goes on along the minus strand of NC_051077.1, from coordinate 35,495,438 downwards.
GTACTCTTCTTAATAAAAAGGAGTAGAAACTGATTATAAAATAACACATTGAGATAATATATATAAATAATTTGTTATTCACATTGATAAAGAGTTGTAAAATCACTGAAGAACAAAGAGCTATAAAACAGAACTATCAAAATAGTTAATAATAAAATTATAATCCCTTAATTTAATGATTATTATACAATTGAAAACCCATAGAGGAAACTTTTACTAAGAACTTCATTTTTCCATGTAAAAGGCTTGAGTAACAATCTATTTTAAAAACTAAAAACATTAAAATATAAAATGATAAATTCCATTTATATTTTATGGAGAAAATATAAATAAATTCTCTATCAACCATAAACAAACAGAAAAAAATTGTCAAAATTCATAAATATGTAACCCCCAAAAGTAGACAGACAGACAGACTATTTTGTGCACCTATGAAATGATCCTACTTCCTCAGCTCTAATCAGGCAATCTTAATTTCAGTGAGATATGTTTTCAAATTCACTACATTAACACAATTTAAAATATTTGTATGTGAGCCATTGTCTGCTTTGGAGGAAGACCAGATTATGTACACTGCTGGAGATTGTGTCAATCTGAAGCATTCATTTGACATTTTAGAAGCTGATTAACAATTAATACAAATAGATTCTTATTCTATGTTCTTACCCTACAGAATGTTTTTTCAGATACAAACAAGATAGCAAGTTTAAGCATGCCAACAACGATAAAATTAAAACTATAAATATGACCTAAATGTCATCAAAGATTGAAATGATATATTGGAAGAAAGAGATTGATTACTATTCTTTGTGTATCCATGTACAGACAAAATAAAAATGGAATCATGAGTAATGTTGAAATAAATCATGTTTCAAAAGTGAATATTGTTTCACTGAGAAAAATAAAATGATTCAAATTACCTCTTTGTGTGTTGTGTGCTACAGGTATTTGTTAAACCAAAAAATAAAGTGTTTCTCACGTATTTTTAAAGATAAATTCAATTTAGAGTTGCAGTTTATTTTATATCTTTGTCTAAATTGACTATTATCTATAGAAGTCCTGACCATCCTTGTGGTGCTGATGGAGTCAGCATGTGCTCAACAGGCATCATCCTGCTCTGGAACAGCAGGTGTTTGGCTGCAGCTTCAGTGAGCCCCCTGCTCCCAGCTAAAGCAGCATGCTCCTGGAAACATCAGTCCTTGTGGATCATTATCTCCGGGTGTGAGTCAGGTACATTGTACCAGGATGCCACACTGCAGCCACATCTAGTCAGTAAGAAGGTATCTGAAATGCCCAAATATGCATCTATTCTTTGGTCATACTTTCCTTGCCTTGACCTAACTCCAAAAATTTATTTTGTATTATTGAATGAGCCTACTCAGTTCTAGAAGAAATGAGTGCTACTGACGCAGAATTGAGGAAATACTTAATCCTATACACAAAGTGTGGCATATTGGTTAGGAAACAAACTCTTTGGAGAGAGAAGTGCGCTTAATTTGCCCATTTCAAAGTTATTGGTGATTAGTAAATATCTGAAAAGAATATTCATGTCTGCAAAGTGGTGAGCAAATAATAGAATAACAATAAACATTTTACATTAATTTTTTTACTATTTCCAGTGAGTAAATCAGAGTAAAATAAGTAAAATTAATGGATGGAATTGCAAAGAAATAACAGGGAAACCACTATCATGTCTATAAGAACAAACATATATCTAGAATAGATGGTTTTATGAATTTATAAATATATGATACTTTTTAAAAATCTATAAGATTGTAAATTATCACATTCAAAACATTATGTAGATCTAGATAAAGAGTAATGCAATTAGGATAGAAATAATGAAATTGTAGAAATGCATTTGTTGTTTACAACTTTCAACTATTCTATAGCAAATATCACAAAACAGTAAGCTAATTCTAATTACTGTGTGGCACAATTAATTTGAAAGGGTTCAATATTAAAATTGGGGACAAAACGTAATTTGTTGTCTCATTAAACAGTATTTCTGGCATGGCTGGATCCTGACTGTGTTGATGACAATTTCCATTTTTGTCTGTTTCCTCTTTCTTTATCTTCAGGCCGCCTTGCTTCATTGTTTCAAACGGATTTCCAAGAGCAAGCATGACTATGATGCACCTTATTCATGCAAAAATGAGAGAGCTTCTCTTGCCAAACACTCATCAGATTAAATCCCTGGCTTTTGTTGCAATTGGACAATTTTAAGACAATTACTGGCATGTGGAACAGTGTGTGCTAATTACTTATGGAGTATGCACTGTATCTCTCTCAATCAGTCACTGTCAAAGGAGAATAATATGACAATGATTGGCTTATACTGACCTCAACTAACACTTGATCGCTTTAGTACCACCATAAGGGTACAAACGGACAAAGTATAAAAGCCATCTTAGAATACATAGACTCTGTCCGGTACGTAGAACAAGAGAAGGGTGTTGCCTTATAAAACATGGAATGTCCATAGAAAGTATAAATTCCTAAGATTTTTATTTTTATTTTTATCCTAAGATAAATTCAGTAATCCATTACTTTCCTTGTCTGTCTTCTAAAAGTAGAATCCTGCAGCCAAAAACATCAGCACTGTCAAAATTCAGAACTATAAGATTTCACATTATACCCCAGCATCACTGCATCAGAAAGAATAGATCCAGGGCTTGCTTGTGAAGTGTCTCAGTGGGTAAAAAAGCATGCAATGAAATACAAGGAACTTATTTTGAATACCCAGGCCACATTTGAAAGGTCAGGTACAATAACATTCACTGTAATCCTAGTGTTAGCATAGAAGTTATGGAGAGACAGGAATATCACTGAGGGTCACTAGCCAAGTCAGTTTAGTAGAAAATGGAGAGCTCCAGTTTGGTGACAGACACTGTTGCAAGGGAATAACCTATAAATCAAAAAAAGTGGAGCATTTAAATCCTCCCCCAGCCTTATAACACATGTGTGTACAAAGAGTAGCACACGTGTGCATAATACACACACACACACACACACACACACACACACACACACACACTTGTACTATAAATAATGACAAGAATGAGCAATCCGATTTACAACACTATATAATTGTTGTGATGCACATTTAGTTTGAGAATTCTTTTTGGCCTTGTTTCTACACTCATCCTACTATGTGAATGATAGATAAAAAACATTTATCTTATGGTTCGTTATATGTATATCACTGTATTGCAAAGTACAACATAAGTGCATTGTGTTCATCATGACATGGATATCTATAGATGTAACTTCAAACAAACTCATATGGAATGTTGATATTGGAAAATGCCTATAAGATATCACAGTATCATAATGTGTTAATAAAACTAATCTAACATATCTAGGTATTGTGGGCTATTGTTACCTTTTCAGTAATTATAGGGCAATTTTCCAATCACATTTGTTGTGACCAATTAAGACTATTTTCTAGAATGCAATAAAAACATCTGCAAATCTGTAAAAGTCAACTATTTTCATTCACAGCTTTTTTATTTTTGTACCATAGAGAAGATTCTATGACTATGCTAATACTTTGTTCTTTTGTACATTTTTAATACCTTTGATTCTAGTGTTATCATTTTTATTTAATTTTGCATTTAATGTTAGACAACAATCCAAATCATTTTGCTTTGCATATCCAGTTCCATGATCAACAACAGAGGTGACTATTCTTTCCCTATTTAATGATTTTGGTGCCTTTTAATAAAAGTAATTGAAGCTAGACTTTTGGCTCCACATCTGAGGTATCAGGTATATTCTAGTGATCCATGTGACATTCATAACTGTTGTTATGATCACTGCAGCTTTGCATGAAATTTTAAAATTAAAAAAAATGTGATCCTTCTTTTGTCCCTTTTGGAGGATTTTATTTCTTGTTATTTAGAATTCCATGTAATGCCACAGGAATTTGAATATCAACTTTCAACTTTCTACAAAAAGACTCAATCACAATTTTGATAGGAATTTTATTTTATTTGGAGATCATGTTAGTACTAATACTTTAATATTACAACTTTTAATCTATTAACAAGGGATTTCTCCTTTTGTATATCATCTTTACATATTTTTATATTTCTAATAAAACCAATTCTTTGAAGGTATAATTAAGGATATATGTATATATATATATATATACACACATATATCCATTTCATATCAGAGATGATGAATTAAACATTAATCCTCTATTATTGGATTTTAGAAATTTCACTAATATCTATAGGTACATAATGAAATAAAAGATGAAACTAGAAATATGACAAGCTTACCTGCAGGCATTTGCTATGAGGAAACTTCAGATAAATCATCTCATACTAACAGTTTACAACTATGATCTTTAAATATCATACAAGAACTGTTCAATGAAATTGCATTCAGTATTTCTCCTTATTTCACCTGTGTTTTCAAGTAATATCACTCTACTATAGATTTTGATCTGCAGTAGAATGTGTATGTAAATGTAAGTGTGATATTCATTTTATACCACTTTTGCACTTTTACTTTTTTTACACCATATTTGCACTATATTTTTTTAAAAAATTATGTAAAAATAAAATAAACAGTACTCAAGTTTGTGATTCTGTCTGGCTCCAAATCAAGTAAAAAAATATTGGATTTATGGCATATTCTCTTAAAAAACATTCAATGTAGAGACTTAATATAATAAAATGCTAATTGCCTTAAAATATACATTCCTTCCTTATTATTTTTTTATTCACAATGTTTTTTTTTTTCATTTATCTGTATTTACTCCTGGAAACAAGTTCATCTTCATTATGATTATTGCCAAATATTTAGTAATATTGTCCTATTGTTGTGAACATGATAAGACATTCAGTTTCAAAATTTAAATTCTATGGGACCAGCAAAATACACAGGGAATTTCATCACTCTTGATAACTCACTGGGATGAGCTAACAGTGGACACAAGATTATTTCCCTTAGACATAATTGCTTGCATTTTCAGTATGTGAGGATCTTTAGTGTCACAGATTAGGTGAATGTACTATGTGTGTGAATCTCTGTGTGTGTCTGGCCACCTCACCAGGGAAGGAATCCTAGCTACTTCCACTTGGTTCCTTGCAGATACTGCCTCATGCTCCTTTACCATCTTGGGCATATCTTTGATTTATTTTATTGCAAGAAATCATAACCTTGGCTACCTTATTTCACAGAGCTTATTGTTCTCAAAATTTATCCATTCTGTCAATGTGTGTTACAATTTTATGAACCTGAATAATCACTGTGTGCCCAAACAATTTCTGCATCTATTCACCTGCCAACTAGGGACTTGTGGAATAGATATTGTGAATGAAGATTATTGTATATACTAGTAAACAAATTTAGTAAAAGAGCAGCCTTAGATAATTTGCACTGTTATGGATTCTTTTTTTTTTGTTGTTGTTGTTTGTTTGTTTCTTGAGATAGGGTTTCTCTGAGTAGCTTTGTGCCTTTCCTGGGGCTCACTTGGTAGCCCAGGCTGGCCTCGAACTCACAGAGATCTGCCTGGCTCTGCCTCCTGAGTGCTGGGATTAAAGGCGTGAGCCCCCACCACCCGGCTGTGTGCCACCACCGCCCGGCTTGTTATGGATTCTTATATGTTGATACAAATGTAAGCTATTTTTATATTCCTGTTTAAGATAATTTGTATATTGATACAAATACAGAGCTATATTTATTATAATGTACATATATTTCTACTCTTATTTGAAATATTTGTATATTGATACAAATGTAAATTTATATCTGTCATACTTTATGTATGTTCTACTTCAGTTTAGAATATTCAGTATATTGATATATATTTAAGATTATTGTCATATTGCATATCACACTATATATTCCTAACTCTGTTATAAATATCTTGTGTATTGTCACAATTTTGAAGTCATCGTTCTTTACCATACATTTGCTTATAGACTGTTTACCATGTTTACACAAAGCCTTATTCCTTAGGTTATTTCGGTAGATAAGACTTATAGATTTATAGTCACCTATGCTTGTCACCTCTATAGTTACATTAGTTAGGTTATCCAGATTTACAGATACATAGGTCCGATGGATAGGTAATCTTCAGACACTTCATAGACCTAGAGAATATGGCATTTAAATAATTTAGAATTCTGTTGATGTGAGATACAATTGCTCCTGGCAGCACCAATTTGATCCTGAGAGAATGTTGTGCTTCTAAGACATTTCCATTTGGAAGTTTGTCTTCTTGACACAAAATGTCCTACTGGGCAAAGAACTGCCCTTGCCTTGACTGCTGACATTACGAATGCAATGCTGTCCTTTCTGAACAAGTGGGACACAGGAAAGCAACCACTGTACTCTGCCAAGATAGAGTAAGATGGTCTTTCAGAATTTCTGCTTCTGAAAATGATCTGTCAGATACTCTAGGCCTATAGCCAATTTGAATGCACCAACAATGCTGAGAAACATTAGTTGACTGTCCAGGCTGCCAGCTGTCTTGGTCTACTCTTGCAAGATTCCCAAAAATTGCTTGCATCCATCTACCATTTCTCAGGTACCATTATATTCCTTCTCATGTCTTTGATGGGATTGAAGACTAGCAGTTATAGTTACAACTTAGCATATATATATATATATATATATATATATATTATATATATATATAATATCTTAGATAGAACATATTAAGTATTAGATTCAGGTTCTTTAGGATAGGACACCTTTTGGAATGATCTTTGTAACATGCCATTTACCTATGCTTTATACTTATCTGGATTTTAGTATGTGTTTCCTGCTTGATATTGTTTGCATTGACTGTAGTTCCATCTTATCTAGGTCATTATCCCTCATTATTCCTGGACAATATTTGATAACCATTCCTTTGTATATAGTCTTGTATTAGGTTAGAACATTCTTATTTAGAGAAAAAGGGGAGATGTAGTGGGTAGCCATTCCAGCTTTGATCTGGAAGTTCCAACCCCCATTGAGGCTTCAGCAACTGTAATGCCTACAAGGCAGGGCCAAGAGAGGACCCTAGAGACCTGAGATCCAGATGGGCTGGTGCTCTCTCTCTGTTCCTGGACCCTAGAAGGTGGAGGTTGACTGAGAAGAGCTCCAGAGAACACTGTTGGACTGTGATATACCTTTCCCAGACCCTGCCACCTAACAATCCCTTATTTGTAAGTTACCCACTAAATAAATCTTCCTTTTAACTATGTGGAGTGGCCTTAATAATTTCGCCAATAAGGAATCTTGAAGGTCATCATTTTATCTAACTTTGATATAGATCCAAAAGTGGAATTTCTAGGTCACATAACAATACATCTTTTATGTGATTTTATATTTGATGAAGCACCATACTGTTTTCTATAGTGGCTAAGTGATTGTACATTGATGGTCGATAAGAGACCTAGGGTTTCTTGACACAATTTATAACTAAAGTTCATATTGCAGTATGTGAGCTTTACATTACATCAAAAAGAACCTTATCATGTCATTTGTTTATTGTACTTAAACACAGACCAACCAATACTGACACTAACACTTAGAGACCTAACAACATTTTGAGAAATATAGAACATGTTCACTAACTCAGCTATGGTGATGGCATCATGGGTGGAGGAAATGTGCAAACTCCAACTACATCAATTATATCCTAGAAAAAGCCAATGAAAATATAACTGTAAAATTGCAATATGATAATCCCAGGAAATATGTGTAGCTGCACATGTTTGTGTTGACAGTGTTGGAGGTTCTGAATAGGTAGATATATGATGACTATCTAAATATATTTTAAATATGATAGAGATAATTCTATTATAACTATCATTGAGGTGAATCACCTTATGATATGGAATTTGGAAATTGTAATTTTAAAAGAGTTTTGTCCTTCTGTTGTGATGGCTATAGTTTGCATTTTCCTAATGTCAACTGGATTGTTCACATTAACCAGTAAACTCAAATATTCTTTTTCGGGAACATCCTCATGTGGATTTTTCTATGAAGAGAAAGTCTCACAATTTGACAGCAATAGGGAGTCTTTCTTTTCATTGACTACTCTTGAAGAAATATCATTTCATGGTTATGTCTACTTTTCCAACTATCCTGTCACATGAGCGTTACACCAAACAGAATAGCAACATTTGTTAGGTATGTACCTACATTTTAAGCTGCTTTCCTTTTTAGATGAATTTCAAGATAAATATCTTGACAGTCACCAGAGAGAAGCAGGAACTTGAAGAATGAGAGTCTGATTTTAAGGAGAATGTTTAAATTTTATTTCAAATGAACTACAAACAAAAAGGAAAGGATAATGTGTCCTTAAATATTTGTCAGAAATTACCTGGAACATTTGTTGACCTTAAGAAGTGCAACCAAAGCTTCCAGTTTTGATCTATTGCTGAGAAAGTTTTAAAGTTTAAAGTATATACAACCATTACAGTTATCATTTTTCTGTTTACTTAAAATGAATTTTCCCCTCTACACTACCCATGCCTTCCACACATATCATTTATCAAATTTTTACATTCTGTAACAACTTATTTTATTGTGCAAAAAAATGCAAAATATGGTCGTTTGAACTACAAATTATAGAAATAATTATTTGCCTTTGAATCAAATATCATCATATATTACATTGTCTTATACTAAGTATTTCATTGTATTTCAATTTGACAATGTATCTTCAGGTTAGAATTTTTTTTTATTTCAGAAATAAGGCAATGAGGGTTTTACCCCCAAAAAGTGATGTCATTTTTATGTCAAACTGTTTACTTGTGAAGATAACAATGGGAATGTTCTTAGTAGGAAGAATAAAGAATCAAACACTCAAACAAAATAAAAACTTTATTTCTCCCCACACAGATCTATCTACAGAAATTGATGAAAAAGTACTTGCAAACAGAGCAAAATGAACTCAAATTTAGTTTTGCCCAGTCTTTAACTTTTACCTATTTTGCTTTTGTAAAATAATTTTATATTAAAACACAAATGCATTTGCAGTGGAAAAAATATTCAAATACAAAGTGATTAAAAATTGAAAATGAACAGATTTCATCTTTCCCTGTGATCTGTTAGAAACTAAAGTTCTATTTGATTTTGTAAATTCATGTACCAAGAGAGACATGCCAAAACACCAAGACAGAACAGCAGCAGCGACAACAAATGCTCTTTACGCTGCTCACTCACAGGCATCTCTGTATCCAGATCTCTCAAGTTTATATACATTTGAAATGTAACTCTGTGTTATTTTATGTGTCTGGCGATATACCGTAAAAAAATATTATGGAGTAGAGTCAGATGCAGATTTCTTTTTTTTTATTTTATTTTACAATACCATTCAGTTCTACATATCAGCCACGGATTCCCTTGTTCTCCCCTCTCCTGCCCCCTCCCCTTCCCCCAGCCCACCCCCATTCCCACCTCCTCCAGTGCAAAGCCTCCCCCCGAGGACTGCGATCAACCTGGTAGACTCAGTCCAGGCAGGTCCAGTCCCTTCCTCCCAGACAGAGCCAAGCGTCCCTGCATAAGTCCCAGGTTTCAAACATCTAACTCTTGCAATGAGCACAGAACCAGGTCCCACTTCCTGGATGTCTCCCAAACTGATCAGGCCAATCAACTGGCTCACCTATTCAGAGGGCCTGATCAAGTTGGGGGCCCCTCAGCCTTTGGTTCATAGTTCATGTGTTTCCATTCATTTGGCTATTTGTCCCTGTGCTTTATCCAACCTTGGTTTCAACAATTCTCGCTCATATAAACCCTCCTCTTTCTCTCTAATTAGACTCCCGGCGCTCCACCTGGGGCCTGCATCCAGATTCCTCAGTCCTTGAATGGGGTTTCTGGCATCACTATTAGGATGTTTGGTCATCCCATCACTCGAGTAGGTCTGTCCCCACTGTCTCTTGACCATTGCCAGCAGTCTTTTGTGGGGTATCTTTGTGAATTTCTGTGGGCCTCTTTAGCACTTTGTTTCTTCCTTTTCTCATGTGGTCTTCATTTACCATGGTCTCCTATTCCTTGTTCTCCCTCTCTGTTCTTGATCCAGCTGGGATCTCCCGCTCTCCTTCCCTCGACTCTCGCAGTTCATTGCTCCCACTCATGTCAAGGTTGTTCATGTAGATCTCAGGCATTTCTCCATCATTGGGCGATCCTCGTGTCTTTCTTGGGGTCCTGTTTTCCAGGTAGCCTCACTGGTGATGTGAGTAGCAGTCTAGTCATCCTTGTTCCACATTTAGTATCCTTCTATGAGTAAGAACATACCGTATTTGTCTTTCTGAGTCTGGGTTACCTCACTCAGGATTTTTTCTAGATCCATCCATTTGCCTGCAAACCTCATGATGTCATTGTTTTTCTCTGCTGAGTAGTATTCCATTGGGTATATGTGCCACAATTTATTTATCCATTCTTCAGTTGAAGGGCATCTAGGTTGTTTCCAGGTTTTGGCTATTACAAACAATGCTGATATGAACATAGCTGAGCAAGTGCTCTTGTGGTATGATTGAACATTTCTTGGGTATATATATGCCCAGGAGTGGTATAGCTGGATCTTGGGGGAAATTGATTCCCAATTTTCTAAGAAAGCACCATATTGATTTCCAAAGTGGTTGTACAAGCTTGCATTCCCACCAGCAGTGGAGGAGAGTTCCCCTAGTTCCACATCCTCTCCAGCATAAAGTGTCTTCAGTGTTTTTGATCTTAGCCATTCTGACAGGCATAAGGTGGTATCTCAGAGTCATTTTGATTTGTATTTCCCTGATGATTAGGGATGTTGAACAATTCCTTAAATGTCTTTCTGCCATTTGAGTTTCCTCTGTTGAGAATTCTGTTTACTTCTATAGCCCATTTCTTAATTGGACTGTTGGTCGTTTTGATGTCTAATTTCTTGAGTTCCTTATATATCTGGATATCAGTCCTCTGTCAGATGTGGGGTTGATGAAGATCATTTCCCATTCTGTAGGCTGTCGCTTTGCCTTGTTGACCATATCCTTTGCTCTACAAAAGCTTCTCAGTTTCAAGAGGTCCCATTGATTGATTGTTTCTCTCAGTGTCTGTGCTACTGGTGTTATATTTAGGAAGTGATCTTCTATGTCAATGCGTTCAAGACTGCTTCCTACTTTCTTTTCTAGTAGGTTCAGAGTAGAGGGATTTATGTTGAGGTCCTTGATCTACTTGGACTTAAGTTTTGTGCACGGTGACAGATATGGATCTATTTGCAGCCTTCTACACTACACGTTGATATCCAGTTATGCCAGCACCATTTGTTGAAGATGCTTTCTTTTTTTCCATTGTACACTTTTGGCTTCTTTGTCAAAAAATATATGTTCATAGGTGTGCAGGTTAATGTCAGGGTCTTCAATTCGATTCCATTGGTCCACATGTTGGTTTTTGTGCCAATACCAAACTGTTTTTTTTTTTTTTTTTTTTTTTTTTTTTTTTTTTTTTTTTGGTTTTTCGAGACAGGGTTTCTCTGTGTAGCTTTGTGCCTTTTTCCTGGAACTCACTTGGTAGCCCAGGCTGGCCTTGAACTCACAGAGATCCACCTGCCTCTGCCTCCGAGTGCTGGGATTAAAGGCGTGTGCCACCACCGCCCGGCCCAAACTGTTTTTTATTACTGTAGCTCTATAGTAGAGCTTAAAGTCAGGGATCGTGATGCCTCCAGAGGTTGTTTTATTGTACAGGATTTTTTTGGCTAAAAAACCCAGATGCAGATTTCAAATGTTTGTCCAAAGTAAAGCCCTTATTGCTCACCACATACACAAGGTAGTTTCATTAGAATAATATACCATTTATAATCTTTATATGTTTTTTTTTTTCTTTTTTTTGTCTTACATATGGTCCAAAGGAATCCAGTGTCTCAAGAAACTATGTGCTTGAAAAAAATGGTGATGCTCGTATTCTTCCTGAAATTTGTTGGGTCCTTTTCCAATTTAATAAACAAATAATGCTCTATTGTGTTCTTCCCCAGGACATCCAAGGCAGAAGATGAAGAGAGTAACTGGAAACAGTGAATGTACTGATGTTACTTTGGATGTGGCCTATCATTTTATTTAAGATTGAGTTAGGCCCTGGCCCTTTGTTCCATGGCTGCAACTGACCTGCAGTATTAGTAAAACTCTGCTGTTGGCTCCCCTCCACAGGGATGTATTAGTCCAAGACGCATTTTAGTTCAAAGCCCTGAAACAGGCTTCCCCTAAAATATATAATCCTATTGAAGCTGTGACTTGCCTATTTCAGTCCCAGATGATATAAGATCGCAACTCAGTTATATATACACTTTAAAGCTGACAGTTCCTGCTCTAATTCTGGATAAGATAAAGTAAGTACACTCTATCCTGCTCCATCCACTATAGCCATAAACCCTGGATAGAGCACATAGAACAGCCATCAAAGGAGTAATAGAGAGGACTGGGAGAAACAAGATTTTGAACTACTGCTCACCAAATGATGAATTTGTCATTTTTTATTCCTTCTGCTATCATTTAGTTGAAATCAGTGTATCAAACGTTTGTAAGTGAATAAGGCCCAGACAGAATTGCACAAGAAGAGCCATGGCCCAGGCGAAAGGCAGTGGAGCATGTTCTCTTTAAGATCAAAAATCGTGCAAAACCCTCCTCGTGTGTGCATGCCTCTTTCTGTGTGCACTATTCGTTCATGATCCAAACAGCAAACAATTGTGTCTGGAACCAGGAAGTCACAGTCAGCTTCTTCAGGAGCTGAGAGTGACCACAAGTCTCTTGTCTCTTAACCCAGAAAAGCTTTAGTCCCAAGATAACGGGGACAGTTGTTTAATTGTCGAACTTCTTTCAGTCTTGCCTTGCTGACTACAGGTATAGCTACAGATGTATATAGGAAACTGAGTGGGCTAACTAAACCTCTAGCTTTCTGTGCGATGAGAGCACATAGAAACAGAACATTCAACAGAGATATTGGAAAAGGGAAAACTAGTAAATCAAATTACTTTTAATGCTGTTATGAAGCTCTCAGATCACTGTACTGCATCTGGGTAGATGGGATCCAATGCAGCATGCCAATGACTTTGAGTATTGAGATTACTCCACAGTGGAGCACACTTAAGAGAGATGCAAACACAGCCACAATCTTTGAAAGATGGTGGAATGTTAGAGCCATCGACGGCGGCTGGAAAATATGGATCTGCTGGGAAAACACAATGGGGTAGTTGTGTATTTAATAAATGGAAGAACTTTAAAAGTAGATTTCAGGGAGATGTTTTCTCCCATTGGTGTGTCTTAGCTTTGAATCTTTAAATATATGTGTTTCTACAAAGAAGGAGAAAGCACAGTGGTATCCAGGATTAAGAGAAAATAATGGGACAAAAAGTGATAAAGTGGTGTAGGGGAGGAGGCCGGCAGTGATAAGTTGAGGTAGGAGAGGGGACAGTGATAAGGTGAGGTAGTAGGGAATGATAAATTGAGGAAGGAGATTTGAAGAAAGATTTAAAAAGGGAGTATGGGGAGGGATAACTCACACACACACACACACACACACACACACACACACACACTTGGAAAAGCTGCATGCACACCTACTACTATAGAATTTTCTATATATATTTAATAAGTTTTGCTGAAGCCAGCTTATGATGGGGAACAGTACATCAACTAGACACCACATGCCAGCAAATAAGATGCCAGTACAATTAATGGGTCAACTCCTTGTGAATTTTTTGCAAATAGGGCTCCATAACCCCAAGCATTATCAGCTATTGACAATATTGTAAATGACTCTCCAGAAGTTAGCAGAAGGTCCTGATGCTGAAGATATCACATACTGAACTCATAGGTCATGGAAAAGTAAGGCCAACATTCACTTCAGAGCACTTTATTCTTAATGGATTAATATTAATGAAAGAAAACCTGAAAACAATGTTTATTGTAGTGACTTTTTAAATGAGAGGTTTTTTTTTTTTAATTTATGAATGGTCATACCCTGGATATTAATGGTAGAAAGAGATAAAAGGACATCTTAACATACATGATATAGTATATAAGTATGTATCACAGGAAAAGAACTTTATGCTAACTTAAGTTTCATATAGTTTGGTGGTGAGATGATGAATAGTTCTGTTAAATTATACAAAAATGTTTGTAAAAGTGTCCATTGATTGGAGCTAGGGAGATTGTCCAATGGGGAAGGTGTTGGTTGTGCAGTTATGAAGATATCAGTTGAAATTCCCAGAACCCACAAGAAGCTGGGCATAGCAGTGCACATCTGTGACATAATCCTTGGAGGAGATGGAAACAGGCACATGTCATGAGGACTCTGGCCACACAGTCTATTGAAGGTGGCAAGTTCCAGCCTCAGAGAGGAAGCATATCTCAAACAGGAAAAAAAAAGTGTGAAGTGATTGAGGATGAAATCCCAACATAAACCACTGGCCCCTGTTCCTAAATAGGTGATTAAGCAAGCATACAATGAACAACAACAACAACACACACACACACACACACACACACACACACACACACACACACACACAATAAGAATTTCAGAGTGTAGTGGCTTATAAACTCTTTCAATTCAGGTTTTCTTAATACTGTTTCTCAAAACACAGCCTCCTGCAGGAATGGTCATTTCTTCATTTCCATGTTTTTGTTGCTGTTGTTTGTTTGTTTGTTTGTTTTGCCACTTTTTGTGGTAGATCATAACACAAGACAACAAAATGTTGTTTATTATAATTACATTCTCATCTATTTTAAATCCAAAAGAATAACAGTACTATGCCATACACATAGACAAGATTATAATTATACCAGAAACTACTCTAATGAATTGATAAGTGAATTTTTTACAAAATATAGGTTTTCTATTACCATGTATTAGTGTTGTTTGATATAAATTATTGTGATGAAATAAACAGGAATGGGAAAGTAAATCAGAAAATAAAGACTTTAGATAGATGTACGTGGCGAAGCCTTTCTGAGGGGAGAAGAGAGGAATTACACAATGGAGGGAAGCATCCCACTTTACCTTCCTCCATTTCCTTCCCTGTCCTTATCTTCCTGATGT
The DNA here is from genome assembly GCF_004664715.2 of Peromyscus leucopus. Taxonomy (NCBI): domain Eukaryota; kingdom Metazoa; phylum Chordata; class Mammalia; order Rodentia; family Cricetidae; genus Peromyscus; species Peromyscus leucopus. The sequence continues at coordinate 35,480,420 of NC_051077.1, read as the reverse complement.
TTCACGGCTCAATGATGCTATCATTGCACCCTGTCAGGACCTTCTTTGGACTGAATTGCCATTATTCAGAAAGCTTTGCCATCCAAAGCTTTCAGCTCATGGTTTTTAAGCTATTGCTGGTCTAAAGCTTGTGGATAAACAATGAGATGTTAAACTATAGAACATCACACAGAGTTGACACTATATTTAATACACCAAGTTTCAAAATGACCGTAATCTCTGAAATGAATTTGGGAACTAGAGGGCATGCTCATGGTAGTGCATATACTTGGCTTTCACCAGGGACTTGGTTAGATTCTCATTGTTTATGTTACTACTAACAACCTCAACGATAGATAAAATGAAAGCAATTCATAACTCCCCTGTCATGGTTATGAAAACCTCATGACAGCCATATACCTGTATATAACAAAGCTTTAATTTAATTTGTATTTCATAGAAGTCAAATATTTTCACTAATAACCACATGGTGTTCTCATTCCAGTCTTCAAAATCCCATTGAAAAGTTGCACCTTTAACAAAGATTTTGGAAGGGATGAGAATACAGGTGTAGCATTCATTGACATCTGTTGATATTCTTACATTCCATTATTTCAGGAGTCATCACTGCTCCACTGGGGCTACCTACTAACAGAAGGAAAATGATTATTCCTAGTTTTCTCTACAAGGTATGGCTTTCCCTCACTGTAATCAGATGGCGCCATTCGTCATCTTGAAAATCTGTGGTGAACAACAGGTGATGAGTTCCTAGACAGTCCTAACACAAAGGTGTACAGGAGAGGTCATAGTCAGTTTAGTGACTAGGAAAGAAAAAAAAATAAAATGGACTATATTAGAATTGCCTTTTTCACCGGGCATGGTGGCACACTCCTTTAATTCCAGGACTCGGGAGATAGTGGCAGGTGGATCTCTGAGTTTGAAAAACTGCCTGGTCTATGGAGTGAGTTACAGGATAGTCAGAGCTACACAGGAATTGTCTTTTCCTCAGGACTACCCAAAACACTAAAGATGGGAAGTGAAAGGTGACCGGTAAGTTGAATCCTAAATCTATGGTGGCATCTTAGGGGATTGTGAATATTAATACTGTTGAAGCTTCTTATGCTCAAGTAAGGACTAGATTCACAGGGATTACAATCAAAGAATTAACCCCAAGTAAATTTTCTCTCCTTGCTCATCTCCTTATATCATATTGTAAGTGTTAAAAATAAAGTAGATGGAATATTGAGGAAGAAATAACTTTAGAAAAACTGTACTTTGAAATTGCTACATGATGGCTATTATTCCTTCATCTTGAGATGACAGTTATGGAGATGTGGAATTTTACTCAAGTTACACAAGTTTGGGATAGCACTTTTGGCACATTGTAGCCTCAGAAGAACCACTGTTATAACTGCTTCCATGTCTAAGCAAAGAAATAAGAAGGAGTACAGGAGGAGACAATTTCAGGCCCCCTCTCCACAATAGTTAGGAGTCTTAGTTGGAGACATCCTTGTGGGTTCCTAGGGATTTCCCTAACACCAGGTTTCTCCCTAACCCCATATGGGCTCTGGGCAGATGCAGAGACTCATAGCCAATCCCTTGTCCAAGCTCCTGGAGTTCAGTTGAAGAGAGGGAGGCAGGACTAAAGGAGCAAAGGGGGTCAAGACCATGCTGAGAAAAGCCACAGAGACAGCTGACCCAAGCTAGTGGGAACTCACACAGAGTGACAGCTGAGGAGCCTGCAAGAGCCTGAACTAGGCCTTCTGAAAGTGGGTGACATTTGTGAGGCCTGATGGGTTCGCAGGGCCCCTGGCAATGGGACCAGGACCAATCCTGGGTGCATGAAGTGGCTTTTTAGATACCATTCCCTATGGTGGAGTGCCTTATTCACCCTTGATGCAGGGGAGTAAGCCAGCTGGTGTTGATTACCCAAGGAAGGAGGACTGAATGGGGGTTGGAATGGAGAGGGAGGTGAGGGAAATGGGAGAAGGGGAGGGAGAGGGAACAGTGATTGCTATGCAAAATGAAAAAAAAAAGAAAGAAAGAAAAAGGAGAATTGGTTCCAGTCATAACTATAGTTATGGTTGTTACTTGAAGGTTTGGAGCACTTGTGAGGCTGTGATAAAAACAAACATTCCATGAATTCATGTTGGAATCATGTGTCTCTATGTACATACCTTTGACCACAGCTCCAGAAGTTGTCCCTGGACAAACATGAGACTCAATTTACTCTGATAAGGTAGAAGTGGTTCACATTCCATTATTTACAAAGTTATCTGATGTTTTCTTTCATTATTTTTGCCATACAACTTATTTGTATTTAAATGTTTTAGGCAACCTAAGAACAACCATAAAAGTAAAGATGGAATCCCGTGCATTTGACTGTTTTTAACGATAGTTTTTGTTGTTGTTGTTTTGGTTTGGTTTGGTTTGGTTTTTGTGATTTTTTTCTCTTTTTTTAATAATTACTTGACATGTGTCTGCTGTAAAAAATAGCTAACAGGAAAATAACTTGAGACGATGATGGCCAGATTTGTTTTCATGTCTTATGAAATTTTCATGAACAATCCAAACATAATTGTGATGAATCCATGTATCAAAGTTCATGTAAGCACAATAAAAGTTTAAGAATGGAATAAAAGATATAAATAAAATTGCTATATGTTCTATTTATTTTCAAGAATATTAGAAAGAGTATTTTTTTTAATCTCATAAATGAAGACCGATGCTCTGCTTGCTTATTCTCATTCCATCTGACCGCTCCCCCACCCCATCTAAAAATGAATATGTAAAATTACCTGCAGGGAAATAACTCACTGCCTCTTGAGTCATCCTGCATATATTATTATCAGTAGTCGTTCAGGTTCACCCCACTGTGGCCTGTTATGGTCCTTACTCCAGGTCATATGGAAAACATTCTTCTGGCTTTTCTTCCAGGCGTATAATAATAATTTTGTCATTAAGACATTTGTCATAAAATCATTTTTATTTGAAACATTAGCATTACGTTTAAAAAATCCTTACTCTGAAGTAAGATGTAACTTGGTTTATTCTGTTGTCTTGAGAAGGGATTTTCTTTCTGGTTTGAGAATCCTGGATTTATTCAAAAATCTCTTACTTACATCAGTGAAAACTAACTTCATAGATAAATTGCTCTCTCACACAAAAATGATTCAGATAAAGTTTTCTCTTAGGTAAAATAAAATTGAAAGCAACTCCCTGTTGTCAGATATTATGATCTCTTTTTTTTTTTTTTTTTTTTTTTTTTTGGTTTTTCGAGATGGGGTTTCTCTGTGCAGTTTTGCGCCTTTCCTAGAACTCGCTTTGGAGATCCGGCTGGCCTCGAACTCACAGAGATCCACCTGGCTCTGCCTCCCATGTCCTGGGACTAAAGGCATGTGCCACCACTTCCTGGCTGGAGAGATGGCTCAGAGGTTAAGAGCACTGCTTGCCCTTCCAAAGGTCCTGAATTCAATTCCCAGCAACCACATGGTGGCTCACAATCATCTGTATGTAATGAGATCTGATCTCATTTTTTTTTTATGAGCTAAATATTCTTCTGTATTTATACCATCAACTTAAAGACAGTGTGTTTATAATTAGGGCTACCTATCTGAAAATAATTGCTGAGCAATGTGTTCTCTGTTTACAGTAGAATAAGAAAAATGGTAGAAAATTCACTCTGTTACATATTACAGTGTAGTTGTCTGATAACTACACCGGCTAGAGTTTATGTTTTGAGCATGAATTCTCTTGAGAATGGTGCTGGGAATTTATGCTTTAGATGTGGGCATTACTAAACAATAGGGCTTGATAATTAATGAGTAGGGAATGTAGACTAAATGGGAAACCATCCTCTGTTATATTGAACCAAATTCCTACCTAATATTTATCATAGCCCTGAACTTATAGACAACAAAGGAAGGGTGCACTAAATGTTAAGGAAAGCCAACATGCCCAGCACCATGGAAGCTTCAACTCTACCTGAAAACAAAGACTACAAACTCCTATCACAAACTAAAAAAAACTCTATGGAATAGTGCATGTAAATGTTGTAATATTTTATTTTCTACTTCCTCCTCAGATATTTCAGTATGTATACATATCTCACACAATGTAAGTTATATCTTTTGAGGCGTTTAGGATTCTAAATAGAAACAGTTATAAAACTGTAAGGAAATCATTTCTCAATAATACTAAGAAGAAAAAAAAGTATAACACATATATGTCATCCTAAATTCTTATTTTTTAAATCATGACAAAATGTAACAAATGTGATCTAAAGTTAGAAGCCATCATGTTTGAATGTAGAAGTGGTAAAAACTTTGCTTTCTGACCACACAACAATTAATGTGGTTGTTAGACCCATATTGTAAGCAATAAAACGTACAGTTTGTACTTCGAGGCCTTAAACATTGTGTTTATGATACAGAAGAGCCAATAACACATAGCAATAAATAAATTGGCTTAGAAAACTGCACACAAAATTTTACAATAAAACAGCAATTTCCTGCAATAAACTAACTTAACATTGAGATGGAGATGTAAGGCTTAAGGATATCCAAGAAGGCAGTATTACTGCAAGAGGTCTTAATACACATTATTGGGTATTTTCCTCCTGTTACAGGAGTTGTTGGCATAGGCATGCCGTGTAAAGAGTCAACAACAACAGGTAAACGATCTGTTGTTCATCATTTTAATGTTGCTGTAAAAAATGTCACATGGATGGAACACTTTCAGAATTAATGATTAAGCTTTAAGATGAATAACCAGCATAAGTGAAACACTGAATACACTCAATTAACAAGTTCACAATTTTTTTCTGTCATACTTTAAGACAGCATTTTTTTAAACAGATGTTCACATTTTATTACTATATCTAACTAAAGAAAATATTTACATTTACTTCTATGTACCCCATCCTCTATAATATGGCTCAAATTTGCTGTTTTCCAGTTGGATACATAAAAAAAATAAAAATAAAAATTAAAAAATTAAAAAAAAAAAAAACCTCTCCATGTGATTCTGAGTCCCAGCAGTGTGTTTACAGAGTTACTCGCTTATAACATAGTTTAAAATACACCATGGGGGTTTAATTACTTCTAGAATAACTTTTGGCTTAAAATTGTGTTTTTTAATATGTGCACACTATAATATTTAAAAATAAAAACTAAATGTTTTATTTAAAACTGGAGGAACCATATTCCTTTCATGTGCTCCTTCCTATGACTAAAATTTCCTAGGAGATGAAATGAAAGACCTAACATTGTCATAGACTATCAGAGTATCACAAATTCACATGAATAAAAGCTACAAAGTGTGGAAAAATTAATGATGAAGATATCAAATTTTATGAGTGAGAAAAGTCAATAACTTGACTATTTTTTAAGTAGAAATTTTCCTAAGCTATATACATCAAGGCTCATCACAACTAAACTTCTGAAAACTGAAAGCAAAACAATATATAAACTTCTTGAAAACAGTCAAGGACACATTATCTTCAAAGGATCAGGAACTGAAGGAAAAGGTGCATGTCCTTCTAATGAACTGCTCAGCAAAAATCCCTGTCTCTCATACTTAGCAATCTATATCCTATAACCATGACAGGTAATATTATCCCAAATGAAAGAAAATTAAAAGCATTCTTACACAACAAAAAAATTATAACTGAAGAAAATAATGGAAATCCATGTGAATAGGTGAACATCCTGAGTAAAATAGATCGAAACATAGTAGATTATATTATATACATCAAATATATATTATATATATATTAAATGGAATTTCATGATTGAGACAAGATTCATAATTTTTTAGCACTCAATAGAAAAAAAGTATTTGTGAATGAAATTTGTACATTTAAATTTTGAGAAAAAGGATTAAGACATTCATACAAAACTATAGATTGAAAAACAATATAAGCAAATCAATAGGAAACCTTCTGCAATATTTATATAAACCAGAGAAGCAAGTAAAAATGAAAGAGAAGAAAAAAGTACCAGTGAAAAACTCATAAAATTACGAAGTTAATTTAGATACATACCACCCATTTAGATGAAATATAAAAGATAACAGAAATAAAAAAACAGAAAAGAAAATAACAAAGCAGCAAATACAGATGGAGAGACACACTAATTTGCAAACGAAGGAGTCGCATAACACAAAAACAGCAGCTGTCATAGATATTCAAAGGGTGTGTAGGGAAACAGAGGCAGTGGGACAGAGACAGAATAAAAATAATACAAAAATTAAAAATTATAAAAAGATAAAATACTTTTAAAAAAAGAAAGAAGAAAAACACATGATATGACGTTATGAGACAAGAAACCTCCAAAGATTCTGTTGCATTGGTTTTCTGTTGTCTGTCTACTGTTGTACGTGCAGCCTGCCCTTAAACAGATTGTTTTCCTAGTGAAGCTCCTTTAGAGTAGAGTTTCATTTGCAGGTAGTTATCATTAAGAAATAACATCGGGGTTAGGAATGGGGGCACGTGTCCACTTCTGCTTTCAGCTCTGGGATCCCATCTGGTACAGACCTGTGGTATTGTATTCCCCCAAATATTGTGCCTGCTAATAAACTTATCTGGGGTCAGAGACAGAGCAGCCACAATATTAAACATAGAGGATAGGCAGTGGTAGCACACGCCTTTAATCCTAGCATTCCAGAGGCAGAAATCCATGTGTCCAAGGATATAGACAGGCATGGTGAATCACACCTTTAATCCCAGAAAGTGAGCCTTTAATCCCAGGGAGTGGTAGTAGAACGCAGAAAGATATATGGGGCGTGGAGACCAGAAACTAGACCCATTTGGCTGGTTAAGCATTTGGCTGATTAAGCTTCAGGCTTTCGAGCAGCAGTTCAGCTGAGAGCCATTGGGATGAGGACACAGAAGCTTCCAGTCTGAGGAAACAAGACTAAGCTGAGAAGTCGGCCAGGTGAGGTTAGATGTGGCTTGTTCTGTCTCTCTGACCATCCAGCATTTCACCCCAATAACTGGCCCTGGGTTTGATTTTATTAATAAGACTCTCTAAGATTCATGTTACACAGACCCTTGCAGGTCCTGGGCATGCTGCCTCAGGCTCTGTGAGTTTACATGTCCTTCAGTTCTGTTGTGTTTAGAAGTCCTTGTTTCATCAGTGTCCTCCATCCCATCTGGTCCTATTCAGCTGTGCTGATTGTGTTTTATATGTTATATTATTATATTGTAATATATTATTATAATATATTATATTATATTGTATGTTGTATATTGTAATCTGTAGTTGGAAGTTTTCCTGTATCCCAGCTGGCCAGCGGTTGGGACAAATCTCTCCAACTGGTGTCCCCTAAGTAAGCACACAGGCTCATATTAATTATAAGTGCTCGGCCATTAGCTCAGGCTTATTACTGACTAGCTCTTACACTTAATTTAACCCATAATTCTTATCTATGTTTAGCCACATGGTTGGGTACCTTTTCTCAGTTTTGCCTTGTCATCTTGCTTCCTCTGTGCCTAGCTGGAGACTCTTGACTCAGCCCTTCCTCTTCCCAGAATTCTCATCTGCTGCCATACTTCCTGCCTGGCTACTGGCCAATCAGAATTTTATTAAACCAGTGTACAAGGGCATTATCCCACAGCATTTCCCCTTTCCTGACTAATCAAAAAGGAAGATTTAAACTTTAACATAGTAAAATTAAATATAATAAAACAGTTATCAAGCAAGAATAATAGTTACAATATCTAGTCTATTTATACTTGGCAAATTTAAAGAAAACATTCTATCTATCTTATATTTGTGAGTCTAAGATTTCATATCTAACTTATCTTTTATCATAACCAAGGAAAATTATAACTAGTCTTCAACTACTTAAAAAACCCCAGAAGGATATACTATTACCCAAGTAAACAGGAAGTCCTTTGTAAGCAACTTCCAAAAATCTGGAAATGACAGAGACAGCTGCTTGCCTAGATAGTCATCCTAAGTTCCTCTGTAATGTTGGGGCATCCATCTTCAGCCAATAGGTCTAGAATCTTTTCGTAGCTTCTTCCTGTGTCCTGTAGAATATTTGGCTGTTTCCTCTGTGAAGCAGGAACCTGAAGGACCATCTCGCCTTGCAAAGTTCAGTGGTCACCTTCCCATCAGTCCTGCATGTCCATTTTACACAACATTTTTCAAGCAGTCCAAGCGAGAACAGTTTCTTGCCCAAATGGCTAACTTTTGCCCATTCAGTGCCCATCATCTTCCTTGAAGTAATTGATGTTGCCAGGAGTAGACATGTCTCATTGTCTAGAAAAGTCTAAGTTTTTTAAAACATTTTAAATGCCCTAATCTGTAGGTCTTTGAAGTGTTTGAAGATTACCTACCTAATTGAATTATATTTATGTATACCTAGAAAACTTAGCATGACTTTAAGTTTGACTATAAAAGAAGACTAATTATTAATCTGTATTGCTTAATTATTCATTACAATTTCAAATGAGCTACATAATATCTTAAACAAGAGTAGAAATATACATATAGTATAACAAAATTAACTTTAAATTTGTATCAATAAACTAAAATCTATAGCAATTGAAACAAGTTGCTCTTTAAAAATAGATTTGATAATCTACCCTTTTATCCTATCATATCATTATCCTGTATTTCTATATCATATTCCCCATTCTTCTTTTAAAAAGAGATTGACTATGACCAATAAGAATTTGTAACCAACAACCTAAACAAAGACAAATATCCATAATCCATTTTTTGGGGGAATGTGGTCATAGTATTCTAGGCTACTTCCTGCTGATAGGGGCACTAGGCAGTCTAAAGGGGATCCTGAGAAAATTCGAAATAATGGTCAATCCTAGGAAGACTGGCTACAACCTTTGTTGATAGCTACCATCTGTTAAGGTTCAGGAGGTCTGATTTGATGAAATCTGATCCATCTTAACCTGGAACAAATCCATAGCCTCATGCTTCCTGTGGAAACAAAAACAGAGCCTCTTTTCCAAAGCAACATATCCTTAGATGCAAATTTTGAAGTCAAGATACCTTTAAAATATACATATTGGTTTAACTGAGCAGCCTTTGCAATCAAATGTCTCTCTGTAGTTAAAAATCCCAAAGACAAATACAATCCAGAGTCTCTGTGTGATTTCCATTTTTATGTGGCTTATTTTTTATATTACTTTTTTTTCTCTTTAAAGACTTTATTTTTTTAAAAAACTTTCTATTTCTTTATATAACTGTCTATATTACATTTCCTTTCCCAAGCCTACATGTATTTTTATACATATTGTAAACCCTTTAGAGATTTATTTCATCTGAATCTGTTTTATTGTGAATCAATTGCTTTGAACTGTAGTATTACTAGGATTGAAATGGCAGCTTTGGCTGCTGGCTCTGCCCACCTCAGCTTTCCAATATGGTAGAACTATGTTTTCCACCAGCTCTTGGGGAACCATGCTCATTGCAGATTCTGTGAAGCAGTGGGTCTATGTTTCCATCCAGCAGCGTGTAGCCCAAAATTTTTTCTTTTCTTTTTCTTCTGTCTGCACTAGCCATGGGGTCGCTTTTAGACTCCTCTATGTACTGCAGTGGGAATCTACAGCCATGCCACTTAGTTCATGGTGGCTGGTGGCCAGCTCCATCTCACAGACAGATGTCAGGAAATGAGTTTGCACTGCTGCTAGCATGAGACTGTGAGACTAGGAAGTCCAGTGTGGCTCTGTTTCTGTGCATTCAGAATCTTTAAACTTTCTTAGGCCTATATGACTCAATGCCCCAAGGTGAACATCAAATATAGTCAGAAGTTTTCCCGTGTCTCCAGCAAGGCAGTGGTCAGAACAAATCTCTCCCACTCACATCCCCCAAGTGAGCACACAGAGGCTTATATTAATTATAACTATTTTGCCATTAGCTTAGGCTTATTACTGACTAGCTCTTACACTTAATTTAACCCATAATTCTTATCTATGTTTAGCCACGTGGCTTGGTACCTTTTCTCAATTCTGCCTTGTCATCTCGCTTCCTCTGTCTGGCTGATGATTCCCAACTCAGCTCTTCCTCTTCCCAGAATTCTCCTCCTCATTTGCTAACCCTGCCTATACTTCCATTCTGGCTAATGACCAATCAGCAATTTATTAAACCACTGTACAAGGGCATTATCCCACAGCAGTAATCCCTTATATGTCTGTTTGTTTTCTAATGAGAGAGAGAAAGGGAATGGATCCAGGTGGGAGGGGAGGTAGGGAGAAATTGGAAAGAGTAGTTGAAGTGGAAATTATAACCAGGATATATTTTATGAGAAATATATTCTCAATAAAAGAAAAGAAAAAAATATTACAAATAAGTGTTATAGTAACAAAATCTAACAATCATTTATATTTATCAGTTTTTGTGTATTTATTTATGTATAGATCATTTTCAATGCATTTTTGTCCCTTGCCTTGGTTTACATATCCACCACAATCACCAAGATTGACTGTTTTATACCCCAAAAAGATCCCTGTTAAAACTGTACCCAAGTCCCTCCTTCTATGTCATGATATAGCTGTTGTGGGATGTCTTTCTGTATGCTGTGAATATATGTTGCTTTGATTGGTTGACAAATAAAGCTGCATTGGCCTATGGCAAGTCAGCTTAGAGACAGGCAGGCAACATACGCAGATACACAGAGAAGAAAGGAGAGGAGGGGAGACGCCAGACGCCATCAAAGGAGCAGCAAGATGCCAGCAGACCAGTAATTCGATGGCCACATGGCAATTTATAGTTTAACAGAAATGAGTTAAGTTGTTAGAGTTAGCTAGCAAGAAGCCTGCCATAGGCCATACAATTGGTAGTCAATATTAAGCCTCTGAAAGATTATTTTATAAGCAGCTGAGGGACTGTGGGGAGGGACGGGTACAGAGAAACCTTCTGGCTACGTATATCCCTACATTTGTTTGTAAATGGTGCTGTTTGAAATGTTTTAAAAACAGAAAAGTATACCATTGGGGGCAGAAGAAGAACCTTCTCTTCTTCTCGGCCCTCAGATTCATCAATGGTCCTGTGTGTATCAAGAATTCTATCCTCTGTGTTCTTGAATAGTACCTAACAATCTGTGTAGTATGTTGGTACAATAATTGTTTAAGCATTTACTTGTTAAGGGGAAATCTTACAAGACTGTCTGTTTAGCTATTAAAAATAAAGTCACCCTAAACTGCATGAAAAATAAACAAACAAAAGAGCAGCACAAAACTAACATGTAAACTCAGAGAAAACTGATACACTTGATTCCTAGAATACTAGGATTGGAATATATTATTTTGGATTAAACAAGGATTGGTCTTATTTTTCATAGTTATTCATTTTTCTCCATTGCAAATGTTAGTAATACACTTATCATTTTATAATTCATGTTCCTGTATTTCTTTCTAAATCTCTCAAAGACAAAAGAACTCTAGGAAAAAATATATTTAAAAGTACCATGAGTAGTTAAATGTTTCAGCTTAATATTAACAATATTATTTAAATATATATGTGTGTGTATGTGCATGTGCGTGTGTGTGCATGCGTGCGTGCGTGCGTGCGTGCGTGCGTGCGTGTGTGTGTGTGTGTGTGTGTGTAAAGACTTGCTATTGTTGTTTGAATGGAATGTAGCCATACTTGAGAAAGTATTTTGTTTGAAACTGTTTCTACATTTTTCTAGGAATTATTTTGAAAAAATTATATCTTGTACTTTGTCAACTTATGAAGTTCTTTGTGAAGAGTAGAAGAGTTCACATGTGAACATTAACAGACAAAGAAGCTATTCCTATTTGGCCATACAATAGCTCTTTAGCACACTTTAATTCATTAAATACAAGACAAAATTAGTTTATAACTTTATATGTCTTTTATGCATTTATTTTATGTATAAAAAAGAAAATGTTGGTAATGGGCTGGAGTCTTGAACATTCTGCTAAGTGTGATGACCTCATTTGAGTGATAAATTGTTGAGATTAGCTTTCTAATTCATTACAGTCAATTCTTTAGAAAATTGTAATAGATATTTCAGGGAATTAGAGGATTAATCTAGCAATCTGACAAACAAGTTAACCTGATAGTTTGAAGCTTTCCTGGGTATAATGTGATTTTAAATGAAGAGAGATCATATCCTATGAGCAACAAATTGAGATACTCTCTGTAACTTAATTTTGAATGGTAATCACATTAATGAAATAAGATTTTTAAAGTATTTTAAATCCATATATTCTGAAAAGAATTGATTAATTATCTCTTACAGCAGGAGCTGCTTTAAGCTTCTAAATTTCATAAATTGCTCATTTTTAGTAACTGCTTATTAGCAACAAAGAGCTCAGTACTTCTTAATTTATTTTTAAGTCTGCTTTTAAATAATTCTGTATTGTCTTTCAAAAGCCTAGAAGTGTCCCCTCCTCTGTGTGTGTGTGTGTGTGTGTGTGTGTGTGTGTGTGTGTGTACATATTTGTGTGTATGCATTGTTAGTAAAGTGTATCTTACAAAGAATCAGGAGAATCTTTTAGAGTTGATTTAGAGAACACAAACAACAAAAGAAAGAGTAACACACTGACATTCATTTTGATGCACCCATCACGACATTATTTAGTTTTGTTTGTAAGAAATGCACCAACACACTTCTTACTCAGGACAGAAAAAATAGAAATTACAGTGGGATCTAAGAATTAGCAGCTTACAGCTCACAGAAAGAAACAGACTCACAAGTGAGTGGAGTGTCCTAGGGCCACACAAGTACATAAGTGTGTGCCTGCAGGGGAGAAAGGAGAGTGCCATTCAGTATGTCTAAACTAGTTGAAGTCTTAACCTGCTTTGATGGTTCTGCAGAAGCCAAATTGTGTGGCTTCAGTCTTCCAAAATAGTTCCATGCCTATGCATTAACAACAACAACAAAACCCTCAAAATTCTGTGTCACCATCAAGACCGTTTTACTTTGTAATCTCTCTAATTTGCAACTCTAAAAATTTTCCCTCTGTTAAACACAATTCACCATTCTATACAAGACAGGCACCCCCTGGTGGATGCTGTGCGTTTGCCTAAAACAATGCTTGCAGGTGAAGCATGAATCCCAAATCATTTGCTGATTACCCCACTTCATAATATTTTACCTCCTGCTTATTTTTTGCTAGGGATTTGAGAGATAATTACACCTGGGCATGATTTCTCTATAATTGAATAAGGGCCATCACACGACGCCTCATGAAGAAGACAGGACTAAAATGGTGCATAAAAATATAAAGTCATTTCTAGAGAAACCAGATGTGAAAGCCAAACACATTTATAATATGAGAATAACTGGTTAATATTTGTCAATTGTTTATATTCTATTCTGAGTAATTTTCTTTATATTTATTTAAATAAACCTCTTAATTTCATAATAACTTTAATATGATTATTTATTATTTATTACACCTTCTCTATATTTCCAGATGCATAAATCATTAAGGAATCAAAACAATACACGTGTATTATGTTGCAGACCTAGCATATATACAAAGAAAAGATGGTTCTAGAAGCCATGCAGTGGTACTAACTTTAGATGCTGGAATATTTACATATGGCCTTATTTTAATTTATTGTCATTTATGTCAACTCACTGAAAAGTGAAGTTAAATTGCTTAGCAAGTTACAGAATTTTTCAGATTATTTTTATGTGATGATATTCTAACTCTAGAATGAGATTAATCTAAAAAAAATTGAAGTAGTTGGAAATTACCAAAACTATAACATCATAAAGCCTTGTCAAAATTCTTTCAAAGGGAATTTATTTGAAAAAAACCATTCAATGTGTCATGAAAGTAGTACCTTGCTATCTTGACTGGACAATCAGAATTCAGTATGCATGGTTGCTGAACTTCACACTTTTCAACTTTACCATTGAATGAGCTATGCAGGCTGACCCCGTAGGAGTAGTCTCCTGTCTTTTTAAAGGTGAAACCCAGACATCCCCAGTCTATCTTACAAGACGCTCATTCTGTTGATATTCTTAGTAACAATATATCATTGTGGTTTTGCCTTACAGGAGGTGTGCTCCTCACAGAGTAAATTTACAGGAAATAGTTCAATGATCTGTGTCTTCTAAAAACTAAATACTGTTTAAATAGATTGTACACATTCACCTTAAAACAACAACTTAGACACATGAAGGAAAGGTACTGTGTCTATGCAGCTCTAATGTTAGATACTTTCTTTTCTAGTAAGCAAAAGTGACATATGCATTACAAAAGTTACCCGGGCAATTGTGCTAAATGTAGGATCAAGACCAGACAAAAACATTGGTTTAAAAAGTATCAATTCACATTGCAAAATACACACTTGATTGATATTTATACTAAGCCATAATAATAATACATTCAAATTGGTGCTTATACAACTATAAAAGTTGTGTTTTTAAAGGGTATACTGTCCGTTTCCATAGACATGTTTCTGGCCATTCCCAATACATTTAGATGTGTTTTTCCTTTGTACTGTATGAAATGAATATGATATTGTGACCTCTATCACAACTAAGAGATCTCTGCTACAAGAATGTCAGACAAAATATCTGATAGAGATAGAAAAATATAACTGTGAGTTACTGCCAAACAGAAGGAAAGGACTCAAATAGGGAAAATTCAAAAATGGAAGATAAATCTTAGAAGAATCAAATACAGACTCAAAGAAGAAAAAAAAAGGATAAAGATCACAAAGATATAGTTCAGAGCTGGTAATTAACCAAGGAAGCAGAAAAAAATAAAGGTAATAGGAACAAAAGGGTCCTAAAATACAAAATATTCTGTTTATTCATTTATATTTGGGGACTAGAAATCTGTTAGATAAATATATCACATAGCTTATGTGTGTATGCACACGTATGTGTGAATTTCTATGTTTTCATTGAGATGAAGTTATATTTTAAATACATTTTGTTTTAAAGTATGAATTACGAACAATGAGCTTTAGTGTGCTCCTAGAGGTGAGCTGTTAACACTGCCACAATATTTTAAGCATTTTTATCACACCCAAAGGAAAGATGATAAATATGACACACTATTTTTAAATTACAAAATAAAAAAATGAACATCATTAAATTTAAATGGCATAATGTCTTCTTTTACATGAAAAACATTTAAAACATATTCAACACCTTCAGCCACCAGGTAAATACCAATGTTGAAATTCCATCTTACTCAAATCAGAGTGGCTAAGGGCCACCAAAAAACAAACAAACAAACAAACAAACAAACAAACAAACAAAAATACACCCACTGATGTGTACGTGTAGAAAGAAAGAGAGCACCTCTTCCCTGCCACTGGAAGGGAAAACTGGTGTAACTATTTTGGAGATTAGTGTGGTAGTTACTTAAAAATCTATAAATAGATCTACCATATGTTATAGCTATATCACCCTTGGCATATGCCCAAAGAACTCTGTATCCTACCACAGAGATACTTACTCAACTGCATTCATTGTTACTGTTCAAACTATTAAATACTCATAATATGCAGTAAAATAGAAAACATTTAGATGTCTATCCACAAATGAGAATAAAAATGTGTTACAAGGGCTACTATTTTGCTATTAAGAATAATAAAAGTATAAAATTCATGAGTTAATACATATAGGTGTAAATAGTTTTTCTGAATGAGGAAACCCAGACCAAGAAGGACAAGTTTTTCATATTCTCTTTCATATGTGGATGCTAGCTTTGAATATTTAGCTGCATGTATTTAGATTGGACTGTCCACAGAGAGCAAGAAACTAGAATTGGCAATGGAGGAAGGGAGAGCCAAAGGAAGGGTGATAGAATACAGGTAATATGAAGGAGAAAGAAAAATAGTGGAATAAGAAGTACTGAATTGAATGGGGATAAGAGGGCAGGATACAGTAATGTATATGAGAATGATAAATAACATTAATTGCAAATGTCATATGGAAACCTGCTATTGTAAATGCTTCTTAAAATAGATACATGCATAAATCATATATACATGCACATCCACATATATAAAAGGAGTTACTCAATAACAGTCCACCCTAGATAGCATAAGCTACCAAATAAAAACCAAAGATAGGAATGAGTCATCTCTTTTAGACCTGTTGGTAAATGGGTTCTCCTAGACACTCCCAAACGTTATAGGCTATTGTCCCTTCTCTTGGTCATCTTCTAGTACTTAAGGATTGTGATGATATTTTATTTGTGCTGAAATGTGATTTTATTTGTATGTTAATAAAGTTTGCCTGAAGATCAGAGGTCATAGGGAGCCATAAGCAGAGTCAGGCAGTGGTGGCACACGCCTTTAATCCAATCATATGGCAGGCAGAGTCTCTGTGTGGTCAAGGACACAACCAAGCATGGTGACATGAACCTTTAATACCAGTACCAACCATAGAGACCTGGAGATCTATATAGACAAGCAGTAACAAGGAAGTCATCTGGTTGGGTTTAGAGCCAAAGAGAAGGCAGAACAGAAAGACAATAAAAAGACAAGTCAGACAGGAAGAAACTCTCTCTCTAGGAAAGTGACGGTGGCAAGGTGGTAAGATAAGGTAGTTGTGACTATCTGATCTCTTTGGCTATTTACCTCTGTATTTGGCTCTGTGTTTCTTATTTTTTTAAGGTTTATTTATTTATTATGTATACAGTGTTCTGCCTGCATGCCAGAAGAGGGCACCAGATCTCATTATAGATTGTTGTGAGCCATTATGTGATTGCTGGGAATTGATCTAGAAGATCAGCCAGTGCTCTTAACCTCTGAACCATCTCTCCAGCCCCTCCCCCCCCGCCCCGTGTTTCTTATTTACTAAGACTGTTTAGAATTTTGTTTACAAATGATAATATCTTATTGGTGAAAACACCAAATAATCATGTCATCAGACATGGAAAAATCAAGCTAATACCAGCTTGGGATCTTCACCCCATCTGGCTGGTTTTTATAAGCTAAAAGGTTGTATGCATGTGTGTTGTGGGATGCTTTCTGTACACCGTGAATATATGTAATGCTCCCATTTGGGTAATAAATGAAGCAGCTTTGGCTTATGGCAAAGCAGCTTAGAGGCAAGTGGGAAATTCAAGCAGAGAAACAGAGAGAAGAATGGCAGAGTCGATGAAGATGCCAGCCTGTCATTGAATGAGTAACATGTAATGGGTAACAAGTAAAGCCACAGAACACATGACAATATATGGATGAATAGAAATGGGTTCCAATTTGTAAGAGCTAGCTAGCAAGAAGCTTGAACTATAGGTCATACAGTTTGTAATTAATGTTAAGCCTCTGAGTGATTATTTTATAAGTGACTGCAGGACCACACATGGGAGATATTCATCCAGACATCGGAACTGGGTGGGACCAGATAATCTTCCAGCTACATTTGGTGACCAGACATGGTAGGGAGAATTTCCACCCAAAATCTGAAAAAGCTTTAAAAAAAAAGGTTCTAAAGTGGAGCTAGAAACATCTTCCTAGTTGTGTTTCTCAGGCAAGCTCTGATACAGAGATGCTTCAGCATACAGACTTGAGCTATAGTATGGAAGGTTTATAGCATGTGGGCTTGACCTATAGCACGGTAGATTCTCGCCAAGGCACACAGAGGTGTCTCCAAGCTGTGCAGCACATCACTTGGTAGATTTAGCTTTTACTAGTACAAACAAACAAACACACAAAAAGGTTTCTGGGCTACACACTGCTGGATGGAGGCATAGACCTGCTGCTCCCAGATTTGGCAGTGAGCATGGCTCTCAGAGCTGGTGGTAAAATGTACAACCACCATGTTGGGCAGGTAAGGGGAGTAGAGTCAACAGCCAAAGTCACCACACAGCTTAACAATTCAAAATCTCTCCTGGTCAGAGAAGGATTATAGATTCACAATAAGAAAGCTTTAGGTGGAATAAAATTCTAAATGGTTTACAGTGTGTAAAAATTTATATAGGCTTGGAAGACAGAGGAAAAAGAGTATAGGCAGTTATATAAAGAAATAGGTTTTAGAAAGTAAAGTCTTTAAAGAGACAGTAAAATTTAAGCCACCTAAAGATGGAAATTACGCAGAGAGTCTGTATTGTAATGTCTTTGGGATTTTTACCTGGAGAGAGACATTTGATTGTGAAGGCTGCTGAGTTAAATATAATATAATATAATATAATATAATATAATATAATATAATATAATATAATATAATATAATGTAATGTAATGTAATATAATATAATATAATATGATATATATTTAAGGTATCTTAAGTTCAAAATTTGGATCTAAGGATATGTTGCTTTGGAAAGGAGGATCTGCTTTTGTTTCCACAGGAAGCAAGAGGCTATGGATTTGGTCCAGGTTAAGATGGATCCTATTGGATCAAGTGAGACCTCCTGAACCTTGACAGATGGTCTCTACCAAAGACTGGTTATAGCCGGTCTTCCCAGGACTTGACCATTATCTTGAATTTTCTCAGAAACCCTTTAGATTGCCATCGCTCCCAATCAGCAGGAACTAGTATGAAAAACTATGCCTGAATTCCCAAAATATTGTTTATAAATGTTTATTTTTATAAACATTGAAGGGGGTTGATTATAAATGCAATCTCTTTCTAAAGAAGAAAAGGGGATATAGATATCATTGAATAAAAGGGTAGATTATTGAATCTACTTTTAAAAAGCAAAAACTTGTTTGAAATATTTTGCATTGCTATAGATTTTAGTTTAGTGATACAAATGTAAAGTTAATTTTGTTATACTGTATGTATATTTCTTGTTTAAGGTATTATGTTATACAAATCATTTAAAGTTATAATGTATAATTAAGAAATACATGTTAGTTACAATATTACTTAGCTAGGTTTTCTAGGTATACATAGATATATTTCAATTAGGTAGGTAATATTCAAATACTTCTATGACTTATAGAATATGGCATTTAAACATTTTTAAAAAGGACTTTTCTGGATAGTGAAACATGTCTGCTTCTGCCAGTAATGATTTAATTCAAACAGGAAGATGGGCATCAAAGACATTCCATATGTAGTTTAACTTCTTGGCAAAACTGGCTATTTTGGCAAGAAACTGCTCTTGCCTGTACTGTTTGACAGTATGTTGTATAAACTTGTCATGCAGGACCCATGGGAAAGTGACCCCTGAACTTTACCAAAACAAGGTGAGATGGTCCTTCCGGTTCATCCTTCAAAGAAAATACTGCCAGACATTCTGTATGACACAGAAAAAAGCAACTGTTGAACTTTGCCAATAAGCAAAATAATCCTTCAAATTTCCTGCTTCACTAAGAAGTCTGCCAGAGACTCCAGATGGATGTCCCAATGTTGCAGAGGAACTTTGTCTGACTGTCCAGGAGGGAAATCCAAGCAGAGACACGGAGAGAAGAAGGATGAAGCTGGGGAAGACAGCAGTCTGTCATGCAAGGAACAACATGTAATGGGACACAGGTAAAGCCATTAAACACGTGGTGATTAATAGAAATGGAATAAGTTATAAGAGCTAGCTAGCAAGAAGCTTGAGCCACAGGCTATACATTTTGCAATTAATATTAAGCCTCTGAGTAATTATTTTATAAGAGGTTGTGGGACCATGAGTGGGAGAGATTCTTCTGGACTGTGGGGCCTGGCGGGACCAGAGAAATTTCAGGCTACAGGAGAGAGAAGTAATCAACAGTATTACCTAGATAAGGATTATGATAGCTATAATAATGACTGGCATGGCAAGATTTGGCTCCTAGTGCAATAGTGGCATGAATATTATGGAAGTAAACAACCATTTCCTGATTAGAATTAAATTCTGTTCCATAAGATGGAACACAAGCCTTGTGTCATTAACTCAGACAAAAACAAGTGGCTGGCTAGGTAAGTATGAGTCATAGACTAGAACTTAAACATATTATTATTATTTTAAATGGGTATATTGATAAATTAATGCCCAAGTTCTTATCTCTATCCACACAGGTTAATTCTTCCTTCATCTCCACTCAGAGAGTCTTCTTTTTAGTAGTTGTCTTCTACTGGACTCAAAACAAACCAATATATACAGGACAAGAAATAGTGTAGTGCTGTACTCTAAATAGGATACCTACACCACAACACCTCTTTCTAATATCCAAGATTTATAACATAAGAGGGATCAGAACAATGTTAAGAACCAATGGAAGAGAACATCTGCAGGTAAATAGTATTCCCTAGATATTACTGTAATGTTGAATACATGGATTCATAGAGGTTGTGACTACATGTAGAAGATATACACAAAATCAAAACTATCAAAGTACTGTAATTTGCTGAGGAAGGTCTCATTATTTCTACCCCTAATTGAAAAACTACTTATTGGCAATTGTTTGTTATTGGTGGGTGAAGAATCAGTTTTTGAGCTGAATAGCTACCAAAGTCTACTCATGTCTCAATAGATATTTAAACAACCATATGCCTACAGACAGCACCAAGTAGACACAATAGGTTTAATTAAAGCAAAATGGAAGCTAGAGAGGAAGAGTTATAGAGGATATAGAAGGAATTGGAAGGGAGTTAGTCGGGTATGAACTTAATCAGAACATATTATCTGCATGTATGAAATTCTCAAGCATTGAGCTTTAGAAAAAATAAAGAAAAAATTAAAGTGTAAACAATCTATTACCAATTTTAAAGGTGAAATGTATTAAATTAAGTAAAATCTAAAAAATTGGTGATATATTTTCATTGATGTGTTTCATAAGAGACTAGGGTATAAATTGATGGATGGGTAGAAAAAGGAAAGGAAAATTTATCTACCTATCATCCATCTCTTTAATTTTCTGTATTAGACTCTTACCAATTACTGACCTTTCCATCTTGCATTCCTATACTTTAAAATCATGAGTTAAAGGCTGCATTCCGAGCAACAGATGGCGAAAAAAAAAAAAAAAAAAAAAACTGAACCCAATGGCATCTTTGGAGGTCTCTTCCCTCTTAATGTAGTGTCAGAGCTTTTTCACAAAATTATTATTTTGTGTTTTATATTTATGTATTTATTTCTTTTATCAGTTTTTTTCTTCTTTAATTTTATCCTACACATCCTTTGTGCATAAAATACTGCTTCTAGTCTCCTGTGTTTAGGAGGTCCCCAAGTGTATGAATGAGTGGCATTCTCTGGTTTTTTGCCTTCTGTTGAGCCCCTTCCTTTTTGTTTGCTTGTTGGATTTGTTCAGGTTGGATGTGTTAGCTTTGTTTTATCTTATTATATTTTATTATTATCTCTCAGAAGCCTGTTTTTTTTTTTTCTAATGAGAATCCTAAAGGGTAGATCTGGATGGGAAGAGAGGTGGGTGAGGAATTGGGAAGGATTAGAGAGAGGGGAAACTCTAATCAGGATATATTACATGAAAAAAAAGATCTATTTTCAATGAAAGGAAAAGAATTCAGAAACATTTAATTTTACATATTGTAAAAATTAATTTTCTATGAAACTGAAGTTCCAAAGTCCATAAATTTAATATCCTGGAGAACACACTGTTTGTTCCTACTGTGAATCTCTTACAATTCTGGGTCCACAGGGGTACCTTTTTCATGGACATCACCTTGCTAATATTATATTATTAGATGTTAGACTAGAGTGACCCATTTGCTCACAGGTTTTTCTAAGGTAAAATTGATAATTCTCTTCTCCTGTGCAAATATCCTCATGTATGGGCTAACCATGATGGCTCATTGTAGTGTTCTGGGTGCTCTTCATCTCTGAAGAGCTTGGCTCTGCTTTGTCTGTTTATTTACTATATGGTTTATTTAATATAGTCTCATTTTAGGCATTCTTACCAAACCTTGATTCCTATCCTCAGTAAGCTTTTCTATCATGAACACCATAGGCTAGCTCGAAAGAATTTTGGAAGTTGTTTATTGGAAGGATAAAGTTTACAGACAGAACACTTCTAAGTACCGTACTACTCACCTAAAATATTTTCATATATCTCTTATAGCTGAAGTCTCCATTCAAGGAAAATATAACCATATTAGCCTCCACATAAAATTATCATTTATTCAAGAGGTATTCTAGTACAAGTAGTATGAGTAATTGTTTCAGCCACGGCTCACACTGTAAGCCTTCTCCCTATCACCATGCTGTCATTAATGGCAGCAGTGCAGCTGAAGCTCAGTGCGCCATCCCATAAATATAAATTCACCTCAAGCAAATCCCCTACTATGGGACATCTGCCCAACAATTAAGGCAAGATTTAGTCCAGATGGAAACTGATAAGTGGATGAGTGGAGACATGTCTGACTTGATTGTTTCTCTGAAGCCTCTGGAAATAGTACGTATGTTGGCACAGTCATGCAGGCAAGGCTTACATGTTCCTGGACAGTGAATGATGTAACTCAAGAGAAAGCTGTGACACTCTTCACGCATTGTGACTCTGACACACTACAAGATTACACTGTCCTGCACGGCAGCCACAGTTCACAAGGGACCATTTTAGCTATTTAATTTAATTTTAATAAATAATTTTCAAATGCCAGTTCTTCAGTGAGACTTTCCACATAAAATGTAGGCAATAGAAGCATGAGTCCAGTTGATACCAGTTTAACAGATAGAAAAGAAATATAGCATTAGATAGCATTTAATACTCCCTAAAGAACAATACTAGTTGATGAGATGAAAGAAAGCTATTGGAAATCATGAGGAAGTGAGCATTTTCAGAGCAAGTTCATTGAAAAAAATCAGGAGGAAGAAAAAGGAGTAAATACAGAAGCAAAATGGTGGCTGAAAGCCACAGCTAACACAGGTGAGATGAGAACTGTAAAGAGAGGACATTGTTAACAAAGTATGCCAAGAGAAATTGTTCTGATAAAACATGCTTATATGCTTATTATCAATCCAAGATTGGACTGGATCAGAGATCAAGGAAAGAGAGGAAGAAGCCATTAGATAAAAAAAAAAAAAAAAAAAAAAAAAAAGCTTATGCCTGTACATCTTCCATCTGACAAGTCATAGGGGTGAGCTATTATAGTGATTAACTTGTTCTGACTCATATGAATTTACATATGACACTTGGTTACACATTTTCTTTTTTAAATAAAAATGTTTCCTTCTTTCTTTCTGATTATATAAATAATTCATGCTCTTTAAAATACTTCAAGCAACCTAGCAAAATGGAAAAGGAAAGTCGGAACATTTGAAATTTTCAATTGCTAGCAAGAAAACGACATTCACTTTTGATGAGATACAAAAATAAATAAAGGCATATTTACGTATACTGCTTTGTATTTTTCTTTAACAACCTTTCTGTTATAGCTTTGCCTTCATTCATGTTTTATCATATGCTTTTGGGAGTTTGGTTACTGTTATCCCTGATTGCCATGCATGCGTTTTTCAGACAATCATCTGAAGACTTTTGTGCAAGTATTTTATTTTGTTTGTTTGAAATTGTGCTTATACACATATTATTGCAAGTTGAATTTCACCTAAAGTTAAGATTTCAAAAGTTTCTTAAGGCAACCAATAAATATGAAATCAACTGTGCCAGGGATGCTATTTTCATAGGGTGAATATCCATAGTTGTGTTGGTAATTTCCATTATTTCTGTCACAGTCCATCGCTCATGTATCCTCATTGAAACTTGTTTCACTTGACCTTCACTTAATTCACTTTTTTCTCAAAAATTTAGTATGCATACCAATAGATATTCTGAAGTTTTATAAGCATTCCCAGTAGAATATGGTTTTGAACATGCAGTACGAGGTAGTTGGAATGTGTTTCCCAAGAGTTTATATGTAAACAACTTAATTACCAAATTCATACACTGACAATCTTTGAGATTAGAGGGGTTTATGAGAGCAGGTCACTCATGTTCATCATCAGAGGTTTCATAGGAAGAGAAAGAATTGCATCATTGCGATCTCAATTTCATTCATTATGTGATTCCTTTTGAAATGTTTTGTTGATACATCAAGAAGAGCCTTACCACATGCAGACTTGATGCTGGTGTCAGGATGCTGAGTTTCTTAGAACCATGGAGAGGTAAGGCTCTTTTATAAAATATGTGATCTCTAGTATCCATTTCTGGTGACAGAGAGGAAGTAAAATAGAAATATTATTATCCCCAAAGATCTGTATAAATTCAACATTTTAGTAATATTCTTACTGTTTCCACACAGTGATAGCACTCTAGTATTATCATTGCCAATTCGCATGCTCTAATTGCTCTTTTTATTGTCAGTTAAATTTCAAAGCTGAATTAGTTTCTACATATCTGTCTTAGTATTTTTTTTCATTTTATTTTTTATGTTTTCCTCAATTTTTTTGATAAAGACTCCTAAATATTTGTTGGGTTTTATTTGATTATATACATATATAGCCCTTATTTATAGGACTACCTCAGAGAATAATTTGTATTATTTTAAAAGTGCAGTGACTTGCATTATTTATTTCCTTTTGTCATAACACAATTAAATTTACATACATTCAAATGATACCATTGGGTACCCTAAATAATATTGTATATATTATTAGTATTGTGCACAAGGTGGATAAATAATAGAGTTTAATTTTTTCCAACCTACATATTTTTATTATTTTGATACTATATTTTACCCTATAATTTTACATTTTATATATCAAACATTTCTATAGATTCTATTGTAATCCAAAATTTCCTGTCATGCCTTAATGCACTCACTTTGTTTTAGGGTATTCCTTTCTGTCTTCTAAAATCCTCTGAGATATTTCAACTTTTTTAAATCTGTTAATCATCATTTCATCTGAAATAGATATTTACATATAGCATGAAGTGGCATTACTCATACATTTCTATAGAAAAATGTCATTGGTACCAACCATAGCTGTTAAATTAGTAAATTGAAACCCCCATTTCTTATATCAATACCCATTCTTTTCACTTACTTCTTTCTAAGTCAACGCAATTGAGATCTCACTCTGGAATTCTCTCTGCTCTTAGGTGCGTTGCAAATTTCCCTGGTAGAATTCACAATATAGTATAGAATACAAGGGAGGAAAAGCTTGTCTCATAGCAGATTGAGCCCCTCAAGATTGTGGAATGGACAGTAGACTGAAAGAATATTGTTCCTATTAGCGTTAGCATGTTTTACACTATTTTAAAGTCTTTAGGAAGCAGACAGGTTTACTAGGTTTTTGTTTCTTTCTTTTGATATGCATTTTGTTTCTTATGTCTTTTTGTATCTTTTTCCTTTGAAAGAAAGAGAAAATGAACATGAAGTTTGGATGTGAAAAGGATTTGGAGTTGAGGTGGGGCATGGTAAAATCATGATTAAAATGTATTGTATGAAAGAATAAGAGTAAACTGAAAAGGCAAAAAAGAAAAGGTAAAAAAAATGAATCATTTGTTGAAAGAAATGTTATAACAAAAAAATTATCCAGATTAAAAAAAAATCTTCCAGGTGATTTGGGACTATGAAAAACTAATTCATGAATAAGAGACCTAGAGGAAGGAAAAAATTCAGTAAAGGGGACAGAAAATAATCTTAACAAAATTATAGAAGAAAATTACACAAATCTAAAGAATGAGATGCTCATGAATGTGAAAGAGGAATACAGGAAAGCAAATAGACATGAGTAGAAAAAAAAAACTTTCCTCAACACATTATAATCAAAACACGAAATCTTCAGAATAAAGAAAAAAATAAAAGCTGCAAAGAGAAAGGTCAAGACATATATAAAGTCAGTCATATTAAAATAAGACTTGATTTTTCAATTGGGACTTGACAATCAACAGTAAGATGAGGGCTCTAGTTCTAGGTAATTGTTCATCTTTCTGACACACAGTAGCCTCATTTGAGAAGAGAAAATCTCGATCACAAAAATGTCTCCATCAGATTGGCCTATAGGCACGTCAGTGAGACATTTTCTTGATGTTAATTGATATAGCAGAGTGCAGACCATGATTGGCAGTACTTTCCCTAAGCTGGTGGTCTTGGTTGGCATAAGAAATATAACTGACTGTCAGTTCGGCTGTCTCTCGACCATTGCCAGCAGTCTTTTGTGGGGGTATCTTTGTGAATTTCTGTGGGCCTCTTTAGCACTTTTCTTCCTTTTCTTATGTGGTCTTCATTTACCATGGTCTCCTATTCCTTGTTCTCCCTCTCTGTTCTTGATCCAGCTGGGATCTCCCGCTCTCTTTCCCTCGACCCTCGCCCTTCATTGCTCCCACTCATGTCCAGGTTGTTCATGTAGATTTCAGCCATTTCTCCGTCATTGGGCGATTTTCGTGTCTTTCTTGGGGTCCTGTTTTCCAGGTAGCCTCACTGGTGATGTGAGTAGCAGTCCAGTCATCCTTGTTCCACATCTAGTATCCTCCTATGAGTGAGTACATACCGTATTTGTCTTTCTGAGTCTGGGTTACCTCACTCAGGATGATTTTTTTCTAGATCCATTCATTTGTCCGTAAACCAAACACCCTAATAGTTGTGCCAGAAACCCCATCCAAGTACTGAGGAATCTAGATGCATACATCCACGGCTAGACCCTGAGTGGAGCGCTGGGAGTCTAATTAGCGAGAAAGAGGAGGGTTTATATGAGGGAGAATTGTTGAAACCAAGGTTGGATAAAGCACAGGGACAAATAGCCAAATGAATGGAAACACATGAACTATGAACCAAAGGCTGAGGGGCCCCCAACTGGATCAGACCCTCTGAATAAGTGAGACAGTTGATTGGCTTGATCTGTTTGGGAGGCATCTAGGCAGTGGTACCAGGTCCTGTGCTCATTGCATGAGTTAGCTGTTTGAAACCTGGGACTTATGCAGGGCCGCTTGGCTCAATCTGGGAGGAGGGGACTGGACCTGCCTGGACTGAGTCTACCAGGTTGATCTCAGTCCTCAGGGGAGGCTTTTCCCTGGAGGAGGTGGGAATGGGGGGGTGGGCTGTGGGGGAGGGGCGCAGGAAGGGAGAGAACAAGGGAATCTGTGGCTGTTATGTAGAACTGAATGGTATTGTAAAATAAAATAAAAGGAAAAAAAGAAATATAATTGATTGTCAATGAATTTGGTCACATAGTTTAGAACTCTATGTGCATTTTCCTAATGTAAATCTATTTGTTCTTTTTAAATTTCTGGGACAGGGTCTTTCTTTGTAGTGCTAATTTTCCTGGAACTCACTATGTAGAGCAAGCTGATCATGAACTCAGAGATCTAGCTGCCCCTGCCTCACAAGTGCTGGATTAAAGTGTGTGGTAGCATACCCAGTTTTAATTTTAATTTTTATAGACAAATTTAGTACAGAATGTTCTCATAAGCCCATTTTTTGCAGTTTAATTCTTTTCATGAGCATTGCAGTTTTTCTTACATTAATAAATAAAATCTAACACATCATTATTGACTAAAAGTTTTGGCTTTTTTTTTACTTCATTTTGTGCAACATTTGTAGTCCGGGAAATCATTCTGAACACTAGCCTGGAACTCGGCTGCCCAAGTGTTGGAATTAAAGCTGTGTACAGCAAAAAATTATAATTTTAATAGTTTTCTCTTCAATATGACTCTTCAGAGGATGGTACCTAGCAATTATATTCATTTCTTCTCTTTTTATTTTTATTATTACTTTATTGGTAAGTACTCTACACTGCTGTCTTAATGTTTCTCTTCTGTTTATCTAATGCTGTAAATCTCTAAGTATTATTTAATTGCTTTGCATAATTTTCATGCTGTAAATCTTCATTATTAAGTGGAAATAGTTTTGAGTCCTTTTGTAGTTGTGCTTTTCAGCATGTTTATAATCAACTGTGCTACTTAACTTCTAAACATTGGAGTTTTCTAGGACTCTCTCTGCTAGTAGCACAGAATTAACTGGTTGCTGTAACTTATGTTACTTCTTTCTGCAATTCTGTGCATTGCCATTAAATATATGATTTTAATCAGTTGGAATTTGTGAAACTGTGCTTTAAAACTCTAGTTTTGATGAATATTCCAAGTGGGTTCTTAAGAATGAGAAGTCTACATGCTTTAAAAGAAGTGTTCTTTGAAGATCAGTAGGCTGTTTAATTTTGTCAATTAAGGTGGAACATTACTGAGCACTTTTTCCTAGTTTTATAAATTAGTTACAGACATGTTAAATACCTGATATTAGTGGATTTTCCACTTTTATTTCTTATTCATTTTTTTGAGAATTTTCTTAGTGGGTAATTTTTTTCACAATGTATCAATTGTCTTTATCTTGTTTGTGTTTTTAAATGGCCAAATATACAAATTTGCATTAATTCTGAACAACTGCTCACATACTATTTCAACTTTTAATAGTCTATTTTTATTTTTTTGAAAATATTACATAAGCACATAATGTCCTTTGATCAAATTTGTTACCTTTCTCTGCCGTTCACTTTTAATTCTACCCATTCCCGCTACCAGGCTTTCCTCCCTAATTCATGCTGGTTTTTGTTTTGTCTTTGTGTGTGTGTGTGTGTGTGTGTGTTTTGCCACTGAGCATCTTTAATATGCTTGTATATGCTTGGAAGCAGTACCATCTGGTGGAGCCTGGGTATTCTCCCAAAGATTATTTTTAAAAGAGTATGCTTGGAGTACCTGGAATTATCACATGTTGAGAAGTATTGTGGAGATGTATTTCTCAAGTTAGAGATGATGGGTTAGGGATGATGTATAAAGCATTTACATAGAACTTAGTATTCCCCAGGAGCATTGTGAAGAGGAGCCTCTCAGAAATTACAAAGAAAAGCTGAACCCTGCTGAGAGACTGAATCAGCCATGCTTCTCATCCCTCCTAATTTCATGTGTAAGGTGACCATGAAAGAAAGGACAAAACGATATAAAGAAAGCTACTGATGGCAGCAATGTTGACTGCACAAATGGCAAGATACATATGTGAATGTTACAGTTCTCTATAAATCCTTGACTTGTATTGGTGAGAGGCCAGCAAATCACATCAATCCCTTTCCATCACTGGAAGGAGAGATCTCTGTTATCATTAATATATACAGCCACTCTTTGTGTGAATTCCCCTATTTTTCTGGAAAATTCATTGTCAGAACTGTCACTTATGTACTGATAGTATGACTTATAATATGAGTATGCCATAAACATTTTTCTGACTAAGGAATTTTTTTCTTGAAAATGAATTAGCTGTGCCCCACTCAGTGGATTTTACTCACACTTCTCTTTAATCTGTCTATATTATAGAACTTCAGGTGTAGCCTGTGAAACACTGCATTAAGTCATCAAAGTCCTAATTTCTTTTCATTGTGCAGTTCTCTGGATGTGTTATTATTTGTGCATATTTAAGCATATTATCAAACAAAACAAATTCCAAAAGTAGATATCATTTCTCTGATCTAAGAGTACCAGTTCAATTCATACCAGTAGAAATCAATCCTTTGATTTCATGATTTTATGTTCCCCAATATTCCAACAGAAAATGGTTGTCTCTTCTAGTGTCACTTTGAATTCTGGGTTCTCTGGTACACAGAGAGAAACATCAGTGGTACCTTGGTATTCTAAGTCAAACTTGACATCTGGCCATGAACACTGTAGGATGCTGATAACTTTGGATAAAGCTTCAGTATCATATCACCTACTATGTAGAAAGATAAATTCAGGCTTACAACTGGGAAGCATAGGTGCTATTACACAATTTGGGAATAAAGTCTCTATTAGGGAACCCAAATCTCTTAAATACACTAAAAATTGATAAAAGGAAAGACAACTGAATGTAGTAGAATCAAGAGTAAAATGAAGTTTCTTCATGCATGGTGTTTTATTTACCAAACTGAGTAATGAACTATTTAACAAGATTTAAAACAAAACAAAACAAATTTAGCTAGAATATTTTATCTTGAGATATACAATAGAATTGGAGAACAAAGATTATTTGAATTATGAATAATTTTAACTGGAAAAATTAGGATGGCCTATTCTGTAGGATACAGATTTAGATTTAATTTTTGTTTGCTTGTTTTTTCGCTTTTTTTTTGTTTCTTTTTTTATTGTTGGTTTTTCAAGACAGGGTTTCTAGTGTAGCCCTGGTTGTCCTGGAACTCACCATGTAGACCAGACCTCGAACTCACAGAGATCCACCTGTCTCTGCCTCCCAAGTAATGGACATAAAGATTTGTGTTACCAGTGTTGGCATTCAGGCTTGCCCCTTGGGGCCCCACCCAGCGTCCTGAAGCCATCTTACAAAAAAAAAAAAAAAAAAAAAAAAAAACCCTTTAAGAGAAAAACCTCCTCCCCCTTCTTCTTCTTCCTTCTCTCTTCCTCCCTCTCTTCACAAGGCTGTGCACACCTCTGCTTTCCTTTCTCTCCTTTTCTCTCTCTCTCTTCCTCTCACCTTAACTCTTTCTCTCTGTTCCCTCCCCACTTCCTTTTTAACAACAAATCTTTCTATGTGGATGCCTTGTGTGCATGGTGTGCGTAACTTCCAGCCATGCCCCCTTGGCTGCCACCCACATTGCGTGTCTCCTGCTCAGCTCAAACCAGCCAAGGTTTCTCTTGGGCCCTTTCACAACTGAGCTTCACAACTATGTACTTTGTTTTAAAACACTGAACTACAATGCATACATGTTGATTTTTGTGTCAAGTTTAAATTAATTGATCATGAAACAATATGAGCCAAGTGAACATATTTATTAAGGCATCAGTCATTGGAGTCACTGGGATTTCTAAGCAGGCAAAGTGTTTGCAGAACACATGTGTTCTTAGATTTGTTCCACTATTGTCATTAAACTTTTTAATAATCTGTACTTCCATAGGTATAACATACTTAATATTTGGGTCAAAGACTCTATAAAATTGAGTAATAAAATAGATAGTAACCTGAATAGCAATTTATAATGCTAAGTTGATGACAAATTCTATGCAGCTGAAATTGCTTACTTTGTTAAGAGAGAAATGTTTCATGGAATCTATGCTCTGTCTCTATGTGAACCATCTGTTAATTCTAACACCTCCTTAGGTGTTCCACTTAATCTTATGATCTTGTAAGATGATCTCCTCTTGCATTTGTGAGGGAAAAAAACATGTTTAGTTCATAGTCTGGAAGAATAATTCTTGAGAGATGCCTTTTCTGATCTCACTGTGTTTACACTTGCTGACTCTTGACCCCCCTTTCTGTGTGTTGACTATGAACTCACAGGATGAATTCTACCTGCTCTGTTACTACAGAGTCTTCATTATCTAGGACAACATTTCTCACTTTTATGTGCTTAATAACTATTTAAAGGAGTGTAGGGTCATTGAACATTGAAGAACAACTTGAATCACAACGATAACAGGGGAAGAAGAGAATTGTATTGTAATGAAACATTGAAAGCAGAAAAGAAAAAAAAAGAGTTTGCATTTGACATTGTTGCAAATTTCAAAGGAATTGAAGGGTAACAATGCACCCAGCAGGGAAATTCTATGACACTTATGTTGACACACAAAAAAGAAAGCTTTTATGTTGTCCACAGCAGTTACAAGGAAAGTTGCAGAACTCTATGCAAATAAATCAGAATACTTTAGAGCAAGTAATTGTGTCTCTTTTGTTCCAGTTTGCAAACTGTATTCATTTTAGTAAGCACTGCTTACAATGAGACAACCTAGTACTCTGTTTATTTCTTTTCTTGTTAAATACATCCAGCTATCCAATTATAATGTACTGTTTTAAGTAAAATGCCTGCCAAGCATATAGCATTGTTTATTTTTATGGAAAGCTGTTTCCAGTGTTCTTCCTTCTCATCAAAAAGGAAGTAGGACTTCAAGTTAGTATTCTTACTTAATTCAAAAGTATTTCATGTAGAACTATGATGTTTAAAAATAGTTTCTTCTTCAGAATTAGTAGTAGCCCATTTTTATGCTTAGTTATTTTATGCCTCCAGGAAAATCTGGTTGATTGTTTATGAACTTGAAGATTATGATGTCATAAGTCTAATAGTAAGAAAGTGGAGGTCTAGGGCCCTTGTTTGCTTTTAAAATAGTCAGTGGAACAAAGCCATGGTGGACATGTTGAGTATCATAAGTATGTTTTATCTGATAAGATGTCATTTTCTTTTAAAATAAGAACCAACAGAAAGTGTGATTTTTTGTTAATTAATGAGTTTTTATTTTATTCATATTAGATATTTCATGCTAAGAAATACTTGCATTTTCTAGTTTATCTCTTTTATTGTGCTATAATTCACACAATAATCAACTAAGCAAACTTAAAGTATAGATTTTTACAACTTGACACAACTTGTTGGTATATTTGACATTCATTAAACTATTACTTGATGAAGATAGATTATATCTTTCAACCATGAATGTTTTATGTTACTCACTCCTCACTGCTCTGTGTTTCTCACTGCCCTACCTGTGAATTCACTCTCTTTTCTGTGGGTGTGGTTCACTTTTTAACATTTAAGAGTCAGTAAAAACCTGCTGCAAAGGAATCTCCCAGGAACCTACAAGGATGACCCTAGCTAAGACTCCTAGCAATAGCAGGTACATAGCCAGAAGTGGCCATCTCCTATGAACATATTGGTGCCTAGCCCAATTGTCATCAGAAAAGCAGCATCCAGCAAGTGATAGAAACAGATGCAGAACTACAGTCAAAGATTAGGAGGGGCTGAGAAATCTTGCAGTAAAGCAGAAGAAAGGATTGTAGGAGCTAGAGGATTCAAGGACACTGAGAGGATGCCAGGGCTGCAGCCATATTAAAAAAGGGTCAGACAGTGGACAGCAGCCCCTTGGACAAACTATTCCAGAAAAAAAAAACAACAACAACAACAAAAACAAAACAAACAAACAACAACAACAAAAAAAACCACCAGAGTATATGCTTCACCTCAGCCCCTAGACCCAGACAATTAGGAGCTACGTAAAAACAAGTTCCAGAAATTTCCTGCCATAATCTAAGCTAATATAATAAACAAAGCACCAGATATGTTCTATGGGATGTTTTCTGCCAATATAGATTGTACACCATAACTGTCAGAGGGAATGAGTTTCCTGCAGATAAAAATGGGATGTCTAACTATCAGAGGAATGGGTCTGGTGGTAATATAGATACAATAACATAATTGTTACAGGATATGGCAATTTCCTTACAGCTGCAACTCTCCAATCAGTTCAACTCAAGTACCTCTAACCTGTAATAAGCACCAGTCCTGAGCTTGTAACTATATAGAGCTGGAATTCCCTTGGATTCCCAACCCTAACCACTATAAAAATCCTATCCTGTTACTGCTTGGAATCCCTCTCACTCTACTGCTGTGACAGATGGACAGGGAACTGTGAAGTAATTTAATTTAATTAATAAACTCATGAATTAAAGACTCTTTACTTTTGCATTTGGATCAGTCTCTTGTTGGTCTTTGGGGACATAGGGCTTTGGGGTACAACAGACACCATGAGAAAATCCACAGAATCAAATAACCTGGGCTCATAGAGGCTCACAGGTACTGAACTGATAACCAGGGAGCTTGCATGGGACTAACCTAGGTAGGGAAAAAGTGCCAATGAAACCCACCCTGGCCCCGAAACCAGAGCTAGTAAAAGAAACACACCCTGACCCTGAAATTAGAGTCAAAGAAATGTACTTTGTCTGTGAACC
Organism: Peromyscus leucopus; assembly: GCF_004664715.2. Classification (NCBI taxonomy): domain Eukaryota; kingdom Metazoa; phylum Chordata; class Mammalia; order Rodentia; family Cricetidae; genus Peromyscus; species Peromyscus leucopus. The sequence goes on along the minus strand of NC_051077.1, from coordinate 35,446,971 downwards.
CAGAACCAAAGGAATATGATTTGGCTCTGAAACCATTGCCAAAGAAAACACTCTTTGGACCTAGAACCAGAGCCAGTGAAAGAAATACCCTCTGGCCCTGAAATTAGAGCTAAAAAGCTAAAAAGAACCAGTGAAAGAAGTACAGTTTAACCCTGAAATCATCCCCAACTCTGTCCCTGACCAAAGAAACTAACCAACCCCTGGGCAGGAAAACTAATCAATCCCTGAGGAGAAATCTTTGCCCTGGAGAAACTCCATCTGTAAGAAGCACTGTATATGACCCTCTGCCTGTTCAGTTAGGGGCTGTCCTTCCCCACGTAGGCAGAGGCAGACACTCTCCTGGACTCCTCCTTCCCAAATAAATCTCTTTCTCAAAAGAATCTTAGGTGATGATCTTCATTCCCTGACACAGAACTGAAGAACCTTGCTGAAACATTCCCTTAGGGGAACGAAGCAGAAAAACAAACAAACAAAAAAAAAAAAAAAAAACCTTGCTGAGACATTCTCTTAGCAGGGCTGAGCAAGGCCGAGCAGAAAAAGTAGCAATTTTCCCTAGAGCTTGCTGCATTTCTGCCTGGGTTTCCCCTTTAGCAGAGGGAAGTAGAAGAAGCAGTAACTTGGGCCACAGAGAAGAAGCAGAGTTCTGCTGGGAATCCCCCTTAAGGCTCTCTCTAGGAGCAGAGCAGTATTGCTATATTCTGCAGGGAGACCATCCTCCACTGGTCCATGCTACTTAATACTGCTTCTCAGAATTGGAGAGGTAAGTGAAACTCCATGGTTCCTCTGCCTTGTTGAAAAGTACAGAGTGGAGCCAGAATCCATGGTCCTAGCCACACAGCTTAGCAGTTTAAAAACTTTCCTGGTCAGAAAAGGTTTAAAAATATACAATAAAACAGATTCAGATGAAAATAAAACAAAAAGCAACAACAAAAAAACCTCTAAACAGATTACATTGTATTTAAAAAATGCATAGGCTTGGAAAAGAAAAGAAAAAGGATAGAAAAATTACTTTAAAAAAAGAAATAGAGTAATTTAAAAAAAGCAACCTAAAGATGGAAAATATACAGAGAGTCTGGATACTATATATTATTATGTTGTTTGGAGGATTTTTTTTTAACTACAGAGAGACATTTGATTGTGGGGGCTGCTATTTTAAACCAACATATATATTTTAAAGGTATATTGACTTCAAAATTTGGGTGTAAGGATATGTTGCTTTGGAAAAGATGTTCTGCTTTTGTTTCCACAGAAGATGAGAACCTGTGGATGGCTTCCTGGCTAATATGGTTTGATCTAGCAAGACCCCCTGAAAAATCTACAATGGGAACAGATGGCCCAGATGATCCAATATTTCAGAGTGCCTCTGTTGCAGTTTCCTCTGAAGTCTGCATTCAGAAAGGATTCAAGGTTGCTGGCTGAGATGATCCAGCCCACACAGACTACTCCAATCAGGACTTGACCATAGTCCAAAATTTTCTTTGGGTCCCCATAAGATTACCAGCTCTCCCAGTCAGCAGAAATTAGCCTAGAACACTATGCCCCCATTCCCAAAAGATGGATTATGGATGCTTGTTTTTGTTTGGAATGTTGGTTACAAGTTGTTAGCGATAATGGTTAGGAAAAAAACTAAACAAAGGGGATTAGATTCAGGGTTTTTGTTTTGAAAATAAAAAAAGGGGGAAATGCTGTGGGATAATGCTCTTGTACACTGTAAAGATTTGTCACTCCTGTTGGTTTAATAAAATGATTGGCCAGTAGCCAGGCAGGAAGTGTAGGTGGAGTGACCAGACTAGAAGAAGGTGGGGGAGAGGAAAGACAAAGTCTTTTCAGATGCAGAGAAAGTGTGATGAGATTGCTGGACTGAGAAAAGGTACCAAACCACGGGGCTAAACATAGACAAGAATTACAGGTTAATTTAAGTGTAAGAGCTAGTTAGTTATAAGACTGAACAAGAGGCTAAACAGATTATAATTAATACAAGCCTCTGTGTGTTTATTTGAGACTGAATGGCTGTGGGACTGGGTAGGACAGAAAATTCTGCTTACTTATGTCCAGCCTCCAGAACTGTCCTATTGCAGCCCCAGGTATAGCCTGACTTCCCAACAGGTCAGGATACCTTTTTCTCCACAACTGTAACACTGGCAATCTAGACACTCTGCATATGTTACAGTTAGTACTCTGTATTCCCAACAGTGGGAACAGGAGCTGTCTCTGACTCTATTACTAGGTTTTGGGACCCTAATCCTCATACTAGGACACCTTGCCCAGCCTTAATACATGGGGAGGTATTAGTTTTACTGCAACTTGTTATGCTATCTTTTGTTGATATCCATGGGAGACCTGATCTTTCCTGAACAGAAAAGGAGTAGATTGGAGGATGGGGACAAACAGGGGTGGGACAGGATGGACTTGGTGGAGAGGAGGGAGGGAAAACTATAAGGCTGGGGAATAAAATAAATAAATACATTTAAAAATATTTAGACCATATGCCTCTTGTTCTCCCCTCCACCCACATAGCTAATGAACAGCAGCAGGGGAATTACCTGTTTTTCACATATTAACTGCCCATCTTTATTTTTTTTTTAAATCTGTGGATCATATTGCTTTTGGGGTCTGTAATAGCTTTGATTCATTTCATTTATTCATGAATGGACAGTCCCTTTTTTTTCTCATGTGTGACGTTGTTGCAAAAGAGTAATTTCTAGTAATTTAAAATTTTTCAGTTTTATATTATGGTTTAGCAACCACATGTTAACCTCAGTGTTTGTTGTGAGTTACAAATCAAAGCTCATCTTATTGAATTGTCCTGACTCAACATTTTGAATGCCTCCTTCACTCAATTTGTTTGCTCATGTGTTTTTGGAAAATCACTGCTCATGTAGGTTGGGATTTACATCTACATTCTCCATTGCTGTCTGTTGTTGAATATGCTCTTATAACAATGTTATACTATCTTAATTATTTTAGCTTCATGATAAATCCTAAACACACATAGGTTCTATATTACAATGTCATTTTCCAGTAAGCCCAGATAAAGATGAAAGTGAAGGAAGCTGTATACTTGTCTTCTGCGGAAGATGTTCTGCTTGGTGTGTGGACAAAACCCCTCAGGTTACTTCTTCACAAGGGCTTTTTGCTCATTTACAAACCTCAATGTCCCTTACTTCCCTTTTGTAAGGATTATGTCCTTAATTACGTCACCAGCCTTCGATGGCGTCCCAGCCTAAAAAGTGGGTGTGCCCTCTCTTTCCACACTCTCTCCTTCCATATTCTCTCCCCTCCACGTGGTCTCTCTCTCTCTCTCTCTCTCTCTCTCTCTCTCTCTCTCTCTCTCTCTCTCTCTCTCCCTCTCCCTCTCCCTCTCCCTCCCTCTCCCTCTCTCTCCCAATAAAGCCCTGGAAAGGTAACCATGGTTCGTGATTCTTCTGCCACCACAACATCCAGTGCTCTCTGCTGTTGGCATGGCCACTGCAGGTGGTGGCCAGCCATGAGCACAACCGCTTAACCAACATTGGTGCCGTGACTCAGATAGATCAACGAGGACCTGCTGCTGCTTGCCACCTCCTCCCCCATCCAGAGAGACTGCAAGACCATGAGCATGCACATCCCTCGCCTCAACTGGACCCCCACAGAGCTACCACTACTGCTACTGCCATGATTCTTCACCACAGTGAGTGAATCAGCCCTTCTTGTGGCTATAGTCTGAGCTATATTCTTTGCGATGGACACCCCAGGGGTTGTCCTCAGGCTGTGCTGGCAATGGCAGGCACATTTTCACTCCTGATGAGTCTCAGATACACAGGGGACCAACTGCCTCACAACTGCAGCCCTTACCATCCCTTGACCAAGAGGATGGGTAACTTGAGCTGATTCATAGATCTCTCTTCACTCCTGGGGACACCCAAGTTTGGAGTCTGATCCTGGTTTGTTATTTTATTTTTTTTTTCTCTTAGCTACAGCCATGCGACAAAGGGGCAGATACATTTACCACTTACATTGGCAGATACCGAAAAATCTGGCCACATAACAGCTTTGCAGGAACTTCTGCCAGCAAATGGACAAAAGCAGTGGGACAAAGGGGCAGGTACTGATAAATCCAGCCACATAACAGTGTCTTGGGAACTTCTGCCAGTGAACAGGCAAATAAAAGAATTACTTTGTCCCCAAGCTTTCTACTAAAGCTCCGAACCCCTCTCCCTCCCCATTTCTGCCTCTGCCATATGCAAACTTTTCTGTCTGACTTCTGCTGGCAGTGGGTGGGCTCAAATGGGCAGCTTCTACAACTCTTACCCTTACTCATCTTAACTCCACCCACTCATTCTCCAACTGCCTTGAGGGACACAGACAGATCTGGAAGTGGCTAAGATCCATACAAATAAGTTTACAGTAGTCAGGATGGCCCATAAGCCAAAAATCAGCTTATAGCCTCAGACAAGTCTTCCAAAAGGATGGCTTTATAGTCTGCCTGCTGGCAGATCTTCCAAATGTTGTCCTTAAGCCATCAATCATTAAAAAAAATATATATTAAGGACACGGAGTAAAATCTGGCTTTTGTTCCTCAGACCTCCCCAACTAGAACTTAAACATCTGGAGAGCAAGGCTCCTGACCTCACAGGCAAAAGAGTCATCTGTGGCATTTAAGGTGAGCCAGGGAAGAGACAAAAGCTTGAAAATAAAATTGCCAAGCACTGGCACTTGCTCACTCCCAAAAGCTGTTGGGTCCCTGTTTTAAGTGAGGAAAAAGGCCATAGGCTAGCGAGGGCCCTGCCAGGCCATCAACAGCCTTGTTAAAAGTGCTGCCTATAAAGACAACCAGTCAGCTGACTGCCCCCAAGCACCAAGACGCTTGGGTACATCAAGCTAAGACCTCAGCAGACCTAGGCTTGGCTACAGACTTGACAGGGAACCCAGAACGCAGCATGGAAGTGATCTGTTTCTTTCCTTCTGGACACCAGAACCACTGACTCAGTCCTGGGATTTGGGGGATGTCACTTCTTTCTCTATTTTAAGGTACAGAGGACAGCCTTACCTACCTCACCAGATTTAATTCCACTTCCAGAGTTACTTAATGAAAAAAGATTTCCAGCTAAGATAAAAGCTCATTGTCTCACTCCAGATCTACTACCTGTGTTTCTCACATGCACACAGACAGGGCCCTGATCTTTGCTTTGTCCCTAACTCCAAAAAAATAAATTCTCATGCACCACAAGCTTTTCTCTTCCAAGTTCCCTGTTCTAGCTCACTGTTCAACCAATGATACAGGACCACCACAGAACTGGAGTCCAAAGACCATCAAGTAATAAACCGTAACAGCTAAAAGGTATTTGCACCTCCAGACCCAAAAGTATATGGGCGCTACAAAAAAGACTTTAATGTAAACATCTATTACTGTGAGATACTTTTAACAATTGATCACTTGCCTCCTGGATGCTGAACTAGTAAAAGAAACAGGTGCTTTAAAATAATCTATCTCTGATAAAGCTTAACATGTTTCAAAATCCATCTGGATAGGCCAGATCTACCTCAGATAAATGTCAACATAAAATAATAATGATTCTTTTCACTCTAAGCTTTTTTCTATGTCACCAACATCTTGTCAGACAGAAGGTTCCCAGCCACAGCCAAGAGGGATACATGTCTCCAGAGCAAACGGATGGCAGAAAGTATGCCACAATGCCTGTTTACCTCGGAAGACTTCCCCAAGAGCCAACTGACATCCAACAGTCAGCTGGAAGCAGCTTTTAAGAGAAACGACTCCCCTATTCCCATATACCTGCTATATATATATTATATATATAATAAGTTAAAGTCTGGGATATAAGAATTATTTCCTTAATTACATCACCAAGTGGGCATGCCCTCTCTGTGCCCTTTCTTTTCCACACTCTCTCCTTCTGTATTCTCTCCCCTCCACGTGGTCTCTCTCTCTCTTTCTCTCTCTCTCTCCCCCTCTCCCCCTCCTCCTTCCCTCTCCCTCTCTCTCTCCCTTTCTCTCCCAGTTCTAGAAAGCTCTAGAAAGGTAACCACGGTTCGTGATTCTTCTGCCACCGCAACATCCCATGCTCTCTGCCGTCAGCATGGCCACTGCAGGCTGCAGCCAGCCATGAGTGCAGCCTTTAACCAACACCTTTGAAGGACTCATTTCTTTTAAAATGGGATTTTATCCTTCCTAAATCGCTCTTAATTAATTGTATCTTAAAATATTGAATTTTACAACTTTTTTCCTTAATTGTCTGGCAATCATTGTTTTTAAGTAATACTGTTTAGAAAGTTTCCTTTCAATATAGTCAATATAATGAAGTTTAAATTTATTGACCATTGTCCATTTTTTAATATACATTTTATTATTAATTCCATTTTGGGGAGTCTTTTTACTTTTCATTTCTTTTACTTTACCAGATTCTTTTGATTTCTTTTTAAATGTTGTTGTTGTTTTGTGATCTGTGGAATAATATCTTCATCACAAAGAGCACAGTAAATTAATAATGGCTATTCTTGAGAATATGATTGTGAAAAATATCTTCTTTTAAGGGCTACATGTGTGACTTTGGTTTTAAATGGCATATTTGTATGTTAAAATTTTTTCACATGGTATAGATACAAGCTTTCTGTTATCATTCTAAATATCACTCCATTGCATTCTAATTTGTTCATCTGCATGAAAGAAAGCCTCTGGCACCTTAGTCTTTCTGCTTATTTAATGTGGCTTTATCTTTTATCAATATTTTATAACTAATTTTATTTTAACTTTTTTGTTTTTATGTCACTTTTCTTTCTTTTTTAAATCTAATGAAAATATAATCCCAACATCTATCTTAAGGAATTTTTTCTTTGTCATTTAAATTTTTTGTGTGAAGTCTTAGATATAGCTGTCTTCATGGTTCTAATGTTACTGAATCAAGAGGAAATGTTTCTAAAAATATGTTTGTCTTTTGCTCTTTTCTTCCTGATGGAACATTATTGGTAATTTGAAGTTCTTTCACCTCCTCTGGAAGACACTCCATTCATTTTAGAAATTTTCATTTTATCTTTTGTACTCTTGCTATATTTTGTTTTAGATGGTTTCTATTGTTATGTCTTTATATTTGTGCTCTTTTTTTTTGGTTTTTCAGGACAGAGTTTCTCTGTGTAGCTTTGTGCCTTTTCTGGATCTCACTCTGTAGACCAGGCTGGCCTCGAACTCACAGAGATCCTCCTGCCTCTGCCTCCCGAGTGCTGGGATAAAAGGCATGCGCCACCACTGCCCGGCTATTTGTGCATTTTTAATTTAATAATTTCCTGTTAATTTAATGCAGATTGTTTTAAACTTAGTATAATTTTAAACTCTAAATTTTAGGATAGGTTGTATTGTACATCTCAGGTATCTGTATATTTCAAACCTACAGACTTCAGATAACTATGATGATCTGTTTCTTAAGCTAATCCTAATATTAGTTTCTAAGATTGGGTTCAGATAAGTTCTTTTTTTAATCAATTTGTATTGATCAATTATTAATGATAGTCCATTCTTTTCATGTGATGATATTTAGTCAGATGCAATGTTTTGGAAATGTTCCCTGGATACTTATAAATATTTTGTATTCCTATAAATAATCTTGAACTTTTGTTCAAAGAAGTAATTAAATTAGTAGAAATTTTATTTTTCCATCTTATGTTTTCAATTTAAGGTTTAGTCTATGAGGTTAAATCACTAATTTTCCCTTGTGGGAGCCCACAGTAACTCCAGTTTGTGGCCTGATTCCATGTGACTCAAGGTCAGAATGTTCAAGCTTGCCTTTACCCCTTAAGGCTGCATAACAGGATGTTGGCCAAAGGCATGGTTAGCAGATATCTTACTCTTCAAGCTTGGATAACAGGATCTTTTGCTAAAGATGTGGTTACCAGATATCTTAAGAATTAAAGAAATGTTTACCCTTCCTTGTACCCTGAACCATGGTGTCTTTGAGAGGGTGAGGTCTTTTGATACCCCCGCCCCTCCAGCTTGGAGTATAAAAAGGCTGTGAGAAATAAACTCAGGACTGCTGAGGAATTGACTCAGGGCCCTCCCAAAGCTATCCCGTGTCTCTGTCTTTTTCTTTTACATCTACATCTCTATTTTTTCCTATTATTTCTCAATCCTCACTCCCTTATTCAGGACTGCTAGATGGGTAGGGTGGGACCTGGCACTCTCTCTAGTTTTTCATATTCCAAATATAGCACCAATCTGAATGTTGCCTCCTTCACACTATGAAGTATACAGTTTCCTCCTTTGGCTCATGTGGCCTTGTGCAGTTCCAGAACATCTAACGTCCTGGTGTGCTACCTAAAAGTCTTCCATCTGATTCTTTACCTGGTCCAGATAGTTTCGTCACTGGCTTTTATGAGTCTGTACCTAGCTGTAGAATGATCAGGAGAACATCTCATGTGTTGGTCCCAATTCCACCCATAAATTGCTTTGAAATTCTAGCTGTAATTGCTTCCCTGAACTGTCATTTTCAACTTGATAACATATTTGGCTAAGGGGGGGCCACCTTCCTTGACATATTAGCTGAAAATGCTGGATATCTTTGCTTTTCTAAATCTCTCTCTTAGTTTCCTCTTTATTGTTGGACTCCACAGACTACCGCTAGTGGTGTTTGGTTCACATTGGTTGTTTTTCAAGAGGGTGATTCAATAAGTAATGCAAGTGGTGAAAATTTTCAAGAGGTAGAAAAGAGTTTGAAAATACATACTATGGGATAATGAAGGCTTTAAACTAACTTACATCATTAAATGAATGATATGGATCAGAGTCTAAAAGCATTTCAAAAGGCTAAGATGTAGAAACCTTTAAGAAGTTTGAAGGCAGTAAGTTAATTTTATGAATTACTTCCTAATATTTTTGCTTGTTTGATGCAACTGCCATCAGTTTCAATTTTCCCACGATTAATTTAAAGGTCCATTTTCCATTCTACTAATTTATTGTTTTCGTTTTATTTGTATTTCTTTCCCTAATATTCTCTACTTATATCCTTGGTTACCAATAACTCCCATCATTAAGACTTTCTAACATGTCCACTGTATTCACAGCTATTCTTTATTCATAGTCCTCTTCCAGTTAACAGTTTTAGCAAGCAACTATCAATCTGACTGGATCTTCTCCAGACTCTTAAGACTTTTGGGGTTCTGTGGTATTCAGCATCTATCAGCAGCATGTTCCATCTATTGAGAAAATCCTCCCGTGTGTGTGTGTGTGTGTGTGTGTGTGTGTGTGTGTGTGTGTGTGTGTGTAGGGAGGGAGGAAGACAGAGAGCGAGCGAGCGAGCGAGCGAGCACGAGAGAGAGAGAGAGAGAGAGAGAGAGAGAGAGAGAGAGAGAGAGAGAGAGTTTATGTGTATCCACACATATGTTCATATATGGTAAGCCCATAGGTCAGTATCAAGTGTCTTCCTCTACGACCTTCCACATTAATTTTTAAGATGACATTTCTCACTGAACCTAGAGTACATCAGTTGACCAAGCTAGTAAGCTAATGAACTCCTGAGAACTTCCTTTCTTCCCATTCCCAGCTACAATGTCAACAATTACATTAAAACTGGCATTTTATGTGATTAGTAGATAGCTGAACTCAGGTTTTCTTGTTTGGGCAGTATGAACCTTAGAGAATGAGCCTCTGAACTTTAGAAAATGATTTCACAATTTTATTGTACCTTTTTCTACTGTTTACTAGATTAAATCTTTATATTCAATGACCAAAGGCATCATATAGTGAGTGGCAATTGCCCTGCTCTTTACCTTTTCTTTCTACCAAATCCTACTTTTAGAGTTGTCCTACAGATCAAGTACTTGTTAATTGTCTTTTCTTGAGAGCAGATATGGCACATGCATAACTATTCCATGATTTCCATGTGTCCTCACAATATTTCTTTCTCAGATATACACGACTACTTTCTTCCCTGTCCATAGGTCCCTATGACTACACACTTTACACATGCTTATAGATATGAGCCCACTGTTCTCTAGCCATGAGGTTTGCTAACCAAGTTAAGCTGTTACTAGTTTGCCTTTTCCTTTGTCAGAAATCTGGAAAGTTTACCTCATGCTTATATTATTATTCTCTATGTCCTTATCCTTCAGGAGGCTCAGAAGATGTGCCAAGTGTGGGTCTTTTTTTCATCAATACAGCCTGGAACTCAGTGAGCCCTCTCAGTCTGCAGATGTGATTCTTTTGTCATCACGGATGAATTATCTCCTATTATTTAATGATTGCCTTTCTTCCATCTGTTCCACTTTATCTTCTGGAATGCCTATCATTTTTACGATGAGTTTCCAGCACCTACAGTCTCTTTATTGTCCTCCAGTACTCCTGTCACCTTGTAGTTTTGTCCTTGATCTTCTAAGGCTGAATTGGGACTAAATGTGATTATCTCTCTTCAAATTGACTAATTGAGAAAATGTGTTGCATGCCTTTGTTGTGTGCTTATTTATGTACGTGCCTGTGTTTGTCTTTTTCTCTAAATGTCCGTTGTTTCTGAGTTACCTCAAGCATTTTGATTTTTAATTTTAACTTTTCATCTCAGGGTTTTAGAAGCTGAAGTTCCAGGGGAACATGTTTTAAATCATGTAAATTCCTTCCTTGTTTTTTTTTTTTTTTTTTTAACCTGGAAGTATGTATAACAATACTCCCCACTACAGTAGTGAAAGAATCATTTCATACCTAATCTCAATAATCTATGACCATGTAGCTTTAGAATATAAGTAATTTTGCATATACCATTAAAGAACATGCACTAAGAAATCCTTATAGACACAGGTGTTAGTCTGATGATTCAAAGGGACAAGAGAATAGGCAGAAAAGGTGATGTATAGACAAAAGAAAGGATGGGGAGTAGGATGGAGAATGAAGAGGAGATTTGAAAATGCTGTATGGCTGCCTTTAGAGGCATCATCGTGAATCAAGGAATAGAAGGTACTATCAAATAACTGGGAAGGACCAGAAACATAGAGTCTACCAAGAGCCTTCACCAACTATTAGAATAAAGAATGTGTACTTCTACTTTGATCTTATCCCTATAAAATGAGTTTTGGACACCTGTACTTCTTAAGTGTAAAAAATGGAATGGTGCTGCTGTAGGCTACTTAACTTTTCATAATATGTGGCGACAGCTGCAGGAAAAAGAAACACTGATGTAAGGCTTCTTTCCTTTTCAACACTCTGGTTCTCAGATTTACACTGTAGGCCATCAGACACAACTGTGTTGACAAGTGGTGTGGTGTACTACAGGTAGAAGAGCAATCTGTGAATGGGACAATGGGAATATTCTGCCCAGTACTAGCCTGTGTAGGTGCTGGATTTGGGCACTATAATGGGATCCACATTTGGTTTTTTTTTTTTTTTCCATAATAGGAGACTTGGCATGTTAACATGACGGCGGTATTGATCTTCCCTGTGGGATCTTGAAAGCTTTACAAACTCTCCCAAGATCCTGCCAATTACCAGGCCTTGGCCTAGATTTATAATTAATTTGGTGTGTGTTTTTCTGACTCTTTGGGAGATAAACTCTATCACAGGTTCCTATTTGGCACAAATAATAACCCAGACCTTATTTAATACACTTATATATTCTGTCTAGAAACTCATAATAAACAAATGCATTGGGATTGGAATTACCAGATGTGTGGTATTAGTTCAAAACAGGAAAACATAGTTACAGAATGACAAAATAGCAAATACAAATGATAAATAGAGGATTATGAACTGAAAATTAAAAGCCTGCCCAGAAACCCCAGACTATACACCCTCCCCTGGTCTCCACACTAGGGAAGACAGGGAAGACATGGCCCACCTCCTGCTAAACACCATCAAGCCTGTCCAACAACCTGAAACTGCACCCCTACCACTGGGCTCCATATCCCAGCCTGCTAATTTAGAAGAAGTCTTTGACTTTACCAGAGCCCAGGCAGCACCCAGGAACCATAGGTAAGACACTGACCACCACCAACTAACACTACTTAAAACATGCCCAATAACCCTAGGCTCTACCCCACCCTTGGGCTCCATACTAGGATCCACAGCCCTGGCAGCCTCACTAGAGGTCCAGCTGGTACTCAAAAACCTAGATAAGACACCACCCAGCCTCCACAAAACCCCTTTAATCCTGTCCAACAATTCCAAATGGCACACACACACACACACACACACACACACACACACACACACACACACACACCACCCTATACTCTAGGCTTCATATCCTGGTCTGCAGCTTTGTAAGAAAATGTCTGCTTTACCAGAGGCCAGGCTGGGCCTAGGGACCTGAGGCTAAAAGACCAGAGAGGAAAGAGAAATCAAGTAACAAAATATCCATCCAATGACAAATGCAGGAATAAACAAGACCTATAATTATCCCAATTCCAGATGCTAAATGCCAGTGTAAGAGCATAATCAATAACAGAAAGGGCAATATGGCATTACCAGAGCCCAGGTACCTACAACAGCAAGATCTAAACAATAAAACGCAGCTGAAACACAAGAAAACAACTTTAAAATTACTTTTTGAAGATGATAGAGGTACTTAAAATGTCTTTTAAAGAAATTGAGAAAAAGACAAACAAAAATTGGAAGAAATCAATAAATCTCTAAAAGAAAACCTAGAAAAAAAAAAAGAAAGAGATGAAGGAAACAGTTCAAGACCTAAAAATGGAAATAGAAGCAATAAACAAAACACAAATGGAGGGATTCCTGGAAAAGGAAAATCTGGGTAAGCAAACAAGAACTACACATGCAAGCATCACCAACAGACTACAAGAGATGGTAGAGAGAATCCCAGGCATTGAAGACACGATAGAGGAAATAGACTCATCAGTCAAAAAAAAAAAATGTTAAATCTAAAAAATTTCTAATATCGAGGAAATCTGGGACACCATGAAAAGACAAAACCTAAGAATAACAGAAATAAAAGAAGAAACCCAGGTCAAAAACCCAGAGAATAAGTTTAATAAAATCATAGAAGAAAATTTTCCCAACTTAAAGAATAGGCATATAAAGGTACAAGAAGCTGCAGAACACCAAATAGATTGGAACAGAATAGAATATACCCATGCCACATAGAAAACACTAAACATACAGAACAAAGAAGGAATATTAAACCAAGTAATATGAAGGCAGATCTATTAGAGTCACATCTAACTTCTCAAAAAAAAAAAAAAAAAAAAAAAAAAAACCCTAAAATCCAGAAGGGTTTGGACTAATGCCAGTCCAGACTACTATACCCACCCAAAATTGACAATCACCATAGAGGGAGCAAACAAGATATTTTATGACAAAGTCAAATTTATATGACATCTAAGCACAAACCCAAACATATAAAAAGTACTTGAAGAAAGATTCCAACCCCTGGAAGAACTATACCCACAAAAAACAGAGTCAATAGATAATCTCATACCAGCAATGCCCAAAGAAGGTATGATGTGGAATAATTCTCTTGTACACTGTAAAGATTTGTCACTTGAATTAGTTTAATAAAATGCTGATTCGCCAGGGAGGAAGTGTAGGTGGGGCAACCAAACTAATGATGAAGGGAAGGAGAAGGGAAGAGTGAGGAGTCACCAGCCAGATGCATGGGGATCAGAAGATGAACGTGCTATGCTGAAAAGGTACTGAAATGTGGCAGTGAGCAAATATGGAATATGGTTTAACTTAAAATGTAATAGCTAGTTAGTAATAAGCCTGAGCTATTGACTGAGGTTTTATACTTAATATAAGTCTCTGTACAGTAAATTTGGGAAGTGGCTGCCAGGTATTTGGGAGCAGGGACACACACACACACACACACACACACACACACACACACACACACACACACCTACTACTACTACCACCACAAACATCAAGATAACATGAATTAACAATCATTGGTCATTAATATCCCTCAATATCTATTGACTCGATTTGTCCATAAAAAGACACAGGCTAATAGAATGGCTATGAAAACAGAATCCATCATTCTGCTGCTTATCAGAAGCATACATCAAACTCAAAAATGGACATTATCTCACACCAAAGGATTGGAAAAATAATTTTCAATCAAATGGACCTAGGAAGCAAACTGGTATAGCTTTCCTACTATCTAAAAAAATAGACTCCCAACCAAAATTGATCAAAAGAGATGAAGAAGGGCATTTCATATTCATCAAAGGAAAAATCTACCAAGATGATTTCTCAATTCTGAACGTCTATGCCCCAAAAGTGAGGGCACCCACATTTGTAAAAGAAACATAAATAACAATTAAATCACACATAAAACTCAAGACAATAAGAGTGGGAGACTTTAACACCCCACTATCACCAATTGACAGTTATCCAAACAGAATCTAAACAGAGAAATAATGAAAAAACAGTTGTTATGACTCAACTGGACCTAAAAGAAATCTACAGAAAACACAAAACACAAAACAATATATACCTTCTCATTACTACATGGAAGCTTTTCTAAATCTGACCATATTGCCATTGGCCATTAAGAATATACAACAGATAGCAATTGATAATTCAGGTTTCAACCCACCAGATGAATAGCTTTCTGATGGAGGAATCTCGGTAAGTTTATATATATATAAACTCCTTGCAGCAATTTACTTTATGCACATACTCCTAACCTCATGGTTCAACCAACTGCCTGTTTATTGTTTAAACCTGAATGTCAATGTCATTCACTGTCTGTCCTAACCACTCAGAGCTACATACCTGCTTTACTCACCATGCCTGCTCAGCGTGACTTCCCTAGCCTGAGAGAAACTGTGATTTAAAATGTGTCATTAGAGCCGGGCGGTGGTGGTGCACGCCTTTAATCCCAGCACTTGGGAAGCAGAGGCAGGCGGATCTCTGTGAGTTCGAGGCCAGCCTGGACTACCAAGTGAGTTCCAGGAAAGGCGCAAAGCTACACAGAGAAACCCTGTCTCGAAAAAACCAAAAAAAAAAAAAAAAAATATGTCATTAGAATGGTGGTGCCTTGTATATGTGAATTATTATTGTCCAGAGTTTGGCTGTTGAAAAAGGTCTGTGTAGAAAGATGGAGCAGTAGCTGTGTATGTGTAAAGATGTGTGTAAGAAGAGATATGTAGAAGAGAGATGTGTATAGAGAGAGATGTGAAGCTATGTAAATAAGAGATGTAGCCAGGCAGTGGTGGCACACATCTTTAATCCCAGCACTCTGGAGGCAGAGGCAGGTGGATCTATGTGAGTTCAAGGATAGCCCGGACTACAGAGTGAGTTCCAGGAAAGGCACACAGCTACACAGAGAAACCCTGTCAAAAAAAAAAAAAAAAAAAAAAAGGTGTAACTGTGTATAGAGATGTGTGACTATGTAGAAGAAAGAAGTAGCTGGGGAGAGAGATGTAACTGTATGAAAAGAGATGTAACTGTGCAGCATAGAGATGTGTGGTTGTATAGAAGACAGATGTGTGGAGAAAAGGTATGTAGTTGTTGAGGAAAGATGTGTGGATAGAAAAGAGAACTATGTAGATGAGATATATAGATGTGCAGAAGAGGTGTGTGGAAAAGGTAGTTGTGTGGAAAATGTAGCAGTGTGGAGACAGATTTTCCAAAAGACTTTTTTTTTTAAATGAAGTAAAAGAGAAAGTTACCATAAAAAAGTATGTGTTTCTTGTTATTACCCCTCACATAGAAAAAATCTACTCCTCACTGTATTTATGGATTTTTTTTCTTTTTGCATGCCCTGGAGGTGGTCTCAGAGCAGGCTCTCCCAAAGGCCACAGGTATTATATACTTGGTAACAATGTAAGTCTCAACAGATACAAAAAAAATTGAAAAACTCCTTGTATCTTATCAGACCACCATGAATTAATGCTGGGTTCAACAACAACAGAAACAACAGAAATCCTACAAACTCATGGAAATTGAACAACTCTCTACTGAGTTACGATTGGGTCAACAAAGATCAAAGAAGTTAAAGAATTCCTAGAATTCAATGAAAATGAATTTTTTACATACTCAAACATATGGGACACAGTGATAAGAGGAAAGTTCATAGCACTAAGTACTTCATGAAGAATTTAGAGAGATCTCATACTGTGTCTTAACAGCACACTTGAAAGCTCTAGAACAAACACAAGAAACACACCTAAGAGGTGTGGACAGTAGGAAATAATCAACTGAGAGATGAAATAAATAAAATAGAAACACAGAGAACAATACAGAGGATCAATGAAACAAAGCATTGGTTCTTCAGGAAAACCAAGAAAATAGATAAACCCATATGCTAACTAACTAAAAGGCAGAGAGAGAATAGCCAAATCAACAAAATAAGAAAGGAAAAGGGGGACATAACAACAGACTCAAAGGATATCCATATAATCATCAGGTCATAGTTCTAAAACCTTTGCTCCAGAGAATTGGAAAAGCTAAAAAAAATGGACAAATTTCTTACCAAAGTTAAATCAAGATCGGAAAAACAACTTAAATAGACAGATAACAACTGAGGTAATAGAAGCATCATTAAAAATCTCCAAACCTCAAAAAAAAAAAAAGTCTACAACAAGATGATTTTAAGGAATAATTGCACCAAACTTTCAAAGAAGAGCTAATAACAATAACTCTTCAAATTACTGAACCAAAGAGAAGCAGAAGGAAAAAGCAAAATTGACAAACTCTTTCTACAAATCCACAGTCACCTTGATACCCAAACCACACAAAGACTCAACAGCAAAAGGCATTACAGACCAATTTCACTCATGAACATTGATGCAAAAAATACTCAATAAAATACTGGCAAACAGAATCTAAAAACATATCAAAAAGATCATCCACCATGACTAGATAGGCTTCATTCCAGAATTCAGGGATGGTGCAACATACAAAAATCTGTCAGTGTAATCTACCATATAAAAAAACTGAAAGAAACAAACAAACATGATTATTTTATTAGATCCTGAAAAATCCATTGACAAAATCCAATACTCCTTTATGATAAAAGTCTTAGCAAGATCAGGGATACAAAGGACATACTTAAACATATTAAAGGGATAAACAGAAGGATGATTACCAACATCAAATTAAACAGAGAGAAACTCAAAGCAATTCCACTAAAATTGGGAATAAGACAAAGTTGTTCATTCTCTCTGTACTTATTCAATATAGTACTTAAAGTTCTAGCTAGAACAATAAGACAAAGGAAATCAAGGGGACAGAAACTACAAAGGAAAAAGTCAAAGTATTATTATTCGAAGATGATAAAATAAGCTACTCCAAAAATTCTACCAGGGAACTCCTACAACTGCAAAACACCTCTAGTTCTGTGGCTAGATACAAGATAGACTAAAAAAAAAAATCAATAGCACTACTACATACAGATGATAAATGGACTGAGAAAGAAGTCAGAGAATCACTACCCTTTACAATAGCCTCAAATAATATAAAATATTTTGGTGTAACTCTAACTAAGAAAGTGAAAGACTTGTGTGACAAGAACTTTAAATCACTGAAGATAGTAGAATAAAGAAGATATCAGAAGATGGAAAGACCTCCCATGATCATGGATCAGTAAGGTTAACATAGCAAAAATGACCCATCTTTCCAAAAGCCATCTTCAGATTTAATACAATCACCCTTAAAATCCCAACACAATTCTTTACATATTTTGAAAGAACAATATTCAATTTCATATGGAAAAACAAAAGACTCAGGATAACTAAAACAATCCTGTACAATAAAAGCACTTCCAGCAATATTACTATCCCTAATTTCAAACTCTACTACAGAGCTATAGTTAAAGAACTGTGTAGTATTGGCATAAAAATAGACAGGTGGATCAATTGAATCACATCTAAGACCCAGATGCAAATTTAAACACCTATGGACTCTTTATTTTTTGACAAAGAAGCCAAAATTCTACAATGGAAAAAAAGAAAGCCTCTTCAACAAATGGTGCTGGTGCAACT
Organism: Peromyscus leucopus; assembly: GCF_004664715.2. Lineage (NCBI taxonomy): Eukaryota > Metazoa > Chordata > Mammalia > Rodentia > Cricetidae > Peromyscus > Peromyscus leucopus. The sequence goes on along the minus strand of NC_051077.1, from coordinate 35,429,055 downwards.
GTATGTTGGTATGTAGAAGAATGGAGATCGATCCATATCTGTCACCATGCACAAAACCCAAGTCCAAGACCTCAACATAAATCCAGATACACTGAACCTGTAGAAGAGAAATTGGGAAATAATCTTAAACACATTGTCACAGGAGACAATTTTCTGTAGGGAACACCAATAGCATGGGCACTATTATCAACAACTAACAAATGGGACCTCACAATAGTTTCTTTAAGGCAAAGGACACCATCAATAAAACAAAGGGGCACCCTACAGAATGGGAATAGATCTTTGTCAATACCACATCCAACAGAGGGATGATTTAAAAAACAAAAAGAACTCAAAAGGTAGATATCAACAAACCAAGTAATCTGAACAGTGAATTCTCAACAGAAGAATCTCAAATGACTGAGAAGTGCTTAAGGAAGAGATCTTTATCAAAAAAAAAAAAAAAAAAAAAAAAAAAAAAAAAAAAAAAAAAAAAAAAAAAAAAAAAAAAAAATAAGGAGATGTTCAGCATCTTTATCTATCAGGGAAACGCAAATCAAAAGGATGCTGAGATTCCATCTTACACTTGCTAGCATGGGTAAGATAAAAAACACAAGTTGCAGGTCAGGAAGAGAAGATGCGGAGCAAGAGAAATACTCCTCCAGTGCTGGTGGGAGTGCAAACTTATATAGCCACTTTGGGAATCAGTGTGGCAATTTCTCAGAAAACTGGAAATCAATCTACCCAGCTATGTACTAAGACTCTTGTACATAAACCCAATGAATTCTCAATAATACCATAAGGACACTTGATCAACTATATTCATAGCAGCTTTATTTGTAACAACCAGAACCTGGAAACAACCTAGATGTCCCTTAACCAAGGAATGGATAAAGAAAATATGGAATATTCATTCAATGGAGTACTACTCAACTGTTATAAATAAGGACCCCAGGAATTCTGAAGGTAAAAGAATGAAACTAGAAAAACATCATCCTAAGTGAGGTAACACAAACTGAAAGACAGAGTATGTAAGAGCTATAAAATAGAGGATAACTATGCTGCATTACAGAGACCCAGAGAGACTAGGTAAAAAGGAGGATTCATGAGGAGATGCCAGGATCTCCTTAGGAAGGGGAAATAGAAGAGATTTCATGAGTGAACTGAGAGAAGGTGTATCTGGGAACATGAGCAATCAGATTGAGCGATGCAAGGGGAGATTACTCAAAGAGACTCCTGGAAAAAGGAGGGGGCCATTTTGAGACCAGGTAAAAACCTGGTGCAAGACAATCTCCCAGAAATCTACAAGGATGATCCTAGCTAAGACTCCTGGCAATAGTGGATATGTAGCCCGAACTGGCCATCTGCTGTAACCACATTGGTGCCTAGTTCAAATGTCATCAGAGAGACTTCATCCAGCACCTGGTGGAAACAGATGTAGACCCAGAGGCAAACATCAGAAGGAGTTCAGGGAATTCTCCTGAAAAAGAGAAGAAATGATTGTAGGAACTAGAGGGATCAGGGCACCACAAGAAAGTCTACAGAATCAACCAGTCTGAGCTTATAGGGTCTCACAGAGGCTGAACCAACAACCAGTAAGCCTGCATGGGACTGACCTAGGCACTCTGCATAAATGTATAAGTTGTGTAGCTTGGTCCTCATGTGGGACTTCTAAAAGTGGCACTGTGACACTTTTACCAGCTTGTGGGACTCTACTCCTCATACTGGGTCATCTTTCCCAGCTTTAGTATTTGGGAAGGTGAGTGTCCTACTGCGACTTGATATGCCATGTTTTGTTGATACTCATGGTGAGACCTGCCCTTTCTTAAACAGAAGTTGAGGAGTAGTGGATTGGGGTTTAGGAACAGAGTGGTGGTTGGAGGGTGCTGGATGGAGAGGAGAGATGGGAAGCTGGAGCCAGGATGTAAAGTAACTAAAGTTATTATAATTAATTAATTAAATCAAATAATTAAATAAATAACTAGAAATCCAGAAAAAAAGCAAAGTGAAAAGACAAAATGACATTTTAATTGACTAAGATTATGTGTTGAAAAAAGAATATAAGGTTGATAGTGGCATTTTATCATTTTGTGCTATATTAAAATTCAGCAAACATTTAACTAAAAATTAAACTTATGCAAAAAATAAAAGATAATTTGGAGGAACTTTGTAAAGTAATAGAATAGACAACGTTATCTATGTGGAATGCAATTAAAATAGTATCATATTAGTTTGCATTGTATTACTGTGATACACATTGTGATCAAAGGTAGCTTTGGGAGGAAAGGGTTTCTTTGGCTTACATGTCTTGATTAAGGTCCATCACTCATGAATGCCGAAGTAGAAACCCAAACAGGATAGGAACCTGGAGGCAGGAATCTACCGGATCAGATATCATGAAGAAAAGCTGTTCATTGGATTGCTCCCAAGTTTCACCTTTGGCTAAAGCAAATGAGAAATGTCCCCCGTGGCTCAGATATTTGAATACCTGGTCCCCAGTTGATGGCACTGTCTGAAGTTTTAGGAGGTGGGTTCTCATTAGAGGAAGTAGGTCACTGGAGATAGGCTTAAACACTTTAAAGACTATTGCCATTTTCAGTTGTTTTTCTCTGCTTTTTGCTTTCATTTCAAGATATGAAGCCTCCACTCCTACTCTTAGCATCCGGTTCCTAACATTTGCTGCCTGTGTTCCACCAATTTAGACTCCAATCCCCTGGAACCATAAGCCCCAGCAAACTGAACTCTTTCCTCTGTAAGTTTGCCTCGTACATAGTGTTTCACCAGAGCAAAGCAAGTTAGCAGATACAACCCCCCTCTAAGGGTGACGGCACCTATAGTGGGATGGGTTCTCCCATATCAATAATTAGTCATGAAAATATCCCCACACTCTTGCCTTCAGACAAATCTGAGGGAATCAAATCTTCAACTGAGGCTTCCTCTCCCTGATGATCCTGGTTTGAGTTAAGCTGACAAAAAACCACCAACACATAGGTTAAAAAGGAACTGTAATTTAAAAAAGTGGAAGGAATTTCTTTATGCTTCATAAAATGTAATCCATGTAATCCATGTAACTAACACAAAATCTAATAAAGATAGTAGTAAATGATAATGAAATGTTTTTATTGTTAAATATAAATAAATAATAATATATATTTGATTCATAGATGCTGTGTGGTCATTCTCAGCACTTCTGTTTGGTTTCTAACAATGAACAAGAAGGCAAAGTAGAGTTGATTGATTTGTATTTTAAAGTTTTCAAACCATTTAATAACAGAGTACAGCCTCAATTAATGCTGAAATAATGAATGAAGTTGTCTATAAGTTAGGTTGCTGGAAGTGTTTACTGTAATTTATCTTCCAATAAAGCACAGCAAGAACTATGCTAATATATTTTTGGGAAATTAATAATTTAAAGAAAAGCTTCGGCAACTAAGTTTTAATCAAGATTTAATTAATTACATATTGCTCTTCTAAAGCATTGATGGCCATCTATAGTGTGCTATAGATACTCTTCCCTTTGTCTAATGAAAAATACTTGTTTGCATTTCTCATCGTTTTCACTTAAAATTATATTGTTTTCTTTAATGTAGATTTTTCTACAAATAATAATATATGTTCAGGTGTGTAAGTATCTTATACACTACCTATCTGCAAGTTACACTAATTACCATGTTCAAGAAAGGCACAGCATACAAATCTAGTGCCCATTCTAATTGTTTATTTATCTGAAGAAAGGCCGGGCGGTGGTGGCGCACGCCTTTAATCCCAGCACTCGGGAGGCAGAGGCAGGTGGATTTCTGTGAGTTCGAGGCCAGCCTGGGCTACCAAGTGAGTTCCAGGAAAGGTGCAAAGCTACACAGAGAAACCTTGTCTTGAAAAACCAAAAAAAAAAAAGGTATTTATCTGAAGAAAACTTTCATGATCATTTTTGAAATCCAGGAGGTTATGTTACAAACTTAGGTATAAAATTCACAAATGTTTTGAAAATTTGCATCTTGATATCTCTATGATAGAATTTCATTCAATACTAGTTCATGCTAAAGCATATATATATATATATATTTAATTAAAATGCCTTTAGGAGATAAAGATATGAAAATTATTCTGTAAAATCTTAGGTCTTGAAATGACAAGTACATATAATTCAGGAATTAACGAAACTCATAAAACTATGTATATTTAAACTTGTCATTATTCATCTGTGGACAAGTTTCAATTAAACCTGAATATGTATTACAAAATATTGAAATGCAAGTGGAGAATACCAGGCTTTTGAGTATGCTTATAAAATATTTTGCCTATACAAAGCCCAAGTTGTCGAGCTATTCCTAAGTATTCAGATACAATTGGAAATACTTGTGTATTCCCTGGGTTTCCTCCTCCCTCCCTCTTATTTTTTCTTTCTTCCTTCCTCTCCCCATTTCTCTTTCCCTAATTTATTCAGTATAAGTAAATATAACCACAGGGGAAGGAAAAATTTTATTTCATAATAGATAGACGTTTAGTTACAAAAATCAAAGTCAGAGGACATTACGATTTCCCTGAAAGTACTCTATTAGTGATGAAAAGGAAGTGAATGGGCGAGCCTCTGGTCTTCCCACACATCTCCTTGATAGGCAAACACCTGCGACAAAGGCAGAGCACTTCTGTCAATGATATGCTCACCATTTTTTCCCAAATGACCTTGAAGCTTAATGAAATTCACATGAAACATTTTACTATGCACGTTTAAAGAAAGTAGTTAAAAAGATTTAGATAGCTTTATAAAATTGAATTTCTTTTCTTTTTTTTTTTTTAATCCTCTGTTCTTGGCTATTGAAAAAGTAAACTGCTGCAATTCAAAGCAGTTTACAAGCAACTTTCATGGTCTTTGTTGTCACCTGGCAACGTCCAGGAGATTGACAAGTAAAGCGTTGGTCTTTGAGGACCGATTTCTAAGGATGTTAAGAGCATGAACTCTATTCCTTTTAAATGCTTTCTCAAGCACTAGCTTCAAAACAGAGTCAACCATTAATCCGACCATTTTAATATAGAATGTCTCGGTGCATGACAATGGGAAACATTACAGAAATGTACATTAGAAAGTGTCCTGTTTTCCTCTGACAAAAGTCCAGGTGCAGAGTCCTAGAACAATGAGGAGTGAGCAGTTCTCTTCTGCAATGTGTATTTATATACAGTCACTGGTCGTTAAGATAAAAGAAGTCCTAGATACCACAAACTGAGAACTAGAAGTCTAAATGACAGCTATTAAATTTATTAATGTTGCAGACTTTATGTGGGCTCTTGGAGCAATTACAGGCTTTTTTCTGTTTCCATACATTAATATGAAAGTATAGCTTTTGGGGGTTAGCAGAATCTTAAGGCAAATCAGTGTGTATTAAGTCAGTTTTTTTTAGCTTTGCAACCTTCTGTGGTGGCTGCCTTCCTGTGGCACCAACTCCAGTTACTGTGTTCATCAAGAGATAAAACATTTCTGTGTGAAACAAGAATAATCACATTTATGCAGAAAGGAAAATATTGCAAGGAGACACTTGAACTTGGTTCTTTATCTTCCCCCCAAAATAACAAAGTATAAATAAAAAGAAATGGGCACTTACATTCAAATGTTATTTAATGCACAGTGTACAGCATCTTAAGATATTTTCTTATGTAGTTAATCTACTAATAAAGACATAGGTGTTAAAATCCACAGTTTTACTTTGATTTAGAAAGTATAGAATAAACATTATATAGTAAAATGAATTGAACAATGTTTCAACTTGAGGCACATGCACTTAAAAGTAGTGATACAGATGTGCTTAATTTAAAACTTTAAGTTTTTTTTAATTTGATTTTTAATTTTTATACTGAAATATATACTTCACACTAAAATAAATGAATATCACAAATTTATTAACTTTTGGATCATAAAAGAAAACTGATACAAGAACAAAACTGCAACTATCAAATAATATGTTTTAAAATTATGTATTTGGTATCATCTATGATATAGAATTTTGAATTGTCAACAACACAAGCAACACTCAATTAAAAAAATCAGCCAAAGACTTTTATTCCAAAAAGAATGCATAAGTAGTCAATGAGCAAAAATAATGTCTTTAACATTACTAATCAGGAGAATTTCTCACAAAACCAAATTGAGATAACACTCCACTTCCATGAAAATATCTAAAAGCAAATAAAAATGAGCATGAGACAATTGTTTATCATGATATGTGGAAACTGAAATTCTTATTCACTGTTCGTGAAAATGTAAACTGATAAGAGTTGTTATGGGAAAGAGTATGTTGCTTCATCATTAAAATATTCAAAAGAGGAATGTAATAGATAATTCTATAGTATATTCATACTGATACTATCTATAGGTGCCAATAGAATGGAACAATTCAGATTCCCAAATGTGGAAATATGGACAAGAAAAATTGAGTATTTATAAACAAAGAAATTAGGTTTAGCCTTTTATAAAAACATCTTAACATCATATGCTGTAACATCATTGATCCTGGACAACATCATGCTAAGTGAAATAATCCTGACATAAAATAGCAAATACATCATAATTGTATGCCTATGGGTTGCCAAGGACACTGAATGGTGGTTGCTATGAGCTTATGAGTGAGAACCATGGAATATCATTCATAAATGAATAGAAAACTTTACTATACAAAGATAAGAAATGTCTAGAGACATAAGGAGGTAATAATTGCACAACAATATGAATATGTTCCATATTGTACCTTTGTATTTTGATTGTGTTAATAAACTACAAAAAAGGTGACAATAAAATCTATTTTCTATATGTTTTATCACAGTTTTAAAATCAATTAACTCAGCTATATTTCAACTGGCCCACTTTAATTCATAACAAGAACTCATACCTCTTCACGTATGTTCTGATCCCAGGTACCTGGCCCCTTTATTTGTTTTCTCTGTGCGTTTTTGTGGACCAAGTGTTTGCATCACCATCAACAGCTTGCATTTAAATTTAGATACAAGTGGCATAATACTCAAGTTGTGGGCTTTTGTAGCTGAAAGAAAAGTCCACCTATGTGGGTTTAGTGCCTACTTATTGGAGACACATTGGAGCTCCTACTTCGTGGGGACTTAGAAGGTGCTGTCCACAAGGAAATGGCCTTAATCAGACATCTCATCTACTTCCATTTTGGTCTTGAACTTTCAAGCCTATTGAATTATACGAAATGAACATTTCTTACATAAATTATGATATTTTTACTATAGCAACAAGAGTATATTATGATATTGTACAAAATAACATTGCACATCTCCTTCCTTCCCTTCGTTACTCACAAACTTCGTATGTTCTGTGTCCTTGTACTAGGCCAAGAAAATAACTTAGCTACTAACTGAAAACTATATGGCTGTGTGAAATAAGAATCAGGTGGATATTCTTGCATTTAGTTGGGTAGGTTTTTCTCATATGTCTTTCACAGATCTCAATACTCTAGCCTTAAAATTGGTTTAGTAGGAATAAACATCAAAAGCAATATTTGAAAGGTTATCTCAAAAGTGTGGGTTAATTTTGCCTTTTGAAATGATATTGTACAGCTCTTGATATAGTTAACCTTTGTGTATCTGAGCCCTTTGATCAACAAAAGAGAACATTTGAAATAGGCTTCGTTTATTGCTAAATAAAATATCACTAAATATAAGGAAGAAATGATGCTTAGAAAATATTTCCAAAAGATAAATCATTTAAATTATATTTGACATCTTCTGCATCAAAAATAAAGTTGAAATTAAATTGTTTTTAAAAGTAAATACAGCCATCTTCTTATATGTTAATATTAATGAATTTACTTTTAAATTATATTGGAAAATGCAAGCTTTTTAAGGCATCAGAGATAAAATATCCCTGACCTTCCAAGGTTTAAAATCAGCCTATCTCAAAATATTAAAGACAGTAGTTTTTAATCCATTTCTACCATGAATTTTTTCCCAGCGACACTAAGTAGGATTTTTCAAACACCAAGGTTGAAAGTCAAGTAGTCATTGAAAGCACGCCACCCCTCTTCCTGAGATGGCATTTCCACTGAACATTGAGAATATGGGAAATGCACTTCTTTGTATTTTAGCATTATAAAAAATCCTTGTGTTTTTATTGAGCCTCATCAAAATTTCTGGACTTAAGAAGAATCTCTGACTGACCTAAGCTAGGTACACATGAACATGCAGAGACCGCAGGTACAGGACCTACATGGGTCTATACCAGGTCCCCTGCATATACACTACAGCTCTCAGTTTAGTACTTTTTATGGGAACCCTGAATGTTTGAATGAGTGGGTTTCTGACTCTTGTGCCTGCTCTTGGGATCTTTTCCTTTTGTTGTGTTGCCTTGTCCAAATTCAATACGATGGTTTTTGTTTTATTTTACTATATTTTATTTTGTAGTGTTTGGGTGTGAGCTGTTAGAAGCTTGTTATTTTCTAAGGAGAGACAGAAAGGGAGTAGATCAATAGTCGACAGGGTGCCTGAACTGCCCTACTCTGGTGATCAGATGGCTGAATACCCTAACTGTCATCATAGAGCCCTCATCCACTGACTGAAGGAGGCAGATGCACAGATGCATGGCTGAGTGGCAGGCAGAGCTCCAGGAGTCCAATTGATGAGAGAAAGAAGAGATTCTATGAGCAAGAGACATCGAGATCATGATAGGAAAATGTACAGAGACCACCAGCCAAACCAGTGGAAATGCATGAACTGTGGACCAATAGCTGAGGAGCCCCCATGGTAATGGACTAGGCTCTCTGGATAAGCAAGACAGTTGTTTATCTTGAACTGTTTAGGGGGCCCCCAGGCAGTGTGATCAGGACCTGTCCCTGGTGCATGAGCTGGCTTTTTGGAGCCTAGTGCCTATGGTAGGACACTTTGCTTAGCCTGGATGCAGGGAGGATGGGCCTGGATCTGCCTCAACTGAATATAACAAGCTCTACTGACTCCACATGGGAGACCTTGCCTTGGAGGAGGTGGGAATGGGGGGTGAGTGGGTACGGGAGGAGAGAGGAGAGGGGAATCTGTGGTTGGTATGTAAAATGAATAGAAAATCTTTTAATAACAAAAAAAATGAAAAAAAAGTCTTGGTTGAAAGATTTTTATAGAAACAAAACAGAAAGAAAGAAAGAAAGAAAGAAAGAAAGAAAGAAAGAAAGAGAGAGAGAAAGAGAGAAAGAAAGAAAAAGAAAGGGAGTAGATCTGGAATCTGGAGAAGAGGTGGTTTGGTGAGGAACTGGTAGGAGTAAGCTAAGAAGGAGGGGTAAACTGTACAGGATAAAACAATCTATCTCAAATAAAATGGGAAACAAAGGCAAAAATTTTGGATTTAAAAGGTACATTTCATTTCTATTTTCTCACTTTTTACATATTCAATCTATCACTTTCATAGACCCTTCTGAAATTAAAAGTGCTATCTGAATTAGTCTCATATCATATCACAAATTTTATATAATGAAAAATTAAGTATATAAACGTCATGTATGCTACTTACTGATTATGACTTAAATTACTTTTCTTCTCTAAAGCGAACATTCTGTGTAACAGTAAGTTTTACCTGTCATTATCAACTTTAAACTAAGTAGTCAGTGATTAATTTAGAATGTAGATTAATTTTTTTTCTTTTAAAAACATTTAAATTCTAAACCAAAACAGTTGTAAATTAATGATGAATAAAGCCTTACTGCTCTAGGATGCCAACATGCTGTGAATTTTTAATTTTTATTATTTCTAATTATCAAAACATATGCAGAGAATAAATTTAAGGTTTATAATAAAGCAATGTGTGTTGTTTTTATAGAAATGACAAAAACAAGTTAAAAACACCACGGCATTTTATAGTAGTGATTAAAAACTATAATTTTATTAAAATACTGTTGTATTTTATTAATCATATCATAAAATAATTGTTCAATGTCCACTATTTCTTCCATGAACCTTACAAATTGTATTAATTGACATTTTCCATAGAACCATTCACTTTTGGGCAACTACTGTATGTTCAGACACTCCACTACAGCTGAACAAAGTGTTGAAAATCCTCCCCATGGGATTTAAATTCTAATGATATAGAAAATTTATCCCATATGTGTCTCAGGTGCATGCAGTTATAAGTTGTTCTGTACTCTGTTGGAAAAATATAGTCATGAGAATAAGGATGATTCAAAAATCAAACAAGGAGGTGATTGCCATCAAACCATGTGACTGTGCAGAGACTGAAAATGATAAAGAGGGACTCTAGCTGGAGAGATGAAGAAAGGCGGTGTAATCTAAACAGATGGATTAGCATTTATTATGGTTCAAGAGGAATAGATTTTAATACTGAATCAAATGAGCTCAGCTTGTAAAATAGGAAGGGAGAAACTGTTGAATGTAAACCATATAGACACCATGAAGACTTTGGAGGATTTCATTCCAGAGCTCCTGTTCACAATATTGAGAAAAGCCACATTGGGCACGATGACGATTTCTGTTTTCACACACACAGAGACCTCTCTGGAAACTTTATCGTGGATATCTCTAACCTTGATCTTCTTAACAGCAAAAAGACTGCCCTTCTTTTGGGCTCCCTTGAAATATAATTGAAAAACTTATTGAAAATCTCTCTGGACTGTGCCCCAAAGTCATTCAAGACTTAATAAAACTGAAGGAAGAGTTAAAAAAAAAAAAAAAAAAAACTGGTGGTGGTGGTGGTGGTTAGTACAGCATGAGGAGACTGTTCACAGATCTAGGTGAAATGTACACAGGAGTGGACGATAGGTAGTCTTTGCTTCATAATCTGCAAGGATGTCACAAAGGATACATTGTAATAGGGAAGTTTTCAAAAAAAATTAAAAAGGGCTGAAGAAAATGAGGAGATAAAACATGCTAAATATTAAGGTTATATTTGTTAGTAATTTGCATAGTCATTTTCTAACATACAAAAAGTCACCCTTAGCCCCAAAATACAGTAATTGCTGTGTCTAGCACAGTAGTCAGCATATTTCCTTTTATATTTGACCTCTAGTTTCTACATGTATAAACTAGATAATTACACATACAGCCAGTAAGGCTAGATGTTGACAGTGTGTATGTATACCTACATGCAAATAAATAGGTCACTGTTTAAGAACTAGTTATTTGAGGTAAGTGGTGATGCCTTAAGTATTTTTAAATGGTTAAATTTTTGAACTAAATGAAATTATAACTCATGATGGTATCTCATATTTAAAATTTAAGATAGTAGAATTTCTTGACTTGGAAAGGAGGATTGCCTGCTTTCCCTGTTGTCTGTCTGACTTAGTTTTGACAACGTAGACACAACAGTACAAATCTGTAGACAAATGCCCTAAACTTGATATATCATGTAGAATGCTAAGAATCAGCATTCTGAGCATGCTGACGTTCTCAGCAGACATGATATATACATCTACATTTCTGTCTCTCCATGCTTCCTGCTTCTTAACAAGACTTCCTTCTCTCTTATTATTTTTTTCCATTTCTTCATGGATATGGCAAGATGGATTTTTGCCAAGAAAATAGCAACTGAATATTATTAAATAAGCTTAACCTGGTTGGTGAAGTTGTGCAACTGTACACTCTTTTTTAAAAGTAAAATTTGTAGTTTCTCAAAATTCCCTTTCAATACATTAGACTAGTCTTTAATATCTCGCAGTGTTTAATAAATACAATGAAACTCCAATAAAATGCTGTATTCTTTATGTATTTGTGTTAGCACGTTCACACACTGCACATATTTATAATGTACTTGAATCACACTGTGTGTACAGTCATAAACACAATCATTGATGGCTTCCAGTGGTAGATTTGTTTTGAATGAATTTTCCCTATGTAGCCCATACTAGTCCAGACCTTGTGATCCTTGGCCGACCTTAGTCCTGAGGTTACAGGCGTGTACCACCATGGACAGTGCTAATATTCATGGACGCCATTCAATCACTTGTCAAGATAACAAAATAATAACTATCGAATTTCTTTTCCAATTTACATGATTTTCAGTGACAAATATGTGTTCTAGGTTATTATAGCAACATTATGTGCAATTCAGCTCCCAATAAACATCTGTCTTTTGGGATATTGCTGAGTAGAAGCACACTGAGGACAAATGTGATGAAAGATAAAATTCACATGGGGAAAAAAAGGAAAACTATTACAGGGGCAGTCCAGGAGATGTGGGTATGAGTCTAGGATAAACACAGGAGAGGAGCCACTGACCTCCAACTCTTCCCATCTATCTATCATCTATCTATCTATCTATCTATCTATCTATCTATCTATCTATCTATCTATCTATATCATCTATCTATCTATCTATCTATCTATCTATCTATCTATCTATCTATCTCTAATATATATGAATACTTTTAGATATAGGTTCATATAAACCTGTATCTAAAATTCTAATCCCATAGTCAGTTAGCCATCTAACAGGTTAAGAGTCTGGTTATCTTTGGATCACATAGCAAATGTATGCTGTTCCAACTTGGGGGACATGCTAATTTTGAATGAAGATATCCCTATGTTATGGAAGACATGGTCTCAGAGAATGACAATCATTCGTGTTCATCACTCAGGAGCAGCGAGGCACCGCAACTAACTGTTCTTCCTTGGTGATGTCTGTGTGATACCATTTAGTGGAAAGATACTATCTGTGGCCCCCTTTCCCAGAAAGCTGGTGCTTCCTAAGTGAGGGAGGACCTGGGAGTGCAGTCAGAGTCACTCTACTTTGCAAGTGACAACTGGCTGTAGGGAAGAGAGCAACTGTAGTATGCAGAAAGGATGAGCATTCTTTTCCTTCTTTTCTTCTCTCACATCAGTCTCCACCTGTTCCCCGGCTGACCTCTGGGGGGCTTACTTGGGATGTCAATGAGACTGAAAAGTAGGAAAAAAAAAAAAAAAAAAAAAAAACCCTTGGTCCTTAAGGGGTATTTGTACATTAATAGGGAAATTCTAAGCAAATATTGAAAACAACCAATGAATAAATATCTAACCAGAAATTATCAGAAAGTTGGGAGAAATAACTGGGCATAATATAAAATACACACATAGGTTAGAATATATACATACTATAAAAAAAATCCAACATTGTAAGCATTCTAGTATTAAACGGGTGCTTTTACAAGAGTATTTATTAAAAAAAAAAAAAAATGCTAGAGCTTCCCAGGGCAAAACGCTGAGGAAAGGAATCCCGCTTCCAAATCCGGGAGGCAAAATTTGCATCCCATCCTTTGGGATGGTGCCTAGTTTACTGACTGCTTGTTTATCATGATGCGGCCTAGATTTATTTCATTTTGATCCCCACTCCCTTCTCTTTTGGGGAACCCTGTAAAGATTTTTTTTTTTTTTTTTTTTTTTTGCCGGAAAAGCCGTCAGGCAGTGGAGTATTCCACGGGAATGGAAGGATTTCCTTGAGTCAAAAATGGGCTTCTTGGTGGAAAATAGCTTTCAGACTGTAGAGGGTGGGGGTGGGCGGCTGCCTCTAAGGTCATCATCTCTTCCGCAGGTTTGGGAAAAGGTTAGGTTGTGACTGAAAAACCGTGGCACCTGCGGTCAATTGCCATTTAAGAGCTCAGTTTGGAGGCCAACGGTAGCCCAAAGACATTGCACTCCGGATCAGATCTTGTAGGTCGGTTTGGAGTGGAAGGTAGGCGTCCCAAGCCCGTCGCCCCAGCCATGGGTACTGCACCTGAGGGAGGAAGGCACCTTTCTCGAGAGTAGGAGGAGGCGCAGGCAGGGCAGTGAGGAAGCCTAACATACACTTGAACCACCATTTACAAAAATGACAACTGGCATCGCCGGAGGTTAAACTCCCTTTTGGGAATGGGAGCGTCCCCCTGGGGTTTGCAGATGCCCTCGAGGAGGAGGCTAGCAGTCCAGCCGCTGGACACTGACGAGCCCCTTCTCTGGCGGGGTGCTGGAGCCGGTGCATCTGCACTCACAAGAGGCAGCCGCGGTTCAAGCGCATCCACCGCCAGGGCGGAGAGTCTCTGCGCTGCGATCACCAGGTTCTCCTCTTGGAGGGTGGTGGAGCCGCACGCAGCACTGTCCCGGGAACCCGAAGAGAAGTCCCCTCACCTCCACTGACACTCGTCGCCTCCTCCACAGCAAGCAGAGCCCCCTGGGTGTCCTCTCCCTGTTGCTGCCCCGCCCTCCCAGGGCGCCTGGGTCCCCGCGCCCCCACGCGGGGAGGGGAGAGCAGCCGGCAAGCCCGCAACGCCGCAGCTGGAGCGACAGCCACCGCTGGGCTCAGAGACACTTAAGGGGGAGGAGGGGGAGGAGGAGCAGGCAGGGCGGGAGATGAGGGGCGGGGGATGGAGCCAAGAGGAGGAAATAAATAAATAAAACAATAACCTCCGCGCCAATAAGAGCGAGGGAGAGAGAAAGACGCGGCCAGAGAGCCACGGGTGCCAGTCCGCTCGCCTGTGACAGGCTCTCGGAGCGCGCGTGTGTGTGCGTTGAGTGTGTATTCGCTGGGACTGGAGCTGGAAAGTTCAAACTAAACGTGTTGCTCTCCCCGGTGGCCGAGGCTCGCCACGGAGGCTCTGCCCAACTTCTCTGGGCCAAGTGACTGGCAGTGCCCGGCGCCCTTGGCGCGTCGCAGGCGGCTCGGCCCCGCGCCCGGGCGCAGCGGCGGAGGCGGCTCCGGTCACCCCCGGAAGGGAGCCCGCGGCCAGGGCTGGACGCTCGCCCCGCCACATCGCAGACTCACGGGGTCCTGAGCTTGGAGCCCGACAACCGGAGAAAGGTACGTGACACTTTTCCTACAGGCATCTCCTGTCGCCCAGCCCTCGTGGGTAGGTAGATGTCTAGATCCTTTCCCTGCCAGGGGTGGCCACCATTCGTCAAACTTTACCTCCACCTTCACACTCGCTGGTGGCAGTGGCGACTGCTCGCACGGGTAAATTTGCTGATAGGAACCGAGCGGGGGCAGTTGATGCTGGAAGAGGTGCTTCCCATCTGGATGAAGATTGCCTTTCGGATAGAATCGCAGGTCTTACCTTCTGGGGGTGTGGGTTATGATGGTATTGACTGTGATGCTTGTGAAGGGTTTCCTTGGCCCTTCTGCAGGAAAGGGCTTACAAGTTTGCAGGGAAACGTACATGTAAAACAGGGGAAGTTTGCAGCCACTTGACTCCCAGGGAGGAGTAACCCTTTCTTTGCAGCAGCAGCAGCAGCAGCCACGGTTTTGAAGCAGCAGCGGCAGCGGTGGTGGCCCTGAAAGAGGTTTGGCTGGTGGCAGCAGCTGCATGTTGTCCGGTCTGTGACTGGGAGAAGGCGGAAAACTGGGGCTGCCTTGTCCAAGAGTGCGACTCAAGAGCTGCCTGCGTAGACGCTGCGGGGTCAGTAAGCAAATGATACCCTATCACTCGGTCAATTCTGTTGAGAGTCATGATTGCCTTTTGTGATATTTATGTTTCCTGGATGTCCCCTTTAAATGTTTCAAAAAGTTATTTTGCATATGATTTCCATTTCTGGCTTAGGAGGAAGGCTTTAGGACCTGTCATATAAATACCAATAAAAACAGAATGGTGAGAATAGTGTTCAAACCAGCAGAGAAGCCCATCTCTTGTCTTTAATACTTCATCTGCTGCAAACTGTATCTTTTCTGAGATTATAGTCTGTTTTACCCCATTCCCCTTTCCCCTTACATTAAAATAGGAACTCTTATTGAACAAAAGAATGTAAAAGTCATTATAAGTTTCACAAGAAACATTCTGGAGCCTTTTTGAAGCCACCTGCTGAATTAATTCACGTTAGTTTGAGGGGTCCCCACTTGCTGCAGGAGATGCAGTCACATCCAGCAGATGGAGCAATGGAAAACGGTACTAAAACAAATCTAACGCTCATTTATACCGATTTAATCACGTTGATGCGGGAAAAAAATGTGTGTGGAGTTTGCTTTATCAGCAACACTGAATTTTCTGTTATCTTTGAAAAAATGGCATATGAACTGAAACATGACTAAAGTATAACTCTCAAAATTTCAGTTCTCCTAAGCACTTTTTAACTTTCATAAAACATTTCTAATGAGTTTCCTTTTATAAATTAAAGTACACTTGGATCTGTTCACATAAAACTATCAGCTACATCCATGGTGATAGATTATGGTGAATAAGAGCTCCATTAAAAACAATGTATTTTTTTGCCATGGCGTGTGTAAAGCCAATGTGCACTAGTTTTAATGACAGTTTGTGTGTGTGTATGTGTGTGTGTGTGTGTGTGTGTGTACGCGCACATGTGTGTGCAAACTTGTATCTGAAAATAAGTAAACATTATCAGGTTGAATGCAACATATTTTTGTTTTGTAAATTTAAGATGGAGAAGCATAGTTATTTCCCAAAATAGTTGAATAAAGTTAACAGAACTTTGAAGTGATTTTTTTTAGAATAAATGTTCATCTTTCTCTGGAATTATATAAAATTATGGTCTCTGAAATAGTTATAAAAACATTTATATAAAATTTAGACCCTAAAAGTCTTCAAATAAGACAGTAGGTATATCTATCCCAGACTAACTGTTTAGTGTCTTTATGCCAACAATTATGATAGCAATAATAATTTGGAGAGATATCTGCCTTGCTACATATATTTTAAAACATTATCCCAACTGATGCATCTGAGAAAATAATTATATAGTTGAGAGATAAGTGCATTGCCCATTTTACAGGTAGAGCACAAAAGGCTTAAGTTGCATCAAGAGCCATTGTACTCAATGTTAGATCATATTTTTAATCAACTCCACAACAGGAAGTATCTTTCTAGTCCCTAGGTTTTCCTGTAGACTACAGTGTGGTACAGCATTGTGTCTAAGCAGTCTGAACAATACCAATTTAGTCTTATTAGTATCATAATTTGGTAATTAAAATGTTATAGATTTATATAACATATTTTAAGGAACACAGAGATAGGCATGACACCTTTGGAAAATTAGTACAAGCAATCATTTGAATTATATTATACTTTCCCCTCATGCGTGTGTGTCTTAAAATACATGTGATTGTGTTCTAAGTCATCAGATAGTTGAACAGCCCCTAACTGTGCATTCTTGAAACTCTATTTCTGATAGATTCACACAGTATCAAGAGGGCTTGGAATTCAATTAATGATGTGACTAGCTTTGTGAAGAATCTAATTTTATCCTGGTTCTCACTACACAGATACAATGATTATAGATATTTTTAACCAAACTATCTCAAGTTTATGCCTCTCACACAGCAAAGAATATGGGGACTTCAGAGAAAGGTGCTGAAAATTTAATTTCTGATAATTACTAAACCTGTTAAATTACTTAAATATGGTAACTCTTACTGGAAATTTTAAAGTCAGCTAGCAACACAGTGTTCATTTAGTTAAATAGGTTTGATGGCCATATATGATTTTTATTATTTTCATGATTATCTTCCAAGAAAGCCGGATGCACCTATGTTTATCTGCATCTTCACTATTAATGAAATTTTGATAAAATTGATACCACAATCATCTTGTAAGTAGACGATGTTCCACAAGTTTTTGAAAAGTAATTTCTTAGTACCTTCTTCATATAGTAGAGTAGTAACACTCCAGAAGTTAACTTCATGTTTATGGGAAAGATAGTGGATTACTAAATGCACACATTCTGGATATGGGTATACATATAGAATACATAAAACACATATATATGTACTTAACTTGTACTGGGACACTTACAATAACCCAGGACTACATTGAAAAAAAAATTGGGAAATAGCTTAATTTTTAATTTTTATTTGAAAAACACAACCATCATATATGGATATCTGTTAAATACTTTCTAAAATTGAAGCAACCCTGAGGATGACAGTTGGACAGCGGGAATCACCAACTGTGACTTTTAAATCCACTTTGATTCATGTTATGTATTAGTTACGTTGTCATTCCATTTCTTGACAGCTTCAGCCCACCTTAGCCACATGAAGTAAATATCTTCAAGCAACATAGGATGTAGCTAGGGAGCTTAGACTTAAAAAAATATTTAAACTGAGTAAATTTTTCATAAACACAGAGGGAGATTGAAAGATTGTGAAAAGGCAATGGTGTCTGGGTCCTCTCCATTACATTTTACTCAAGGAGATAAAACAGCTTTATCAGTCAGTAAAGAGGAAGCAGAAGTTGGAACCTTTTATCTTTAATTTCTGTCTCATCACTTTCCTGTTGGATTTATCTGTGGTATAAATTCTAGGTGGGCATGGCTTTCACTTACAATTTTCAGAAAATGCACATAAATACAAAGTGTGAGTATTTCAGAGGCATGTGAATCCTAATATTTCTTTAAAAAGTCTCAGAAATGTACATAAGAAAAACACTGTGATATCAAAATAGAACTTATATTAGACATAAGCAGAAATTTACAAATTACAAATATATCTTGGAATAGAAATCTTAGCAGGAAGGATAAAGATCCCAAGATTTACTTCAAATATTTCCAAATTTTATCATTAGTATAATTAAATATTAAAGCTCATCATATAGTTGTTCCAGGTACTTTTAAGTTTAAGAAAATATTTCAACCTATATTTTCTTGTGTAAAAGTCTACTACTTAATTTTACATACAGGTATATGCATTTACATATATTTTCATATGTTAATGTGAATATCTTATTTGCAAATTTTTATGCTTATACATTAATCGATAGATTTCTGATACAAATACACTTTGACCTATTTAGTATGTTATGATAGATTCTATTTCACTGATCTTTCAAAATTCTCTTTGAAGTCCCAGCCAGAATCCTCAAGAATTTTTTCTGTGGATGATTGTATAGTTCTACCTATATATTTGTAGCCATTTATCCATAGATATATGATCTTATGTCCTGCCTTTCAGTCAAATAAAATAAATTTTCTGATATTCTTTGTAAAAATCTTATTACATGAGTCACTTATAATGTAATTTAGAGACAAAAAAATTTAGAAACAACCAGGAAAGTTTTTTTTTTTTTTTTTTTTTTTTTTTTTTTTTTTTTTTTTTTTAATAGCAAGGTAAAGCTACATTCCATATTTGCAGCATCATTATTTAAAATTTATTAATGGAGAAACTTTTGATATCAAGTTAGTGAAAAGGAAGTATTTAGCAGAATTCCAGTTCTGAACTGTTATAATAACTGTGGTTTTATAGACATTCTTTCCAGGAAGTTAATTCCAAAAGTGTGGAGAGACATAATTAGAAGAAAAAACACAAGAGAGAAGAGGTCACTGAAAATATTAAAGGAAGCAGTCGCCTAACTAGTTCTTAGATATTTATATTTTTTTAATGATTTTGATTGCTCTAAAAAAGCCTCAAAACATCAGCATTATTTTCTATTAATACATATGAATATTTTAAAAGTTGTGGATAGTGCAACCAACCATGTCTCGGGACTTTACATCTAAAGTAAAGAAGCCTTTTGTGACATTGAAAAACTAAATGATGGTGCTTGAAAAGTTCAGGCTGACTTGCTTCCACAGACTCTTGCTACTTTGCTAAGTAATTCTGTCACAGATCTGAATCATACTGCAATCACGGATAGCTGTCTTGCCTAGTAAGGATTCCTGCTAGGTCTTGAACTGGGCTCTCTTTCATAGTAATTACTGATCAATATGATCGTATTACAGATATTAGACTCAGAACATTACTGTGGAAAATAAGGTATATTTAAACTCATTGTTTTGATTTTATATAGCCCCCAAATAGTCATGACCACTAACATGTTAAATCGGGAAGTATCATCTGGCAATCCAGATTATGTAAGAATGAGGAAAGGAAGGTAGGACCCTTCACGTTCTGCGCGTGTTCTTGCTGCTTCATTACCACAATATTCTGAATATTTTTTCTTTGATGGTGTTTATAAAAATCTGGAAAAAATAATCACTTAATTATGGTCATAAATATTCATTAGTAAATGCATTGTTTCAATATTTCTAAATAGCTCAATCCATTGTTCAAGATGTGCTCACTAAAGAAAATTAGATCTTATTACACATTTAAAAGATATATATTAGCAGTTATATGATGAAATCATCAAGAAGTGAATAATTATTTCTTATTAAGTTTAAGTAAAGCTTGTTGATGTAAATTTTAGAAATCAATTCTACTTGGATAATGATTTTTAGGTCTGTGATTATATACAATAAAAAGTTTTCAGCAAATTTGAAAATTATGTGATTCATGTATATGTGTTTAATTATCTTTATTACTTTCCATGTGCTTTTAATAGAATAAAATAGTCTCAGTGTAAGTATGACTTGTTGAACAGGGATCAGAAGGTTAAACAGAAACGATGTGGTAAGCTATCATGCTAACCGGCTTACCTGCCCTAAATAAGTCTATTTCTGAACTATTTCACACTAAGTTAAAAACAACCAGAAGCTCAATAATAATTGCTTAAACTGTAAATGTCAGATTCTGTGCCCTTGTAATAAAAGGAATCTCTCTTATCTTGATTCCTTCTTATCATCGAATAATTAAAATCAATACATTGCTATTTTTTTTATTTAGGATCAAATATTCAAAGAAAATTTAAACCAGTAACACATGCAGAATATTGGTCTTCTGATGGTGAACATTTCTTTTACTATATTAGAGCTTTAGTTATTTTAGTTTTATGTGATACTTAGTAATTCTTTTAGTAATAGATTCATTTGAGGTAATGTTGAATAAACTGAGCTATTATCCCTTCTTCACTGTTATTTGCACACAATGGCTTTCAAAATATAATTTTGCAGTTGTCATTTAGATTGTATATCTTTCCTGCAATATAAGACCTAAATATGTTATGCTTAGCAAGTTATTTATCATAACTCTCATAATACATTTTTTGAAATGCAATTGTTTAACTTGATAAATTCAAGTAAAATTCTATACTATTTATCATTACCAACTTCATTGTATGGCTGTTTATGCTTAGGAAGTTATTTATCATGCCTCTTACAATACATTTTTTGAAGTGCAATGTTTAACTTGATAAATTCAAGTGAAATAATATACTATTTATTATTACCAACTTCATTTTATTGCTGAATCCCTGTTCTTAAAGTGTATTTTCTAAAATTATTTGAATAAAATCCTTACATATGCAATTAACACTAACCATTGTTTGAGATACTTTCTCACTCGACAGTAGTTTGAACTTTATTTTTTCCCTCAAAAGCATAATCATCATTTCCATCCCAATTTGCTACTCATTGTTTGAAATCTATTGCCAACTCCAACATTAAATTTGAAAGTTCATTAACTTTTTATAAGAATGCGTCAGTGATATGTTTTAATCTCTGTATGCAAGAAATCTGTTAATACTATTTAAATCAAAGTTGATGTTTCCTCAGTTTTATCCTTTAAAACAATCAACCAAAATTAATTGTAAAGAAGAAGAAAACAAAAATTAAATTATTGTCTTCTATACCTAAAAACAATAGCATTCAAGAAGATGAATATGAGTAACACAATCTCAAGAAGTGTCAACATAGATTCACAAAGAAAAGTATAACGAAATGGAGGCAAAATTAATTTCAATAATAAGCTTGTATTTTAATATTTTTCAATTATATTTTTTCAATTACTATCCAACTAATAATAGATAGTTATTTATAAGTTTATTTCTAAATATGCACTTCAGCTAATATTTATAGAAAATGATAGTTTGTCGTTTTTTTCTGTTTTAAAATTTGAAATGCTTATATATTTAAGTAATAATTTTCATGTACCAAACAGCATAAGACAAAATACTGATCTTGTCTTGAAAAAAAATTAGTTCCTTCAATCAGGTTTAGTATAAATTGTACATAAAATTACAATCTAAATGCTTTGATGATGTTTCTTATGAAGAATTTACATTAATTCTGTTGTTATGTGTTTGAATGTTTTTTAATAGATAATAGTCATCTCATTTTATTTAGTTTTATTTGGAGTTACTTTGTGACTGTAGTCACAATACTGTAGTACTAAACTGGAAAACAAACAAAGTCTATTTCAAGTTTTTTCACATCTCATAGTTAACTATATATTTACAGTAATATATGTAAATATTTTACTGAGACCTGTGAGAAAATATTTTAAGGATATGAATAAAGTATAAAAACTTTCAGTACATAATGTGCTTTTAGTGAAAACTAATAGGAAGGCATTTCAAAATTCTCACGATACAAAAAGCAGAAAAAGGTCAAGAGATAATGGATCAGAAGGCTTTTTATTAGGGGACACAGCTAGACATAAGCAACCTGTACCAAAAAAAAAAAAAAAAAATAGACTCCCAAAGAAACAGCCTGCTCACACTGACAGTGTTAACAATGGTTAAGGGATGAATGTTTCAAATGTGCATAAGATACACACAAGTAAAACCAGAATCCAAAAGAAAAGTTTGATAGCACTCCTAAGAGTAGTACCCTCCAGGGAAGAAAGTAGAGTGCTACTGTTCTAATCTTGATGTTGTATAAACGGTTGATAGCATTAGCAGAGCATACTAAAAATAAGACATACTCACAAGGTATGCTGAAAGCAATATGCTTATTCTTACAAACTGACTTCAAGAAAAATTGTTATTTGAGTTTTCCAGCAAAATCCAGGCCCTGGATTGTTAAATTTTTATTTCAATTTCATACACTGATATATGGTGTAATCTGTTTCATTCCTATGTGCATGTCGCTGCTAAGAAAAGCCATCAATCCTAGATCTAATTATTGTTGCAAGGACACATATTGTAAACCAAGCCCATAGGATCAAAGTTACTAAAATAGTACATTATTAAGTGTGTCGATCAGCAACAACTGAAGAAAGGTCCCATGCAACCTAAAGGAAATAAAAACAAAAAATACTTCCAAAACCTACGATGACAAAGCTTTCAGTGAAGTTTCATTCAGCTATGTATCTTTTATCTATCTATCTAACTATCTATCTATCTATCTATCTATCTATCTATCTATCTATCTTTATGTATCTATCATCTACATATCTATTTAAGGATATTGAGACAGAATCTCTCCACCAGCCATACTGGCCTGAAACTGGATGTACTATTTCTTCCTTATTCTCTGAAGTGTGGAGATTAAAGGTTTGAGACACCGTGCTCATGAATATCCTTTATTAATAGAATAGCATTACGGGCTGGGAAAACTGCTCATTGTGGAAGATCATTCGACATGCAAGCAAAAGGTGAGAGACCTGAATCCATGAAAAAAAAAAAAAAAGTTGTTTGTGGTTATGTATGCTTGTAACCTCATGTGTGCCTAGAAAGGGATTTCAGGGGTATTTTTCACCAGTCACCCCAGGGATAAAACAGCTAGCTTCAGGCTAAATGAGAGACCCTGTGTCAAGGCCCTACAGCAGAAAAAGATAGACATCCGAGGGTATCCTCCCTGGCTTTAGTGGCCTCACTTAGAAGAGTGCACTTGTGCAAACTACACACACACACACACACACACACACACACACACACACACACACACAGTGCAACCAAAGAACAAAAACCAAGAAACAATATAAATAGAAGAAAATTTACTGAAGGAACAACCAAAAGAAAAGTAAAAATAAAGATGAATATGCTTCAAAAATATTTGTGATATTTATTAGGATTCTTCACCATTGGTCTTCACAGAACCCAAATATACATAGAAACCTATATTCATAGGAACCAGGGCAGGGTACTACTAGGTAAAGATATTTGTTACCACTCCTGATGAACTGAGTTTTATGCCAGACCACAACTGTTTGAAAAGAAAATCGTACTCTCAAATGTATTCTGACCTCCACACACTTCCTAGGACATTCAGGCAGCCACACCCACATATCATTAGTAAGTAAGTGAACAGACAAGTATAAACTAACATTATATAATTATTGAACAAAACAGTAAGTTTTAGTTTATGTCATCCCTTAAAGTCCACTACATGTACATTGAGTAAATTTTGATTCTCTGCATTCACTGTCCTAAGGACTATTTTCGTCTCTTTCCTGCATTTAGGACAAACTTATTCATTAAAAGCACTATTCAGTATTTCATTATATATATATGATAAAATTACAGTTTCTAAATTCCCAGTTTTGAATTTGAAATGGTTCATTTTAAATATTTTTGAACCTCATTGTTTTATGTTTGTAAGATGTTTGGGAGGTGGATCCGCTGTCCAGACATGGCTTGCGGATATTGGAGAGAAAAATAGGGACAAAGATCTCTCCTTCTAATCTGTGGGACCTAAGAATCAATTCTCAATATAAAGACTGGCAGTGAGATACCTATTCACTGGTTCTTGAAATAGTTCTTAAGAATAATAATACAGAAAATCAGAAGCACAAAATATAATATAAAGCACAGAGATGTAGAATAAGATGAACAAGAGAGACATCTGTTTTTTTTTTACAACTCTATATTTAACATGACCTTCTGAAAAAACTTGTAAAAATCAAAATCAAACCTCCTGTTATTAAACGTATTTCTCACATCATCATTTTCATGGCTTCATGTTTGGTCACTGTACAGATTTAGTGGCCCATAGTTTTAAAACCTCTCGACTACAGATCTTTGAAGTAATCTGCTGGTATTAGAAAAGAAACTAAATGCATTCTAAGTTTTGTTCATGACTTTTTTTGATATCCAAAACATGTCTTTAGGGTAAATTCTAAAAAAACAAAAACACTACAGCAGAGGGTATTTGCAATTATATGTTATTTCTCACCTGGTTAAAAATGCAATCTTTTAAAAAATGTTTTTGAATAAAAATAGAATCCATATACTATTGTGATTGCCTCTTAAACTAGTTGTTGGCTGAAAAAAGTTTCTGCATTTTAACCTAATACCAAATACTGTTATAATGTGAGATCTGACTTTTACTCAAAGCTTATGTGATCTTTCATAAGTTATTTACATTTTCTTATTTCTAATTTCCTCATATATAAAACAAGTGATATTTCACAATGCTTACAAAACATTGGTATCCCAAATTATTTTATCCTTGGTTCTTCTGCTCTGGGGTTAAAAAAGTAATATATAATAGTACACACTACTTTATATTACATGATTACCACCATGTGACATGTGACACCTACCACAAACCCATATTTTCATAATACTTAATGATAGAGCCATTTATTTGTACTGAAGCCATTTATTTGTACTCAAACTACCATGCAAAGTAACAATCCTTCAGACTTTGTTGTACAATTTCATAGTCATATATTTTGTAATGAACATCAGTAATTATTTCACCATTGTATGCCTTATTTTACTATGAAAAGAATTGGTGTATACATGTTTTTGTGTGTGTACAAATACGCAGTTCATTCATGAATAAAGATTTTTATCAAAATTTATCATTGCCTGTAAATGTATAGTGCATGCCACTTAAATATATTTGAATATGAAACAACAATATATCATTTTTATTAGTACTAGTGTTGTGTGTGTGTGTGCACACATGTGTTATACTCTATGCGTGTACGTACATGGAACTATGCAAGTGTCTATTTTCACTCCATCTCTTAGATTTTTGACACAACATCTCTTTGTGAACCTGGAGTCACTGTTGTGCCTAATCAGACTAGCCAGGAACTCCTGGGTCTCCACCTATCGATGCCCCGCCAGCACTGTGTGCCACTGTGTCCAGCTTCTCTGTGGGTTTTGCCTATTGGAACTGTTCCTCATAGCTGAATCTTAAAATATACTCCTTCTCATACAATGCATTTTCTTTGTACCTCGATGTTTCTCTACAGGTGAAATGAACTCACAGGTTAGGTTTGCCTTTTCTGCTGACTCTGTTCTGACTGCTTCTGTGTCTCCTGGAGCCTTAGTATCTATGAAGAGAGTCTCAAAATCATCTTTCCTTCTCCTGAGGAGCTTGCTTCTCTTCTTCTCAGTCCACAAGTGAATGCTTTGTCTCCCCGGAAGACTTTGCTGCATTTCTGGGTGTTTAAACAGGCATGCTTAAATTGGTTGGGGGAGTACCCCGATGTAAACAGGAAAATTCAAGACAGAACTTTCAACGTTACCTTCCTTATTAACCACAGTGTGAGGATGCTGATTGCCTGCTATTCTTTTTGTTTGTTTTCTTTGTTTTGTTTTTCAAGACAGGGTTTCTCTGTGTGGCTTTGCGCCTTTCCTAGATCTCGCTCTCTAGACCAGGCTGGCCTCAAACTCACCAAGATCCACATGTCTTTGCCTCTCCAGTGCTGGGATTAGAGGAATCACCACTACCGCCTGGCCGGAGGCCTGCTATTCTTTTATAGAGTCAGCAAGTCATGTAAAGTTCCCAGTGCACACAGTAGAAGGATCAGGTAAGAGTGGACTAGGACCTTTCAGGATCCTAGGCACTTACGACTTAAATCCTGTCGTTCTTTTTACTTAGCTATTGTCTTGAAAATAGGATTGCTCTTTGCATCTACTGTCTCTTATAGTTTACTATACTTAAAGAAAATAACACAAGTTAGTATTAGTTGCCACTTGGTAAAATTAAATGTTCAGGCCATAAAAGCATTCAGAATATTTCTCATTCTGTGTTCTTATCCAACAGAGCTGAACAAACTTGATCTTCCAAAAATACATTTGCTTTTTCAACTTCAACTTCTTACCTTCATTTCCTGGAAGTTCACACCTGGCTGAACTCTGCTTAAGGACTGGTCACAGGCTCCCACTTGTCCTTTTGATCATCTTCAATGTAACCTTCACTGATAAGGCCACCAGGCACAGTGCCCTTAACTGAGACTTAACTTGGCTCTTGGCATTTCACACAATAACCTGTCCTTATGGTGGTCATCCACATTATTATTACTTTTAGTAAGTCCTGATGTGATCACGATCATACTAATAGTCATAGGTTTTTCAGCATGAGATATCCTTACAGAATTAGGACTTGTGTACAAAATAAATACAATGTTGGTATCAGAGAGAGTTTTCTATATGGCATTTATACGGATTAGAATGAATGTTAGAACTTTGTAATATAGACCATGGTTAAAAATAGTTCCTGCAGATACTGTATGAACACAAGAAAAGGTCATTCAAAATAACTTGTTTCATTGATACAAAGAAAATACAAATCTTTACATTTAAACACAACTTTATTTGATAGCACTGTGTGTGTCATAAATGCAAGACATCTTTGTACTCCTCAGTCTCATTAGGCTTCTCTTCCTCTCCAGCTGTGTTTGATTAGCAGGCCACTTTCTCACAAGTGGTCATTCCAGCTCCTTTGTTTTCTATTGCTTCAAAGCCGATGAAGAGTGAGACAGCCTTGCTGTAGACCCTGCGGGTCTACTTAATTGTAAAAGACAAAGGTATTTTCCTGGCATCTAACATTTATATAATTTTGACATTTTTTTTCTTCAGGTGTTCAGACTCTACTTCCTTGTTTCAGTTCATTGAGAAGTTAATCACAAGAAATTCTTGATTACATCTTTGGGAGATGTGGAGGGAATGGTGACTGCTTTGAAGGAGATCAAAGCACCGGAAAAAAAAAAAAAAGAGAGAGTGACAGGAATGGTGGCTTTATTAGCTTCTTAGTGCAACCTGAAAGAATTACACAAACCGGGTTCCTTAAAAGATCAGGGATGTGTTTGCTTGAAGCACTGAAAGCCTGAAATTCAACATAGGCTATTGGCAGATTGGTTCTTTCTGGAAATTCCAAGACAGACTATTTCATGGTGCTCTCCTACCTGGAATTCATGTTCTATGCCTTGAACCCATGTGGTTGACTCTCTGCTTTCATCATCATCTGCCCTTTGCTTCTGTGTTTCCTTTACTTTGCAAGCTTGTGTTAAACCTCTCTCTCTTTTACATTTATTGAATCGCAGGTCAGAGGATTTATTGTTTATCCTAAATCCAAGATGAGCTCATCTCCACATCCTTAGCTTATTTGCATGTGCAAAATCGTTAAGTCACATTCCTAGGTACAGGAGGTCAGGATTCGAGGACAAGTTGGAGGCACTATGAAGTCCTCTACAGTCGAGAAGTTTGACCTTGGTGGAACACAAAACGTTCCTTTTGAATACACCATTGAGACCGGATAACCTGCGAAATTGCCTCAGTAATTGACTGACACAAAAGAGGGATACACTGACCAAGAGGGTTGCACCTCTGTATCAGACATCTGAGGTATTAGAGAAAACTGAGTCAGGAAATGAAACCAATTAAACAACTTAGGGATAGATGGAACTACAAACACAATTCGAGTCCGTAACATAGAATCAGTCCTCTACTGAGGACAATAATACTTTTCTGAGGGTCAAGTTGAACTAATGCCATTCTGTTGGGAATTTTTGAGGCTGTGAAAGTTTCAGTTGTTTCTGATGTGACGGGGCTCTTTCCTCAAATCTTTTACATATATCAGATAGAGAAAGCAGAAGCCAAAAACTAAAACATGACTGAGTTGAATCTTTCTTCTGGAGTTACTAATATTATAAACTTGAAGATGCCATTTATTTTCTTAGAGCTCAATTTATCATTTCAAAGAAAAAAACTTGTATTGTTAGTCTTGAAAAGAACACTATTTCCTGGTTGTGCAGTATGAAAAACCATCCATTGTGAATGGAATGGTTCTCTCCTGCCGCTCTTCAGAGGATGGTCACAAACACACGATAGGCACTTGGCACACATTTCATGTTAATCGATTCTGTAGGATCATGTCACTGGACAGGTTTGTTTGCACAGGAAGTTCTTATTTATGTTTGTTGTAGTTTCTTTCATTTCTCATTGCTTCACTCTACAAGGGAGGCAGACATAATAGTAGAGTTACTCTAATTTTTATATGTGAATTTATGATATGTGTTGAATGTAGAAAGTTTATATATTCTCTCATTAGCAAGGTAGGGAGATTTTTTTTTTGCAAAACAATATTAGAAACTAACATGAAAATTAAATAAATAAATTCTTATAATTCTTTAATGTTTGGAAGAATAACATATAAGAATCCAATCTTTTATAGTCTTTTATTACCACTATAATATGCAGATTTCAATTTTATTGTGAAATTTATACACTTAAAACATATCTCAAATGTGTAAAATTTTAAATGAGTGTGTTTTGTTCTAAAAGTATTGGGAAGTTAAGGGTGTTTTATCACAGTCCAAGTTTTTTTTCTTTAAATCCTAAAAGTTATTCATTTGCTTACATTATCATCTTAAAATTTGAAGATGATAGAATTAAAATAGTACATAATTACTGAAAGAATAAGGAAAAAGTTAAATCAAGAGTATTTGTGTTTATCATACTATATCTTGTTCATGATGAATTAATTCATCATGATTAAGATGTGATAAGGATGATTTTATGAAGGAATCAATATTATATCATTCAGTACACAAGTATTAAAATTTGTGCTGTACAAGCTAACCAACACGAGCTTCATGAAAATAATCCTATATATATAATATGCTATATATATATATATATGCAGAAAGAAAATAAAAACAAATAACAGTCATTGAGATATGAAACATTAATAACAGCCTATTATGTGGATTACAAATAATATAAACACATTTAGGAAGAACTAAAAGCAAGTTAAGAAAGTAAAAGACAATTTTAAACTGTTTAGAAAACACTAGGGCTGTGAATACAGTTCAGTCACCAAAGTGCTTGCCGCACAAGCACGTGGACCTGAGTTTTACCCCAGTACTCTTTATATAAAAGCTGTTTCCAGTCATGTGCCCATGTAAACTCAGTGCTGGAGAGACAAGAGGATCCCTGGGGATTGCTGGCCAGGCAATCTAGCAGAATCAGCAAGCTAGACATTCAATGAGAAAACTTGCTTCCAAAACTAAGCTGGAAAGGGATCGAAGAGGAAATTGATGCCAACCTCTCTCTCCACACATTTCAGTTCTGTCTGTCTCTCTATCTGTCTCTCTATCTCACCTCTCACATATGCATACACACACACACACACACACACACACACACACACACACAAGTCTGACAAACATACACAAAAAAATACCACTCACATGTGAGCTATAAACATTTTGTATTTTTACACAAAAATGCACAATTATGTAATGTCAAATTTTACACATTTAATTGTTAAGAGTATAGTGAATGAATTATATTATTGAACAGTTTAAAAATATAACCAGAAACACCTTTAACCCCAGCACTCAAGAAGCAGAGGCTGGTGGAACTCTGTGAGTTTGAGGTCAGCATGGTCTACAAGGTGAGTTCCAGGACAACCAAGGCTGACAGTGAAACCCCATCGCAGGAAACAACAAACCAAGCTAAAACTAAACAAACAAAAATCCTCACAAATTTATATATATTTATGTATATAAAATTCTGGATATATGTATATAGAAATATATATCAATAAAATGAATAGTTTTATATGATATTATTATAGAAACATGTATAATACTAAGAATATAGATATTTATATATGTATGTGATGATTAATCAATTAAAGAAAATATGAGAATGTGACTATAACCCAGAAACAGTCTTTGAACTCAATAAATAAAGAATAATTGTTTTATCAAGAAATATATGAAAATACAAAGAGCTAGAAATGATGTGATTTGTTTTTCCCTACAATTATTAAAACCAATATTTCTGTTGGTAGATAAAATAAGTAAAACACTACAGACAGTAATTCTATAAATATTAATCTATCTATTCAGTAAATCACATATACCATCCTACTGACATTTTTAATTTTCAAGTGCCTGTGAAGAAAAATATGTAAAACAAATTAAGACCTGTTTGGCAAAATTAAAGAGAAGTTGTGCCTATGTAAATATAAAGATGCACTCTCATGGTTTACTTTCTGAAATATGATGATAAAGAAAGACTGTATATATGCAATATTCGCATATAGTAACAAAGATTTAATATCAATGTAAAAACTAAAACAAACTAAGATGGAGCTCCTTATAGAGGAACAGATGTAAGATTTCAAAACTGAAATACAAAATCCTATATATTTCTAGCACCACATATTTATCCAACATTAGTATTTGAAGAAGAAATTAAATTTTAATAGAAAAGTCAAAATATACACTTTCAAAAAAGGATCACTGAATGAATACAATTAAATATAATAGTTCTGCTTTTATGTATTTAAAAATTAGATCTCTGCAAATTATTTGATCAGAATTCCACAGCCTCGCTGACATACGGTGGATATGCAGGGACAAGGAAATGAATGGGCTCGAGGTGCATGATGTGAAAGACACAAAGAATAAATGAAAAGAAAGTTAAAAAAGAGAAACGATGTCTTATGGATTTGGGAATGATTCTGGTCAGAGATGGAGATGAGCCATGGATGACAAAAGTTCTAGAATATATTTAATGGTTTTGCGGTGATCACTTGTAATACACAATGACAAACCACTTATTTTACTGTTAGACACATCCCTCTTCAAAGAATATTCTTTGCTTTAGGCCCATTGCGAAATACCAAAATACATTTATGAACACAGTGTTTAGAAAAAATATATATATATGTATATGTGAAACTTCTTATAATTTTACTTTTTAATTTTTCCTTATACAATGTATTTTAATGAAATTGCAACTAATTTCTGAGAAACACACACACACACATACACACACACACACACACACACATATATATACATATATATATATATATATATATATATATATATATATATATATATATATATACTTTTTTATATTGCTTATAATAGCCAAAACATGAAATGAAATAACTTTAATACTGAGGAATAAATAATATTTCAAATGAATCATATCCTAGCCAGCAATAGAATGTACAGCATTTAGTGGATGTTTTAGATTTTTATTTAGTGGAATGAAGGCTTGACATGATACGTTGCAAAATAAAAAAGCATTAATCCACATACCTATTGTGATATTTTGGATGGGTAAATTTACCTTTACATGCTTCTTTGTAAGCACTGTTCATGAATACATCCTTCCTCATCTTCTTTATTAAAAAGGCCAAAACTTGCCTAAAATTACAAGCAATTCTATTTGATAATGTGCTCAAAATCACGTTACTGTGAAGTTCATCTTATGAAAGAGAAATTATGTGAACTTTAATGGAATTGAATATTTCTTTTCAACTCAAGATTCCTACGATGAAGAATAACATGAGCCCGGGGTGGCCCCAGGAAACCTGGAACATTGGTGTCCTGGTATCAAGTCTGTGGCTGGACAAAGTACTCTAAAACAAGCAACTAAGGGGAGAAATGCTCTATTTTACTTTAACATCCCAGGTCCTACTTTATCACTTTAGGGAAACAACAGTGACAACAGCTTGAGATGGGGTCCCATCACATCCACAGCCAAAAGCAGAGTGAAATCAGAGCACGCATGCCTGGTGCTCAGCTAGCTTTCTTTCCTCATTTATATACAGTCCAAGTCCCTACACGAGGATGATGTCACCTATTTCTAGGCTGCATCTTCCTACATCAAGTAGAAATGTTGACAATTCCTTAACACACATACCCATAGACCAGTCTGATCTAGATAGCCCCGCCTTGAGACTCCTTCCCTGGGTAATTCAATGTCAAGTTAACAATTGATAATAGCCATCTTAGTGGTAATGAGAGGTAGTGAGGAAGAGGGGACACACATAAACCTCGGAGACGTGTGGTTTTTCAGAGAGCCAGGAGTAGTAGTTATTGTACATCATAGGGGAAATTTCACGAATTGCTGCTGTCTCAAAACTGATGCCTTAGTGAGGGGTTGGTGTTCCTGTGGAAGGTATTTAATTCCAGCTTCTTGATTTTTTTTCAAACTCCATCCATTCCCTCTTAACTCATCACTCCCAGTTTGGTGAGTAAAGCCTTTTTCATTTGTTGATGACAACATATACAAGCTTGGCCCTTCTTAGTGTGAAAAGGAGCCAAAAAGGATATTTATTAATTAGTCCAATATTTATTGATTGTTCTTCATACACCAGGCATAGTGCCAGAAACTGGAAACCCAGAGAGTCTCCTTAAGATGCAGGAATATAAATAGATTAAGTGTAGCCACTAGTGCTTTGGTGAATCTTGAAACAAAGGCATTTATAACTTGTCCAGGAAAGGCATAGGAGGAAACCCATTATTGATTGTCTAGTGCTTGAGATTGGGGGTGGGTGACAGAACCGCAGAGGAGTGCCAATATCTACAATTTCTTGCTGTGCCACTGAACATGTCTGCCATTAAACTCCAAGTCACTGTAGGTGGGTGAATTGTATGATGTGTGAATTGAGTTCATTCAAACAAAGTTGTGTGAAAACGCAGGTTACCTGACTGTGGGGTACATGCGAGGCAAGTTTTTGGGGATATGGTGGGGTGGCAGTGGCTGTCATTTGAGTTCAGATTAATCAGCATTTAGTCCTGGAAAGGAAACAGACAACAGTCATGCACACGCATATGAATCTGAAAGAAGAATCATCCAGAGTTGAGCATGGTTAGATTACGCTGAGCTGAATCCTGAGGAGAGTGGAAGAAATGAGAAGGGACTGCATCTGAAAGACATTGGGTCTGTGGTGAGACATTCTAAACAGTTGTCCCCTGATCTGTGCTCATAGTGCCCTATCCATGATGGGTCAATTGTGTCTGCTGCCTTTTTTTCTTTCACTCTTTTTTCCCCCTTGAAATGAATGGGTATTAGACCTACCAATGCATTTTTAATGGGTATTTCTAGCTCTATGTTCAGAGATTCTGATCCAAGGGCTTGTAAGTAGAGACAAAAATAAAATCAGTCTTTTCAATAAGCATACTTCGTAATTCCCAGAAAAGCCCATGCAATAGATTTAGAGAAATACCAGATCTCTAAAATATATTTATTCAGGTTAGGATGGTGGTGAACAGATAAAAATAGTTGCTCAAGACTGATGATCTGAATTCTGGTTCCTGAAACTGATACAGAAGCCAATAAGCTGGTGCAGGTCTATCATCTCAGAACTCATGCAAGTGATGAAAAACGGATGCAGTGAAATCTCCTGCAAGCTTGGGTTCCAGCCAGACTGGAGTGCAGAGCCAGCAGCAAACAAGAAAGGCTCTGCCTCAAAGCTGAAGGTGAGAAAGATTGACAGCTGAGGATGCTGAGACTTTGACACGAATATATCAGTGCTGGATTTGTGTGTCCTCTTACACACACACACACACACACACACACACACACACACACACACAAACACACACACTCTCTCTCTCTCACTCACTCTCTCTATATATATTTATGTAAATATATACACTAAAATAAACAAATAAATAAAACATCTGTATATTGTGTCACAAATGCCCAATGTCTAGTATTTTATACCATCACATTTGCAAGCGTTTCAGTGCTCAAGGTATAAGAAGAGACTTTCCAGAAGATTTTTCTTTCAATTCAACTGGAATTTCCCTCTTGAAGAAAAAAAATAGATGTGCCTCACTCAAAACTTATGTACTTTTATTAGCATGTGACATAAATAAAAGATGAGAAGCCACTTGTAGCTGTGGGATGGACCAATGGAAATATTACACAAAAAAGGAAACTATAACATCAGCACCTTTCATAAAATAATTTTGGCTATCTTTTTGGGAGATGATAATAAGGCAAGAAGGTTGAGATTACAGAGAATTTACTATAGGATTCAAATTCTTTACTTTACTGAGAAGAAACATAGGCCTCAAACGAAAAAGTATTATATATTAAACATAAGGCAACGAGCACACTTTGAATCAATTTACTGCTTTTCATTTCAAGCATGATCCCAGGCACTGAATTTCTTTTTAAGAGAAAGATAAATATCAAGACTGTAATTGCAAAGCTCTGTCTCCCCTTGAGAGTTTGCTATGAACTTCTATTGATTTCTGTTGTGATTCTGGAGAAAGATATGGCGCTTTCCAGAGGGAATTGTACTGGCATAGACTGCTTTAGACATATATACATACATGTTTTGACTTATATTACTTTTTCTCTCAATTAGATATGTTTTCCTTCAAGATTTACATTGGTGGAATAATTTTATCATGACCATATTGGGGATATAAGATAAACAACCCATTTTCATTGCATGCTGTTTTGCTGTTATCGTTTTAATTCTCAAATAATTTTAATATTGCCTCATAGCGGTGCTCTTCAAGAGGTATATATGATGAAGCAATTGATCTGTTACTGAAAGGATTTGTTAGATTGGAAACTTCTGGGGAGTAAAGGCTCTAATACTCTCAGAAAGCATAAGAGGTCTACATTTATCCTTCCAATGAGCGAGCGTAAGTGACGGGACAGATTTGAAGCCATTTACCTTGTGGGAAGATATCTTGTACACATGTCAATGTATATTAAAATGTCATTGTTAGAAGACTTAATATGTAAGCTCTGGTGAGAAGCAGCTAAAAATGGAACTCTTTGTGTAAAACCTACTCACTTTACATTCCGACTACGCTTCTATAACTATGACAGTTTCTGCAAATGTGTGTTTGTGATGCACATACCTATGTGACCATTCTTTAAACCTAACTTTAATCTATGTCATTGTTGTTATTTCAGATGGGAAATTAGTACAGGGATTACACAATTATGTTGAAAATATCCAAGATACAATGTAAACTAACATATGTTTAATTTTTAAGCCCAGATTACTTATAGACTGGAATACAAGAACAGTATAAGTAAAGGCATAAATTCAAGAGCACATAAACTCTGAGAGCTGTTGCATGCTCAGAAGGTAGGGGACCGTGGCCAGTATTTTAGGTAGAGACTGCTTAGGAAGAAGTCTCAGCATTTAATCGAATTCTCTTGAGCTTCTTAGTAAAATTTCAAACCTGAAAGAAACTTAGCCCTTAGTCCAACCCATTTCCCTGGCTAAACCAAAACCTACCTCAAAAGGTCTTGTCACTTGGTTTCCAGGTCACAACATTTGAAAAGTCTCGGGCTGGAGGAAAATGCAAATCCCAAAGCACAAGCACACTGGCAAGAAAGAGGAGACAGATGGCAAGAATCGGACTGAGTTCACTCACAGGGGAAACTTGTTTTTTTGGTGGACTGAGTCCACTTAGTAAAGGACACAGAAAAGGCAACATGCTATCCTTTTATATTCTTAAAACAGTGTAACTTCAGCTAACCCAAGATTGCCTGTCAAAAACAAGTCCTGAGCTCATTTTATTTTCTCAAGGAAATACACACTGCACTTTGTATTATCTGAATGACACAGAGTAAGCTTATTGTAGGACCATTAACACCTTTATATGTAAGTGCATCAAATAGGCAATTTCATAGGTGAAGTAATTAATTCAGAGTGCAGTTTGAAATTGTGATAGGAAAGGAATTATTTAAAACTGTTTTTAATAGTTCTGAGTCCTGTATATAATTCTTGTAATTGCCTCTTCATAATTATCTTAAACAGAATGGCATGTCATATTTATGCTTACACTGTTTTGTTTTTTTTTTTAACTTCATTGTTTTGGAGTTAAACATTTCAAGTTCATTTTGTGGAGATTGGAACAGTTATGCTTGATCATTTCGGATCCTTGCCCTTTGTTCTTACTACTATTTAGAAAAAAAACCAAACAAACATAAACAAAATAAAACAAAACAACAACAAAAAACCCTTAACTTTTTCTGGACTCCCTGGAAGCCTCTAACCCAGAATACTTGTCGTGAACCGAAGGCTTAACACAGTAGATAATCACTTCATCTATTGTATCTAGTAGTTCAGTCTTCACATTAACGTGTTTCATTGTGTGACATTCTCCTTGATACCTTCCTCTCTTGGTCGAAATCCATCAAGCCAGTCAATTACTTGTGCATTTTAAAATAAATCCTGTCAGGCCAGGTGACACAGGACTATAATCCCAGGTACCCGGAAAGCCCGAGGCAGAAGGAAGGCTTGCTGGGCGACGGGTAAGTTCACATCGGTTTGAACTACACAGCAAGCTCTCACTTCAAAATAAGAAAACCAAGGAAGCTGGTAATACAGTCTGTGATACAGCACTTTCCTAGTAGTATCTGTGGAGCCCAAAGATTAATCCCCAGAACTTTCAAACCTTATAGAAATCAAACAGAAGATCTATGAAAGAAAAGTTGCCCAAAAGATAGTAACAATGGGCCACTTATGGATAAGAATTAAGCAGATATCTATCTATCTAGATATAGACAGAAAACGTTTGGTTTAAAAATTATTGTATTGTTCTTAAATTCACTGTTCTTTGAGACAATGTAAATAACTCAAGAAAAATATATATGATCCTTCCTGTTGATGGCTTCTCATTTAATTGTTTAGATAGGCGGGTTCTTGTCCTTTAGGTGGCTGTAACAGAGATATTATATTATCAAATATCAATACTGGTGCTGTGGTGAAAATATATTATACATCAACTATATTTTCAGTAGCCATTTCCATATAATAACAATTCTTTGGACTTTTTTGTTCTTCAGATTTTATTTCTTAGGGACTTTTAAATATTTTTATACTCCAACTCAGCTCTTTTGAAATATATTTAGACAGTCTTTGGGAAGGAGTCTTACTATTGTTTATGTCTTGAGATAATGTTAATCAGTCTTTAAATGTTTTGTGGCTTTAAAATACTTTCTTTCAGGGAAGTGGAGCAGCCTGATGGCATTAGGAACAGATGACTGACCATGTAATAAAAAGCTTCAGGATTATTTTAAACCCTGTGGCCTCTACTAAAGAGTTATAAAAGAATACACCATGCTACTAGGAGATTAATTCTAGGTCCCACAATAAAGAAGTCCATTTCAATGTCAAACTATGTGAAACCCATAATCATTTTTATTGACAGAAATTCTCAAGGAAATTTGTTACCTACTTG
Source organism: Peromyscus leucopus (assembly GCF_004664715.2). NCBI lineage: Eukaryota > Metazoa > Chordata > Mammalia > Rodentia > Cricetidae > Peromyscus > Peromyscus leucopus. Next base: position 35,391,365 of record NC_051077.1, on the reverse strand, counting down.
TTTGAAAAAATGTGAAATAACACTTAATGTCAACAAATAAAATTATATCTTCTATAATCTCTTCATATTTTATAATATTAAAATGTGTTTCATTGCTCTATTTGGTTACTTACATTGTTGGTCCATTCTTTAAAAAAAATCCACAAAACTTATCTTAATCTTTCATTAATCTCTCACCAAAATGTTTTCCAATTTTTGCCTCATACTTTTTAAAAGTAATAGATTCAAATAAGTATATTGTATTAGCAAGGTCTATTTTGTCTGTTTCAGATAAAGTTTTCTACACAAAATTATATAATTACTTGAAGAAGATATGCTACAAACAAACAAAATATTTGGAATAAACTATATTAAGTCAAACCCATGCTACAATGCTACAAGTTTTTAATTCTTGCTACTTACCAAAGTAATTTTTTTTATTTGAAATCAAAAGGCTTCCAGGGTTTAGAAAGAATTAATAGGATTTTTATGTCTTGATTGCACTAGTTCTTGACTAATATAGTAGTAAGGGTTAAGATAACATGAAATTTCTGATACTATACAGTTAAGCATTATCTTCCATACATTTTACTTATATTTCTAAGAAGATGAATAAACCGCAATATTGGATTTAATCTTTTTTATATCCTTAACATACTTCATTATGAGTTCTCGAGACACAAGTGAAGTGACACAAATTAGGCAACTTGCAAGAAATGTTAAAATGTCTACTACCCCCTAAGCAAAAATACTCAGTCCCTGAAACCATTATAGCTTATCTGTTAATATCTCCATATAGGATCTTTATTAATTAGAGATTGACATCAAATAAGCTCTTTTATAGATTTTGCTTTGCCTGGAAGTGTAAGCAATTTGAGAATGATTCAAATAAATCATGCTACATAGTTTGAAAGAAGGTATTTTTTTAAAGTAAGCCTCCTTCTAAATAAAATATTCAACTTACAAATCAGCATAATCTCTGAACAGCTCTTCTTTGTGTGTTAATTTAGGATCCAGTAGATCTTCATTCTCTGTCTCATCTGTGGATTACACGTTGAGCATATAGTGGTACACCAGCCAGAGACATGTCACCAACTTTTTCTGGTTATTGGGTTCCTCTACACACAGATGCAACTCAGGAAGGGAAATCTTCTAGTAAGATGGTGGGTGAATTCTTGAATTGGGGCAAATAATGCTAGGCACATTATCTTGGCTCCTTGGGAAGCAATTGCTAAGGAGAGACTACCAATCCATAACTGAAAGGATGGGAAATTGACACTTAATAGATGGAAGTGAAAAGAGTCTAGGGACTCCATAGTGGGATCACAGGTGAGGATAAATAATGGATTACTCTCAGTTTATATCTGGCATTAATGAGGACAAAATATTCAGAAACAAGAGAAACATATGGAGTATAAGAAAAATTCTTGAAATAGTCCTGTTTTTCTACACTAATTCCTCATTAAAGACTTTGCTAATTAATCACAGAATTGTAAATCTACAGGATTTGTGCATCTTCTGCACACTACCCAACAATGCAACATTCAAAGCACCACAACTGGGTTGTGAAATGAAGGGTGTATATTTGTCACCCTTGTTCTTACAGCCTGGGCAGATCTGGTGTTTGATGCTCTTGAATACATGAGAATTTATTGATCCTCCAGCCTTTAGTGAACTGGGGCCAACAACTTCTGTTTTATAGTGACATGGTGGTATTGTAAAATTATCCCCATCAACTCTATGTAAGTTAGAATCTGTAAACAAAGGGCTCAAATAAGGAATATGTTTAAAGTTGTGGGAGTTCATTTTAACCTGCAACCAGAGATGAAAACAAATGCCTAGATTTTCTCTTTTACATCCTGTGCTACATTCCCAAACACCATACTGACCTTTTAAAAAACACTTATTTTTCATTCAATCTGTGCAAAATGTGGATATGTGTTTTATGTTTCTTTTACTTGTCACATTGCAAATTGTCAGTAGCCACAGTTGTCAGTGACTGGTGGTTACCAGACTGTAGCACACACCATGGACTTGTGTTTGGACCTTAATCTTTGCTACCATGCTACTGTCGTGCATTGAAACACACATAGTTTAAGACTACTCTCAGGTTTATTTGCTCAAAAATCATTTACTGTAATGGCAGTAATTTTGCTGGACCTGTAAATATATTTCGTTCAACGTATTGAATTGGTAAATAAATACCATACCACAGAGTACCATCTCCAAGGAGTTCCATTTCCATATGCAAGTGACATTGATACACACACACACACACACACACACACACACACACACACACACAGGGTTTATTTGATATGAATAGAAACATTACTAAGAGGCCATCAGGGATCTCCATCAACTCAGAATTTAATTTTCAAAGGGCTGAAAACTAGTGATGTGCTGGTATTTTAAAGTCTTTATAAAAAGCTGGAGATTCTTTAAAATGGGAGTATTCTGTTGGACCTTTGATAAGTCATATGATGCACTCTAGGTATATTTTTGCTACGTTAGCAGATGATAAAGGGGATTTTGTAACGTATGAACACTCATATAGTCTAGTGACAAGTCACCATGAAGTACAAAAGAAAATATCAATAAAACTCTTCCATCACTTGATAAAATAATCAATAAACCCTGCCATCCTTGATATCTCTAATCACTAAAGTACAGGAACAAAAGCAAATGTTCAACATTTCAATGGGATTTTCACAGTAGTTTCCTTACACTGAGAATTTCCTCACACTAAAATAGGAATATGAATAAAAGGAGAATATGTGTAAAACAGATCATTTCAGAAAGCTCAAAATTGTCATTTTTATTTTGAAACTAAGAGAAAAATAATTACTGTATACATGAACTTAATCCCTTTTCATTTCAAAAATCACCAGGAAATTTCTCCTTGGTGTTATAATTTATTTTAATTTTATAATTTAGTTTATCATCACCCTGACATGTTTCTGAGAGCCAGTACTTTCAGAAAGGGACCACTGGACACCTCACTGTAAAACCAGTTCCATAGAAACATAATAATATTGTGTTGGTTAGACCGTGTTTGAACATCTCATTAACTAGCTATTCTGAACCAATTCTGCACTGTTTATTCTGGCAAATGCTATGCAGTGATTATGAAAAGGCTCTGCTTTCACAGGCTACAAGTCAGAACAGAGGACTAATTTTCTAGCAACTGAATTAAACTTGGGGAAAATATTATATAATAAAGCCTTTGGTATTCATTCTAGATTCAAGGCAAGTGTGTCCAGTAAAATCCAGCAGGAAAGGTAGTGTTATCAGTCATGCAAAAGGGAATACATGTATAGGAACTGAAAACAGAATAATACACTGACTGGGGAAACTGTATCATAACATGGGTTTGACAACTCAAGCTCTAATTGTTAGGATTATAGAAAAAAATCCTGAAAACAAATGAACTGTTTTCTTCATAAATATTTTATGAGAACAATTTCTGTGTCACACAGACCTAAGAAAAGCTCGTAGGGTTAGAGAGATGGTGTGGTGGCTAGATTTATGTCAATTTGACACAGCAAGAGTCGTTTTGAAAGGCAGAACTTCAATTGAGAGAATCCCATCACCAGATTGGCCTGAGGGCAAACCTGTGGTGCATTTTCTTGATTGATGATCGATGTGGAAGGAGCCAGCTCAATATGGGCTGTATCACACCTGGGCATGTAGTCCTGGGGGTAATACATATAAATAGAAAAAAAAAAGCAGGCTGAGTAATCCATGAAATAAGTAGGCTAACAGCACTTCTCCATGTTCTCTACATCAGCTTCTCCAGGTTCCTCTTCTGTTTAGATTCATGCTCTGACATCCTCAGATAATGGACTACAAGCTGTGAACTGAAATAAAACTTTTCCTAGTTTCTTTTGGTTGAAGTGGTTCATTACAGCAATGGAACCCCTAACTAAGATGGATTGATGGCTCAGTGGCTAAGAGAGAGTTCAGCTCTTCCAGAGGAACAGAATTTGGTTCCCAGTACCCACATCACCTGATCTTACATCTTATTTTGCACACGTGCATAAAGGAACAAAGATGCACATACACATTTAGATAGGTAAAGAATAAAATAAATCTGTCAAACACAGAAATGCTCCTTGGGACCATGCTCTACTAACAGAATGAAGGGAAGGGTTTATTCATGTTATCCACATGATCATTATGCAGGTAATTGCTCCATAAAGCAAAATGAGGCATATTAAAAACTAACAATGGCTTTTGAAATTTCTGAAATAATGTAATCTGTTGAAGCAAACACAAAGAAACAGCTAATACTAATTATGTGGCAGATACATTTATTTAATATTCAATTTAATGTACAATACACGAAAAGATTGAAAATAGATTCTATCACGCCTCTTTAGAATTTCAGAAGAAGGATGTGTGCAGTTTGCTTTTCAAAGCTTTGTTCTTCTGCCTTTGGGACTAAATCATAAAGTTCAACCAGCAAAGCTTTGTTTCCCAAAGGACACAGCAGGCAGTGATACTGCACCATGGCTGTAATTCTATGGTGACAGCAGATTGGCCACTGACAAAAAATCTCTTGGGTGAGAGTGACAGAACAGTAATATTTTCACAACGGACAGACTGGGGCCTTTGCAAGGCCCGTTTGATTTCAAAGGACATTTCCTTTTATTTTTATTTTTCTGTTGAGATGAAAGTACATAAGACCTTTATGATCAAAACCATCTGACTGCATAATAGAAGTTGCAATAAATAAAATTATAGCGTTTGGTTTCTGAGCTATTTATTGCTTGAGGCTGATTAAGAATATTTCAAAGTATACATAAGTACTATTTATTTTTGATAGAAAGTGATTATGAGGTTATCTTTATTTCTTTCTGATTAATGGAGAATAAATTATTTAGAAAATAGAACGTGCTTGCCTGCTCCTATGAATAGCAAAAAGCATATGTATTTTTATGAGATGATATATTTATTATTTATAGTTAAAAGAATAAATATTTAAATAGATTATCACATAAAATATTTCATTTACATCAAGATTTGAAACAAAGTATATCACATTGTTTTAAGTGTCCCTATTTAGCTGTGTGAATTTTACTTTACAGTGAATCATCGTGTGAAATCTCAGAACTGTGGGAAAATGGGTAACTGGCTAAAACTACATTAATTTTGTTAAACATTAAGGTTTGCAGATTAAATTTTTCAGATTTTAAAATCCAAAATAGATGTTAAATTCTACCATTCTTCAAACTTGTGAAAATTATGAGTAGTTGTAAACTTCACGTATTTTATTTTAAGATACATGTTATAGATTTCAAAGGAAAACAAGAAGCATGCTGTTTCTTTACATCAGCATTCCTCATTTCACATTTTCAGCTATGTATTAAACACACACTCTGCTATTTTAAAACAATCCATTTACTAAAGTTTTCTTCATGTCTCAATGTTTGAGAAACTTGTAAATAATATTAAGATTTGTATTTAATATTTAATTTAATATTAAGATTGTTTGTGAGACACACACATATATACAAATACAGTTTAATGTTTTAAAATGTTAGTTACAGAATGTTAAAATAGCAAACTACTATTCTTCTACTTCTATGTGAAGTAGTTCTTCACGTAACTACTTAGGAGAGTATAATAGTTATTTTATTATTTTGTTTATTTGTCTCATATGTGCCATTAAAAGGATTAATATAATTTCAATATTATCTATGCTTTCAGTGATCAAGTTCCCTGTGCTCTATTTGACTGAGAAATCATTTGTAACTAGTTAAGTTCAGTCATGCATTGCTGTGATGAAATACCTGATGCTATGACAATTTAAGGTAGGAAGAGATTACTCTGACTCCTGACTTGAGCAAACAGGATGACAAGATGGGGAAGGCATGCCAGGGGGAGCTTGAGGCAGCTCTTCACATTGCCAACAAGCAGGGAGAGATAAGGCTGATGTTCACCTCCATTCTCCTTTTCATTCAGTCTGAGACTTCTCAGGAAAACTTCCAGACACTCCTTTGTAGACAACCCAGAGGTGTGTTTTCTGTCGATCTTAAATCCCATCAAAAAGACAAGCATTGGAGATTCACCCTTACAGGATTCTCATCCCTTCTCAGGGCCAAAATTGAATCTCTTCCCTTGGCTTCCATTGGATTCCTTCCTATCAGAATTTCTTCATGGATGTCCTGAAAAGTCAGTTGCTATTGTTCACAAAGCTAGATTTCCTGAAGGATGTTCACAAAACAGTATAAAACCTCTTTGATCATTTATTTCTATTTAGGATGGAAAATGATGTCAACAAATACACCATAGGCTATTTTAGTATTCACTAAAATATTCCACATGTATTCTAACTACATTATTATGAATCACCTTTTGTTAAGGCTTGGCTCCCATGTACCTGTCTTGGACTACCACAGAACGTTTGGAAGTGTGATAAAAATTAAATAAAAAGAAAGGAAATGTGAGCAGACACTTTGAGTTTTGAACATACAAAAGAAATCACTCTGGCGCTAGATACAAAGGGAATTTCTATTTATCAGAAATGACGGGGAATAAGGGCAGTATATTAGTTTATTGTTGTTGCTGAAACAAATATTCACAGCCTTATGTAGCTTGGACCAGCACAAATCCACTAGCTTATAGATATGTATAGACTAATAGAGATCTTAATTATTTCATATCAAGATGAGGGGATGGCTACAATTGTTTGCCGAGATTGTAGGGAAGAATCATTTCTTGTTTCTACCAACTTCTGGAGGACAACGTTATCTCCTTCTTCCATTTCAATGGCAAAACCACTCAGTTTTAGAAACAATGTGTTCTCTGTAGTGGCATGTGCTGAATGCTCAGTTCCTATCTGGAAGGACTGTTGGGGGTAATTAATTCACTAATTTGATAACAACATCCATAAGAAATCAACTGATGAGATTACAGTTGAGCAAGCTGTTTGGTTTGGCTGTGTTAAAGGAAAAAGTTAGACAGGGCATGCCGTTGGAGGAGGCATTCTGTCTTCTCTTGCTCTCTCTGCTTCCCAGCTACGTGGGATAATTACCTTTCCTCCACCATTCACTCTCTTTCAGAGGTTGTACCTCACCTTACATGTAAGCAAGTGGAGCCCACTTACCATGAATGCTGTTACTTCTTCCCATGACCTCATTTGTGAAATCTTCTCTTCTCGGAAACCTCAGTAATTAGATCAATCAACAAGATTCTACCTCAAGTATACCAAGATCATCACATTGGCAAACATGTTTGCCATGCAAAGAGATACATTATCAGAATCTGGGAATTAATGTATGATGAGGGTAAAGGAATGCATGTTAATTGTTCTATGCCTCATGGAGGATGTTCTCGCATTTTCAATAGTATGCTTATGGAGAACACTACTCTGGAGGGCAGAAGAGGAGGACACTCAAGCTGACTGAATACTTGGAGTTTTCTGTTACTTGCAACTCATGTCACTTAAATAATGTTCACAGTTTGTTCTAGTAATTAATTTACTTATTTTGTAACATGTAAATGTGGTTAAAAGTTAAAGTAGCTAGAATGATAAGTCAAATGTCATCAGGGATGGTACCAATAGCCAATGGTAAGATACACATTTAAGTAGCTACACTTATCAAATAAGTTTTAATCTGTTGATATTCTACTTATTATTTATTTTGGTTTTTCAAGAATCTACTTATTATTTTATTTGGTTTTTGCACTTTTCCTGGAACTCACTCTCTAGCCCCAGCTGGCCTCAAACTCACAGAGACCTGCCTGGCTCTGCCTCCTGAGTGCTAGGATTAAAGGTGCGTGCCACCACTGTCTGGCTTCAATTTGTTGATATTTTAAAAGATAAAGTTAACGGTGAGATTAAACTTGTTTTAAAATTTTTCAAAGATTGATGAAAATTATTTACTAAAAGAGCCATTAATTCATATTGTTATCTATATTACTTTTGAGTTAGTGATAACATTAGAATGAACAATGACAGTTAACATTAACCCATTGTCCAAAGTATTTTAAATGAACTGTCCTCTGTAACACCTTAAACAACAAGGTAATATAGCTATCAGTGTTTATGTTTTACAAGTCAGAAAACCAAAGGTCACTGTAATCTTGTCCATTATTATTAGCATATTTAATTGGCAGTGACTCCAGATTGGGACTCTGATTTTATCATCTATTTTAGGGAAGTGTGCTAGAATAGCATTATTATAGAAGCATATTTCCATTTTTGATTACTACTTGGATGATTTTAGATTTTCTTCCTAATGATCTGAGACAATGCTGTTACTAATTTGAATCATGATACTAGTTTGTCAGTGTGTATTGACTCCTTAAGTATTCCAGATAATCTATGAATTTATTTAATACTAAGTAAGTCTGGCATCAATTCTCAGGTTGATAGCATTTTATTCTAAATATATATAATATAATTAGCAGTTTCAGGCTAATTTTAGGATTATATGGCCAAGGAATATCAGAAGTAGCTAAGTCAGTCCCTTGGTAATGATCTTGCCTTAATCAGTATTTACCTGATGACCACCGGTAGAGCAGGAGAGGACACGATCTTGGAAGAATGCTTTTGGTTCTTTCTTGTATTTAGATATAGCATATAAAAATCTATTTCCCATACATGAAGTACACCATAAATTATTTTAATAATTATTTTAGAGTTAGGTCATATTCATAAATTAGAACAAAACCTTTGGATTTACTAGTGTGGTATTTGTGTGATATTGCTATCTTTAAAACTGAGACTTTAAGAACATTGATACACAGATATCATAAATTAATTTATCTTATTTCCATATTCAATGACCATTAAATTTTCAGTCCAAAAGGATTTTTTTTCTTTTAAAAGATTTATTTATGTTTTTTTTTTTTTTTTTCTGATGTGTTAGAGCTTTCTCTGCATGTATGTAAGTGCACTACTTTGGTGCCTGGTCCCTGCAGAGATCAGAAGAGATTTGATCCCTTGGAACTGGTTGGTTGTGAACTGCCAGGTGGATGCTAAGAACAGAACCCAGATCCTCCGCAAAAACATCCAGTACTCTAAGCCTCGGTGTTGTCTCAATGAACCTCTCAAAATGATTTTGAACTGATCATTATTAATGAAAGAAAAAAAACATTATACAGGAAGAAGCTCGATTAATTGAAATTAAAATAATTATACTTAAAATTACTTATTTTGTGATTTTTGTGTGTCTTGCCTGATTATTCTTTTGTATCAGCAATTATTTCTTCATTTCTTACCTTCTTCAGCATAATGCCACTGGAATGTTGTAGTGACAAGTCTAGACACTAGTATTGATGATATTGAGAGAGGAAACATACTATCATATGTTCACCATATATCAATATGCTATATATTATTTTTGATAGTTTTTATAGTTATGTAAAATATACCCATTATTGCTTTGCCAAGCTTGATACAACATCCCCCTACATTTTTCTACTTATTTGTGAGAAAGAATATTATATAGTACTGCTGAAAATTCCATACTAGTATTACCTGCTGTTTTTGATTGTTGTTGTTTCAAAACAACATTTTTCTGAGACATTTTCATACCAAAAGATGATAATAGGTATTTCATTTATCCAGTTTAGGACAGCTAATATCACTATTCTCCTAGATTCTAGTTTCATAAACATCAACAGTCCCCTCTCTTGTAGTCATGAATTTCTTTTCTGCTACGATGACAGGTGTTTGACAATGATCTGAGAAACTTGGTGTTAAACATGACAAATAATTTTGTTTTCCTTCTTCTCCAATGAATTGAGAAGACAGATGTGGTGGCACACACCTGTAACTCCAGCACTTTGGAGGTGGAGCCAGGAAGACATGAGGTGACAGATCATCCTCAGCTAGCTGGAGACCCCTTTTGGGCTACAAGAAACTTTCTCTCAAAAACAAAGAACTAACTAAACAAATAAAAGTCTTCATTTTTTTAATTAAGTCTTTTCTTATAGGTTACATCCTAATCACAGTTTCCTCTCGCTCCACTTCCCTCCTCCCCTAGATCCACTCCTCCATTTCCCTTCAGAAAAGAGCATGCCTCTAAGGACTATCAACGAGCCAGGCATAAGAAATAAAAACAAGACTAGGCAAAACCCTTCATAACAAGGCTGGACATGGCAAACCAATAGGAGGAAAAGATCTCAAGAGCAGGCCAAAAAGTCGGAGATACCCGACTTCCACTGTGAGGAGTCAGAACACCAGTCTACATGACCATAATGTATATGCAGTAACCTAGCTCTGAGATTGCGGCTTCAGTCTCTGTAAGCCCCATTTAGTTAATTTGGGGGGACATGTTCCTCTGGTGTCCTTGACTCCTCTGCCTCCAACAATCCTTCCTCCCCCTCTTCAGCAGGATTCCCTGAGCTCTGTCTAGTATTTGGCGGTGCGTATCCATCTGTTCTCATCAGCAGCCAGAGGAAGCTTCTCTGGCGATTGAGGTAGACATCTGTCTATGAGTATAACAGAATATCATTAGGAATCATTTCATTGACTAGTACTTTTTTTTGTTTTATTTTGGTTTTTTTGTTTGTTTGTTTTTTAATTTTTTTTTTGATGTTTTGTTTTGTTTTCATCACTAGTGTTTGGTACCATCCTAGGTCTCTGAACTATCCAGCCTCTGGTTCCTGGTCATCTAGGCGAGGTCAGGTCTGGGCTCCCTCCAGTGGCATGGGCCTCAAGTTGGACGAGTCATTGGAGGGTAGGTAGGTCACTCTCACAAGTTCTGGGCTATCTTTACCCCAGGATATCTTGCAGGCAGGAACCACTGTAGGTCGAAGGTTTTCTGACTGAGTTGAGGTCCTCGTCCCACCACTGGAAGCCTTGTCTGGTTACAGAAGTGGCCGGTTCAGGCTCCTTATCCTCCTTCACTGGAGTCACCCTTGTAGATTCCAGGGAGTTTCCATCACACTAGGTTCCTCTCGCCCCTCATGCCTCCCAGTTCCAGTCTTCTCTCCCAGCGCTCTTTCCTCCAACCTCCCCACCTGCCTTGGATCTCTCCTGTTTTCACCACACCTGACCCTAGTCCACCTGCAAAATCGATTTTACTCCCCCTTCCTTGAGAGATCCATGTATCCCCCCTATAGTCTTCCTTGTTACTTAGCTCGTCTGGGTCTGTAGCAAGATTATCGTTTACTTTATACCTAATATCCACTTATAAGTTAAGTAGGTATCATATTTGTCCAAAAGTCTTTAAATGGATCCTTTTAGGACTGAGCGATGGCTCAGTGGTCAGGAGTAGTTTTGCTCTTGCAGAGGACTCTCATTCCCAGCATTAACATCCACTCCAGTTCTAGGTGATCTGATGCCCTCTTCTGGTTTTGGTAGGTACTGCACACACACGGTACACAAAGATTCAGTCAGTCACTCATTCATACACATAAAATAAATTTAAACATTCTAAGAATGGCTTTATCCCTGGACCTATATGATGTAATGCATTTTCTCCCACTGAGATATTTCACTTCTCTCTTTAGTCCTGACAACTTGGGTGCCATTCCACCAATCACAATACATCCATTATTTGGAGCAAACTGATTTATGCAAATTCTAGTAATTTTATATTATTTTAAATGTTTGATAATGAGATTATTAAGACATCTACAAAATGGGTGAAGATAGGTATGCTTTCTAAATGATTGTGGGGAAAAAAAAGCTTCATAAAATTTAAAAAATGCAGGCTTTTCCTTTGAATGTGAGTCACAGTTGTGAGGCCTGTTTCTGGGGCCCCTGGTAGTGGGACCAGGACTTATACCAGGTACATAAACTGACTTTTTGGAGCCCATTACCTATGGATGGATACCTTGCTCAGCCTTGATGCAGTAGGGAGGGGCTAGGTCCTGCCTCAATTTAGTATACCAGATTTTGTTGACTACCCCTCTGAGGAGTAGATGGAGGGTGGGATGTGGGAAAGGTAGCAGTGGCAGGAGAAGCAGAGGAGGGGGAACTGGAGATAGTATATAAGATGAAAAAAGATAAATTAAAAAAGTAAGTTTAAAAAAAAGTCTAGAGACAAACAAATGAAAAAACAAAAATGCATGCTTTTGATCATTGTTAATGTGTGTTTGCTTTATTTTCAGTGTTTTTGTTTTTTATTTGCATATTTATTCATATTTTCATTGCAATATATGTATAGATACACACATACACTTGAGACAAAATGTCCTTGAATATTATATGGGAGACTTTTTGATGATTAGCTGTGGAATTAAAATGATTATATAAGAAGAAACAATTCATGAATAAATCTTAATAATGGAAATTTAGGTTTCTTAAGGTAAAATTTTTATTTGTTTACTTTGTTACTCTGAATTTATATAGCAGGAAAGGAAATTCATTACAATAAGTATTCATAGTCTGCACACTTATTGTCCCGTGTAGTGTTACTTATGAAAATAAAAGCCAAGTGTGACAAAGAAATTCAACACTCACAGGCTATATGATGAAGTAAAGAGAACTGAGACAAAAATACAAGAAAATGAAATAACTAAGGGAAAACACAATCTTCTCATACACGTTAGTTTTTAATAACTTGTGATTTTTTGTGATTTAAGACAACTCTAAGGAGTGTTAACAAAATATTTAATTATGTTCACTCTTAAGAAATATATTATTAATTTATTCTCTGTAAAATCCATTCTAAAAGCTTTCCCAGGAAATACAGCTACGGTGAAGGAAACATTTAAAAAAATAAATCTTGTAATTTATTCAGCTCCAGGAATGACACAGAAGGACAAAGGATCTTAATTTCTCATACATTGTTCCTTTAATGATCAGTTTAGGGTAATTCACGATAAAATTAGAGAAAATGCTCAATATATTTCATGTTGTCTGTCATAAACCAGTCAATGACATTCGAGAAATGTTACCTTAACTCTTCTTTGTGATCAAAAAGGTGCTCCGGTATCAGGTGTGATCATGGTATGATGATGATGACGACAGGCATCTGTTTGGCTTATTCACTGTACACTGCTGTCCAAGCAAGCCCTTGGTAAATACCCAACGCAGCAAGTGAATGGAAAACAAGTGTATCCACTCATTCAGTCTTCTAATACTTCCTATTAGGCTATTGATGTATTAATTTAGCGGACATAAACATTTGGAAGGTTTACCCATTACATGCGCCTCTCCTCTTTTTAGTAGTATAAAAGTAAAAATAAATTGATTTTCCATGTGATGTGAAAGTGGAAGGGGGAATCCTGTGGGCGGAAGCACATTGAAGGAGGAGGGGCAGGGTAGAGGAAGCTGAGCTGAGGGAGGGGGGCACCAATCAAAACTAAATCGGCCGGGCGGTGGTGGCGCACACCTTTAATCCCAGCACTCGGAGGCAGAGGCAGGCAGATCTCTGTGAGTTCGAAGCCAGCCAGGTCTCCAAAGCGAGTACCAGGAAAGGCACAAAGCTACACAGAGAAACCCTATTGGAGAAATTATTTTGTCTTGAAAAACCAAAAACAAAACAAAACAAAACAAAAAAAAAAACAAAAAAAACAAACGAAACAACAAAAAAAAACTAAATCAGTATAAAATGATTTGACAAGCTAATTAAAAATAAAAGAAATACAAATTAAAAGCAAGTACAGTATACATTCTTGTACTTCAATGTTGGTTCATCTCTATTCTGGGATCATGTATCGTCAACTTTTTGGTTTTTTTTTTTTTTAAGATTTATTTATTATGTATACAGTGTTCTGTCTGCATATACACTAGCACACCAGAAGAGGGCACCAGATCTCATTACAGATAGTTATGAGCCTCCATGTGGTTGCTGGGAATTGAACTCAGGACCTCTGGAAGAGCAGCCAGTGCTCTTAACCTCTGAGCCATCTCTCCAGTCCCGTATCATCAACTCTTACATTATTTTTCTTCATTTCTTTCTTTTTTTCTTTTTATTATTTTTCGAGACAGGTTTTCTCTGTGTAGCTTTGCGCCTTTCCTGGATCTCACTCTCTAGACCAGGCTGGCCTCGAACTCACAAAGATCTGCCTGCTTCTGCTTCCCAAGTGCTGGGATTAAAGGTGTATGCCACCACAGCCTGGCTACATTATTTTTCTTGCATACATATGTGTTTTAATAAATGATTTGGGTTGATAAAATATTTATCTGCAGCAAGGCACATTGCACATAAAAATGAATGGCCTCATACCTTTCATCCAATTACGATTTTTTTCATGATTATTGTAGATTGAGGGCTCTTTAAACAAATAACAATAGTCTCCTTTAAAGCTAAGGTGGGAGAACCAAAAGAGAGCGACTTTCTTTTTCAGCTCTCTGGGGTTGATACTGTGACGTAACTACCATACACCCCTTTGATTTATAGCTCAGAAATTATCATATCACTTCTTAATGTTTAGAAGAGTCTACATTCAAAAGCACTGAGATTTGATAGGGTTGGAAAGATGCTTCAGGGAAGAAACTGCCTGATAGGCAAACAAAAGGACTTAAGGTCAGATAGATCTCAGGTACCCACTTAAAAGCTCATCACTGGTGGAGAGGGTAGAGAGCAGAGACAACTGGATGCCTGAAGATCATTGGCTATGATTAGCAAAAACCAAGATCTCTAGTTTCAATATTATACCTAAACTTAACAAAGTATGCCATACTTAATAAGTGTAGAACACACTCAAGATTCCCAAAGTCACCCTCTAACACACACACACACACACACACACACACACACACACACATACACACACACACTCTTTCTTGGATGTTATATTCCTTTTCTTTTTTCCCTCAGACACTCTTCTCTGTATTTTATTTATATTTTCATATATATCAGCTTTCTGAGAAGCTAAAGATACATCCTATGCCTCTCCAGTTTTCATGATGATTTTTATATAGTTTTCTGATTCATAGGTATTAAAAGACTTACATTTTTACATAATCAATTCATTATAGAATAACAGAAAAGCACCTACCTATTCATACTTGTATTCTCCATACTTACATGTCGCAAGAGATGATAATATTGTGTGAAAAATAAGGCAAATAAACCATGCAGTGTCCATGATATAGTGTTCAATTTGTGAAGATTGTATTTGCAAAATAATATTTGAAGATCCCAAGTTTTAATGCATCCAAAGAAATAAAAATGAGTACATATGGGTTGCCTCTGGATGAACTAGAATAAGAAACTGTATTTTTTTATGGTGTTCATAGATCAGATCCCATTCTTGTTCATAACATACATAGTAATCAGACTTGTGATTATCTAGAGGATGGGGTAGAAGGCCTGAGCAGGAGCCCAGGCTCCTGCTAACTCAAAAGCCCCTCCAACTCTTGAAAGTATCAAGAGCACTGAAATATTTCTGCCACTTAGTTTTGCTACCACGATATTAGACCCTCCAGTAAATATACAAGGACTTTTACCAGATAATATGAGACACCAAGCAGAAAGGTTATGAGGAAAGAATTTCTGCTCTTAATTGTAGCAGGATTTCTTTTGGGCCACCAACCAGCTCCTAAATAAAGACATGGAGACTTAATACTAGGGATGAATGCTTGGCCTTTGTTTATGCTTGTCCTACTAGCTTGTATAATTTAATTTAGCCATTTCTCTTCATCTATGTTTTGCCTTGGAACTTTCATCTTTCTTTAACTTTGTAAGTTCTACTCCATGTCTGGCTCACTGGCAGATGCCTGGCTGACTCGGCCCTGGTGTCTCCCTCTTTTTCTCCCTCATTCTCTTGAGCCTGGATTTCTCCTCCTACTTATTCTCTCTGCCCACCAGCCCCTGCTATCCCTCCTCTGCCCAGCTATTGTCCATTCAGCTTTTTATTAGACCTTAGGCAGACAAGGTGAAACAAATGCAACACATCTTTACATAATTAAACAAACGCAGCAGAAACAAACGTAAGACATCTTTGGATAGTTAAAATAGCATTCCACAACACCTAATAGGTTCTCAGAGTCAGTTAATTCTGCTCCTTGGTCAAAAGTGATGTCCCCCAGTTTCCTTCCTTCCTAGTTTGCTGCTGTCTTCTCTTGAAGGAATATTCTCAGATGACTGGTACACTGTGAAATTATACTCAGGGAAAAATCTCTCATTGAGAAACTGAAGTCTAAATCCAGGTTATTTCACTTGTGCACAATGGAAGATTAAGTGGAACAAAGTGAGTAAATTGGCTTGGTGGATGAACACTTAGCATAGTGAATTTGGGGGATAGAACAACCTTCAGATCCCTACAACACACACCATACTGATAGTGCTACTATATGTCCTTGTCTCTTAAAACAGTTAGCTTTGGTTTTATGTGAGCACTCAAACAATCTTTTGTTTTCCTTGTTTCTCCCTCAACACCCTAATACTTTGTCTATTCATTTTTTTATGCTATTTACTTCAGCTTTTCCAGAGACAATGAAAAATATTATCACCTTTGAAGTTATTTACAAAACAATTTAACAGCCCACTGTTCACTAATAGTGTTATTTTCCCCCAAAGGACAATAAACACATTTTTCTTAGTATTCATAGAATCACAGCTTTCACACCACAGTATTCTCATATTAGCTTACATTGATTAGTTATTCTAGATATCATCTTGAAAGTTATGTTATCTGACCTTTAAAAACTCTCTGTGTTATTTGTATACAATTCATAGTATCTGACTAAAAGTTAATGCATTAGTACTGTAGTCTCTGGACCATGGACGTCATTTTACATAACACGTACTTTGAAATATGCAAAAGCAGGGTCAAGCTTCTTGTGTCCTTTGTGTCCTTTGTGTCTTCTTTTACATTTGAACTAAAAAGTGTCAAGGCTGGCTGTCTAGGTTCATATTGATTATGCAGATTATATTGATCAGTTTTTAATCATTAATACTTTTAACTGCCTCAGCATCCAGAAGAAAAAGCTAGCTGCAGGCCTTAATATTTTGGTAGAGCTGTCATAGGAGAAATTTAGTACAAATTATATCTTTGTTACATAAGTAAATAAGTTAACTTATATGTTCATACATTTGAAGACACCAACATCTGTTCAGAATAAAAAATGAAACCTCTTTTCATTTATGCCCTATTTCTAAACGTAATACTCTTGGGAAAAAATTTGATTTTAGACTTATTACTCTAAATGGCTTGACTTCATGTGTATAATGACTAAATCTGAAAATAAATATTTATTATTGTAGAAAAGATAATGTTATCTCAACAATTACTAACCCACAACTAGTATATCACTTCACCTAGCCTTTCTAATCTTTCAGAACTATATTCCAGGCTATAAATTTTTTTTTGGTCAAAGATAAATCATACATAAAAGATAGAGAGAATGCCCATTTGTATAGTTGTCAGAGGGCATAAAACATTTGAGTAATAAAAGTAGCTCAATTTTAATGTGAGCATTGTTTCTTTGATTGAGATACATATTTTTAATTTTTATTTTTTAAATTACACTCATGATATTCATTAATTATACTCATGATATTAATCACATTTGTGGTATTCATAGATTGCATTCACAGTATTCATTCAATTATATATATTTAAATGCCGAATGTCATTTATTGAAGGAAGGAGGAGGTCTTAAATACAGGCTTACAGCACAGTGGGAGAACCCCAGAGTGCAGAAGTTTGCTACTGATGTTTTAAAATCTGGCGTCTAAGCTGTTAACACCCATTATTCAGGATACACAGACAAGGAACTTCCCTTAAGCATTCAGGAGGGTGGAACTTGGCAGGGAATTAGCATAAGAAGGATATCGAGGTCAAGGTCCGCAAGCAAGGCAACAGTTACCCAAAATGGGGGTCAGGGACCTACAGGTCCCACTTTTATTAAAAAAATGAGCTTCTGACTTGGGTTGCATGGGACGTCAGCAGGTCACCTTACCCATCATGGAGATGCCTGCCCAGGCCACACAGGTGCTCTGTCTTAGGTTGGTGAGTGCCCCCCAGGCAGTACCCATCTCTGAATACTCATTATCATACAGGTTCAATCGTGTGTGAGCTGCAGAGTTAACTGCTGCCGAAGATCTCAAAGTGGCACTGGGTTTGCAATTTGTGTCTTCGACACAGAAAAGATGAGCAGAGGTCCTATCTCACCCATAACCAGTAGGCTAAAGACAACTGAGCCATTCCCTTCCTTAACAAGCCGTACTGTACGTTGGAGTCCTTGTAAGATAGTATCTCCAAAGCAACTGGAACTTGAGTTTATAAATTTAAAATTTTCAAAGTCAATTGAGATGTATATAACTACTGAATTAAATTTATCATGCCCAATAGAATGGAAGATTAACTAACTGTGGTAGCTACTTTTGTTGCCAGGGTCTCCATTGTGTTAGCTGTAGTAAGCAATTATGAAATGGTAATCCCAGAAACAGTAGCAGTGGTAGCCGCCATTGCTATAACAGCAACAGTGTCAGCAGCAATGTCAAATTCTCTTCTGGAGTGTGTGGACATCCACTGGCATGGATAAAACTCCAGTAACAAGAACCGCCAAGGCCCATTTTTCTTGATCCCAGCAGGACTTTAGCTGGCAGCTCTTCTGGAGAATCCAATCTCATGGCTACAGTTCCTAGGCTTACATTAATGACTGCCAAAGCTGGCCATATTGGGCTCTCAATCTCCATTGGCATCAGAAGGGTAGATTTTTTTCATGAAGACCCATTAGGTCTCTGTCATGTTGGGCATCAGCAGCAGTCACAGGGCACATTCAGTGCTCAGGAATCCAAAGAGGAACCTCATTGTCCTGAGGAAAGGCATAAACAGAACCCCGGGGCCACACCAACACTAGATCAGGTCTCCTCCACGTGCTAGTAGAAAGATCCTTCCATCACTCCAGAGGGTGGTTTGCAACAGGAACCCTCCAGTGCTTATCTGCATTGGATCCTCCAGCAGAATCCACCGATGAAAAAATTTAAAATATATAAAACAAGGTAAAGAATAGAATGTGGAGAGGAATGATGAGTCCCTAGTTCTCCCATTTTTCACTTTAGTAAAATGTTTATTTGTTTAATATTTCAAATTTTTCTTTTCTTTTTATTTATTTTTTAATTGCTTAAAATTAATTACTTTATTTATTTTTGTATTATCAGCTTGATACAGTATGTATTCTTATCTTAATAGTGAGATGTTTCATTGAGGCTTGCTCAGTAATTGAGTAAAACCGAAATTTATTATAAGCCACAGTTGTCCTAGGGACCTCCATGCTATCTATAAATATAGCCCTCATGGGTTGTAGTTTGATTGTTCTTTATTTTATATCTAGAATCCACTTATGAGTGAGTACATACCATGTTTGTCTTTCTGGGTTTGGGTTACCTCACTCAGGATGATTTTTTCTAGTTCCATCCATTTGCCTGCAAATTTCATGCTTTCATTGTTTTTCTTTGCTGAGTAGTACTCCATCGTGTATATGTACCACATTTTCTTCATCCATTCTTTAGTTGACAGGCATCTAGGTTGTTTCCAGGTTCTAGCTATCACAAATAGTGCTGCTATGAACATAGTTGAGCATGTATCTTTATGGTATGAATCAGCATTCCTTGGGTATATGCCCAAGAGTGGTATGGCTGGGTCTTGAGGTAGTTCAATTCCTAATTTTTTGAGAAACCACCATACTGATTTCCACAGTGGTTGTACAAGCTTGCATTCCCACCAACAGTGGAGGAGTGTTCCCTTTGCTCCACATTCTCTCCAACACTGAATGTCATTGGTGGAGATACATTTTAATGATGTTCAACCATAGCAATTCCAAATACATTTCCCCCTTTTCCTTTCTCCTTTCTCTTACCTCCCTTGAAAGCCCACTCGAATGGCTCTTCCTCATTCCCTAACCTCTGTGAGTATTTCAAATGAAGTATGTGGCTCTAATGTTCAAAGCTAATATCCTCAAATGAGACGAAACATGTGGCGCTCGTATTTCTGGGTCTGGGTTAGTTCATTCATGATGATGTTCCAAGTTCCAGCCACTTATC
Source organism: Peromyscus leucopus (assembly GCF_004664715.2). NCBI lineage: Eukaryota > Metazoa > Chordata > Mammalia > Rodentia > Cricetidae > Peromyscus > Peromyscus leucopus. Next base: position 35,371,482 of record NC_051077.1, on the reverse strand, counting down.
TGGAAATTCTAAAACTTCCTTGTTCTTAACGTCTGAGGATTACTTCACTGTCTAAATAAACCTTATTTTCATTATACATTTCCATGTTGATAGACATCTAGCCTGCATTCACTCCCTAGCTACTGTGAACAGAGCAGCAAAGGAATTTAAGGGTATGGTCCCTACAGTATGGAGAAAGCTACAGAAGATGGTCATACATCCAAAAACACAGAGCCAGCACTAATTGGACTAGATGAGTTTATTTAATATGAGGACACAAAGTTGGGTGAGTATAGAATGGGGGATAAGTGGAGGAGAAGTTGGGAAGAGGGATAAAGATGATCAAAGTGCCACATATGAAATTCTCAGAGAAATAACAAAATACGTATTAAAACAGAAAACATCCTGAATTGAGACTATATATAAAATTAACTGAAAATTTGTTTTTTCTGTATTATTGTAAATCAGCCTCTGTTGACAAGAATGTATATTTTTGTATTCATGTATATAATACATACACATATATATTTATTTCTTACTATATTATAGTCTATATTGTTAATGGCAACTAAATATTTGAATTTATGAAAAATAAAATTATGAAATTTGGACAAAAATGTGTTACCCTATTTTATTTTTCAAGAAGCATATTTTAGTAGTGTGATACTTTCTTCAAACAAACTTTCTGTGTACCTATGATTGTTAGCAGTCTTAGGAAAAATCTAGTAGAGTGATGGAATTAAATCCTTTTGATTCTTCTCTGGCATTCTGACTTTGTGCTGATTGATCTGGCCTAGCCACCTATACATGATATTAAAAAAAGTCATGTAATAATGCCATATCATGGAAATGATTAATATGTAAATATAATGTATGTATGTGTTTCCCATTGTCTGTCATTTGTTTCCAACTTTGCTAACCTGGGGAAATCAGAAGATTCAAATAAAAATTAACACCTCCAGGAGAGTTTGGCATGAGCAGATAATTAGAGCAGCTGTCGTCACACTGAACATGCCATTAATAAGGTTAGAAATGGATAACGTAGTATTTAAGACTCACACAAGGTTAGCAATGGATAATGTAGTATTCAAGACTCATTCCCCTCCAAGAGGAGCTAGAAAATAGTAAAAATGGAGTGAGAAAACCATGACAGGGTTTCTTTCTGTACCTTTCAGGACTTTTCTTCTTTTTCAGTCTTTTAATATTTTTTACTTTGGTCCTAGTAATATTAATATGAAAATAATTTCATTTTTAATCCCTGAATATGCTTTGAAGTATTTCCAATAATTTAAATGAAATAAATAGTTACAAGTGTATAAATGAAACTGTGGTGGGTTTTAAGAAATGTAGTCCAACTGATACTAACAGGATAATCAGAGAAGATTATGCAAGAAAATTACTGCAGTATAAAACTTTTACAAATACTTTAAAATATGCTAGTAAATGTACATCACATGGTATGCCAGAACACATAACTCAAAATGCTACTTCGGGAAAAATTCTCAAAGATACTAGGAATTTTAAAGTAGAGGTAGTAAAATCTTTCACAAACTATAAGTTACTTTTGCTAGTAGTCCATATGTTGCTTTAAATAAATATACATTTCTTTATTTAATACTGTATTTACATTCTTTACTCCCTTCCTCTACCTCTAACTCTGTCTATATCCATCCCTTTCAAATTCATGACCTTTTTTTCATACATTTACTTCTTGTCAAGTTAATTTAATATTGCTTACTTAGTACTTGCTTTTAAGACTGAGTACTTGGGATTGGAGAAGATTGATTCTCACGATTTTGAAGGCTATCTAAGTTATCTTTCTATTGCTGTGATAAACACCTTTACAAAAACTGAGTTTAATGGGAGTGTGTTTATTTGGCTTGAAAGTTACAAACCAGTGAGGGCCATTTAGGCAGGAACCATGAGACAGGAACTAATGCAGAGACCGTGAGGGTATTCTGCCTATTGGCTTTGCTGTCTATGGTTCAGTCTGCTTCGTTTTGTTATAAATTAGGACCACATGGCTAGAGGTGGGACAACCAGCAGTGGACAGTGCTCTCCCACAAGAATCATTAGTCAAGAAAATGCCTCACCTCACAATGTGGAAAAAAAAAAAAAAAAAAAAAAAAAAAAAAAAACTGATTACAGGCCAGTCTGATTGGTTTCATTGTATCAATTGATGTTCCCTTTTTCCATAGCTTGTGTCAAGTTAATAACAACAAAAACAACAACACAATCAGCACAATAGACATTGGTTGTCTGTAGCTCTTCATGTAGGGCTTGGACAATGTGAAAATTCACCCATTAATAACGAAATACCAATAGTGTTGTCATTTTTCAGATCTAGTTTAGGTAACCATATTGTTGAGACTTTATGACTGTAACTTCTATATTATATTTAGAAGACCTTATGTCACACAAGAGGTCCTGGTCCTTTGACTCCTAAAATCTTTCCTATACTTTTTTTTGTATTTGTTGCTTGTGCATTTGTAAAAAAACAAATTATAAATTATAATGATGAAATACATATGTGCATAAACAAGCAATATGGTTACTAAGAAAATCATTAAATCATGTTGATACATTGCCAAGAAATTCCAACTCATATAATTTAACATAAAAATATTTTATATTCATGCATATTAATTATGTAAAATGATTTGTAGAGACAATACTAACCAAGTCTATTTATATTAATATTCCTATTTAGTGCTTGAGAATAATTCATGTGCATTTAAAATTAAATATATTAGTAAAAGCATAAGGTGATATATATATATAAAGTATTTATTAAAACTTTATGTATAACACACAATTATAAGGTAAAGTTGTTTTAAATTTAAAATGTTTTTCATATAATATATTCTGATTATAGTTTCTCCTCTCCAAAATCCTTCCAGAGCTTCCCATATCCTACCCACCCAAATATACCTTTCTTGGGCTCTCTCTTTTTTTTTTTAATTATTTAACTTTATTTTATGTGCATTAGTGTGAGAGCATCAGATTCCCTAGAACTGGAGCTACAGACAGTTGTGAGCTGCCATGTGGGTGCTGGGAATTGAACCCGGGTCCTCTGGAAGAGGAGCCAGTGCTCTTAACCGCTGAGCCATTTCTCCAGCCCCGGGCTCTCTCTTATTAGAAAACAAAGAGGCATCTAAAGAGAAAAAGAGAAAAAATTATAAGGAAAAATAAAAACAAATCAGGAAACCTAAATAAGACAAAACAAACAAGCAAGAAAATAGAATTAAAGAGAAACTACAGGAAGGAAATATAGAGGAAGAGACACAGACACTCACATGCAGAGAAATTCCACAAAGACATTACATTGGAAACCATACATATAAACCAAAGACCTGTAGGAAAAGAAAAATTCCAAGGCACGGCATTATGAGATAACAAATAGATAAGAACAAAAACACACCATTGAGTTCCTTCTGTGTTGTCCTTGTCCCACTTGACCTGGAACCTCCCCTTGAGTGTGGTTTATTTACCCAGGTTTCCTTTTTTTGATCAGTTTTCAGTGGGAGACAGCTGCCGGGCTAAGGACAGGGTCTTGAGTCCTCTTCTCCTTTCAGTGCTTGAACACCATCTGGCTTAGACCAGTGCAGGCCCTGTGCATGCTGCCACAGTCATTGTGAGCTCATATGAGCTCCAGGCATGTTGTGTCTAGATGGCCTTGTTTCCTTAGCGTTTTCCATCCTCCCTTTGCTCTTAAAATCTTCCTCCTCCTTCTTCTTCTCCTTCTTCTTCTTCTGCAGAGTTCCCTGAGCCCTGAGGTGAAGTATTTGATGGAGACATCCCATCTTGGACTCATTGTTTCAAGGTCTCTCACTGTGCACTGTGCCCAGCTGTGGGTCTCTCCATTTATTTCCTTATACGATGGGTGGAAGCTTCCCTGATGGTGGCGGAGTAAGACATTTATGAGGAAAGCATATTGTCAGTAGAAGTCATTTTATTGCTATGTTCCTTTAGTGACAGAGTAGAATTTGGTTTTCCCCTAGAACCATGGCCCATGTAGTCTCAGGTTTCATTTGGTAGAGAGAGTTGTAATTAAAATTTATCCACTTCCCTGCTTCTTCTTTTTATGATCAGCTGCATTACATCATGTATCATGGTTCTAAAGTCGAAATTTAGAACCTTTCCTTCAGAAATTATTTCTGTCAAGGATCTGACATTGTAATTTATAATATATGTAAGTGTGTGTGTGTGTGTGTATTCTTTAAAAAAATAAAAATATTCTTTATTTATGTTTCATTGAAGAAATTCTTGTTTACTTGCCACACCACATCAGTTAGTTTATTTATCAAAAACTAGTTTAACTGATACATAGTAATCTGTGATTTGGCTAAGTTTCGTTTCCTAATGTGAAAAAGTGGCACTAATAATAGTTCATAAATGTGTTCTCTTTACATAAAAAATGCTTTATACAAGATATTTTGATCATATTCTTTCCCTTACACCAGACACTTCCTGCCTCCCTAACTACCCAACTTCATGTTCTTTCTCTCCATAACAAATCCAAAAACTTTTAAAGCTGCAAAAACTGCCAAAATGAAATAAAAGCCATGCAAAAAAATAGACATGAAGTCTATTTGGTATTGCCCCATAAATTACCCCTTGCCATAGGGCCTGAACTGAAATATCAACCATATTGGTTGATATATGGTGTCACTCCATTAAAGAAAACTGATTTTCCCTTTCCAAACAAGTATCAGATACAGACAGCGTCTTGGTCTGTTTTGGGACTTTCTGTCCACTTCATTTTCTGGGTGCTTGAATTTGTCTGACTTGAACTTCAGGAAGTCTTGTGCATACTGTAATGTTCTCTGTGAGCTCCTCATGCTTCTGTATTCAGAAGGAAGAAGCTATTTCCAAGAGCCATCAACACCCTGGATCCTATGATCTTTCTACCTCCTCTTCAGCATAGATCCTGAGCCTTGAGGGGAGGGATTTAACTAAAATACCATGATTAGGAATGAGTGCTTGAAGTCTCTCACTCTATACATGGTCCAGCTGTGGATCTCTGTGTTAGTTCCCATATACTGCAAAAATACACCTCTCTGATGAGGGCTGAGTGATGCACTGACCTATAAGTATAGTACAGCAATATGCCATCAGGCTTAATATCATTGCTATGCACCTTTAACAGGTTTCCCTGTAAGGCAATTGATATAACTACACTCAGGTTCTGGCCACTCCAGCAATACTAGGAATAGGTTTCCTTTCATGGGGTTGGAACCTATTCCCCATGCTGAGTTGCCTCACCCAGCTTTGATGCAGGGGGAGGAGCTTTGTCGTGCCTCAACTTTATGTGCTATGTTGTGTTGGAGCTTATGGGAGGCCTGTCCCTTTCTGAACAGAGATGGAGGAAGATTGGAAAAGAATGGGTTGATGGGATGTCAGTGGGAGGGGATGAGAGTAGAGGAGGGAAGGGTAACTGTGGTCAGTATGTAAAATAAATGAAAATTTTAATTAATAAAAAATCAAAGATAATGATGACAATAGTAATAATAATAAATTATTAGTTATTTCCATAATATTTATGCCACTAGCACACTAGTGTATCTTACAGGCAGGTCACTGTTGTAGGCCATAGGGTTGGTACCTGGATGATACAGATAATTGCTTTTCTTAAAAGTACCTTCTAGTCCCATGAGTGTTTTAGGACAGGTGAACCTTCTAATTAGACACCAGCTTAACTTCTCCATGTTCAATGACTTAAGTAAATTGTAAGTCCAGAAACAAGGCTTAACCACAAAGTTGTGGAGGGTAACCAATAGCTTTGAAAATACCCTGGGACCCCTTGGCCAATGACTTAACAATATGTCATAAATTTCTGTCACTGGTCGTTTTCCTGAGTGGCATAAGATGTCTAGTGATGGTGTTGTCTCCTCCATTATTTGGTAACTCCATTTAATTTCATTTCAGATATGTTCATATTTTAAGAGGTATCTAAAGTAGTAGGTTTCCATAGGGCTTTTAGAAAGACCTTCAGTGTTATTTGCCCCTCATCATACTCCCTCCTTCATCCTGCCCTCCCATTCCCCTTCCTAGTCAATCTTCTATTTCAGCTTTCCCTTTTATTTCTCCATAGCATTATAGTCTATTTCCCCTTCCTCGGAATCGATTATGCCCACCTCTCTCCGTCACTTACTAGCTACCTTACCTCTATAGTTATCCTAATTGTAGAATGCATATCTAAGGTTTATAGTCTAGTATCCACACACAGGAAAAATAATCAATATTTGTCCTTTTGTATCTGGTTGCCACAGACAGTATGATTGTTGCCAGCTCCAATCCTCTACCTAAAAAAAAAAAAAAAAAAATGCCCTTTTTTTCCAAAGGTATTTTAAGAATGAATCAAAAGATGAAATGTAGAAAACCTTTCCACATTGTGTGAATTTTAATACATTCCTATGATATTTTACTAAATACTTACATTTTCAACTCCATAGATCTAATTTATGTGAGAATATTTTATTTCTTCCTTTGGGGATTTTACTGAAAGGCAGTTGCTTTTTTGAAAGGCAATTGCCTTAGACTTGATTGGAGCTCATCAAAAATATTTATTTACCAATTAACAGCGTCTTAATACTCAAAGACAATACTTTTGTTTCTCTCTCTCTCTCTAACACATATACAAACATAGAAAGTAAGAGATGTACTGCACTTCTTTTTCTGAATATACAATTCTACCTTTTAAAAAGAATTATTATTTGAAACACTTGAAGTTTTGTGAGAATCAATAGGAAGTGACAATTTCTCTGAGTTTTCTTATATTATATAACCCATAACTGGGGCAATGATGATACCAATGGAAATATAGACATATGAAATAAGATTTATTTTATTTTTTGATGAATAATAAATTTGGGTATTATAAGTACAAAGTGGAGATTATGTTCATACCTAGCTATATATTTATACTTCTATATTGCTGTGGATGATTGATTGATAAATAAAGTGCTGATTGGCTAGTAGCCAGGCAGGAAGTATAGGCGAGACAAGGAGAGAGGAGAATTCTGGGAAGTGGAAGGCTGAGTTAAGAGATGATGCCAGCCACTGCCACCAGAAGAAGCAGATGTTAAGATACTGGTAAGCCACGAGCCACGTGGCAAGGTATAGATTTATAGAAATGGGTTGACTTAAGATATAAGAACTAGATAGCATGAAGCCTGCTACGGCCATAGTTTATAGGTAATATAAGCATCTGAGTGATTATTTTATAAGTGGGCTGTGGGACTGCAAGGGCTTGGTGGGACCCGGAGAGAAACTCTCCAGCTACACTATATCATTTTCTATATTTCTTTATTTATATCTTTGCTTTGCTATATCTATATATATATCTAATCTACCTACATAGATACACCTATGTATTAACGTGGTATTTTGTCAAGATGTTAAAGTGAAAATATTAGGAAGGTATTTATAAATAACCCTGGAGCACAGAATAGCAGACTGAATAATCCATATTTAAATATACTATATCCTTGAATAAATTCAATTATCAGTCAGAGATTTGCATCACCCTGTTATAATATTTGCTATATTGATAAGAATACAACACTGTTTCTTCATCTGCGGACTGTTATCATCTTCCAAGATGCAGTGTGTCACAGTTATCAGACCCTGAGTACACAGGATTCAGGTTTGGTGAATTCTTGCCGTGTGCCATACATGTCTCTTACCTTGCTGTTTTTATTTAAACTCCACAAGAGAACTCTATGTTATGTGCTGTCATTTCCTTCAGCTTACAGAAAATGTAGCAATGCTGATGTCCATATAGTTGGTAGCAAGAGATCCTGAACAGACTCTAACCTATCAGTGACTAAGATGACAATCATGTAGAATGTTCTAGGAAAGTGAAAAGGTAAAAAGCAAAAACAATTAGGGAAGTCTTAGCATCACTGGAACTACTGCATTGGATGAATAAAAGAACATTCATTGTGATATAGTCCTGAAGTGAATGATGTGAATCCCAGGAAGACCACTGACTAGACAAAAGAGAAAAATTATCAGAACACTTAGGTTTGAAACCATGATATAAGTTACGTTGCCTAAGGAGATGTAATTTGTTTTCAAAGAGTGTCATAACAATTCCCACTCTTTGGATACTTAAACCTCTAGTCAAATAAGAAATAATTGGCCCCAGAATTAAACATGATAACAACGTTTCAATTATAATATATATCAAAATAATTAAAAAAATTATAAATACCCAGCAACATTAGCCATTTACCAGTTGATTACACATAAAATATTATTTTCCACTACATTTTCACACCATAGAGATAGCAAATACTTGCAGAATTATCTTTCACGTTTATAATGCCAGAAGTGTCAGCCATTTTACACTTGCTGCTCACTACATATTTATAATTAAACATGCATAACATAGTCTGTTAGTTTGTTGTTTTTAAAGATTCTATAAATGTACTAACATTTCCATTTGTTTAGGCATATATATTTTTCTCTCACACAAGAACTGTGTTAAAATGCAAGCTTTTCAGGAATCATTGATTCACTGATTAGTCAATCTGGCTTCCATTCAATCAACAGGTTTCAAAGTACATGTTTTGTCACTCTTTCAAGAGAATCAATAAGCAATTCTCTGTTCTTTCTATCTCATTATGGGACTTATTCTCTACTATATCCTTCCTATCACTGTTATTTCTTCTGCTCAAAAATAGTTTCTTAGCCTTTCGTTCCCCCATAAGCTATTGTCTTTTTTCTTCATTCCTTTCATGTATCCAAATGCTAGTAAGTTTCTTAGACATGAAATTCATTTGGACTTAGTTTTAATTTTGACCAAAGAACCTATATCTTCAATCTCATTATGTAGAATCACCAACACTTATCATGTTACTAAATTTAAATGTTATTCCTCTGCAGGGCTCATCTTCTTTGCCCAGACAATATCACATAGTCTGACTGCTTCATCCTGTGTAGGTAGTCACTCCATCTGGACATCCCTAACTAATTTTTCTCTTCCCATTCTTTTTTTTTTTTTTTCTTGTCACTACAGACAATGGAAATCTTCTGTCATGGGGGCGGGGAAAGTGTATTTAATTCAAGAAAAAAGTTTTTGGGGACAGCTGAGAATAAAAGAAATCCTTTAGTTGGAATCAGTATTATACTCTTGACCCCGAATGAAAATTTCCAAGTGGGCATGTACATAGTCTTGGCTGCTGAGAAGATGAGAAAATTGATACTGCGTGATCCCAAATTTCAACTTCACACTTGTGCCTAAGTTTGTAAATAAATCTGGGAAAGGTTAAGTGTAACAGAGGTAGGAAAGGCTACTGAAATACACTTTTCCACTTCAGATTTAAAATTTTCATGTAATTGTACTGTGTTTTCTAGGATTATAAATTGAGCACAATCATATGTTTCCTACACTTGCATTTGTGTGTATGTGTGTATAATGAGGTGTGCTTTGTAGATAATGTCATGATTATGTGAATAGATTAACAAACACATAACCAGCCAATAAACATATGAATATTTATTACATGTTTGACATTAGATTAAATGATTAATATGTTCCAGAGACTTTATTTATGATCTCATTTTTAGAGATTCTAATGTGAATGTTGACTGTATTGTGTGTATAAAATTAACCACCCAAGATACGGTAAAATTGTGGCCATTGAAAGAAAAGTAATTTTTATTCCTTTGAACTCTCTAAAATGTGTGCTCTAGTAAACATTACTTCATAGATCATGTAGACAATCTTTAAAATTTGAGCCTTTGTCTATAATTCAATATCAATGTGAACCCCTTTCAAATGAGGAATGAAAATGTAATGAAAGATTCAATTTAATAAGGTTAAAATGTTTTATATGGAAGGTAACTAATAGCCTATCTATCTATCTATCTATCTATCTATCTATCTATCTATCTATCTATCTATCTCCTCTACCACCTCTTTATCTCTCTCTTCTATTTATCATCTATCTGTTTGTCTCTGTCATTTTTCTTCCATTTCTCTGCCTATCATCTACCTAGGTATCTATATTTATCTATCTATCATATTATCTATTTATCTATCAAGCAAATATAGCATCTATCTGTCTGTCTATGTATCATCTATCTATCTATCTATCTATCTATCTATCTATCTATCTATCTATCTATCTATCTATCTATCTATCTGTCTGTATGTCTATCTATCTATCTATCTATCTATCTATCTATTTATCTATCTATCTATCTACCTATCTATCCATTTTCCGATCCATCTATCATCTATCTATGTCTCCGTCTCCATTTCACACTATGGTGGCATTACTAATGCATTTTAGATACATATATTTTCTTAGCTGGCTGGTTTTCATTCAAGAAAAGTTAGCTCTGCCAAATGTGCATGCAAATGAGAACCAGAGGACGCTACATCACCATCAACCAGGGCCAGGCCCTTGGTGTTTTGTTCATTTTGTTCCAGAATGGTAATATTCTGCTGTGGGAATATTTATATCACCACAATATCTTTCCCTACTCTCTTTTTACTCCTCATCTTCTAACCTTTTCCTCTTCCCCACCTTTAGAAATTCTTATTTTCTAAACATGAATGTACAATTTAAATTTCAGTTTACACTATTATTGAATGAGAGAAAATAACTCAAAGTCAAAACTTTTAAAATGGCATCAAAATTGAGATAGAGGAGAAGAATCCTGTCTGAGCAAACACTTGGCTGTTATAATTATTTCACTGGTATGTCTAGCCTTGTGTTTATTATGTTCTATGACTTTTTTCCCTGTGCCTTCACACAGTGTTTTCATGAGCTGTGCATAGATTCAGAATCTGAAATAATGAATCAGATATGAAAACAAAACTGTTTCTGAAAATTAGTTAATTTTGTAATTAATTATAAAGTACTTCAAAAACAGCACTGAGTGAGATAGCATCTGTGGTTGGCAATAGACATGCTGTGGGCAATTTATTATTAAAGACCTTTAAAATTTTAAAACCCAATTAAAAAAACCTTATAATTGAAGAGTAGAAAAAATGATTCTTTAAAAAGTTGCATTAAGATTAAGCAACATCATACAACCTCCAGGCAAATGCTGATCTCAGATAATAATAAATTATGAGCCTATTCTTTGTGTGCTTTTAAGATCATTAAAACAATCGCACTGATGCTTCCGCAGGCCATCATCATGTCAGATTTCCATAGAAAGAATAAGAGAATTATGCAGGGGTAATCTGCAAAAACAATGAATATCATGATGGGTAGAATTTATTGTGTAGTCTGAGCATTCAAGAGGCAGGAGAAGGTGGATCTCTACAAGTTCAAAGCCAGTCTTCTCTTCATGTCAAGTTCAATATAGTGAATAGGATCAATTGCAACTTTTTTTCCCAAAGCTGTACCACAGATATACAACCACATGGGACAGTAAACATGAGCTAGCATAAACACATATCATATGAAATGTACAAATAAAAGGATTCTTTGATTTTTCAACGTGTAAATTTTTGTTCAATCTTGAATTGAAAGGTAATAGCTTTCCAGTGTCAATTTGTTTGAGAATTTTTCTGAAAGAAGACTGAAAATTCACTCACCCATGTTAATCAAACCTGGTTTATAAAAGTATTTTTCATCTAGGATGAGAGCACATGCCTACAGTCCCAAATTTAAGAAACAGAAGAGGTAAATGATTGCAAGGTCCACAGAATCTTAGTTCAGGCAAGCAAAGAGCAGTGCTGTACAGAAAGAACTCAAGCCAAAGAAGAAAATAGATAAAGAAAGCAGATAGACAGCCAATATTCCCCAAGTTATTTTTTGTTGTGCAGTGTTGTGGATATTCAGTTAAAAATGCATCAAGGAAAAGGTGGGAAGTCAAAAATACAAGAAGTCTTAAAAAGAATTTGCATTTCTTTTTCTCCTTTGTGTTCTACTTAAATATAAAATATGTTTACATTTTTTATCCTTAAGTTCATTGATTGTGACATTTGACTTTCAGTTTTCTATGGTTTATTTGATGGTGGACATTGTTTATCATATATTAACTAAAGGATTTTCATTTACACTTTGGCTTTCTCAGGGTTCTGATTTTGTTCTGAGGTAATTTAACATAATATAGAGTTTTTCTTCCTTCCTTCCTTCCTTCCTTCCTTCCTTCCTTCCTTCCTTCCTTCCTTCCTTCCTCTCTCCCTTCCTTCCTTCCATTATTTCCTTCACTTTCCTTTGAGACAGAATCTCACTGAACAGCCCTTCTTGAACATAAAGCTATGTAACCTTGTATGGCTTTGAGCTCATAAAGTAGGAAAATGAGTTTTATTAAGATGAAGGATTAAAAAGCAGGAAATGGATATTCAAAGAAAATGCTTTTAATCTATTTTGGAATAAAGAAATCACCACAATGAAGACAGTAAATTACAGTTTATAAGCCAATATTATGTTCATTTAAATGCATATATTACATAACAAAGCCATTTTCCTTGGCAATATGTCATATTATTATTTTAAATGTTATTGTTAATGGTAATAAAGTGGTTCCTAGAGGAAAGATGGCTCAGCTGTTAAGAGAGCTAGTTCCTCTTGCAGAGGACTTAGGTTCTGTTCCCAGTACCCACATGGCAGTTCATAACTGTCTGTACCTCCAGTTCCAAGCATCTGATACCCTCTGCCTGTCACCTGTGGGCACTGCATTGATGTGTCACACTTACATACATGCAGGCAAAACTCTCACATCTTAGCTTTTAATCCCAATACTCAGGAGGCAAAGGTAGATGGATATCTGCAAATTCAGGGCTAGCCTGGTCTATAAATTGAGTTCCAGAACAGACAGTGACAGAGAAACTCTGTCTCAGAAATAAAAAGCTTTCTATGTCCTTATTTGAAATATTTTATAATTCTATTTCAATGTGAAAATAATTTCCAACATTTAGACAACAGGGTTTCCTAATTTTTCTTTCATGTCTCTGTGTGTACCTGTGTCTGTGTGATGTGTACATACTGTATGTACATGAACTCATGTGTACGTGGATGTGTATTCATAAGTGTTCATGTCAATGGGGATGCTCAAGAATTTTTAACTATCTATAGCTCATACACTTTATCCTTTGCTTCAGGGTCTCTCAATCAAATCCATAGCTTACCAATTTAGCTAGTGTCCCTAGCCAGCTTGTGCTCAAGAGTCTTTATCCATATATTCAAGAGATAGAATTACAGACAGACTGCCACGCCCACCTTGAATTTTCAGGAATTCTAGGGTTCAAAACTTTGATCCTCTTGCCTGGTAGGCAAGCCTGTTAACTGCTGAGCCATTTCCTTGAGAATTAACTAATTTTTTATCTTTATTTCTCATCAAAAATTAATGAGATCTGAAGTAAGGGATACATTTATTGCTTCTGATTTCCACATCTTTCTATCCTTTTCAATTCTGAACATGCTAATAGGCATAGAAAAAAAATCTCCAAGCAGACAACAAGATAAGGGGAAAGTAATGATTTGAGGTATTATGGCAAAATCAATTCAAAAATAATGAAGTTCTACTGCAGCTGTTGCAAAATTGTATTGAAATAGTGTGCATATCTATCATCTAGGGAGTGCCAAATTCCTGTAGCAACTTCATTACATTATGAGAAATTAAATTTGCCACCAACATGTTTCCCAATTTTACTACTCATGTCCAGATGATTAAGTTATCTGCAAGAAGACTCAATATGTAAACCAACCTATCATCTTCTGTGGAAAGCCTGATTTAATAGATCCCAATACTTAGTATTCATTCCTTTTCTCCTCTTCCTGCAAATCTGGAGTTTCATGTATTTGGCTCAAAAATGATGTCTTCTTATCTCATTGACATCCCAACAAAACAATAAAACATCCCTAACATAGATGCCTCATATTTTACAACAGTAACTCCCTCCATCCACGTTATGGAAGGACATTGTTGGTAATCTGAATGCGGCCGTGGCAAGGTAAAGGAAGTCTCTGATACTGTACATTTCACAACCCTGGCTTCCTCACCACAGTCCTACACTTATTCATCAGTTCTCCCACTACCAGATATTTTTTTCATGCTTAGGGGAATTTTAAAATTTTTAGTCCTTCAAATATTTTCTAGTGAAATAATCTTTAGACCATTTTTTTCTTTGCTGAAATACCCCTCCATATTCCACATATCATGTCTAAGAATCTAATAAATTTATAATTTAAAAATGAAGTACATTTTCAGTCTCTGTCCATGACTCATTCTACATTTTTAATCTTTATGCTACTTTGATACTAAATTTTTTTTTATCAAACGAACTTTATTGACAATTTCTAGGAAATAGGTACCCTTTGAGTGTTGATACCCATGACTTCATTTTCTGAAATGTTCAAATTGTGAAGTATTGACAATAAGAGCTTAAAATGACCATAATATTTAGAAGTGGGGCCATTGAGGGGTATTTAGAATTAGATATGGTTAATAATGTGGAGCCTCAATAATGGAATTATGGTGAAATCATGAGATAATAGGCAGAAGAGACACACACATAGTTCCTACTTTCATTATGTGATGCCTGGAACCAGTATTAGGACTCTGTCAACAAAAAGGCCATTGTGATATTTATATTTGTCCCACCAAACCTGAAACCTCAGAGTTTTAAGAAAAAAAAAGGAAATAAATATGTTGTCCCTATATCTGACCCAACCATGGCATTGGAGTCTCAAAAACAGATAATGATAAAATACACCACAGCACAAACCATCCATACTGTTGGAATGGGTCAACCTTCCATTAACTTGTTAGGTCTGATAGCCCTAACCTTTAGGACTCCTGAGTTCTACTTGCCTTGGATAACTTTGTATCTGTACTAGTCATGCTCTAACTTAATTTTGAAGTCCTACAGCTCAGAAGGAATCCCATATGGAGTTAGTAATCTATTTTTTGTTGCTTACTAGGTTAATGTGGATAAAAACATTGACAATATTTTATTACTCAGACAACAAAGAAATATTTCCTAATAAGACTCGCAAGACAGCCTGACCTGTTTAGAACAAAATTAACATCATTTCTTCATAGGATGCTCAGCCACAATTTAATAAGGCTGATATCTTTACAGGTTCACACTTATTTTGGATTCTCTCAAGTCACTAATCTTTTTGACACATGGATTCTTCTACCTGAAGTAGACTTTTTTTTTTTTTTTTCAGAAAAGACGGCTTTTCTCACTCCTTTGAATACTAGACAAACTAAAGCATGACTTCTCTTTTAAAGACTTAATCTACTAGTTTGGAAATCCTCTGTTCTCTTCATAATGCTCTATGGTGGTACTTGCTGATAGTTCACCACTCTTTGATGGATCGACATTTTAAATATTTGTCTGTAAACCTATATCAGTTATAATTTGCCATTCATTCCCAAGATATAGTAACCCTTTTTTTTCTTTTCTTTTCTTTTTTCTTTTTTTTTTTTTTTTTGAGACAGGGTTTCTCTGTGTAGCTTTGCACCTTTCCTGGAACTTACTTTGTAGTCCAGGCTGGCCTCCAACTCACAGAGATCCACCTGCCTCTGCCACCCAAGTGCTGGGATTAAAGGTGTGCACCACCACCGCCTGCCCACCCTTTCTTAAATAGTGTGAAAAAATTTTTAATGTATATTTCCCTGTAACTTTAAGTTTCTTACAAACCTCAAATATTTTTGTTAACTATATCATATTGGGAAATATTCCAGAAGATGAGTTGAGTTGGAATCACAGATTATACTCACACAAGTCTAGGACAATGTCTAAAAACTTTTCCACCCATAGTAGATGAACAGAGGATTCTTAATGTATTAATAAATATATTTATTTACAATTAAAGATATCTATAAAAGTGAACTTCAGAAATAATTTGTTCATGATTTTCAACATTATCATTTATAGAATGTGAGTTAAAATCATCATCAAAAGTGTATACATATGAATGTCATCTCATATAACAAGTCATGAAAACATATTTATTCAGAATATTTTCAATTTTATACTACATATAATTACTTCACATTTAGATTTTACTTCTTCAAATAACTTACCTAAACAGTGACTCTCTCTTTCAATAACTTCTGTGAGAGGCTACAGATATCCCAGCCCTTGCATTCCTGACTGGCCCCTAGGGTCTGTACTAGCCTAACCCTCCACCTATGTAAGATCACCAGTAAGACTTCCTGTTCTTATTATTCTCACAGATCAATAATGGATATTAGACTTGAATGTTTTCTAAAGATCTTGTTACTTCTAATGTACATGATAGTTTAAGATATACTACGAAACTAAGCATTAGATATATATTACTGGAAGATTTTGAAGTAATGTAGTATTTTATCCATTATGTATGGACTATCAGTTGATGTGAGTTTCTTTTATTGTTCTATATTTATTGGGAACATCCTATGTACTGAGAAGTATAAGGAACATGTATAAATCAACCACCAGAAAGTAAACATGGTTGCTCTCATGATGCATCCATCTAGTTCTCAGTAGGACTCAAAGGGTCTCTCTAGGGTATGCTTCAGAGGACAGTTTGTGGATGAAGAGTTTCACCCACAGTTAAGTAGTTCTTCAGTGTGTGAGGAACCCGACCCTCAGAATCAGTTTATTCTAATCTCTCAACTCTTTCGGCGTGAACACAGTATTTCTTGCAAGTTGTCAGTCAGCCAGATGTAACTTGAATGAAATGAATTTTATCTTCTAAATTAACTGTTGTCTCTATCCTTCTTGGCATAAGAACCAATCCTTGAACTCAATATCTTCTACATTCTAATGATTTGTTTCATTGGCAATGTTATTCTTCAGAAGACTCTACCTACAGCTTTCTCAACTTTGAATCTCAGGGAGCTAAGTATGAGAACCTGGATCTGTTCTCCTGGATACTCCCACTGTACACTCAGATGATTTTTTTTCCTGTCTTTTGCAGCATCAGTAAATTTCCAGAGAGCAGTTTTCAAGTATGAGAAGGGTAAAGTATGCACACTCTCTACAACTTAGCCAATTAGATGAACTTAGATCTACTACACACAATTCAAACGTGTCTTTTGCTCTGATCCACTTATGTAGGTCTTGTGTCATCTGAATGACAAGTGTTTTGATGGAGAAAGTGGCATATGTCACTTATGTGGGTTGTGATATCTTTTTTTTTTTTAATGATTTAAAAACAGGAAGTAGCCAGAGGCAGAATAGTTGAAGAAAAGAGGAAAGAATCACATAGCAGAGAAGGAACACAAAAGAATTGCGCTGTGAAAATCTTTCAAAGGCCATAAAGGGTACTTGTTTGTATTAATTTAGGAGTCAAGTAAAGAAAGGGAGGTACTCAGAGCAGGGAAGCACGTGTCGATATTGTTGTTCTCTATGGAGTGACAGTAGGATGGCATTTCCATCAAACAGCGGGCAGCATGCACAGAACTTATCCTCACGTCCAGAGACCCTTCAATAAAGCAGATCTCCCCGCTCCAGAAGCACACTGATGTGCGGAGATTAAAAGAGGAATTTGATTGCCCCTGCTCCTGTTCTGCTAACCACAGACTTGACCTCGATGCCATTTTAATCATCTCTATAGCCACAGCGTAGGAAATCTTCACTCTAGCATGTACTTTTATCAATGCCATGACTACAAAAGCTTTAAAATAAAAAAAAAAAAATCTCAAAGGTAATTTAACCATGAAGGCTTCAGTCTGTATATCATGATTTCATAAGTACTTGATGCATTTGACTTTATTTTTCCTGAAAATACATGTCTTTTGTGCCAAGCTATAGTTCATAATCAGGAATGATTTAATTCAAAAGAGTGAAAAAAATGTAGTGATTTGAAAGATTTTTCTGTCAAGAGAAAAGATATTTCAGCCACACACCACACAAAGCCATTTCAGATAAGGACAGGACACCTGTGTAATGCGATCACACAGAGTCATTATATTGATATAAATTTCCTATTACATAATAGCATCACACATGCAAGTCTTTGTTATCACTTACGCATCCATGATAATGCTAGTAAAAACAAACCTACTGTAGTGCAAACTGTACAGAGGTGTACCACATAAATCATCATAGCTTTAAATCAGTTTACATTTTATGTAATACAGTTTTAAAACCTTAAACACCTTTGCTGTCATTTTGATTATAGCCTTTTCTCTCATCCTAACTTTTAAATTTGCAATTTATTTTGAGATTTATTTATTTATTTATTTATTTATTTATTTATTTATTTATTTATTTTGGTTTTTGAGACAGGGTTTCTCTGTGTAGCTTTGCGCCTTTCCTGGGACTCACTTGGTAGCCCAGCCTGGCCTCGAACTCACAGAGATCTGCCTGGCTCTGCCTCCCGAGTGCTGGGGTTAAAGGCGTGCGCCACCAACGCCCGGCCAAGATTTATTTATTTTTTTTTATCTCATCTTTTATATGGATGGATGTTTAGCTTGCATGCATGTCAGTGCATCATATATGTGCAAGGCCTGCCTGGGCCAAAAAAAAAAAAAGGACATTGGACTGCTTGTAAATGGAGTTATAGAAAGTGAGCTTCTGCATGGGTGCTGGGAATCAAGACCAGGTCTTCTGGAAGAGGAGTCTGCTCTCTCAGTCACTAAACCATTTCCCAAGCCCTCATCTTCATGCTGCTCTTGTTGTTTTCTCTCTTCTTAGAAGCTACTCACAACTGTAGACAAGAATTTAAATACCTCCTTATAGTATATGTTACTAATGTTGCTTTTAATAACTCAAAACAATTGAGTGTTTAATGCTGCTATTAAACTTTCATCGACTGTTCAGCCGTAGGTATACTCGTGATATATAGCTACATCAAACATAAAGTAGAACAGATAGGTAAAGAAATTAAAGACAAGAATTCACAAAAAAATTTGTATTAATACAAAGTTCATTTTTCATAGTTATTTTGAATCCAGAAGCTCACAATTAAATTAAAGTGAACAATAGAAAGAAAACTGAATTTTTGCTTCTATCCCATGAATGTTTTTTGGAATTATAACACATTAATTAATGAAATATATCTATTCAAAAATAAGTATTTATGAAATTTGCATTTTCATTTTACAATTAGATAATTATGTATAAGTGGAGACATCATTAGCCTTCAGAGTGACTTTGGTGTTTTCTGTTACATATTATCATCCAGTGTCAGAATATATTTCCAACTAGGTAAGAAGTGAATGCTGCTTAAGAAAATTACAAAACTAGGCATGAAAGTCCAGGGTAGGAGGTCGTCATGTGTTTGTGGTCAGCCTGGGCTACCTTAAAAAAAATAACTAAAAGGAAAGAAAACAATTATAAAGTAGGAAATGATAGTCAGTCTGACATGTGTTTCCGGGAAGTCTCAGTGATGGGTGTCCACATGAGTGGACCTGTTGGCTTACTTGTGGTGGACTGTCTTAATTCAGTTAGCTGATGTGAGAAGAGCCAGCCATGGATGGGGTCCATAGTTCCCTAACCAGGGAGTCCTCAACTGAAGAAAAATGGAGAAATAGAGCTGAGCAGAAGCAAGCATTCAAGTTTGCTCACATGAACTCATTTTTATCCTCTCTGAACTGCGGATTCTGCAGGAGTGATTGAATACCTCAAGCTTTTGAAGTTTGGACTTCCAGCACTCATGGACTCTAACCTGGAATTGGAAGCCCTGTACACAATTACTTCCCCTATATAATTCTTTAACCTTCTTTGAGAATGGTATACAGGGATACAAAGCATTTTGATCATGTCACCCTTACCCAGCCTCCCTCCATCCCTTGTGGTGTTCCTCCAAATTTTCTTTCCTTTAGCATATCCTTTCCCTTAGTTTATCATAGCAACAGAAGCAAAAGAAAACTATAACACAGGAAGTTACAAAATATCCAGTGGTTTCAAAGAATAAAATTACTGAGTTTTAAAGTCTGATATAATTTCAGAGTTGGCCAGCTAATCTAATTTCTCTTTTTAAAAGTTTATGAAATATAGGCCAAAAGTTATAATTTCTTCTTCAATATACTGTGACTGTGTTAGGATTTAACTAATTTGTTTTAATAAGAAGAGAGAGGTATCATGCACTAGTTGGCATTCTGAGATGGGGAAACCAGTTTTAGATACTAATAAGTTCTATCACATAAATTACCTCAATTGACCTCAATTTTCACATCTACAAAAATGAGACTTTGTGTTACACTATTTGTAATGTCAAATGCAGCTCATAATTCTTATGATTACACAAAGGACCATTAGAAATGAAAGAAATATCTGCTGTGATTAGATGAAAACTCTCATTTGAGCACAAATACATGTTTTTTTTTTCTTTCAATTGTTAAAGAAAATTTATTTCAAATTCGATGTACTCAATTCAAATTTGTTTTTAATCAGCAACATTGGTTGGCATATTGCAATTAACGCACTTCTTTCAAGGGGTTTTTGCTTTCTTTTTGTTCTGGGCTGTAAGTGACTCATTTGTTTGCTATGTTATTAACAATACTGCCTGTGGCTAGGACATTTTCAATGATCACAAATTCCAAATGTAATGAAGTAGAAACTGGTGACATTTTATTTCCTTTTTTTCATATCATCACATGGTAAAAATCACACTGCATTTTATAACATCTGCAGGTCTTGAGAAAATTGAGCTCCCAGCCAAATAAAACTCAAACAGTGTGGTTACTGCCAGAAGGCTGAGGGCTGTACTGAAGAATAGACCACAGATTTATTAATGAGCAATCCTACTGTAATTGAATTATCCAGTGTTTTATTTGTTGCAATACATTATTCAATCAATGACCCTTTATTGAATGCCTACTATTTCCCAGATAGCAAGCTAGTGAAATAGTAGCAGCTGTTATGTAAAGTAGATTATAAAACCAGGAGCTTGGAATAAAGATGAAATTGAAAGCTCATTAATAAGAATTACAATGCGTTGAATGAATGATCAAAGTCGAGTATAGACAAAGGGGACACATAAGAATAGTATGCCTATAGTAGTAAAATCAAATCAGACTAGCTGCAAAAGTGACTGTGATTTGGGCCCATTTGCATTTAACAAGGGGTTAGAAGATGAAAAAATATGCAAATTAAGGGGTGTTCAGTTAGTCATTACTAATATTTATTGATGATTTTTGCCCACAAAATATGCATTCATATATATATATGTATATATTTATATATGCATATATTTATGCATTGTATATCTTGTATTTATCTGCACTGGAGATTTGGCTTAAGTTTACATTCTGTTGTGCTACATCTGAATGAAGCCAATAAACAAATAGGATGAGCCAACAAGAAAGTTGTTTACAGCAGCACTGGCTTGATTATCACTGGGTAACTTATTCTGTCAAAATGAAGATCCTGGCATAAAGAACTTGGCTCAGAGAGGAAGTCTTAGTTTTCCTTAGGAGGAAGGATTCTGAATGCAGTATGATGGAGAAAAGCATATTTATTGCAAGCCACCAGTGGATCTCAGGTTAAAAAAGACAAGAGATTGTCAATAACAACTAGAACAATACTTTTTATAAACCACACAAAATATTAGGATGCAGGTAACTGGGTTTGGGATCACTCTAAAGTAATATACAAGGAAAAGGATAAATCAGGTCAATCCCAGGCACTTGTCTAGCAGCTGCTGGGTAAATAACTTATCTGAAGTCATTTGTGATTCTGATCAAGAATAGTTACACAATACATGCAGTGCAGAAGAGGTCAGAGGCTCACTGTAATCAGAGACTGAGCCATGCTTATGGATTAAATCTCCCAAGCCTCATAGCTTTCTTATGAAGATGCAATGCTTGGTGGAGTTTCTGAGTTGGGGTGTCATCGGTAACCACCTTGTGGAGACAACAATATTTGCATAGGTTGGTTTCTGTTTAGCAACAAGGCATAAAAGGCATTGGTGAATAAAGCTCCAGCAGAAATCACACTTCTTAGTCGAACGCAGCCAGTGCGCTGTAAAGCCATAGTCACAAATGGAAAGGGACAAGGAACATAGTGGGTGAACGATCACAGGAGAAGGGTTTGCTTATGCCATGTGTTTTATTTTTCTTGCTTTTGCTTTTCAAATGTGTGATTCTAATGACTGTTCATATTTTCTCTTCCACTATTATCTCTAAGGAGCTGGATTTGGGACACACAGTAAATTTAGTTTGTTTCTGCATTGGTATCCTATTTCCTAAAATCTTGTGATGACAGTTTCTATCATAGCAATGTAAAAGTTAGAGCTACCTCAAAATTCCATCATTGGTTTGATATAAGTCATGTTCTTGAATTCACTGTGTAAGGGAGAAGAATGGGATTCAGTATTGGAATGCACATGAAGGCTGGTAGACTCAGTAAACACTCGAGTGTGTTTGGAAGTACATGACTGTTCTTTTCACTTTCATTGTTCAGTTTGCCAGTCATAGTATGATAGAAAGTTATGGGACCAGCACAGGAACTCAAAAAGGATATGTTCTTTGAAACCACTTGTAAAATGCATTTATCCCATGCATTAGTGAATCTGGTATGCTCTTGATAAATGTCACGTGTACTAACTTCTACCTCCAAGCAAGTGATGATTAAACATCACTTTCTCACTGAGAGTTTTTTAGTTTTGTTTTGTTTTTGTTTAACCATTGGAATTCAAATGCTTTAAAATTGTAGCGTTATTTGCATGACTCCCTGTAATTTGTAACTCTTGAATTTACTATTTAATGCACTCATTTAGTGTTTGTAATTAATTATTTTTCCCAGCATGATCACAAATTTCCCTCCCTCCCTCCCTCCTCCCTCCTCTTCAACCACTCCTCCATACATACCCTCTCCCCGGCCCCATTCCCTCATCCTTCTAATTTTTGTGCTACCTTTACCCCAGTGTATCTTGTAGGCAGGGCAAATTGTAGGTCAAAGTTTATGTGGCTGGGTTGGGGTCTCAATCTCTCCACTGGAACTCCTGTCTGGTTGAAGGAGACGGCCAGTTCTGGCTCCTTATCTCTCATTGCTAGGAATCTTTTTTTTTTTTTTTTTTTTTTTTTTTGGTTTTTCGAGACAGGGTTTCTATGTGTAGTTGTGTTTTGGATCATCTGTACGCTGAATACAGAATGCTGCTGAATCTGATTAAACGTCAATCTGTTAGAATCTTAGTACCTTATTATTCTTGTTAACTGATAGTTTTAATTTTATGATCTTTATATAATTTCTATTTTTATTATTTTTATTATCTTTGAACAATAAACTTGATTTATTTGTTTATCAAGTAAGATATGTCTGATTCTTTGTTACATGCTTTATAAAAAAAAAAAAAAAAAAAAAAAAAAAAAAAAAAAAAAAAAAAAAAAAAAAAAAAAAAAAAAAAAAAAAAAAAAAAAAAAAAAAAAAAAAAAAAAAAAAAAAAAAAAAAAAAAAAAAAAAAAAAAAAAATTGATACAATCAGAATAGCTACTGCTAAGAAAACTAATAACAGAACAATAAAATGACTCCTAATGACATATTGTTATACCAAAATTAGTGCATCACTCAACCCTTCATGTCTCAGCATAGAAGCTTCTTCTTGCAGTAGATAGCATTGAACACAGAGACCCACAACTGGACCATGTGAAGAGAGGTAGAAACTTTGGAATACTCAGTACTAAATGAGATGTCATTATCACAACGCTCCCCACAAGACTCAAAAATTTATTTGAAAATAGAAGTGAAAGACTTTAAGAGCCAGAGGTGAAAAATAACTCCAAAGAGACAGTATCTTTCAGACACTATAGAGATAATGATCTTATGAATTCATAGACACTGGTGCGGCATGAACAAGATCTGCTCAAGGTCAAGTTAGACAATATTCCAGCAAAGAGAAAGGAAAGTATGCAGAAAGCCTCAACTAGATAGCAAGGATATGACTGTCTATGATAAAATCACATGGTAAGGAATTCTCAAAGAATAAATAAAATAAAATTGTGAAAATGAACACCAACAACAAAACCTTATGAGGACAGAGAGTAATCCCTTTTACCTTGCTGCTGAGAACCTGAGAAAGTAAATTAGTCCAGTAACCATGGAAATCAGTAAAGAATCTCCACAGAAAAACTAAAAGTAGAACTACTCTATGATTCAATTACATCACTCTAGAATACCTGAAGAACTCAGGGAAACATAAAAAATAAACACATTTGTAGGTCTGTTTACTCAGGCACTGTGCTCTGTTCTGGAATGGGCCTTGGTGTCTATCAGCAAATGAATATGTAGATAATTTGTAGTTATATATACACAATGCAGTTTTATTCAGCCATTGGAAAAAAATTGAGAAATTCCTCTAGTAGCATAATTGGTACATGTGAAATTCACATTATTAAATTAAATAAATCAGGCTCAGAAAGACATACTTTACAATGTTTTTCTTTATTTGTTAACATAGATTTTATGTAGATACTACTAAATCTTAAAGAAAATAAATAAAAATAATCTGTTTTAAGATAACTAGAAAATATCTATATAAGCAATTTCAAAATCAATGGTGTATTATCAATATTGTATATACATGCTTATTGCAATAGTTTGAGTTTTAAAAGATTGTTTTTAAATGTGTTCTTTTTCATGTGTGATATATGCTTGTGTGTACAGATTGATATGGAGGCCAGAAGATGGTGTCAGATGCCCCAGCAGTTATGATCCTTGTGAGTAGTGGGAATCGAATTTTAGTCCTTGGATAAAATGATAGGTGATTTTAACTGCTGAGCCATTTCCCCATATTCAGACTCTGCCCTCATTTGGAGCTAGACTCTGGCACCTCTCTATATTTTTAAGGAAAAAAATCATAACAAATTGAAAATGCCTTGGTGTCTTGAAGGCCTGGAAATTACTTAAGTCCTCTAACCCAAAGGGTTAAGAAAGAAAGAAAGAAAGAGAGAGAGAGAGAGGGAGGGAGGGAGGGAGGGAGGAGAGAAGAAGGAAGGAAGGAAGGAAGGAAGGAAGGAAGGAAAGAAGAAGGAAGGAAGGAAGAAAAAGAAAACTTCAACAAATTCCTACTTCTCTCTATTATGTTACTACTAAGCAGTAACATTTTATCTAATGTTTGATGCATGCCACAGAGAAATGAAATCAGAACAATTACTTTCCTATAGGTAAATTAAGGAACTTATGATATGTTTAAATATTCATTGATGTGTAAATTTATATAGTTATTCATTTATTTTGAGACAAGATAGCCAATAGCTTAGGCTGGCCTTAAATTTTCCATGTGATTACCAGTAGTCATGAACTCCTCCTAATCCTCTAGGACAAAGAAAGTGTGCTACCTTACATAAGCTAACATCTACAGTTATATGCATACTGGTCCAGTCAATGAAGACTGATTTCTGGAAGCCAAACTTCAAGAATCATTGTTATTCTTTTTTTTTTAAAAAAAATGTTAAGTTGCTGTTGAAAGAACCATTTAAATAACATCTCAGATTTTTCACAAATCAGTAAAGGTTAGACATCATACCTGACTTTGATTATTTGATAAAGAAGGAAGACTCAATGAGAAGTCATGCTTTCAGAATTCTGGTACCTGTTGGCTATTTTGAAATTTGTGAATATATTAAATGTCAGGACCTTCTTAAAGACTTGAAGCAATATAGAATAACTAAAGCTTTTAAGTAAACTTTCAAATGGCTTGCAACTCAAGTTATACAATAGTTTTCACCAGACTGTGAAAGAAAAAAATTCAAGATGATGTGAGGAAAATAATTTTGGCTTCATACTATTCAGATTAGCCGTTAAGTAGTCAGGTGCCTCATCTCTGTTTAATACTTTGTGGCCAATCAATTTAAGATTTCTATTAAACAATTCTAAGTTTCTCCTGGCAATGACCTTCTATTTCTAAGATGACATTAGAGACAAATGTTAGATCAAACTCCTCAGTGACCATGAAGCTAAGCTTCAAGGAGGCCAGGATAAAAATAGATGACAACACCACAAGACATTCTAAATAATTTCAATATAAATTCAGGGGTCAGGAACAGAAAGGGAACTCAGTGGTAGAGCACTTCCATGTGAAAGGCCTAAGTTTCTATTTCTAGAGCCATGAACACAAATAAATAATTTTACATGGCCTTCAACTTGAACTTCCATTTCATTTCTCACTAAAAGAGAAATAGGAAGATTTTGCTGAAGAAGATGCCCTTGCATTAAGTATAAAAATAGTAAGAGAACATGGCCTATAACATGGGGATCCACTGATTTTTTTTTCAGAGTTGGCAATCATTTAGCAATGTGACAGTTTGGAAGTTTGAGTTTCTTCTCTCTCTCTCTCTCTCTCTCTCTCTCTCTCTCTCTCTCTCTCTCTCTCTCTTTATTACATGGATTTCACTGTCTGACTATTTTGCTTTTACTTTTCAAATTAAAGTGACAGGCAGAAATGGTTACATAAACAGTGTTACAGTGGAAAATGTGATCCTAGGCTCAGTCTTGACTATAGCAAAGGTAAAGCTTCGAATATAACTGTGTAAATGTAATAACATGAATGCTCTTCCTGCTTAGGGACATATTTATCATGGAATAACAGAACTCAATAATGGTTAACTCTGGAAGTGACATAGTACACATCCACTCTGTATGAAGCTCTTACATTTTTCTATGAAAAAGCAGATGCCTATGAATACCTGAGATGTCATATTCCTTATTAAGTCGAAGACCTTAGTATTAATTCCCTCGTCAAGAAAACAAACTGAAAATATCACAGCAATAAAATTTGTGTGGAAATAAAATATATGCAATTTGGTTTTTTTGTTTTGTATTTGTTTTACTGAAAATTTCAGATTTTAAAGGGAAGAATCTAATAACCAATTGCAGAATAAAACAAAGATATATTACTTAGAAGATTATGCTATAAGCTGGGCCTAGTGACACAAGATGATAATTTTAGCTAATTATGATGCCAGGATGGAGAATGGTAAACTCAAGGCCTAACTGAGAAACTTAAATGAAATCACTCCCTGTATCCTTTACAGGCAATAAAGGAAGGTCTAGGGATAGAGTTCCTTCTAAGAACACTTGCTTAACTTGTGAGACCCATAGGATGCAATCCCCATTATTCAGAGCTTTACATTTGCTATCTGTTTATGTAACAATTTCTGCCTATCACTTTAATTTGAAAATTAATATCCAAATAGTCAAACAGTGAAATTTGTGTAATGAAAGGAGAGACAGAGAAAGAGAGAGAGAGAGAGAGAGAGAGAGAGAGAGAGAGAGAGAGAGAGAGAGAGAGAGAGAAAACGAGCACATACCAAGGTCTTAGACTTGATAAGGACATACCAAGGTCTTAGACTTGATAAGGAATATGACATCTCAGGTATCTATAGGCCTCTGCTTTTTGAGAGAAACAAGGAAAAGGAAAAGAAAAAAAGACAGATTAGGTTTGTTGAAACAAAATAGAACATCTAAGTCTAGATTTGTTGTTAACATGCAAACGTACTTTCTGTAAAATATTCTCAATGAGAGTTAAGGTCCCAATGGACTGAGGCAAGCTGAAGAAAAAAACAAAAAGCCTTGATCACAAAGAGAAATACATTTCAAGTTGAAGTTCAATTCTTTTCAGTTTTTAGAGATTTCCTCTCAATGACAAAAGCCATTACCTTGAGTTTTATCCTATTTTTGTCTTAGGTTTACTGTTGCTGTGAAGAGACACCATGACCGTGGTGACTCATAAAGAAATATTTAATTGGGGAGTGGCTCATTTACAGTTTCAGAGGTTCAATCCATTATCATCAGGATGGGGAGCATGACAGCATGCAGGCAGACATGGTGCTGGAGCTGAGAGTGCTACATCTTGCAGGCAACAGGAAGTTGACTGACTGTCACACTGAGGGAATCGAGAAAAAGAGACCTCCAAAGCCCACTCCCACAGAGACACACTTTCTCCAACAATGCCACACCTCCTAATAGTGTCACTCCTTTGGGGGGCATTTGCATCCAAACCGGCACAATTTTCTTTATCTCCTTTTAACGTGTGAGAGTGGAAGTGCTGTATGTGTGGTCTATGTGTATTTGCATATGTCTGTGACTTATTTGTGTGATCACATGCATTGTGTATATGGGGTGTGTGTGTGTGTGTGTGTGTGTGTGCGCGCGTGTATGTGGGTGTTTGCATACATGGTGTCTGCATGTGTGGGGTGTGTATGTGGAATATGTGTGTGGTTTTGTATATGAGTGTATGTCATTGCTAACTCCAGTACATGTGCATGCAGATGCCAGAGCAGGGTACCGGGGGCCTCCTCTAAAACTCTTCTTACATTCTTGAAAGAGTCACTCCCTGAACCTGGGGCTATGCTGGCATCCAGCAAGCTCCAGTGAATTGCCCCTTGTACCTCCATCACTGTTGTCTTTGAGGCTGCCAATGTGTGGCTGCACCCAGATTTTTGCATGGATGACTGGAATTTATACTCAGGTCCTCATGCTTGGGCAATGATCATTTCCACACACTGAGATATTTCACTAGCCTCTTCCTCACCATTTTTTTTTTTTTTTTACATTTTGTAAGCCTTTTGGGTTTTTTAAAAATATTTTTGGAGCCTTTTATAATTACATCCAGCTTAGGAAAACATAAAAATAATACGTAATTGCTCTCACAATTTTTCTTTCTTTTTCTTTAATTTTATTGAATTTGTTCTTGGAGAATTTCATGCACAAATAAAGTGCATTATGATTAATATAACCCCAGGGTCTCTTCAGTCTCACTTTTTTTTCTACTACATCAGACCTACAAGTCCCTAGGCAACATTTTTATCCAATTTTTTTTTGGATACCTACTGAGTTTAACCAGCGTCATCTGGATGACCATAGGTTTGGGATTATTTATTGAAACCTGCTCATCTTATCAATGAGTACAAAATTGAAGACAATGATGTCAATTGTCACAGACTCTATCAACAGCTCAGCAAGGAGGGGTGGGGCCCTGTAACTACTCCCTGACCCATGGTTGCCTATGGAAAGATCCAGTTTTGTACTGATTAAATGAAGACAATTACAGCTGCAGTAATGACATTAGCACATTAACTGTGTCCTGCCCAGAAAATAGCATCACACAACCCTGGACCCTATCTTCTTCGGACTCCTGCATTCTTAATACCCTTTCTTTAGTGACATTCTGTGAAACTGAGAGATTCTATGAATATCCTGTTTATGAATGAGCACCTAATATTTTGTCTTAGCAGTTTGGGCAGTCAACAGTCTTTAACTTTACAACAGTATTGTGAAAAGAGGCTTCCCTGATTAAGTCTATTAATAGCATTTGTGTATCAGTACAGACATAAATATTTAGACAGATGCTTGGTACCATGGGAACCAAGCTGGGAATTCAAACTTAGGTCTTCACATATGTCCAGCAAGAGCTCTTACTCACCGAACCATCCTACTAGGCCATCCTCTTCCTCCTCATATTACAGATTTTACCAGAAACAAACAAAAACAGAAGTTTCCTCTCTTCTAGAAGACATTCAATAAATCAGTTATTTATCATAACCATATGACCCAATGTTTCATAAAAGTAAGTAAATATTGTAGCAGAAACTGAATAACTGTATTCCTTTCAGAAGAGCAATATTCAAAATGGTACCTATAGAGTGGATAAAGAAACCTCAAATAAGATATAGTGACGGGACACATCATAAAACTGAATTAAACCTGAGGTCAGAAACAGAAAAAAAAAATCAGTAGTAGCCCATACTGTGTAGAAGAGTTGAGCAGGAAAATAACTCTCACTGTAATCAGTACAGGGAATATCAAGCAAAAAAACTGAGTTCTGGGTCCTCAGACTTCAGACAGCCTGAGAAGTCATGTCTGGAGGAAAAAGTATTTTACGTACGCCCCCCAATGTGAATCACAGCATTAAAATCCATTTGCTTAGCACTAATAAGATGTTTGAAAAATATTACAGTCTACTTTAAAATTTAGTAAATATAAGCCTCTTTGGTAGATGGAATACTCAGGACATAAAAAAAAATGCATAGGTTAGGAAGTCAGGATTTAAGTTTCTGTTTTGATGCCAAAATAAAGTATGGTCTCAGGCCAGTCATTACTGTTTTCTGGTCTTGAAAATTCTTACTCTGTACATTAAGACAAAAGCATTTTAAAGTAACATTTTAAAATTTATGTTCCTTTATTCATGAGAATTGCATACATAACATGAAATTAATTAGTCCTCACTTCTACAGTTATTCCCTGCATATTCCCTTCTATAAATCCTTCTCACAACTTCCTGACATTTTCATTTTCTATAACCTTTAAGAACAGTTAGGGCTGCCCATATGTGTGCAGGTGTGGGCCATCCACTGGAGCCTGGGACACTGACCAACAGCCACATCATTAAAATCAATAACTTCCAAGAAAAAAGAATGCCAACCACCAGTAGTCCCTCTCTATATGGTGTGACTTCGAGCTCCTCTACCTGTCTATGAACGGACTTTGGCTGGTAGGATTTGTTGCTGATGTTGTGTAGTTAGCCCCAATGGCTATGTGTTCGTGAATGAAAAAGCCACGTCATATAAAGAAAAAGACATTACACAGCACACTTATCCACATTCTCAGGTTTTTACATTCTTTTTGCTACCTCTTATGTGATGGCCCCTAAGTTTTTGGGGAGTGGGATTGGCAGAAATATTACACTTAGGGCTGAGCACCGAGTAGTATATTCTCAGCACTTTGGCCAGTTATACTTCTTTCCATTGTCTGCAGTGTCTGCAGCCAAAAGCGGCTTCTCTGACACAGGTCGTGGGCTGCAAAGGTCCAAATTAGTAATAGTCCTAAAATGATGTTTTTACTAAAAACAAAACAAAACAAAGCAAGACATAAGCACACCAGTAGTTGTCCTTAGTATCTTTGGGGGATGGTTCCATAAACTGTGTGGCTATGAAAATAATACTCCTGAACATCATCTATTCATCCCCATTATACTATGTCTGCATCACCTTTAACCTCAACATATTATAAATGTCCTGTTAGCAGCTATTCTTTTGTACTTATTGACAAAGATATCTTTTGTACATAGCCTGTAATGTGTAATTAAAAAAATGATTGACAAATGTAGGCTCCAGTTATATGTAGGGTCCATATCTTATTTCTTTTTAAAAAATATGAGCCTCTTCAAATGTAATTTTAATGTAATCAAGATTTTAATGCAATAATTATAATACTAAATATATTACATTTAAAACTGATTTGAAGAACTACAAGAACTACATTAGCTCAAGTTTTATCCATTTGTATTTCTAGGAAAGTAAAAGTAACAATAAAATCTGCAATTAATTTACATAAAAGCTTCCATAATAAGGAATTATGAGTAAAAGAAATTTGTACTACAGCCATTATGTATAGTATTGAGACATGTTAAGCAGTACACTTAGAGTTCTTTATATTTAAAACAAAAGCTAAGGATACTATTCTATATGCATAAGGATAAAACGTTAGGATCTATCAATATTTTACTGTATTCGTGGTATTTAATGATGGAGGGATTAGACTCTACAGTTATAGTGAATCTCTTTCATTTCAGATTCTTAGGTTAGCCACTGAATGTAACTTTATTAGTCAAGTAGTGTAGTGCAGATTTTGATAAGTTCTTTCTAACTCTACTGCGAGATCATCTTAGGATTATAGCAGTGAACAGGCCTTCTTAGTTTGACTTCAGCTCCATTCCAGAGGACAGATTCCTGCACAAAAGAAAACAGCAGGCTAAAAAAGCATGGGAAATACAGCGATGAAGGAAATTTTTTTGCTTAAAGGAGGTAAGAAAGACTAGTTGGAATTTTTAAAAGATGAGAGAATAAGCCACTTAGATCTTTCAAAGTCTTAAAATAGTCATTTTAACATAAAGGCAAGGCTCAGAGCTTTTGAGTTCAGAGCACTCCTTCCTGGAGCTACTGATGCAGCTCCACGAGGGATTGCCAGGGCACTCTGTCAGCTGTCAGGAAATAAATCTCTCTATCATAATAAGCACTGTGAGTTGGAGCAAGTGCTCCACAACGTGGCACCCCGGGAGCTCTCAACATGCTTCCTGAACAAGGGCTCCCTGATGTACTCTGATTTATATACATCTGTAGAGTGACTACTGATTTAGAAAAAGGAAGAACTGATCAAGAGGGCCATCACACTGCTGATGCTTTTTATGTCCTTCCCATCTGACTCAGCTGGTTCGTGGCTGCACTGGCTCTTCTCAGCAACCCTTCCCATTCACAGTGACCCACTTACAGGGCAGTTGCTAGAACCGCCACACACCTCCTACATTGGCAAACAACAGTGCTAGTCACACTGGTGCCTTAAAGGGGATCCTGTCATGTGACAGCCCCCTTTGAGGGTCATCTTCCTTATAAACACAGAATCCATCCGATACCTACTGCTGTACAAAACTGCCTAGAGATGCCACCAGTTACCAGTCTGCAGCTATATTACATCCCACCATCATTAGCTTGTGTCATGTGCCATGCTCATGACTCAATGTCTCAGGAGTCATGGTAATTCATCTTCATTTCATGAGGCTTCCCATCCAACAAAGTCCAAATTACACAGGATTCGAGCTACTGTTAATAGGTAGAAATTGAATATTATTGTAGGTTGGTGTGGAAACTATCTTTAATATATGAAATACTGAGAAATGGGGATTTCAATTCAATGAAATGCAGGTAATCATTTTAAGTATACAATACTTGAAAGTAAATTTAACATTTGCACATTATTGTTTTGTTTGACCAATGTATAAAAATAACACCCAAATTTATGAACTATGGTTTGTAAACTGGATAATTTGAGAAACCGATATGTTTTGGGGCAGTTCTGCCATTGCTTTCAAGACTAAGCTAAAGGGAATGTCCAAGTTCTAAAGGACATTATTTTTTCTAGGCTTTAGCAATACACAACAATATATGGGATTTCAGGCCTATTAATAAAACAATAATGAGGACCAATATGGATGGAGTAGATATCATATATAAGAATAATTATGTAGACCTGGTATAATTATGAAGAAATGCATGACTGATTTTTTTCATTTGTATCCTAAATTAAAATACAGTAACACTGAAAGAATAAAGGTGAACTTACTGTAGATAGAACTGCGTCCCTACGTTCATGAGACACTATGTACAATAGTCAAATTATTGAATTTACCTGGGTTCTTATCTCTAGATTATTAAATAAATAAATTGTGATGCATATACACAACATGATGCTTTACTGATAAAGAATTAAATGACATAGCTTTCAAAGACATGAGTAGAATTAGCAATTTTGTTAAGTGAAATATGTCAGTTCCTTCCAGAAAAGTGTTAAACATTTTCCCATCTATGTATAATCTGTTGAAAATGACCATGAAATATATGGTAGAGCAACGGAGAAGTGGACAGAGAAAGGAGCGAGTGGAAAGGCAGAAAAGCCTAATGGGAAGCTGAGTAGAATCAAAGCAATTTGATGGATAGATGGGAATACATTGCACTTCAAATTTTGCTGATAAAACCTGGTCATTTTGCATGAAAATGTCCCCATGTAGATACTGCCTGAAAACAAGTTTTCACCTTGGCAGGCAATTATTTTGACAAACTCATTAAATAGAGATCACGAGGATAGAATTTCAAAAACAAAGTAATATTACTGATGCCGCCTGTTTTGAAATATAAATTTCAAACTTTCAATAAATAAAATCCTTAATGATGATAGGACTGCTTAACACTATGCACTTATCAGCCACTGTAAAGGCTCAAGTGTACGTCCTGTTTCCACAGTACTTTCAAAGTCAGAATCTCTAAAAGATGCTGTCAGTTTTCTTGAAGAAACTCAGAAGTGTCTATGAACTCTAATATAGGCATGGCTAAGAAATTTCCAAGCAATGGGAGGGCAAAGGTTTTAAAATATTCAATTGAAGAAAACATTATGTATAATAACTAGGATTGGTCTAAAACTGGAAGTGTACTTATTATCAATATTGCTTGTACTGACTGGTCAAGTTTGGCTTTTAATCCCAACACTCAGGAGGCAGAGGCTGGTGGATCTCTGTGATTTCAAGGGCCAGTCTGCTCTAAAAAGCAAGTTCCAGGACAGTCCTGACTACACAGAGAAATCCTGTAGAAAACAAACAAACATAATGCTTGGACTGCAAAGGATTAAAACATAAATACTCAGGGATATATGAAATACATTCATTGTAGTGTTGTTTTCATATTTCCAGATCATCCAAAAGCATTCTATCATTGTTTTATGAAAGTGCATACAAATATGATAAGAAGGATTTTTAATGGTTTATTGAATCACACACATCAAATTTTATTATATTTAATAGTGTTCTTGTTATGTGCTTAAGCATAAAATAAAATTTTGCCAATTTTAATTTGACTGTGTTTAAATAAAGGAGTGTATCTATTGATTTATAAAAGTATAAATCATTACCAGGTTGAGGGAAGTCAATTATACAATATGTAAATCATATTTTATGTGTGAAGGAGAAAGAAAATATTCAGTTAGTGTGATCATCCCCTGATAAGAGATATTTACTATGCTATCTGACTTTGAAATCTCTTGCCATATGTACTTCATGATTTTGAGTCCTAACTGTAGTCTTTTTTTCCCTCTCTGTCCCCAGCAAGTCTTCCACTTCAAGGCACTAGGTATCTCAACTGAAATTTCTTAGAACAAAGACTGCATATGGATTGTGGAGTCTTCATATTCAAAGGCTGGAAGAAAGACAAATGTAAAAAAGTTTGGATCCTGAATAAGAATATATTTTAATTATAACAATATAGATTTTAATATTACCACATATCCATCATAATTGTAGATGATACTATTCCTGATAGTGAGGGTGAAAGAAAGTATAATAAATAGAAGACTGTGTTATTAGGCATACAAGCTATGGCCTTAGGTCTAATGATGATAGGAATCAAAAAAGGAGCTGAAGTAAATGATAGAAATATAGGAACAGTAGCCAAAGGAGAATTGAACTGTACAATATTAAATGTTCTATGTAAATATTTACATTTCCATACTTTATGTTATTACCTTAAACAAAAAGAATATCCCCACACTTATGCATACATATAGGTGGCACTAAATGGATTTAATGGAATATTTTAAAAAGGGGCACAGACAGTGGTTGTGCACGCTTTTAATCCCAGCACTAAGGAGGCAGAGGCAGGCAGAACTCTGTGAGTTTGAGGCCAGCCTGGGTTACAGAGTGAGTTCTAGGAAAGGCTCCAAAGCTACATGAAGAAAACTTGTCTTGAAAAACCACAAAAAAAGAGGAAAAGTTCAGGAGTTGTACATATTGGGGAAGATTCAAAGGAAGTTGTAGTAGGGAAATGAGGGATGGACGTGAACATATCTCATTGGCATACATATGAAATTTTCAAAGATAGGAAGATGTTGGCACACAATAGCATTGGTTAAAAGGCCAGGATAATGTAAAAGATATATTCATGAGCTTCAGTACTGATTTCTCCTTTCACACACCCCCTTCTTTGTTTTATGTCCATATTTCTTATTCTCTAGGAAATTATCCAGGTAGACTAAAAGGTTTCCTTTTATCAACAGAAATTATTTCAATATTAAAAAGCAAAATTGAGGCCGGGCGGTGGTGGTGCATGCCTTTAATACCAGCACTCAGGAGGCAGAGCCAGGTGGATCTCTGTGAGTTCAAGGCCAGCCTGGGCTACCAAGTGAGTTTCAGGAAAGGCACAAAGCTACACAGAGAAACCCTGTCTGGAAAAACCAAAAAATAAATAAATAAATAAAAATAAAAAGCAAAATTGGTATAGCAGCTTCATATGAAGCTCTTTGACTAGGGCTTGGAGGTATAATAATCTTGCTTCCTCTTCTAGGCTGATTTAACAGTGGAGATTGTATTATCAGAACAAAACCTGTTTCAGATATAACTAAGGTTTGATTGTGATTGATTTTTCTCAAATACTAGGTGTTTATTGGTTTCCTGACAACTTATGTTGGTTAATTTCTGTCAACTTGACACAAACTATAATCACCTGGCAAGAGTGAACATCAATGGAAGAATTCCATTCACTGTATTGATCCGTGGATAAGTCTGTGGGACATTTTCTTGATTATTGATTGTTAGGAGAGAGCCCAGCCTGCTATGGGCCTGGGAAAATGTTTTGTGGTTGTACAAAAAGACAGGTTGTGGGGAGGCAATCCAGTAAGTAGCATTCCTTCATGATTCTAGCCACTGCTCCTGCTCTGATTTCCCTCTCTGTATAGCTACAGTGATGAAAAGTTATCAGGAAGTATACCAAATAAACCCTTTCCTCTCCTAGTTGCTTTTAGAAGTGGTGTTTATCGTGGCCATAGAAAACAAGCTAGAACACCAAT
Organism: Peromyscus leucopus; assembly: GCF_004664715.2. Lineage (NCBI taxonomy): Eukaryota > Metazoa > Chordata > Mammalia > Rodentia > Cricetidae > Peromyscus > Peromyscus leucopus. The sequence goes on along the minus strand of NC_051077.1, from coordinate 35,335,262 downwards.
CTAATGTTTCCATAACTAGTTATCAGATAACCTAGCAATAAGTCTTTGGATGGTCAACTGTAGAATATCAATGAATTCACCTGTGTAGAAGTTGTAGGCATCCCAATTAACACAGAGAGCCAAATATAAGGAAAACTTAAACAAGACTCTGAAAGCCTGCATATACTTTCTCAATCCTCAAGCCAGACAATTCAACACTGATTTCTTTATTAGATAAACTGCATGAGTTTCAATGAGCTGGTTAAAGGAGGAACCATCCATTGTCACTATTAGATTAGATACCAAAAATAAATTCATGTTTTTATTCATGTATTAAAGCATTCAACAAATATTTCTTGAATGGTTTCTAGTGGAAGGATGGGGATTAAATAGATTAAAGGCTTAAAACAAAAGTACTGAAGCAGAAGGCACAATCAGAATAAGATATATAACTGTTAAAAATGTTAGAGAAGGGGTATTAAACGGAAATGCCAGGCTCATATTCACACATTATTTCAAAGAATGAATGGCTAAATCTAACAGTTGAAAAAACAGCCATGTGTGTGTCTATATACAGTAAGTTTCCACAGTAACAAGAGTACTAAAGGCTGTGTAAGTAGAGATTGAAAACATCGGTCTTACCTTTGCCACTGGAGTACAACTAACAGTTCACAAAAACAAAGTCTCATAAATGTTAAAACAGTGAAATAAGAGCATCATGAGATTGAAGGTTTCAAAAAGGTTATGAAGTAATGGAAGGAATGTACCCCGCAAGTCAGAATCTTTACACTTCCTTTATAATTCTGAAAACAAATACATTTCTAAAAATAGAATATTTTAAGAAATTGAAACAATTGTTTAGAACAAGATAGACATTTCAAATAACTTGAATATTTCCTCTTTTTTTTTTGACATACCAAGAGAGACTGAGCATGAAGTGAGGTGAATGGGGGAGTCGGGAAGATTTTGATGAATTAGGAGGAGGGGAAGAATGTGATAAAATATTTTGGATGAAAAACCATTTAATAAAAAAGGTAAAAGAAACAATTGACAAATTTAAAACATAAGTATATACTACTAGAAATTATAATACATCTAATGAGAAGTAAAGTATATTAAAAGTATTTTGGGGAAAAGGTAAACAAATACATGAAAATGATAATTGAAATTATAATATGATAAGACATTCAGGAAACTTGGAATTTGCAAAGATCTTGTTACACTTAAACATATAATGGAGGATTATTAATATATAGACAAATTTTAAAGATATTTAAATAGCAAATAATGACAATTATGTGAATACAGATTTAAAAATTATGCGTCAGAAAACCAACTGATATTAACTTAAAAATCATAATAGATATACTATCTCCTGAGAGAGTGAAAACATCAGTGCTTCTGTAGACTGGCATTAGTAAATTCCTTGAGAGATAGAGACATTATTTGTTGTGGTTCTATGCGGTTAGATTTTTAAGGCTCTCTCCTCTCACTGTGAATAATATTTCAAGGATAAACTTGTTGCCTAGCCTACTTTGCTATTGTTCTCACAATCCTTAGGTCTCATGTGGATTAAGTACATCAATATCTGGCCTGACAGATAAGAAGGATGGTATGGAATTCACATGTTTAAAGCTTGTTTTTTTTATTTTTTTATTTTTTGTTTTAAATTATATCTATATGTATGTAATGTGTATGTAAGGGCAGGTCCCTCCAGTGTCCAAATAAGAGTGTCAGATGCTCTGGAGCTGAAGTTTCTAAGTCACTCGATGTGGGTACAGGATATTAAACTGCTATCCTCTGCAAGATTAGCACATGTTCTTAACTGCTGAGCAATCACTCCAACACCTGTTTTTAAATAAATCATTTATAATTAAAATATTAGTTGTATTGCAACATTATTTTTTAATTAACAGGGTGTAACCAAAGCTAGAATCCCAAAGAATATCTTCAGGGAAGAGGCTGAGTACTTGGATCACTTACAACATACTTACCTAGGAAAGAAGTTGCCTGAATTTTAGTGCCAGTGACAATAATCTATTAACAAATAAGTTTTTCCACTAGTGCTGGTTGGTTGGTTTTGCTTGACATATAACCAAAGCACAACAAAGTTGCTTTCCTCTTCCATTGCGTGTCTGAGATCAGAGAGTTTGAAAAAATAACTCAGATATTTGTCTTTCTACAGTCATCTCATTGTAAAAAAGGTGGTATTTCTTTTTTACTGTTTTCTTCACTATATCACACAATATTTAAATATATAGATTTTTGTTAAATGCGATATCTATATACATAGCTGACAAGCTACAGAAAGATAAAGCAACTTCTGCATTACTGCTTGGCCAATACAAATTCATTTATTATTTTACCAAAATATATTGGGTTGTTTTTATGGTAATAATTTAGCTGAGAGAAAGAAAACAGTGTATTTCGTGATTTCATAGATTTATTTATTAAAATATGTATGACTAAGATAATGTTTACAGATTGAAACCTTACTTTGGAGGTGAAAGGTCATATTTAATTTGCTTCATAGACATAGTAAAATAAGCTTGGTGGATCTGATGATTTTTACTTCATATGTAAATTCACTTTTAAAAATTGTTCATTATATATTCACTCGGTATTTAGAGTTATTGTGTTCAGAAAAATAATCTAGTATTTTCTTACAGTTTTATAATTTGCAGAGAAATCATTTTATTTGACAGTAAAACTATTTTTTTTTTCAGAATTGAAGACAGCAAGCATAAGAACTAAAGAAAAAAGATAAAAATAACAAGTGGATATTCATCTCCTGTGACATTTATTCTGGATGAAAAATTGAAACAACTCACAGAGGTAGATAACTGTAAACATCTTAATGAGTTAAGATTGTTTATTTTTTTATCACTTGGTAATATTATTTGTGAAATTCTTCCATAAAGTTGAAGAATAAAATTTGTTTCTAAGTTACAGAATGTTACAAACTCTTGAAAAGAAAGGTGATAAGAAATCAGTAATAAATAAATGGGAAATTATTCTGAGAATAAAATCACTTAATTTTAGAAATAAATATATAAACAAAAGTAAAGGGTAACATGTCAAATGTTTTATGTCAAAATAACTTTGCCAGAATAGTTAAGAGTGGATGACTGTTTCTGCTGAGAAATTATAATCATTATGAAATCATTATGAAAGAGTAGCAGACTTTTCCTGATTAAGAAATTTAGTAGGAGTTGGAATATTAAATAGTAGATAGAATAAAAGACTTTCATGAGGTCAGCTATTTAAAATCCATGATACTTTTCATCTATGGGAGTGTTGGTAATTGTAGAACCAAGTTTAATTAATGGAGAGTTCAATCGGTACCTAATTAGGTTAGTGAGTCTTCTTTCCTTGCAACCTCTGCTATTTAAGGACACAAAACCCTTCCATGCCTACAGAGAAAAATAAAAACTTGTAAACAGGCCTAATGGCTTGATTTGATCTATAAATAAAAAAAAAAAAAACTTTCCCCTTAACGTTCCAAAGCACTTTAGTGTAATTTAGAGTTAAGTGCTCTTATTGATAAAAAAGGTTGAGTATGAGAGAACTTTGCTGTTTGAATGTGGTCTGGTCTATCTTGGGTCATAATGTCTTTGATACTGTGTATTTCAAATGAAAATATGACTATAGCAATATAGAAAGACTGAATTAATAGTGAGGGTAATGATGGATTCTTCAGGTTTGGAATTCATATGTACACAGCTTGGCTAATGCTCAATCACATGCAATATATCTGTTTGGCCTGGCTCCAGCTAAGCTGATGGCTGCATATTTGAATGTCTAACTAAGATATACTTAAATATAATATGCATTAGGTTTCACTTGCTATAGTAGCCATAAAGATCGTGGATTGGAAGTAAGCGTTATTTTGGGGGGTGAGCAAGAGGCATGGGAAGTATGTAAATACAGTATTCTTGTAAGGAATTATTCAACAATATATAAATTAAAAATCCCTGACTCAGAAGCTATCTTTTCAGAAGTAGAGCATTTGTTTTTGAAAGGCACTTAGAATAAATCATTTGAAATTGGATTAATTTACTCATAAATTCAGAGGTACTTTACTTTAGATAATATACAATACAACTTAGTATTGCAGTTTCAAAATTTGAAAATTATGTATATAGTAATTTTTTACTGATATCTAAGACCTGGGTGGTAGAACTACTTTACTATTTAAATGGGTAAGTAATGCTAGGATATCTTTATCTGTTTTTCAATTTTATCTATCCAATGTTACACAAAAAAATGTATTCACAGAATAGCTGAATAATTTGTTTCAAGACAATTTAATACTACTCAAAACAAAACCTATTAAATGTGTTTACTAGCTCAAATTTTAAAAAGTATTCATCAACATCTTCTCTTAGTATTACTTGAAAAATATGTCTCATGTTCTCTTTACGTATGTCTTCTATTTCGTGGAAATCCCCACAAAATTTCCCTAAGACAAAATACTAAATCATATTGTCCAATTTGTCTATACATTCACTCTTTAGAAAAGGAAAACACACACACACATTATATATATTTATATATATATATATATACACACACACACACACACACACACATATATATATTATATGTATATATATATACATATATATATTCTTAAGCCTTTTGCCTTTTTGTTAAGTTCACTCAAAAACCTGAAGAACTTGGTATTTGAGATTTGTATAAACACATATGTGTTCTCTCCTGAGTTATTGTGACTTTCTTCTACTAGCCTGGGATACAGTATGTAGACCAGGTAGGCTGGGAACTCACTGACATCCGTCTCCTCAGTTTCCCAAGTATTTGGATTAAGGCATATACCACCATGTCCTACTGGAGGTTTTTTCAAATAAAAATCATATAGCTCGTTCCTGTAACACAATGTTCCCTCATACTATACAATTTTCATTATTCACTTTAACATGAGTAAGTTCTATTGATTTTTTTCTAAGAAGTCATATAATATTACACTAATTCTAAATCACGGAATTAAATCAAAGATAAAACTATGCTTTAATTGAGATCAGAAATATACCATTTTTCCAATATATTTTCAATATGAAGTCTTCTTCTGTCTTCCATATATTGTTTCATTTTCAGAAGCTGACCCGAAATGGACAGTGCTTACTAGTCAGGTGCCTAAGTCATTAACTAAGATCATTACACAAAATTAAAATAAGTCAATAATTCATTCCTTTCTGGAATACTACAAACAGAAGTCTGAACTGGAGAAAGAGGCTTCACAATTGCATTTTCTCCAATGACACAGTAATGGCTGAATCTAAAGTGGATCACCATGAGTTTTCTGAAATAGATTACTGATTTACAGAGGAGTGCAGATAATCTAGTCGTGTCAAAGAATCTTGAAAAAAGCGTTTACCATAGTTCTCCTCTTGTCTGAAGATGATCTCTGTAAAGTTCCCACGTGGAGTAATGAGGTAGGCAAGTCTGTTCTTGGCTGCCACAGAATTTTCTTCCTTTCAAGGCTAATGTTCTTTCCTTTTCTTCTGTGAAGTTTGCCATGGAATCAGTATGATCAGTCTGAGAAATTAGGGTTCTGGGGAGAACAGAATAATTGCAGAGCTCTTTCCTCATGTGTATAAGACCCTAATTTCGACCTCTCAACTCCCTCTTCCCCTGGAAAGTAAATCTCACATAAGGTTTTAGAATTGAGCCCAAATTCATAGTGATTATTATTTTACATGCCTATTTCCTCTTAACTTTTTCAGGGAGTGAGTCCACACAAACTTTCTCATTTCTTTAGAATACTGTCACATAAACAGCCATATTCAGGTTACCACTCTTGTACATGAACCCTTGCTTTGTCTGATGTAAATTATACTAAAAGCATTCTCCACATTCAAAGGGCTTCCTGTTTGCTGAAAACTCAAAGTAAAGAGTATTTGTAAGCACTAATGTGGCAACAATATTTCAACGACGCACATCACCTATAAGCTAACTTTGCTCAGCTAACACAGTTTTAATTTTTTTTTCACAGCTCCTCTGCTTGCTTATATACCAGGCATGCCTTCCATTTTGTCTATGTGAGAATAGAGATCGAGTTAAGAGAGGTCAATTAAAAAAAATTCTAGTAGATGGTACAAAGCAGAATCAAGAGGTCATGCACTTATTCAGTGCATGCACTTTACTTCTATTTAAAAGTACCAGAAGGCTAGAGAGAGGCATAAAATATACGGAGGAAACTGGGAAATTGTACTGGGTGTATGGGATGAGAAGCAATGAAAATGGGGTCTGAACTGAGTTCATCTGGACATGGTATTCAGGTGAAGGCTCAAACAGCAAGGTTGGAGAGGTGTAAGAAGTAGCATAAGAGAAGTCAAAAGTACCGCGATCAAATCTGAAAGGTATTTCAGGGGAAAAAAAAAGAAATATAAAAGAACTGTGCATGCAGAAATGAATCAATGGCACAATTGAGGAAAAAAGGAGAAATTGAACACATTATTTCATGCTAAGTGCCACGTAAATAGATGCAAAGAGAGAAAAATAAATTGTGTGTGTGTGTGTGTGTGTGTGTGTGTGAGAGAGAGAGAGAGAGAGAGAGAGAGAGAGGAGAGAGGAGGAGAGAGAGAGAGAGAGAGAGAGAGAGAGAGAATCATTTTGATTTAATGTGTGATCACTGATATTGAGGTAGTTATGTAGCTGCAGAACCAGATTTGTTTAGAAGCTATTGTGCTTGGGAAACATGAGTATGGGCATGTTATACCGCTAAATGTAGTTAGGTTTTTACAGCTAATACATGAATCAGGACTACAAGGAATAAAAGAGAGCTGTGGAAAATATGGATGTCTAATTAGACTGAGGGAAAGGTAGCACCAAGAAAGCAGAACCAGGAGAGTCAGTAAGTTTCAAGAGAGTTTAAAGAGTAATAAATGATTAGGGGTTCATTACAAGAGAGCAATTAAAAATCAAATGCTGAGTTTTGCCTTGGAGTTGATTCCTAAATGGTGACCTTTGAAAAGGCAGAGTGGCTGGGTGGTGGTGGCACATGCCTTTAATCCCAGCACTTGGGAGGCAGAGCCAGGCAGATCTTTGTGAGTTCAAGGCCAGCTTGGTCTACAGAGCGAGATCCAGGAAAGGTGCAAAGCTACACAGAGAGACCCTGTCTCGAAAAACAAAAACAAAAAAACAAAAAAACAAAAACAAAACAAAACAAAAAAAGCAGAGTGAATAAAGCCAGGCCGGTGGAAGATGACACTATAATAAAGAGTAAAAAGACACTGATAAACTGAAACAAGTCCAGAGAGCACTTGTAGAAAAGGCTTGATTGACAGCATTAGGGAAGATGGAAAGAAGACATTCTCTAAGTAAACTATTTTTTTTCATTTTTCTTTATTAAGAAATTTTCTACTCTCTCTACATATCACCCACGGATCCCACCTCCTCCCTCCTCCCAACCCCCTGCTCTCTCTCCCAAGCCACCCCAATCCCCACATCCCTCAAATCAAGGTCTCCCATGGGGAGTCAGCAGAGCCCATCACACTGAGCCTAGGCAGGTCCAAGCTACTCTCCACTGCACCAAGGCTACGCAAGGCATCACAGCACAGGCACTGGGCTCCCAAAAGCCTGCCCATGCTCCAGGGATGGATCCCGAATCCCCTTGCCTAGGTGTCCCCCAAACAGTTTGAGCCAAACAACCATCTTTCAAATCCAGAGGGACTAGTCCAGTCCCATGGAGGCTCCACTGCCACTACTCTACAGTTCATGTGCTTCCCTAGACAGCTTATTTTGGAGAGTATGTGGAGCAAGGAGAACTCTCCTCCACTGTTGGTGGGAATGCAAATTTATACAGCCACTCTGGAAATCAGTATGGCAGTTTGTAAGAAAATTGAGAATATGTCTTCCTCAAGACCCAGCTATACCAACTTTTGTGATTTATATTTCTTTTGGTCGTTTGTTTTTGTTGTTTTTAATGAGTAAGATATAAAGATCACCAGGAAAAGATAGAAAAACTTGATGGAACATGGACACTAACTAAAAACATAGGTTTCTTAAGTGCCAAAGGTTGAGTTGAAATTGACATTGACTTTGGGATCTGTTGTACTATTGGATCACTACATCATTTGGCAAAGTCAAATATTCATAATCACAGCTTCCTTATCCACATAATGTAAAACTTCTATTAAACTCACTGGGTCATTAAAGGGATTAGGTAATTCAATGTATGTGAAATACTTCACATATTATCACTATACTTCTTACTATCTATTATTTGGAATCAGGTGATTCTCAATAATGAAAACTACTAGAGATAATACTTCATCTAATACTGGAAGGTATAGGAAATATTTAATAGGGCTTTAGTCACGCCTGTGACTATGATGATAAAGATGATACATTACTATTTCCATGACTTTAGCAATTATCCCATTAAAATTTTATTAATTTTCATTAAAATTGAAAATAGACAATGAGTTAATTCCAAGTTTTTTTGAAATGGTATCTCTTTAATTCTTGAACTACAAAAATGTGGAGAATACAGGGATGCTTAGAATCCTTTGAAACATAAGAAGAATGACCTCATGTTGCATTTTGAATGATGAAAAACTCCATAAGCCAAACATAAAGAGTTGTGAAACTATCATAACCCATTCCTAAGTCATCTCAAATAAAATAAATGTGGTTTTATTTTTTAGTTATCCTTGAAATTTTCATACATTCATACAATGCACTTTGATCATGGCTTTCCACAATGCCCTTTCTTAAATTTCCCTGTACTTGCTAAATACATCTTCCTCTCAAATTCATGATGCCTTTTTTTTAATGCATTGATTCCAATTAGTCCCTATGATGTTAATAACTATGAAGATTCAATCAAGATCATAAATCACAATGGACATAATGGTTGGTAAAATGATCTGCATATTCTGAAACTTTCTGTGAAATGCATATATATTAGTATATATACAAGTGCTCAATGAAGGAAGTTACCTACATATACAGATGATCACTAAAAGTATATTTTTTGTCTTATTTCATTGTTTTCTAGAATACTTATTTAGGAATACCTGAAGAAATAAAATCACATTACTTTTCTGTTCCTCTCAACTTTGAATATTATCCTTTCTTCATGGGTCTCTCATAAATTTAGATATAACTACAAGCATTTTATAGACAGTTTGAAAGGTACTAATCAAAATAGTAAGTAGAATTCTAGTGTTAAATAAAAGACCTAATTTTCTTCTGTGTATTTAGGACATGGACATTTCCTCACAGGACAAGGATATATTTACTGTGTGTGTATCTTTTAAGTTTCTATATGCAATCCCATCACTTGTTTCTAAATGAACACATTCCTGTGCTTACTTTCATTTAAGTAGAACTAGTCTTTTCGATGATTCTCTGTTAAATTAGTCCCATTTCCTGTTCTTTTAGAAATTGAAAACTGTAACCAATCTCAGATATATTGAATGGAAGCTACACTTAAGGGAGCGTAATATCAACTTTAAGGATGCCAATTCCTAAAGTTTGCTCTATTTCTGTTCATGGTATTTGTGCTGATTCACGAGGTCCTTTGTGAATCAACATTAGTTATTCATATAAATACACACACACATATATATATATATATATATATATATATATATATATATATATATATAATAGGACATGTTTTAGTGGTATAGTTTTCAAGAGAATAAAAAACATGTTTAGTGACACCGTTTTGCTTCAGGCTTTCCAGGAAGGTCCTATGATAAAGTCAAAAGAGGCAGACACAGCATCCTTATCCTACTTGAAAGTTTCTGTCTCCACCACAGATTTACCTCTATTTTTTCCTCTTTAGAAATGATGTTGTTTCAGTTTTTTTCTTTTTCTCTTTCCCTTGATCTTCAATATAAGCCTTCAAAACAGAATAAAATGAAAGACCATTTGTGAGATAGCCTTCTCCAAATCTAAGGAATTTCTTAGAGTGATATTGAAAGTAAATTGTCCAATATAGCATCTTTTGGGGGGTAAAAAGTGACTGATTTTCATTTGCAAATTTTTGGTGTGAGCACAGTTTTCCCACAAAGCTTCAGCTATGCACATAAGCCACAGTGGTAGTCAAACATGCTAAGTCAAATTCTGATCATTTCTCTTCTCAGAGAAGCAGGATCTGAACTCATGAGTCACTGTTAAGTATAAGTGTAATCTGGAGGAAAAATGAAAATACATTAGGAGCAGTTTTGCCAATTTGTATAATTTTTCAGTTAAGCAGTCATAAATCAAGGAATATTGTATTTTTTGAGGCTCATTAAAGAGACATTACACATCAGGATAGTGAAGTCGTCAGCATAATGAAATGATGAATGCCTGTGACTATCTGTATGTAAATGATGTGAGACAGATTCAGGGTGTTACAAAGGAGAATAACAATCTCTCTGACAGTTCCCTGTAGGTGCAGTTGCTGGATGCTAGTGACAGATGCTAAGTGCCAACCTCTTCAGTGGCATGCACTTATTAGCACTCAGTGGAAACTTGCAATATAAAATAAGATAAACAGGTACACAATCTTTCTATAAGGTGTCATTCAACCAGGTGTACCATTGTTATTTTTTAAAGTTTCTTTAGTAGAAAAGATCATAATCCAAATTAAATAAAATATGAAAATTAAACTTTTTTCATTTTCTGCATATAATAATGTTATCAAATTTGTGTATGCATTGTAATAGTGCAATATTCCATTGGCTAATATGGAGAATTTTCAAGAAAGTCTTATTAGAACCAACTTTAACCCATTTAGATTCATATTAATATGTATATATTATCTTACCAAGGAAGCATATCTTTGTAACTTGTATTATTAATTTTAAGAGAGAGATTTTTTTAACTCTAGTTAGTTGTATTTGTAATACATTGATTTAGTGTTGTTTAAGATTTCTGTCCTGTTGTTCATACTTAACATATTTTTGTTGTTTGTGTGAGAATGGTCAGATTTGTTATTACCCAAGATGTAAAATACTAAGTTTAGATGATATATTTCATTAAACAAACATAAGTAGATAATAGATCTAGTAATTTTTCTGGAAGTTTCTATGATTTTACATGCCTCAGAACAGCAGTAAATTATTAAAGCAATTGAAGAAAGAACAAAAGGAGAGAAAAAAGAGGAAGAGAGGTGATTTTGAGTCCAATATAAATCTATGATGAATCTTTCATATTGGTTGAGTTACTTAAGCTTCATTTCATTATTAAATCCATGTGTTTGTTGTATGTATGTGATGTGTGTTTTAACACGGATGCTGGCGTTACATTCTAAACTCCAAATTAGTACACACACACATGAAATGTATAACAAATAATAAAGTTATATCATTAATAAATCCATGTGATTTGGTGCATGTGTGTGTATATTATAGGTGTGTATGTCTTCATGAGGGTGACAGCCAGAGGCAGACACTGGATATCTTCCTCTAATGCTCTGCATCTTTCTTTTTTAGATAGGGTTACTCACTGAACTTGGATCTTTCTTATGACTTAGCTAGCATGGCTGACATCTATTTTCAAGGCATCTTCTTTCTTGGTCTTCCAAGTTCGGTGATTATAGGAATGCAGAGAACTACCTGGCCTTTTGCAAGGGTGCTAGGTATCTGAACTTGGGTCCTCTTGCTTGTGTGGTAATTGCTTTCCCTGATGGAGCCATCTCCCCAACTCTAGCTTCCTTCTCTTGTAACCAATGACAGTTCAGTCATAAAGAGAGTCAATAGACAATACCAACTTGAAATCACAATTAGATTGATGGCATAATATGATGTTCATACGAATCATTACTTAACAAAGGCATGTCTGCATAAGCACCTCAGAGCAGAGAAAACATTTTGATTGCTGCAGATAAATTGCACAAATAAGATAAATTGTCACATACTTTGTACTCTGGAGACATAGGTAGATTACTTTTAGCAGAGTTCTGGTCACTGTGCTTTGACACTTTCTAATGTACTTTTGAATTTCAGAAATGAGATGTGAAATGATTTCTCTGTAAAAAATTTTATTTTTCTCTGTCTTGATGGATGCATTAAGGAATAGTCTTAAAAATGGGTAACTTACTATTTTCATTCACAGTACAAATAGCTCTCAACATTGAAAAGCTCTATTAAAAGAAATAATTTATATTTTAGTGTGATAGAAATGTTTGTGAAAATATAATCTACATTTCAATATAAAATCAATAGTAATTAATTTTAACTGTTAATAACATTTGAATATTGTACTGGGCCTATTAATAAAACATAGCATTCATTTTTTACTGTTTTCGAAGATTTATATCTTAAGAAACAGATTGAAGGCCTTACCCTCTCGACCTTAACCTCTCTGAGGAATGGATAGAGTGTGGGGTGGAAAGATCAGAAGGAGAAGAGGAAGGGGGAGCTGTGGTTGATATGTAAAAAGGAAAAATGAAATAAAATTTAAAAAAAGAAGAGAAAAAATATCTTTCATAAATTAAATGTCTATTAATACACAAAATATCCCATAAAGAATCAGAATTTTAAATATTTCAAAACAGTAGTATATCATTTTATTTGCTCTTTTTTGTGTACTTATTGACTGCACTTTATCCAGGTAATTTCACAATCTCATGTTTTCTCACCTTCTAAGAAGACAGCTTATGGTGTTATATTCTAATCTTCAAATTAACACATACACACACAAAAACCAAACAGACACATACATGTTATGCATAACACATAATAACATTGTAATTTATTCCATAACTGAATAAACATTTTCTTAGACATTTCTTTGACATCTTGTGTTATTGTATCATATATCATTTTGATTTGACTAAAAGGAAATCATGAAGAACAAATCAAAAGTTTCATTGTACATATAGAAGTAGTATATTGTAACAGGAATCTTAAAAGCTCTTAATAAAAAACCCAGAGCTTGGGTATATTGGAATGAAAGCTGAAAGATCAGAGAAGCAGAGCAAGCCACAGCCAACATCACCTCCCCAACTCCTCAGTCAATCCTATTTCCACAAATCCTCAGACTGGAAGCCTCTGAGTCCTCACCTCGAGGGTCTCAATTGAACTGCTGCTTAGTTCCTGTCACCTCACAACCTTGTATACTGCTCTCCACCCAGCCATGTCACTTCCTGGGATTAAAAGTGTATGTACTTTTCAAGCAAAGACATGAGATCTCAAGTGCTGGGATTGAAGGTGTGTGCCACCACTGCCTGGCTCTGTTCCAGTGTGGTCTTGAACTCACAAAGATCCAGAGGGATCTCTGCCTCCCAAGTGGTCAGATTAAGGGTGTGTGCCACCACTCTCTGGCCTCTATGTCTTAATCTAGTGGCTGGCTCTGTCCTCTGTATCACAGATAAGTTTATTAGGGTCCACAGTATATCACCGCAGTATATATTTGTCATTTTACCTTAAATCCTTCCTCACAGTTTTCATAATTCAGACTGTTCATTTAGTGATAAGTATTTATACTTTTATATTTAAAGAATACTTTTATATCTATTAATTCATTGGGTTTAGTGATTGTTTTCTTAGTAAAAGGCCATTGTTTTCCCACTAGTATGACTATGCTGCATCCATTTTTTAAGTTTACATTACAGTGTGTTGAGGAAGGTTTACTTTATTGGATATTCTGTTCCATAGTATAGTGAAGCTCTTTCCATTTTCGAAGCAGTTAAGAGTCAGAAGAATATTCAGTTGTATCAGCTGAATTCAGGACAACATTTCCACTAGTACATGGATGACTCCAAAAACATTTCTCAAAGCCAGACGTTTCCCTTTTTATGTAATTCTTCATCTACTAATGTATCACACACAAATGTCACCAATATATCATTATTTGCCAAATGAACTAAATGATTTTTTTGCAACTTTAAAATGATAAGATTCAGAATTATTTCTGAATCTTACATTTCTAGGTTATAAAATATATTTATACATATGTTACATGAACTTTATATATTTATGTATTTATGTATTGATAAGCTAGCACTTTGTTAACCAGAATCTCAGAAATTCTTAGAATTGTACCTGAAATAGTTAAAAAGCTTCAGATATCACTCATAAATACCAACAAGGTTATCTAGAGAGAATGAGAATCTTGTCTGCCATGATCACAGAAATTGCAAACTTTCATTGTTGAATAATCAAATGCTATGTTAGCTAATTTGAACTTGTTCTCTGGATCACATTGTAATAGCAGAAATATGTGAAGGCAGTCCTATTTCCTACAGATGAAGGATGGTAACTGATAACTTACTTGCTGAGAGTATAAATCACATGCCCAAAGTCACAGAGGTACTTAACTCTGAATCCATGGCTATAAACAGGCCATCCAACTCATAATCCAGAGCTATTTTCTCTGCTCTATCAACAAAGTAGAAACATTCCCCGTAGGTGCTTCTGGGCAAGTCCATAGAAAATTTCAAAAGACTAATAGACAGCATGAAGAAGAAATGTGTTGAGCATAGCAATGCTTGAAGTGATCCCTGCCTTAGTTACAGTCAGTGTGACTTACTCATCTTGTGACACAATTTACTTAAGGTTATTTCAAAGAATTGCAATGAGGTATATTTCCTTTATTCATTATAATTCTACTAGATTTTATACTTTATATTTTCTTAGAAATTGACTGGATGATTCCTGTCATATAAAGCAAGACAAGTATGATTATTTATTCTCAAAACAGTGAAATATTAGTATTCTCTTACTGTGCTCAATACAAAACCTTCCATGTGGCACATAAAAACTATGTTAAGATGCAAACATTTCCATTTCAGCACACAATATTTAATAATCAGAATTTTGACATGAAATGTAAAATTGGTTAGTTTGGAAGAGAGGGCTAAAACAGTTAAAACAAAGCAAACAAATAGAGCACAGCCCACCACCAGATCTGCTCCTCCTCTCCTCTTTCTGAAATTTTATCTAGCTGATTAATATAACAGAGCGCTTCGGCTTTGGTGAAATACACTTATTCAATTCTGCTGAAGATTATAGGTTTGAAATAATAAAATTGGATTTTATTGAGGATTGAAGTGTGTAAATAGAACATTTGATTGAATTTAATAAAATGGTACCCTGCTGATGGAAGCAAGTCATTTCCTCTAGCTTTAAGTTGATTACAAAGACAAGAAGCTTTATGAACTATTTTGAATAGAAAATTTTTCTCTAGAGGAAAAGACTACATTGAGACTGAAAAAAAATAAGTAAC
The DNA here is from genome assembly GCF_004664715.2 of Peromyscus leucopus. Classification (NCBI taxonomy): domain Eukaryota; kingdom Metazoa; phylum Chordata; class Mammalia; order Rodentia; family Cricetidae; genus Peromyscus; species Peromyscus leucopus. Next base: position 35,320,094 of record NC_051077.1, on the reverse strand, counting down.
ACCGTTTACTATTTTTAACAAACTGGAAATTGATATACAGCTATTTAGAAATTCAGTAGCACTACATTCTAGCCTGTTTTGTGGCTCTACACCAAATCTCCACAGATAGATGTACAGGACAAAAGAAAAAAAAAAGAACTCTCTCCTATGTTTAGCTTTTCCTATGACTGTGGAGAGTGTTACATTAATACCCATTCTATAAGTGTTTCATGTAATTTTATTTTTTCATATAAAATGGATTCATTTTGTCTGTTTTTTTTTTTTTTTTTTTTTTTTTAAGACAAGGTTTCTCTGTGTATCACTGGCTATCCTTGAAACTCACTCTAAGACCAGGCTGGCATCAAACTCAGAGATCATCCTGCCTCTGCCTCCTGAGTGCTGGGATTAAAGGAAACAACAAGGCATTCAGACAACAGGTAGGGGACAGTAAGACAAGTCCAGGTTCCCTTCCCTTAGCTCCTCCCAGCTCCAGCTCACCACCTCTCTCTCCCAGATCCATCCCTCCTCCATTTCCCTTCAGAAAGAGCAGGTCTCCAAGAGACAACAACCAAACACAACAAAGTACAATACAATAAAACAAGGCAGAAATCCTCATATAGAGGCTTGACAAGGCAGTCCCACAGGAAGGGAAAAAGTGTGAAGAGCAGGAAAGAGTCAGAAACACACCTGCCCCCACTGTTAGGAGTCCGGCAAGAACACCAAGCTAATGGCCACAATATATACAAATAGGACCTTGTGCAGATCAATGCAAGCCACATGAATGCTACTTTAGTGTCTGTGAGCCCATCAGAAATCTGCTTAGTTTATTCACTGGGCCGTGCTCTCCTGGTGTCCTCGGGCCTCTCTGACTTCTACAATTTTTCCTCTCCTCGAAGGTCAGGGAATCAAACATAATGAGAGCATAGAACAGATACAACAAGCATGATAACTCATATTTTGTAAATCCTTTAAGTTTTAGAATTAAATCAAAGGATTTAATTTGTTAATGAATTAATTAATTTCTTTTAACCAAGTTCAATGGTTTCATTAAAAAAAAAAAGCAGAATTTTCCTTTTTCTACTTTCCAAAAAGTAGTGAAATCTGAACTTTAAAAGAAAAATCCAAATTAATACAAATTGTTAAGTATGTTATAGAAACAATACTTATTTATTAAAAAAAAGAGAGAGAAAAAGCAATACTTTAACTAACCACCCTTTGTCAGTGTGCTTTCCTCTTGCTATGATGAAACATCATTACCTAGAGCAAGTTGTAGACGAAAACATTTAGCTTCTGCCTCCATATCACTGTCCATCATGGAAGGAGGTCAGTACAGGAACTCAAACTGGGCAGGAACCTGGAGGCAGGAGCAGATGCAGAGGCCACAGAGGGCTTCTGCTTACTGCCTTGCTCATCATAGCTTGCTCAGCAGGCTTTCTTATACAAACCAGAACCACCAGGCCAGGAATGACCCCATCGACAATGATGTGTGATCTCCTCTATTGAACACTAATTAAGAAAATGCCCTTCAGACTTGCCTACAGTCAGGTCTTGTGAGGTTTTTGTTGTTGTTGCTGTTGTTATTTCAAGCATGTTTTTTCTGTGTAACAGTTCTAGCTGTCCTGGAACTCACTTTGTAGACCAGGCTTGCCTTGAAGTCACAGAGGTCCACCTGTCTCTGTGAAGGCATTTTCTTAATTGAGACTCCCACCATTCAAAGTACTGTACTTTGGTCAAAATTCATAAAACTATCCAACACACACCTAGCATTAATTCTATATTTCAGTGCAGTAAAGATAAAATGTATTTTTTCTCACATCCATTTATTAATTAATTTACAAATCTTAGTTCTTACACCAGAACAGAAAGCAAACTGAATTTTTTTAAACCATTTAAACATGGTAGAGCCAAATAAAAAAGTTATAAACATCTAAAGTAGACAGGGGAAAATTAATATGCCAAATTGTACACAATTAACTACAAGTCACAGATGTATCTAGAGTGTGAGAAGTAGTCTTAGGAAGGAACGGCCATACCAATTTGTTATCTGATATTAAACAGTCTTCCCTGAAAACATACATGTAACATAATACAAACTGAGAAGGTCATATTTAGGAATATATATATAATGTAACAACAGTTAATTTAAAAGGAGACTGTGAATTGGATAGAGAGCAAGGAGGAATATATGGGAGGGTTGGAGGAAGGAAAGGAAAAGAAAATATGATGTAATTATATTATAATCTCAAAAATGAAAAAAGTAAAAAAAGCTGGATTTATTGCTGTTGTTTTGAGGCAGGTTTTCTCTGTGTAACAGCCCTAACTGGCCTGGGACTCTCTTCATAGACCAGGCTGATGTCAAATTCACAGAGATTCACCTGCCTTTGCCTCCCAAGTGCTAGGGTCACCGTAGCGCTGGGATTAAAGGTGTGAACCACCATGTTTGGCTAAAAATGGATATTTAAAGAGAATATTTGGAAATTGTGGTCTAGAAAGACCCAGTATGTTGACCCAGTGGTTAAGAATGTATGTGTTCTGTTTCAGCACATAAGAAACAAAACTAATTTCCTCCTTTAACACCAAACACAGGACCCACACTTATGAGGCAAACAAAAAATTAAATATAGATAAATCAAAATTTAAACGTAGAATAGATAAGGCTCCAAAGCTACACAGAGAAACTCTATCTTGTAAAACCAAAAAAAGAAAAAAAGAATAGATCTCTAAAAATAAGAAAATGAAAACAAAAATGGACTTGACCTTCTGAGTACTCATATCAATGTAGGCCAAATGCTGAGCACTGGTATTAAGGACAGCATTCTGTTGGCTTAGAATATATTCTTATTTGAGGTTTTTCCAAAGAAAATACACAGTGTGGATACAATAGTAGTTCCATTTCAGTTATTTAGGAATGTTTTAGAAAACAGATGAACATTTAAAGAAAGGACATCTCATTAAATGATACATACAAGCACATAAACATACACACTTATACATTGTTAATGGTTTTCTGTTGTTTGTAATGCTCTTGGAAAAGCCACATAAAAAGAAAAAATAAGAATGCCACCAGAGGAAAAGGAAAATTTGATGAGAAGAGAGAGGCTAGTACAAAGGGTCAAATTCATGTTCTAGATATGCAGGGGATGAAAGTAAGTCTAGAAATGAAAAAAAAGAGGTAGCAGCATAAAATAAGTAAATGTTATGTTATGTTAGAAAATGCTCAGTGCTGAACCTTTATCAGGTAGATGTTGTATGCAACCATCAGTCACAAGGTTTGAAAAGAAAAGCACATGTATGGTATTTGAGAACTAATAGTTTGATGGTATACCTGACACAAGGAAGAAGAGAGAGAAGAGAGATAGACAGAGAAGAGAGAAGAAGAAGAGAGAGAGAGAGAGAGAGAGAGAGAGAGAGAGAGATGTGCATGTTGGAGAGCGTATAGTCTAAAAGGATCCAGAGCACTTCACCAGTCTAAAGAGCTGCCTGGAAAACTGGTTCCAAAATTTTTCCATATGCGTTTTTTGTTTTTTGTTTTTTGTTTTTTTTTTGAGATTATAGTATAATTCCACCATTCTCCCCTTCTCTCTTTTTTTTTTTTTTTTTTTTGGTTTTTTTCGAGACAGGGTTTCTCTGTGTAGCTTTGCGCCTTTCCTGGAGCTCACTTGGTAGCCCAGGCTGGCCTCGAACTCACAGAGATCCGCCTGGCTCTGCCTCCCGAGTGCTGGGATTAAAGGCGTGCGCCACCACGCCCGGCACCCCTTCTCTTTTCATTCTTTGAACTTTTCATCCCATTTCTTCTCTTTTAAATCCATGGCCTCCTTTTTGATTGTCGTTATATACTAGGCATTTTTATGAGGAGTTAATGTGGTCTTAGGGAAACCACAAAGAAAGAATGAAGAGAAGTATCTTCATATCAAATAATACTGGAATCTATAAATATTGAAACAAAATTATTATTCAGGGTACTATTAAACAGAAGGAAACCTAAGTAATTCTGATGTACAATCAGGTATTATCTACCCACTAGGTAAGAGGACTGCTCATTTTGAGAGACAGATTTAACTGAACTATGGATTAAAATTGTGAATTTTAGAAATAAATAGAAAACTACACATCAATGTCTTGACTGTTGTGCGCTACCTGCCAAAAGTAGAGATAATATTCAATTAATTTAGGGTTTCACTAATTTATTACACAGTAGTCTCATTAGATCAAGAGAAACACTAGAGTAACACAAATAACAATTATTACATTATTTTAGGAGCCTGTCCATATTCATAAGAGCTTTGTCTTTTCAGTCCTCAAAATTATTTGAAGGAGAATAAATTATTTTTATTATTAGAAATTTTTTACTCAAACAAACCTTAGCCCATGCTTGATAGGACTATAGATTTTATTCAAAGTGAAAATAAAATCGCCAGTCATAACATCATTTCACCGGTTGCTATACTGAAAGTAAAGCCAGACATCACCTGTGAATCACATTACCTATACAGAGATTAAAATCATCACTGAATAACATAGGCAGAATTCAGAAGATGAGAAATAAAATGCAACAAGTCAGTTTCAAAAATAAATGAAACACAAACTGAAGATTCTGATTTTTGCTCTCACTTGTAGGCTTTATATATATGTTTTCATTTTTGTTTTCAATTTGTTCCCTAGAAAATCCCAATGAATGAAAAAGAAAAAAAAAATGATTTTCATTCCACTACCAGCATTTGTTCCAAAACCAACAAGAAGAAATCAGACTTGCTTCTTCATTTTAACTCACATGTAGTGCCTGCATGTAATATTCCAAAGGTTGAGTGATTCTTATATTCTGTTATATATCCTGTTTGCAGAAGAAAAAATAATACTGGATAATTGGAAATAGTGACGAAATGTGAATATTAGCAATATTTGTGGTCCCTGTGGAAAGCACAGTCACCATATATTTTACTAATGTGCATGTGGAAATGGGGACTGGTGACATAACAGGAACACCTGGACAGGGAGTTTGGTAATGAATTTATTAATTATATCCTTTGCTAAATCTTAAGGTAATTGTTATTTGTATTAAATGGAAATATATCAACCAAACGCTGATGGAGTTCTCTCTCAGAGCAGGTCATTTTTATGGGAAATTGAGAATTCTATGTTTAAGTTTAGAAGAGCAGCATAAGAAGTCCTGGTGGAAAGAGAGTTCACATCAAAGAAATTTGTTTTGGAATGAATCTGAAGAGCAAGCCATGCATTTCCACAACATGGAGCTTTGCAGAGATGGAAAGTGACTAGCACAGACTTGTTGCAAGTCAGGATACATTTGTTCTCAGTTTCAATTTAGGTACTCAATTCTTTGTAACAATCCCTTTACTGTCTTGATCTGAGGGTATTTATTTCATTCTAGAAACTGCTTCTGCATAGACAGTTACATATTACTGCCATTATTATCATTGCATTCAAATCTCAATTTAATTTAATTGAAATCAAATTGTATCACATCATAATTTTAGTTAATCACAAAAAGGGATAAAATTTGCAATAACCATTGCTTAAAGGGGCTTTTAAGCATTATCTTTTGCTATGTGCAAATCATATTAACAGAATGACACCAAGTTAAATGAGCTTTAGTTTTACAGAAGGAAATACCAGTGATACTTCTGTGACACTCCTGAAAAAACATCAGTTGTAAAGATGTTGCAAGCATTGAGACTACAGAATTCAGAGAGACTTTAAAGGATTGAGAACATACCATGACGTAACAACACAGTAAAACATAACAATGCTAGTTCTTTTGTAATCCTGTAATATAGAATTGTCCAGGGTCAATAAGAAAACACCAGCATATTTGGCTTCCTCCCAAAAGACAGACAGAAAAACACAAGATAGTGATGATCACAGGCCTCTAATGTAGTCAAATGTAAAAGAGAGCAGAACCCAGTTGCCCTCACCAGAACTACATGCAGCAGAAGACCTTCACTCTGTTCCCTCATTTCCAGGCTCTTAGTTCAGCACTTGTCAGGGTTTGGATTCAACTCACAGCAGAGCACAGCACAGGCAAAAAAATAAAAAAAAAATAAAAAATAAAAGGAGGAGGAGGAAGAACTGGGAAGAGGAAGGACAAAGAGAAGAGAAGGAAGGAGGATAAAAAAGGGATGATGATGACCATGATGAAGATGATGGCAATGGTGATTATACCTACAAAAAAGAAGCCATCATGGTAACAATGGCAGTGGACATACACTCTGCATGAGAAAGAAGGCCCAGGCTTCCTTATTCTTCTTGGCCTTAAGATGAGTCAGAGCTGGAAAAAAAAATAATGAACAACAGAAAGAAAGATGGTCTTTAGGCAATTGTGAGGAAAGTTAACTAAAGACCCTGGTAATTCACAAGTCAAGAATGGAAGACAGACGACAATGATAATCAAGAAATTGTCTAACCAAATCATTCAAAACAAAACAAGCAAAAATTCTGGAGCTAATTATGTTATAACTATAGCTAGAGAGCATCTAAATATAGAATAATAATATAAGAATGAAGAACAAAGTCTGAATAAGAGATCATAAATACAAACAAGAGTACAGCAGAGCAATTTTTGTCTTCATAATATGAAAGCACTGTTGAAGGTTAAGTGTGAGATTACTGTCCAGGAGGCAGTTTAACACTCTCTACATAGGTTACGCATCTCAAAGACATGACTTTCAAAACAAGCTATTTCTATTCTACACGAGTTTAAAATTTTTGTTGCATGCTATATTGATTTATAACACTCTCAATGCATCCCTGTGTTAAAAGAGTGCAGATTGAAGTGCCTCATTCTCTAGACTATGGAAGAGCCAGCTCAAGGGATCAGCAAGATCTCACCATTATAACACAACACCGTAAATGTCAAAAGGCCCTAAAAACAGAAATACACAAGACAGACAGGAGGAGAATAAATTACCAATTGACTGACATGATGTCATATCAGCATTCAAGGGGGATTTTGAAAGCTGAGTAATAAAATTCAGAGTTATACTCAAGAGATATTTGGAGAGCTCTGAATTCTACCCTTTCTTCCGATGCCACTGAAAATAAAGTCTTACTGAAATCATTTTGTTTATAAATTGTTATACTCCCCATAAAAGAAGTTTTCAGGGTGAGTTCTTCATTTATAGTACAGTAATCATATAGAACATTCGTTGATCAAAAGTGTAATGAGAGTCAGGGCTGGAAGAAAGCAAATGAAGCACATTACAAATGATACTTAGAGGGAGCAAAACTTTGGACTTCATTGACAACCATGAGAGATTTTGTGAAAGAACACTTGTAAGACAGGAGGTGAAGAAAAGTTAGAGTATTTTTTTTCTGTATTAATTTAGGAGACAGCATATGTCATGGACGAAGTTCAGTGCTAACAATACATAATTATCCAGTTTAGAGAAGTCATTTCTACCATCACTAAAATAATTTAAGAAAGAAAAGGATATTTAAAAGGAGATCATATTAGGGATAAACAACCAGAATATATGTGTTAAATAGTTCAGTCCAGCAATTTTACTTGTATGTGTGAACATGGGTGTGCTTACACCTGTGGGTGTGTGTGTGGGGTGTGGTTGTACACATGCATGTTTCAATAATCACATGTGGAGATAAGAGAACAACTTGTGGGATGCAATTGTCTCTCTCTCTCCACCATGTGACTTCTGGGGAGCAACCCCAGGTCAGCAGGCTTAGTGTCAAGTGTTTTTATCCACTGAGAAATCTCACCACATTCCTAGTCAAAAATGGTCTTTATTTTAAAAAGTTCAGCAAACATTTCAAATACATCTCATTTTAGTGATAAATATGCAGCAACATCCAGGATACAAACTGCAAGTAATTTGAAGTAAAGATTCTAACTATACAACTGTTAATAATTAAGACTAAAATTGATTAAAAAAACAATATTAGGAGATATAGTTGATAGATTTTTAAAGAATTATCTTCATATTCACAACCTTTGAATTTCTCTAGTCATAGAGATTTGCTGTTTGTGCCTCCTAAGTACTTGTTCACTTAGCTTGTTGTTTTGTTGTTCTTATTGTTTTTTTTCCCTTAGTTTTTTTGTTTTGTTTTGTTTTGTGATATTTTTTGGTTATAATTTGTTGTAATTCTTTTTATAAATTTGTTATAATTTCTAGTGTGAATGCCAGAAAACCAAAGTCTGTTCCTCATGTTTGAACAGCTAGCACTTTATATAATGAGCTTCCCAAGGTCTGAGATTTAGATAATCCAATTGAAGTCATGTAAACAGATTGAGTGTATTTCCATTTCCTTTTAATGTAAGGCAATCTTAATATTAACAAAGTTACTCACTTCCAGAGATAAAAAATTACAAACAAGAGACTATGTACAAGAAATACTTGTATTTTTATTTAGGTTTATTTATTAAAGGCTGTTAAATATTGGTTGTGAATGTGGTGAAATGCTCATAGTGTGTCATCCTGTTTATGTGTCTATATTGTCTATGTACATATTAGTTTGAATGCTAGTAGCACATTGTAGTAGAACATGAAAGTGAATTATTAAAATCGTGAACATTATTCCAGGCATACATTATTTCCAAAACCATAAATACCTATTTCAAAAATATCCTTTTATGTATTGTATGATCAATTAACTTTGAAATGCCATTGATAGATGTAATTCTTCATAAAAATTACAATGGCATAAAACTGAAAGATGATCTGAGTCATCTAGTTCATTCTGAATCAATAATGCATTCAATAAGTTTACTGTTTTGTTATTGTTAGTATATGAAATAACATGATCATGTATTTGAATATATGTTTTTTGTATATATTATACTGTCATATATATATATATATATATATATATATATATATATGTATATTAGAAAAATACCCATATACCTTACTTACTGAAAAAGTATCTTTGGAGTTTGGTGGGGAAAAATTTGAGTACAAATTAACTGTGTTCAAATAGTTTGCATTCACATGTAAAAAATACTGTCAATGAACAATTATCATTTAAAGAAAGTTTTTGATACTCATGTTTATTTGAACTGGTCTTTCAAGAATTGAAAGTCTTGAATCCTGGTGAATAGTGGAGCCCAAAAACTGTTCATCAAATCCATGTAATGGATAGCATATGAAAATTAATATTCATTCCCTTATTAATCTTTTCCTACTCTGTAGGCTACTGTTTTAACCTATTGACAGTGTTCTTTGCTATACCAAAGATTTTCAGTTTAATTAGGCCCAAATTATTAATTATAGATCTTAGTGTCTGTATTATTGATGTTCTGTTCAGCAAGTTGTCTCCTGTGCCAAAGTGTTCAAGCCGACTTCCTACTGCCTTTTATATCAAGTACAGTGTATCTGGATTTATGTTGAGGTCTCTGATTAACTTTGACTTGATTTTGTTCATGTTGATAGATATGAATCTATTTGCCCTCTATATGCTGACATGGAAAATGCACTCTTTTTCCATTGTATAATTTTGGCTTCTGTATTAAAAGTCATGTGACCACAAAGGTGGGTTTACATCTAGATCTTTCATTTGATTCCATTGATCCAACTGGTTATTTTTATGCCAATACAATGCTGTTTTTATTACTATAGCTCTGTAGTAGAGCTTGGAATTAGGGAGGGTGATATCTCCAGAAGTTCCTTTATTGTACATGATTGTTTTAGCTATCCTAATTTTTCCATATGAAGTTGAATATTCTTCTTTCAAGTCTATAAAGAACTGTGTTGGAATTTTAAGGGGGATTATATTGAATCTGTAGATTGCTTTTGTTAAGATGGTTGTTTTACTTTGTTAATCCTACTGATTGATCTATGAGCATGGAAGATCAGTCCATGTTTGAAGTTCTCCAATTTATTTCTTAAAAGATTTGAATTTCTTCTCATACAGGTCTTTCACTTGTTTGGTTAGAGTTACACATAAATATTTTATATTATTAGAGGCTATTGTAATGTGTGTTGATTCCCTGATTTCTTCCTCTACATTTTTATCATTTGTATAGAGGAGGGCTACTGATTTTGAGTTTATCTTGTATCCAGCCACTTCACTAAAGTTTTTTTTCAGCTGTAGGAGTTCCCTGATAAAAATTTTTGGATCCTTAATGTATAATATTATATGGTCTGTGAATAATGTTACTTTAACATCTTCTTTTTGAATATAAATCTCCTTGATTTCCTTTAGTTCTCTAATTGCTCTAATTAAAACTTCAAGTACTAGATTGAGTAGATATGGAGAGAGTGGGCAGCCTTATATTTTTCCTTTTTGAGTGGAATTGCTTTGAGTTTCTCTCCATTTAATATGATATTGGCTATAGGCTTGCTGTATATTGCCTCTATTATGTTTGGGTATGTTTCTTATATCCCTGATCTCTTCAAGACTTTAACCATGAAAGGGTGTTGAATTTTCCCTGGCTATTGGGACTTGTTTTATGGACAAGTATATAGTCAATTTTGGACAAGGTTCTATGAGGTGCTAAGAAGAAAGTATGTTCCTTTTTGTTTGGGAGAAATGTTCTGTAGATATCTATTTGGTTCATTTGAACCATAATACTTATTTTCAATATTTTTCTGTTTAGTTTCTGTCTGGATCATCCATGCATTTGTGAAAGTGGGATGTTGAAGTATCTCAATATTAATGTGTGGGGTTCAATGTATGATTTAAGCTTTAGTAGTATTTCATTTACAAATGTGGGGGCCTTGTGTTTGGGGCATAGATATTGATAATTGAGATATCATCTTGTTGGATTTTTCCTTTAATGAGTATTAAATTTCCTTATCTGTCTCTTTTGATTAATTTTATTTGAAATCTATTTTGTTAGATATTAGGATAGCTACATCAGCTTGATTCTTAGATCCATTTTATTGGAAAATCTATTTCCAAATCTTTACTCTGAGGTAATGCCTATCTTTGATGTTGATCTGTGTTTCTTATATGCAGCAGAAGAATGGATCCTGTTTCCTATCCATTCTGTTAGCCTGTGATTTTTTTTATTAGCTAATTGAGTGTATTGATATTGAGGGATAATAATGACCAGTAATTTTGTTATTAATATCTGTTATTCTATTGTTGTTGTTGTTGTTGGTGGTGGTGGTGATTGTAGTGGTAGTGCTGGTGTAGGGGGGTGTCTGTTGGTGTGTGTGTTTTCCTTCTTTTGGTTTTGTTGGTATGAGATTGTCTGTTGCCTGTGTTTTCATGTGTGTAGTTAAATACCTTTGGTTGGAGTTTTCCTTCTAGTACTTTCTGTAGGACTGAATTTATGTGTAGATATTGTGTAAATTGACTTTGTCATGAAAATATATCGTTTTCTCTGGTGATAGAAAATTTTGCTGTGTATATAGTATGGGCTAGCATTAGTTGTATCTTAGAGTCTGCAAGACATCAGTCTAGGCTTTTCTAGCTGTTAGGGTCTCCATTGAGAATCAGTGTAGTTCTAATAGGTCTGGCTTTCTATGTTACTTGGACTTTTTCCTTTTAGTTTTTAATATTCTTTCTTTGTTCTCTATGCTTTGTCTTTTAATTATTTTGTAGCATGGGTATTTTCTTTTCTGATTCAATCTATTTAGTTGCGGTAAGCTTATTTTGTCATTGTAGATATGTCCCTCTTTAGGTTAGGAACATTTTTTTCTATGAATTTGTTAACTATATTCTCTGGGTTTCCCAGGTGTAATTCTTTTCCTCTTCTATTCCTATTATTTTTAGGGTTGGTCTTTCCATAGTGTCCCAGATTTTCTGGATGTTTTGTGTTAGGAGTTTTTGATGACTAACATTTTCTTTGATCAAACAATTTATTTTTTCTCTTGTATCTTCAATGCCTGATATTCTCTCTGCCATCTCTTGTATTCTATTGGTGATGTTTGCCTCTGTAATTCCTGTTCTTTTACCCAGATTTTTCATTTCTAAAATTTTCTCAGTTGGTGCTTTCTTTATTACTCCCAATTTGATTTTCAGATCTTGAAATGTTTCCTTCATCTGTTTTTGTTTTGTTTTGGTTTGGTTTGTTTTTGTTTTTGTTTTTTGTTTGTTTGTTTGTTTGCTCACTTGTTTTGTTTTCTGGGTTGTTTTTCCTGGTATTCTAATAAGAATTATTGATTTTTTCCAATTTTTGGTTATCCTTTCCTTTATTTCTTTAAGGGACTTTTTCATATTTTCTTTTAATATCGCTATCATCTTCATAAAGTTATTTTAAGGTCATTTTCTTGTGTTTCAGTAGCCTTGAAATACTTGAACTTTGATATCATAGGAAAGCTGGGTTTTGTTGGTGCTGTATTTCCCTGGCTATTGGCTCTTGAAGATTTTGTTCTTATACTGGCATGTCGGCACCCATTTTGGGGATGATTATAGGTCTAGGTCCTAGTTTCTGATTTTGTCTTTGTTGGATGGGTGTGTTATTCATTAGTTTCTATTTCCTTTTTGTTCTTCTGATGTTTCCTATCCATTCTGTTATCCTGTGTCTTTTTATTAGCTAATTTACTCCATTGACATTGATGATTATTAATAACCAATAACTGTTAATTTCTGATATTTTGTTCGTGTTGGTGGTGGTATTGGTGGTGGTGGTGGTAGTGGTAGTGTGTGTGTGTGTGTGTGTGTGTGTGTGTATGTGTGTGTGTGTGTTTCCCATCTTTGGGTTTTATTCATTGATTTGTTTCCTTTTTGGACTTCTATTACTTGTGGTTAGAATTTCTAGTGACCATTATGACCTCTGTTCTATGAGGAAGTCTCTGACCAAGCTGGGAGCTGGCACTCTGGTGATTAGTTTGGCCTTTGATGCATTGGGAGTATTCTGTTCTGACTGGTATGGCCTGCTTTTCTGACTGCTGTGGTCTGAACTAGTTCTTCTAACTGGTGTGGCCTGTACCTGAGCTAGTGAAGCCTGCTCCTAAAACTAGTCTGGTCTGTAATCTGCCAGTGGGATTCTGCTAGAGTTGGGAGCAGGGCCCAGAAGCAGTGGTGGTTGATGAGGTAGGAGGGGAAGGGCCTTGGAGTAAGTCCCAGAGAACAGACTCTGGGAAGTGGTGCAGCTCAGCTGGCAAGCACGTCACTTGCCTGTTCTTTACACTAGAGTACCTACTTCTTAATATCTGTATTTCATTCTTTGAATAATTCCCATTTTTTGCACTAATATTGAACTTGGCTTAAGAGCATGGTTTTGGTAAAGATTATATCTTTAATTTTATCCATATGGTAGTTTCTGAAAGTCTGTGTTTCATAATCATTTTCCTCAGTGCTCACTTTTAATTGGCACTAGTTGGCATGTGGTTTTGAGGCTAAAGTGTAATGGGTGTCACTAATTTCACTAGATATTAAACTACTTAAACTATAGTGTAGAACAGGAAATGAATTATTAGCTCAATCATTCTTGAACAAATGAGAACATATTATGTTTTGAAATATTGTGTTAGATGATATTCCAACATTGTGATGCTTACTAATCTGGCTTTAGTACAATGTGTGTAGGTCTTCCTCAATTCTAATTTTTAAAGTTTCAGTGTTGTCTTAGTCATCTGCCCCTCCAATATTTCTAATGTTCTCTGAAGTTCAGAGATTAATATACAAGTGGCACCCATGGAACAATTTACTTCTTGACAAATACACTATAGAGTTGTTGGTCATCATTGTGATCTAGTCATCACCTTTATGAATCCTCCTTCTGCACCTGTTCTACCTTTGAATATTCCGTCACCAACATCCTCTATCTGGACTTATTTTCTGAATGGGCAGGTGCATTTTTCTTTTACTAGAGCTGTTGCATTTAGATATAATTGGAGTTTTTTTTGCCTTCTCCTATGGATTCTTTCTGTGTGTGTGTGTGTGTGTGTGTGTGTGTGTGTGTGTGTTATCTTCATCCTCACAAATGTACACACACATATTTTGCTTGATGAAATGAAGTATACTCTACTTGCTAAAGTATACTCTACATACCTAGAATGGGGAACTACTAAAAATTTGCACCTTAGTTATACATTTACAATTTATTATTTTAAAGAAGTATGTTTGGGGTCTTTCCTCCAATTCAGAGTGTTATCCTTCATTTGAATTATTTTAGTATTCTGAATGGATAAGAGAGGCATGGAGTCCTAGGGCCTCAGTTTGATTTCACTGTACACAGTATACAACTTATAACAATAATCCTTAGATTACATATCTTTTTCTATGAACGTCTCCACTTATTGACAGTTAACAATATGTAGTAAACATTATCATAAATTGTACATTACTCCTTTTCTTTTTTTGTTATTTTAAGAAAGGGACTTGTTGAACTACTATAATAAACCAAACTTCACATTAATTCACAATTACCCCCTGGCCTCCAAGCTTTCCAGGTTGTTGGATTATGTCATGTATAAACATGTTTAACCTTTACTACCATTCCTTGTTCTACAATTTTATCTCTTTATTTATTTTCATGTTTTATCCATATCTTAATTTGGTAGAAAACTTTAAACTTTCTATCTATGTTACTTGTACTTGAGATGTTCAAGTCAAACCAAAGTCTAGGATAGAACTCAAACATAATTCAGTTAATTTATTTCTAATATTTATGTATATTTAAGCTTTACCTGTATGCCTGTATGCTGGTACCTATAAGGGTCAGAAAAGGCACTAGATTCCATGAAGGTAGTAGTTACATATGGTTGTATACCATTGTGTATACTGGGGACCAAACGTAAATCCTTTGCAAGAACAAAGGTGCTCTTAAATGCTGTGTCATCTCTCCAAACCCATAAAAATGATCTGCTAATAGTACATGGTATCACAATATGGTTTTAGTAATTGAGTCTGTTGCTTAAAAAATTAAATACATTCATATAGTATGTTCTGATTATTCCTGTGCCACATTTTCTTGTCTCTCTTCTATCCCAGTTGGCCTCCATTGTTTCCTAAAATTCTCTTCCCATATTCTTATATTTATGTTTTGTTTTGTGGCCCACTGGATTTCATTTGGACTGTCTGCAAAACCACAAGTATGTAACTCTCCAGTGAAGTCTGTTGGGCTCACTTGTGAGCACCAAACTGAAAACAATGTTTACTCCTCTCCCACAATCTTGATAGTCAATAGTTTGTCAGTAAGGAAAGGGGCCACACACATTTTCCTTCAGTCAGTGCTGGGAATATAAGGTAGCCAATGACATTAACTTCCATCTACTTCAAACAGATTTTTCTCTCTGATAAATGCTGACAGTGGATTTTGTTTGCCAGTATAAACATATGTATTTAAAAATTAGCTTGAAGCTCTATCAATTTAGTTAATCAATGGTATTAAGTACTCCTCTAGGGCTTATGAAGTCCCCAAACATACATTTTTTTTGACTGGGGTTTAGAGTACTATGTATGGATTATGTTTTGTGGTTTATACCCCACATACAATCAGTGACTGCTTGGCTGCCCCCCTAACTTTCATTATATCATTACACGTGTGGATATGTCTTGCTTGGAAGATTGGTGTTAATGTTCACTGGATTCACAGATGAGTAAGATCATTGATGACTTTTCTTCCCCAGAAACATGTATAGTATATTCTGGTGCTACTAAATGTAGTCAGCAAGGAGGAAGCTTCAAGGTTAGTTCTATATTTTGCTACCAAGAGACTTAGGATCTCCAGCAATGTGGCTCTATTGTCTATTTCTGGTGGACTAAGACTAAACTAAGAGTACTGGCAAGAGCCAGAACTGAGAGAGAGCTAAAGACATGGTTCTGTAGATAAGAGTCTTATTCTTCTTGCAGAGGCCCTAGAGTTTGAATTACAACACAGTGGCAGGTCTAAAAAGCTTCTAACTGCAGTCTCAGGGAGACTAACAATTTTGCATCCTCGGGTGTCTGCATTCACATGCACATACCCACACAGTGATATGTGCATATACATACACATGATTAAAATATAATAAAACAATAAATATAATATAGAAACAGGCCTTTTTATAGAACGTACGTTGTGTTTGGTACCTGTGAGGTCTCACTCACCAACAGCTTATGTGGACATACCACATACTTGGCACTGGGATTATTGTTTAGTAACTTGCTGTTTTAGAACCATCATTATTCAGCCATGAAATATATGTCCCTTCAAACTCTCTTTTGTTATTGTTATTAGGGTACAATTATTCATAATATTTCAGCACCAATCCTAAAGAATTTCTATCTTTGTCTGCTACCCTGTGTGATTTTAGACATGTGACAATTTTTATTCTCCGTCTTTCCCTCATTTCCAAATTTTAATATTGAAAATGAAAAGGTGGGGGCAATATTTTCTTAGTCATCTTCTAGTTATGAAATTTAAAGAGTTTCCTTTTAGTTTTAGAATGACACTTTGGTTCGTTTTCAGGTGTCCTCAGTTACTGTCCTTTCTGCGTCAAAGAGAATTTGCAAGAGCTCTCCTCATGATTGTCAATAATCCTTTCCCCTTTTAATTACAGGTGCATAGCGTTGGTTTCATTCAAAGCCTGGGTGTTTGACATGCTTTCACCACTGGACAATATGTGACACCCCAAATTTAAGTCTTTCAGAACCTGATCCATTCCCCACCTGTACTTGCCGCATGCTCTTCCTCTGTGGTCCAAGCCTCAGACCCTTGCCTTCATGTTGAATTTTATATTTTTCAGCCCATGCTTGCTTTGTTTTGTACTTCCTTAGGGTGGTCATTTTTGTCTTGAAAATATAGCATTTCCTTGATATTTTGTTTAAACTTTGTTAAAGATTCTGTAACTTAAACTTCAGAGATTATTTCACATTATGTTATCACTCATATTTGTCACAATGTAACATGGAATCATAGTTATTTAGGATTTTACTTTGGGGAAATAAAATAGTCTACACATTGTTTTCCTTATGAAATATGATTTGCTTTCAATCTCATGGTTAGTTGTGTTTCAAATACTATTTTGTGTTTTTCCATACACATGTCATGAACTGTGTTGTCTTTGAATATATTTTAATTTCAGTTCATCATTTACTGTCATATGTCATCTTTGTTTTGATTTGTGTACACATGGCATTTTTATAAAACACTATTAATAAAGAATTTTAATCATTAAATTTATCTAATTTAAATTTGTTTGTGTTTTCATTTTTTGTGTTATAAAGAAGTTTCAAAGTTGTTTCTCTTGAATTTTTGTTCTTTATCTTCTTTTACTTTATCTCACTTATTTCATATTTTAAGCAACACAGTGTGTTCTTGTACTAGAAAACCCAGAGAGTTCATAATGGTGCAACAGAATTTAAGGTAACCAAAGAATTTCTTATCAAGGCATCATTGTGTAGGTGGAAGTTTTTCTGTGACCCGCCCAGCTGCACAATCCCTCAACTGCTTATAAAATAATCACTCAGAAGCTTATATTAATTATAATGGCTCAGCCATTAGCTCAGGATTATTACTGACTAGCTTTTACACTTAATTTAACCCATAATTCTTATTTATGTTTAGCCATGTGGCTTGGTACCTTTTCTCAGTTCTGCCTTGTCATCTTGCTTCCTCTGTGTCTGGCTTCCTATGTGTCTGTGTCCTCTTCCCAGAATTCTCCTCTCTGCTTGCCCTGCCTATACTTCCTGCCTGGCTACTGGCCAATCAGCATATTATTTATCAACCAATTAGAGCAACACATATTCACAGCATACGGAAAGACATCCCACAGCATCAGTGTCCTTTCAAGATTCATTTTACAATCATTGAATACAAGTTAAAAAAATTGGATTAAGATAATCTAAAAAAATTATCTTTGTGTCTTTGTAGAATTAACTACCTTTTATAACTTGACTTTTTACAACATATGATTTAGCTAATATTAAGTAGCACAATACCTAAAACTTAATAATTATATATCAACTAACTAAAGGAGATAATTTAGCATTTAAACAAAAGAGGAGAAAAGAAGAAAGAAGGTAGCTTAAAATAAATAATTCTGACAAGCACGTTTATCAGTTATCATCTGAGCACAGTAGAGGAACTGGCCTGAGGGCTATTCTATTTACAATGTTCCTTCATACCATTGAGTCCCTGAAGTGAAGTATAATAAGGGAGTGGCATCCCAATTAAAATATTGGAAATGTCAGCAAGCTGAAAGGATTAGCTTTATGTGTTTCATGCAATGAGTGTGCTAGTGAGGTAGTTCTGACATGAGTTACTTGGGAATAGTTTGAGAATAACCATAGGATTTGTGTTCTAATTTTGTTTCTTCCTATTTTCCCTAAAGGAGGCTATTTATGTAGTCCCTAAATGTACTTACTATGATTTGACTGTAGACTCAATCACAGTGAACTTTCACAGAAACTAAGAGTTGGGAAAAAAAAATCTGAAGTTAACCATACCTTCAGAACACCTCAGCAATTTAAATACAATTGTACTCTACAGAGAGAAGAAATCAGAATTGTTTCATTATTTGAGTTGTTTCTGCTGTATAGATGGTTGCACTTTCATGGATTAAAATTTAACACCCCCCTCTCTCTCTCTGATTGATCTGGAACACATTCTGTACACCAGGATGTTCTTGAACTTACAGAAATCTGCCTGCCTCTGCCTCTGGAGTGCTGGGATTAAAGGTGTTCACCAACAACAACTAGCTCCATATCTCATACCACATCTCATAGTAGACATACCTTTACATTACAACCAATGGCTAGAATCCAAATTATAGTTATAATAAAAAAAGATTAAATTAGTAACTATTTCATAACTATAAGAAAGTGTCTGAAAGTTAAGACTATTAGTTTATCATGAGAATGTATCCCAACCTAGCATTTGACGTGGGAACTTCATTTAATCTCCTTGTACTTGATATCATCATCTTGCATTTGGATAAAACCAATAAATTCATCATAGACTTTTGTAAGATTTTAAGTAGTTCATAGATTTCAAGAATCTTCAACACTATCTGGTACATAAGGTGTAAAAGAGATCATCCACGCTGTATGAATGGGTTCATATGCATATTCTAAGCATTCAAGAAGCAGAGGCATTAAGAAGCTGAGACAAGAGGATCACCCTTAGTATGTGGGCAATGTGGATACATAGTTCTGTATCATCTGTAAGTATCAATTACTTTACAGTAAAGTATTATTTTGCAGCATCATTAACATTGTGTGAAATTGATAATAATCGTGAATTCAAACATGTTATTTAACAAACTCTTTGAGTGTTAAATCTATTTAAATTTCTTTTTATTTTAAACTTTTTGTGTATAGACCTTTTACCTGCATGTATGTCTCTGTACCATGTGCATGCAGAATCCACAGAGGTCAGAAGGGGGTTTTGGATTGCCCAGTAAATGGCATTAGAGACAGTCGTGAGCTGCCATGTGGGTGCTGGGAATCAAACCTGGGTCATCTGGAGGAGCAGCAAGTGCTCTTACCTGCTGAGCCATCTCTCTAGCCCCATAGTATTAAATCTTAAATTATAAACTCAAAAATTTACTCAGTAGTATTAACATTAATATAATAGAAATATCATTTTAAGCACAAGATAAAAGATTCTAAGTCATGATCCTTTCCTAAATCTTTTCTGAAAGTGGCAAACAAGTCAGAAATTGGAAGTACAGCAAGCAAAAAGAGATTAAATCACAATTTGCTAATAATATTGATACAAGTAAAAATAATCAAAATCAAGCAAGTAAATAATAGATATGTGTACTGCTAATGCAAAGTAAACACAAGTCAGGTGGTGGTGGCACTTGTCTTTAACCCCAGAATTTGGGAGGCAGAGATAGGCAGATCTCTGAAGTTGAAGCCAGCCTGGTCTACAGAGTAAGTTACAGGACAGCCAGGAGCCAGGGCTACATAGAGAAACCCTGTCTCCCTGTCTCAAAAATACAACCACAAAAAGCAAAGTAAACACAAAAAATTCTGCATTTGAAACATGAAACTATACAAATAAAACCCTATGTAACAAAATTACATGTCTATCCATGATCTGTCATTTGTCTGTTGACTTATAGTCTATGTGATAACAACATCCCCTCTGTAAAACTTAGCAGCAGATAAGAGTAGATAATATTTATTAATATTTAAAGCAAGTCAAAATTAGATACAAAAAAAATCTATGTTTTTAGATCTTTTAAGGTGTGTGCACAAGTGCATCTAAATAAATTATTTTAAAGCAAAACACTCCGAAAGGAATTTTGAATATTATGGAATTACAATGAATGAACTTCCAAGAAGTTGTAAAACAATAATCATTTTTGATCTATAATGACAAATTACATAAAACTACTATGAGATGAAACTTATAATTGCATATAGTAGAACATTTAATCCACTGTAGCACAACCTAATATGTTGTATCATGAAATCTTACATATAATATTAAATGGCAAAGATAAAGGTAATTAAATCAGTATGTCTTAAATTGTGATTAACTTTTAGCCTAATTTTTGAAGATAGTTCTACATTGGTCCCTGCTTTGAGCATCTTCATATGAACAAACCAGGCATACAGCATTGATGGATTGAGAAGTTTATCACATAAAGATAAACCAAGCTGAGGTACTCAGGCTCAGGGGTTCTTGATTATGAAGCAGTCTAAATTATAAGGTGGGGAATCTGCCTACAGAAGTTGGAATATTAGACTTGAGCAGGTGAGGGAAAGAGGCTTAAATCCGAGGATTTGTACATGGGCTCTCACATATAGCAAGTGATACTTCTGTTTCATTTTTTTTTTTTCAAAAGAAATCAGAAAACATAGGTCCAAAGTTGCACCAGATGCTGGCTAATCTTCACTAATAGTTTGGATTATCATTATTTTCCAATATTTAGTCTATTGTACCTGACTATGTTCATCATGAACATAATGTAAAGACATCAAATTGCTACTATGAAATCTGTTTTGCATTCTGAACTGAATACACAGAAGATATTTATATGCAACCATATTAATACAAGTGAACAAAACAATGAAGGCTTGTGAAAAGTATTTGAATTTTCCTCAAAAAATTTCATAACACAAAGGTAACTAAAATATTTTAGCTAAATGCATCAATATTTAGACAATTAAATATAAATATAACCAAGCCAAGCTTTAAAAATATAAATTCATGCTCCACAAATGATACATGAGTGATCCCTATAAAATGAAGCAAATATGAAATATGAGCAAATAATGCAAAAGAGGAATCCAGGCATAAACTATCAACTAAGAAAGTGTATACTGTAATATTCCATGGTAAGTAAAATTGCCTGTATGAAAGAGAAAAGATGGAGAGAAAAATACTGAACAACTCATTAGTTGAAGATGTTTCTATTTGTTGGTTTGGTGATTATCCAGTTGAGCTCTGAATCAGTTGTGCACAGCTATGAGAAATAGAGATGATCAAACCTTAAGAAATACTTTAAATATTGAGAAAATTAAGATTCTTTATAAGTAAATAATAATAATAATAATAATAATAATAATAACATTGGAGTATTTCTTAACACTAATATTTATACCAGAATTCAGGATTATAATACTTCTCAGACCTGCAGGGTAAACACACACACACACACACACACACACACACACACACACACACACACACACAGAGACAGAGAGAGAGAGAGAGAGAGAGAGAGAGAGAGAGAGAGAGAGAAAGAGACAGACAGACAGACAGACATAGAGACAGAGACAAAGACAGAGGGAGAATTCTGAACAAATTTCAGAAGGAGAATATCATAATCACATAACGAATAATGATTACATAGTAGTATATATAAAATGTATACAATGTTTTATTTTAGTTTTTTATTTTTTATTTTTTTAAGATAGAGTTTGGAATGCTGGAAATGGTCAAAATCACTTGCTCCTGCTCTTGCAGAAAATCAGAGTTTGTTGTCAGCTCTCACATTGTAGCTCTGCACAATGGTAACTCCAGTTCCAGGTGACCTGTTATCCTAACACAGCTTTCATGGGCATTACACACTGTGGAACAATTTCTATATGCAAGTAAGATACTCACAGTCATAACATTGCTTTTAAATGTATTTATTTTAAAAGATACAATTGGAGAATTAAAGATGCTGCTTAAATTCTATTAGTTTAGTATAAGTCCAAATTATTTTTATTTGCAGTCATGGAATTGTAATTTGACTAGTGAGGAAAGCCACTTGTCAATCTTCTGATGATCTATGAATGCTAAATATTTTATTTTCAAACTTAACCATGTCCGTTAGGTAATATGTGACATAAAGAACAATTGAGATGAAGAAATAGACCATCTTAAACTATTTTTGTCGTTAATAGAAACTATAATACAGAGTTCATTGAAGAATGATGAAATGGATATTTGAAAAGTCACAGTCTGATAGGATATTATGCCTCTAATACCTAACTGAGAATGCCTGGAGCAGGAAGGCTTATCTTAATTGGTGTGGCAAGACAATGTGTTGGATGGAATTGCAGTGCAACTCAATTACGAGTAGTTCAACACATTATTGATCCAAATTCCAAAAAAAATTACAAAAAATACATAATGAATAATTTGTTTGCAACCTCAGCATTTTAACATCATATTATGATAATTTATATAGGAAGTAATGGAAAGACTAAATATGAAATTCATAGCCCTAATATTAAGAGCCAAGAAATGCACATTATGCTAAAGACTAAGTTGTAAAGTCACTTAATTATAGAAAAAATGTGAGCTTTTAAAACTACGTTGTGAGAATGTTAACACATGGTTTTTGTTACTACATTATACAAATTCTGGAATGTTTCTATATTTTCTTAATTAATCTTTTAAATATCTTTACTTTGCAAACTATGTACACAAAACAAAAACCAAAAACAATACTTGTTTGGAAGAGAGTTTTAGTTGTATTCCAGAAAATAGATTGGAGGATGGGAGTGGGAATTTTTATGTAGACAAAAACATTTAACACACTTCATGGGTATTAGCAAACATATATATGTACACATTATTATGTCAGTATAATATACTAGAAACATTAAGTATCCAGCTTCTCCATATTGTGTTAGTATGTCAAATTTCATGTGAAGATTTTTTTTTTTTTTATAAATCAGAACTAGGCTATAGTTACTTTAGAGGAAGGAATAATGTGAAAATTCTGCTGTGGAATAATGTGTTTGCATGAATATTACGCAAGGGCTACAGGCCTTCCTACTTAGAAGGGTGATGAATACCTGTAGATAACATAGAAATCTAGATAGACATACTAAAATGAAATGATTACAACTCCTAAAGAATTAACCCACTCATACATAGTAAAATATTCAGCAGACTAAGGAAGAAGGACGAGCTTGTTTCTAAAACATTCCTTAATGTTGGACATTTTCTTCTGCAAAGAGTCCTAGTTTTCTTAAACAAAATTATTTTGCTTCTGGTATGCATAACTCTACTGAGAACTTCATTGTCAGTAACCGTAAAATTGCCAAAAGTGTTATGAAGCCAATGGATACTCAAAAATTAATTAAACAATGTTCACAGCTTATTTTTATTTTCCCTATCTTTGATACTAAAGTTAATTTGTGTAATAATATCAATTTCATATGTGTCATAGGATAAACTGAAAGTCAAAAGAGGAAACAAGTCCCATTTCAGTTTCAGGATCATTCGGATGTTTCATGTCCATTTTGTGCTAACCAAATTTTGGATATATTCTTTGGAACATGCATCATTAAAAATGAGTTTAAGTGACACAAATATTTCTATTAATGATCTCTCTGAGGATCCCAATTTACTGGCCAACAAACCTATGTGTTTATGATACCATGACTCTCTCCTCTGTCCCTTAAAAGAGGGATCAACCATACTTTATGAAACATATCTTACGTTAGGTACTTCAGGCTGATTTTTGGAGCAGAGAGAAATCCAAGTTGAGATAAAATGATGAATTTTTTTATTTATTTAAATATCTCATTTTTCTATACTAAGACTCAATCTAAATTCAAATCCAGCCTGACCTTTCTCCTGAGGGCGAGTATCACCTCTGAGCTATTTTGTCAGATTATAACCTGATTGATAAATTAATATACACTTTCACTCTCAGCGTGTCTTCCTGGAAAATTTGCGCTTCAATTATCATAGTCTTCTGTAATCAAATACTTTGAAATGCTACTAGACGCACTTTAGATGTCAATGTCATGAAAACAGTTCCACCGAAGACAAAGAACAAGTCACAGAATCTCCCCTCATGACACACATGCAAGACACATTTTTCATTGACACATCACGTTACCTATACTTTCTTCTCTCCCTACTGTGTGACACTTAATCAGGCTTAAAGCAAGTCATTCTTAAATTTCTAAAAAAATACAGAGTAGTTGTCATTCATTCACATGGAATTATACCACAGGTTCTGTCATCCTTGTCATTTACTACTGTTTGTATTCTAGCCTTGGAATAGGATATTGAAGTTGCATAAATTATCGTTAAAATTCTGCAAGAAAGTAGTCCCGTACTTTAAAATATGGACAATTATGATGGTCCTATGCCCATTTATACACAGGCAGCACTAAATTCCCTCAGTGAGGGGGAAGAAAGCAGAGCAGCGGCAAGGAGGGGTTGGCATGGGCTTGATCAGAACACAACATAATCATGTATGAAATTCCAAAGTGGATGACTACATTAAAATGTTCTAACATATTCACATCTTCTGTATTGTTTTTCTGCTCCACGATAATGTTTGGAAATGTTGATGGAAATCCTAGCTACATACAGTGTACACCTGGAAGCAGAACAAACATTTAAAAGACGTTATATTCTTCAAAGTACATGAGATTTAATATTATCAATTTCACTTATCAAAATGGTAAACAGTATAATTTATATAATTGAAATAATATGATTCCTGTGTGGAACACATTTAGCACTTTACCATTTCCAGAGTCAAGTTAGTTTTTGTCTTACTATACAGAACAGTAAATCCACTGAAGTTCAATTGTTGGCACAATGGACTTTATTATGATATTACTGGGGTCACTTTATCATGTGAACATCTCACATTTTGCCAGGGGCTCTATCAACAACATAAAAGTCACTTTTCCCGCTAGCATTAACCACCCTCCCAGCTCTGCCTTCAAAGTACCTTAATCAGCTTAATGGGCAGTATTACTCAGAAAGTACTGCTTTCCACCTTCATAGAACTCTTGACTTCTTGGTTTCTCATGCTGCTGCTTCTTCATCTTCATGTCCAGACATCTTTAACATGGTACTTTTCTGGAAGTTTTGGGGCATATATTTTTCAACTATATCTTACTCACTCCTAACATCTAGCTACTGTGCCAGTATGAAGCTTCCTAGTGCCTCTGGATATCACACACCCTCTCTTTGCCCATTTCGTGTTTCCTATCATTTAGGAAGAATTTATTATGCTACACATGGGAATCATTCCATTTCTGTGGTTGCCTCCCTTTTAATGTAACTAAGTATTTTCAAGAACAAATTCTTGTAAGTTGTTCTCTACAGAAATTATGTCTTTCTGAACAGAAGGTAAAGGGGAGACAAAAGTTAGGCAATGTGATTCTATCTCAAATGTTTCAAACACGTTTAGAACTCTTTTTGGCACAGTGCTCATTTAAAAAAATAGCTATTTTTATTATGCTGTAACTAACTGAGGCCAATTTAAACACATTTGAATCCTATAAAAGTATCATTGAATTTCCTTGTAAGCTTGTAATTCTAAGCTGTGTCTAGGAAATGAAACAAGTTTGAAAAGTTTGTCATCTTTTTCTTCCACTAAATTGCTACACGAGAGAGTTGAAAAAAAAAAAAAACAGATTAAGAGACCTTAGAAAATTAGTTTGTGACAATCACAAAGCTGATTGTCAATGTGTGGGTGTGGAAAAAAGATGGACATTAAGTTTCTTGGAAAAAAGTCTTCATTATTAGTCTGTGCACAAAAACACTGCTCCATTTCTTGGACAGTCTGTCACCAAGCAGGAGAAGAAAGAGAAGATTGGAAAGGATTCTACCCAGGTACACATTTGAGTTGTTGGTAATAAAGATCCAAATCATTATTGCCAGTGCTGAATTTTCCATAAAACACATGAATTTTACCCTGAATGTTTTATTTCCTATAGTACACCAAGTATTTGCAAACATAGAATTATGAGACAAGCCTAATATAGTTTAGTGTTTAAAAAAACTGATAAATTGTACACACTATGAAAAAAATACCTTTAAATTATGTGCAAGAAAATTTGAATAAAATTCTCATTGAAGTAGAAACAATGATTTTTCTGTGTCAAAATGAAATAAACTAGATATAATTCATGAGTACGTCCTCAATCCAATATAAATTCATTTTATGGCATTCACCTCATTTCAGGAATGGAATTCTATTCCAAGATTTTACCATCCTGTGTGAGCATTTGACACAAATTTTTGTGTCTTATTACAGAGAACAAATGTGGTTGTTACTAATAAATATCGTATGAAAACATCGTAGCATTGCACTTAAAATACTAGGTTAAGAAATCATCAATCGCTGTAGTCAAGAATGTACACTTTGCCTTGATTGTCTTTAAGTGTGTTACAGAGATTCTCTTTGGGAATCTTTGGTAGAGATTATAAGAGAAAGTACAAAAGAGAGAGAGAAAGGTTTGTAGAGGACAAAGCAGAAAGATGACTTCTTGGGAATGCTCAGTGTAACAGTTCTGAGTTTAGCTGGGTAAGATACAAAGAAGTGGCTGAATGTGATTGTCTAAGGTATTCTCAGATGAAACATCTTTATAAGCATGACTGTGCGTGGAGAGATACACCAGCTGGAGACATTTCAGACCATCTGATGGAACATAGCCTTATCCTTTAGAGTGTAAATAAACTGACTCAAGATTGCTATCAAATCTGGACCATCCAGATGGCCCCACTAAATATTCAATTGACAAGACAAAGAAAATAGCTACTATTTCAAGTTTTTTTTAATTGTATTTTATGCTCCAATTTGATGTATGCATTTAATGAATGAACTGTTGTTGTTAGAAGTAAAATCAGGAAACGCTTGCACTTTGTCCTTTAACACCAAAACTTAGAACATTAACGTTCCCTTTTCTAGCGCTAGACATTTGTAGCAAATCGTGTGTCATTTGTATATAGTTTAGATCCTGAGAGTATAAATTTCAAGCATTAAAAACTTCAGTTTTACTGAAATAAAAGGCAATCTTTCATTCAATCCAGAGCTGCTTGCTGTTTCCTGAAACTTGAAACTGAATTAGGTTGAAAACTCTGCAGAGTTGAAATAATCATTCTTCTGTCTTTACTACTGAATGCCCTTCATTCTTCTGTAGTCTAATAAGAGATCTCTCAAATATGAGGACAAGGTCATATGCAACTAGTTGTTTTGTGTCTGACATTAAGATTCACCTGTGGCAGGTGCCCAAATATATTTTCTTATTCTAGCAGAGTACTTTCTGGGTTGTTTGAAAACTCCTAAACCATGGGGAAAGTTTGTAATATTTTATAAAGAGATTAGGATGCCCCTCCCCTGTTATTTTTGTTGTATTCTAACGTCCTTTCTCTTCTTATATTGCAAACTTTAGATAGTTAAAACTTTATTTTTACCCAGTCTACTCTTTGGACATATGTATTGTGCATTGTTTTACTTAGTGTCAATATTTCCCTTACTCACAGTGCAACTTTCTCTTCATCTGTGATTTTTAGAACTTTTCAAGCTAGAAGCAACCTTGCTCCTCAATCACTTCTAGTCCCAGTCCCAATTTATATATATATGTGTGTGTGTGTGTGTGTGTGTGTGTGTGTGTGTGTGTGTGTGTTAATCATACCTATATACATATATACATAATACACAAATACTTATATGTACAAAAACTATACATAAATACATATGTAAACATCATAATCATACTTTTTTAAGGAGGCTACTATACATCTTTTCCTCTACAAAGTTTTAGCTAAGTAATAGAATAAGGACAAAGAGCAAATTCTGGATAAAATAGCAAACATTTCTTAAGATACAATGGGACAGTCATTTATGACGAGATTTGAAACTTTTACAGCCCCCCCCCATTTGAATCAGAAACATTAGAGACTGTATCATTTGTATATCATTCCATATATATTGCACTTTAAGGTATATTTATTGCAAATGATTTTGATTTTACACATAATAACTATAAGTAGATATGCTATATGATGAGATATTGGATACATTCATGTATTTTGTAATTATTAAATCAGAAAGTTATCATATCTGCCACTTCAAACACATATTGTTTCTTCATTGCAAAAGTAGTTATCATTTTGTTTTAATAGTTATTTTAAATATACATGACATTTTTACCAACATTCGACAGACTGTGTAATAGAACCTTACAGTTGACTTTTATTTCATAGTAGTAGTAACTTTAAATGTAGTCCTTTTGATTGCTTGCTTATGCATGTACTGAAACATCAAAATAAATTATTTTCAGTTCCTAGGGAATCTTAGAAATTAATTTGAATTAATTTGTATGATTAATCTATTGTTCTTACTAAGTGAAACCATGAGCTGGTGAATTAATTGTGAAATGCAATGAAGAATTTAATTTAGAGTACTCTATCCCTGGGTCTTTCTCTATATCCAGTTATTTTGATTTGATTTAAAAAAAAACTTTACGAACATAACCCTAGGAAACAAACAACAAAGATGCAGAACAACAAATTTCCTATGTAACATTTTTAAAGAATGAAGTAATAAAGATATATTTGGTTTATAAGAATGTATTTTGAACATGTACACAAGAAACTCTAGTAGTCTTACAGTACCTCTCTACTTTGAAGTCTTTTTAACCTAAATTTTACACAACTCTAAATGCAGAAGCAAAATGAAACCAAGTGACCAAAGTTCAAATAACAAAATTTGAGCTACCAAAAATTAATAAAATTAAAGTTATGCCAAGAAGAAACATGTATCAAATCTTGATTGCAGTGCTAAAACTGCCTTATGTTCACATTATTTTCTCAAATTTTCTTTATGTGTGTGTGCAACGTGTCTTATGAATGCCTGGTTTGTGAGAAAGCCATTTTTTTTTTCAAACCAATTTTCAGATGTTGGCAAATAAATAATTCTTCCTCAATAGTGTCTGATTATATTACAATATATCTTGCAAAGTGGCATGATTTTACTCCATAAATTCAGTATTGTTTGTTAGTTTTAATGAAAGACAGAAAAAGTTGAATATTAACTAACAACTGTATTCACATGTCAATTATGGGGCTGGAGAGATGGCTCAGAAGTTAAGAGCATGACTGATCTTGCAGAGGACCCTGCTTAGAGTCCCACCTCCCACAGTACAGCTCACCGCTGTTGGTTATTCCTGACCCATATGATTAAACATCCTCTTCTAGAAGACCCTTTGACTAACATTAGATTCAATTAGTGCAATCGTTCTCAGTAACCTGATGTTACTGAATTAATTAATTAATTAATTAATTAATTAATGAACCTGAATTAATTATTAGAAAACTTTATTTTGCCCCTCCTTCACATCTGAAATGCTAAATCCTAGACTTGAGCAACTGGTAGCTAAACACTTCTTTGGGAATACTTGAAGGCATTACATGGCTGCCTATGTCTTCCTTCACCCCTCAAACTCTCACTTCTAGGTCTTGTTCTAAACTGCCAAGTACAACAAGCTCATAAGAACAAAGGAATATTGCGTCCAGTGTTTCTAACAGAAATGGAATTTTAGATTCAAATACTTGGCTTTGGTTCACCACCTGAATGACATGAGGGCTGGAGTTCTTGCTTGCTTTCCTGGCTCCAGGTGAGTGGCATAGCTCCAGACTTTGCAGTAGTTCTTACAAAGCAGGAAAGAGAAGGGACAGAAGTGCTTGGCACCTACACGAGTAGATAAAATGTTTTCCTAGTATTCCAGCACACTTGCTCCTTTTCCTCATCACTCAAAACTGTGTTCTATCTGGAATTTCATATGTGATGGGGTGGCTGAAGTTTCAGTCCTTTGCCTTCCACGGCAGAGCACAAAGAGGTGAAACGGTTGCACATTTGCTGATGTGTGGGCAAATCTGTTTAACTGGACACATCAGAGATCAAAGTAAAAGGCAGCCAGAGTTGTGGAGGTGTGATAACTCACAAATAATGTGATTAGGACTGGAAACCAATGGTCCTTGGAAGTCAATCAGAGAAGCTGAGGTTTATGCCTCTATCTATCTATCTATCTATCTATCTATCTATCTATCTATCTATCTATCTATGTCTTTCAGTGGTCTTTATTTATGCCTATATTCATGAGTGCACTTGGTCTGAAGTTTTTTTTTTCTATTTTTTTGTTTGGTTTTTCATATACTATGTATTTTGCACATATTATTTTCTCTCTTCAAAGTCCTCTCAGCTCTCCCTTTCCCTACTCATCCAACTTTATATTCTTTCTCTCTCCATTAAACAAAAAATTAAAAAAAAAAACCAAGGAAAAGCACACACACACACACACACACACACACACACACACACACACAGAGAGAGAGAGAGAGAGAGAGAGAGAGAGAGAGAGAGAGAGAGAGACAAATGAACAATAAAGAACAGTTTGATATTCATTGTTCAACTTCTCCTGAGCATGTGGCCTACCCTGAGATGTTGTTGAAACGTGCAGTCTCTCTCCATTGAATAAAACTTCTTTTCCATCTCCTACCAATTATCATTTTTATATAGCTTATTGATTAGGAGTGGGACTTATGCACTGCCCTTCTCCAGGCTGGATTTTATCTGGTTTGAACTGGTAAAAGATTTGCCTGTGATTCACAACCTCTAAATTCATCCACACATCAGTCCACTTGTTCCTAAAAAGTGTTGTTCTTTGGAGTTGTCTCCCACTAATAAACTAAACAAGGAAAATCAAACACACACACACACACACACACACACACATACACACACATACACACACACATACATACACACATACACACACATACACACACACACATACACACACACATACACACACATACACACATACACACACATGCACACACATACACACACACACACACACACATACACACACACACATACACACACACATACACACACATACACACATACACACACATGCACACACATACACACACACACACATACACACACACACACAGAAAGAGAGAGGGGCACACACATAAAAATGAACAAATAAACAGAAAATAACAGTTTGTTTTGAAATTTGACTCTTGCAATCTTTCTGCCTCTTCTGCATAAGATGTCTTACCTTGAGGGAATGGGCATAATACAGATGAACCATATTAAAATTAATACTCAGAGGTATCTAAAAATAAAAATTAGAAAGTAAAGGAAAAACAGAAAACAAATATTAGAAAAGTCAACATTAAGACAGGGTGTTAGAAACTACTTTTAGAGATCATTGACTAAAACTTAGGGAAAGAGCATCTTATGCTCTTGAAATGAAATGAAAGAAGTAATAAGCATAATCCTTGATCTAATAATGTGTATGCTTATTAAGAATATGCAGAAAATAATTAAGGCAAGACAATGTGTGACAAGGCAAGTGAGACCAAGATCAGAGGAGAATGGTGTCATTGAGGTTTTGGAGTTGAAGGGCAAGTGATTCTTAAAGAAAATAAAGAACAATAGGAGGCATATTTTTTTTAAAGACTTTGTCATGAAATAACATAGAATCTAGGAGAAATGTTAATTTGTAACATGTGTCCAATAATAGAAGCTAAAAGGAAAAATGTGTTTGTGTATGTATGTGTGTGTGTGTGTGTGTGTGTGTGTGTGTGTGTGTGTGTGTGTGTGTTTAATGCTTATTGCAAAGAGGAAAGGAACTTCAGGAAGTTATACAGTAAAACTAGTAAGTGATTTTTGTAGTGTTGTTTTTTCTCCTATTATTAACAAGAGGATTTGGGTAAGTTTATTAGAAAACAGCCTATGAAGTTAGATATTAAATAGGAAATAACAGACAAACGTTCTTAGTTTTGGCATACACACTTTACTTCTCACTGGTCAAGTATAGTCATGTAAGTCATATCACAATTATGAATAAATGGAAAATGTTTAAAGAGGTCTGGCATGATATGAATTCAGTTATTATTAATTTTGTTGTGGTGGTGATTGTACTGGCAACTTTTATATTGCTTTCTCTTAAAAAGTTCACATATCAAAGACCTAGCAGTCATTCTGTAATCAAGAATAAACTATCAAAATTCTATATATGCATGTCTTTAAACTGCATAGAATTATTATAAAGACACATGTCAACAGCTAGAGAGTGAAAGAAGAATATGTCCCTGCCACAAATCTCAGTTGAAAGACTAGTAACCAAGTCTTAGAGGCAGGTTGAATTATCCAAGAACAATGACACAGAAAGCTTCTAGATTATCAAAATAGTGCAAAATGCAGAAACAAGTTCCAGTAGTAAAAGATCTTTCTCATTGTCATTGTTCACTTCCTTAATTTTCTTCTGCTTAGATATTAAACTTGTGCAAGAGGAGTCAACTATCTTATATTTACATATAGAGTCTAATCAATTTGATTTGGAAAGGAAATGATATGCAAATAAGATATGCAACTAAGACACTTAATATTAACAACTGATTTCTTAAAATGATTAAAATAGACTCAGAAATTCTTTAAATGTGTGCATAGTTTGTCTTGCAATATATGGAATCATTAATTCTTATATTTAGGGCATTATGTCATCATTATTTTTCAATCAGGAAAGATAATTGTCATTAACAACAGAAACAAGCATTCATTATTAGAGATCAAATGCAGTCCATGTACTTGTTCCTTTGGAGCTTCTAATGATTTATAATATTAATTAATGTAGCTGTAATTTGACAAATATTTAGAAAACATACTCTATACATTCCAATATGATAACAAGTCAGTAATGAATAATGAGCCTATAAGGAAGTAGTACATGATTAGGAATTATATATCATAATATAGCAAATAACATATTCATCCCTAAAGAATATAACATTTTATATTAAGTTTCCCCATATAATTGAAATTGTAAAGCCAATGAACCATCTATTCAAATTTTAAAATTCTAAGGGCAGTATTTGTGTGCTATCAAAAATATTTTTTTTTTTCAAATTTTTATGAAGTCTCTTCAAAAGGTGAACATACTTCCTCCTCTAATATTTAGGCATAACATTTTTCAGAAAAGGTCTCACAGACTAATATTTATTACCCTTTCATTTAATATATATGTTTGTTACAGAAAAGTTCAAGGTCCAGTCTTTATCTGACAGATAAAGGCAATAAGATCAATTAAGTGCTTCATTATACTGCAGTATTTTTTTATGTTTAAAATCCCAAATTATAAATTGTACACTGAATAAATGTTTTAAAATGAGGATACTACTAACTACTTAAACTCGTGATTCTGATGATGAATGTCAATTATCAACCTGACAGAATTTAGAACAATCTTGGAGATGGACCTCTAGACCTGTCTTTAGGGAATTTTTCCTGAGTGTATTGACCAAGCTGTGAACCCCTACCCATTGTTGGTGTCATCATGCCTCAGGTAGAGGATCCTAGATTATACAGGAGTAGAGAAAACAATCTGGGCATACATTCCGTATACTTTTCATCTTGCTGTGTATATAATGTGCTCTGTTGCTGTGGCCTTGATGTCAATGATGGATTGTGCCTTGAACTGTGAGCTAAATAAACTTTTTCTCTTAAGTGGCTTTTGTCAGAATGTTTTATCAAAGCAAGAAGAAAATAAACTAAGAGAACTTCCAGCCCTATTTTACTAACAGAAAGGTATTATGCATGTTTATCAAAGAATGTACTTCATACAAAAATTTAAATATTAATTTGCAAGACACTAATAATGCAAATTCATACTGTTATGTATATCTAAAACTAGACAATAAACGCAGTGGTGCCTGTAGTTCAGAAAAGTATGTTCATATTTAGGGTACACTAATAAACAAGCTTTTTAAGCATATGAAAAAGATGTCAACTTTTAAAGCATTCATTATATTATGTTTTAGGTTATTCACAAGGTCTTACATAATCTATGCTAGTTTAGGACAAGGTATGTAGCTGAGGATGACCTTGAACTTTATATCTTCTTACCCTGTCAACAAAGTTCTGGAATCCATGCCATTATGTAATGTTACAGAGAGTCCTAAGTTCCTTTCCCATGGTATACAAGCACTCTACCAACTGAGCCTCATACCTAGCCTAACTTATTTTATATTTTAAACATTAATTAAATTGCTTCACAGCCTTCTGGGTAAGATCAAGTGTTTTAAAACTTAAACATTTTAAACCGTAAGAGATAAATAACAATAAAATATTATTGAAGTCAAATTTTTAAATCATGAAAGAAACAACAATGGTAATCCTAATGATTTTCAATTGGTTAAATGCCTAGGTAAATGAAGAAATATGAGGACTCTATTTATTGTTAAAGCTCAACTCTGGTTTTTACATGGGTATAATCTAAATGTAATGGCAAAGAAATTAATGAAGCACACTTTTGCCATTACTGTTTAGCTATTCCCTGATGTCTGAAGAGCAGTAAGCAGGCAAAATAGTC
Organism: Peromyscus leucopus; assembly: GCF_004664715.2. NCBI lineage: Eukaryota > Metazoa > Chordata > Mammalia > Rodentia > Cricetidae > Peromyscus > Peromyscus leucopus. The sequence continues at coordinate 35,285,672 of NC_051077.1, read as the reverse complement.
ACAATAGGTAAATTTTGGAAAAGGGGAATAAATGTCATTGCTTAAAACTGGTAAGATTTTCTGTACAGAAAGAACAGAGAAATCCCACAACTGGGTTAGAATGATAGCTAGATGTGAGACCAGTGAAGACAAAAAAAAAAAGACATTGAATAAATTAGCAGGTTTTAGAAGCCTTGATAAATGCTAATCCAGTTACTGTTAATGCTGATTCTTCATTCACTTTATAAATATGAAGATAGCCAAGGCAAAATTTGTTCTGTAAATCAGGAAAATATTTACCATTTTTCTTATTAGGATTGTTGAATATTAACATATGAGCTATAATTGACATTATTTTGCTTGACAGTGACATTTTGCTTGATATAGTTTTTAACTATTTAATTCTGAGAGAGTAGAAAATCTAGGCACAAAATAAGAGAAGTCAGGGACACTGGGAGAACACAGGCTGCAGAACCAACTAAGCAGGGCTCATGGGGGCCGGGGCCTCACAGAGTCTGAAGAGGCATTCCTGGAGCATGCACAGGTCTGTACTAGGTACTTTGCATATATGTTATGGTCGTTGGCTTGGTGTTTTGGGGTACTTCTGAAAGTAGGAGTGGGGTTCCTCTAACTCTTTTGCCTGCTCTTGCGACCCTTTTTCTCTTACTGGGTTGGCTATTCCAGCCCTGATGTGAGGCTTTGGGCCTGGCCTTCTTGTATCTTGTGCCCTGTTCTGACATTCTTAGCAAGCCAGCTCCTTTCAGGGGTGGGGGGAGACAGGAGTGGCAGGAGGAAGAGGTTGCATCTGGGAGAGAGGGGAGAAGTGGGCTGAAACTAAGAGGAATAGAGGGAGAGGAAGATGGGTTAGAAGTGTGGTATGAGAGAAGTGCAAACCAAAGTTTAAAACAAATGAAAACAGAGCTGATATACTTTGAATCGACTGGATAATCATGGCACATTCTTGATGAATCTTGAATAGGCAATGGGTAGGTCTTTGTTATTCACTGTCTAAACTGAACTTCTTACAAGTGTCTTTGGAAATGGAAGCTTTCAGGGTTGATTTCCTGTGAGACTTGTTATTTCAATGGGATAATTATGAATTTTCCATATTTAGTCTCCCTTATTAGAAAGTGGAAATAATAGCATCTAAGCGATGTTTATCTTATTAAGTGGGTGACCATAAAACAACATGAACACCATTACCCCCATAAGGTCAGTGTCTTGTCTACCCTTTGGAATTTGCTTACTTCTCTTATTATCATATGTTTTTTAGAGTTTATTGCAAATGTGAATTTTGTGGAAGAATTCTTTTAGCAGTTCTTCCTCATTGTAAGAGATTTCCTCATATACATTCTTTTTGACCATATGTGTAGGAAGCTTAAAACAATGTTATAGATGTGTTTAATGTTTTAAGACTGCTCAAATTTTATCATCGATCTGTATTTCTATCTGAAGTTTTTTTTTTCCCAAATCATACTGTAAGCAAAGTTCCACCCATGTCCTTACTATCGAACTATTAACTCTTGCAGAAATGTCTATTGCTCCTGAAAATTCCTGCTTTTCACTGCTTTGAACTAAGTTTGCCAGGATTTTTTTTTTTATTAACAGTTAACAACATAAAACGGTTTACATTCAATAAATTGCCAATTGCTAAATGGTTTTTAAAAAGTCTGTATTACAAGCAAGTGGATCTCCTAGCTCATCTGTTTTTTTTTTTTCTTTCTTAATAAAATGTGTTATACAGTCATTCTTACAATTTGTAAATCCTGAAGAGTAAAGAAAATGCAAAGATTTTCTCATAGTTTATCATTCTACCTTAACTTCCATGCAATCTGGCTTTCAATTATGTCTAATCTTTGAAATTGCTAGTACTAAGAAAAGGCTTCTTTGATGAAGAAAAATGTCAATAAAATGAAACTACATTATTATTCTTTTAAAGAATTCCATCAGACCATGAAGGGCTTAAAAAATAAAATTTTAGAAAGCTTTTACTATTTTATTTGGCATTGTTCAATATTTTGTTATTAGTATAGGACCCTACATCCTTTTGAGAAACAAGTTTTTCCTCATCTTTGAATGTTTCTTCTGTTCATCAGTCACATTGTAGCACTTTCTTTTTTTTTTCATTGGGAGTTGGGCTACTGGGAATAACCATGGTGCATAATGGATGATAGGCAAAAGCTCTAGCGCTGAGCTGTATTCTTGGGCCTCTATATTTCCTGTTTTTTATTTAGACAGAATCTTTCTACTTTATTAAAAAGAGAAATTATATAAGCAGGTTACATTTTAAACAACATATCCATTTAGTCAAGTTCATTGCATATAAATAGATGTAATGAGATAGATAGACATAGATAGTTGATAGATTGGTGAGCAGAGAGAGAGATAATAAAAAGAAAAAATGATAGGTAGACAGACAGACAGACAGATGATAGATAGATAGATAGATAGATAGATAGATAGATAGATAGATGATAGAAAAGATCTCTATGCCTGCATAGAAATATAAACAGAGAACAAACAGTGAAGAAAGACCAAAAAGTCTTCTCCTGGGCTACAACTGGTTTCCTTTGGTTCTCACATTACTGCAACATACACTATAACACACTTAATAAGAAAAATATATCACAAATTATATTTATTAGTAACTTGTATAATATTGTATGTAACACCAACTTAGAAAAAATCCTTTCAATAGGATGACCAAAATAATTTTAGCCTATTAATTTTGTTGCATTCAAAATAAAGCTATATAATTTAAGGATTATTTTCCTAATAGGAAAAACCACTGTGAGATTTAATGTATGACAATATGAAAATAATTTTAAGCATTTATTCTTCTTTGATCAAAAATGCTCCCATCATAGAAGTATTTAGTTCTAACATTAACTAAAATGTTGCTTAAGCATTATAACTGCCCCTATTTCATAATTATTATTTAAATATTTGAACTTTAAGTAAATCTATCATCTCTATATATTGTAATACTGGCTTCTGTTAACTAAATGCCTTATATTAATATTACATTCTCAGAAGAATGTGCTATATTACATTTGAGATTTGTATGCTATTAAAATATTCTCTGATGCCCTCGGGTATGTTCTCTCATAATACTAATGTCCCTTATATGGTAATACTTATTTTCCATCTTGATATCCAGAGACTCACATATGCAATACAATGCATAGTAGCTACTGAAATGACCAGGGAGAAAATTAAACAGGAGAAGATAAGCAAAACAAACCACACATGGTCATCATCTGAAACTGACCTTAACTCTATTTTGAACAGCTCACGATAAACTATGAACAGTATCACTTCAAACCACAAGCTGTCTCATTTCATGCAAAATTTCTTTGGCATTTTGTTTGGTTTTGTTTTGTAATTTATTTATTTATTTTTTAATATCCTGACTGCAGTTTCCCCTCCATCCTTTCCTCCCATCCCCCTGCTCTCTCTCTCTGCCCTCCCCTATCCATTCCTCCTCCTTTCTGTTCAGGAAAAAAAAAAAAAAGCTGACTTCCCAAGGATATCAAGATAACATGGCATATCAAGTTGTAGTAATGCTAAGCACCTCCTTTGTATTAAGACTGGGCAAGGCAACCTAGTATGAGGAATAGGGACCCCAAAACCAGAAAAAGAATTAGAGATAGCACCTGTTCCCACAGTTAGGAGTCCCACAAGAAGACCAAGCTACACAACTGTAACATATATGCAGAGCGTCTAGGTCAGTCCAATGCAGGTTAGTTGATTCTGTGAGTTTTCTTGTGAATGGCTATGTGTTACCAATAGATATTGTTGCTTTACAGTTTATTGCAGATTTTAAGTTATATCAGATATAAATATATCACCTTACAAGGAAAAAAAGAAAAAGATGGTTGAATTATCTAATCTTATTTAATGAAGTCATGTTTAAAGGTCATTTACAATATGAATAAATAACATGTTTTAAGGAAGATTGGAAGATTTAAATTTATTGCACAAGGCAGTACTTCATTTGATACAGATGATTTATACTGCTAGATCAGAAAAATGTAATTTTATTATATGGTTAATGTGATGGTTTAAATGAGATTGCATCATTTATTTGGCTCATATAGTTGAATACTTAGTCCCCCTTTCATGGAACTGTTTGGTAAGGATTAGGAGATATTGCCTTGTTGGAGGAAATGGGTCACTGTGGGCAGGCTTTGAGGTTTCAGAACTCCTGCCTTTCCCTGTGATTCTCTCTGCTTTGTGGTTAGGTCACCAGGACTATGTCTTCCTGCCTGTTGCCTTGCTTTCAACCATGGTGGTCATGGTGGAATTACACAAATCCTTGTAAACACTAAACCACAAATAAAGTCTTCCTTCTATAAGTTGCCTAGGTCATGATGTCTTATCAGAACAGTAGAAAAGAAAGTAGTAATAATACCTTGATCTTTCTAAAGTAAACATGCTCAATATGACATGGGAAGTATCTTGAAACATTACTCTAAGTGATGATACTCTAGTAACAGCTATTGTGTTTGGAATATACCTAACACAGTACCAAAAGGGCATCATTTTTATTATCATCACTGCAAGGAAAAATGACATATAAGGAATAACTCAAATAAATGTCCCCCTAAAATTTTATAAAAATTTCTTCATATTATCCAATAAGTAAGTAAGGAGTCTTTCTTCAGCTGGTCAACCTATTCATGTAAAGAGAAGGAATGGTTTTGGTTAGTAAAGAGAAAGAAATAGGAACACTGCAGCAATGCATGTGTGTCCAATTTGGTCACTTTTATTGACTGCCTATATATTTTCCTGAAATAGCTAAAAAAAAAAATAAAAGGTAGACTATGCAACTACAACATTGTTTTGCTGTGAGATCCATGAAAACACAGTTAAAATCACTGCAAAAATTGAGTTTCGTTGTTATCTACCTTTCTCCAGAACCAATTGATCTTTGGAACACCCCATATCTCTATTTCTCTGAATCCCTGTGTCTTTCCAAAGGTGATAATTACCATCCTGGACCTTACACACTGAGCATGTTCTTTTTTTTTTTTTTTTTTTTTTCAGACATCATGGTTTGACTCTTTGGTCTTTTCCAAAGATAAAATATTAGATAGTCTTTGAAATAGTTTAGATAAATTTAATTTTAAAACCACAAGTAAGTTTTTAGACACATTTACTGATGTGTCAAAGCTTTGGTGTACTCTATGTGATTCTATGTTGACACAAGTAGGGGAAAAATAAAGCTAAGTCATTTAAAACTAACTAAACAGGAAACATACAATAATTTTTATGAAGCACATTTTTCTATAGTATGGTGAATAATTTCACCATTCTATAGTATGTTGAATAACTTCACCAAAATATGACAACAAAATACCAAAATATTCTAAATATGTTTATAGCAAAAATATGTTATATATTTATAAATAGAAAATCATTGATATTTATTAAAATAAAATATAAAGAATTATATATATGTATATTTATAAATGTATATGTGTTTATACACATATATGTTGCCTGCTAAGCACAGGAATTTTATAAATTAACTGTATTCAACTCAGAATGTGAGTTAAGTTATAATAGAAAATCTGGTCCTCATACATTATGGCATAAGACATACAAGAAAAGCCAATATTTTTCATGACTCTCCACCTGTTTGCTGGAAAATTCCATGTACTTGATGTATGCTTCTTTTGAGGAGTGATAATGCTCCTACATACAGAAAGGTCACTTGGTGGTTGGAATAAGAATGGCCCCCATGGGCTCATATATGTGAATGCTTAGTCACCAGGTTGCAGCACTATTTAAGGATAAGGAGGTGTGGCCTTGATGGAGTAGGTGTGGTTTTATTGGAGGAAGACACTGGGGTTGGGCTTTGGGGATTCAAAATCCCATCTTGACCACAGTCTGTTTCTCTCTCTGTCTCTCTCTCTGTCTCTCTCTCTGTCTCTGTCTCTCTGTCTCTCTCTCTCTGTCTCCCTCTCTCTTTCTTTCTTACTCTTCCTCCCTCTCTCCCTCCCTCCTTCCTTTCTCCCTCTCCCCTTTCTCTCTCAGCCTGCCTTCTGCCTGAGCATCAGGGTGTAGCTCTCAGTTACTACTCCAGCACAAAGTATGCTTCCATGCTCCCTGCTGTGATGATAATTGACTATAGCCCCCTGAAGCTGTAAGCAAGCCCCCAATTAAATGTTTTCTTTTAAAAGAGTTGCATGGTCATGGTGTCTCTTCACAGCAATAGAACAGTTACTAAGATAATTACCTAAGAAATGCTTTGCCATTAATGATGCACTATAAATTATTGTATAACTGAGAAAACAAGTTTCTTCTGCACTTTTAGACCTTAAGTTAAATATGCAAGAGAGATGAAGTTCTCAAAATCCAAGAAGAGTGACAGTTCCCAACCAACAATCTTCTTTACAGCAGAATCCAGCCAGATTTTGGCTGAAAGTAAATGAACCAATAATTTAAATAGTTAATAGAATCAATCAACTTTAAGAATTTATGAAAAAGCCAAACAAGTTTTTTTGATGTGGTGTTGTCATCTGAACCCAGGACATTCTGCTACACTAGATTATTTCTATACTACAAAGGAAAACATTGTGATAAAATTCTTTGATGACACACTGTTACCAACTAAGGTCTTGATCTAACAACTTTTCACTTCCTGTTTAAGAACTCAACAGGAAGGAAATTTTTGTGCACATGAGAAGCAGTAGAGAAAAATCACAGATGCAGCAAACAAAACCAATCAGCAAACAAAATTCTATGGGGGACAGTAGATGCCCAGGTCTGGGGAGTTTAAGGCACTTTCAGGGGGTCTTCCTCCACTAATTTAGGGCTGGTCAGTTTGAACTAAGGCAGGGAGGTTGATAGGTCCATAATTTGGGGGCAAATGAATCCTGGTCTGGCCTTGACCTTTCTATTTTAACAGAACAGAGTTTGTGGTGGTAGAAAAAGACAGGGAAGCCTTTGTTTTAAGCTGCAATGCTTTTGTCTCTGGTTGAAGATGGTGAAGAAGCCTCTCATCTTGGAAGTTCACCATTTTCATTAACTATCCAAGGACTTTCTCCTCATCTGTCTGCCTTTCAGGGAATCTACTTAACTTCTAGTCCTTAAGTACAATCCACTGATTGTCAATTTCCAATGTGAAGACATACATTATCCTGATTTTATATTTTATTCTGTCTTCTATAATATTTTATTCTGAAAAGTACATAGTGATTAGAATTTTTGAGCTATTTATTGGCCATGGGCAAAGCTCAATAAATTAAAATATAGATTATTTCAGAATGACTTAAAGAATGATTATTAAAGAAATTAGAATTCATTGCTAATTTTAAGAAAGTAACTGTGAAATGAAAAAATACAACCATATTGTTTTAGAGAAATATTTCATAACAACAACAACTAAAACAAAAAGGTCTGATTAGAAATGGCCAAAACTATACCTCGTTTCCAAGGCAACCACTGATGGTACAAATGGGCAGAGAAGTATTCCCCAGAGTGAATTCTGTAGAGCACTGGCATGATCTTTAGGTAAGAAAGGACTTGTCCAAACTGTGCACTGCTTTGTGCAAGTCCACAGGGTAGCTAACTGCAAGGAGAGAGAAGAGTTAGGTCACATGTGCCCCATCAGCATCTTAGATCGCAGATTCTAGAACACTTGATCTAAAAGCATTTATTTGAATCTGTTTAACTTGGTGTTTTCCAAAGTCATTTTACCCTGGTAATTATTTTCAAATTAACACAAATTAGTTCTGAAGAAATATGTTTAGGGAAGGTCATGATACATTTCCACCTGCAATTTAAAAAAAGACTCAAATTTGCAGAAAAATCCTTTTTATCCCTCCTTGTTTTCTAAGAGCTTTGTTTTTCTAATTTTAATTACTAACTTTCCTAGACCTTTAAGAAAATTGAGTGATGCTCAATGCATAGTAGTCAAAAACAATTGAAAACTACAAAAGATTTCCGTACTATGTCCTAGAGCTTGATCTCAAGTGTCCTTTAAATTCCTCCATTTTATCTAACAATGTCAACAGCTACTTCATAATAATAATAAAAAATGAATTATTATTATTACTCTTGTGATGATGGTAAGTGTATGTGTACTTTTACTGTATATATCTGTGTATAATACTCATGTGCAGTGTCCACGGAGGCCAAAAGAGACTTCCAATTCTCTTGATACTGGAGGTAAAAGAGATTATGAGCTGCTATGTGGGTGCTGAGAGCTGAACCAGGTCTTTTGGAGAATCCAGTGCTCTTTGCCGCTGAGCCATTATTCCAGATGCTGTTACTCATTTCTGAAGGTTTTCTGTCTATGTGGTGTAGCAGCTTGGCTTCCATTTTCTTATGCATGACACTTTTTTAATTTTAACCACCAAGTCTCAGATAGGTCCTTCAAAGTATATTATTATTTTACCTTTGCAAAAGTTAAGAATGAAGCTTAAAGGAATTTAATTTGTTTATATCTAAGCATTAGACTCTGAAATAAAGTCAGAGGTGGCATGTTTTGTGGACAACAGAAAGGCTTTGCACAGGGTTTCTAGTCAAACTTCCAGCTGGGTTCAAGCGGCCCTAGCGTACATTGCAGTTTTAGCTAGATCTCCTGTTCTGTGCCTTTAAATCTAGGCTCTAGCATTCTTTTCAAGACACATATGTGATGTTGGTGATGCTGTGTGAAGATGCACTTGTCCATTATCACAGTCCACATGAGATTCCAGATAGACATTGAATTCAGTTTCCTACTTTGACTTGGAAGTACAAAATATTAAATCACAGGTTTGCAGTGTGATTTCCAATGAAATGCTACACATGAATCTTCCAAATCTGTACAAGCTAGGAATTAGCTCATCTACATCACATCAATTTATTTTCTTACATTTGACTCTCATTCATTGAAACTGATATCTGATATTGTGAATGAGCCTGCGGTAAGCTGAAGTGGTAGACTGAGATATGTGAAAAAGTAGGTAGAGCCTGATATCTATAGATTAAGTTTTGAGTCTACACACTTAAACAAGAAAACAGCCACAACTGAAAACACACACACAGAAACACATGCAAACACACATGCACACAAATCACACACATACACACACAGAAACTTTCATCAGAGATAAGACACAAAGTTTCTGTGTTCCTGGCTATATGAATATATGAAAGTTGATATGCATAGATAGTATTTCCTCTCTGGGTAGAATTTTCTAATAGGGTTAACTATCTCTTTGTATAATGTGTCTGATGAGCTTATTAAGAACTCTAAAAGGATTATATTATCAGTGAGAAATTAATGCTCTCATAGAGACTGAATAAAATCCATACAATAGTTAGCTAACAATGCGAAAATATTTAATCATTCTTTTCCTTGCCCTGAGGACTTAAAAATAAGAAGATTATTTAAACTGTGAATCGACTTATTGAAAAGGCTTTTCTGAAGAGGAAGACTAAGTTGGATTTCTGACATGCTTTGCCAGTGAGGGTGAATTGGAACAAACTTGGCAAAAAGTATCACAATGAATGTAGGAAATTCATGTATATTTCTTTTCTTGTATATTATTTTATTAAGGAATTTATTATTACATGCCAATCACAGACCTCTCTTCCTTCCTCCCTCCTCTCCTGCCCACCCCAACCCATGCCCCCATTCCCTCTTCCAATAACACAAGGTCTCCCAGGGAGAATCCATAGAACCTGGTCCATTCATAGAGGCAGGTCCATGCTCCTCCCCCTGCATCAAGGCTGTGCAGTGTCTCATCATAGTTAGCAGACTCCAAAAAGGTAGCTCATGCACCAGGGATGAATCCTGATCCTATTGCCAGGGGGACCCTTAAGCAGATCAAGCTACACAACTGTCTTACTTATGCTGAGGGCCTAGTCCAGTTCCATGAAAGTTCCATAGCTGTTGGTCTAAAGTTCATGAGTTCCCACTACTTTGGTTTGGTTATCTCTGTACGTTTCTCCATCATGATCTTGATGCCCCTTACTTGTAGAATCCCTCTTATCTCTCTTTGACCAGACTACTGGAGCTCAGCCTGATGCTTGGCTGTGGATCTATGCATCTGCTTCCATCACTTACTGGATGAAGGTACTATGATGACAGTTAGGGTACTCACTGATCTGATTACTGGGTTAAGCCAGTTCAGACACCCTCTCCACTATTGCTAGGCTGGGGTCATCCTTGTGGATTTCTGGGAACCTACCCAGCACCTGGCCTCTCCCCATTCCCATGACATCTTCCTCTATCATGGTATCTTCCTCCATGCTCCTCAACTCTGTCCCTGCTCCAGCTTAACAATCCAGTTCACTCATGTTCTCATTCCCCATCCCCTATTCTCCATTGCCCCCTCATCCCCAGTTTACTCGTGGAGATCTCCTCTATTTCCCCTTCCCAGGGCAATCTTCCTCATTAGCTAGCTTCTCTAGAGCTGTGGGTTGTAATCTGGTTATTCTTTGCTTTATACCTAGTATCCACTTATGAGCGAGTACATACCATGTTTGTCCTTCAGAGTCTGGGTTGCCTCACTGGGTTGATATTTTTTAGATCCATCCATTTGCTTGCAAATTTCATGATGTCATTGTTTTTTTTTTCACTGCTGAGTAGTACTCCATTGTGTATATGTACGTTTTCTTTATCCATTCTTTGTTTGAGGGGCATCTATGCTGTTTCCAGGTTCTGGCTATTATGAATCATGCTGCTATGAACATAGTTGAGCATGTGTCCTTGTGGTATGATTGAGTATTCCTTGGGTAGATGCCTAAGAGTGGTATAGCTGGTTCTCAAGGAAGATTAATTCCCAATTTTCTAAGAAACTGCCATAGTAATTTTCAAAGTGGCTGTATAGATTTGCACTCCCATCAACAGTGGAGGAGTGTTCCCCTTGCTCTGCATCCTCTCCAACATAAGTTGTTATCAGTGTTTTTGATCTTAGCCATTCTGTAAAATGATATCTCAGAGTCGTTTTGATTTGCATTTCCCTGCTCACTAAGGATGTTGAACAGCCTGAAACTTCCATAAACACACACACACACACACACACACACACACACACACACACACACACACACATGAAATACCATTCAGACAATTCCCTGCAAAATAGCTAACTGGTGAACCTAGTTTTTAATCTGATATTCAACCCATTATCAAAGAACCTTGATATGAAACCAGACAAAAAGTTCAAACCATTCCTAAAAAGATTACTGAGGCAGATTTGTTTGTAAAAACATGAAAGGAGTATATTGCTGCCCTCTAAAAGAGAAACTCTAAGTGAATAAGGGAGTGTTGATGAGCTCATAAAGAGATATATGGTTCCTAGCAATCACTATAGCAAGGATAAAAGCCAAGTCTCTAAACTGATAGCAATGGAAACTTGAAGACACCAGGCAGGGAATGCCACAGACATTTCTATGACCACCATTTGCAATACAAAAACAAACAAACAAACAAGAAAGGAACAAACAAATGAAAAAACATAGCCTATTCTTTCTATTTACACAGCTCAAAAATATAAAGCTTTAGGTAAGAGAAAATGTGTGCCAAACTGAGGCCAAACAGACATGATACACATTAAAAGAGTGACCTGGCTTTAATGTCTGCCATATTGGAAAGGAGTTCCAGGAACAGATTTTTAGCAATAAAAATTGTGTATGGCAAAATACTACCCCAAAATTAATGTGAAGTTTATTAGGAAAAAGAAAGGATGTTGGATACCCTTTATACTAAGAGTATCAAATTCATAAGGGGTTAGTAACTTCTGTTTCTCTATTTCTGGTTAGTAGTAAATAGGAAAAATGTTGCCAAGACTCTACAGTTTACAAAGTATACTTTCCCCCCAATTCTAAACATTTACATGTCTTATAAAATCACTAACTATTTTCTAAATATTTTTCTTCCCCGATTTCATGTCTATTTTTGGTGCCTTTGGTCTCAATTAACTTTCTGATCATGTTATCCCTCTGAATGAAGACATGTAACATAGCATGTGAATTGGTGAATCACCATGCTTTGCAAGTGTAGCTGAAGTTTTCCTGTGTCCACATGGCTCCTGCAGCTGCTCAGATCCAAGTAAACACACAGAGACTTATATTACTTATAAACTGTATGGCCATGGCAGGCTTCTTGCTATCTAGTTCTTATATCTTAAATAACCCATTTCTATTAATCTATAAGTTGCCATGTGGCTTGTGGCTTACAGGTACTTTCACATCATGCTTCCTCTGTGTCTGGCTGGTGACTCCTGACTCTGCCTTCCTGTTCCCAGAATTCTCCTCTCTGCTTATCCTGCCTATACTATACTTCCTTCCTGGCTACTGGCCAATCAGTGTTTTATTTTTCAACTAAGTCAGAGCAACCCATTCACAGCATACAGAGCAATATCCACAGCATGAAAGTCTACTTTACTAAATGATAGCCAAGACATGAATTTTATGCCTACTTCTCTCTCTCTCTCTCTCTCTCTCTCTCTCTCTCTCTCTCTCTCTTAATCACTTGCTTGAGCAGAGGCATGTAACTTTAAGGAAGAATCAGGCAACAGGCAAGGCATGGGGCATTGTGCAAATGATACCTTGAATAGACTCTTAGAAACTGAGTGAGATGAGTTGAGTCAGCCCTCCATTCTCCACCTCTCAGAATCTCATTGACAGGATTTCTACTTTTTGCACTTTCCTGGCCCCCTTTCCATTTCATGTCAGCTGCTTGGTCATTCCTGAACCAAAGAGTAGCCTGCTTAAAAGGCTTTTGCCTACCATAGCAGTCACTATCTCTCTCAGAAAATCAGAATGATATATTATGATCCAGAAAATTGGTCAGTTACTTGACACAAATTAAGGTATCTTTATGCTTCAGGACCATCCATTTGTGGATAGGATAACAGAGAATGGTGGAGCAGAGTTTTGAGTGAAGGCCAACCCATGTGCATTAAATGTAAATACCTTGGCCTGCCCTATCTCAAATTGTGAAGTGAATAACTGGTATCTGAAAAGTTACACTTATTTGAAGAAATTTACAATGTATGTGATATGTCACTGCATCTGGATCATGATTGATTCAGAAATGTCTTCATTGAAGTTCATAGCCTACCTTCTCTGTATCTTCCAGATTCAATGGTAATAAACAACTGCTGCCAGGTAACAAAAGTCTACCTGTTTGTTTAAGAGTAGACAAGTTGTTCTTAGGAGAAGAACCCATTTCCCTTCACCCTTCTCAAAGTTTTATTTTTAGTTTATTCTATGATATCCAATTGCTTGTAGGAGCTCTCCCATATTAAAGCCATTATATCTTTCTAATTCTTTTGGGATTTATGAGGCTCACCAAGTCACAAAGTCTCAGGTGTGACTATATGTATGTACAAATTACTCGGCCTTGAGAAAGGGACAGCAAGGTAAACAAAGCACTCAAGAAATGTGACATAGATCCTGTAACGAAAACAAATACTGGTCCCCTGGCAAACCCTGAAATCAGGTTTCTTTTGGCTCAACCTAAATGAAGCAGACCCCATTATATCAGATGTGTCCTTCTAATTTGCATCTTCAAAGTAATCCCAGTCTAAAACATGACCCCAGATTTGAGGATCCATTTTACCTTTTATGGACTATGCAGGTGGCTTTGATTGGAGTAAATGGCTTTTTTATGCTGTAGCCCAGTTATCTGATATCATCAGTTATCTATAGCTAGCTTTCTTATCGGACTATCTTTGGACTGCCAGCCTCAAATAACACAGAAACTAATAATAAACTAATTATGAAAGGTTGGCCTTTAGCTTAGGCTTGTCTCAACTAGCTCTTATAATTTAAATTAACCCATTTATACTAATCTATGTTCTGCCATGTGGTGTTTCTGCTTTTCCATCTTGCACCTCCTGTTTCCTCTCTGTGTCTGCTGGCATCTCCCAGGCTCCTCGGTTATCTCCTCCTCCTTCCTCTCTCTGTCTGGAAGTCCCGCATACCTCCTTCTTAGCTATTGACTGTTCAGCCCTTTTTTAAACTAATCAGATAAATACATCTTCACACAGTGTACAAATACCCAACAATGGTTATCTTGGGCCCTTGTCCTTTAGTTGCTTGGATAATTGTATTCCACACATGGAATTGGATCTAGTAGTTACTGGTTCTGTGAGTATCCACATTTAATACAGTGTGATGACACATTTACTCATCTTTCTCAGATGTTTCAGAAACTCTGCCTAGATTGTACCACAGAAACAACTTCAACAGTCACTGCTCTTATAATCAGCAATAGTTAAATATTGTAGCCACTCCTTAGGGCATTTTCTTAGAACAAGAAGGACTGAGTGTGAGGTGTAGGAGGACATGAGCCATCTTCCCTTGGTTCATATCTGCAATCCCTCTCTCCAGTCTTGCTTGCCTAAACAGTGCTAAGCATTTCTCAGCATCATCGGAATAGAAAGGGATACAATTTTCACAAATTCTGCTGTTGTTAGAGATACTTAGCTTTTATCATCAAATTTTCAGATTGCAACTCACATCAGTTCCTTTCTAATACTTACTAAATATATGAATTCACTTCCGTTACCATCTTATTTTTCTTGAGGAGCAGGTCCAGGGAGTTTCCTGAATTTGAAGTGAGTGTTCACTTGCTGAATAGAACCTCCAACACCCCATTTGTCACCCTGTCCTTCAAATTCATGAAGGCTACCCCTTGTCAGGAGCTGTCTCTTAATCTCTTTTTTATGTAACTCAGAGGGAAGGCCAGTAGACAACCTGGACTTGAGTTCACTTCCTATTCTTTTTATCCTCTGGCTTTCTTTTCTTACGTAGTGTTAGATTATAACCTTGGGTGATAAGGCTTATCACGCACAAAATTTTATAAATGGATTATTAAAATCTGCTCTGAAGATCATTCTATGTATATTAGATACTTACCCATTTTAACTTTTTATGCATTATTTCCTTTTCTCAGTCAGTTCCTCATATAAAACTGACATAGAACATTGACAAGCTGTACAAGGTACAGAGGTAATAAGGTCTAAGGAAGGAAACAAGAAAATGAGAATTTTTGAGTATTTTATTTCTAAAGGAAAATATTGTGAGCCCAAAGTTAACATACAATATATTTATATATATTTTACCAGTAAATAAAATGTCTGTTTTTGGTTTAAAAGTTTTTTGTTTGTGTTTGTTTGTTTTGGTTTTGGTTTTGGTTTTTCGAAACAAGGTTTCAATGTGTCATTTTGGTGCCTGTCCTGGATCTGACTCTGTAGACCAGGCTAGCTTCAACCTCACAGAGATCCACCTGGCTCTGCCTCTAGAGTGCTGGGATTAAAGGCATACACCCCTGCTGCCCGGCTAAAAGTTTTATTAAAAGTAATGATACTAAGTGTAATGTGATAAGGCTTTATTGAGCAAAGTTGTACTAAACTTCCTGGTATTATCTTCTTTTGGCTCCAGAACCTAATTTAGTCACCCCCATAGGGCTGTCCTGCAGGCTCTTCCCACATAATTGATAGCACCATATTTTCTAAAACCATTTTTAAAAAGTTCTCAAAACAATATTACTGTGTCCCTCCAATAGAAAGTACATTTCTTCTATTTTAGACCCCCAAAGCATTTGGTCTCTGTTTTTTTTTTTTTTTTTTTTTTTTTTTTTTTTTTTAAACTGCTTTACTGTGTTATTTTGCCTTTGTTCTTGCTTGCTGCTCTTACTTTTTAGTTTCTGGATGTATCTTATTTACAAAATTATATATTAATGATTGGAAGAGCCTCAAGGTTTTGGTCAACTACAGAATGAGATAAAATCCATCAAATTATTGTCTTTTAGTTCCATCAAGTTATGGAACATACAGAGCCAATGGATTCTGCAACTTGAAGATGGGATTAATGCCAACCTGCAGAATAATAAGATTAAAGCTAATACCTGTAAAGGAGCTAAAAGAGTACAGGCTGTATAATAAGCCATGCCTAACTATTGTCTGAAAGATTTTTATCACAGCAGTGTATGTGGATGGCATTTTATGGTGTAGAATCCTGGTATAATTGGACTTCTGCATTCTTATATACCCTTGAATAAATGGGGAATTGGGAGGATGATTTCAGCTTCATGCAAAACAAGTAAAAAAATAAAGATGATGCCTGGGAATATTTAAGAGCATGGCTTAAAACCCATAACCCAGTGGACAATGCTGGACAATAATTACAGCTGATCTGTATCTTGCATTTTGAAAATGAAAGAAATGCTTCTTTCTGGGAAGAGATTTGCTCAGGACTGAAGTTGGAATGCAAATTCTCTTGCAAAAATGTACTTATTAATGTAGCAGCAGATGCTAATTAATACAGACACTTCCATTGCTTTTATTATGCGATGATTACTGGTGCTACCCAAGTCTTCAGAAGTATAATGATAAAGAAATACGTAACCTAATTTGAGGCAAAACCAAAAAGAGAAGCTTTTGCATACAAAAGTATAGAACTGATCAAAACTTCAGTAGTACCACTCCTTTGTATTAGGAATAAAAATCTTTCATAAAAAATTCACAAAAAAAGACATCTGCAATAATAAGGTATGAAAGTATGTTTCAAAGACATCCAACACAGACAGGAGGAAGATATTGCAGAAACTGCTCATGAAATGATTTTTAAGACTTTTAATCATGTTAACATTTTATGGTTAAATAAGTTAAATAGTCATGAATATAAAATTGGAAAGTCTGAGAAAGGAAGTGTCTAAGATGTTATGTCTTTCAAGATGAATACGTTTTGCCCCTTTGTGAAGACACAACTGTCGAAAGGCAGCTCTCTATATATCAATGTGCTACTTCTGAAAATGCTAATGGGAATAACTATAATAGAGGAGCAGCCTTTGTCTTCCTAATTATTAATAGTTATCAATGTCAGAGGAAATTAAAGAAGGGATTAAGGATGACAAGAAAACACTTTATTGATCATCCTAAATTGTCATATGTCAGGAACTCTTCAGATTGAAAAAAATAATAATGCCATGAATCCATGTGACGCTTAGTGATATAGACAATGTATATGTGTTTCTGTGCTTTTGTCTCTTTATTTCTTCAGTGAATTGAAGCTGGTGAAACTGAAGTCAAACAAAAATGAAACAAAAGTGTTTTTCCTTTTTTAAAAAAGATATTCTGAAGGTTTTTTGCAGGCAGTAAAATGAGACAATATACGTTAGTAATAACCACATCTGTGAAGAAGAAAAGCATTTGAATTTTAAAAGACAGAGTGGTTGTGCCAAGGAAAATTATAAATTTAAGAATTCTAAGGTTTTTTTTTTCTTTAAAGACATAATGTGAAAATGCCTGTTAAAAATGCAATGGTACATTATTTAAATGCTTTAAATTATGGTGTATATGCATAGACATAGATCTATGAATGTGTCCTGCCGTGTTGTGTGCATGAAAAAGAGTTAATATGCATTTGAAAACAAAGACAGGAAACAGGTTTTTACCACAAAACAGTAGCCCGCAGTTGTGTGCATTAATCATCAGAGAGGAAATGTTAAGTTTGCTGAAGTGTTACTCATAGACACAGACGTTCCTTGAGATAGAAACAACATGGATTTTTAAAGCGGTGTGAACTGGCCTATTTTCTGTCCCCTTCCATTCACAATCAGCCTGAAAGCTCTATCTGTAATGTCTACTACTCAAGGCCAATCAGCAGCATCAAGGCAGTGCCAATACCTTTGTGATAATTTAGTCCAGTATCTCAGCATACATGAGAACACTGCTAACTGTGCATCTTCCTGACCAAGAAATGAAGGCAAGGTATCTCAAGTCTCCCTCCTATATCATCTCTTCCAGTATCTTTCCAGTATTCCCACATACACTCACTCTCTGTCCTTCTCAGCACAGTAATATCCCCTCAGGAAGGCCTAAAAGGATTTTGGGTTCTGCTGATGATTACAGAAATAATTTATTTCCAAATGGAAGTTAATCTGATAGAAGTAGTCAAATTTTCCCTGAGCTCAAGCAGAAGCAAACTTCTTCATTGCAAGTGTACTGATTCCTTCCACTATTATAGTGATGGAGAAGACAAATTATCCAATTACTAGACCCACTGCTCTAGGCAATACAAAATAACATCCTGATTAATCTAACTACATCAGAGAAATACTCCTGTTTAGAACAAGTCCCCTAAAACAAACAGTATTGGATTACGAATAAAGATGAGTCATATTTGTTTGTTAGTGCTTATGGGTATTTCAATCCTGAATAAAGAGTCTACTTAAGGTGAAAAATAGTTGTATAAATGTCTTTAACATGTTATGCACTAAAATTGTATTCAATAGTAAAAGTGATAATATTCATAAAACTCACTGATAAAATAAGTAGGGGGAATTTTATTCTGACTCATTTTTTGTATAACTAGAAACAAATGTCACATCTTTGAATTCGGTACTACATATTTAAAATGAAATATATGCATACATAGTTATTTTTATAAGTAGCTATAGCCCAGTACCTTATTTTTTGTCATATGACTTCACTTTCTTTCTCTTTCTCCTTCTGACCTTATGTTTCAGTCATCTTCTATAATATCGTGTACACCTGCACCTAACTCCCAACAGGCTTTGATCTGATTGTTGAGGTTAAGTAATTAACTCAGTTATACAAAAGAATGGACCTTCATTCACTTTCCCTGGAAGCAACCAGGTTCACCTTTAAAATGATTTTTTTAAATAAAAGAAACTTGTCTAAAAAACTGCAGGCAACACAGATTAAAAATATAAATTAAAATGTTACAGTGGACTCTTAGAAAGGAAGATAAAGAACCTTTCTCTGAGATGTCAGCATCCTTAGACTAATTTATTATCTAGGGAGAACATGGATGCTGTCAATGGGGGAAATGGCAACTTTCTGAAGACAGCCATGAAACAGCAAAGGCTGTTAGTTGAAATATGAGCATTGGAGCTAGGTAATCCTAGAAAAAAAAAAAGGACTTGCCAATGTTTTTTCTTTCTGTGGGTCTGAAGTTTTATTACTAAAATGAATTTTAGGTATACATTCTGTGAATTACTCTTTTAATATAACTTAATTATGGAAAATTCATTTCTGGACAGACTATGGTGGCCCACACCTTTAATCCGAACATTTAGGAGGCAGAGGCAAGTAGATCTCTGAGTTCTAGAGCAGCCTGGTTCTACAAAGTGAGTTCTAGGACAAACAGGGATACACAGAGAAATGCTGCCTCAAATGTTCTTTTCTTTTCTTCCATCAAATAATAACTCTCCTACATTCTCATCAGGAGGCATGGGTTAGTTATTTAATTTGTCAAGTTCCAAATTTCTAAAATATAAACAAAAGAATATAGGTATCTATATCACAAGGTTGATGGTAAAATCTTACTGTTTATCTTCTGAAAGTAAATCTACCTAGCAATGTTTGATACATAGCATGATAGGAGTAGATTTTTTAATCAGGAATGTAATAGGGTATTCCAATTAATATAATAACAATTACTAACTAGTAGGATAAATTCCATTATTAAAGATTCTCCTTGTCATGGTCATCCTTTATGAGGAATTAAATTTACTGAGGCCATGTAGATTAAAGAGGGTTCTAATATGATGTTCTTTTAATCACTATTCCTTTACCAACATCTCTTCTAAATGGTAGAAATTACTGACAATTCTTTGGCCCTGAGAACTGACAAGAAAATTGTATTAATGTCACCATTGTTATCAAAGTCAAAGGTAATGGGCCTAGAGAGGAACCTTCTATTGATATTAAGAACTCAATATTAAAAGTATGAAAGGTCTTGTTTTATACAACTGGTAGGGGTTAAAGGGCACCAACTGTTTCCAAAGTGTCAGCATGGAGTCAGGAACAAAAGCCAATGCAGAAAACCCTCAGGCACAATCCAAGCTACCAACATCTGTATGTGACACCCAAAAGATACTGAAGATCAGAAGACCCAGTGTTGGTGGATCTTTGTCCAAATATGCAGGGACAATAGTAAGATAAAGGCAAGTGGAAGGTCACCTCAACTGTAAACTGTTTCAAACTTCTTCCACTGAGCAGAATGTCTTTTGATGCTTTCTGTGTCTGAAACCTCTACTCCCAGCCCATCACTGCTGAGGTGGGAAGGGGGCAACACTGCCACTGTAGATTGGAAAGCTTAGGCAGTGCTAGCTTTCTCACCCTCTCCCTCGGTTTTGACAATTTTCTCCTGATTGGTCCTCATCCTATGATCCATTCACATCCGCACATTCAATCAGAGCCCATTTGAACCTATATAAATCCATGCACAAAGCACGTTCACCAGTTTGGCTAGCAGCATGCTGAGCCTAGCAGCCCAGCTCCCAGGGGCTCCTCAGAAGACTGGGGTTTTCAACGTCAGCTCCGATTGCTCTTCAAAGAGGGATGAGAAGGGAAATTCCTCCAGCCTTGGAAAACACCAGAGACAGACCCTCATGAGATACAGAAACCTGTGGCTTCAAGTGGAAGGAGGACTCAGGTCAATCTTTGAGTCCTCTTGCTTCAAATGAAATGGGGTTGGAGTAGTGATACCCACCAATATTCAATATCGTCCAGAAGGGAGCGACATGCCATCCTTGCTACTCTTCTGGGTGATCCATTCCCTGTAGAATGGCTCTACCAGGGGCTGCCATTAGCTGGCACCCTGAAGCCCTCCAAGGACGTTAGAGAACTGTATCATGTTCACATAGTCTTCCTACTACACTGCAAAGCCTACTAATAACACAGAGCTGTAGCAATCAAACCTCCCTTCTTTGGCATTCTGCTGCCTCCACAGGTCTCAGAGATCCCATTTTTCTGTTTATGTTACCATTCTCCTGTTTAAATCATCCCCATCTAGTAAATAAAAAGTTTGTTTGTTTTCCTTTTCTATATACCCAGTCAATTCTTCAAGAGAAGGCAGGACAGGAATCTGACTGGAGATTCAACTATCTCACAAGAGAAATCTCTAGTGAACTAGGCATGGAACCCATCATATTTTGTTTGTTTTCTAGCATAATTTCTGGGCCATCCATATAATTTGCTTTATAAAAAGCATAATAGACATTAAGGTGTGCCCTCTTGGATCATTCTTTCATGAGACCAACTCTTCATGCTGTAGGAAACAGAGTCTCCTGATGGAGGCGTTGACAAAATGCCATGTGCTAGAGAACTTACTCAAGCTTCCCTACGTGGTAGCTTTACCAGTGATCTTGTCAGCCTGCCTCCTGATATGAAAAGAGTCAAACTACCCTGTTGGTGTTCAGTGTCAAGATAATTAGTCAAAGCTGATTTGAGCTGCTGACATATGGGTCAGTTTGTTTTAGGTAATTGAAAGAATCCAACTGCAACTTCATGTTTTAGAATATTTGAAAAGATATCGTAGCCAAAACCCTTTGATCCTTTGATGTTCTCAAAGTTTCCTTCTTCAGTACCTGCATTCTTTATGGACAGACAACTTGCAAATGGGGCTGACTTTACAAATGATTAGAACTCTAAGTGAAAGGGGAAGAGTCTGAATTAAAATAGATGGCATAGGTGAGGAGAAGAGGAGCATGCCTGAAGCAAACACTTTCTATAAACCTAGCATGCAGGCACCATGTGTCACTAGGCATGCTTTGGATATAATACAAGACCTAACTTAGAATGTCATACACAGTAAACTGTATTAATTAGCTCAAGTAATAAAAAAAGAAAGTCCAATGTACGTGAGTTCAGTAAAGCCTCTGGGAGTAGTGTGTAATAGGGAAAAGGTTTCCAAGTTCTTGGTGACTTATTCAAATAACTGAATAAGGATACATATAGGTTCCGAAGTAGAATGGAAACAATTAAAAATGAAAGGAGAGGCAACATTAGAAATGCCCTGTAAGGCAATGGAAGACCACTGAATAAGAACATAGTCAAGGGCCCAGTTATTGTTTGGGCCTTCATTTTGCTGGGTTAAGAAGAGGACGAGTTGGGCAACTAAAGGTTATGTATGAGGTGCTCTATATTTTGACTGACAGATTTTGAGTATGTAAGCTTTTACATGATGTTCATTAACTCTTCTATAATGCTTCTAATTTTAATATATGTATGCTTAATTATGCATGAGCATGATTGGTTCATAGAGTTTTGTTTTTCTTTGTGTTTCCCTAAAAGTTTTTTTCAGATAACACAGTTTTCCTTACTGCACATGTACTTAAAAACAGTGTAAACCAGAGTGGCCCTCTCCCATCTGTATCGAGATATATTCTGAGAAAAGCTTGCCTAGAAACTTTCCATGAAAGGTGAGATATTGAGAATTGTTTAAAAGAAAACTAAATTGGTTGTTTGTACTGGCACATAGGTGTAGTTTGATAATGATGGGGGATCACATGATGCTAATCTCATTGTTAGGACACAAGGGTTATTTATTTCCAAGCCAAATGGAGTCTCAGTCTCATGTTATTAAGACATTCCAGATGCTTCCCCAAAACATCTTTTTTTCCCCTCTTGATCATTGCCTTAGTCAGTGTTCTGTTTCTATGAAGAGACACCATAAACAAGGCAACCCTTATAAAAGAAAACATTTAATTGTGGGTTTGCTTACAATTTCAGAGGTTTGTCTTATGGTCATGGTGAGGGAGCATGGTAGGATTCATAGCACTGGAACAGTTCTTGAGAGCTACATCCTGATCCATAGGCAGAGAGAGAGAGAGAGAGAGAGAGAGAGAGAGAGAGAGAGAGAGAGAGAGAGAGAGACAGAGACAGAGACAGAGGCAGAGAGACAGAGAGAGCAGAGACAGAGAAAGAAAGACAGTGCCTGCCTAGCTTGGGCCTTTGAAACTTCAAAGTCCATGGGCAGTGATACACCTCATTCAATAAAGCCACGCCAACTCCAACTAGGCCACCTAATCCTTCTAAACTTTTCACACAGTTCGAATCCCTGGTGACTAAAACTTTAAATATATGAGCAAATAGGAGCCATTCTTATGCAAACCACCACAGTAATTTTAATTTTACTTCTCCAACTGTTGCTTCATCTTCAAAATTTTCCCCACAAAGATTGAGCTATTGAAGTAAAGGACAATTAAGATAAAATATTTTAATGACTTCCTTCTAATTCTTTAATTTTCTTATCTCTGCATCAGTCATAAAATCTAAGGGAAAGTCAAGTACTTGGGAGTTCAATGGGTTACAGTTGCATAAACAATAGGTCATAGAGGCAAAAGAAATGCCATTGTTTCAACTAGATGAAAGTCAAACAAAGATTACCAGATTCCCAGTCAAAAATAAATAGATTCTCAGGGCCTTTCTTTATCTCTTTTCTACTCATCTAACCCAACACATTATAGTCAGTCTATTTTTTTGTGACTATACTTTCCTGGCAATAATAATTGATGTACTGGGTAGGATGATTTGAGCTGTAAGTAACAGAATCATCAGCTCAAACTCACTTAGCCAATAAAGAGAGGCTGTATTGCCTTTTGAAATGGAAAGTCCAGGGCTGTAGTAGACTTCAGGTACTGTTCAATTACAGTTCAGCTTCTATTTATTTTAGTTGCCTCATCGTCCCTCTATCTTCATTAATAGGAAATAGTCAACACCTCAAAATACTGAACAGTATATTGATCATGAGACTAGTCAAAGTTACTGTTTTATTTACTATTATTAAGATTTTTAATTCATTTTACATACCAATCACAGAGCCCCCTCTTCCATCGTCTCCCCTTCCAGCCTTCACCCCCTTCTAGTTACTGTTTTATTGACATCATAATTCAGTTTACCCATTGATTATACACATAACCGAGATCAATTATTTAACCTCTGTGCATGAAGGTTACATTATATTGAATACTTAAATAATCATAAAGTCTTTGTAATAGAATTGTGATGAGTTAAGTAAGCCAAATTATACATTATAGTAAGAAAGCTAAATAGTTGGCCAATGTCTATGCTATCATCAGTAACTTTTCTGTTGTTATGATAAAAGCCCTGACCAAAGCAACTTAATAAATATAGGATTTATTACAGCTCATGGTACCACAGGCATAGATTCCATTATGCATGGCATCAGTCAAGGAAAGTATAATGGTAGAATTAATTTTTCCTTCTATACACAGAAAGTGGAGAAAGAGAACAAGGAGTAGCATGAGGACCTAAAATCTCCAAGCCAATCCACAGCAGTGTACTTCCTTAAGCAAGAATCCACCTCATAAATGTCTAATAAACTCTTCAAACAGAGTGTCAACTGGAGATCATGAGTTCACATACATGGGACTCTGAGCCTACTTAGATCCATAAGCAAGAATTTCACACTCTGTAGCTGGGACTTTCATATTCCCCAGCATTTATTATAACTTAAAATTTTAAATCAGGAGATGGAAGGCAGATAGGCAATCAGACTGCTCTTTCAGAGAATCAGGATTTAATTTCTAGCAATTACATGGTGGGTCAATCTTGTCTAAAACTCCAATTCCAGGGCATCTAATCCTTTCATCTGTCTTTCATGGGCACCAGGCACACAAATGGTGCACAGTTATATATGAAGTCAACACACCTGTGAACATAAAAATGAAATATTGATATTAAAGATAATATAAATTGTAAACTTTCCCTGCATCACATTCTAATAAAGAGTTGTAGAACAGAAATAAGGTCAAGATCACTTTTGCTAAGATAAGATCAATTGCAGGCCACACCTTTCACAATCTTGCTTTATAGCTTAAGTAACAATAAGGCTATATAGCACTAGCAAACATGAGAAACATAAGTGAGTGTCTTAGTTAGGCTTTTATTGCTGTGAAGAGACACCATGACTGTGGAAACTCTCATAAAAGAAACATTAAACTGTGGTGGCTTGCTTACAGTTCAGAGGTTCAGTCAATTATCGTCATGTCTGAAAGCCTGGGAGCTTGCAGGCAGATGTGATTTTAGAACTGAGACTGCTACATCTTGTGGGCAACAGGAAGTCAACTAACACCTGAGGCATATCCTGAGTATATGAAACCTCAAAGTCGGACCCCACAGTGACACACTTCCTCCAACAAGGCGATACCCACTCCAAAAAAGCCAGATCTTCTAATAGTGCAACTCCCTATGAGATTATGGGATTATGGGATTATGGGGACCAATTGCATTCAAACCAGCACAGTGAGTTAAGGCAAAAAACAACTCCTAAGTCTTTTATCATGTAAGCAACATGATTAGTATTTAACACATAGCTCAAAATAACAATGCAGATTGCTTATGCATTTTTTCTCAGAAATTTGGGGGCTATGTAAATGTTGTTTTACATGGCATGGAGTATAGCATTATAGTTACATGTCAAGAGAAGGTTGTTCAGGATTATTGAAAAGCATGTGAAGGAAATCAGCAATTTATGTAATAATCAAAGGGCTTTTCATAAACTTATTTAATGAGACAGACCAATAAGAAGGCATTTGCTAACAGTTCAAATATATGATAGGAAGTCTAAGAGCAAATAACAAATCTTAAGGGATATAAAAATATTAAAAACTGAACATAAAGGAAAGGAGATGTTGAGACAGGTGTTCCTATCTTCATCATTGATGCTGAAAACAAAGTCACCAATAAGTGTTTCATCAATATCTGAAAGGGAGCATTCTAGTGAGTCCGTGATTGGTAAGATCCTTGTTAGGTTATGTAGAATAATAGTATTGGCTACAGACTTCATTAGCCAGTATTGAATGCCTTGTTGACATTGATGAAATGACTTCCGTTATATATATATATATATATATTGTTCCAACTTACCAGTGTTTCTGGATCCAAGGCCTTAGGACCGAATGTCATTGGCTTTGCATGTCTTTGTTTGTTTGATAATTCGTTTGTTTGTTTATTTATTTATTTTTAATGAAACCAGTATAGATCCGTCTTCCCAGTTTATATTAAGACATTTTACAGCTGGATTAATTTTGCTGCTGCTGTGTGTGTGTATTACATATATATATAATCGCAACTGTCATGAAAATCAAGCAAGCATAGATATCAGTCATTTCTTTTCCATTGTCTGCATGATGTCAAGTGAATACAAGGCAGAATATTTTCTTATTAACACTTTTTTATCTTTTATAAATAAGGAAATCTCTGTACATTGGGGAATTTTAACTCTATCACTAATAATGGATATGTGAAACACTAAATCTCCTTTTTACCTCTTAAATCTTCATTGTGAATCTAGTCTACCAAATTAACTGAGAAGTCTGATAATGAATAATTAAATCCATTCTCTTTCTTAATGTAAATGATAGTAAGATATCTTTTTGCCTGGTACAGGAATTATTAATTCCCAGGATCTGAAATTTCCCCAGACAAATGTGTATAGGATTTTGTAGCTCCTTAACAAAGTAAGAACAACACAGACTATATTTAAGATAGTGATGTAATCTGTTGCAAAATATAAAAAAAAGCAAAAACTGAATTTTATGTATGACTAATGAAGATTTAGAGAATGTCCAATATAATAAGAGAGTATAACAAAGTCTGGATTTGAATTTTGCATTTGGTGTCACTCTTTTTTTTTTTTAATGATTCAACTCAGTATTATTTCCCATACAGTATATTTTCTAGGAAGAAGCAAAAATGGTATTCAGTGTAACAAAGCTAAACAACCACATTCAAAATGAAGCACTAGCATGCAGGTTTGGTTCTCATGGACTAATTGTGACACTTCTAGTTTGCATAGTCAATCTATTATTTGCAATGTTTTCCCTCTTTGGAATGAAAAGTGGAGGCTCCTAGCTGGTCTGAGTTTTCATCCTGACAGAATTAGAAACTGGGTTTTGTTGTTTATCATTTACCTTCCACCTAGTCTTAAAACACTGTGTTCGTCTTTCTTTCCTTGTAAAATACAGTAGCAAGCCCTGCAGTCCTGGTCCATAGGTACATAACAGTCTAAAGTGAGATCCTCATAGAACAATATGTTATTGTTCATGACAATATGAATGTGTGACTACCTCAGCATGTTACTATTTATTCTAGCTTCTTTGTTGTTACTAGGAGAAAGCGTGTGTTCTCAAGAGGGATATTTCCTTTGCCAGAGTTTTTTTAATTAATTATAATACTTTATGTGTGTATGTCTGGTAGTTATTGGATGACATCCTCCATTTTGTACTATCTTACCTTTATGGTATTTCACTCTTCAGTCCTTCCCTTTTTACATATTCTCATGTCTGTAAAAATCCCCATCCCTTGTTGATGGTAGAAATTTCAAAGCAGAGAGGTTCTGGGCTAAGTGCTAGGGCATCAGACCCAGCTTAGCTCTTTAGCATAATGAATTTCCACGCTACACCATCCCTACACTTGTATCTTGCCATTCCTGTTGTTCCTGGAAAGCTTCTTTACATCATTCTTTGATGAGTGGATGGTATCATTAGCCTCTACAAGAAAGTAATCTGAGGATGGCTTGATCCCAGTTTCTATGTGATAATAAAGACACGCTAGGGCTCTGTGGTTTAAAAATGCTAGTGTATATTATTTGATTATGTATGTACGCCTCTATCTCTGTCTCTTTCTGTGTCTCTTTGTGTGTGTGCATGAGTATGTATGTAAGTGCGTGGCGTGCGTGCTGTGTGCGTGTGTGTGTGTGTGTGTGTGTGTGTGTGTGTGTTAGAATGTATCTATATACTTTAGACAGGGCATAAATGTTCTAAATAGCCTCATTACAGATTGCTTCTAATAATAAGCAATGTGATAGCATTGTTTCTGTATAACCTCTGTTTAAACTCTTCAATAATTATTTTGGCAACTGTAACTGCAATTGGTATAAATCAAAATACATTCAGATGAGCTGGGAAATATCTCTCACAGTGGACTTGTTAAGTATGCTCAAACCAATAGTCTTATAAATTAATTCTATGAGAAAATATCAAACAAGAGTTTAAAACAAACTAAACAATGGGACAATCCCTATTAATTTTTGAGAAGCACCTTATCTCAAATTGGCAAATATGTAGAATTAATTTGTTTATATAATTTTATTCCTTTTCTTCATGTACTGCCAGTATATGCTAGGTTTAATAAGATAACATATTTAAAAATTCATTACCAATTAGAAGATTCTAAAAGAAGTCTTTCT
Source organism: Peromyscus leucopus (assembly GCF_004664715.2). Lineage (NCBI taxonomy): Eukaryota > Metazoa > Chordata > Mammalia > Rodentia > Cricetidae > Peromyscus > Peromyscus leucopus. Next base: position 35,257,718 of record NC_051077.1, on the reverse strand, counting down.
GCCACATGGGTAATGCTTTCTTGCCTAAACAAAAACAATAAAACAGAGTAAAAATTGGACATAATGCAAGCATGGATGATTATTATCTTGATGCATATTGCTTAAAGGCTTTGTGCTTGAAATAGTTAAATGTAATAGTTTTAGGGTAAGCTATTTGTCTAAATGAACTTTACTAAATATCCAGCATAAGAACTGTCACCAATAACATCTGGAAGCTTTGAAGAATCAAGAAATGAGTTTTACAATTGAATGAATATCACTGATATACATCAGTGAAATATGATATGATTTTGTTTTATGATACCAAATGAGAATTACTGAATATGAATACATCTATGTGGTATTTTCCCCAAAATTGTACTCTAATAATTATCTGGGTCAGAAAGAAGCATAGAAAAAGGTAGAAAATGTACACTCACATTTAATCTAGCATTCAGAATAGAAATTCTGATTTGTGAGTTCAAGCAATTGGAAATAGCAAGGTGTGACACCTTAATCAGAAAGCAGCTTTATAGGATGTGGTAGAAAATAGAAAGTATATAGCGTGAGACAGACTAGAGCATTTGCTGGTTAAGCTTTTGGCTGTTAAGCATGTGTGGTTAAGCTTAGTTTAGCAGCAGTTCAGCTGAGAGCATAGGATGAGACAAGAGGCTTCCAGTCTGAGAAACAGAAGCGAGGATTGCAAGTGAGATAGCTGTGCTTATTTGTTTCTGATTCCAGTATTGAAATAACTGTCGGTTTGATTTTATTAATAAGAACTTTTAAGAATCCTGCTACACCCTATATATGGAACAAACTTGATGAGAATATCAGAAAATAGACCCTATCACATGAGATACTTTTGAGACTATGCAGAAGCAACAGATTAAAATATCTATATTACATGTAGAATTGAGATTTGAAACTGTGAACTGTAACTCAAAATTCTGCATTCTTATACATTATGCTTTTATACTTACATTATCCTTTAAATCAATGTATGCAGGTATGTACATTTTAAAACAAGTGGTTTTGTTGGTGGTAAGTCAATCTAATGATAAGTTTGGGATTACCCTACATACTCATTTCCCATACTATTCCAAGAGTGGAACCCTTTCAAAGAGGAACTACTTTTATTGTCATAGACTTTTAGCATTTTCAAATTCCAAAAAGACAGCCTGATATTTTTACTAGGCCCAATCTATTTCTAGTTCATAAGAGGTGAGTGTCCTATTCCCCTCCCACTGCCTCCTTCTACTCGTGGTCTTTGCTCTTCTTGTGTTCTCTTACTGTATCCAAGAAACTCAACAAGGATTACAAGCACCTCACCAATAATCTAGAAAGGTTCTTAACATCTAGGATACTCAAGTGAGATATTGAAGGCAATTTATCAAAGCAGAGAATCATTCAGTATTGAAATAACTATTTAAATGAGCCAGCCATGTTAAAGATGGCAAGATTCAGAGCTACAAGGACTGCAAGGACCTATCTTGTTGTCATGGCTAATTTATGGCAACTTGACAAAAGGTAGAGCTATCTGGGAAGAGGAGACTAGGTTGAGAAAATGCCCCCATCATATTGTCTGTAAGTAATTTTGTAGAGAATTTTCATAATTAATGATTGATGTGGGGTCTATCCCACTGGGTGTGGAGCCAACCTTGGCCCTTGGTCTTGGATGGTATGTAAGATAGCAGGCTGAGCAAGGCATGAGGAGTAAGCCAGTAAGCAGCACTCTGTGACCTATGTTTAAGATACTGCCTTCAACTTCCTTACTTGGGTTCCTTCCCTGACTTCTCTCAGTGATGAAGGATGATCTGAGATTTATAAGATGAAACACACCCTTTCCTCTCCAAGTTTCTTTTGGCCATGTTATTTCATCACAGCAAAGGAAAACTAACCAAGATACTTGGTATGTACCAAAATAAATATAAGTGGCTACATGTAACTGCTCTTAGTATTTACATTTTAAGACATAAGAAATGTTAAAGGAGCTAGGGTATAAATAGTTTACATTTTTTAAAATTTATCTTAAAAACTTATATATTGAATTATCTAATTGAATTTCTTAATTTGTTTAAAACTGTGCTGTGAAACCACAATTTAAAAATATAGCACTTTATTAGTATGAATATTAATGTGAACATGAACATATAAATATGAATAAATTTGAGGAACTGAATACATTTATCTAAGTAGCTAAATCATTCTGCTAAAAAATACCTTGCCAGTCTTCACATTATATATCTTCATTCTATACATAATTAACATACATCACATCAGAGATTCTAGATGTGATGACATGGTTCAGAGTTTCCATGTAACTATCAAGTAAAATTTTAAATGTTGTAAGTAGAAACAGAAAAGAATGGGAGAAAATCTACTCATATTATAATCTTGAGTAACAAGGTTTACTCTAAGATCAATTCATATCTCTTTCTAAATGTTTGTTTATGTCTATTATATATTTGTATAAATGAACTAAAACAGACTTCCCTGGCCACTTGACTAATCAAAGGTTGATGTGAAGAATTCATAATTATTCAGGTTTTTGTTGTAATAAATATATATTTAAAGAATATATTGTCTGATTTAATGAAAATGATATGTTTTGAATAGCAGACTTCCATTTTCTTTGATTTGTAAGATTATGGAGATATACCCAAATTATAAGTGAAAACAAAACAAAGTAAACCATGGGAATACTTTATAATGAATTTTAAAAAGTCTGTTGTAGACTATTGAAAATGCCTATTTGTTTTTTTCCAGGGTTTACCCATTTGTATATACAACAATATTTTATTTCATAAAAACTGTGAAAATGTTTATTTCAGTTGATAGTAGAGTGTTTCTAGTTAATCACTGAAATATCATCATTAGTAACTAGAGGTTAAGACACATAAAAATATAGGGCTGTAAGAATATATTTTACAGATGCTCATTAAAAATAAAACAAGAGGATAGAAAAGTATTTAAAGGAGAAAGTCAAAGTTAGTTGTCTAGAGTACTGTGAAATACGTTGTAAAATGTAATTGCTACTCTGAGAATTGAGCTCTCATTAAGCAAAATATAAGACTTGCCAACTCAAGGCTATGATTTAATGGCTCAAACTAGGAAGCTATCCTATGTGAGCTGATAAAATTCAGAAGCACAAATAAATACAAGTAGTTATGTCAATGCAAAAAAAATGTGGTTTCCAAGCAGAAAGGAATAAGAGAACTCTGGAGCCAAATTTGAGTGACCATGCCTCAGGAACACATCGTTAAGTCACCCCGAATTCCATATTCCAACATGAAAACAGTTTGATGAAGTTTCTCTTAATAACAAGACAAAGAAAGCCATGAATCAAGATACTATAAATCTGGTGGTGGAATCATCAGAGATATGTTTATAGTACGTGGAATCTTTTCTATAGTCCTCAGATGCTGTTTGGGGACATTCTTAGCTATAGAGATAGTACAAAATAATGGTCCGCTAAGTTAATATAACTCAAGATATTTTTGTCTATTAGTCACAGGATACCAGTACTGACAAAGTGACTGGTAAGGAAAGGCCATTTGGAGAGATAAAGCTAACCTGAGATAAGGAAATTAGCCTCTGGACCTGCAACATTCCAACTTTTCCACAATGCTGCAGTCCTAGGACATCTTTACAGACACAGCTTTTCCTAGTAATTCTTGACAGTTACTAAGGATCCAGATTCAAACAACAGAATGAGTGTAGAGAAGTAAATGTTGATAGCAGAAGTTATTGCAAGTGATTGTGGCTTTTGTGGAATGATGTTTCTGTATTTTATTGTTTTGACATTGTATGGATCATTAAAACTGGCTTTAAGCCATTTTTATTGCAATGATATTGCCAAGTATTAATTGACTTTCCAATTATTCCCCATTCCTAAATAAATGCCTAAAGCACATCTTCATTTTGTTAAAACTTCCTTTTTGAGAAGATTAGAAACTTTGTGGCCAATGGAAAAATATTTAGCGTGTGAACTGGAAAACAGAACCGTATTCTTGGCTTTAGGTTTGAAAGAGGGGTTCAAGACAAATACAGATTTCTGTTGTATCTTTCTCAAGAGTTACTCTGTCCTTGTTCCATGGACAGAGTCCAGTGGAGGCAAATAAAGCTTGTTCTGGGAGAACTCTTCATGCACAGTGCTTCTGAATTTCCTTCAAAGTCTCCAGGACTGTCCCTTTTGAGTATAATCAAACTTTTCACAACTCTTTCATGTTTTTTTTTTTTTCAAAACTCTGACCTTCAGTGACATTGCTTACTTACAAAGTGTGCTTTAAAACCAACCAACCAATCAATCAATCAAACATTCCAACAACCCACCAAACAACTAAACAAACAAAGCAAACCTAATTTATGTATACCTACAAAATCAGCTTTCTTTTCTTTTTCTTTCTTTCTTTTTTTTTTTTTTTTTTTTTTTTTTGCATGACACAATGATCTGCTATGACTTCTATCCGTAGTCAGGGCCCCTAGACTAAGGAAGGTTACACTGTCCTCTACATGCCTGAGCAGCTGAAGAGGAGAAAATACTTCCTGTAGAGAGACCTTGAGCTGAAAGGATACCCCACAGCTCTTTTCTCAAAGCAGTCTTTCAAATGAGTTGAAACCTGGATGCGAAGAGCCTCTGATGGATGGGTTTAGGCCAACTGAGAAACAACCAAGCATTCTTCCCATTACGCCTGAGCAAAGTCATGTAGGTTATCCACCGCAAAAGATGACTTGGACGTGGGTTTAAGCCTTTAAGCCAATAGAAAGCCTCCATTAACCAATCAGCAAGTATACCAAGTATCCTGAATCCCACTGTGTCCTGAATCCCACTGCAGACCTTAGCTTTTCTCAGGATGAGCTTTTAAGCACAAAACATTCAGAAGCAGAACCACAGAAGGCAAAACACAAGGTTAATACATTTAGAGACTTTCCCAGAACTATGCATTTCGATAGCTTAGGTCCTTGCTTTCATTTTGACATGTAGTGCTGTCTTCATGCTGAGTTTTATGTACAGAATCATACTTTCACCATGGGAGTCAGCTGTGCTAAGGTCTGAGGGCTTGGTTTACTCTCAATAGTGCTAACATTTTAAACACTCAAACTTCTGTGGCTTCAGCTTTAAAGTACCTCAAAATTCGTTTTAATTCAGATTTCCAAATTGTCAAGCTTCCTCTTTTAACCACTGGATTAAAAAAAATTGCCTAAAACAGTGACCAACATCCTCACCATACCCCAAGTTGAGGTTCCTTATAAGTTCTTCTCTTGGATTTTAGCCTCCCATGAAATTCAGACAGAATTTACTATAGTAAATCCAGGTTTTGCCACAATGTAATCTAATGGCTTCTAGCCCAATCCCGAATAGAGTGTTCATTCTTATATAACATATCTTAAAAGACCATACTTAACATGTTCATATACTTAACTTACTGGCACTTTGCCCTCTGGAGTCTGACCAGGATTGTCTATTAAACAATATTTATAGCATTCCAGTGTGTATCTAGTTGTGTATACATGTAGGGTGTATCTTCTAAGTTTACCAAATACTTTCAAAAGTCTTCTGAACCACATGCTATGATGCTTTAACCATAGCTCCATTTCTTTTTCTGTGTTATATTTTTACTGGACTAAAAGGCTTGATTGAAATAATGACTTAAGAGAACAAACATTTATGTAGACTCACGGTTTCCAAGGATTCGGACAATGTTCAAATGATTCAACCACTCTGGCTGAGGTAAGGCAGAACCCCTCAGTGGAGACCATGATGCTTAGGTAAGGTATGTCCCACAGTGTAGCACATTAAAACACACACACCACACACACCACCACCACCACCACAACAACAACAACAACAACAACAATAAAAAACCATAATAACTACAAAATTATTTGACATCTCTAGTTTCAGGGAGGAAAGAAGTTACCAGGGTCTCAAATATAAGGACAAATACCAGTGTATATTCATACTACCCTGAATGTACCCGATCAGCTATTAAACAAGCTGAAGTCCCTTTAGTGACAGAATGAAAAGAAGCATATCAAGATTTTATCCTGAATACATAAGGAAGAGATCCATGGCCATCTTTAACATTATACTCCAGAAAACAGAGAAAATGAGATATCATTTTAATTGATCATGAACCCAGAAAATATATTCAGATTCCAAACAAAATGAAATAGTACTTGAATTAATTTATTTAAATGTATAATTTGTTGATTAATTGTTTAATTTATACTTCCAGTGAACAAAACTATATTATGATCCTATCTAGTTAATTCTTGGTAATATTCTATTAATGAAAGATAATATTAATGCGGATAGTCTTTATATCAATACAATGACTATAAACATTTAAAGATGAACAATATACACACATTATATATATATATTTCAATATTACAAAACAACCACAGAAACAATATCTGAAACAACAATATAAATAAAATTGTACATTTTTTACTCTCTTTGATTAGAAAAAATATATAGTAAAGATACAGAATCAAAGCCAAAGGTTTCATAGGTACTATTTTTTGAACAGACATCTTTGGAAATTATGACATAGATTTTAGTTTTTTCAGTTGTTTCCAACTCTGGAGTATATGTATATATTATTTAGTCAATGGTAAAGTACTTTTGGATTTTTTAGGGTAGAGTGTAGCACAAATCTTAAAAGGTCTTATTAATAAAATCAAATCTGAAGCCAGTAAACTGGAAGATCAGAGAAGCTGAACAGGCCACAGCTTCTTCACCTTGCCAATTCCTCAGCTGATCCTGTTTCCTCAGACTGGAAGCCTCCGGAGTCCTCATCCAAATGACCTTAGCTGAACTGCTTCTAAAAGCCTAAAGTCTTAACCAGCTCTAGTTCCTTGTTTTCACGCCTTATGTACCTTTCTGCATTCTGCCATCACTTCATGGGGTTAAAGGCTCTCGTCACTCCTGGCTGTTTCCAGGGTGGTCTTGAACTCACAGAGATCCAGACCCATCTCTGCCTCTGTTATGCTAGGATTAAAGGCGTGTGTGCCACCATTTTCTGGCCTCTATATTTAGTAGTTGTTCTGTTCTCTGACCCCAGATAAGTTTATTAGGGTGCACAATATTTTGGGGAACACAATATCACCACAGTAGAGAGTGGATTCAATCATTATGTTAGTGCCCATTTCAGAGGTGAATGCATAGAACTACTGAAAATCAAAATAAATCTGACTAGAAAAAAAGAGATTAATTCAAATGTGTAGTATTTGTACCCATGTTCTTGTATGAGTGTCTGCACAGTACTCCTTGTACCTACGCAGCAAAACAGATTTATGCACAGTTTCTATATTATACAGAATCACTAATTTATGGAGCCTTAGCTAAATTATTAGAGAAGTCATATGGCTACCAACCATTGTAAAAATATGAAAATGAACATGAAATCTTCTTGTGTGTCTGTCATTCAGAGACTCTGAGATTGAGTTATTTGTGTGTGCTTTAACAGTGAGTATTTTAATAAAATGTTGGAGATTATTTGAAACAGTTTAGTTCTTTTAGATATTATATTTTATGTCAAATAAGGTAGTCAGCTTGCTAATGAAAACACAGTGTATTGTAGTTTCATTTCCTATCATTATTCAAGCAGAGTTTGTAGCTCAGCAGCCTTGTGTTGTATGTGTGTGTTACAGAGGACAGGTTTGCAATAGAAACTGATTGTTTGCCCAAACACCATCTGGTCTACCCATTTATAATATGTCAAATGAGACTGCCCAAGGTGTGAGGAAAATCTTAATTTCACATTTATTCAGGTCATATTAGTTAAAGAGTCTCAGACCACAGCTCAAACTGCATCATTACAATGTTTATGTTTTTATCACAGCTCACATATTTTTTTTAAAAAAATTCCTCTGCAGGCTTTCTGATTTTTACTACTTTCCTTTTAATTATTTTTAACACCTAACATGAAAGTCACAACATTAAGGATGCAGTTACAATATAGATTGTTTTAAGCTTTAGTAAGATAATTGATTAAATGGTTTAGAAGCCAAATGTACTTGAATAGATTTATTTTAAGTTATTATTGCTTTTCTAGTAAGGTTACATATCCATATATAAATATATACATATTATCTTATCTTTAGAAATATACTATTGTCTCTTACAAAGAAAATATCCTTTCTTGATAATGGGATTTTTAGACTATCACAGGCAACAACATATACACAAACTTGATGCTGTACTTGAAAAATAATAACTCAGGATATTTTAAATAATTGGTGAGTCAGGATAGCAATGACCAATATTTCTGGTTTTTAATCTGACCTCCATGTATAAACCGTGACATGTGTGTCTGATTTAACCTTCATCAACACACACACACTCACACACACACACACACACACACACATACATACTCACACATACACACACACACAGAAGCAGAGAAACAGAGATAATGAATAAATAATGACTAAATATTTGAATAAAATATCTTGAATTAAATATTTCTAGTAAATATCTTCTGTTTGAGTTTAAGTCAGATTTATTTTGACATTTTCAAACATAATTTTCAATAATACATACAGGCAATAAGAAGGCTAGCACTTATAAAAGGGTTATCAAACAGAAAGATTTTTCACAGTTCATTCTTTTCACCCAGGCTCCTGTTTACTTTTGCTTTTGATTGTGCTATGGCTTACTTTTGTTCAGATAGGCTTTCAGTAGTTCAGGCTGGCTGTGAACTAATTCTTTGCCTCATGATTGCCTCAAGCTTGTGGCTATCATCCTGCCTCAGTATCCTAAGTACTATGATTACAGGTGTGAGCCATAACACTCAGCTTCAAAATTGTTTTTAATCTTTTGGTATTTACTGTGTATATACACCCTATAAATTGGCTGTCTCCTGTGGGGGGGAAATAGTACTTCTTCTGTGTCTTAGATTCTTCTCTTAACTTTGGAAACAATTTTACAAATTATGGTTACATACCATAATTATTGAGCCATATATTGACAGACGCTCTTTCTAATGCAGGAACTCATAATTGATCAAAATGCTGAGAATAAGAGACTAAGAGTCCTCAGCTTTAGAGGGACATCTTTATCATTCTGCATTGCATCTCAGGGTTCAGGGAATATCTTTGGAAAAGAAAGTGAGAAGAATGAAAGAGCCCATGGATGGAGTGGAGTGGAGAGCTGGGAAATGCTTTCTATGATCAGGACATGGCTATTTGCTCATGTCAACTAAGAGCAGATGTGGTTTCCTGCCCAAGATCAAGCAGTTTAAAATTCCTGGCATGGATGGGTGAGGGACTTCTGGCAATTCTAGATGATTGCTGGGAGAGGGAGAATCTCTATTCTTTGTGGCATGGCCAGTAGTATGTTGCACATTCCTTAATGAGTGATCCCTTCCCAAACACTAAATGAACAGCATTAAACAAACTCAGTGAATTCAAAATAACAACAATAATAATAGCAATGCATTCTAGAAGAGAACATAAAGTTGTGAAGGACTTATGTAGGAGTGTCCCTAGAGGAGTTGGAGGTGGAACGATGGGGATGAATATGATCAAGATACACTTTTTATATGCATAAAGATATTATGATAAGAAAATTTCATAGATGCATATAATGTATCATGATCATACATACCCATCCCCATTAACTTCTCTTTTCCCCTTGCAAAGCCATATGTACCTTTCATCTTCCAAAAAATGCCCCTCTTACTTTCATGACTTATTTTGTGTTTATGACTCACTAAGTTTAATTAGGGTTGCTTGCATGAGTATGAGTGTGGAGTTATTTACTGGGAACATGATCACATATGACAGGGTAAAAACCATTAGAAGAAGAATCACTCCTCTCCTCTGGGACCTACTAACTGCCAATAGTACCTCAGCTAGAGCTGGGGCCATCTACGGTGGAATGCTGGCAGGCTTGATCTTCTGTAGATTTTGTGCAGGGGAACGCAGCTGCTGTCTGTTCATTAGTGCAGCAATGGTCAGGCCATGTATAAACACCGATGATTCACAGCGCTCATCCTCATCCTCCAGAACTAGCATTCTTTTCTATCAATCTTCATCAATATTCCCTGGAGCCTTTGTACCTGGGGCAGATACAGTGATCCCATTTAGAGATAAGGAATCAACAGTATTTTTTTTTTCATAGAACTGGCAAGTTATGAACTAGTATTCACTGAAAGAGGAGTTTTTTTGAACAAAGTTGAAAAGAGCAGTGGTCTGGGTTATAGAGAACACATAGAAGTCAGTTTGGCATGTCTGTGTAACAAAACAATACTAGTGTGGTCCCCACTGGAGCTCATGAAGTCCCCTACAAGTCACATCAATCAGGTTTACACTCTCAGATGTGGATTCTCTCCTGTGGAACTGGCCTCAAATGCAAACAGAAATCTATTGTTATCTGTCACCTATTGCAAACAGAAATGCAAACAGAAATCTATTGTTATATGTCACCATGGAGCCAGTGGGTGTACTCTGATAGGCAGATCAGTATTGTAGTTTTCGGGGTCCACCACTGAGGAAATCTACTGATGACTTTTCTTCCCCAGCACTATGCGTAGTACTTTTGGTGATAATGAAAAAGCTAGCCTGCAGGAAGGAAGTCTCCAGCTCAGTTCCAGAAGTATATCTCTATGTCCTGAAAAAAGAGTGTGTGGCATCTTCATAAATAGGGTCTTATCATATTTGTGAGAGGAAGGCAGAGAAGAAGAAGAAGAAGAAGAAGAAGAAGAAGAAGAAGAAGAAGAAGAAGAAGAAGAAGAAGAAGAAGAACTGACAGATTTCATTGTTTGGGAAACATTTGAGGTCTCTGTAATCACAATTTATAGGGAAATATCTCAGGCCTAGCTCTGGGATATATTTCATTCAATAAAAATGTTTTCCTTAAATTATAGGAAATATTTTAAATTGCCTTAACCTTGATATGAAAGTGTGTATTTACTAAGATAAAGGAATGAAAGTAATCCAGAGGTGTATTTTTCTTTAAATGTTTCCCCATAACTACAGAGAAATGATTCTTCAATCAATGGAATATTAGATTATCTGAGATGGGGGGTGGTCAAGGTCATGAGGGGGAACCATCAGAGACAGCTGACTTGAGCTCTTAGGGGAGCTCAGGGACTATGGGCCAACAGCAAGGGAATGTGCATGGGACCACTTAGGCCCTCTGTATGTGAGTGAAAGTTGTATAGATTAATCTGTTTGTGGGGCTCCTAGCAGTAGGATCAGGAACTGTCCCTGGTGCTTTGGCTGGCTTTTCAGAACCTGTTCCTTATGCTTGGATGCCTTGCCAGTCGTGATGCAAGGGAGGAGTTTGCCTCAACTTGATGTGCCATGCTTTGTGGATTCCCATGGGAGGCCTGGCCCTTTCTGAATGTAGATGGAGGAGAAAGGGGAGGTGGGAGTAGATGGGAGGAGGGTGGAGAGAACTAGAGGAGTAAAGGGAGGGGAAACTGTGGTTGGTATGTAAAATAAATGAAAAAAAAAATAAAAAGTATTAAAAAATCTAACAAAAATTAAATAAAGAAAAAAAATGAAAATTAGATTATCATATGTACTATTTTGAAGAAGCTATAATTGCATTATAAAGACACGTGATTTATCTATACATATTTAAAAACTTATGTATTAGGTGTACATGAACATTTCTTTTAATTTCACAATCAAATACTTAATGGAAATGTTATTATTTTTTAGGCTACCATATTTAAAAATGATTTCATAATTAAATATCTTATTACATTAAAATCAAAGTAATTGTCACTTATAAATTTCAATTTACTCAAGATATTAGATATTTTATGAAAGATCTGATGCAAACTTTACACACAAAAACCAAGAATCTAATCTTTAACTTCATTCAAAATTCCATGTCACACTAATTTTAAGTCAAATTGTGTTCTACAAACATGCAAGAATAAACTTAAGCAAAACACTAGTTCTTAACACACTGTTCACAAATGAATGTGCTGTAGCATAAATATGGTTAAGTAAGTATATAATTTCTTTAATACAGTTAACTTTAAATACATCTGTAATTTTCAAACACTCATTTGATTTTAAGATTATAAAATATAATTTCTAGAGATCAAATATTATTATATTCCTTGTGACTATATTGCTCTTTTGAAAACAAGAAGAGCATCCAAAACATATACTGCTCATAATCATAATGAACCAGATATAAGATGAATTTTTGTGAATGTTGATCAAACTATTTACAAGGAGCACGTGTAATAAAAGTGAATTCTGTCTGGTTTGTTTTGAAGATATGTTTTGAGCCAACTGCCTTTTCAATAGAAACTCAGTTTTTTTTCTTACAACCTTTGGTTAAGGCAATCTGTCTGTTATTACAGGCATGATGGTGAAGTCTGAAATAGTGTTAAAATTTCACTGCAGGATCAATTTATATAAGGCGTTGCTTTCTATGAGGCAATGTACTTAAGATTGCTTATTCTTGATGAGTGAATGAAATTAGAAAATTATAACATACTTTGAACATTATTATACTTTGAGTTTTGTTTATTTAAAGATTTTTATGAAAACTATCTGTACTTTTACTTGACATATAGAGAGAGAGACTGTTTTAAAGGAAAATGAGGAGCTGGGGAGATTGCTCAGGGATTAGCAGCACTTACTGCTCTCAGTGAGGACATGGGGGCCATTCAGAGCATCTATAAAATGACTTACAAGTGCCTGTAAATCAAGTTCCAGGGGTCCAACACAATCTTTTGGCATCCTCAGGCCCGGGAATACACATGATGCACAAGAACCTATGCAGTCTCAGAGACAGACACATAAATAAATGAAAAATAAAACAAACAAGCCAAAACAAATAAATAAATTTAAGTAGTAAAATAAAACTAGCACACTCAAAATTAAAGGGAAATGATGACTTTTAAAATTGTAGCATTTTAGCTTCCTTCTTCCCTCCTCTATCCAATCAAAAAGATGTGTGGATTGGTGTGCTAACACAGAGATAGGATAAAAATGTAGTGCAATTAGAAAAAAGCACAGTATGGCATAAGGCAACTAGCTTTTCTTTCAGGGGATATAAGTAAGTTCTATTTAAGTTCTTAATGAATTTATATTCTTACTGGCTGCACAAGAGGTATGAAAATTATGAGGTGGTACATTTCTTATTAAGTTGACAGTGCAATTCTCCTGAGTGAGTTGTTGTTTATATGCTTGAGATACCTGCGGAAGCTCTTGCCTGAAGTGTTTCCCTAGAGCCGGGCAAATGATGTGCAGGTACCAATGCCAGGGATACTGATCAACAATAGTTGGGGAAGTAGAAGAGATACTTAAAATGGACGTGGCCACATGTATAATGTGAACATGTAAACTGGTAAACTGTGATTTCAACTATTGTATTAAAATTTCTATATTTTTGATTTTTAGTGCTGTTAAATTATTTCTTGATGTGGAAGTTACCTCAGTTTATTCTTGCTGACATAGGAATTCTGTCCCATTTTACAACACTAAACTGTGGAGAGGGCTCTTGTCACCTAAAGACACCCCACTTCCTACTCACCCCTTCAGGCCCCAGCTAGCTTTTTGCAATGCAACCTGCATCACCATTTGGAAACAAACTAAGTAGAACTACTTAGAAGTTGTTTTTCAGAGATGAAGACAAGGGAAAGAAAAGAATTCCAAATGAGAAATAACATTGTATGGGGTTCTGTTCAGAACCTGGCTTGACCTGCCTTGAAGAATTCCTGTTGCGGGAGGTTTGATCTCCTCCTGGCAGGGATCTCAGGCCCCTGGCAGTGCACTCACAGCAATCTATGGGGAGAGCCGCTGGAAGCCAAGTGAAGAGTACAAAAACAACAAGGCTTTGCCTAGTAAAGGAGAACTCAATCAAAAGGAAGGCACCTTCCCCCCCAACTCTGTTTAGCCTATGGCGGCGCAGGCTGATTGAATAAAGTAATTCATGGGAGCTATATGCTGAGAGCCGCATGGAGAGCTCTTTGAAAGGATGTGTAAAGCAAGTCTCCAATGATTTCAATGCACTATTTAGAAGATGGAGACAACACAAATAAAAATATATTCACTTAGAAAATGTGTCTACTAGAACACATTCTAGTAATTTAGTTATTTTTACTTGCATTGTTGAAGAAGGCAAAATTTAAGAGCTCTTTACCTCATGGCTATATTAGTAAATAAAATTTTCCACTTGCTATTGACAAGCTGGTTAGAGGAATTAAAGTATTTCTGATCACTACAGCCAATTTGAGGTAAAGCGTATACTTAACAGTTACTTTGACACACTCTTAATATAATATTTGAGTTATATAAATTACCTATAAAGTCAATCCATAAAACAATAAGTTTTCTGTTTAACAAGAAGTTACACCTCTTATTATAATGGTAAAATATGCCACATATTTATAAAATATGTTACACATCATATTTGTCATATTAATGAGGAAAAATGTTTCTTTCACTTACCTGCAGTATTATTTGTATCCCCTATTTTTACTTTGATACTGAAGAGGGACCCTGTATCTCAATCCTCTCCCTCATACTGTGGTCAATGCCTTACTCGTGTGAAAAGGGGAGGCAGTTCCTTCATTCAATTGTAAGGAAAATCGTTTCTAATGAATGCCCCATTCATCAGTTTTCCTTGTGGCTATCTTTTTTCCTTCTGCATCTCTCTGAAAAAGTTCAAACCAAGATATTCCCAAGCAAAGAAATCATTTTCACCAAGGTCAACTTTTAATTCTAGTATGCAAGGCCCTTTTTTTTCTGACGTTTAAAAGGACTTTTATACTGAATGCAATTATAAAAGTCAATTTAGAAACCATAAAGTTATAAAAAGTAAGAAAGTCAAGGAGATTTTATCATAGTTACAAAACTAATATTAAAAAGTTTGTTTTACAACGTTGATTTACAATTATACAAATTAATGGACACTACCCAGGTAATTACAGTCCTGTATACGGACATGGGCAAAAGATTTCAATAAGAACACATGAGAAATTGACAATGTTTGAGTACTGAAAGATGTAAGTAGATAAGAAACTTTTTTTTCTCCACTACACATGGAGGCTAACAATTCAAACTATTTTTCTTTTTTTTTTTTTTTTTTTTTTTTTTTTTTTTTTTTTTTGGTTTTTCGAGACAGGGTTTCTCTGTGTAGCTTTGCGCCTTTCCTGGAGCTCACTTGGTAGCCCAGGCTGGCCTCGAACTCACAGAGATCCGCCTGGCTCTGCCTCCCGAGTGCTGGGATTAAAGACGTGTGCCACCACCGCCCAGCTATTTTTCTTTTTAACTTTTCTTTTTATTGAAAAGAGAGTTTTTCTTGTATATGTGTCATGACTGTGGTTTTCCTCCTTCAACTCCTCCCAATTTCTCACTGCTTCCCCTTCCATCAAAGTTCACTCCCTTTCTGTCTCTCATGGAAACGAACAGGCTTCTACAAGATTATAATATAATATAAAATATAATATAATATAATTAATATAATATTATAAACACAAAATAATACATTGGAATTGGACAAAATAAACAGAAGGAAAAGATCCCAAGAGAAGGCATAAGAAACATAGTTTTTTGTTTTCTTGGTATCTGAGATTTTGAGTTCTTTATATGTTTTAAATATTGGATTCATATTGGATGTTGAGTTGGTAAAAATCCTTTTCCATTATGTAGACTGCCAATATGTGCTTTTCAGTTTCACACAGTCCCACTTGTTATTTGTATATCTTAGTGCCTGTACTAATGGTGTTCTGTTCAGAAAGTTTTTTTGTTTTATTTTGTTTTTTATTCCTGTGCCAATGAGTCCAAAGCTATCCCCAACTTTTCTATCAGGGTCAGTGTGTCAGTGTGTATAGTTTTATATTGAGGAATTTGGTCCATTAGTAGTTAACTTTTACACAGGTTGACATGTATGGATCTACTTGGATTGTTTTACATGAAGACATTCAGTTTGACCAGAACCAGTTGTTGAAGATGCTTTCTTTTTTACAAATGTATGTTTCTGATATATATGGCATATATATTTAGGCACACACAGTATAAATATATGTATATATTTTAATATATTTAATATGTATAATATATATGTATTTTATACAGGTATATATTTATAATCATGTGTTATTAGGTGTGAGGATTTATGTCTGGGTGTTAAATTTATTATATCCTTCAAGTTTTCTGTTCTGGTGTCAATACCATGCACTTTTTATTAATATTATGGATGGTGATACATCCCAAAGCACATTTATTATTATATAATTTTAGGTATCCTGGTTTGATTGTGTTTCCATGGAAAGATGATGTGAAGAATTGTGTTGTAATTTTGATAGGAATGAATTTCTAGATTACTTTTGGTAGGTTGGCCATTTTTACTGTATGAATCCTATCCATCCATGAGCAAAGGAGATCTTTCCATCTTCTGATATCTTCTTCAGTTTCTTTTTTTAAATGTCTTAAAGTTTTTATATACAAATCTTTCAGTTACTCTCAGATGTTTTAAATTATTTGAAGTTTTTGCAAATGATTTTGTTTCACTGATTTCTTTCTTAGTTCATTTGTCATGTGTACTTTAATGAACAGGTGTGAAAAGAATGGAAAACCTTGTCTTATTGAAACTCTCAAAACACTATTTCTTTCATTGTTTTTTATATAGGTTTTGTTTGTTGTTTCTATTCGATTGATTTCAGTCTTTACTTTGATTATTTCTTTCTGTGTACTCCGTTTTACTGTGTTTCTTCTTTCATGTGTGTGTGTGCTGTTAAATAAACTAATACGAGACCTCTCAAATTTTTTGTTTGTTTTTGTTTTTAATGTGGACACTTAGTTCTATGAACCAACTTCATTGCATCTACTAAGTTTAAGTATTTTGTATATTCATTGTCATTACATTCTAGAAAGTCCTTTATTTCTTTCTCAGTTTATGTCTTCATTCAGTAGTGAATTGTTCATTTTCTATGATTTATAAGCTTTTTGTTGTTTATTCTGTTGTTGATGTCAAGCTTTAACTCTTGTTAATCAGATAGGATGCAGGATGTTTCTTCAGTTGTCTACTATCTTTTGAGATTTGCTTTGTGTCCAAGTAAGTGTCAGTTTTGGAAACAGTTACACGAGGTGCTGAGAAGTTGGCTTATCATATTGTGAAATGTTCTGTAAATATCTTTTAAGTGCATTTGGTTTATAACATCAGTTACCTCCTATATTTCTGTTTAGTTTTTCTCTGGAAGGCTGACGTTTTTTTTTTTTTTTCTTCCTTGGGATCTTTGGCTGCATTGGTCCATGAGGGTGGAGGAAGCAGAATCAGGGAACAGGATTAGGACAGCAGGTACGATAGAGATAGCCCTCCAGGTAACAGACTTCAGTGATTCGGATCAACTTTATTCCAGGGTATAAGAAATATATAGGATTGGGAAGCCTGAGGACAAACCCTAATTTGCATTAAGTGGCACACTCCTATTATATAGGTAGATTAGTGGAAGCACAGCCCTATCAAAATGGCTAGAGCACTTGCCTAATTACCATGTGGGTCATCAGGGAAGAGCATTTGCAGGGAACTGTACCAAGGGTCACTCTTGAGATAAGTCAGCCATCTTGTGCTTAGAGACATCCTCCAGAAAAAGCTAGGTAGAAAGCATGAAGCTTTTGTTGGGAGGAGAGAGTCCTCCATGTTTCCAAGCTTAGAGAAAGCTGTCAGGCTATGGTAGACTGCAACCTATGAAGCAGAGGCAGCAAAAGAAATAAAAGAACAAAACACCCACAGAACAAAGACAAGGCTGACAAGGCTAGGTATCTGCACCTAGAATTCCAATCTTCCCAATCCCAGATGCCTAATGGCAGCATAAAATCACAATGAATAACAGCCAGAAAAAAAGTGTGTCTGCACTAAAGGCCATCAATTGTATCATCAATTCTAAATAGTCCCTTAATATTCCAACATGGCTGAAGCACAAGACAAAAACTTTAAAACAGCCTTTATGAATATGATAGAAGTTCTTAAAGAGGAAATAAATAAATCTCTTAAAGAAATCTATGAAAACACAAACAGTGGAAGGAAATGAATGAAAAAGCTCAAACAGAAACAGAATCATTAAAGAAAACCCAAACTGAACAAAATCTAGAAGTAAAAAAATTAGGAACTTGAACAGGATTCTCAGACGTAAGCATCACCAACAGAATGCAAGAAATGGAAGAGAGAATGTCAGGCATTGAAGATACAATAGAAGAAATAGATAGTTAGGTCAAAGAAAATGTTAAGTCTGAAACAACTTGGGTAGGAAAAAGACAGGAAATTTGGAACACTAGGAAAAGAACAAATCAAAAAATAATAGGAATAGAAGGAGGAGGAGAAGAAAAGGCACAGAGAATAATTTCAATAAAATCACTGAAAATTTCCCTAACTTAAGCAAACAATTGCCTAACAAGATACAAGAAACATAAAGAACATTAAATGGATTCTTCTCAGATCCTGATAGGTAAGTATAGCCTGTATGGGTATCAGGCAACATGTGTTTTTAGATATTGGGGGCTGACACTTAAAAATGGGGATGGGCTAGAGGGGAGATAAATGATTCCATAGGAAGGAAGAAAACAGGCTATTCTACCACGATTAGCCTAATCCCTGGGAACAGAGGTCGAGAATGTAGAAAGGGCGAATCATATAGTCTGCTATAAAGCTAGGTGTGTGACTGGCCCATTAGATTTGGAGGAATGGAGAGAGAGATGAAGATCAGCAGTTAGCCTAGAGCTTCTGTGTTTGGGGTGAACTGTGGGTTCGTGATGAATGCCTGCTAGGTTTGGGGGATAGGATAACACACTGAATGGGGTGAAAAGTGAGGAGGGGGAGACCTATGTGTTCTAATGGAGTCAGGGGCAGGGTGGGGAGGGTCTCAGCAGGTGGTCTGCTGCTTACTGGGGATGAAACTGGCCAACTGGATTTGGAGCTGAGGGAAGGGTGAAGAAGTTCAGTTAGCCTACCTGCTTTCCTGGTTGGGGTGGTCTGTGAGTTCAGTCACGTGTCTGCTAGGGTTTGAAGTAGGGAGACAGGAGTGAGTGGAGTGTGAGGGATTTGGAGGAGAAGTTCTGTATGATGTACTGGAGGGGGTGGGGACAGGAGAGGAAAAGGAAGACCCAGCAGGTGATTTGCTACAGAGATGAGTGTAAGACTTGGGCCTTGCTTTTGGAAGAGCAGAGGGAGAGGTAAGGATCCGCAGTTAACCTAACTGCTTTTATGGCCAGAGTGGCCTGTCGGCTCCCGGGGTGCCTGGTGGAGTTGTGGGTTATTATAAAGCAATGAATGGCGCGCGGGGGGGGGGGGGGGGTAGGAGGGGGAGGGAGATCTGTGTGATCCACTGGCGATGGAGGCAGGGCTGACAGTAGCCTTAGCAATTGGACTGCCACAGAGCTAGGGATGAACCTGGGGGAACTGGATTTGGAGGAATACAGGGATAGGTGAAAATCTGCAGTTACCCTTTCTGTTTTCTGGGAATGATACATTTATACCAAAGTTTCTCTAAAATTAAAGTACTTAAGACTACATAAAGGTAAAAATTTTGTTGTAAAAATTTATCCTGTACTTTTCAAATGTTTATATTGTTCCATTAAAAGTTTAAGACTTACACAGAAAATAATTGTTTTTAAGCCAAAAGCAATTCCAGAACAGTATAACAGAGTATAATTTTACTTCGTTTGTTTAAATGACTGGGGATGTGAACACAATAAATCCATGGAGAACATTCTAATGTTCCATTTCCACACTGGTGTTGACTGTATTTATAATTTACAGAGCAAGGCTTCAGGCTGAGACCACAGTTCAGAGGTGGAATCCTGGCCTTAAAGATCTGGGTTTATTTTGCCTTGTACTGCAAGTGGAGGAGGAGGGGAGGGGGAGAATAAAGGAAAGAGGTGGGGAGAGACTTCATTGCAAACATATCGGATTACTGAGCATTCCTCAGATCTCTGGGCAAGGTTGCCAGGTGGCTGTTGCAATGGTCACATCACACTAGAACATCTTCCCTGGTATATTAATAGGAAGTATAATGGCATGCATGTTTTCAAAAGATTATTTGTATAAGGTCAGTATTTGAGAAAACGAAGGCTGTAGAATGAGATAAAGAGAAGAGAGAACTGGTACAGAGAGATGAAAGATCATATGTATTGTTTAAAAAAAAATAATTGGAAATGGAAAGAGTTTTCTATACTGGACAATCAGTGTTGTCCAAGGAAGAGACTCTAAATATGGTTCTGCATGTTATGCCCTGTAATTGGGATAGGGATTCGCCTCTTTGAACTTGCTAGCCTTGCATCCCCTTTATCCACTACCTAAATAAGACTTTGGTATGCCTCCTGGTACAAGCTCTCCACTCTCATCACCATGTTCAAATTAGTTTCTGATCTGTTATCCTAGGAGCTGCATACAGGTTTGCTTCTTTCTAGAAAAGTAAATAAAAAACACAGCTGAATCTAGTGGCGTCTAGAGAAATTCTGCTGTCAGCATGGCGACTCCAAGCACAAGGACCACACTGAACATTCCCACACTGTGAGCATCATGTAAAATGAAGGAATTAATGACGACTTTGCGCACATCGGTAGAGTGTGATAAGTGCATCCAAAGCAAAATGGATGAGTGGGGAATATGATGCATTGAGCAAAGATGTACAATATACATTTCTTTTGCAAAAAAAGAAAAACAGTACTTTAAAATATGTACATTTGCATGTGCTCTTAAATGAAAGTAAATAATGTTTTGTATTTGTAGTAACTGCGAAATTCTCTAAGGATAAAGAAAATTTGAAGATAATGAACATGGATTTTCTCATAAATCACATTTGTATTTGCTATGTGATGATAGCTTTTAAATAGTTTTCTGAACATTGTCATTGAATTCCCAGGGAAATAAAGACTTGGGTTCAAACAGAAATCTGTATACAAATGTTTATGTTAATGTATTCATTTATCCACAATTCTGAAGTACACAGACACGCTTAAGTGAACATGATTAAACAAAGTGTATTCCAACCTTAGCATGACCTACTATTCAAGTCATTAAAATAGAAATTAATTATTGATATGTACAACAGCCTGAATGTATTTATAGAGAATTCCAATCTATGTGAAAAAAAAATCAATCCTAAACGTTACATACTTTTTGATTCCACATACATAATATTATTTTCATCACAAAATTACTGAATATAAAACATGCTAGTGGTTGTTATGGATAAGAATAGATAGTTGCATGAAATATATGATTATAAAGAGCCAACAAGAGGATAAATAGTAATACCCTCTAAACCAAAATGAGCACTCTGTTCCCTGAGTTTATGACAAACTCACTTGGTAATAAGGTTTACAGATGCAATTAAATACCTCCAAACGAAGTCATTATATCATCATAGTGGACCCCAAATCCATTAGTGTACTTTCGCGAGCAGGAAGGGAAGAACAATAAGAAAACAGTTGCAGAGAAGGAGCCTTCTCAGCCACAAGCCTTACCTGGATCCATCAGAAGTTAGAGTGGACAAAGGATTTCCTTCTCAAGGCTTTGAATGGAGAACATCACCACTATTACCTTGAATTCAGACTTCTGGCCTCTAGAATGGCGAGAACATGAATTTCCATATATCAGGGTCTGTCAAAATGTTAGTGAAATTCTAAAAGAAACAATGAGGTAATGAGTTTTTCTTGTGGAAATACTCATTTATCTACAGATTATTGATATTGCATCACATTTCTGTAGCATATAAACATGGGGAAAACTTGCCCCCCTAAAAGAGAGCATGTGTCCATATTATTTTACACAATAGCATGTAAATCTATGATAACCCCTAATAAAGTTTAATAATAAATAACAAAAAGAAATACCATTTAGCTTGATTTCTTGATGGCACTTGAAGAATATAAATTTTGTACTACACCTTTGTCTAACTCTTTGCTGTAAATGATAACCAAATTAACATTATATTTGTAAGACTGTCTTGCATTATTAACTGGAAGTATGTGTGCCTTAGCAAAACACTGGAAGTTCTGTATATTGAAGCTATGAAGAGAATGATCAACTATAGTTCATCATTTAGAGTCTATGGGGACACTGTACATTTGAAATTATGCATTGTTCATAAAGAAGAGAATGTGTAACAATTTTTGAAAAGTAGAAACTAGCATATAATATGTCAGAGTATAGGCAAAATTATTATATTAATTTGGTATGCTCTTTTTTCCAGAAGACAATTATATAGAGATGTAAAGGTATTTAAGCAGCTATAAATTAGTCAATATTCTGTCAAAAACATAAAACTTAAAAATAAGTGTCTCAACCAAACATCAAAATTAGTTACAGCTTAAAGTATTTCAATTAAAATACACTTTCAGCAGTAATTATTTCTATTCAAAATAGAAAAATCAGTTAATTTTAAATGGTAAATACATCAATGATAGTTGCTATTCATAATTTTCAGATTTCTGTCACTAAATAAAGTAAAATCTGCACAATTTAAATATATGATATTTTATATCTGCCTTAAGAATATGGGCAGTTGAAAGGCATAATCAGGGACAGAAAATGTATATTTAAAATTACCCTAGAACAAAAATCATCCTCATTTTAAATTAAAATGCTTCATTTAAAACCATGCAGAAAAGAAAAGAAATTGTCCTATCCATTTCTATTAAGATATGTAAAATAAAACTATAAAACATCTCATTCAATTGGCACAATTTGACACTGCTACAGAAACAGAGTCAATGAATTCTATCTTTAAATATGTAAAGCTTTCTATAGAAGTTTAGCTGCCAGTTCTACTCATTTGGAACATCAGTTTGGAGCTTTCTGTCAAGAACACACATAAGTATCCATTAGTCGTAAGAGGTTTTTTTTTTTTTAATATTAACATTAGTGAAAAAAATACATAGTCCCATTTTATTGGTATTTGATCAAAGATGAGAAATTATTCAAGCTACATACATGTATTTTAACAATAACGCTTAAAAATTTCCCCAAATCAATATGGAAACAAATTAGCACACACTTTCTAAATTTAAATCAAAATAGTATATATTCACAAGAGTATTTTAACTTCCTACACTAGTTTGGATATTCTCTCTCTCTCTCTTTCTGTGAGTGTGTGTGTGTGTGTGTGTGTGTGTGTGTGTGTGTGTGTGTGTGTGTGTATTTGTGTATATACATGTAAATATAACTCAGAGCCTTGGATATACTAAAGACATTATCCACTATTAAGCTCCATCCACAGCTACCACTGCCTCAATCATATTTTGTATCTTTTGCTGGAAAATTAAGATAGTCCTTTATTGAAGAGAATGTTCTCAATCTAAATAAAACATAAGATAGCAGAGGTGATTGACAGTACCATTTTATTAGTGTTCTGAAGGCTCAGGAGGCCCATCTTGAGAGACTTTACCTGTAAGAACTTTCTTGCTGAGTCAAAACAAAGCAGGCAGAAGGACATGGTGAGGATGCATGAGAGGGTCCACACAAGAGTCTCAGAGATGAAGCAGAGGAGATGGCATCAGAGTCCAAACCAGGGTAAGAACAAGAGAGACAGCATGACAGATGGAGCTCATTGGGGACATTGCAGAGGAGGAAACACAAACAGGGAGCCGAAGAGAAGGAGCACAAGATAGCACAAACCGGAAGCAGGAGAGACAGACAGCCTGCTTTCATACAGACTTTACTTCTGCAATAATGATGGGGATCTATTCACAAGACATTCTCCTGTTTCCGCCATCTCTCAAAAATCAAAACTCTTGTTCTCGTGTGTTGCATAGGGATTAAGTTTCTACCACAAAAATTCCACATCAATCTCCTAGCGCTCTTCCAATTCTGTATTATTGAAATGACCATATGATTAAAGTCAGACTGTAAGATTGTCAAAGCAAATAATTGATCTCACATTCAGGACATCCACCATTCCCCATCCTTCATCCACTGACTGATTGTACGGGCCCTTCAGAATGTGCTACAATGGCAGAGAAAAACCACAATCTTGAATGGCAATGAATTATATAAAGAAATATTTCTGTATAAAGAAAGTTAGAGAGCTAAAGAGATGGCTCACTGGTCACATCACTTGTCACAGAAGCGTTGAAGATCAGAGTTGAGCAGAAGCCATGTAAATGTGAGGTGGGCATGGCAGCCCACATGTAATTCCAGCTGTGGATTGCAAAGACTTAGAATCTTCAGAGCAGACTGTGCTGCTAACTAAGTGGATCATTTCTAGGTTTGATTGATAACCCTAGCATGTGGGAATGAGATGAAAGAGCCATACAGGATGATTCCTATCAACTTCTGAACTGCATGTAGTCAACACATAATAACATGCTCACAGAATACACTGAACAGACACACACACACACACACACACACACACACACACACACACACGAGAAAACGAGAGAGAGAAAGAGACAGAGACAGAGAGAGAATAAATGGATAAAAGAAAGAAAATCAAATTGCATTTTGTTGAACTGTAGAAAGTGGTGGTGGATGATATTTGCAGCAATACTACTCAAATAATTTCCACACACAGAGAACTACAAGAACCATACTTATATAATTAATACCGATATAGAACTTTTTGCAGTGTTTCATGATAAAATATCATGAGATCAAACAACTAATAAAATGCATTATAAGAAACCTCTGATAATTTAAGTAGCAATATCAAATGATATAATAAAAAATTAATCTCTATTATATTAGCTAAAGCATGCTGGACTTGTCTTGATTTGGTATTGTTTTCAGATATTCAGATACTCACATTCCAGGAGATTGAGTCTAGAAAAAGCACGGCCTTTATACTGTGCAGTCTCAGAAAAAAAAAAATTAGCCTTTACTTTCTGGTACACAGTAGCATTATGTAGTTAGTAGTATTACTGGATATTATCATTAATATCAATAGCTAGCTACACTTACATTTCATTATAAGATTTCTGTCTTATGCTTCAAGGTTCTGGCAAGAAACACCTACTTTTTTCTAGAATCTTACAGTCACAGTCTTTCCATCCCCTTTACCAGATACTCTATGGAACTCTTACTATACTTAAGTGTCTTTTAGATATGAAAATCTACAACATGGAACTACTTAGGACTCAATGGTAAAAATAAATATATACACATGACACACATGCAACACACATACACATATATACATACACATACACACATATATATACACATACACTTCTTAGATTCATCCTATAACATAAATTATTTTATCTCTGGCTATCTTGGAACTCTCTTTGTAGACTAGGCTATCCTAAAACTCAGAGATCCAACTGCCTCTGCTTCCTGAGCGCTGGGATTAAGAGCATGTGCCACCATTGCTCAGACATGTGTTATTATTAACAATATATTTTAACATCAAATAATGCTTGAATTTGCAATTTTTATTACTTAGCTATAAGGAAAAGATGAATTTTTTAAAGATGCAATTGCAAGGCATGCGAAATAACAATGACAGATATCAATTTTCCCAAATATATTTCATACTATGCTTCATACTTCAAAGTCATACTTGAATTCTGCTCCTGTAATATATACACTGTTTTCTTAGTTCAGGAGATAGAGTAGATATATAGTACAAAAAAGAATAAATGACATGTTGAAATCAAAGTCAAAAGAGATAATAAATATTTGAGCCCCTCTCACAATCTTCAACGATTAAAATTAAAAAAAAATAAATTCGTAAAAATAATGGCAAACAATGGATTTACATTATTTGTGGCACATGCCACACTGAGTACTGAGCATGTAAAGACAAATAGAAAACAACCAATTGAATTGAAGTAAACAGATGATTGCAATCTGTTTGACTATGTTGTTTAAATAAAATAAAAGGCACAGAAGGATGGAAGGAAGCCAGCAGAGGATGGATTCACTAATTTAATATCTGGAGATACAAGGGATATTTCATGGTGAAAACAGAATGAATAAATACCACAGGATAAGTGAAAAATTCAGTTGTCCAGCAAGTGAGATGTGGTATTGTTTAGGGTAGTGCAGATAACTGAAACACCCAAGAATATTATAGCCATGCACCAGGCCAAGAAGTCTGCACTGTTAGAGCATTCAAGAAAGCAAATAATGAGAGATTTTAATTCAAACAATAACTTGAAAATGATTTTGGTATAAGAAATCTGTTAGAGACATGAAGGTCTCGTCGGAGGAGGAGTGTCCCTACATGTTTCCTTCATCTACTCTTTCTCTTTATTATAAAAGGCCCGATATATCAAATAGTATTTGTGACATTTAGATGAAGATAAATGGTTGAAGTCCATATAAAGAGAATGAAATAAAGACATTTCTGAGAGAGATAGAAACTCCCAGATGAAGATCTATTTCAAAGAATAAATTAAAAAAAATAAATGTGGGATTTGGATGTAAATATGACAGCTTTTGAATAAAGTTCATGCCACCTATAATTTAACTAGAAAGAGAGAACATTACACTGAATCTGAACAAGGACACATGGGCAAAGGAGGAGAATGGAGAAGATAGACAGATGGACAGAAGGATGGTGTACTGAGGAATCTTGCAGGAAATCAGGTATTTTGAGAAATAGTTTTTTTAAAAAAACAGAGGGAGCTTAAGAACACTGTATCTTGGTCTCAGAAAAGATGAGGTATAGTTTGTGAAGAATTGTACATGACTGTGTCAATGACAGACACTAGACTACAGAAGACTAATTAGGAGAAGATAAGAACATTCTTGTAAGTTTTTGATTTTAGAACTGGTGATGGGAATAGAATTTCCTAACTGGGTATAGGGAGTTATTTTCTCTTGATATTAGGTGTCTATGCAAGGATAATTTAGTGATTTCTTTATCATTTATTTTGATGGGAATAACGTGAGCAGAGATTGAGATGTTGAAAGCATCATAAAATCAAGGTAATTAATTTTGAGGAAATGCCTAGAGGAAAAAAAAGAGCAAATGTATAGGGAAGAAATAAGGAGTTTGTCCATGATGAGTAGGGCTCATTTCCTGAGACTAGGATATAAAATGTGGAAAGTGGTGAAATAAGCATGTTATAAAGAATGTATGTGTTATACAATAAAGGATTAGTAAACTTTCTCAGATATGTCTTGATTCATCTCTAGGGCATTGTTTTCTACTTCATAATTGGGAGAATGAATGAAGTTCGTATTATTTTTTTTGAAAATTACTAAAACAAGACTTTCCTTTAGCAAGTAACATATGTACTCTGAATATAATACTTTGCTAACTGCCTTCCTTAATTCACAAAAAATCATGATTATATCAATTTTTATCTAGATAATTTTAACTGATTAAAATTGTAACTAAATTAGAATTACGCTGCCAAATTCAATAAAAAATGTCTTTGCGACTAGTCATATCTACACTAAAAATAGCATATAATTACAATGACATTTAAAGCCTTTTAAAGGAAACATTGACAAATTTTTATTTGGATTTGAGGAAAGTATAACTTTATATTATGTATAATGAATGAATCTTTCTAAAAATGCACTTACTTAATCAATACAGAAGATTAGGTGGTATTTTTAAAATCATTATCTTCATAATAAGAGTGAATCACATTTATTATAAAATTAAGAAGAAAACTGTTGGATTCTCCAAAGTGAGGTATTCCTTCAAAATTCAATACCCAGTTAAATAATCAAACTTCCGTTTAATGTTTAGAATGTTTAAATTAAGGTAGAACCATGAGAACACATGCAAAGAAGTAGAATATTTTACATGCATAACCAATTTGTTTTTATGACCCATTTCTGTATTTTGTAGTATTTTGGTCTTACAGAGGGAACATTTTAAAAATAAAATACAGTTTTCCTCTACTTTGTAGTGTTTCACAGTTTTCACATCTGAGATACCTCAGTAACACTAAACTTAAAAAGCCTGACAATTTTTCAAAATTAACTTTCAAAACATCAGTACACTGAAAATAGTGATTTGTATCAGTGGTTAATATCCTGCCTAATACTCAATATGTGATAGAAATGTATATAAGCACACTCTTGATGTTTACATGTGGGCTAGCCTGTCAATTTCTGAAAAGTTAATTTGAGACATTTATTAATTACTTTTAATTTCTCAGGCAGAGTCAGATTAACTTCCTGAAAATCACTCCCTTGCTCAATATTGTACTCTTTTCAGTAAAATAGAGAGTTTGTGGTTCTTAAATATTCATGAGGCACAATAGTTTCACAACAAATCAAATTTAATTAAATGATGCATTCCCCCCACTTACAAAAGGTTTATTAAAGGTTTATTTGCTCATGCAAATTAAAGTGTTAGAGTCAAAATCCACATGAAACTTGGCACTAACAATTAAAAAAATATATTGAAAGATTTCTCGCCTCACTGCAATACCTTGCTATGTTTAAACTGCTCAGCTTGTCATTTGGAATCTTTAATGAAACCAGGGAGGAGGCTATTTATTTGCATAATAGGACATAATTTGCTGTGGTGAGGTTTTAATTATTTATGGGCTGTCTGAAATATTTAAAATGGCATCACTAAGGAGCATGAAGTGTTGGATAATGCCTTCATTTCAGGATTCCTGCCGTTCCCTTTATGGGTCAAGCGATTTATTTCTAATTAGCATACCAGGCTAGTGGCTTTAAAAACATAAGGAAAACAAATTGGTTTCAGTCTGTTTGCAGTTTGAGTAGTTGGAGATGGCCAAGGGTCACTGACAGAGACTGAGAGGAGTTAAGGGTTGGAGCCAGAAGTCAGCCAAGCACACAGGCATCACTGACTCAACAAAGCCATACATGCATTTGTGAACACTGTTGACTGTATGTATTACTTTCTCACTGGGAGAGAGTGTGCTAGAGTTAATGGATTTTATGTTAATTGTCCCTTAAAATATTTCCTAACATTATCATCTCTCTTACTGGAAAGGATGTTTGAGCAACAGAAAACATTCCATTTCCACTGGTAAAAGATTTAATAATTATTCCATACATAGGGAAAATGCAAAAGTCTCAGGGTCAAAATGTGCATTTAAGTATAGACAATGCAAACTTATTTATATACAAGAGGAGCCTGTGATTAAAACAGAATCGTGTTCACTTTTTAATAAACCATGCAGAAACCTAGATACCTTATGAGAAATTGTGAATTAGTGCAATGTACTAGATACTCAATTTATAAGCCATATTTTTGTAGAATGCTATGTTAGAGAACGAAATATCAAAATCCTGCGATAGTCTTGTAAATGAGGTCTCCACTTTTGTTAAAATAATAGACTTTCATGCTGTTTATGTTCTATTTCAAAGACAACTTTCTTAAACTTTAAAGAGTGTTGCAGAGCAGGGAGAAACATGTGTGGGACCAGGTCTCACTGTTCCTGTGTGATGATTTTGATGTCTCCAGCATGATGTGCATATGTCAAAAGAGAAGGTGGTGTGCTGTTGTCAAACATTCTCTCATCTGTCACTCTCTGGCCTCCCAACATGAGTAGGGAGACAACTGCCAGATGTCAAGAAAGAGCCTTTGGGCATTGCAGAGGATGTTCCCAGTGCCCGGTCAAGAAATAGACAGATGTTCTGTTCAGAGAGAGTTTTATTATTATCATTTGAGGGGTTCAGGTGATGGTCAAGAGTACATATACATCTAAAAACTCAGGGAGAAATCTGAGTCATATTATCCTCCGACACAAATTACTTGTCATGTGTTCTGTAATAGTTCCTGAAGGTGCAACCATTAGGAAATAAGGAAAGTATTTGTTTAAATATGTATGGGATTCAGACTGACAGGCAAACTATGATGGACTCTTCACCCCTCTAACCCCCCCTCACACAAGACTTGTAATTTAGTTCATAAGAAACTGAACAGTGAGTGACATGAAGGCATTCAGCTATTTATGTTCTCAAGTATATATTAAAGTTCCATTGATTTTTATCATCTATTGATGAGGTTTTAAGATGAAATAATCGGAATCAAGAGCAAGTGAAAGTGTGATTGGGAACTAAGAGACCCTTTGAGGAAAATGGAATTCATGTAATAGTTTAAAATCTGTTTAAAATGTTGAATTGATACACTTGCCTGAATGACTCTTGTTTAAGCTTCTTTTTTTTTCTATAATGGAAGATATCAAATTACACTTTTTGAAGTTTAAATATATTATCATTAATTTCATATAACACTAGTTAATCATTAAAACCTGCACCTTGATATTTGCAACTCTAAACAAAATCAACAATTGTCTTAGTTGTTTTGAACACTGCCATATTGGGGAAAAAAAAACATGACAAGGGAGTTGAAAAGTTATTGCATTTTATTGTTGTTGCTTTTCTTTTGTGGAAGATTGAGCAAACCTAGGACCTCATGCAAGCTACATAAGTGCTTCCCTACAGTGCTACATCCCAGTAACTTTTGTGTTTAATGGTCTTTGCTTAGCGATTCCTTTCAGATTCACACACAGGAAACTGAACAGGGTGTACACGGAGTTGCCTACCTAAAAAAAAAGTCTTCCCTCACTATGAACATCAGGAGGATGCTCCATCTGTTACAACTGAGCAGAATTCGTTAATAAGTCACTATCCTCCTAATTCCAGCGAGTCCGAGGACTAGCCCTTGGTTTTGTGTTTCCTGGGGTTTGACAAATGTGTAAAATAGCTTCACAATTGCTCAGTTAGGGTTTCCATTGCTGTGACACCATACCAGCAGAAAGCGCAACTGGAGCAGGAATGGGCTTGTTTAATCTTATGGCTCATATCTCATTATCCTGGAAACTCAGGGCAGGAACTAAGGCAGGAAAATGGAGGCGGGACTGAGTGATGGCAGAGGCCATGGCAGAATGCAGTTTTCCGACTTGTTCTCAAGGCTTTCTCAGCCTGCTTATAGCCCATGTGAGGACAAGCCCTGGGTGGCCCGACAGTGTGCTGGAACCTCCCACTACAAACATCCATCAAGAAAACACATCACAGACTTGATCCGAGGCCAATCTTAATGGGGCATTTTGTCAGTTAAGATTCCTGCTTCTTGGACGGCTCTACGTTGTGTCAAGGTCACATGCAACTAGCCAGCATAACCAATTAACTCACCGTATAAAATAGATTGTTGGCCTTAGATATACACTTTAGAAAGCACTATCTTTTCATCTATACCCACCTTTTCACTCCTAGGTTTTGATTATTTTCCTGGTCTCAAAAGAGTTACATTCTCCAGAGCGCCAGCCACACGTTTTGAACCTTAGATTATCGGTGGTTGCTGTTCATTTACTAATATGCACTCAAAGTCCCTTCATGCCTTCACATGGCTTGCCCTTTTTCCTTTCAGTGGTAAATGACATCCAACTTTCTGGATATGCCAGCTTTTTCACCTATCCATCTGCTGAAAGACAGAAATTTGGTTTGCTTCCAATTTTTGTGACAAATAATTAATCTGAAATATATATCCATGCACAGTTATGTTTCTGTGTGGACATAAGTTTTCAACCATTCTGCATGGATACCAAGGCATTTGGCTGCTAAGTCTCATGGTAAGACATTGGTCATTATATTAGTTTTAGAAAAAACTGCCAAACTCTTCCAAATTGCTTACCTCGTTTACATCCCCAGTTGTAATCACTGAGCTGGGGTGGCTCCACTTCCCTTCACGTATTAGATGCTATCAGTGGTTTAGTTATCTGCTATCATAATCTCTATGAATGCTCATTGAACTGCTCCTTTTGTGTCCATTCTCCTAATAGCATATGGTATTGAACATCTTATCATGATCTTATCTTGCATTTGCGTATTTTTATATTTCTTATATCTTTTGTGCATTTTTTCATTAGGTTTGTCATTGTTTCTCTGGCTAAGTTTTGAGGGCTAATTGTGTATTTTGTTTGGGAGGTGTCTTCTCTGCACACTGCTTCAATATTTGTTTCACTGTATAATATGATTTTATTTTATTGCTATTATTTTGATTCTGTTTTCTTAAGCCAGGGTCTCATGTAGCCCAAGTGGGCCTGAAACACTGATCAACTATTAATAACCTTGAATTTGATCTTCCTGACTTTCCCCTCTTAACTGTTGCATCTCCAGATGCAACAGGATTTGTGTTTAGGTGGGGATGGACTGGGAATTGAACGAAGAGCATTAAACATGCTAGCCGAGACTCTACCAACTAAGCTCTATTCTCATCCATTCACTGCATTTCATAATTTACTTGTAATGATAACTCAAGGATCTCATGCAAAAAAAAATGAGGAAGAAGAAGAAAGTACAGAAAAGTCCTCTTGAATATTTGCCTCACAGAAAGGAAACCATATCAAAGAAGTTTGAGAGAAGAAAGTGTCAGAATAATTACCAACCATAGATCAATTGTTTTCCATATGAATGGAAATATATTTGTTCTAGGGATTCTTGGTAGATAATAACTCTGACAAGGAAATATTAAGTTAAAAATTGGAATGACTGGCTTTGACTGGAGTCTGTCTAATCATGCAGGGTTAAGTTCAGCCAGCAGTTGTGAGACAGCTTGCCTGAATTGGCAAAGTGCCCACCCTACTCTCCCAGGAGACCAGGAAGCAAAGGATGGAGTCAAGCCTGCTGTACCCTCAGACACATGGCCCTGGAACAAACTTTCATAGTGAAATAGTAACATCCAAAGACCATTTATGCTGTTTTCCATGTTTGAACATTGTGTGTGCTTTATATTAGAATGAGAATGAGACATTGCCAAGTCCAGGTGACAGCAACTACAAAGGAGACAAACAAAGCTGTGGCCAAGTCGGCCTGATGCTCGCACATCTTGGCATTTAATTCACAGCTAGTTAATGCACGCTGCACTCTGAGTCATTTCATAAAAGCTTCACATTTAGACACTGTATACAAGAGTATTCGTGTAAGTAATTAAATTTATTGACCTTAAGACCAAAGCTTAAATATTTTATCATTCTTGTTTACGTACATGAGACTCACATTTCATAAAAACAAACCGCTCTTTTTCTAAATTCCATTGGACTGGGTGACAGATTTCAAGTGTGATTATACCACACACACACACACACACACACACACACACACACACACACACATATATTATATATATATATACATGTTTCAACATTTAGATCAGGAATTAATGTGCAGAATATTAAAAAAGTTATCACAACATAAAATAAATTTATTGGGGTATAATTATAAATATAAAGAAAATATACATACATTATAGAACAAGTAAGCGGAGTAAATACTATTGTTATATAATAAAATATTTCTGGGTAATTTTTTACACATAATTGATTGAAAGATTTTAGAGGAATTCAGATGAGTAATTTTTTCATTAAGTAATGTTATTTTAATGGGATTCTTCAGTGAATTTCATACATGAATACTGCATTTACATCACCTATATATTTTCCTTCTTTTTCTCTAAATCCTCCCCCACCTCAAAATCCACATCTTCATAATTGCCATTGTTACACACATATATATACATATGTATGAACATGTGTATGAAACCTATTGTGTCAATTTGACTTTTGTCTATGATGCCCATATAGACGCTGATTTCTGACCATCATGTTGTTTACTTTTGACAAATCTCATATGTCTGTAATTCTTCCAATCTATTCTTAACACTCATTAATGTATGCACACTAAGCACACATAGGTCTTATAACTAACTTTAAAACATTAGACTCACAGTATATCTGATTTTATTTGATGCTATATAGCAACTCTTACATGAATGCTAGGAATTTTAAATCACACACTCATGTTTGCACAGCAAATAGCTTTACTTACTGAATATTGTTTTTACTGTGACATAGTAGACAATATTTTGAATATAAGCCAGATGTGGGTTTAAACTTTATTTTTTTCAACATTTTGGTCAGAAACTATCTAGCAATTCACTTTTAGAGTGTAAAATATATCCACTTTTAATTGTTTGAACATGGATAATAAGTTGGATAATCAGTTTATTAAACATTAGACTTCCTACAGAAAGTAAACATAAATCTAGTCATGTAGTACATTTATCAAGATCTTTCCCACACACATATGTTTTGTTTCCTTGGTAATTTAAAGCACTTTCTGCCTCTAAAATGTTGAGTTGATTACTGCAGCTCTGAGCATTATCAGGATCTTGATTAGTAAAATCTACCTTAACTTTAAAAAAAAAAAAAAAACTCATCTGTTTTTATAGTTTTCTCTTCAAGTCAGTTTCTTCAAGTAAACCTAAAGGTTAGTTTTTGAAATTTATGTAAAGATAATAACAAAACTGTTCAATCTTAACTCAAAATACATAAATATTGTGCATAGAGTGGAACCAATTTCCATTTGGTAATTATCTATTATTGCTTTGATTCCTATTTTTGAATTTGACACATTGACCTATGAATTCAAGATTTTGTTTGTATGACAATAAATGAGAATTCTATGCTAACATTTTCAATTTTAAATTAAAGTCAGAGTGGAACACATATTCAGTTTTACAAGCTTCGATCTTTTCTAAGATGAAATTCATAGTAAATAAGTAACACATCTCTCTCTCTCTCTGTGTCTGTCTCTCTGTGTGTCTGTCTCTCTGTGTGTCTGTCTCTCTGTGTCTTTCTCTCTCTCTCTCTTTCTCTCTCTCTCTCTCTCTCTCTCTCTCTCTCTCTCTCTCTCTCTCTCTCTCTCTCTTTCTCTCTCTCGGTATTTCAAGACAGGTTTTTGGAATTTTGGTGCCTGTCCTGTATCTCTCTCTGTGTAGACCAGGCTAACCTCGAACCCACAGAGATCCACCTGGCTCTGTCTCCCAAGTACTGAGATTAAAGGCTTGTGCCACCAACCATCCAGCAGAAACACATATCTTAAGGCTCACTCAGTCTCACCTAAACATAATACCTTCATTAATTAGCACATTTTTAATTTCCTTCCAGGTGTTTGCTATGGAAACAGAGCTACTCATGTGTTCTCAGTCTGCTACTATCAGAAATGCAAACAGAAACTACATACTTTCTCAAAAAATTTCAGTCTTTTGGTATTCATGAACATCATACTTTTCCTGTTTTATAAATACTGTCTTTTGTTTGTACTTAATTACCTGTTCCTACTCCTACTGTGTTTGTTGAGATTTCTTCCTTTTGTTTGTATCCATCAAATTTGTAAAGCATTTAATTTTCAAAGCATGTTTAAATCTAATATATCTTTCCTCTCTTCTCCTTTTCCTACTTCAATTTCGATTTAACCTTCCTAATTCTACAACAGTGATTGTTTTGTTATTCTGCAGTTCGCTTTCTAACTGCTTCTATTTGTAATGAATTCAGTTTTCCCATCATTCTTTAGTAGAGAAAATACTTCAGATCATCCAAATCTCCTCATACAGGCTCATCAGTCATAGTAGAAGTGTTATCTTCTTCATTATTTACAGCTAGTGATTCTCTTTTGATCCAAGGGCAACATGATTTCAGTTTTTATTACCAAGTAAAGATGTAGACTTGTATATAAGCTACATTTTAAAAAAGTTTTTAAACTGTTGAATGTGACCAACTATATACAGAATTGTGAAACATTCATAAAAACAAAATGTACAACACTCACACACACAGACACACACACACACACACACACACACAGAGGCATGAATGCATATTTAAAGGCTATAGAGTTCTATATTCATATATTAAATATCTGGAGAGTAATGTTTCAGTCATTTTTCTTTTATATTTTAAGTTCATTAGGTCTTTTTAATTCCAAATATTTTTTCTTAATTATGCTTTATCTCTGTTGTACCAATACATGCAGAGCACAAGGTACTTTGTAATGTTTTAAATATAAATTAACCAAATTTATTTTTCTGAAAATATCATTGTTATTCTTTTAGTTATTGCCTTTGTATGTTATCTGTGAACTTCATATTTCAAACTTTGAGTTAGCACTTTATCTTCTATCAATTTTAAAAACACAGATAAATGCTAATGAGGAGGAGGGAATTTCAAAGGACTCCATCCTTTATCATAATAGAAAAGTGATATTGAAATAATGAAGAAGTCTTGTTTAAAAAAGCACACTTGTCAAATGACAGTATCTAGAAACATAAAACACAATCACATCAAACATAGAGAGGTATCACTTAAATAATGTAATGAAGAATTGGAGAAGTATATTGGTGAAATTATTAAGGCCACTCCACATAGTTAAAAGGGAGGTTTATTTAGTGGTGTAACTTACAAATGAAGGGATAGGTAGGTCTCAGGTTCTGGGGAAGATGTGTCGCAGTCTGGGGAGTGTTCTCTGGAGAACTCTGCTCAGTCAACCTCCACAGTACAGGGTCCAGGAACAGAGGCAGCTGGGCGGATGTCGATCCCGGGTCTTCAGGGCACTCTCTTGGCCCAGCCTTGTAGGCGTGATAGTTACCGAAGCCTCAATGGGTGTTGGAACTTCCAGATCAAAGCTGGAATGGCTACCCACTATAGAAGTATTCAGAGCCAAAACAGATTATGACTTTTTTCTTGTTGTCTTATCACTACATAAATAAACTTTGTATTTATCGGTAGCATTTAAGAGTAATCAATGCTGATTATCTGAAGAAATAAGTCAAAACAAATAAATATATATTTATAAAATATTCACTTGAGGGATTTACCCCAAACCACGTCTCTTTTTAAATTAAGAACGTGATAATGAGGATGGTTTAGTTGAATAATATTTTCTAGTTACAAAATAGGAGTTTTGATTACTGATTCAGGTACAAACAATAGTGGTAAACTATAGTGGAACCCTAAATGAGGAGTTTCTCTCTCTGTCTCTGTGTATGCTTGTGTGTGAATGGAACACACTCTTTCTGTGTTTGTGTGTATGTATAAGAGAGAAAGAAAGAGGCCCACAGAGTAAAAAAAAAAAAAAAAAAAAAAAACATTATGTCTGAGATAAGAGATAAGAGCACTAAATATTTATTTATTTATTTTTATTCTTTGAAAATATCCTAGCTGTGTCCAATATATCTGAATCATAACTAACCCCTCTCTCTCCCTCCACATCCCTACTCTTCCAGCCACCCCTTGCCCCAATTCATGGTTTCTTAGACTCTATGCACATCATGTTTAAAATCACAAATTCAAAAACTAGTAAGCACAATTTTTAAAGATATATTGGGGAACTGGAATAATTAGTTCTTGTTCTGGAGATATGGATTAGTAGTTAGGAGTGTTTGCTGTGCGTCCAGAGGATGTGAGTTTGGCTTTCAACACTCACATCGGGTAGCTAACTCTGGCCTGCATCTTCAATTCCAGTCAGCCTAAGTTTTCTTTGGTGTTCCTGGCCATCTACACTTATGCACACAAAGTCATATACAGATACATAATTAAATAGAAAACAAATTGTAAAACAAAAAAAAAAGAAAACTAAAAGAATCAACTTATGTTGAAATTATCACTGGAGATATGTAGCTTAATTGGCCTATCAAGCTACATATTCATTTTGTAATGTGTGTACTGCGAGGAAAAAGTAAATGCTTCCATGAATGCCAGAACATACTTCAGGTGTCAGTTTGAATCTAATTACTATTTTATCAAAAATACTATCTAACCTATGTATATCTAATAAAAAGAATTGATAGCTTCCAATTTTATTATAATACTGTGTACTTTTTATTGTTTATCACGAATACCTTTTGGAGATTATGTCAACTCGTATTTGTATTTTGCGGCACAGAAACAAATTACATGAAAGCATTTTATGCTGTATTTAATAAGAAGCAGTTCGTCTCCACCCCTGTTTATCCAGCCAGATGTGGGGCTGCAATTCTATTCAGTATTTGACTCATATTAAATTATCTACTGCATTCCTGTCCTTCCGAGATCTTTTTTAATGAGTACCTAAGTGAGGTGACCAGCAAACTGTGCTGTGTGAGGGGCACAAAGGAGGTAACTATACCATGCTAAGTGTATGTTGTAGCATGTTGGCATACTGGCAGGCTCAACACTGGAGAGACAGATGAAATTTGAGCCTCACAGGAGCTGTGCTGTTGTGTAACATATTGTCCACAGATGGGCTCCTCAGACTAATTTTCTCAAATCGCTGTACTTAGGCCAGGCACTGTGTCCTGTTTAGAACCTCTTGCAACACGATTATTCAAATGTGTGCCTGCCAAGCACGATATCCCTTTTTATTATCACTTGGATTTTGATTAGAGAAAGCTTGCTATAGAGTATTCTTTCCTTCAGAATTTAGGGTGCATTTTGGGTGGATCATCCAAGCATATGCATTAAGATGCTCCCCTCTGGTGTGTGTGTGTGTGTGTGTCTGTCTGTCTGTCTGTCTGTCTCTGTTTCTCAGTACCTCTCTGTCTCTGTGTCTCACTTTCTTTTTCTCTGTCCCTGTCTTCCCCGATCCCAGATATTTGTTTAGTAAGTGCCTATAGAGTGCTGGTACACGAGGGGATTGATTGCAGAAAGCTGAAGTGCAAGTATGATAACAGTGTCAGAGTCAGAAATCCTTGGCCAGAGCAAAAACTCATGAAATTCAAGTGACAATAAAACAACAGTGTTACTTTAAGATCAGAATGTAAGATGCTAAGTCTATTTAAAATATTTCCCTCCTAGCACACCAAGCTCTTAAGTTCCACAAAAGTGTCATTAAGAGGTGTTTTTGAAAGCGCTTCTTTGTATCACTCCACTTCATTATCTATTCTTGATGTGAATACAGCGGGAATTTGATGCAAACTATCAAAATTGCTCTATATGACAAATCAGAAAGAAATATGCCTCGGCAAGCAAGGAGAACTATTCTAAAATTTAATGAAACATGTGACTTGTAAAGAACTGTGATGCATTCTTCATCTTTTGAAGAGGTGAATGGAAGTTTGTTTTAATTGGTGATATGTGAAACTGGTTTATGAAAAGTCATTTCTTCTCATTAACAACACCTAGACTATAAATAAGTACTTTATGAATTGTGACACATTTTCCATAATTAAATTTCACAGTAAAAAGAAATATTGTATTAGTTCATTACTACCAGTGACAGAATATTTTTCTTATAAATGAGAAATGACCTAATGCTAATAATAGGCTAGCACAAAACCAAAATATTTTTTTGCAGAGGAAGAACTATAGCAGTATCTAAAAATCAGTTACTGGCATCTTCATGATATGCATCATGAACGCTTAGTTTTCACAACTTTTTAAAATTACTTTAAAAATTATGCACAATTTTTAAAGTTACTTTTTCACTAAGTAGTTCTAGATAATTTTGATTATGTTCACCATATGTGTAACAATCAATAAATCACCTACCTGATCTCGAGGACATCATGTTTGGTAATTTGTGTCAAAAGTTGAAGTCACTAAAGAGCAGTTGTTGTCAATAAAAATATTTCCCTAAAACAATCATTTGTATTCAAATTTGAAACTCTACTCTGGACAATGAGATTGTTGAGTGAGTAAAGGCACTAGCCCCAGTTCTGTTGACCTGAATTCAATACTCAGAACTCACATAGTGCAAGGAGAGAGATTACTTTTCCAAGATTCCATGATTTTCAGGTGTTCCGTGGTTTGCATGAACTAACACACAAACATACAAATTGAACAAATAATAAATTAGTACAATGTTATGAAAAACTAAAACAAACAAACAAACAGCCATTTAGAATCAACTTCACAAAGCTACAACAACTTTATTGGAGTAGATATGGGTAATTGATGTCTCTGAATTATTATTGTTATATTTTCATGTTTCGTTTGAGAGAGTGGTATTTGTGAACAGGGATCCTAACTTTTCATGTTAGGTTCCAGTTAAAACAATCCTGGATAGTAAGTCAATTAGCATGTACTTAGATTAAACTACAACAAGATACACATATATACATAGATGAAGTATAAATTTGTAAATGAAGATTTAATTCTAAGTGTGTCTTAGCTAAAGATATATTAATAAATGACATGAATTTCCTCAATTAAATGTCTTATAAACTTATAAACTTATAATTAAATGTCTTATAAACTTATAAACAGTCCTGTTTTATTTCATGAAAATTTAATTGTAACTGAAGACAGAGATGACAAGAGACCATAGATACTAGTTCATTTATCAATAAATAATTGGCCTATTAATAAATATGCCCTTGAAATAGAAATGAATCCACATAATAAAATATATTTTTAAACATATATAATAAAATATTATTTGTATTAATTTATAAATAATTCTACTGTTAAATATAATGACTACATAATACTGCAAATTCAGTAAAATTATAACAACTTCTTCATGTTGAAACAAAATACTGCTATGCTAAAAAATTCCCTTTTCCCCACTAACTCTCCTTTTAATTTGATTTTTATGAAGGAGGGAAGAGAAGCCCCACACACCTAATTAGTTTCAAGTAAACCCCCGGTAACTTACATATGACTAATACGGAAGGTTGGGGGAATATGACGAATGACTTCTTCAATGAATTACTTATCTTACTTGTTAAGGACCATAACAATTTTGACAAACTGGACACTTCTTACATTTCTTAGTTTAAATTGGAATATATAAGTGTAATATGTTTTTCACATTTCATATACAGCTTTCTATCAATTCTCCAAAGTTAAAAGTTACAATGATTTTCTTTCCAAGTACATCCTTCTTTACTTCTAATGCCAAATTTACCTCTATTCCATGATGCTTTGGAATACATGTCCATTTTTATCTGCACTAGACAATAAAGCAGCTTTTAATGCACAGGGAACAGGGTAATTTTGAACACCTGCAAGGATCAGCTATAAAATCTTCCAGGTCTGTATCCCTTGAAGAGTGGCTTAAAATTGATAACATTCATTTATTTCCTCTCATTGTTCCCACATTGTAAAAAGTATTATGTAGAGAGAACGTAATCCATCTCACAAAACTGCTCACAGAAAATATAAATAGAACAAGACATCGAGTGATCACTGTCTACTTTCATATTTCAACCAGTGTGCTGCCACAAAGAGTCATGTTTCTCTTTTCCCCATCTCGTTCTTCCTATCTATCTATCTATCTATCTATCTATCTATCTATCTATCTATTCATCTTCCATCTATCTATCATCTATCATCTATCTATCTCTATCTATCTACCTACCTATCATCTATTTCTATCATCTATCTCTCTATCATCCATATATCATCTCTCTATTTTTTCCTATCGAAAAAACCATGTGTTTCATCCCTCCTTTCATTTTCTGTTTATCATCTTTGTGTTTTACAAAAATCCATTGTTCTAACATGCATTATCGTTACTAGTATAAGTTGAACTATTTCCAACCTTTAGGGTGAAAGGTTCCTAAGAATAATTCCTATAATTCTGAAGAAAATCTAATTACATGAACTATTTCCATGTAAACTTTCAACAGTGTTTTAAATATTGTCATTTGTATGAACATATGCCTTTTCTTTTACTCTTTCTGTCGACCATATTTGTTATTGGTGATGCTTATCTTTGTCACTTTAATATGTATTCTTACCCTTATTTAGAAATAATGTAGGTTTTTCATTCTACACACTGATGTAGCCTGATTTTATTCTCCATGTGTCATATAGTCAGTTAGGTAGTCTGTTAGACATTTTGTTAGTATATAATTAATTGCACTCTCTGGTCTCTATAGATATGCACCACTTTCCCCTTCATTGTTATTACAGATTACCAAAT
Source organism: Peromyscus leucopus (assembly GCF_004664715.2). Lineage (NCBI taxonomy): Eukaryota > Metazoa > Chordata > Mammalia > Rodentia > Cricetidae > Peromyscus > Peromyscus leucopus. The sequence goes on along the minus strand of NC_051077.1, from coordinate 35,216,182 downwards.
GTGGCATAAAAAATCATTAAAAATTGATCAAAATTCCTGACTTAACATTTTTATCCTTAGGTTTTTCTGAACAAATCAGTCTTCCTGTTACATTTTAAATCTGTCTTTTGGTGACCGATATTTCTCTCCCTCCTGAACAAAACCATGTCTGCCCAAGTTCTTTTCAAATGGTGGTTTGACAGTGGCCTAGAATTCTACATTCAGCCCACATTTTCTCAGAAGTGTAAAGAGAGTTTGACATTATCTTTAGGGTGAAAGGTTCCTAAGAATAATTCCTATAATTCTGAAGAAAATCTAATTATTTGTGTCATAGTCATATTCCTGATTTGAATTTTAACCACTTTCAACTCACCCACTTTTAGTTATTGCTAGCTCCTTTCTCACTTTTGACACCATATGCATCTGAAACTATATATTTTTTTTAAAATTTCAGCTGACTATTCAATAAGGAAGCAGCAATAATTTTCTATTAAATTATTTTAAAATTTAATCATGGCATTTCATTTATAGATCATCAGTAATATATTTTGTTCTACCCTTTATAATTTGTTTTCTCTGTATACATCATAGTCAAAGTATTTTCTCTTTAATACATTTTTATTAATTAATATGGATTTCTTTGCATATATTTGAGTTCAAACATAATGAGCCTACTGAATGTGTTAAATATATCTTTTATTCCTGTGCATTAAGTTTGTTCTAATCTGTGCATCCTATGTCACATCTGTTCTATATTGTGGATATTTTCTGAGTCTTTGTCTTACTTTGTTTTCCAAATGATTTCAAGCTAGTAGCAAGTATTTCAAATACTTCTTCTAACATTTTAGTAACAAAGCCTTAGATCTTCTAGAGAAGAACTCACATTTGATATCATTCCCAATTTGTCTTTAATATTCAATATTAATTCATTCAATATTCTGTCAATGAAAATTTTGTATTTAATGTTAACAATTTTAAGAAATAGCTCCTGGGATTATGACCACATATGAAATTTGGTAGCATAATGTTTGATAGTTGAAATATTCACTCTAATTTTACAACTTTTATTAGCATTTTTCACATAAAACTAATGCATCAAGTCCTTTTTATAGTCATGTATTGTATTTATGTAGTCATTTCAGAAGTCCATAAAGTATGCATGGGAGTATTCATTTTATACACTAATTTTAATTAACTAAGCCATGAAGAGTTTATCATTCTTTCCCTAGATTACCCTGCCCAAATGTGGTGGAATTGGTGGTCTAATGCAGGTTGCCTACTTCACAGCTCTAATAATCACAGTGATGGCACTATGCTGCACCTCCTTTATACATCTCATGGCTAATGTCCTAATAAATTTAACTTCCCCATTTAGTTTAGTGACATTCACTCATGAAAATACAAAATGTGTAAGGGATTTGTGTTAGGCCCTTTTCTATTGCTCTGTTGATAACCATGATCAAGACAATCTATAGAAGGGAAGGTTTACTTGGATTAAATTCTAAAAGAATAATAGGTCACCACTCTCACATGTTCTGGAAAAAAGAACACATCTTAAAACTCAAATCCAGACCTCAGTGACATACTTCTACAAACAAGTCCATCCCTCCAAAACTTTCTGAACATCTCCACCCAATAGGTCATCTCAAATACTTGAGAATTTGGGATGCATTTATCAATTACACCCCCACAGGCTCAGACTTATTTTCCTTTTTAAAATCATTTTGCTAGTTTTTTTTTTTACTCTAGGCACAATTAAATAATAACTATTTCTTGTAGCTAATGAATTTCAAACACAATAAATCTTTTTTTCACAGCTTTTATTTATTTTATTTATTTATCTTATACAACATAATGAAAAGAAAAGAAAAATGTATGATGAAATAAGCATTTTCTTTTAAAAAACAATATTTTTGTATTGATTTATTTTGGATAACATGATTATATGCATGAATTATTTCTTATTTTGAACCTGAAGTTTTAGTGCAGGAAGCTCAATGATAATATCCTCAACCAATTATTTATATTTCTTATATCACTTATATTTTCTTTTTTTCTCTTTTTTTCCAAGGCAGGGTCTAACATAACAGGAAGTGGACTCAAACTTGCTATGTACCAATGATGGCATTAAACTTCTGATCCTCCTGTGTCTTCCTCCCAAATAGCAATATGATAGATGTGCATCACCACACTTGGCTTTTATATTTTTAATACGGCACTGTGTATCAAACTCAGGACCTTGTGCATGCTAAACACTCAACCAACAGAGCTACATCTTCAGCCCATTCCTTATATTTTCTTTTTTTTTTTATTTGAATGTTTTTTTTTAATTTTACAATACTATTCAGTTCTACACAACAGCCACAGATTCCCTTGTTCTCCCCCTTCCTGCCCCCCTCCCCTTCCCTCCAGCCCACCCCCCATTCCCACCACCTCCAGATCAAGGCCTCCCCTGAGGACTGAGATCGACCTGATAGACTCAGTCCAGGCAGGTCCAGTCCCCTCCTCCCAGATTGAGCCGAGCGTCCCTGCATAAGTCCCAGGTTTCAAACAGCTAACGCATGCAATGAGCCCAGGACCTGGTACCACTGCTTAGATGCCTCCCAAACAGATCAAGCCAATCAACTGTCTCACCTATTCAGAGGGCCTGATCCAGTTGGGGGCCCCTCAGCCTTTGGTTCATAGTTCATGCGTTTCCATTCGTTTGGCTATTTGTCCCTGTGCTTTATCCAACCTTGGTTTCAATAATTCTCGCTCATATAAACCCTCCTCTTTCTCGCTCATTAGACTCCCGGCGCTCCAACTGGGGCCTAACCGTAGATGTCTGCATCCAGATTCCTCAGTCGTTGGATGGGGTTTCTGGCACAACTATTAGGGTGTTTGGCCATCCCATCACCAGAGTAGGTCAGTCCCAGCTGTCTCTAGGCCATTGCCAGCAGTCTTTTGTGGGGGTATCTTTGTGGATTTCTGTGGGCCTCTTTAGCACTTTGTTTCTTCCTTTTCTCATGTGGTCTTCCTTTACCATGGTCTCCTATTCCTTGTTCTCCCTCTCTGTTCTTGATCCAGCTGGGATCTCCCACTCTCTTTCCCTCAACCCTCACCCTTCATTGCTCCCACTCATGTTCAGGCTGTTCCTGTAGCTCTCATCCATTTCTCCGTCACTGGGTGATCCCGGTGTCTTTCTTGGGGTCCTGTTTTCCAGGTAGCCTCACTGGTGATGTGAGTAGCATTCCAGTCATCCTTGTTCCACATCTAGTATCCTCCTATGAGTGAGTACATACCATATTTGTCTTTCTGAGTCTGGGTTACCTCACTCAGGATGATTTTTTCTAGATCCATCCATTTGCCTGCAAATCTCATGATGTCATTGTTTTTCTCTGCAGAGTAGTATTCCATTGCAAACACAATAAATCTTAGTATTAAAAAGAAAAGCAGCCAAGCTGCTGAATAATCCAGCTTTCATAGAACTGACTTTACTATTAGTGTTGCCTTCTCACCATTATTGAAAGTGATACATTATCTTAGAAGCTACCATGTATGCATCTTCAATATATACAATTCATTGTCTCATTGAATATAATTTCACAAGCTACCATATGTTGTAAGTAAATACCTACACCCAAAACCTTTCATTGTATGGTATTATTAAGAATTACAAAACTCCCCCATTAGTTCCCTATCTAGAGATATCTACTCTATTCCTCCTTCCCAGGGGTAGGAACAGAAGGGATCAGGTAGAGAGGGGATAGAGGGCTAGAGTACTGGCAGAGACAACTGGTATTGGGAGGGTACTTCATGGAGAATGTAAAAACCTAGTGCAATGGAAACCCCTGGGATCTATGAGGGTGACCCTAGTGAAGACTCTTAGTAGTGGAGAATATAGAGCCTGAACCGGCCATTTTATGTAACCAAGGAAGACCTCTAGTTGAGATATTCTGATGCTACCTAGCCACAAAACCTTTGATTTACAATTTGTCCTGCCTGCAAGATATGCTGGGTAAAGGTGACCTAGAACTTGTGGGAGTGGCCAACCAGTGACTGGTCCAGCTTGAAACCCATGCCTTGAAAGGGAGCCAATGCCTGGAGGGCCAGAAACCAGAGGTTGGATAGTTCAGAGACATAGTGTAGAACCAAACACTACCATTCCCCCCCAAAAAATAAAAATAATAGCAAAGCATCAATAAAATAATTCCTAACGATATTCTGCTATACTCATAGATTGGCGCCTAGCCCAGCCATCATCAGAAAAGCTTCATCCAGCAACTGATGGGAGTAGATGCAGAGACCCACAGTCAAACATTATGGGGAGCTCAGGGAATCCAAAGGAAGAGGAGGAAGAAGGATTATAGGAGTCAGAGGGGTCAAGGACACCACAAGAAGATGGCCCACAGAATTAACTAATCAGTGCTCATAGGGGTTCACTGAGACTGGAGAGACAATCAAGGAGCCTCTGTGGGTCTGACCTAGGTCCTCTGCATATATTATGGCTCTATAGCTTGGTGTTCTTGTGTGAACTTCTAGTAGTGGGTGTGGGGATGTTCACCTGCTCTTGGAACCCTTTTCCTCCACTGGTTTCTCTCCTCTAGCCTTGATATGAGGATATGTGCCTAGTCTATTGGAACTTATGTCATGTCTGGGAGGCATGATCTTTTCTGAAGGAAAACAGTAGCAATGGATCTATGGGAGAAGGAACTTGTAGAGGGAACTGGAAGGCGATGAGGGAGAGGAAGTTGTCATTTGAATGTAATATATGAGAAAAGAATGAATAAATTAATTAATTAAAAAAGAATTATAATCATTGATCCTATTTCTCAAGGCCTAGGGATTCCTTATATTACACATTTTTCAGTTTTCTCATCCCCAAGGACTAAGGGAGCTCAAATTTAGTATCTTCAGAATCAGATGTAGTTATATTAGTATTATATAAACTTGTGTTAATTGGACTCACCGGGTAATAATATGATGCCCCCCCAAATAGATATGGTAGCTTATGCCTGTGATCTCAACACTGAGGAGACTTATACAGAAAAACTTCTAGTTGGTGTCTAGGTTGTTCTATATAGAAAGAGTTTATCTCATAAAAAGAGCAAGTAGACAAAGAATAAAAATGTGGCATTTTCCAATCCAATAGCTCTCCTCCACTTTTGAGCATACTATTGCTATTTTAACCTTTGCCTAGAAGACATCTTGTCTATCGATCATCAAGATGAATGATTTATTCCTGACTTAAAATAGAGCTGAAATCTTTATGGGATCAAAATAACTTCGCAGTTCTTCATATATCTCTTTTGGATAATTCTCTGTCTTCATATCTCAGCTTCATGTTCAATTGAACTTATTTATTTAATTTTTTTGGTTAGATCCTTATTGGTTTTATAATACGATTTTTAAATTATTTTATTTCGTTTTTAACATTTCCATATGAAAATATACATATAGAGATAGTTTTTTGCCTGATTACACTTAGGATCTCACCATTATTAACTTGACTTTCTTATAAGGAGAAGACAAAAAATGTGGCATTCCTGTTTCTGGTGCTGGTGACACCAAGAATGATGCTGTTGTTTGTTTTCCAAAATTTGTATCTGGGAATGTGGCCAGGTAATTGAGCCTGACCAGAGGCTGTCATATGAAATCATTATGTCATGGATGGCACTCTTGGAAGAGATCATGCCATTCTTACTAGGCACTGCTTTAAGAATGGATAGTTGAAAATAAACCTTGTCTGATTCTGCATTTTGCTCCCTTTCCTGCCAACTGGACCTCTTTAAACATGTTCCTCCTATTGCCCTTAAATACATTGCCACTAAGCAGTATCTCATGCCACAGTGTGATGCAGACAAAAGTCCCTCAGCAGAGGACAAATATATCAATCTGTGTGGTCTTCAACTTTCAGGTGCTGAACCATTCTTGAAATAGTGTTTTATTTCTAAAAGCTCCCAGTATTAAATATGTTGTGATTGTCATATATAATAATACTATAAGACTAACATTAAGGCTATGTCTCTGCAAAAAATTTCTCAAAGTGATATGAAAAGCTGACAGTTGACTAGCATACTCATCACCATAGGGGTTATTGCAGTATACCTTACTGAACTTCATAGACTGGGCCAGTTTATCGAATGAAGATAGGTAAGAAATTTTAAAATGAAAGTGGAGAAGAGTTATGCAAATAGGTGAACAGCCATAATTCTGCTGGAGGCAGCAAAGGGAAAGGTGAGAGAAAATGGTGACAAGGTGTGACTGGGGTGAGGATTAAGTTAGCAAACGTTAAAGCTATGGCAAATGGGGGAGGGACTTTTCTGTTATTGTGTTTGTCCTCAAATAATTAATAATCAGACTTTTTAAACATCATGAGAATATGAACATTTTAATTGGGCATTTTAAAAATAAAAGATGTGCATCCATACTAAACTAGAGTTCAAATAACATTTTAGGCATATTTATAGATCTAATAATATCTACAAATTGTTGTGGTAAAATTGCAGTGCCGACTGGAACAAATCTTCAGTGGAATCACAAAACTCAGTTCACGTACAATAAAAATTATTATTAAAAATAATTTCATACATCACTCAAGACTTTAAGTTTGGTGTTGGATTCTGAACTTTGGCTAGTACTGTCCTTTTTATTCTTGACTGGTTTTACATATTCCTCATACTGGACATATTGCTGGTTGTTTGGTTGTGCTGAGTGTTTGTCTAGGTCAACCTCAACAAGAGTATAAGAGCTTTCTTCTGCCTTTGTTGCTTTATTATTCAAAGCCATCCTTAATCAGATCACCTTGACATATGAAAAAGGCTTTGAGTAATACATGCACTCTACTTTCAAATCTCAAAATCATATTATTAGTGTAATCAATACATTGTTTCTGATCTAGTAAAAATAGTAACTGCAATCATGCTTTATGATTATCAGGAATCATTTCAATGGGAAAATAACTGCTCACAGTTGCAGACTCTTCATGATTACTTGAATCTCATTTTGACTGGATAAAATGTGATTATTAGACAATTTGTGTGTGACAATCCTTCACTCACCTACTTTATACTGTTGAAAATTGATGATTTACCTATACTTATACCCTCATGATCTTGTATATCATATTGAACACATTATGCTATCTTTATCTTGCAGTTCTATCATGGCTTAACTTCATTTTAATAGACGAGGTAAACATGATCTCATCCATTAATGTGAATTTGTTCTTTCTCTTTGGACTTAATCATATTTATAATAGCAGTGTTTCAGAAACGCCTTTTATATCTGTTCCGTATGGCTGTATTCCAACTGAATACCATTGTGGTCTAAGAATATTAAAAGATATGCAGTTTCATTGATTTTCTTTTTGGAAGGATTTACAAAAAAATTGATAGGAGGGGATTGAACACATGAAAGGAATAACATGATTTTCAGTGTTTTATAGTTGATTCTCTAGAAATGAAATAACTTTTATTTGCAAAATGCAATTAGGGATCAGTGATCTGAAGAACTAATTACCAAGATCAATGCTGATGGTGTTCTAGAACTTTGTTTTTTAGCAGTCTCAGAGGGTTTATGACATGCGATATTTTCTTTTTTTGCTACCTAAAATATCAGTACTCTCATTAGAAAAGTTTATAAAACTCAAATATCATCCAGTAATTTCAGAGTTGTCAAATGCATTATAAAGCTGAAATTTATTTCAATTACAATTCTTTTCCCACATGTTAAAGCTATTTTAACCTTTAGCAGCATACAATTATTACAGAATAGATCATTTTTAATGATTCATTATGTATGAGGTCATTTGACAATGCAATTAGCTTTGTGATGAAAATTTCTATTCTTTTGATCATTCTGTACCTATAATGAATGAGGAGAGTTTTACATCTAATTTCCTGAAATTAGAAGATTAAAGATAGAAACAGACTCTTGTATTTCTTGTATTTAAATGAGACACAGAATGACTAGATTGCATTAGTCCTTTAGCTGTGCAGGCTGGAATAGTAGAGCTTTGGAATGTTGCTCCTTTATTCATTATTCATGCAACAGATCCATTGGTGCTCTTGTCAGTTACCATTATCACCAAAATTCTCAAAGAATGCTTGCCACTGTTTTCTACAGATTAAAGAATAGGTCTTGCAAGTCCTCAGGAATGGCATGCTTCACTCTATTGCATACATGACTAAAAAATGAAGTCCAAAAAGTTAGGATAGACGTTATGAAACTGTGTAAATATGTAAATGAAAATTGTATTGGTTATGCTTCATTTTTTCCCTTTTTGTCTTCTTTATACCTTTTTCTTTTGTGTTCACTGTTTACCAAATGATTATTATAGTTCTGGATAAGACATACTGTGTTCCATATTCCAAACTTTTTCTTACATAATATTCCTGAAAACATTTTGTTTTATGTTCAAAATGAGTTCAGACAAAATTTATTTTGAATACAGAGGAACCTTTAGAGTGAATTAAATTTATATAGGTTCTTATTCTGAAACTAGTTCTAGGAATTTTAAGGACTGAAATATGCTGAGTCTTATGTCTTTGTGACTTAAATAAATATGCCAAGTGCACGTGCTGAAGTTAGATTATCACAAGAATGTGTTTTCATATTGGACTCAGAAATGATTTATCCTTTAAAATATTATACCTAGGTAGGTTTGTGAAATGCTTAATTATCAAGTTGTTCAATTTATGACTCAATACCCTCAAACTGAAAGAGACATCTTTAATGAGCGTGGTAAAATTTAAAAAAGAAGCCATATGTAGATCAATCTCTGCTAGTTCAAGGCCAGTGAGCATGTTGATATAGAAAGGTCTGGTCAGTGAAGGATACAATATGAGATCCTGTCTAAAAAATGTGGAAGGAAATAAAGGACAGTTGAAGGGAGGCAGAAATGGAGACAGAGAGAGTGTGAGGACAGAGGGAGGGAGAGGGTGAGAAAAGAGAGAGAGCTATGCTTTTTTTATGTGAAATATTTTGTTCTTGTTTTATGACAGCTATTTAAGCCTCTTTTAAATAGTAATGATGAGCACTGAATGTAGGCCCTTCCACATACTGAAACAAGAACTCTACTACTGAATCACATCCCGAAGCTCTTAACATTATCATATTGAGAAATACTTCTGGAAATAAGATCTCTAAAACATACGCATATTTAATGGCATGAAATAGTAACCCATTTGGAAGAACATGAATATGCAAATATGCATCAAACAACTTCTAATTCTAATTTTTAATAAGTAGATACTTTCATCCACCTAGAAATATATTTATAAACATAGCACATGTACAAAGACCAGGATAGGCTTTTGCCCAAAATTTAAACCAGTTCACTATCGCTAGCTATTATATCTTGGCAACTTCAAAATTATGATGTCTCCTGTTAAAAAATAAAAATGATGACATAAACTTTCAGCAAATTATTTTTTTCTAAAAGAAATGCTCTGTAATGCATAATAAATGCTAGCCCTTAATGTGCTCCCCATCACTCGCTTATTCACATATTGCTATAATGAAACACTTAGTTGTTTCAGATTACCATATGTGGGTTTTCAGCTACGTATTCCTCTTTACCTACAGCTGGAACAGGTTTTGAGTATCCTTGAAATGTGCTTTGTAAAATAAAAACAAAAAGGCAAACCATGACAAATAAAGGCAGTCCCAGGTGTCATTAGGATGAGATCTCTAATTATTAAGGAAAGGTCTTTTCTTTGTTCCTGGGAAGTTTTCAGAGTCTAGGATTTGTATTCTGGCAAACAATGTGATGAGCTGAAGGCATTAAAAGCACACCTATCCTAATAGAGAGAGCATAGTGATTTGAGAGCCAAGCTACTGACCTTCTTGTCACTTACTATGTTAGATGTGTCCTACTGACTCAGTTATGAAAGGGGTTAAGAGGACATGTTCCAAGTGAATTCCTTGCTTAGCTGAAATAGCAGAAGGTCTGATAAAACATCTGATAAAGAGCCCTAGGCTATCTCTACTGCTTTGCCCCAAGAAAGTTTTAGCCAGGACAATACGTGGATGTCTGCCTTGAACATTAGCTCAATGGACTAACTTCTCATTTCTGTTCCATTTATCTATCATTGAAGATAGTGTTAACAACACTGGAATAATTGAGATTTTGCATAGTGTAGTTGACAGGTCCAAGATCCTGTGAATAGTATCAGCATTATTTAGATGTCTGATGTTACTTGAATAAACCACTTCTACAGATGTGATGCTGAACACTAAGGGAATGGAAGTCTCATTATGCACATTCGGTTAGAAATAAATACATGTGAGTTTGAGGAGGAAGAAATTCCATGTCCTAGAAATTTGTTAATTTACACATTGCAGACTACAAACATAGACTGGAGATGAAAATGCGTCCTGCAGATTTCTGCATGTAAGTGCAAATAAGGCAAGAGCTACTAGTTCTGTCATGTAAGAGGATGAAACATGAGGCATTCAGCTCTTCATTGCATAAGGAATAAAAAAATGTATAATTTTTGTTCTGATACTAACTTTAACACTCTCTCATCCCCATCACTGTAAAACCAACAGAAATGTAATTTGTGAAGTCATTGCATTCCTTATTTTCAATTCAATTTCATGACCAAAACATTGAGAATAGGTCCATTTTTTTAAAATCTCTCAATGTGTGCTTGTTTATTCAAAGAACACACTCTTTGAGAGTTGAGAATACTTTTTCTTTGTGACAAGATATAGGAGGTTTCTGATGCTTCTGAAAGTTGGGATACTCAATATTTGTAGTAAAAGTGTTCATTAAAATAAGAGAGATATAGTGCCAGTGTTCTTGACAATTACTTCAATTTGATATTAGATGAAGAAAAATTATGGGGAGAAATCTGGAAAATTCTTGTTTTGTTTACTAGTTCTTCTTTATTCATTTATTCAATTACGTGATCAATTCTGCTGAGAGTTTACCATGTGCAAAAGTACTAAAGGCTGATGATATAGGAGTGAACTAACAAGATTCATTGCATTCTGTTTGAAGACACAGATGTTAAATGTCCCATTGCAAATTAAATGGTTTCAATCACTAGGCATGCCGTAAAAGAGAACCACAGACTACATAATGTGAGAGTATCTGAGAAGGCCCCACTTTTAAGTGTTTGGGGTAGAATTATGATGGGTACAAAGAGGAAGACAAGACTGGGGAAGGAGGGGAGCAGTGCTCTCTGGGTAGGTAAGCCAGGCACCATGTGAAGGGCTTCTCCTTAGGAAGAGGGGCCATTTTTCCAGCTATGCAGGAAGTGATGTGAACCAGGAGGCTGGAGACTGTGGGCGTGGTCCTAAGAATGCTGTACAGCTGTATAAATAGACTGGAAACTTTCATCTCCAGTTTGTATAAAGGGTAACCAGTGCATACTTCTAACCTGACCAGAAACAAACAGAATTAAAGATGGAAAGTGTCGGGCTCAGCTTTCCAAAGGTCTCCAGATGTGAAAATTTTTCTCTTGTAGGTTAGTGTGGAAGGTGGGAATATTCTTCTTAAACCTCAGAAACTATTTAGGGAAAACTTGTTTCTATAAGCTAAGAGTCTCCAGTCTTCCCTCCTGCATAGTTGTTAAATAAGGAAATAAAGAAACAGACAGCATTTTTTCATGAAAAGAATCTTCTAACAATTGCCAGAGATTGTTGAATCACAAATAATGAAAAAATAATGAAATCACTAAAGAATGCTTTATATTATGTTGAGAGAGGTTTTTTTTTTTTTTTTTTTTTTTTGTATCTATTCTCAACATTTTCATCAAACCACTAATGGCCAAATTGCAGAGAACAATGGATGGTGAGTTGCACAACTACAGTTAATTTGTCTGTAATACAACCCATACACACAAGGCTCACTGAATATTGTGGAATTGTAAATTCCAATGGGCCTGGACATTTGCTGTAACTAGTATCCTTCACATAGGACAGAAGAGTTGCAGCTATGAAATGTCAGCAATAGTGCTGCCTGAAGAAGGCCTGAAAAATGACACTACCAACTCATATGCCAACACGGATGATGGAGACCTCACAAGGCCTTACCCCTAAATGAATAGTTACAGACAATTAATGGTGACCAAGAAGGGAGAATCAACACTCCAGTGACAAACCCCGACTATACACACACAGAGTAAATTATTCAGTTCCAAACACTCAACCCTAAACTCATATACATATGCACACAACACTAAATGAGTTAAGCAGCTTGCGTTTATAAGTTTATAATGTATGCATGTATAATTATGTGTATGTAAGAATAATAAATAAATAAAAATGGAGAACTTTTTCATAATGAAGTCTTGAGTTTTAAAATAAATCTCCCAAATTGTGCTTCTTACATCAAAAGGAGGAGTTAAAGTATTCCAAATAGGCACAGAGAATACTACAGAACAGAAGAAGAAATATAAACCTAGGAGTTGTGTTGTGTGTTTGTTAAGGGACCTGAATTGAAATCAGTGTTTCTCAACCTATGGGCCACGCCCCTTCTGTGAGTCAAATAACATTTTTCACAGGGGTCACCTAAGACCGTTGTAAAACACAGATATTTACATTGTGGTTCATAACAGTAGCAAAACTACAGTTATGAAATTGTAACAAAAATAATTTTGTGGTTGTATGTCCCCACAACAAGAGGAATGAGATTAAATGTTAGCAGCATTAGGAAGATTGAGAACCACTGCTGTGCATCTCTGACTTACTAACTTTAAAATATACCCCTAGGTCCCTTTGACCACCCCAGCCATGGTATGAACTCCCTCCAATGATAAGAATCTCAAATCTAATCAGAAATGAGCTGGCTAACCCATAAAAGTCATTCCTAGATTGCATCCGTAATAACCTCATGCCTTGCAAGTTTGGACTGTGACACAGGCCTAAATCTGGGCAAGATTATTGCTGACTATTGCTGACTCTGCCCCAACAACTATTTACATAGCGGCTTATGGCCCTGTAAAGGTTTTAACCAAGCAACTAGGAGGAAAGTTCCAGCTTTGGGCCAGTATGGTTTTGTTGTAATCTAAAATCAAAGTGTAACATCGCTTCAGCATTAGAATCTTACCATCCATCAATCCTGGCCTTGTACTTTGGGCAAAGTTATTCAACCTTTCCAATTGAGAATAACTGTTTGGTGATAAATAGTGCGGTCATACCTGACTATCGAGCAGTCTTGAATGGAGGAGTGAGGACTAAGAAATAATACATATGAAAAATATAGATGTAATGATATCAAAGAAAAAGGCAGAGACACAGAATGGCCTGGGAGGACTCTGGGACAATACCATAATCACCCTGAATTTATTTCTCAGGGCGTTTTGATACCCAAAACAAGGAGGGCAAAAGACCTCCTCCTTTCAAGGACACTATGGTTCAAGGTACAAACAAATGTAAAGAATCCTTTAGTATTAAAGACATCTGGTAACCAAGCACCAACATTTGGCAACAATTCTGTTACCCTGTCTTGAAGAATAAGACACCTGATAACCATGTCTTTGGCCATTCATCCTGATATCCAGCCTAAAAGAGCAAGGACAAGCTAGAACCCTTTGACCTTGAGTCAAGATGGAATCAAGGTACAAAGTGGAGTCCTTTGTGGGTTCCCACAAGGTAGACATATATTTTAAAATGATTAAATAATTAATTGAATCAATGGATAAAATAATTAATAAAATTGTTTAATGTATTCCTGGAACAAACAATTATAAACCTTTACTCTTTAATTTCATTTTTTAAAAAAATCTTGAACCTGTCATCTCACTTGTCTGTTAAAAAACAAACATCTTATAATCACTGATCTAGAGAAAAGTATAATTCCTTTAACCAAGGCTATGATTAACTTATCACACATGATTATACTTACAATGTGAATATAATAGATTCAGACATTGTTCTTTGCCCAACAATACCATAAATAAATAAATAAATAAATAAATAAATAAATAAATAAATAAAACAATTGATCTTCATTTTAGTAACAGCAAAATACACACAGCCATGTTCATATATATTCTCTGTGGATGTGTATCACTTTCTAGCTTTTGCAATACCCAATATAATCACACTGTCTTTTTGTCTTTATTGAAAATACCAGAGAATGACAAAACATAGGAAGTAAAGAGATGCTAATACATCTTTAAAGAGTAAATTTTGATCAATACCTTTGTCTGCTAGTTGATATAATTAGACAATTACAAACCATGCTCTCAGGCATATCCATATGTCTGAATCATTGATAACAGGATCTTGACCCTTTATGAGAATACACTTTGTTCTGGCAAGCAGATATTTTCTTCCTTTAATTTTAATTTTAATGCATATTGTATTTGCATCCTTTCTAACTCCTATGTCCTCACTTGACTTTGCAAATCCATGACTATATACACACATACATGCACACACACACACACACACACACACACACATTTCTGAGATCATTAGTGTTGCACATTCATATAAATGTTTAGGGCAGACCAATTGAGATTGGATAAACTATCAATGGGTCTCATCCATAAGAAGACCATTCCTTCCTCTCTCTGAATTAATTGTCTATAATGCTTTATCTAGGGATAGAACCTTGCAAAACTTTCCCATCCACATTGGCTTGTCAACAATGATAAATTGTGCTGGTCTTATTTAGATAACTATATGCTATATTATAGACTATAGACTATATTGTTGCAATTTCATGTATAAATCTTCTCTGTCATATACATAAGACACTATCTCACAGCTGATGTTCTGGTCTTCTGCCTCTTACCATTTCCCAATCACGATGCTTTTTCATTCCTTGAGTCTTAGGTGCAGGGGTTGTTGTAGATGTATCAGGTGGAATTAACCACCCACAGTAAGCTACTTTCTATATTTTTTATCAGTTATAGACTACTGGAGAGGTCTCTGCTTGCTTCAAAAGTAAATATATTGGGTGAGGATTGAAAGCTACATACATCTGTGTGTATAAGAATAAGTAATTAGAATACAGTTAGAAATTGTACTGCTTTAGGAACATGGTAGCAGTAAGTGCTCTTCTAGGACCAATGGCTGGTGAAGTGACTAAGTTTGAGGCATGAATTTCCTCCTATTAAGCAGATCTTATGTCAAATAAAATGGCTCTTTCTTAACCCAAGATAGAAGTACCATTAACAGACCCTTGGGGAAATTTTGCTGTACTGGTCATTATTGTAATTTTTAGGCTTTACACCTGGGCAGGAATTCTGATTGCTTTTCTCCCTTAGAAGCTTGCATAGTACTTTTGGACAGTTCATGCTTAATTCTTTAAAGGTCTGTATGCAATGTTTATGGTATTCAGCAAAAAGTTTTTATCTTCAAGCTCAGGGAAGCGACCAAAGTTAATGGCAATAGCCTTTATTGTTTTTGAAGTCTCTTGTTCCCCCTCAGTCAATAAACTAAATGCATTTAGTTTATTGACCCATGCCGTTACTGGATTGTGTTGTTGTTACTGTATTGTGTTGTTGTTGTTGTTGTTGTTGATTGTCTATGGCTGTTGGGGAAACACAGAACTGCAGCAAACAAATTCTTTTACTAGCTCTGACCTACGTCATTGTTGCGTGGTTGGCTCGTAGAATCATTGAAGGGAAACATTTGTAAGATCGACACCAAAACTGCTCCCCCTTACAATTGAAACAAAATGGCAGCTAGTGAAAGTAAGCTCTGTGATTTTCATAATTTATAGGTTGTTTTTACATTACAAACAAAATCTATTGTCAAAGGCAGTGAGACATTGCTACTTATTAAAGGCTAGAGCTATGATTCAGTGATTAAGAGTGTTCTTCCAGAGGACCAAGGTTTGATTCCTAGATCTAATTTGGTGGCTTACAACCTTCTGTTACTATAGTTTCATGGGCTCTGATATCTTCTTCTGGCTTCCACCAGTACTGCATGTACATGATTCATACTTATACATGCAGGCAAAACACCCCATGTGCATAAATTGAAACAATAAAATAAAAGCTTATTTGAAGTTCGATCTTTTATATATCTGTCTTCAAAAGACATATACATCTTATATTTGTACTCACCTTGCCCTTCTGTCTTATGTACAAACTTTCCCATATATCTTTTGGTACCAGGTTACTTTCTGCTAAAATGTTATCTGCTAAAATGTGCTGTTAAAATACACATAATTACTACAGTCTGATTTCTTAGAGAAATTTCTTCTAACTTCTCCAAATTCAATGAAGCCAATAACTCAAGGTTTCATTGGTAGGTAGTGTAACTTCCCTAAATCAACCCTCCCTTCCTAAATAGACAGTATAACCAATTATAGTTCTCTAAATTCTTAGTCATTCTTAAAAGACATCTTGTTTACTTTGAGGATTATACATTGAAAGATCATACTTTGTAAATATCTAATTGATTTTCATGTCAGTAATTGTCCATTCTTTTTTTATTTCTTACTTGTATTTTTTATTGAAGAATGTATTTCCATAATTTATTTCTTCACTGAAGAATCAAAATGACTGACAAAGACATGATTCAATAAATGGTTATTTTGTAAGAGGGTAACAGGCCTCTTGCAACAAATAATAGAATAACTATACAAACGAATATAAAAATTTAGAACTTCAACTTACAAACTCTAATCAATACTTAGAATGACTGGCTTCATACTCCAAAAATCATTTGAAAGTGAAGATCATCCTGAAATCTGGCAACTGCACATCATTTCTTGTTTATATTATTTTTCTTTCAATACCTGTTGCTAACTCTCACACAAACTAGGAAGAAAAAGAAAATAGCTATTGTATTTGCATACTGTCCAACTATGTGACTAGAAAATGATGTTTATAAAACCATAAAAGAGATTTCCCCCATTTTTCATATTTAAAGTGCATGAGGTCAGTAAAATCACAAGTAAACATGGAGCTTGTTCTTTTGAGAGCAGCATCTTGGGGTTTAGTCTACCAAATCATACTACATATGCAAATGTTGTCTGAATGCAATTGAGCTGCATGCTAAGCAGTACAGAAATCTCAAGGGTCAAAGATTTGAAAATGTCTGCAGCATGGAAATCATACGGGTAAATGTTTGATGTACAGATGGGCGTACTAAAATAGGTCATGGTGGATAGATTCATCTATTTTATTCAAGGCCTTATTTGGAATTGTATATTAGGATTTTTTTTTGTATGTGTGACTTCAGTTTTACTCCTACGATGAATTCCAATTCTTTCAGAGTCAATATTAGTCCAAAATACAGAGTATGTTTACTATGTGGATGGTGGGGGATTTATAGAATTCCCTAGGAACACTGTAAAAAACTTAATTTTAACAAAGAGTAAAACTATCCACACTCCCCTGCACTAGTTTCTTTCTTTCTGATTAAATGTGCGCCTGCATTCTAAGGTGCCTGCCATAATTAAATTTCTCTGAGGTAATATTATATTTATTGTTCTGCTTTCAGAATATGGTTTGGTTCACTCCTACACATGGTTTGAATTATTTTAAGTTTGAATTCTGACTTAATAAGTCTTTTCACTAAAGTATATTTCCATTTATAAAATATAACAAAGTAAAGAAAGGCCAACACATTTAGGCATATATTTTGAAACTTAATATTAAATACTTTTAAGGTACATGTAATATAGTATCTTCAATAAGTTTATTCAAAAAGAAAAATAGAAAGCCAACAACATTAAAGTGTCAAATGTGTTGATTATAGAAATAATCGGTTTAGTCATTCACCAAGTATTTTGTGAGGACTGCACATGTTATGGTAGGGATATAATAATGAATAAAGTGAATTTGATTTTTGCTCTTGAGAAATAGGAGTCTAACCATTGAGTTATTACAATGAAAGAAAAAGGAAATGTGAAAGATAAGTTACAGGCTAAAGCAAAAGGCAGATTTTTAGCTCATAGATGCTTTTGTGTAAAATGATAAAACCATAGAAAATCTTCTCTGCATTTAATTTAGTGTCATGAAACTCTTTCTAAGTTACTTCTTCAGACAACATTATTCCATAAGCATGCCTTCACCAAGCATTCACCAAACTTGCACCTTGCCTTTTGGTTCTAATGATTAAAAAGATGATTTAAAAGGTATTTCTTGATCTCTCATCCAATTAAGTGCTGGAATTCCAAATACATTTGAATTCACAGTTTAAACATGCCCTATCTGCCATAACAGTTATCTTATTCAGAACTATTTAAAATAACAATAAAAATATCCCTTTAGGAGACAATGCTGACTTATTAAGTATAGGAAGGTATTTGACAAAATCAAGTTCATAAAATTTATGTGTGGGTTTTTAGGGGATTTGAAAAGGCTTTATTGATTATAAATATTAAAATAAGAGTATATTCAAAATTGTGAATGAAAGTTCATTTTAATCTATAAGTGTTGGCAGCAGTAAGTATGCTGCCTTAATTTTAAATGCCTTTTTTTGTCCTGTCCCAGTTAATTTGTTTGTGTGAAAAATGTGCAGTTGGGTTCCGGAGGGTGCTGGGAATCAGTTCCCCTGTGGTTTTTCATGTTTGGAAAACAGTGTCTGGCTTGCCTATGGGTACAGGGTAACCATTCCTTGACTCCTGCTGTTAGAGGGGTATATAAGCCCATGTTGGTACGAATAAAGAGAGCTGCTTCCCTGAGGAAGTGCTGTTTAACCTCAGCGTCCCTCACCAGGTTTCGTGCTCCAGCTGCGAGGGCCGGGCAAGTGGAGGTTCCACGGCTGACCTGCCACGACCCGCACTGCCTGGGATGGAGAACTGGCGAGGGACGTAGAGGTTAAGCAACACTCAGGACACACAGTGGTTCGCCATTCAAGGAGAGCCCTTTATTGACTATCCATCCGCCTTATATACCCTGCTACTTCCTACTCTCCATGGGGTCAGGGTACAGTCCTCACGTTCCCATCCACGTCCCAGCAGCTCAGCCAAACCGAAAGACCGTAAGCAGAGAGCTGTTTCTTGAAACAATGTTCCAGCAATAGCTATATTGTATATATCCTGTGACTCACTGACCACAGGAAAAGAGGAAGGACAAAAGGACACCTTAGGGCAACTTAGGGCAAGCAAACAGTCTGTGTACAAGGCCTGTTCAGCGTCTGCTGCCAACATATAAGTTCTTTGTGTGCTATCAGAACTTTTGAAATTGTTCATAGACTATATCTTATCAATTACATTTCCCATGCATTTTCTCATAAACATATATTATTAAATATGAATGGACTTAAACCAATCCATTCACACCTGACCCCAATACTACAACTGTATTCTTTCTCTCTCTACAGTTTTCTATATTACATGTTGCTTTTGAAGCAATTTTATGTTTGGTATAAGATATGTCATTATAACAATATGTAAAATCTTACTTCAAGAGAAAAACGTAGATAGTATCAGAAATTTCATTGTGCTTTTAATGATATTATTTTCTCAGAAACTTAGAAAACAACTATCTATCTCTGAAGGCTCTCTTCTCCTCATCTGCAAATGGCAATTGTTTTTGGTCTGTCCTTGTTCATTTGTTGTACAGAAATATATCCTATGGTCTCTGGCTTTGTTAGCACACTCTAATGTTATTAATCTAATGAAAGCACTAACTGGTTAACTTCTTGGTACAGCACCATAGTATTCTGAATTGAAACTGTATTTGGACTTGCAGCTGATAATAAAAATCCCAGGCTCTCAAACACCTGGTAGTGAGTATTTTTCTAGACCATGTCGGGCAAGGAGGATCCTCGAATATTTCAATCAAGACATTGGCAAGCTTTAAAGAAACAAGCCTTTCGCCGGGCTGTGGTGGCGCACGCCTTTAATCCCAGCACTCGGGAGGCAGAGCCAGGCAGATCACTGTGAGTTCGAGGCCAGCCTGGGCTACCAAGTGAGCTCCAGGAAAGGCGCAAAACTACGCAGAGAAACCCTGTCTCGAAAAACCAAAAAAAAAAAAAAAAAAAAAAAAAAAAAAAAAAAAAAGAAAAAAGAAAGAAACAAGCCTTTCTGAAAACTTTAACCAATATTTACAATTGCTCCCCATCATTTAGTTCATGTGGACAATTTCTTTCCACTTACTCATGCTATTTGCAGTATATGGGGATTAACAGACATTAACTGATTTAGGAAAGTAAAGCAGTTTGTACCTCCAAACCTTCCACTGCGAAGCAGTTTATGTTACATCCCCGAACTTTGACAGTATCGTGATATTTGCTTCAGAAATTTTTCAGCTCTAGATTATGGCTGTACTCAAAAGTTTCTTTGTGTAATTAAAAGGTAATGTTCTTACAAATGTCAGTGACCTGGGATTCTGCTTCGCAGCTTCTGGCTTCCTTCTTTGCTCAGCTCACCAATGTGTGATATGCTTAGATGCCATTGCTATGTGTGGCATTACAGAATCTATAAGCAAAGTTACTTTTCAAAGAAATACACAAAACATCAAGAAGGATTTTTTTTTAGTTAATAGCTCCCATACCCTCCATTCATTTTACTGAATATTAATTAATCAAGCATGTGTTAAACACAGGAATGCGGAATAGAGAGCATTTACTGAAGTTGTATTTCAATAAGAAAACATAACAGATTATATAAATAAAATAATTAAGATAAACAATAATAAACAAGTGAAAGATTGTGATTTATGTTTGGCAAAGTTAAATCATTCAGAAAAATAATTGGAAAAGATACTTAAGCGCACGCCTTTAATCCCAGCACTGGGGAGGCAGAGGCAGGCAGATCTCTGAGTTCGAGGCCAGCCTGGTCTACAAAGCGAGTTCCAGGAAAGGCACAAAGCTACACAGAGAAATCCTCTCTCGAAAAACCAAAAGAAAAAAAAAAGACTTTGATTATAATGAAATACCAAATTTTTAAAGATAGAGGCAAAGGCATGGGTAGTGAGGTTTTACTCAGTAGCCTCTGTTAGGAGCGCGTACATCTGAACTCCACTAATTAGAATCCGTTAGTGGAAAGTGAGCTATTGGAGCAGGGAAGAGGAAGGTAGTAGAGAAGGTTATCAAAGGCTAGAAGGAACCTCAGAGCACACACAGCAAGCAATGGAGTTCACGAGGAAGAAAGAAAGACAACGCTACTTAATAAAACAACCCTGTTTAAAGGGATTTTTCCTCAAAGGGTGCTTTTGTGTTTGCTGATAGGAAAACTCGAGGCTTTTAATGGCAACTGTATGATTTGAGTTCTCCCTTTCTTATGGCTGTGGGGACTTAGCCCTTCCATTTAAATGTTTATATATTAGTAATAATGAATTATACCAAAAGACACACAGGAAAGCCTGAACAAATTAAAGGTGCAAAATAGTTTAACAGTTCTTAAGTTTAATATATATTTTTTTCATACTTTCTTAATTAGGCCTAGTCACTTAGAAATATTTACAGAATCCTCCAGAAATTGCTAAGTCGTGCTGATACTATGATTTATGCGTTGCCTCTTGGCTTCTTAGAAAGAGTAAAGAATCACTCTGCTGTATTATCAGGTTGAGTTTTAGGTTGGTGCCATCCATCAAATTCATTAAGTGACACTTTATAATATGCAACAAGGTCCCATATTCTTTGTGTGTAAAAATCGATGACCCTGTCAATTGGCAGCCACGGAAAATCAGCCTCAGCTCCAGCTCTCTGACTGAGCGGTCTGTTTGTGTAAGCACTGCTCTGTGAAGCAAGAAAAAGGAAGCCTGAACACAGCCAGACTTAGAGTTTGCCTAGTCTACCACACAACTCTTTCTCTGCATTTAAATAATGTTCAGTATTCCTAATAACTTTTCAGATGCTTAATAGTATTGGTAATTGTAACTGTAAACACACTGTCAAAGCTCATTTGTAATATGATATGAAAGGTGTAACATCACATTATTCTGAAATTTTAGTTAATTGCTTTTGTCTAATCTTATACATTAATTGCTAATTATATTCATGTATATTTATAGCTGGAGCTACTCTCTTCACATCCTTTTTCATATTTTTGTCTGAAGTGGCAATCAATTTCCTACCTTATTCCAATTACATATTATTTGAATGAGACTGAGTTTTCTTGATAAAAAAGGAAAATAAGGTATTCACACTTTGAAGATGCAAAGTGTTTAATATGATACAACACGATTTAGTTAAAACATTAATGTTCTCTTTGCTCAACATTGTTGTCATGAACAGAAGCAATAGAATTTGATATGCATTATACAAGATACTGAATTATGTGTTTTGAATTCTTGAGGAAGCAGACTTTTGTTACATGAGAAGCAGCAATATTTCACAGTTGGAAAAATATGAAAAATGCAATTCCTGAAACCATTCTTGTTTGTTTTTAATTTATTATATTATTTCTTTAGAAATTTTGTACAACATATTTTCATCTTATCTACTCCCCCACTCCTCACAGATTTACCCCATAGTCCATACATACACACTTTGTGTCTTTTTCCTTCTTTAAAATCTTTCAATGCAATTTTTGCTGTCTATATAGCCTTCTGCTGGAAGTATCTTATCAGGGACAATGTGCTTAAAGAAATCTGCCTCGTTCAAGCCTCTATCGATGGCCAGCAGCTCCTCAGCTTGGAGTGGCAATTCATGCCTCTTCCACAGTGATCTGTCAATCACCCTTAAGTGCATAAAGAACTTTCTCTGAAGATTTACTAACTTATGAGTATAGCTATAAGTGATCACAGGATGGTCTAATATGGTGTCAGTTAAGCAGAACAATAGCAGCACGTTCTCTCCAAGTGTTTATGACCTGTCTAGCCACAGATCATAGTGTCAGGTATGGGTTTCATCTTGTGGAGCATGCCTTAAGTCCAAACAGAAAACTGTTGGTTACTCTCCTCAGGTCCTCCTACCATTTCACCAGCAGGTATATGTAGCTAGCCAGGTTATCATTACAGCTTGCATAGACCACAGATGTGTGAGATTGATGATGACTTTTGACCTGCAGTAGTTTGCACAGCACTACCCCCAACAATCTAGCCAACTTTGATGACACTTCCTATTCACTACCAGCTTGATTCCTCCATGTTCTAAAACTCAAGTCTGTGGTATCTTCATCAATAAGGCCTTACTGTCAAGTTCTGGAGGGCTACCAAGAACATAGGCAACAGCCTCTAATATTTGGGTTTTTAAGAGACTTCTGTGGCCAACAATTCCAAAAGAGATAAACCATTTCTGGCACTGGGATTTTTCTTGGTTAGCTGGTGGCATTAAGTAAGAGTATTGCTGCCCCACTACAGGATAGTTCCAACATACTTGTGTGTGTGTGTGTGTGTGTGTGTGTGTGTGTGTGTGTAGGTGCGCGCATGGTGTCTTTTTAATTATTATAATTCATGATTTCCATATTGAATGCACATCTCATGCTTTTGTTTTGTTTTGGTTTTTTTTGAGACAGGGTTTTTCTGTGTAGTTTTGGTGCCTGTCCTGGATCTCACTCTGTAGACCAGGCTGGCCTCGAACTCACAGAGTTCCACCTACCTCTGCCTCCCAAGTACTGGGATTAAAGGCATGTGCCACCACTACCCAGCATCTGCCACCACTGCCTGGTGTACACCTCATGCTTAAATGAGCGTGGATATATGAATTACCTATGTACAGTGTATTTCTGGAGACAGTAGATTTTTACAAATTTCCAAGGTTTAATAGAGTGAAAGGTGCCATGTTCTCACATGAGAAGTTCTGATGGACTACTCTAACTCATAGATATGGAACTAGTCTAAATACTTCAGGATTTAATTACATGGACTCCTCCCAATTATATAAGATGCTTACACTCATGCATTTATGTACCTAGGATTTATTAGTCTTGTCATATAGAACAGTATCAATCCTTAGCATAGAGTGAACCAAAATAAACGGATCTCACATGATTATCTTACCTAATGATGTTGGTATGCATTCATTTTTACATTATGTGACATAGAATCAAACTTCCAGTATACAATAAGAATTCTAATTTTTGATATGGAACAGTTCTTGATTCCGCTGGTCAAGATACTAAATATAAAAAAGGACTCATGTTCCCTAAGAATGTTCATCACTTAAAAGGCACTTAGGACATGTTCGTTACACTAGCTTCATAGAGACATTTAAATTGGTAAGAGTGCTTGCTACCAAGCTGGATGAGGAACTGAGATCAATCCCTTAGGCCCATAGAGTGAAAAAGAGAGAACTGACCCTCATATATTATCCTCTGATCCTCACATGAGTGTAATGGTATGCACATTAGCATGTGTTTGCATTCATGGGTGCACACAGACATGCACACACTTACACAGCTATACACATAAAAAATGGAATACATCTAATTTAAATGTGAAGATATGGAATTTGTCTTCTTGAGTTTCTGGGTTAGCTTTTGTTTGTCATATTTTTATTTTTTTAAATATTTTTATTTTATAATTATTTTAATTTTACATATCAGCCACATATTCCCCTGTCCTCCCTCCTCCTATCTCCCCAGCCTTCCCCTCCATGCCCCCCCATTCCCATCTCCTCCAAGGCAAGGTCTCCCTTGGGGAGTCAGCCCAACCTGATGGATTCAGTTGAGGCAGGTCCAGTCCCCTCCACCCTGCACCAAGGCTGAGCAAAGTGTCTCAGCATAGGCCTTAGGTTCCAAAAAGCCAGCTCATGCACCAAGGACCAGTCCCAGCCCCACTGCCTGAGGGCCTCCCAAACAGTTCAAGCTAGTCAACTGTCTCACTTATCCAGAGGCCTGATCCAGTTCCATGGGGGCTCCTCAGCTATTGGTTCACAGTTCATGTAATATTTTTAAACATATATTTACTTATATGATAGTGCATTGTGGACATTTTTCTTTAGCAATTAAATCTTTTCAGTGTAGATCTACAAATTAGAAAAAAGATATGTAATATTTTGTCTTTGTTTCCGACATATTTTGCTTCACGTGATGGTCTCCACTTTTATCTATTTTCTAAAAAAAAAAAAAAAAAAAAAAAAAAGTTTTGTTTTGTTAACAGATTAGAAATATTGTATATATAAAATGTGGTTTTGCTCAACAATTTCTCTTTTAATAATTTATCAAATTGAAATTCATATGTGACTCTGAGTTCTCATCAATAGGGTCTTCTCAGTGGTAACATCCCCAAGAGTTACTATTTAAAGTTTATGATGTGTAACACTCAGCATATAACAGTGTTGTGAACACAACTATTTCTAGCAGAACAATTCATCATATGCAAGTAAAGCGTCTTACCCATCACTGATATGTCCCCAGTTTACAGTGTGTTTAATTGGATTTTAGTCAGTCTGTTGCTGGATAATTTTTGCGTATTTCCTTTTCAGTTTTTTTTTTTTTTCATGGCTGAGTGTGGGAGTACTTTGTATGCTTTATGCACTAAAATACTCGATATTTGGTTGGCAAATATTTTCTTCCTTACAGGGTACTACACAAAGCCAATATTTTTAAGCTCAGTGTGAAACAACTTACTGATTTTTCTTTTGTGTGGTATGCTTTGGTGTTAAGCTTAAGAACATGTTTGATAGCTTTAGGATCCTTAGAATTTACACCATTTTTTTTTGGCCCAGAAATGTCATAAATTTAGATTTTCCTATATCCAGGAACACTGTTTTGATATTCTTCTCTCCCCATTGTCTTTGAGTATCCAAACACTCAACACTAGTTATTGCAATGTTATTTACTTCCTTAGTATGCTTCTGTATACTTGCAAAATCAGATTAGTGTGTCTTAGTATGTATACATTGGTTAAGTCAATGATTTTGGTCATATTTCACTGGTCCATGCCTGTTTATTTGCCAATACTATAATGTTTAGTATTTTATTATAGAACAAAAATAATGTCCAGTAGGGCAATGACTCTCACTTCATACACCTTGGAAATATTATTATTATTTTTAAGACAGGGTTTCTTTGGGTATTTTTGGTGCCTGTCTTGGATCTCGCTCTGTAGACCAGGCTGGTCTTGAACTCACAGAGATCTGCCTGCCTCTGCCTCCAGAGTGCTGGGATTAAAGGCATGTGCCATCATCACCCAGCCTTGGAAATATTATTACAGGTAAGGATTGTGATTGCTATTTCAAAGACTGGCTTTCCATATATATTTTAGAAAGCATGTGCCTATGTCTAAAAAACCTCAGCAGAGATTTGATGAAAATTTTATTAAACCAGTGAATATATTTAGAGATAAATATTTACGACTGAATGAAAAACTGTAAGAAGGAAAGGAAAGTGCATGACTGCTCCTAGGTATGGTGGAGAAGAATATCTATTATGGATAAAAGGGCAAGCATAGGCAGAGGGAGGGACAGGGATTATCTGTGAGTGTCCAGAGTGAACATGACCTGACTGAGCATGGCCATGTGGGGGGAGGAGGAGGAGTGGAAGGGGGCGCAGAGAAAGGGAACCGGGTACAACAGTCAGGAGGCCAAAGGTACAAAAGGGGCCAGGTAATTAAGGTGTCTGGATTATGCAGGCAAGAGCCTCTAGGGAAGAGCAGCCCAGCCCCTGGGGTGGAGAGTTCAGGGTAGAGGGTGGGGTATGCCAACCATACCCTGTAACAGGTAGAGGCTGAGGGATGCTAGGAGAACATGGAAGGTAGGTCTGCTTTGATATGTTAAATAGACACCTCAGCCTTTGGTTCTGAGTTGAAACCTAACAACCATGTAGCATTATTAACATCCCTGGGGAGGTGGTGGGCTCTTGTCACGTGTCCTACTATTCTTTCCTTCACTTGGTTTGACTTTCTAGAGTTTCTAACATACACATTATGTATTTTGACTAGGTCTTACCACAAACATTCTCAAATATCCTCTTCATTCTCCGTATTTCATCTCCTTAGTTTCTCAATTCAGGTTTCACTTATCTTTATACATTTGTTTTCTTTATACTTTCCCCTCCCTATTCTTGTTTATAATCCACATATTCTTGTTTCATTTTTATTTTTATTTTTTTGGATCCTGTTCAACAAGTATTATATTTAAGTTTTGCCTAAAACATACTGAGACTTTTTTTTAAAAATACTTGATTTTTTTGCAAAATGTTTAATTAGTTTCTCTCAATTCTATCTTTCGAGGGGAGTATAAAATTCTCTCTGAAAAATAAATTTCAATTTTCTTTTGATATGCTGTGCTTGGGGAACATGAAGGAAAAGAGAAAGAATGGTTATAAGAGCTGGCATTTTTGGAGAAGGGCTGAGGAAAGCTATGCTCAGGGCAATGAACTGTCACAGCAATCGGGATCTAGCAACATTGTGAATAAGTGTACTTGGTTTGCACAGCAATAAGGCAAATAATAGCCAGGCTAGGTTGGGTCATACAACAAAGCCAAACTGTGAATCTGGGAAAGATACAAGTAGTTTCCAGATAGGATTGATAAGGGTGAGAAAGTGTAAAAAAAAAAAGTGGCAGGAGAAATAATTTGAATACATTATAGGTATTCATGACATTGTCAAAGACCTAACTTAACCTTTAAAGAGTTTAATTATTTCAACATTCAAATCTCCGTGCATTTGGTTCTAGAGATTGTTAGCTACTACGCAACTTTTAGACGATCATTTCTCAGACAATGTCCAACCCTAGCAACTTTGGGGGTGAACTTACTCTTCTAATTCTGGGACAACTGAAAGGACAGTAAATAGTGAATGAATTAGATGCAGAATTTTTCAGTTGTGTCAACTAAATTTTATGTACTACTACATGTAGGATAATTGTGTTCTAGCAAAAAATCATTATGTAGTAGACCATTTGAGAGTTCTGTTAATTTTAAATAGTCCATCGGGTTATCTTTTTGAGGTCAATATATTTTTACTGATGTCATGACATTTTGTGTATACATAGTGATGTAAAGCAAAAGTATCATTTCATAGTTGTTTTGTTCTGTTGTTTTATTTTTTTCCCATTTCTTTCTCTCCCTTCTCTTGTGCTCTTATTTTTTTTTTCACTAGGTATCCTGTAGCCCAGGCTGGCCTAGAACTCACAGTGTAGCAATGAATGCTTGTAACTGTTGACCCTCCTGTTTCCACCTCCAAAGTCCTGGGATTAGGGCCTGCACCAAGCAGGGCTTATGAAGGGGTCACTGGTGGGATTTTGAGAATACTAGTAATGCACTCTACCAATAGAGCTAAGTCCCCAGCCTTCACTTTATACATATAGAGGACAGAATGCCAAATGATGTTTCGCTACGCTGAAATGATCTTTTTCACAGTTGGATTATATGTTATTAGGACAGTTTGTATCTCTGATGTTTCCAGCTTTCAATCAATGGAATCCCTTTCATATTCCAAGCCAGGAACGGTGTCTCAAGTGGAATGGTCTTCTCAAGTGCCATAGGCATTGAGTCCTTGATGCCCCTTTGAATCCTATGGACTCTGTTTAATAGACTGCACATATAGAAAGAATCCAGGATATCTTGACGTGTACTGATTAGCAATCTTGCTTCACCTCTACCAGGATTTCTGAAATAGTTGCAGATCCCTTGTATTACACCACAGGCATATTTTGGATACTGTTATTCTGTCTGTCAAGCATTATTTAATTTTTTTATTTTATTAAAAATATTTTTTTCATCCAATATATTCCGATTACAGTTTCCCCTCCCCCAACTCCTCTGAGAATCTCTTCATCTCCACCTCCCCTGCCATCCAAATCCACATCCTTTCTGTCTCTTCTTAGGGGGAGAAGCCGACATCTAAAGAATAATAATAAAATAAAATAAGAAACAAACAATAATAGAACAAAATGAGCAGAAAAAGAAGAAGAGCCAAAAAAGCAAAGAAACATATCTAAATGCAGAGACAAAAGGCTTTGTTAGTATATACAGGAATTCCATAAAAACACAAAGCCTGAGGCCATAATATACATGCAAAGGACCTGTAAAGGAAAATAAAAAATGAGACAGAAACCTCCAAAATGCCACAAAATTACTTTTGTGTTGGCCATCTACTGCTAAGCATGTGGTTGCCCTTAGGAGCAGTTTATATCCCCAGTGAGATTCCCCTGGAGAAAAAAAAAATCATTTGTGAGTGGTTATCCATTGGAGATAATTCTGGGTTCTATCTGGGGGGGCATGTGTCTCCTACTATTTTCAGCACTGGGAAGCCATATGGTGCAGATCTGTCCTATCACATCTTTCCTTCCCTGTATATATATATATTTTTTTTTTTTTATATATATATACACACACACACACACTCACACACACACATTTAGAATTCAAGAACAGGGGTTGAAGGTAGTGGCTTAGCAGCTTATTAGCTCTTGCAGTGAACTCAGCTTTAGTTCATAACACCCAAATGGTGACATACACTATTAGAACTCCAGTTCAAGGAGGTTAATGACCTTTTCTGGTCTCCATAGTCACTATACACACACATGATGCACACTCAAACATGCAAGCAAAACACTCATACACATAAAATAAGTATAAGTCAATATTTAAAAGACATATTCAAGAATATAAATGTTAGCACAGTTGCTTAAATGTTAAAGTTTTAATATTTCCCATAGGACAGTAAATCTAAGAAGGGCAACTGGACATTCAGTACACATTTCATAAACTTCCACGGAACTTTCAGGTTTATTCCACTCTTAGAAGCATAAAACATTTACCTCCAAATGCATGCTCACATTTTAATCAGGAATAGGAGGTAAGGGGATATGACAAAATCAGGCTATTTAATTCATTGCAGCTCTCCTTCATGAAGTTTGCATATATTTGCTTGGCAGTTATCAGTGCTCATGGATATTCAAGTGATAAAGATGCCCGGATGGAGAGTTTACTGATTTTGTTAGACACTATTTACCAAAAGAAAATGTAGGCATTTATTTTACAGAAAGATGAGATCGTGAGTAGGCAAATAGGAATACTTGTTTCTTAATTTATTTATATGCATGGCAAAATCTCACAGATGGCTTTGGGGACACATAATATGCAATAATGTAATATGCTTATGAAACAGGTTTGACTATATACACAAAGAAATATGCTCCAAGTCTTCTGATTTTTATTTGTTATACCATGTGTATTGCACCAAAGATTTTATTGAGTAGCAATTATTCTCTAAAGATGTGCCTCATATCTTCTGCTCCAATGATTCCCAAAATAGTAGTGTGCTTGAGAATCACTTGGGAAGTTAATTGAAATTTGAAGTTCTCTGTTTCCACCATAGATTCTTACTCAAAAGGTCTCAGAGGGGTCTGCATTTTAACAAGAAGCCCAACTATTTCTGAAGCAGGTGGTCGACAACATCACTTCAGTGCTGAGCAGAAGGCCCCAGTGAGCACACCTGCATGCAATTTAACATGCATTGATTGAGGACATGATACAGCATCTCTACTAGACACTGTGGAATTTTATAAAAATGAAGACCTGGACTCTCCTGCTTAGGAGCTATCCATGAAGTGGAATACAGACCCCCTACCACTACTCTGTTTAAGAACATCCTAGAGAAGAGTTAATAGCAGAGCAGGGCCACTCTTGTCTTAGCACCTGTCACTATTAACACTTACATACCTTCTATTTGAGTAATTATTGCTTTATGACTGGAACATAAACACCATGGTTGCATATATGTTTTGCTTTGTTTATCATTGAAGCTCCTTAAATAGCAAAATGCTTTGCAGTTACTAAGAATGAAATATAAAACTATAGAAAAACATTGTGTTCTGTGTCTTCAAAATGAAAGGGAAATAAATTCTTGGGAACATCAAAACCACAAAAACATGCCCTCCCCCCCCCCCCAAAAAAAAAAACATGCAAGTAGTTATCAGTTCTTGTTCTGGAAGGCTTAAGAATCTGAAAAGAAGAAAAGAAATGTTGAATCTGAGATAAAATGTTTGAAAGTGTGGATAACATCAATGTGCTTGGCCAAAACGGGTGCAAACAATAATATAGTCTCTGGTGATGATTATTTAAAAGTACCTTCCTTTATATTGCTATTATTCAGGACTTGTAGCAGTCATTTTCAGGAGAGACAGTTTCACAACAGATTCCGTAGTGTTTTGGAATGTGGAAGGGGGGGATATCATACACCATATCATCCTAAACAAAGAACAGGCAACTAATGACTTCTGAGAGAGGGAGAATTACATTTCCCAGGGATGAGCCCCTTATTAGTTGTCCAATATAAAGTTGTCATTTCTGAAATTATAAATGTACAAACAACCAAAAGGGACTCAGAAAGGTCGTATTTTTATATTTTTGAATATGTGTGTGTAACAATAGTAATTAATCGAAGGACACCATCAATTTTAGAGTGGGAGGGTCTCAGAAAGAGCTAGAGAAAGAAGACCTGGTAGGGGCTAAAGGGAAGAAAGGGAAGTGGGGAAAAGAGTTTCCATGCTGTGTGTTTTTTTTGTTTGTTTGTTTTGTTTTTTTGTCTTGCTATAAAAGAAAATCAAGTATGACACATGATAAGGTTAAATGGTAACATTTATTACTGATCTTTATTTAAAGATAAGAATATTTACATTTTATACATGTAAAAATGCTGTTTATGAGTTCATTTTCTCTATCTAAAATCTTGCACAGTGTGGTGGTGTCTAAATACTTTGAAGCCCTTTCAAGTGCACATGCCTACTCAGACTCCAAAGTTGGGAGAGTGGTTTTTGTTGAAGAATCCATACTCATCAACCAATCATCAGCCAAACATTCTTTTGCAGTTTTAAAACATGGTGTGGGGCTTTCTGCTCTGTGATGCAAGCCCAATGACCTGAGCCTAACACCCAGAAACCATGTAAAGATGGAAGGAGTAACTGACACCACACAGTTGTTGACAAAATTCTTTGTCTATGCATGGTCCACGTGCCCTTGATCTCTCTCTCTCTCTCTCTCTCTCCTCTATCTTTATCTCTCAAACACACTTCTACAATACAGACAGACATACGATTACAGCAATAATAATTATAATAGTAAATAAAATAAAATGCATGTAGAAACTTAAAAGACAATGCTGTTAATATAGTAGCCATTAATGCTTCTGGCCTAATAAGATACTGAGTAGCATGTGGTTATAATGTAACTAAGATATTGATGATTTTTATCTAACACAAAAGTCAATTAATATGAAATATTTTCCATGTTTCCTTGAAAATCAAATAGTTGATTGATATATAATAGAAACTGTATGTCTTTTATCACAAAAATTATATATCTTTCAAATATGTCTCTTGGGTTTTCTTTCTTCTTTTTCTCCTATCTCTTCTTTCACAAAAAGACAAATTGAAAGATCAGAGTCATACTAAAGATAGTGAAAAATGATGAGAGAAAAGAGACCTATAATCTAATAAAGAAAATTAACGACACATAATATATATGGTAATATATATGGCTAAGAGAGATGTTGACAGATGTGCTAACATGAATACTATGTATAAATGCTTGTGATGGTAAGATATAAAAAAGAAAGATTTATTTTAGCTGGATAAGAGCTTATAACAAAAAAAATCTGATGTTTTACAGAGATAAAAATTTGCATACCATGAAAAATGTTTCTGTCTGTCACTTAGAGCAATTAGATAGAGTCTTCTTTCCTGTAGGTGTGAGCACTATAGATGACCAAAACCTGACAGGATATACCCTTAGGTATCATACAGGTAGAAAAGCCATTTTATAATGCCCTTGTTCCTGATCTGAATAGGACATCTTAATAACGTGAAAAACCTTAATGATCCATGAAATAGGAAATCTTATTCCAATAAGTAGATTATTCCATAAGCTCTGCAAGGACCTGTGGTTGAGGCTCTAACTCACATTAGCTTCCTAGATAAAATACTTTTAAGTGAAATATTTTCTCAAACCAAAATATCCTTTCATAACCTTCTTTGATGAGAAAGATTATAGTGATACTTTTTTATATAAACAAGCAAAGATTTTAAAAATCCTTTTATTTCAATTCAGAGTTCTATATATCTATCATCTATTTCTGTATACATAGTTCCTTTGCTTTTTTCAGGTTCAATAAAAGCAGGCTGTGATGCTAGCAGAATGCAACTTTAATGATCTCCACAGAATATTGCATGAATAAAATGTTAAATGTTTCTGATAAAAACCAATGTTCACCATATTATTTTAGTTGATTTCCATGTACACATACTTACAAATAATGCTCTCTCTGTCTCTGTCTCTCTGTCTCTCTCTCTCTCTCTCTCTCCCTCTCTCTCTGACACACACACATGTACCTATGCACAAGTACTTTCATATACTTACCATGTCAGTTTCTTTTACACTCATCCTCATTTCTATAATATGTTTTATGTTGCATATAGTAAACCAAACACAAATGACAAATATATAGATAACACATGACAAGTACTTGAAAGATTCAAAAATATTTCACAATGATGTGTAAGTTAAAATAATATGCAATTCAAGTGTAAATACTTAGTTTCTTTCTGTGACTAAAATTAAATAAATGAGAAAAATCAAAATATAACCAGCAATGTAAATAGTAAAAATTGGAGAACCTGATGCTTATTTCAAGTGAGATGCTATAGACTCGTGAGCATGATTTCTTTTACAATATGTGAAAGAAAAAGTCAGAGAATCATTCACACTTGTCAACTCTTTGAAAAACTAATGGAAATCATGTAAGAATTGACAGGAGAATGGGAGTCAAACATAGGTTATATATGAACATTTTCTTGCATTCAACAAGTTTCTTGGGTCTACACAATCAAAAATGTGCCTTATATAATAATTTGTCTGTTTGAAAGAAGTTTCAAAAGTATTTAAATAAATATCCCTATCAAGATTATAATTAGTGATGACCATAGAAGGATATGCATGTGCCCATCATGTGCCATAGGAAGGGCATGGAAGTTCAACCCTATGAGAGTAGTGGATCACCTAAATTAGTCTGATGATCCTAAAATCCTGTTGATCTTACCAGAGTAATGATACTTACTTACATGTGTCTTAATAACTAAATCTTGCTTCAATATCAGAACTTTAGGGGTGTTTATTACTTTAGCAATTGTGCTTCATGTAGCACCAGAAGGCGCTGTAGCTGAAGAAATAGATGGCTTCAATCTGTTCTAATGCTCAGAGGGTTCAGCTCCAAATATTTGGTCATTTGCCACTTACCAATCCAATGCTCATGTGTCCCTTTGGCAGAGTGTCTTTAGACTTTAATTAGGCAATTACATATCCAGTGTGGTCTGCCTTCTGCTCATCCTGAGTTCCCAGACAGAAATAATCATAGTGTTTTTAACCATCCTCCTTCATTTTCTTTTTCATTTTGGAGTACTTAAAATCAATAGAATTAATCTACTCAACCAGTGCCTTCGTAGTCACATTCTTTAACATCTATGAAGTCCAACGTGGCTCTTGTTGATACCATAATTTGGAATTGCTGTGCTGTTTTTATTTTTCCCAAAATACTCTCATTATGTGTATTTTTCATTTACTTTTAAAATTATACTAACCCCCTTGTAGTTCTAATTTTTGAGTACATCAATTTTTTTCTTTAAAGATTTAATAATTTATATATTTTAGTCATTAGTAATAAATCTTAACCTAGCACCATGCTTTACCCTAGCAGAAAAATATATTTAGAATTTCAAGGCATAAGTCAGAATATATATACACCAACACACACACACACACACACACACACACACACATACATATATCTCCTGGGGCATCATCTTTGATCAAAGTAATAAAGCACTGTGTTTATCAAAATATCTCAACATTTGAATTCCTCAACGTTGTTAATTAACTTTGTTTGTCTTCAAAGCACATACAATGACTTATACTTTTCATTGGCTCATGTTTGGCTTTTTGAACACAGAAGTGAACAAACACCTACTCACTGCAGATAGCAAACGAATGGCAAATCAGTTTAATAATTCCACCAAAGTCACTTTTGACACACCTGTGAATCTAGCGGGCTTACATTACAGGACCATGGGTGACTCAGATGCCACTCCAGCACTGTAAAGTCCAACTCAGCCTGGGTGATGAGTCACTAACACAACAACCCTAGAGCTCACCACAGCACAGGCAGGCTGCTTGACAGGTCAGAACCTCCTCTGCCCAGCAAGTGTTCACGACTTACGTAACCTTGTGACTCATCATCAAAGTTTCAACATCCTGGGACTTCTGCATTTAGCTTACTCCTGAGTTTCCTGAGACTCCCTCTTCTCTCCAGGAGCAGATGTTTCAGTTTGAGGAAATTGCTCCCCAACACCTGACAATCGTAACTGTGCCAGAAATCATTTGCGACTTTGTGTATGACTTAATGTTATGCTCTGAATGAATACATATGTAGACACCCATACACATAGGCTGGGACTGGGAGGATTAGTGTGGTATGATTATTAGTTTCAATTCCATATTATACTTTGATTCCTCTGTGCAAAGGCTTAGGGATGGGACTCTCATTCAAAGGATTATCATACACCTTGAAAAAATGAACAGAAGCTACATTCATGAACATTTTGTGACAAATACTTTTATGAAAAGAATATGTTAAAAATTAAAGATTCATATCAGGTAAGGATATAAAGGAAATAAATGTCAATCACCAAATACATTATATATTGATAAAAGCATCTATATTATCTGATAAATTGCCACTGCTGAAGTATATTTGTTTCTTTTGTTTTTTTTCAATAAAGTGATACAGTTCTTTCTGGAATCACTGTTTGTAAGATTTCAAGCATTCTTTCCTTTGATTAAACGTGATGTATTTTCTAAGCCTTCACATTGAAAAATTCAGAAATAAATTTCAAGCTCGCAGGTAATTATGAGAAACCAGTAACTTCTTTTTCCATTCTCATTTAGCTTCTGATTTGAAAGAAAAATATTAATAGGATTATCATGTATCTTGTCTTAAGCAGACCATTTGGGGTATGAAATGATTACAAAACTTAGATAAAATAAGATATGCAGCCTTTAACTGTGGCAAGGATGTCATAATATAAAATTTCTTGAGATTTTAACTTTTAAGTTTTGTTATGTTAATACTTTTATATGTTAACAAATATTTATCAACAAGCAAAAATATTCTAAATACATATTCTTACATTTAGTTCTTTAAGATTTTAATGAATATATGGTAACTTTTATGGAGATATTTGGAGATATGAACAGCAATTTTTCCCGTTTGGATTTATAATGTATATTTTAGCATTTATAAAATGATATAATTATTCAATCATTATAGAGAAAATTTGTTTCTTCAGCAAGGCCCCTTAATTCCCTTAGACTAAAAGAGAATTTCTATTGATATAAGAGGATAAAATATTTATTATAGGTATATAATTTTAAGTACAATTTAATTATTTTGAATAGTACTTAAATAAATACAATAACAAAATACAAGGTTAAAGTATATATGCCCATATCTACACATAGGTATACATAATTAAAATTAGAATAAATGTTTACAAAAACATATCCTAAGACAAAATATTAAATAACTTTTGCTCCAGTGTTCACAGTGTTTGTGTGTATGTAAATCAAAATTATAGAAATTAAAAAGAAATCTTTCTATCTGTAGAACCCTGAAGTAGGTTTTTAAATAATACTCTATATTTAAATCAGTGAGTGAAAGTTTTTAAAATTACCTCTCCATGGCATTAATAAAATAAAGATTTGTTGCAAAGCACTTTAATGTTTTACTACATATCTTTAAGAAAAATCTTTGTCATGAATAAAGAGGAGACCATGGAAAATATATATGATTCCCAGTTAATTTAAGCAATATCCTAAATATTTACATTTCAAGATAATCCATCACTAAATGACTACATATGGAATTTTTTTCCATGATTGCAATGAATTACATGTTATAACATGAGAAATTATGTAAGCCACTTTCTATTTCATTATTAAGGGTATGTTTCTGCTGTCAAGCTAGACTCATTTGTTGAAGTGGAGTGCCACCACTTATTACATCTAATGATGTCTCCTTAAGAATGAAATTACTCACAAGGGAAAGTTGGAAGAAGATCAATGAACTTGTATTAGTGTACAGCACCAATTAATGAATATGTGTGACAGTGTGAATTGAAATTTATTAAGCATGTATACTTACAGTTAGTTTTCTAGGTTTTAATAGGATAAGGAAGCCAAATATTGAAGATATAAACTCTAGCAATTTGATGTGAGCACTTGATAACTTATGCTTAGAATCAGTATTTAAGAAAGTTACAAATATATGTGACATTACATAAGATAGCTAGGTTAAACTTGAATAGGAAACAGTCTCTTTAGAAGTATTTCTTCTGTATTTACCAAGGATATCATAGGCTTCAAATTGAAGTAGAAATATGAATTTTGTATTTGAAACAGTTTTGTTCAGAACAGTTTATTGCAGTATTCAAATACATCTAAGACATATTGTTTCTACTAAAATAAATTAATAGAAAGATATTTATTATATTTATTATATCATCACTTAATTATAATTATGAAACAGAATGCATAGCATGTCACTAATAAATATTTTCTTTAAAATGTAGCAGCTTCATTTTAAGTAGTTTCCATGACAATTCTTCCAAAGTAAAAATGAAATGTTAGACAAGCAGGTTTTGGATCCCTTGAGTGGGGTGCAACAAGAACAAAAGGAAAATATCACATAGATGCCCTCACTCTCAATGTGTGTGCTATATTGTCTAATACTTGGACAGTTACATATTGACACTATTCTCTTAATTGGAAATATTACTTTCTTTTTAGAACATATTACACTATTTTAAGATTGTGTATTGATAATACAGTCGC
Organism: Peromyscus leucopus; assembly: GCF_004664715.2. NCBI lineage: Eukaryota > Metazoa > Chordata > Mammalia > Rodentia > Cricetidae > Peromyscus > Peromyscus leucopus. The sequence continues at coordinate 35,178,585 of NC_051077.1, read as the reverse complement.
TAAAGAAGTGATTTCGGAATTGTACCCTCCACTCATGTTGCCTGCACTCTGCTTTTCTCTCTGTTGGATTTTCATTCTGAATAGGTAAGCTAGAGGCTTTATAATTATAGTATTAGATTTGGTGCTGCCATGGCCAAGTGTCGGTATGAGGTCAATAGGGTCCTGTTTCTATGACTATGTGGGGATGATGAGGATTCCATGTCTGATCCAATTCCTGAGAACAAATAACTAATTATTCAAAGTGTACCCTGGCTACTAATCTGATGAAGTTTAGCAATGTCATTAACACAGTTTTCTTTAGTGATTGTATTATCAATACACAATCTTAAAATAGTGTAATATGTTCTAACAAAAAGTAGTGTTTCCAATTAAGAAAGTATGTCAATATGTAATTGTCTAAGTATTAGAAAATATAGAACACATATTGATAGTGAGGACATCTATGTGATATTTTCCTTTTGTTCTTGTCTCAATTATTTTAATAGAATATTTTATAATTCTTTGAGAATTAATTTCATACATGCATACAATGTATAGATGTATTTCAATCACTGCCACTTCCTGGCCTTCTCCTCTCACACTGCCCTCTACCCACACCCCACTGCCAACTTCCTGTCCTTTTTTTTAATGTAAGTAACTGTTTAAATCAGTCAGTGTTGACAGTTGTTAAAGTATAAATCCCTAGAAGCCAACAATGTCAATGGATCTTCTGTCTCCCTTCTATACCTGCCAACAATGTCAACAGATACTCTGCACAGGTAGGTTTTTGTAGGCCTCCAACAATTCTGGAATGTTGACTGGCTTGATCCTATACAGGTCTTTTACTGACAACCACAGACACTGTGAGTACAAGAGAGAAACATTCTTTTCATTTCTAGGAAACATTGTTTAATGTCAGCTTGTAGCCAGAGTTTTCCTGCCTGGGACAAATCTGTCACCCGCCAGTCCCACAGCCGCTCAGACCCAACCAAGTAAACATAGACACTTATATTGCTTACAAACTGTACGGCCGTGGCAGGCTTCTTGCTAACTGTTCTTACTGCTTAAATTAATCCATTTCCATAAATCTATACCTTGCCACCTGGCTCATGGCTTGCCAGCAGCTTCACATGCTGCTTGTCATGGCAGTGCTGGCAGTGTCTCCCTGACTCAGCCTTCCACTTCCCAGAATTCTCTTCTCTCCTTGTCCCAGCTATACTTCCTGCCAGGCCACTGGCCAATCAGTGTTTTATTTATACAGAATGATTTCCACAGCATCAGCTCTCTCTAAGAACTCTAGTTGCCATAGGATTTCAGGCATTCTTCCTCAATAGTCTCTTAGCCTTGGCTCATGAGGCTGTGATATGTACATAATACATACATACATACTCCATTTATGACAGCACTCTACAGACACTTGTTTTTGCACTTTTACCAGTTGTAAGTCTCAGTATTAACCCTCCTTGACTGCACTGACAGTTCTCTGATGAGGAGTGAGAGGAACTAATCTATGGAATAAAGATACATATTTAGAAGTCAGTTTGATACCATCTTCATGTAGAAAAAAAATAGCAGTAAGTTCAACACAAGGACCTAGGAGTTTCTCAGCTATGGGTTCTTAGCCACATTCACTGTATTAGGCATGTTTTTCTTCTATGTATTAGGCTTTAAATCTAACTAGAAAGTTTCTGGTTATCTCCATAACACTCATGCCAAAAGTCCATTCACGGGTATTTCCTGTCAGGATGTTTGTTACTTTAGCTTCCAGGATTCATACCTGACTAATAATATTAATAACTGTTCTTCCTGAGCAACATGAACAGCACCTTATGGCACTATAAAAGCCAATTAGCAGGGGAAAAGTTTCCTGGTCAATAAAGTTTCACTCCTCCAGGTTCAATGATCAAAGTGTATGGAGTCTTTAGCAATAAGATCTGACTTTCAAGTTGGTATTGCTTTTGCTACCCACTAGAACTTGGCCATTCATATCCTTATTAGACCAGTCAGGTGTTTTACACAGGCAGAGTGGCACAGTTTCAGAGTTAAACAAATGCAACATAATAAAAGTAACACATCTTTAAATATTCTACTACACTAAACAATACATTTGTTTACTCATTTATTCATCTATTCATTTATTCATTCATTTATTTTGGCAAATAATTGAGCACAGGCCAGGCTTGGTGGTGTACACTTTAATACCAGCTCTCTGGCAACAGAAGTATGCATACTTCTACCAGTGTGAAGCCAGGTTGCTTTGAGTTCCAGGACAGCCTGGGCTACAGAGGCATCCAGTCTTAAAGAAAGAAACAAACACTGAATTAGACAAATGCATATTTTATGGAATCTTTCCATGAAAGACTAAATAGCTGACCTACCATTATGGTGATGTCTATCCATCTGGTTTCACTACAGTCATAGAAAATTGATATACTTTGCTGAGCCCAAAAATTGGTTTCAGTATTTGTGACTAACTTCAGCTTAAATGTTCTGACATTTTGGTATAAAGTGACTTTTAAATTTTCAACTTCGCTATAAATATCCAGAAGAAAGGGAGATGATCTTTGAAACCCTTCCGTTTTCACCCTTTTTCACTTCTTAGATTGTTGCTTGAATCTGAAATGTCCACTTCAAATTCATCTGTTTGGACACTTGCTCTCTGGTTGGTGGCACTGACCTGTGAGATTGTAAACTTTTTAAAAAGTAGGTGCAAACCCTTTGGAGGAAAATATCCTGGCCACTAAATCTGCCCACTCCCTCCTTTCTGAGTGTGATAAAAATGGGAGATAACCTCAGCTGTCATCTCTCTCTATTACAGAGCTCTTCCATTAGGCATCGTACACCATGATTGACTCTAGTCCTTCAGATACCACGAGCCAAAATAAATCTCTTCTTCCTTACATTGTCACAGAAATGTAAGAAATACACTGAGTGGGAAAGTCGTGTCCCTTAGTGTGTTCCCCAAACATCCCTACATACTACATAAAACACAGTAAGACTGTCAACTAAGAGGGCCTCCAGTTTATCTTCACAGTCCTTAGATCTTCACAAACTGCCTAACAAATCGGGAGAGCTGCAACAAAACACTGAGGAGTAAATAAGTTGACATCATTCTACATCTCTGTTCAAATTCTTTAAGGTCCACATTGTGTTATTCTGTTAAGTGTTATATTCTTTGTACCCTATTACTTGATAAAGAAAATAGCATATTTTAGAAATCAATTTATAAAATCTAGGCTTTCTGTTTTACTCCATTGCTGCTGTAACATGTCCTCTTTAAAATAGATTGCATCACAAATGCCAGCAGAGTATTTACCTCCTAGAATGGTCAGGAAGGCTGTGGAGCAGATAGATTTTGTTTCATGAGAGATACTCAATATGAGGTCTGGTTGGGAAACAAATAACTTTTATCTATTTAATCCTGGATGTGTATACACCATGGTATAGATTTATAGGATATTGTATATATATTTGCTTAATTTATTCCTCTTTATTCACTAGTTGGTAATATAGACAAAAAATAAAATATAGAAAAATTCTACAAAGAAACTGTGTTCTCTTCACTCTACTTTTATCCTTAAGTTTGTTATAAGAAAAATGGACATATAAAGTTTATTGTTATGTAAATAATTTTTATATGTAGTTTTGAGAGATGGACAAAAAAACTATTACATGCATAATAGAGTCAAAATTAAGGTTTAGGAATAAAATTAAACATTCCCTGAAAACACTTTGGAATCTGTATGTAAAGCTTTAGAATATATTAAAATTAGTTTATGTGGCCAAGTTTAAATGCTATTAGGTAAGTCACTCATTTACAGCAATTAAAGATTTAGCAGGGAGTACTGCTTCAACATTTTTATTAATCATCTAATTTTAAAATCTAAATTATGTAGATAATTTATATAGTCTTACATTTGAATATGAGGAGCAAGGAAAGTTAGTTCACAGAAATGATTAAATGTGTCCTTTTAGGTGTTTTAATATTTATATTTTGAGAACTGATGATAAAGAAGTGGAAAAAAAAAGCTGCTTTTTAAAGTTACACATAGTTAAGTCATATATTCCAGAAAGTATAATCTTAACATCCATGGGGGAGTATCCTGCTTAAGTTGCACATGTACAATTCAAAGTGGAGTTAATATCAACCAATATGCACTGGCATGCACCACACACACACACACACACACACACACACACACACACACACACACACACCAAGTATATATGGGTTGTGCTGTTTAAACCTCAGAGAGTTATTTTTGAATTATGGTCATGATCTTACACAGTTCCCATCACACTCTCTGATTCATGCTCTACCTAAGCTAAGGGAATAAACTGAATGAAGCTGTACCTGACTGAAGAGTTCAAAGTATTCAGTCCTAGGGATGACCCATCTTTCTGCAACCTGGAGCATACACTCTCTTGTTCTATGGTAGAAGACATTATGAACTAATAGCTGTATAAATCTGGACAAAATGCAAAACAAGAAGGAAGGAAGGGAGGGAGGGAGAGAGGAAGGGAGGGAGAGGAAAGGAAGAAGGAATAGAAAGGGACAGCTGGAGGGAGGGAAGGAGGAAAGAAAATGCTCAAAGGAAAATTAACAGAACATTTAAGAAAATTCGTTGATTACAGATGTCAATATGCAAGTATTAAACAAGATGTATAGTAAAAATATTTTTAAAAAATTAGAAGCTTTTATCTACAAAAAAAACAAAAATGACAAAATGTGGCAGGCGGGGAGAGCCAAGGAAACTGATCAGAAATTGTGCCATTGTATCAGTCACCAAGGAACTTTTTTTTCAAACCAACTGCAATTCTAACCATAATGGTAGATTGAAAAGGGGAATGTGAAATCACAAATGTAACCTGAGAGTGACTGCCAGCCTGAGGTTTTATCTTTTCATATCTAAATTATAAATTATAATTGAACTTAATGATTGATTGAGTTTGAACAGGCAATATTAGTGAACAAAGATGCTATTGTTCTGATTAAAGATTTTAAAACATGTCAGCATGTTGTAGAGATTCACATTAAATGTCAAACATCACCTCCCGATCCCAGAAAATGAGGCGGAAGTACAATTGATACAGTAAGTTTGATTTTGAATTAATCTTTTTATTGTTAAATGTGTGTTTTCCCTGTGGGTATCCATCTGAGATGCTTAAAGGCATGCTTAAATAGTATGGGGGTCAAGACAGGGGTACTGTATCTTAATATTTAAATTTTGCTCGTTCCAATGTATTATTTCTCAAATTTGTTTTTGCTACAATCTCCCTTTTGTTAAATATCCCCCATGGGAAACACATTGGGGAATATTGCTTCAAAGGAGATTCAGAATGAAAACTAAGCTTCTGTCCAGAGTGTCAGTAAATTATATGATGACAAGGAGAATAAAAAAAAATGTAAGGAGGGAATTATCATTGCTACCCTTCTGATTTCAGTTCACTAAGATAAAATAAATAAATGTTATGCCTGAGAACTTTAGTTTTATCTAACACACTATAGCTAGTCTAACTTACTTATCTGAGAAAATTTTAATGAGACTCACATAAAATTACTATGGGAACACAATTTCACAGAAAATAATAGTGATATATTACTTGGCTCTGATAACCTCCCAGGATGACAGGACACAAACAGGATATTTCTTCATGGAGAAAGTTCTTAATGATAACCTTTGACTTAGTAATAATGTCTGTCACTTAGAAATATCCTATCATATTTTGCAGCTATTTATAAGTAAGAATAATATTATTTTTATTTCCCTAAGAAAATGGAACCCTTTCATATTTTTGTGTAAACAATCATGATAATAATTGTAAATATGACACCTCACATAAGTTTTCATAATTAATTCCTGTACTTTTATGTAGGACCAAAAATGACAAAGGCAAGTGTTAGTTTATCTTAACTAGATTTTAAGTTTTTGTTTGGTAGTATTCACTCTCTCAATATATATTGAATCTTAGTACACATATGGAAATACATAATTATATGTACTTTTATGGACGTAGAAATCAATGACAATTTATTAAACTACATTTACATTATTTTGATTGTGTCATCAGCAAAGTGTTCTGCCTTCAAACTAAAGCATAATCTCAATACACAAAAATGAAGTCATTTTCTTTATTCAGAGAATATAAATTAGGTACTGAGTTTGGCTTGGAGAAAGCAGTTGTGAAGCTTAAATATTATTAACAGTCAACAGCTGTGTGAGTCACTGTTCTGTCCCTGGAACAAAAACCTGAGAGGATTAACTTACAGGAAGGAATGGTTTCTATTAGATGATGACAGTTTCGATATTTGCAGTCCATCACTGCTTGTCCCCATCGCCTTAGTCCTGTGACAGTGCAGAATGTCCTACCGAGATTCTGTGACAGGGAAAGTCCTTAACCTTTTTTTTTTTTTTCTTTTCTGAAAACAGAAGAATGGAAGGGGATGTGGTCCTGTAACCCTATTCATGGGGGATATTCCACTAACCTAACTTTCTCGAGTCAACCACATTACCTGAGTACCACAGGCTCCATATCAAGCCTTTAAGATAAAGGCTTTTGGGAGTCACCTACCTATTCAGACCATATTACCAGCAACTACCGAAAGTAACATAAGGTGCCACTCGGATTACATTACTTGACATGAGGCAAAGTCCCTTTACTAACTAAGGTGCACATGTGTGTGAGTGAGTTGGCATAAGGCTAGCTGCTCTGAGGAGTAAGGCCCAAACAAAAGCCTTTGTTGTTCAGGTAATAATCCAATGTCAGTACTTCGACTGATAGATGCCCTTTCTGGAGGTTAGTTCCAGTCTGTAGCATCAGCGTGGCAATGACTCTCTCTCTCACCCTAAGACCTAGGACTCTACTCTGTGGTGGTTTGAACGAGAATTCCACTGTTGGCACATGTGTTTGAATATTTTTCCCCGGTACCTGCACTGTTTGGAAGGATTTGAGTGTATGGCCTCATTGGGAGAGGTGTGTCATTAGGGGCTGGTTTTGAGCTTTCAAAAGTCCATGCCATTCTCAGTTAGTGCCTGCACCCCGGCTCTAACCCTACTCCGACCCTTACCCCTGTGCCTACCACCAACCCCCTAGTTTTACTGCCCCTTCCCCTAAAACTACTCCTTCCCCCTGCTCTTGTCTCTACAAGTCAGCTGTCAGCTACCACTCCAGCACCAGGCCTGCCTGAATGTTGCCAGGTTTGGACCTCCTGGTGATAACAGTCTCTACCATCTCTGGAACTGTAGCCCCACAAATGAAATGCTTTATTTCATGAGTTGCCTGGATTATGGTGTTTTGTCTCAATAGAAAACTAAGACACTCCCCAAACATTAGCTAAGAACTGGGGCCAAAGCAAATTAAAGTGGGAAATGTTCTCATATTCTAGCTGTTACTGTTGCGGAGGGCTTCTCTCCAGGTTCCCCAAGCCCCGCAGTCCCACAATCTACTTATAAAATAATCACTCAGACGCTTATATCACTTATAAACTGTATGGCCATGGCAGGCTTCTTGCTAACTGTTCTTTTATCTTAAATTAACCCATTTTTATAAATCTATACCTTGCCACGTGGCTGGTGGCTTACCAGCGTCTTTACATGCTGCTTGTCCTGGCAGTGGCTGCAGTGTCTCCCACCTCAGCCTTCCGCTTCCCAGAATTCTCCTCTCTCCTTGTCCCACGTACTTCCTGCCTGGTCACTGGCCATCAGTGTTTTATTTATATAGAGCAATATCCACAGCAGTTACAGCAAGGAAGGATAGTCAGTGTAGTGCCTAGGCTTCCTTAAATTTAAGCACTAATCATATGTAGACAGGAAATCATTTTTGCTACAAAGCCTATAGCAATTAAATCCAGCTGGTTCTTTAGAGAAAGCTTTCTGCATTTCATTTTCTTGTTAAGAGATAAATAGTCTAAAATTAACAGCAAAACTAATTTCTGTTTTCTAATGGCATAAATCACCGTTAATGAAATATACTGGCCACCTCGATGAATTCCCAATGCTTACTCACTGCCTGAAACTACAAATCATGATATTCAGAGGAGATATAAATACACACAAGTGCACACACACACACACACACACACACACACACACACACACCCTACCTTCACAGAGATGACATTGGAAGGGGGAACATATAAAAAAAAAGTTCATAATAATAAAAAAAATCTTTAAAATTGCATCACAGCCAAAGTTATAAAGCGTGATGAGAGTTCGCTTGACCAACTCTGTCTGTTGAAGCTCTTAGCTCCTGTACGATAGAATGAGATCACATTTTAAGGTTGAAATTAGTCCCAGCTAAGGGGCATGGGCCCTGTAATTTGATCAGTGTTCTTGTTCTTTTTTTTTTTTTTTTTTTTGGGGGGGGGTGTTTTCAAGACAGGGTTTCTCTGTGTAGCTTTGCGCCTTTCCTGGAACTCACTTGGCAGCCCAGGCTGGCCTCGAACTCATAGAGATCCGCCTGGCTCTGCTTCCCAAGTGCAGGGATTAAAGGCGTGCGCCACCACCGCCCGGCGTGTTCTTGTTCTTATAACAAGTTGTAACCTGCATGTTCAAAGACATAGGAATAGCATGAAAGCGCAAAGGGGTTTGGAAGTGAAAGGGAATTACAAAAGTGGCCATAAGTAAGCCCAGCAAAGGCCCATCACAATCATGTAAGCTTGCCAGCACTGACCACCTCCCAAGCTATTTGAAAGCTTTTTTAGTTATTTTATTTTGCTATGGATTTTCTATCAACAAGTGAGGAGTATATCTAAGAGCCATGCTTTCATGGAGACTAGCAAAGAAACACTTGCCTGGAATTTAACAGGTAGCTCAAAACTGAAAAAGAGGGAGAGGGAGAGAGAGAGAGAGAGAGAGAGAGAGAGAGAGAGAGAGAGAGAGAGAGAGAGTCAGAGTCTGAGGTGAGCTTATGAAAAGTTTTTATTTTTTTTAATTTTATAATTTAATTTAATTTTACATATCAGCCACAGATTCCCCTGTCCTCCCTCCTCCTGCCCTTCCCTCCATTATCCCCCCAGCCCACTCCCCATTCCCATCTCCTCCAGGGCAAGGACTTTCCTGGGGATTTAGCTCAGCCTGGTAAATTCAGTCAAGGCAGGTCTGAAAATTTTTTCAGGCAAAAGACATGGCATGACAGAAACCAGAGGCAGAAGTTATTCTGAAGCCTGTGGAGCACTTGAGATCTGTCTTTATGGCCATGAGTGGGAAGACTCAAACAATTATTAATACAGTAGTGCAGATTTCTACCAATGGTCATAAAAAGAAAAGAGCTTGAAAGAATAAGATACGATGACTTCTTCGACTTCCAACATATATTTTAATTATCTTATGCTACTTAAACTGAGCATTTACTAACTCTACATTGTGATTATCATTACACAAATACCAAGACTTATAGATAAAACATTTTTAATTCTTCTTAGATAGAACTATAATTTTATTTAGAGTAAATAAAATTAAAGAGGTGAATAATTAGAATGAAAGTAATCAAACATGATTGGAGTTTGATCTTCTTTTAAAATATTCATGAATATATATAAAAATTAGCTTAAAATTTGTTTTACTTACAAGTGATTCATTAGCTTTTTATCAATTATTTTCTTATGAGGTTAAGTTCAGAGCATTTGTATTCTGTAATTTTACTTAATTTGTTTTAATTAATTAATTATTTAGTTAATTGAGTTTGGTCTCATTTAAAGCATAGAGTGGCCAAGAACTTGTTTTGTAGCACATGCTGGTGTTTAAAAGTCCTCTTACCTTAGCCTCTCGAGTGTTAGAATTACAAGCATGTGCTGTCATGCCCAAATGTTACTTCACAATTTTAAATTATTGATTGTCCCTTGATTTCTAGCTAAGGCTCCTATAGATAATAAACTCATGACATATTCATTAATCATATCTTAGCTAAAAACATTTTTCAAAATTTAAACTAAATGAACTTCTAAAGTTCTACAAACCCAAATTATCATGTGCTATTCTCATTTAAAAAATCAATAGTATACAGTTATACATTGACTGAATAGAATGAACTATATCTGCTTCCATATTACACAGAATGGTATTATTTTCTAACAATGATCCACTCACTTCTAACAAAGCTCTGATTTAAAAGAATAATAAAGGAACATGAAATATAGATTCACATAAGGAAATGACTTTATGAGCTCTCCCTGTGACAGTTTCACAGGTTTTTCTAATTTAAGAACTTAAACAAGGAACGAAATTCTTCTAAAACATCTGTACAAGCCCTCCATAATTGTTTTGTTTTCTTTTAAAGAAAATGGAAACTAAACACTGCTGTTTTTCAAAGAAATATTCATGAGACTACCAACTGACCAGTGATATATAACCTATAGCTAATCATGATGAGATATAAAACATAAATTCAGAATTATCTTGAAAGATAACTCCCTTCCATTTTTCAAACCTGAAGCAGCATGAATGATAAAGGCTTCTGAGATTGTTAAGATTCAAAGAGTTAAGCAATGAAAGTTATGTGTATTATGCATTATATTTTGTCCTGAAATAAATCTGTTAGATGGGCAAATATTGTCAAAGATAATATTGGAAAAGATAAGAAACCTAACATGTAGAACATATATTAAACTCTTATCAATCTTGACAAGTCTGAACCTTTTAAAAGAACAAGCTTAGGTTGATAGCATTTAGAGTATACAAACAGAACACTAGTAGACTCAATGACAATAAGGCTGAGTGGAGAAAATTAATACCAAGATGTGAGCAAGCTAATCAGTAAAGCCTTGGGCAGTTCTATGGGCAGCTCTAGAGCATATAGTCATGCATCCATGGAAGTACTCACATTGGACTTTGCAAAAGATACCTGTCATTGCTGGCTCAAGGAGATGGGATGTGGTAAAAAATGGAAGAGAAAGCCTGTAGGAAAAAAGCATGGAAGGGAGGATGGGAATGAAAAGAGGAAGGAAGAGAAGGGGAAGGAGGAATAAGGAGCTGAAAGAGGGCAAGGTTGGGAAAGAAAATAAAAGGGGGTGACAGGGAAGAAAGGGAAAAAAGGAGGGGGTGGAAAGGAGGAGGTAACTGGAGTGAGAATGGATAGGTGGGACAGGGAAAGGGGAAGGTGGAATAAGAGGGCATGAAAGAAAGGGAAAGGAAATGGAGGAGAAGAGAGGGGAGAGGCAGAGAGTTAAAGGGAATTGAAGAACGTGTTGTTCTCTGCAGCTGAGCTTATGCTGACTGTGTAGACATCTGGCAGAAGGTTAGCCACTTCCCAGCAGCTGTGGCAGCTTTTCCCTAGGTCCTTTCCTCAAATCAGCAGGTAGCACTTTCATATCTACAACTCAATGTCTTGAAACAGATTCCAGATCTGAGATTCATTAAACAGTATCATGGTTAAGAAATAACATACCTAGACATGGTGCCCAAGGTATGATGGAGATTATTGTAAAACCTATATGGTGTCATTAAAACATGTAAAAGGAACATGATCTGAAATCTCTTCAAAGTGATTCCAAGTTTGCAGTGAGGAAAAACTAGGAAAGAGAAAGGAGTTGAATAAAATGCTATTTCTATCTCAGGTAGTCATGAAGACTTTTGTCGATGACTCTGTATATTGCAGCAAAAATAAGTTCCTTGATTAATTAAAGCCTTAATAGAGCAACAAACATAGTTAACTTGTTGGAATACAAAAGAGCAAAGTAACAACAGAGCAACGGGGCTAGAAAATGAGTCACAGGAAGGATGTCCTGCAGATGGGGCATTATTAGTTGTGAATTTTTAAGTTCCAGTAACAAGAAAAGCTGAAGTTACACCATGTATTTTGTACATAAACACACACACACACACACACACACACACACACACACACACACACAAATACACACACTAGATATAAATTCTGTCCTGATATAACTCATGTTAATTATAACAACTCTTCTCTCTCTGAAGGTAAACATCCACGTCAAACATTATATATTCTTTGAGTTAATTAGAAACAATATTTTTGAGACAGGAACACCTTGTGTTGCTACTGCCTGTCTGGGCTTGAACTCACAGAGATCTGCTGCCTTTGCCTCTCAAGTGCTGGTATCAAAGACATATACCACAAGGCTGGCTTAATCTGACCTTTTTTTTTCCTTAATCATAAAAAGTAGGCATATTATAGAGATCTTATTCCTAATAATATATAAACTGAAAGATAAATTCAGAGTATCAGTAAAGATAATTAACCTATGTAAATAAATTAATAGTAAAGTGATCAGTATCCCCTAACTCAGGAAAAAGCAAGCAGGAAGAAAGAGAGCAGTCATTCACAGAAAGGAAGGGTAATTTATATTCACCATTAATGTTTTACATTGTCATTGTATTGTGTAGCAATTCTGAGCTTTGTGAATTAGCAGACCCTCAGTAAACCCTTCTCGACTCTTCTGCCTTCAGTAAACATACACACACGCACACGCACATGCACACACACACACACACACACACACACACACACACACACCCATTTGATTTCTTGATCACATCTATTTTTCCCCTCAACTATAAAGGAAATTAAGTGGACTGTCTATCCCATTTTCCTCCTGGGTACAGGTTTCTATAATATTTGTGTTTGATAAAAGACATTTTATCTTGTATAAGGACCTGGTGTCTAATTCATCAAACAACAATATATATTGCAACCCTCCGCTGAAACATGTATCAAAGGATGAACACTTTGCAATAAAATAAAATGACACAGAAGGGAGAAAATCAGAGTGGCCCAGAGAGAGAAACAGTAAAACAGTGATTTATCCCAGTTATACATATTGCTCTGCTGTTTATTCCCTGATATAAACACACTTAGTACCCTAGTTTTTCATCTTATTTTACATGCACAGTAGATACAATTCAACTGAGGGTGAGAATAATTGATTGTGTTTTACTAGGTATGTTATCAAATGCTGACTACTTCCTGGTTATTCTTGCTGTGAATGTGTACTATTATCGTCCAAGTCATAGAAAATGTATGATTATGCATTCTGGGATCTCACTCATCAAAATGTAACTGATCTTGAAGATCATTACACAGTTAAGATTAAATGGGAACAGCTATCTTCCAGAAATATATAGTGGGAAACCTGCCATCATTTTTATTTGACCCAAGGATGCCTTTATGAAGCTACTCCCCACAGCTGAATAATAACCAGAACAATCCACACAACTCATAACTCTGTCTCTACTGCCTGTATTTTCTGAGTTTCCTTTTCCAGAATATCTTATTCCTTCCTAATTAGTTACCCCCTTCCCTCCTTTCCTCCATCCCTCTAACACTCCATGTGTGTGTACATCCTGTGCTTATGTTAAAAATATGTTATTCGAGACCTTTGACAGTCACTGTACTGTGTAGCAAAGATGTATGAGCCTCAGTCAGCATTCCTTTCCTTGAATGTATAATTGCACGGGGCAGAACATAACTGTGTCTGCAATCACATGTCTACGAATTTAGTCTCAACAAATAAGAAGTTTTAAAACACACCAAACTATTACCCTGCTAACCAGCACCCTTCTTTTAAACATAGCCCAGTGTTGTGGGGATTGTAGTTTTCAACTTTAAATGTTTGTTCGCAGAATTCTCACTGATCAACTATGAACTATGAAAAGGTATGCATGTCTTCCAGTCCCACACAACAGATCATGGACAGATGTAATTGTCAGCAAAGCATCCTGTACCTAATACACTTGAAATAAAAATTGATAGCGTTATCCCTGTAAAAGACAGAAGCTAGACAACAGAAAAACAAAAGCGAATTTGATGTCATGTTTGAAAATGAAGCATTCAAATACTGACCCTGAGCCTTAGTAATTTAACAAGATTCAGGAAACTGAGTGACAAAGGATGATAATATTTAGGGATGGGGAGGCAAGGGACAGATATTTTGACTGTTTAGAATGTGACAGACATCATCTCCTCTGTCATCTATGTGTTATTTAATCTCACTCTTGAGAGGATGAGTTCTTCAATTGGCCCAGCTTTACACAAAGCTTATGTTTTTTAGTCATTACCCATTTCCTAAAGTTCACACAGCCACTGTGTCAGAGAACCCCACAGAACCACTCAACTTCTGGCAATATTGTTAGATATATCAGGTGTCTGATAACTTAATCCAGTGGATAGAGATTCAGGGTCACACAGGGATCGTAGAGAGTAGGATGAAGAGGATTTCAGTAGTTGACTACACTTGGAAACTAGAATGGAAATTGAGAATGTAGGATTAATTATTTGAAAATAGAAAGAAGAACACATATGGTAGGTAAAGGAAAGAACTGAATGATTCTAATTATCCGGTTTGGAAAACCAGACACTGGTAATACTGCTAATAGAAAATTAGCCAGAAAGAGGCAGGTTAGGAGAGAAATGGCTTTTGATTTTTATTTACTGACTTAACATCTTAAATAAAGCAAACATGAGGTTATAAAGGTCATTGTTAAATAAGCATTTTTTTAATTTACTAAAACCATCTGACATTGAATTAATGGTGTTCTAGAAAAAAATAAATACATACCAATGAATCATGAAAGGAGTCTAATTTTCCTCCTGATTTTTTCAGAGTGAAAAAAAAAAACTTTATAAAACAGTATTAAACTGTAAATATCTGTTGTCTGTGCTTTTTAATCAGCCCATTTAAAAGAATTATTTCAAATGAGTTCTTCAGTGTCATTATTTCAGAGAATGTAAATGTCAAAAATATCATCAGGTCTAAAGTTATTGCCCTCTCACAGGACTTCATTAAGTAAATTTAAAATGAATAAAATTCTCTGTGATTAATAGCAGCATTTATGGAATTTCTCCAGAAAGCATCCTGGGCCTTTTATTATTTATAACAAAGTAAGCAAAAACGGCTCCTAGCTGTGCTTCGTGGATTAAGGTATTGTATTTTGTGGTGAATGAAAATGGGGATATAAATTAGACTTCTATAATTTAACTAAGTTGGAAGTTGCTAATATAATGAGCCTTATTTTTATTAACAGATGAAAGAATATTAAACTAATTTCATTCTTTGAAAGTATGTATTAGTCCCCCAGCTTTTCTTTTCTTAATTCCATCAGTAGATTCACATCCGTTAAACCAAGATGATGTCCAAGCTCATGTATGTGGTTTTGGAACACTCTCTGCTTAGAGGGAAATCTCAGTGTATTAGAGCAACCACTTATCCCAAATAGTTTTTTTTTTTTTTTTTTTTTTTTTTTTTTTTTTTTTCCTGTAGACGCAATAGGCATGTGAGGTAAGAACAAGGACAGGCAGACTTTTTAATATGGACTGAAATCACCTTCAGCTTCTTTTGTTATTGGTTTGAATTTGAGATTTCTTCCTTTTCTCCTGGACAACTTATTGGAAATTAATAATTGAGCCATAACAAATTTGCCAAAGTATGTATTATTTATTCATAAATACTATATTTTGTAAGATTGCAACCCAGGTAGTCAAAGAGTCTGAAAGGTTGTATTTCTATCTGGTCACATGATGATTCTTCCACAAATATGTGATGGTATGCTTCTGACATCTAGATCTTTAGCTAATTTTTAAATCCCAACCAACCTCCTACAGTTATATTTCAGAGGAAGACATTTACACACACACACACACACACACACACACACACACACATGCATGCGTGTGAGTACACAAACGCACAATTTTCTTTTAGAAAAAAAAACCCACACTTTTAAAACCATTAAGTTTTTTATTGCACTACATATAATATGCATGTAAATACATTATAGTTTTTAGTTCTAAGTGCTGTAAGAAGTACTGACTTCACCTTGACTTTACATATGTTGAGTCAAGTAGGCAATACAATTATATATTTAAAAGAAATTATCTGAAACAGTACTTCATGGCAAGAAATGGAGGGCTGAAGGGGGAGAAAGGGAAGGAGAGAGAAGAAAAGGGTAAGACAGATGAATGAGGGGCCTATGAGAAAGAAAGAGATGGTGCCTTTTCTCCATCACAATCTGGTTTGTGTTTTAAATACTTGAGGAACTGCTGTTTTTATTAGTCATCTGGTTACTATATATGTAGTCTAACATCATCATATTAGTATTTATAGAGGCCATGAATCAGTTTAGAATGGTAGTTAGAACAGGATGTCATTCATATTTATTTTGAAATCCCAAAGTTACCTCTGATTATCTGAAAAACTTTAGCAAGCAAACCACCTGCTTTCATCCCTTATAGCCCATCATTCACTGAGTGTTGTAAATAGCATTCATTCTCGTGGCTGATGTGAATCCAGACTAATGCCCATATATCACATTGGCCAGGGCCTGGCAAATAGCAGCATTTGGTAAGTGGTAGTTATAATAGTTATTGAGGTTGCTATTTGATTACCATATTTTTCATTATGTAAATAGGTGCTCTTTGAGGGCTAAGACATCTTCTATTTAGCTTATGCCCTCTGAAAACACTAGAGCATTAGTAGCCACATGTTAAGAAATGAATGAGTACATGAATATTTCCAGAAACTTCATAAATCTAGTTCAGTAAGTAAATAGATGCATGGTGAACATCTCATTTTATTTTAAGTGGTTTTCCAATACCAGTCATCATTAAGACCAGCCCCCTGAGGCCATTTGCTATTGACCATGACTCCGATTGCTCCACAGTTTATCAAGACTCTTTTATTTGATGGGGTTGTGATTTCTTTCTGATAAGTTTGATTTGCTAGAATATTTTTAAGAAAATCATAAGTTATTTAGTTTGTACAGTACTTGCATTTTATTATACAACAGTTCCTAATGCACTTAATATTTTTATGTACACATATAACTAAGAGGTCTATTCATTATGATGTCTAAGGAATAATTTAATCTGAGAACTGAAAAATGATTGCTATTACCCAATTTCTGCACTACCAAAACATCGTCTTTCTCAATTTATCTGTACATCTTCAGGAAGTCTCCCTTTACATTTTAATGTTAATGATACTTGGCATCACACTAATATAATCATTGTGCTATATACTTGTCAGCCATCTGGAAATAGTTCATATTTTACCCCTTCATGCTTATAGTTTTGAAAATGTCTTTAATAAGTTTCATGAAATATGTTACAAAGCACTTTTTGGAATTGTGAATACTGTTATCGATCCCACTACAATTTTGTGGATATCCCTAAAGCAAAGAGTAAATTAATTTGGAACAGTGCACTTTTATTCTCTCTCTCTCTCTCTCTCTCTCTCTCTCTCTCTCTCTCTCTCTCTCTCTCTCTCTCTCTCTGTGTGTGTAATTTGCATGTGTGGGAGGAGAGTTTGATGTGTTTGAGTATATGACAACAGAGGTGTGCAACTTTACAGTGTCAGTTTTCATTTTCCAACTTTCTGCTAGATCTAGGGAGTAGAATTCTGTTGTGCAGGTTTGCAAAGGCAGTCCAGTTTTAAGTGGCCATGAACAGGTGTTACTGAGATTCCCTTGGATGTAAACTGTTACAAAGAGCAACACATAAGAACTTTAGTAGTCAGTGGTTACACCTATGATGGAGTGCCAGAAAGCAAGACTGGGCTGTGAGACAAGCAGGCTGTGATGCTCAAAATGCTAGCCTTCTGCTAAGTTCATGGACATCAGTAAGTTGGGTTAACTCTTCAAATTTGTTTTACATTTTGAAGGTGAGCAAATCAGACCTCTTTTCTACCTCATCCACTCAGTTACTTTTGTAAAAGGGACAAGGCATCTGGGACCTACACCTCCTACTAGCTGAAGCTAATTTCAGGAAATACCTTTTGGTCCACCAAGCTCATCTAAATCAGGCACAAACACACCTCTCCTTCTTTAAGAGGAATCTAAGAGGAGAAGCAAGTACGCTCCTGCTCAAGATTCCATGTAGTAAATGGGTAATCATGATGTCACTTTAAGTACCTTGTTTAATCTGTATAAACCTCAAGGAGAATAAAAACATCTAAAAGGTTTTCAGTACCATTAATGACCTAACTATTGAACAGAGCTCTGAAATCTCTGTCATAAAAGTGTCTCCTTGTTAGAAAAATTAGATTCTGTCGCCATTGCATGATTCCTAATTCCTTTTGCAAAGCCATTCAGGTTTTGACCACTTCTAAGCTTTGCTCTACCTTTCCACATTCATATGGAATACTTCACTGAATATTTAGTGGAGTCAATGTTGACCTTTGTGAGGAAAGTTGAACTTTTATTCCTTCTGATCAAATACAAGTCAGACTTTTATGTTTTAAAAAGATTTACTTTGTCTTACTTATCAGTTAGTAGAGTCTTTTAGTAAACACTATGTATTTTATTATCATGTCAAAATTCACTCACAATTGCCTTTGCTATGCAGCAAATTTAGATTGTTGGTAAAATTTCATAGGAAAACAAATTTGTTAATTTGTTTTTCATTAAAATTAATAAGCTTAGATGAACTATAAATTTTTCTTTTATTACAACTATCTAAGCCATTGCATCTTTTAATAAAATAAGAGGTTTGGAAGACCTTGATAAATTTTCCAGGTTTTGATGGCAAAATTGAAAACTATTGTGTCTCTGTGTTATCTTAACTCTCATAGCACAATTGAGCATGGACAGCAAAGGAAGCATATACTTATATTTTAGTAGGAACAGAAGAAGGGAAGAGATCTGATACATTATTATAAATTGTTTTAAAGAAAACATTTGGTAAAATAGACTAATCAAACCTAATTTGTGTAATCAAACACACATGGGAGAGAAAAATAGGGTAGCCTCTGTCTTGAATATCCTTCAGTTGTTTCACGTTATTCTATTTTAAATGAAACAAAATTATTGCCCTTTCTTTGCAGCCTAAAAAGCTTTAAAATTATAAACAATATTGCATCTGACTGGATCTTTATCCTAATGGGATATTCATCAAGTCTATGAGGACTCACAAAGAAAAGCTTTTAGAATGGAGTACAAATGTTATGCACAATGGCAATTTAAAAGTGTGTGTGTGTGTGTGTGTGTGTGTGTGTGTGTGTGTGTGTGTGTGTGTGTGTGTGTGTTCTTTGCTCAACATGGAACTGAAATCATTGAAGTTTATCTTTGGTTACAAAGAGCATTACTGCAGCCATTAAAAATGATTGGGGTGCTCTAAAGTCATTGCATGATGAGAAGGGAACGCCTCCTCTTTTGACTTGCGCTTAGGGTCTGTCTTCTCATTTTCTCCTACCCACAAGTGCAAGCAGATTAATCCAATCACAGTCCAATTTGCTGTTTGCCTTCATTAATGTTTTTAATTCAGAAACCAAGATTGGTAGCCCAGGAATAAAGTGTATTTGGCCTCTCAAATTATTTATTTTTCACTTCAAAGTCTATCACTACATTTTGAAACAGTTTAGACACCTGCCACGAGTACCAAGGCACACTTTTCTAGATCTTTTCTAATCCATTTTTTGTTCAGTATTATTCATAGAGGAACGACTAAGTGTAGAAATTAACCCTATCACAGAAACTATAATGGTTTTGAGTCATCATGAAAACGTGAGATTCTCAAAGCAGACAGATGGAAATTAGATGTTACCTAATATCAGATTTAGCAACAATTTTTAAGAAAATAATTGCTCTAAGGAATAAGATTGCCTGTTTATATCTCATTATTTCTTGGAAATTTCCACCTTTGACAAACCACAGCAGAATGTGTAAGCACAATTTCAAGATATATGCTATATTCACTCACTAGTCTATGTTGCATAGAACGTGAGCTAAGTGAGAATCACAGAGTTCCTAGATGAGACTGAAATTCCATTTTTATCTCTGTTTTAATTTTTCTTGTATTTCTCACTGTTTCTTCAGATAATTAACCAGTATGTCTTATGTTCGCTGATAATGAGCATACTCATGCTGACTCATAGATACTTGCATGTACGGTTGGAAATGCCCCAGTCTTGTTCTAGTGTGCCAGCTTTCTTTTCACACAGACCAACTTAAATCTTTGCCTTTCCAAAATGTTTCTATGGTACGTTTCTTGTGTAATGTGTATTTTTATATTTATATTCAAATAAGGGTCTTCGATTTCAGTAAATGGTTGAGCTATAATTCTGAGGGGCAGAAAGTCTCCTTCTGAGGAAGACTTTAAAATGGTTTAAAAACTCATAAGAAAAGACCTCCTCTCAGATAAAAAAGGATAGTTTTTCATTAAAATTATTTTAACTACTCAATCTTTTTTTGCAAATCTAAACAAGTATTAACAAAATTATATGTGAATACTCTATATGATACCAAGAATTAATCCATTTTGTAAGATAGAAGTTTGGGTTTTATTTTTTCAAATGTGTAAACTGGATTTTATTATGTAATAATTACAAATTCAACAGCTTACAGTAACTTTTACTTTGTCTCTGTACTGTTTCTGTATAATAATAGAACTACATTTCAAAAATGTTTAATTCAAAAAAGAACCCACATTCAAATGCAAGTTTCTAAGACCTATTACATAAATATAATTAAACATACAAAAAAACAACCTTTCATATGTTCAAAAATGTTTATCACAGAGTGCTGTCAGGCTCTATAAAAATAGGCATTTTTAATTCTTAATTATCTGAAAATAATTACAAGTTTAATATTCTCTAAACAGAGTATCAATCAGATATGGATTAAAATGATCAAACCTGAGACCTATGTAAAAATATTTCACATCTGTTTGCAGCAATTAATGCCAACAATTCATAGCATATTGACTGAAAATGCAGTGTTGGGAAGTTTGTGCTTATTCAGAACATCAATTAAATTATTCTGGGCTTAGTGCCCAAGGTTCTAGTCAAACAAACAGAACTGAGCAAAATAATTCTTAAAATGAATGCTAAAAACACCGATGTACTTAAAGATGTATTAAGCTATCTGACAAGGTCCTTATCAATTTTGAACATTTAAGACTTTTGTACATGAGGACTATCTTTAAATAAGTATATATGAATAGATAGAGATCAATATTAACATAGATATAGATATAGTCCAACAGTGTCCACTTCGTGTTGCTCATAGGTATATGAATATTTAGGACCAACCACTTGAGATTAGATAACCAATCAACGGGTTGTCTCTGAAGAACACTGATTATCCCTCCCTCAGCAATCATTGATTTGTATACTTCTTCATCTATGTGTGTGTCTTTGTGAAACCCCACCCCCACCCCGCGTTGTAGACATATCAGTTTGTGTTATCACTAAGCAGGTCTTGTTTATACAACTATATTGTTTAGAGCACTTTAGTATAGAATTCCTGTCATGTCTAGAAGTCTATATCTTGTAGCTGGTGTTCTGGTCCTCTGACACTAAGAATCTTTCTGTGTCATCTTTTAGGATGTTTCATAAGCCTCATAGAAGGGTGTTGTAGCTCGACTCCCCAAAGTGATTTATTCTTTGCAGTTTGACCAGTTGTAGATATTTGTAGTAGTTCCCATCAACTTAGGTGTTGGGGAACACCTTTGGTGAGGGATGAGAACTGTACTAATCCGTAGGTAAAAGGATAAATATTTAGAATACAATTAGAAAATATATTGAATTGGAAAAATGGAAGAAATATGTTATCCTCTAAGGAGTATGACCTCTCTAGAATAGGAAGTTGGTTAGATTTACAGTACCTAATTGAATGATGCTGGCTCACTGGACTGAAAGATGATAAATTTGGTTATGACAATAATATTTAATGATAGCAATGAAGAGAATTGCCATATTTCTAAATATCCATGAAACTCATGCTCATCAGTTTCATTCAGACTTCTGGTCCAAGCCAGAGCTCTTTTACCATGCCTGGTCTGATTGTCTTTGTGTCTGTTTTACCTCTAGGTCCACAAGTTTTCAAACACCCAATTATCAACCTTCCTTTATTCTCCATCCAATTATATGGATAGCTGAGTGCCAAATGAATCAAACTGTGCAATGCTACATATATCCTAAGAGACAAGGACATGTTGAAAGCATACTCTTTGCTTCATATTCATCTGTTTCTGAATTAATGATTATGATAGGTATGAAACATATTGACTTCTATTGATCAGGGTTACCTTTGGATATCTTTTATGAAAATACTCACTGGAAGTTTTGGGAGACGAATCAAGAGACTTCCACAAAGCTGTAGCATGGCTGATGGATAATTAGAAAGGATACAAGAAGTACTATATAGCTTAATATAGATGAAATAAAACATTAGAATTAAATTCATCACAGTCTTCTCAAAATCATAAGCCTTATGTCAAGGAAATTTTTTTCTTCAAAAAATTTACATAAACATTTTCAAAATTGTCTCTTGGTGCCATGTTTAGTATTCATTGAAATACTTACACATCTAGTGTAATTGCTGTATACTTATCGAAACTAAGGCTCATATGTATTAAGCTACTTCTCTAAGTCTCACAATGACTGTTTTTATTTGTCTGGTTAGGAACCTGGATCTAACTAGTACAAGCTTCATTATATTGTAATAGCTGGATGGAGAAATACTGATTGATTTAAAATTCTGGTTTTGCGTTTCTAAGGAGATGACTTTTTTTTGTGGAGCACACACCAAGAAAGACTGCTTGAACATGTCTTTAAGCCCATAGAAAGTTATTATTAGCTGGCCAGCAACTAAACTGTGTATTCAGGATCCCAGTGTAGCTTCAAGCCTACCCCAGAGTGAGCACAAAAACCATGTTTTTGGCTGACATACTTCAGTTAACATGAACAGTTATCCAGAAGTAAACAGAAACCAATAAGCAAGGTCAGTACAGATACTTTCCTATATCTACAGACTTAGATGGATTAGGTTTTTGTTTTCATTGTTGGTAGGTGGTGCTGACTACATGCTGAGTTATACAGCCTGAATGGATTCAGCTGTGCTAAGGTCTGGAGGCCTCCTAAAATCTGTGGCTCTGTTACAGCCATTGTGTTATTTTTAAAGTACGTATACACACCAAGTAGATGGAAGATCAAATCTAGTCTGGTTAGCAAATAGTCTATTGCAGTAGCTTATAGAAACAGGATGAATTGTTACTTAGAGGTGTAGCAGGAATCGTAACAGTTCTTATTAATAAAATCAAACCTGAGGCCAGTTATTGGGGTCAACGCTGGTAGATCAGAGGGACAGAACAAGCCACAGCTATCTCACCTTGCCAATTTCTCAGCTGGTCCTGTTTCCTCAGACTGGAAGCCTCTGAGTCCTCATCCAGAATGGGTCTCAGCTGAATTGCTGCACAAAAGCCTGAATGCTTAACCAGGCCAAATGCTTAACCAGCCAAATGCTACTAGTTTCTGGTCCTCACGCCTTGTATACCTTTCTGCTTTCTACCACCACTCCCTGGGATTAAAGGCTTGCTTTCTGGGATTAAAGGTGTGATGAGTCACCATGCCTGTCTGTATCCTTGAACACATGGATTTCTGCCTCTGGAATGCTAGGATTAAAGGCGTGTGCTACCACTGCCTATCCTTTATGTTTAATATTGTGGTTGCTCTGTCTCTGACCCCAGATAAGTTTATTAGCATGCACAATATTTGGGGGAACACAATACCACATAGAGGAACAGAGGGGACTCTGGCAACGACGTCATAAAACATAACTTGACCTGTCATGGGTGATGTCCACAAAATTTGTATCACTAGGCAGCTACTCCACTGAAGAGTCCCATCTCCTCTGGCATTTTTTTTTTTTTACTGCTCATATAATTGCAGGAAGGAGTCTCATGATTCTCATAATTCCATAATGTTTGTCAGTCTTGTAGGTCTCCCTCCAGGGAGAATATTCCGTTCCAGAGGAAACAACTACATGGATATAGCTTTAACCAAGACAGTTAAAACTTCTTACACTGGTTTTATATAAAATGAGAATGATATACTCAAATTATCAGCTAATATACTACGGTGTAATCTGTACAATTTTAACTATTTCTAGACAAATGCTTCCATGAATTCACTTAAGGAAATCATGCTAAAATAAAGTATGCCTTCAAAAACTACACTCTTATCAGTAGCCCAGAAGTAAAGATACTATATACAAAACACTGGTAATTCAGAAAATACAGTTGATCCATGTGTTCAGATAGGATCTCTCTTCATATCATGGGCTATATAAGCCCTCTCAGAATTGAGCTTTCTGCAAGTAGAGCTGCCATAAGTGTTCTTTGGAATTCAACTAGCACAGAGCCATGGCCAAGCAAGCAGCATCCTTACCTTGGTGAATCCTTAGAAAGCATGTGCTCTGATGGTAGTTGAAATTACACTGTATGAACTGTGTAGTGAAATGAAAGCACACAACCACTTGTAACATTAAAGCTAAAATATGTGGGGCCTTTTTTTAAAAACAGTTCATGACTTAATTTTAGTGGAGTATTAGACCCCCATTGTGCTACTGCAATGAAAGCTCAATTGTATTGTTTTTGATTTGTTCTTTTTTTTTTTTGCAAAATATGATACTATGCAAGAGTGAGTGCGTAAAAACAATTATCAGTTAAATGGGCAATTCTGTTATTTCAAAATTATAAGAGATTATGGAATAATATAATTGTTCCACTCTTTAGCTAAATTGAGAATTAATTGGGTGTTTATTAGTAGCTGTTTGGTGGAGGGTATTTCAGTTGTTAAATCATACATGGGATAGCAAAATGCCTAGTATTATGAATTTTGAGCAAACATATTTTTATTTGGTTGCATTTTCTTTTAATTGCAATACAAAACAATCAACTAAACATTTGAAAGGTGTCATACATTACTCATGCATCAAGTCCAGCTGGAACTTTGAGTTACTATAACTCTCTGTCTTAATATTAATTGGTTCATACTACTTAACAGCTATCACTCTTAACACAAGTCTAGCAAAGTAGAAGGGATGGTGTTAGACATTAATGTTTTTCACAGTTCATACTAAATATCTCATGCTAATGCTTTCAGTTTCTCCGTGTTTTCTGCTTGAGGTCCTCATTGCAAAGTCTTCATTCAAGGTCTTTTATGCATTTTAAATATGTGGCAAAATTGTAAGAATCTGTAGGTTGTTTCCTGTAATGGCTTTAATCAATTGAAACTACTCAGTTCGTAGATCTTGCCAGGATTGTTGTGAAAAGTTAATTTTTAAAGGCAAATGATTTCTGAAATTTAATCCTGCACGAAATCAATAGCTGTGAAGCATCAAGTAAATTATTAATATCACAATTTATTCCTCTGTATGTGCATCACTGAGTGTCCATGTGCATATATATTTTAAATATGTCTATGAATTCATCCAATTTAATAAATAATCTTTCTAGTGTAAGTTGTATCAGATCTTTAACCACATCTCTAAAGCCTCTTCTAGGGATTTCCCAATGTCAATCATATGACTAGTCTTCTGAGCCTCTAAATTTGTTCACACTTAGGTATGACTCTGGAAAGTGACAGAGTGGTTTCTAACATCTGGGACTCAAAATTCAAGAAGGTGGAAAAAGGCTATAGAGGTCATCATAGAACCATATGGAGTGTTTCTGCCAGCTCTTTAACATGTTAGCACAATGATGTCTTAGCATATTAACATCAACAAAAGTAGTTAGCCAAATTCAAACATAAGGAGAGATTATTTGGACAAAAGAGGGATGCTAACTTTATCTCTTTATTCTGAAGTCCCATAGGAAAATCCTGTTAGATCTGCCACAGTCACTATGGAAAATAATAAGGTAAACAGATAAAAGAAAGACAGAAAGAAGAAAGGAAGGAAGGAGAAACAGAGGGAAGTATGGAGAGAAGAAAGGATGGAGGGGGAGGAAGTGATGGAGGGAGGGAAGGAGAAAGAAAGATGAGAAGACAGAAAGAAATAGAATAAAATAAAATCACATATTTTCTAGCACATGTTCTGCATTGCTAAGGTTTAAATGCAGAGTAAGAAACTAGTCCTGACCACAGACTATGTGAAAATCAGCTGTATCCACAGAGATTACAGTGTTTTTTTCTTATGAAGCAGAAAGAGTGAGATCATTAATACTATTTCCCCATCTGGACCCAAAACTGCCTACTATAATTAACCCATAAATAAATGCATTGAAAACTAAAGGGAGCAAATATGTTATTTATAATATTACTAAATGATTAAAAGATTGATTTCCTAATATTTAGGACTCAATCTAATGAACTAAGGGGAAAAATTAAGAAGACATAAAAATACAGTATGTTAAGAAAAAATAAACTGGCTCATCTTATAAAGGTTGTTTGTTTGTTTTTTAGTTCTGTGTTACTTTTTAAAGCTAGAACATAGCAGTAACTTGTGTGTAAGTTTAAGGTTTAAGGTAATAATTTACTAGTCTTTATAAGTCTCAATAATGTATGTCTGGCTAAACAGGGGCCAGTGTGGGAGAACACAGCTCTAAGTGTGGAGGAGGCATGAACACTTTATATTATTTCTAAAGTAAACATTAAAACACACACACACAGAGGAGTGTTGGAACAAAGAGGGCAGCAATAATGAAACGAAGCATCATTATCAGGGTGGGAGCTTTAAATAGAAGTGATCCATACAAGACATCTAAGGCCTTGAATCTGGGTCAACGCTAATCAAAATCTTCAGAGTCCAAAGTTTTCAGTGAACATATTAACAGGTCTTATAAATGTGCATTCAAATTTTTATGTTATTTTTAAAAACAGGTTTACTTTTTAATATCTGGATCAATTTGGATGCTACCTCACATGTGCCCAAAGTGACTATTTTTATGATTTCATTTCATTTTATTGCATTTTGTGTCAAAGGAAAACATAGTAATTGATTTCTTGAAGCTGAATATACTCCAAGACACAATGTGTAGTGAATTAAAAAAAAAAGAAAAGAAAAAGAAAAATACAGCTCTTTATCTTTCTTTAGACCTCCAAACAATCTTTGTTGAATGACAAAACCTGCCCGAAGACAGCAAGCTGACAAACAGTGCCACATGCCATTTTTGAAGCTCAGTTGTCAATTTCATTTTGATTATGAGAGTAAACAACAAAACCTGCTCAATTGCTGTTTAGCAAATTCTAAGTAATGCCAGCTTTCTAATATCTTGCAAACAAAACAGCAAACATCTCTGTATTAAAAGAAAGGAGAAAATGTTGGATTTGTTTTTAGCATATTTAAATCCAACAAAGAGAAAAATAGAACTGTTTAATTATGATAAAATCTACAAGGATCATGTGTCTTTTCCTGAAATGTTAACAATTCACCATTACCACAAAAGTGAACACATAGATTGTGTCATTCAATTACTAACTTCATTATCTTATAAACATAGTGAATAATATCTGGTACAATTATGGTACTTCATTGTCACTTGTGTTTATTTTATGCTAATCCCCTGTTTTGACTGGTGATTTTTGGGTGTAGTTCTCTGAGAAGAAGAAATGCAATTGAAAAAAAAGACACATCAGAGTGGAGTTGCATATGGGTAGGTCTGTGGAGAATGTCTTGATTGATAAATTTTTAGAATGGCTAAGTACACACCATGCATAGTGCTATGACTGGGCAGGAGGTCTAAGTTGTCTTAGTCGGTGTTCTATTGCTATGAAACAACATCATGACCACAGCAGTTCTTAGAAGGAACAATTTTACTTGGGGTTTACTTACAGTATCAGACATTTAGTTCATTATTGCCATGGCAGGAAGCATGGTAGCATATGGGCAGATATGGTGCTGGTGAGTAGCTGAGTGTTCTGCATCCAGATCTACAGAGAGTGAGAGAGAGAGTGAGAGACTGGGCCTGGTGTATTTAAAACCCCAAAGCCCTACTCCCAGTGACACACTTCCTCTACCAAGGCCACACTCACTCAAACAAGGCTACATCTCCTAATCTCTGTCAAGTATTATTACTCCCTAATATGCAACATTCAAATATAGGAGTCTATAAGGGCCATAACTATTCGAATCACTTCATTCTACTCTATGACCACCATAGGTTTGTAGTCATATCATAATGTCAAAATGCATTCAGTACAACTTCAAGAGTCTCCATAGTCTAAAGTCTCAACACTGTTTAGAAGTCCAAAGTCTCTCTGAGACTTGAAGAAATATCTTAACTCTAACACCTTATAAAGTCAAAATCAAAAAAGTAGATCACATATTTCTAACATACAATGGCACAGGATATATATTACCATTATAAAAGGGGGCAAGACAACATGGCGAGAGAAATAGGGATCCAAAGCAAGACCTAAAACCAGCAGGGCAAACTCTAAATGCTGTGTATCCATATTTGATGTCAAGGCGTTCTTCAGATCTTCAACTCCTTTCAACTTTGTTAACCACAACCTACTTATCTTTCTTGAGCTGATTCCACACCCAGTTTGCAGCTTATATTGATAGGTATTGTATGGCTCTGAGATGTCCAACATCTGGGACTCTCCAAGGCAAGAGAGGATTCACATTCATAGTGTCAAGAGAAGGTCTCTCTGAGTCTCTGTGTGGGGATCTGCCTAATACATGATTGGCCTCAGTGGTTTTCCTTAGTCATAGATGGAAATTCCACAAACTTTTATTTTATTTTGATCCTTAACTCTAAAACCAGAACAATGTGGCCAAAGCTGCCAAGTTCTTCCATTTGCTGGGGCTGGAATATGGTCCCCTGGTTCACCAGCTTTCTGTTTTTGAGGGTTTCCTTCAGTGCTTTAAAGTTGGCAGTCTTTGATCTCAGTCTGTAGATTAGGTAGGACGTGAAGTCATAGATCTGCCTGCCTCTGCCTTCAGAGTGCTGGGATTAAAGGCATGGGCCACCACTCCCAGCCCTAAGCTTTCCTTTAATTCTTTTTCACAAGTTGGAATCTTAGCTGGGTGGAGTCTTGACCTGAGGTCAGCACTCCCTTTCTTTCATTTAGGATCAAGCTTTTTAAAAAACTTTTTATCTCTTTGAACATTGGACTCAGTTCCATTATGCTTTTCTGTGCTCCTTTACTCCTCAAATTGTACTTTTTGTATTTTTCCTTTCTCAGCTTGCTCATTTTCATTACAGATTCCCAAAAGTGTGGGTAGTAATAACCAAGCAATACAATTAATACTAGGCTATCTTGAAATCTCCTCTGCCCATTCTGTTAATCAAAAAATCATTAATTTATCTTCAAGCAGAATTTTTGTTAAGGAGCATAAAGTAGCCATATTCCTCACAAAATATCACAAGAGTGGTCTATAAGCCATTTATTGAAATTCTTTTCCTCTGAAAGCTCTTGATTTGAACCTTTATAATCTACCTTGCTCTCAGAATCTCTGTCTTGCATGCTTCTACTAGTACGGCCAATTAATCCTCAATTTAAGCATTTAACTAATTTCCCAATTCAAGGTTTAGAAATCCACATTCCACAGAGCATCATGGTTGGCCCTTGTATATCATACCCCATTCTTGCCATCAACTTCTGGCTTGGTCAAAGTTCTATTGCTGTAAAGAGACACCATAGCCTTGACAATTCTCATTTTTAAAAAAAGCATTTACTTAGGGCTGGATTACATTTTTAGAGGTTTTAGTCCATTTTTTTACCATGACAGGAAGCATAGTAGAGCACAGGTAGACATTGAGCTGGAGAGGTAACTGAGATTTCAATATCCAAGAACATGGTTTTAAAGAAAGAGAGAGAGAATGGGTCTAGTTTGAGCATTTGAGACTCCAAAGTCAGCCCTCAGTGACACATCTCCTCCAACAAGCCATGCCTGCTCCAACAAGGCCACACCTCCTAATCTCTATCAAGTAATGTCACTCCCTAATGACCAAGCATTCAAATATATAAGCCCGAGGGGGTCATTCCTATTCAAACCACCACCTGGGGTATAAAATAATGCAATCCACCAGGTACAAGCTTTGAAACCAACTCTTGCATGATCCTTGCATCAGTTCCTGCCTCCAGGTTCCTGCTTTGAGTTCTTTCTCTGACTTCTCTCAATAATGAAAATATATATATGATGAGCTGAATTCCACCATTTCTTCGCCAAGTTGGTCGTGGTCCTTATCACAGCAATAGAAACTAAACTAAGATAGCCCCTGAAATCCTCCTCTTTCCCCTAGTTTTCCATTTATTTTAGAGATAGGTTTACCACAGGCTATGCTGGCCTAGAATTCTGGAACCTTCTACCTATACCTCCAGATGCTGGAAATATGCATGTGTGACACCACACCCTACCTCATATTTCTTAGCCCTTGCCTATACTCCATCAATTAAATTCCAACGCAATAGCAAAAATCATAATCCAATGAAATTTTATTTTTTAGGTGCCAGGACACGAGGTTAGGGATTCGATCCCAAGCACACATGTCACCTCGTTGTGTGGAGCATACCTGTTATCAGCACTAGCAGGTGGAGGTGGTAGGATCCCTTGGCCTTGCTGGCCAGTCAATGAAGCTGAAGCAGTGAACTTTAGTTCCATGAAAGACCCTAGTTTTAATAATAATCTCAGAACAAGTGACGAAGATACTTGATGGTTATAACTGGTTTCCACTCACACATAGACACAACAGAATGATTTTATACAAGGAAAGGAAAAGAGAAAGTTCATTGATGTTATTATAAGCACAGAAAATACAATTAAAATAATGGAAATTACAAATTCTTAAAACACACATGCAGATGTGAGTGATTTTAAATTATATATGAATAAGTTAATATGGTAATGTAAAGTGAATCATATTCACAATTATGCTTTTTAGAGCTGGGTTTTGGGGAAAAATGCTTTCAAGAAAGGAATTACAGTCCATTTACCCTCTAGATTCATTGCTAGTTACATTGGCTGTGATCCTATCTCAATTTTAGCTGCTATTTGATTATTTTCTTGAGGAATGTTCATGAGGAGGCATGTTGTCCTAGGTTTAGATACCTGATGAACATTTGCAAGGAGGCAGGTATTCTAGGTTTAGCAGGGATTCTCAACCTGTGGGACAGAAACCCTTGGTGGTCAAATATCAGATATCGTGCATATCAAATAATTACATTACAATTCTCAACAGTAGCAACATTACAGTTATGAAGTAGCAACAATATAATTTTATGGTTGGGGGTCACCACAACATGAAGAGCTGTACCAAAGGGTCACAGCATTAGGAAGGTAGAGAAGCACTGGTTTAAAGCCTCATAAGCCTGCCTCCAAAGCTTCCTCTTTCATGTCTTGTTCACTTCTGAACCAGCAAAGAAGGAAGAAGTGCTATCAGTGCTGCAGACAGATGGAGTTGTGAAAAGGGGAAAAAAGAGAGGAAGATAGACTAGAAAAAGAAACTAAGCAGAGAGTATGACCTTGGTATTGCCTCACCACCCATTCCAAGCTTTCCCCCAGTCAACGAGGCTGAGATTCCCTGAGAAAGATCAAAAGACTATATTCTTCCTTCCTTCCTTCCTTCCTTCCTTCCTTCCTTCCTTCCTTCCTTCCTTCCTTCCTTCCTTCCTTCCTTTCCTTCCTTCTTTCCTTCTTCCCTCCCTCCCTCCTTCCCTCCCTCCCTTCCTCCCTCTCTCTTCCTCTCTTTCTCTTCTTTTTCTTTTCTTTCTTTTTTTTCTTTCTTTCTTTCTCTCTTCTCTCTTCTTTCTTTTTTTTTTTTTCTTTTTCTTTCTTTATTGCCCTCCATTAACTGCCTTTGCCATATCCAGCATTCTAAGAATATTGCTCAATTCTAAGGTATTGTTCAATCCCTTCTACCTCCTTGAGTTTAGCTTCCTTGCAGCCATTTTCCTGCAGGTTTCTGGATGTCTTGATTCCCGCTTTTGAAACCACATATCCATGAACTATTCAAGGACAGCTTTGACGAGGTCACTCCCTGCATTGTGGCCCACAAGAACCATCAGCTATTGCAATATTTTCATTCTCAGCTAGGGGAGATCTCTGAGATCAACTGTTCTAACTGGAGCCTGGAAAGTATCTTCGCATTGAAGACCTGAGCAGCAGAGGGATTCAAACATCTCTGTGGCCTATTCTCCAACATTCACATGCAGGCATTTCATATAATAGGATGACATCAATAGCTGGATTTGCTGGATTGCTTGTCTTGCACTACTTAAGCATGGCAAGAATTCTTATGTTACTATACTCTAAAGGGATCAAAATTTAATGATGCTATCTTCTGCCATGTCGTTTGCATGACTGACAAGTCTTTGGACCTGACTGAATTGAGAGGGAAGGAGAAAATTACAGAAATACATGGAGATAAAATAACTGTGGTCCAGTTGATGGGCTCTCTGCTAGAGAAAAGGCCACCCTGGGGAAACTCAGTATGTTTATTTTATACAAAGAGGCAGAGTTATTGCATACATCTTAACAAGTCATCAGGATAAACAGATAAACAATAAGGCATGGTTTATGGTATGTAGCTGAATCAAGGAGGCAGGTTTATCTAATCTCAGCAGAAGTGGGATCTTCAGGACATATGTATCTGGAAGGAAAAACATTATTGCAGGTAATTTTTGAATACACTGTCAAACTCCACACATGGATCACAAGGTGATGCTTTGCCTTTTTCCTCTGGGTTTGAGTTTAGGGTCCTTGACACAGCTCTGCCCATGTCAACAACACACATACACTCAGGACTTCACACACTTAAGGATCCCTTCACTCTACAAAACTCTCATCTTTAGTAAATGGAAAGAAAATTAGCTGCATTGGTTAATATGTTCCATCAATTATAAACAGCATAATTACCTTCTGCGATGCCAAAGCACTATCCTATCATCTGTTTTTGTTGAAGAAATGTTTTATAATCCCATCATAGGATCTATGTGACAATCACTTTCCCCACTGTAGTCAAAGCTCACATGGAATAGTAATTCAATTAGTGAGATATCCATATCTGTTTTCACTGTTTCCTCTAGATTTCTCAGAGGCCTCATTATAGAAGCATTATCTCTGTCAGGGACCTAATTATTTGTCTTCATATTCTAAGCAATTTACCTTTCATCTTTAATCGTGGCTTCCTTGAACCTTCCTTCTGTTGTATTCACTTCAGTTTTCTGTAGCTCATGTTAGGTCATGCCATTCCTGTGGATTTTCATTTCAGGGTTTCCCGTGCATTTTATTCATTGCTCTCTTACAATTAATATCGATCACTTTTCACCTCCAGCATATTTATATCTCAAAAATACATCTTGTTATTGAGCATCTTTTTAATTAGCTCAAGTATTTTCTTTCTGCCCTTCCTCATATTCAGGGGCATCTGGCTAAGAACCAACATTTTATATATTTAAAATCAATTTAGCTTAGCATAATTCACATTTCACTTTAAAATGCTCACCACTGATTCACTCCAAATTAAAAGATTTTTGAAAAACCCTGATTTTGGCTTTAGATACACAAGGTGTGCTGCTCTTAAAACATAGAACCCTCAGTCTATCATCCACCCACAAAACGGGTGTTAAACTCATAAAATCTCAACACTTAATTTTAATTTTGGACATTGATTTGATAACAAAGGTCAGAAATCAAAAGCAGTTATATTCCCCTAGTGTTATGGAGAAGTTGTACAATGTTGTAATCTTTAGTAATTTTAGTATATTCTTCCCATGCTAGAGGAGCTACTCTCCTCTTTTGAATTTTTTATGCCTTTTTCCTAATTATTCCCTTTCCTCTTCCTTTCTTCCATCATCTTATTGTTCCAAATTTACTTTCTTTCATGTTATAAAAATCTTCTATCAATTCTTTAAGGAAATATCATTCTTTTAATATATGTAGAAACTGAAATAGAAGCATTATACTGAAATTATACTCCAAACAATTGATAGAATAAATAACCAGACCTGATTCCTTATGGTTCCCCATTGATCCCTTTAATGGCTTTAATGTATTATGGGCAAAATAAGACTAATATTTTTTTTTAGTAAGTTTAATATTGTAAGAATGTCATTATCTACCCAAGGTAAATGAGTCTTTTTCATTAACTAATAAAGCCTCAGCTTCAGCAATATAATATAAGTGTTTAAGCAACACAGAATATTTATAAATGAAGATAAAACCCTCATTAGCAATGGAGAACTGGGACACACTAAAGTTTTCAACTTTTGCTTCATCTTGACATTTTAACATTGCATCTTTTTAAAGCAGTGTTTGCTCTGATCAATAATGGTCCTTTATTATTAAAGGGAATTCATGTGGATATGTATTAAAATGATAACATTTGTTCTACCTAAAGTATCCGTCCATTCATGCACCTGCCTGCTCATTCATCACTTCTTAGTGAATACTGGATTGACTGACTATTATTTGGCAAAGTCTTTGTGATACAATGAGAAGTAGGCAATGAACCTATAAAAATGATACTTGCATTCCCCTAATGAACTAATTGCATTTTGCAACATTCAAATCTACAAAAAGAAAATTTAAAAAAAAATTCCTGAGCACAGTAGTATGACCACCCCAACTGTGGCCTACAAATTTCTTAATTAATAATACTTTTCAATGTTTCTAACCAGAAAGGTCAAATATGCAATTTCTAAAAATCTTCTAGATGTTTGTACAGTTTAAGAAACCTAGTAAATATGTGAACCATCACTCTTTCAAGTGAGAATAGGAAGATCTTTTAAAACTGTGCACTCTTAATTTTTATGATTGATTGTTCATGGTATGAACTACACTTATGAAGGCATAGTAACCCTTCTATAGTTAGATTTTTTTGAGATGCTAGAGTGGGATTTAGATGGAGTAAGTGGTCTTGGATTCTCCTTCAGGATATTTTGTTCCTAGTGATTCTGGGTTTTCTAATAAGAGGTTTCTATGCAAATATAATTGGTTACTAAGAAATCCTAGGGCGGATATGTTCCTATACCACATTTATTATGGTATTGAGATTACATATTCTAATTGTAAGAAAATGTATTAAAATAAATATGAGCTTTTCTTGGAAGCTTTATTAGATTGAATTCTGATCACTAAAAGTTTCAAAAATAAAATGATTTATAAAAACAAGGCATAAATTTTCCTATAACTTGCATTCTAGAGTTTCAAAGAAGTCTGGGTGACTTTATCAGAGAGCATAAAACATTTTACAACACAAAACCATGAAAACCCCATGATGATGATGATGATGATGATGATGATGATGATGATGATTGGATCATGTTGGTAACGGAATATATTCGTAAACTGAGAGGAAAACTGTGACTAGTGTAGAACATTGCCTTTTCTTGCTCCCTTAAAAGAGTGTTTCATACACTTTTCATTACATAAATAAAAAGAGAAATTGAAATTCTAAATCATGACTTGGCAACATGTTACCTAAAACAGTTAGCTCAATAACAGCACTGATGACACTGGATTTGGCAGTTTGTGGAACTATTCAACAATGCTATTTTAATCTTAAGGTTCACACCGGTTGATACATACTTGTGTCTCATGAATAAAAGCGTGTGCTGGCAAACAGTAAATTCACCTACGCGATTGAGTGACACACATATATTTGTTTAGAGATAATTAACCTACCTTGTAGTAGATAGATGTGAGCATTATCAATACTGTAAGCTATAGAATAACAAAAGTCAAGACCTCACACTGTGATGGATTTCACAACTAACAAAATTAAAAGAACAAAACCAAAAAGTTGCAGTGCACAAAATATGTATTAAAATAAGTACCATGGAATAATTTGTTAACATGTCAATGAGAAGTAGATCTGACCTTCATTTGGACAATCATTGGTTCCAAGTCTATTGATTCAACTGTTAGCATATAATAAAAATAATAGGAAAATAATATTCAATAGTCTATTATAAGCATCTGTACAATTTTTTTACTTCCCTACATCTATATAATAGTTCTCTCTCTCTCTCTCTCTCTCTCTCTCTCTCTCTCTCTCTCTCTCTTCTCTCTCTCTCTCTGTATTTGTATGTCTCTGGATTACCATTTTCACTCTTAGAAATTCAGATCCTTTCTTGAATTCTGTTAGTCAGGCTTCCAATATGTTGTCTTTTTTTGTTGTTGTTTGTTTTGTTTTGGTTTACCAGACAACTACATGTTAAAAACCAAATTTATTTACAGCCTTAACAAACCCACTGCAGATTAGTATGTTTGCATTTTGGCTGTTAATAAATCACAACAGGGGTTGGGCCTGGCTCATCTCCCTTGATGTTCTAGTATTTGGCAGATGCTGATAAACATTAATAAGCAAAATCCCTGGGGATGGAAAAGGGCTGGAGAAAACACACACTGATGAAAAGGCTCTAGGAAGAATTTAGAGAACAGTCTAGAGGCTTTCCTTTTCTTCTCTGGGCCTGCGGTTTGCCAGGTGTTCTCCATTGGGAGTTAGAGGCAAGGGCAAAGAAAAAAATATCCTTAGCTGCCACATTGGCTGCACTCTATGGGGATAAAGGGGTAGATTCAGTCTTTGGGTGGCTTCCCTCTATGGGAGAAAGAGATAAGTTCAGTCTTTTGCTCCTCTATGGGAAAGTAAATCAGAAATTAGAGTAAATAATTCAGTCTATAAATGTTTAAGAGCAGAAGTGACCTTTTCAAATTGGTATATGCTTCTTATGGAAATATTTAAACATAAATGATATCTACTATAATATAGATGTTAAAAAATAAGTAATTATCTAACTCATCGCTAATAAGCCTTTCTCTAGGCAAGCATCACTGAACTATAAACGCTGTGGAGTCAAAAAGCTCTTGAATTATTGTCACATTTCTTTTGTTTCCATTACATATTGAGCTGCTTGTATTTTCTAAAACATATTTACAGTGGGCAACAATATTGTATAGATTCTCTACGTGATAACTGTGGCATCTGGATGTAGTTTGTCTTACACCGAATTGGATAAACCTAATATACTTATCATAATTTAAAAAAATGCATGGGATCTTGTTAGTACTGGTAGTTTTTGCTAAGTTTTTATCAGGAACTAGGGTTGTCTTAATCACATGTTTGCTACATGTCTACAAAAACATTAGCATGCATAGAAAATGAGAGTCATCTGTAGTTTGTTGAAGTTGTATTTGCATGATCCACTTCTTCCTCCTGTTTTCTTCACTAACCCAGTACAGGAAGTAATGACGATAACTATGCTTTACATCTAACCTTGAATTTCCATGGCAAATTAAAGGCATCTTAAATTAGAATCTGTGTTCTTCAAAGAACCCACTTGACCTGAGTGTCATATACCACAGTTGCCCATTAGTTGTATGCATGGCTGAATATGCAACACTCTTTTGAAGTTTATTTTGGGGATTAAAATATAATTACACCATTTCTCCCTTTTCTTTCCTTCCTCCAAATACTCCCATACCCTCTTTTGCTTTCATTCAAATCCATGAGCTCTCTTTTTAGTCTACTAATTTTTACATACATACATGTTATCTTAGTTAGGGTATCTATTTCTGTGAAGAGACAACATGACCATGGAAACTCTTATAAAGGAAAACATTAAACTGAGGCTGACTTAAATTTCAGAGGTTCAGTCTATTATCATCATGGCAGGAAGCATGGCAGCATGCAGGCAGACATGGTGCTTAAGAGGTAGCTGAGAATTCTAAATCTGGATCCATAGGAAACAGGAAGTGAATGTTACACTAGACCTGGTTTGAGCATTTGAGACCTTACTGTCCACCCCTAGTGATACACAACAAAACTTCACCTACTCCAACAAGGCTCTGCCTCCTAACAGTGCCATTCCCTATAGCCAAGCATCCAAACACAGGAGTCTATAGGGGTCATTCCTATCCAAACCACTAGATGTATAGACATGCATACATAAAAGTCATAAATAAAAAGGTGTATCTATAAAATTCTCCTACATCTAAGCCTCAGGGAACATTGGAGAGGAGAGTGAAGATAGATTATAGGAGTTAGAGGATCAACGTGTTTGCTGTGAGACTGTGTCTTCTAGTAATGTCAGAAGCTATGCTCATACATTCTGACCAACATGACTGGCTAATCCTGAGCTGAAAAAGAACAGCAATAGACATGCCAAAATGGATGCAGGAAAACCCATGAGGCCTCAACCCTAAATAGAGATTTATAAGCAACTAATGTTGCTGAAAGTGGGAGAAATACTATTTTCCAGGAAGAGCACATGGATTATCTAGTACCAAGGATCAGTCATGAAATCATGTATATATAATATTTTAAAAAATGAACAAATTATTTCACACTTTTAAAAGGCATATCAGTTCAAAATACATTATAAAATACAGAAATGTTCAAATAGAAAACATCAATTACTGTATTATTTAGAGAAAGCACTTCTGCCACTAATAAAGTAATAAGTAGAATGGGGATAATAAATCAACACCCTAAACTGCTAACATTTGCAATCATGTATAGGCTGTGTTTTCTTTTCTCTGGTCCACTTACTATTATCTTAAGCTATGGGTTTTATTTTCAGAATTCATTTTAAAAGTACAAAATTATCATCTCAACCAAGCGAAGCAAATTAACTTCCAAAAACCAATAAAAAAAATAATTGTTGTCATTGACAAGCAGTAAAACAGTTGAAAAATCTTGTGAGCTGCTGGGGCAAACAGTCAAAACCTGATACAATAAATTGGAGAGCAGATTCAAAGGGTTCATTCTCTGTGCACAAAGAATGCCAATGGTTAGAATAAATGGAAAATGACTTCAAGTGAACACAGTTAGCTACAAAGCAGAAAGGAATAAATGCAAAGATTAAAAACAAA
Source organism: Peromyscus leucopus (assembly GCF_004664715.2). Classification (NCBI taxonomy): domain Eukaryota; kingdom Metazoa; phylum Chordata; class Mammalia; order Rodentia; family Cricetidae; genus Peromyscus; species Peromyscus leucopus. The sequence goes on along the minus strand of NC_051077.1, from coordinate 35,140,108 downwards.
AAAAAGACGACAGCTAGCCTGTACATCTCTCCAGGAGAGGACAGATAAAATAAAGCTTAGGAAATCACAGCATTGACTCAGAAGATATATAGTTGAAGAGCTTGCAAGCATCCGGAGAGTGCAGCTGGCAATTATAGATCTGTCTCTGTCTTTGTTTCTAATTCCTTTTCTATAATACCTGTATCTTTTTATGCACATATCACTTCACTGCTGAGCAGAGGGTGTATGTGTTTTGTATCAGAAACTGGAACATGTTTCTTTTGGAAAATATCCCTCATGTGCAGAATGTCAATTTGGCAGATACTAAGTTGTCTAACGTTTGAATAAGGATAGAATTTATGTCTAGCACAACATGGGGAAATTCTTATATTCTTAGAAGCAGAGCCTCCTGTACCTTTCCTGGAAGGATCCCTTTCATGCATGTGTTTCCATAAGGTGGATGTTTGAAGAATAGCAGATGTTCTGAGACTGCATGTACTGAAGCAGTTTGTTGCTGAGGGTGTGTATGATAAAGGGAGATAGTCTGTGTTCCTGTGTAAGAGAGAGGGACTTATAGTTTCTGTAAATAGAAAATAGTTTTGTTTTGTTTTTTAAATGGAAAAAAAAAGGAATGATGCAAACTTCCAAGAAGGAGAACTTTGTGGTGGATAGTGAGGTTATTTACAAGCTTACAGAGAATTTGATTAAATTTCTGTTTCATTACATGAAAATTTTGGTTTGAAATGTTCTAAATAAGACATGTCCACTACCTCTCCAATTCTTAGGAAATCTTAAGATACTAGATGTAATGTAAAAGGTTACAAAGTGCCATTCTCTAGATTGGATCAAATTACAGTACTTACAAGAGCTCTAGTCACCTGTCCTGGGCCTACACAAGACTGACCCTTTCAACAATATGCCTCCCGTGTGCAAGAGGGTCCAGTCTGGTCCCATGCAGGCTCCACAGCTGCAGGTCTACAATTCGTGAGTTCCTACAAGCTTGATTCAGTTGTCTCTGTTGATTCCCCTAACATGATCTTGACCCCCCCTTGCTCATGGAATCCCTCTTCCCTCTCTTTGCCTGGTGTTTGCTTGTGGATCCCTGCCTCTGCTTCCATCAGTTCCTGGGTGAAGGCTCTATGATGTCAGTGAGGGTATTCACCGATCTGATTACCAGGGCAGGCCAGTTCAGGCACCCTCACGACTTTTGCTAGTAGTCTAGTCTGGGGTCATCCTTATAGATTCCTGGAAATTCAACAATATGTCAAAAGAGGAGAAGGGGTTCCTCAGGCTCTACTATTTATCTCTTAATTGATAGCTATTGATAGATTCTGAGGGGAGAGTGTTGACACACAAATGCAGCTCTCACTTACAAAATGGTAAGCGATGGTTTCTTTTGGAGCCAAATGAAAGTGGCCATGGACTGGGAACACAGATTTAAGTTACTTCAAATTCCATGTGCCAATGAGGAGGTAATTTCATATATAATCAACCCCCCCAAAAACCCCATAAATCAAGATGATTTTTAAATACAATTGGTAGTTACATCAGGCATAGGCTTCAGACACTATATGACAGCATCCTTGGCCCTTTGGTTGGTAGAAAACTGGGGTTTTGTTAAGTTACTACATTCTAAATTTTTGTGTCTGTTGGGTCTGACATATTCAATCAGCCAATGGGGGCTAAGATAGCTCATTATAAATGGGAATTAGCCTCTGGATGCACAATAGTGAAATTTCCCCACATCACTGAGTTCTATTCAGTCAACCAGTCATTGCAAACAGTGCTCAAACCAAGCCTTGCGGGCACAGCTATTTTCCAGGAGTTCTTGTTCACAAATGAACCACTGTTTTTAGTTGCACACAAGCTGCTGAGCCTACCAGGCTCAAACAGACATGGTGACACTGGTCATCCTTCTTAATCTCAGTGGATTATACTAGGAAAGAAATGCTTATCTAGGAAATTGGTGTATTGACAGGGGTGGTAGGGAACTGGGGTGAGATTGGTAAATGTATGATGTACAAATGTGTTAAATTTTCTACAAACCAAGTTAGTAAAATAAAGCAAACAAATAGATAAAAAAATACCCTCTAGCATCAGTATAAAAAAATGAATGAAGAAACTGTACACCAGTTTTCTCATGCTTGGAAATATAGGTTCTTGAATACTTTGTATGCTGGGATCCTTACAAGACCCCCACAAGCCTCACAGCCTGAGGAGATGATCCAAGTGAGGTAAAGATTAAAACTCAATACAGTGCCATCTTTGCAGACATTAAAACATACCTTGCAAGGACTGATTGCGTGATTTATATTTCTTATACATTTAAACATAGTAGAACTTGTGACCTGTGACCTTTACACTAAGAGTGAATTCTATTGGCTGATAAACAGAGCTCAGGAATGAGGTCTTGTGGAAGGATCTGTGATAAGCATAAGGATAGATTCTATTGTTGGAGGATATCAAGAATGTGGGGCCACTTTTGTAGAGATGTGCTCTAGTTACTGAAGTACTAGGGCCTGAACAATGTTCAGAATATTGGGAGTAGGGGTATTCAGATAGAGGATGGCTCCCAATATTGGAAAGCATCACCAGGTTGATTGACAACTTGTCACTCCGGCATTCCAGGTGAATAGATGTCATTCATTTCATTCCATTGAAGAAAATATGCCTGCATGATTGACAATCCTGGTTTCTACAATGCTTATTCAAAGCCATGCTTCCTGCATTTGTGTATGCATTAAGAACAAAATAATGAAACACTATAGTCTTTTCCCAGGAAAAAATGCCCAAATATAATTCATGCTTTGTAGCAATAGAACTCTTCTGACTGTGACTTTAAGGCAAATATCAAGAAGACCCACCCACCACAAGCAGGTTATAGAGATCTGAAAAGCTTTCCTATTGTCCAGTACAGACAATTGGATAATCTATCGACTGAGGTAGCAGAGGTAAGTCATAGAACAGCTAAACTATAGTAACTTGCCTGATGAGTACTTTACATGACAATCTTTAGTAAAGTGAACAGACCCAAGGTCATCAGATGAAGCCTTTGATGTTATAAGAAATGTGTGCAAAATAATCGAGTGATTCTTATTTCCTCAATATTAACAGTTGTCACACATGTACTTGTAAAGTATAATAAAAATGGGGTGGAACTGGACTAATTATAGCAAAATGTTGAGATGAACAGATTCTGCACTGTTGTGAGTTCACTGGCAGTGAATTTCAAGGACAGTGAAGCAATTCAAGAAGCCGTAGTGTTCACATGTAAGTTAAGTAATCACATAGCATGCTCAAGCTCCTATAACAGACTCAGGCTGCTGAAGCAGCCATCGTGTGGTTAGCTTAAAGGACACATATTCATTTGATCACAGTTATTAGGACTTGAGGCTCAAGATAAGGGTATGGCAAAGACTGCTTTTGGTGAGATATTTTTATAACTTTCAGACAGATAACTTCAAATCGTTTATTTAAAAATTGACCTTTGCTTGTAGGCATGTGCAGAATATTGGTTTACTTTTGCTGTGACAAAAATACTTCACCAAAGCAACTTAAGAAAAGAATTGTTTATTTTGTCTCACAGTTTGTAAATACAGCCCACCATGGCAGGAGAGCCATAAAAGCCAGAGCATAAGGTCACAATGTAACCACAGCCAGAAATCAGAGAATAATGTACATCAGTGCTCAGCTACCTTTTCCTTTTCACAAATTCCAGGATACCAGTCCTTGGATTAGTACCATTATTTCCATATCAATTAACTCAGTCAAGAAACTAACTCATGGGTGAAAGGTGAATCCAAAGGTTTCTTCCTAGGTCATTATAGAACATGTCCAGTTAGCAATCAATGTTAACGATCCCCATCTAGAGTGGAGAAATCACTGATATAGCTGATGTCTTTTCCTATTCTCTTAAGGGCTCCAATCTAGTTTAAATATGACTTTACTCTTACTTCTTCATTTAGACTCTATTTCAAGCATGCTCACATTAGAGAGTTAGGGTATCGCCAAATCTTTCTACTCTGTCCCTACAATGTTCTATTTCTTTTTTTTTTTTTTTTTTTTTTTTTTTTTTTGGTTTTTCGAGACAGGGTTTCTCTGCGTAGCTTTGTGCCTTTCCTGGAGCTCACTTGGTAGCCCAGGCTGGCCTCGAACTCACAGAGATCCGCCTGGCTCTGCCTCCCGAGTGCTGGGATTAAAGGCGTGCGCCACCACCGCCCGGCTTCTATTTCAAAATATTCTCATCATGATGAGTAGTGAAATGCCCTGTTTTCTACAAAATAGTGTGGGTTTTTAAGTATGGCTCTAGTCATGATTCCTTTAACATTTATTTTAATTATCCAATGAATGGATTGGCTATTTTATGCTCTTTAGGTCTTCTCATGATTGCTGTTGAATCAGCTTCTCAGTTGAGCAGATACTGGTCTGCCTCTTTTTAGAAGCAAATCCTGAAGGTCCAATATGAATGAGGTGTTTTCCCACCAATGTCTAAATAAGCCTTAGGCACAGTGTTACCTGAAATTTACAAGAGTATATTAAATTGATCTCTTTATATGATCATTTCCAAATTTAAGTTTAATAAAGCTAAGAAATGTCTTATATTCCTTTTTAGTGATTTAGAACATAAGAAAAAAACCACAAAAAGCAGGAAATCAATAAATGGGGTTGAACTAAAAGTTGAATCATTATGAAAGATGAATTTAAAATTGATCCTATTATTATTTATAGTTTCTTTTAGATGTGTAATTTCACACTGCTTGCATGCAGTAATGTTTATAATAAAATATCTTTACTAAAGTAACAGTGTGTATCTTATCCTGGTTTTTCTTAACAATGAAAGGTGCAGCAAGATAGAATATATATTTTTGTTTATACATTTTTTTTAGTTCATTTGGAGCAGGAACATAGCTTTATTTAGTCCCAAGCATCAAATGGTTTTAAAGGGTACTTTTGTATTTCAACTTTTTTAAATAAATATTTTTATTTTATACTTTATTTAATTTTACATATCAGGCACAGATTCCCCTGTCCTCCTTCCTCCCACCCCTAGCCTTCCCCCCAATGTATCCCCAATTCCCACCTTCTCCAAGGCAAGGTCTCCCGTGGGGATTCAGCGCAGCCTGGTAGATTCAGCTGAGGCAGGTCCAGTTCCCTCCTCCCTGCACCAAGGCTGAGCAAAGTGTCTCAGCATAAGACCCGAGGCTCCAAAAAGCCAGCCCATGCACCAAGGACAGGTCCTGGTCCCACTGCCTGGGGGCCTCCTAAACAGTTCAGGCACATCAACTGTCTCACTTATCCAGAGGGCCTGGTCCAGTTTCATGGGAGTTCCTCAGCTTTTGATTAACAGTTCATGTGTTTCTGCTAGTTTGGTGGTTCTTTGTGAATTTTACATCATGCAGCCAGATCCCACTCACCTCCTGATCTCATTGCTTCCACCTTCTGCCCTTGCAACCCCATCCCCCAAAACAAAATTTAAAAGTAAAACCAAAAAACAAAAATAAACAACAAAAACAAGTAAAGAAGAATCTTGATGTGGCAGCTGTAGTGTGGCCCAGCGAGTCACATGGTATATACTAGTCCATTCATCTTTACTTGTAAGTGTTCACTGCAATGAGTCATTGGTTTGACTCAAGGCCTCTTGCTCCTGCTACACTATTGATAACATGCCCTCACTGGAATCCTCTTGGATATCTTGTTATTGCCTTGTGTCATGGAGATCCTGTAGTGTTGGATCTTATAGTCTTAATTATTTACCTTCTCTACTACTTGTGCCTCATAAATTTCATAAACTGATAGAGCACTACTCTATCATTCTTATTTACCCTTAGACCTTTATTTCAGTATGAGTTTAGAAACTCTTAGTAAACTGCTGATATTTGCTCTCAGCTCCTTGCCCACAGCCACATCACTCTTTCTTTTTCCAGAAAAATGCATACATGAATGTGTCACATTCAGAAAGTTAAGGAGAAGTCTAAATTTGGGAATGTTATCTGTTTATGTATTCTCATTCTCACCCAAGGTCTATGGGATCTATCCTAAGACCTTTTGTTTATGTGGTTCTGCATGAATTTTAACTGGAAATTTTTGTTTAATTACTTGTGTGATGGAGATTGTATTTTGTATGTTATGATTTAAAAGAACTAATTTAATATTTGAAATCAATTTCTGAAATACCTTTTAATATTAGTTACATATGAGACTATAATTGTGTCCTTTTAATACATTGAGTTTTTTTTTCCTATCAATAATTGCCATTTTGCAAATTGGAGATTAAGACTAACATATTTTGAAAGGCATGTTTATGATAGAAGGAAAGTCCACCACAATATTATTTCCATGTATGAAAGCAATGAACAGTAAGTAATAGATATGCGACAATAAATAGATGGTAATACTATCTTTAATATAAAAATACTATTCCTAAATTGTACAATGATATCCATAAAGGACACTGTTTACTTTTCTACTTAGATTCCTTTCCTCTTTCCAAACTTCAGATTGTTTTTATTTTATGGAATCTCAAGAAGATCTTATTAGCTCTTTCATATCTCAGATAGATGCATTAGATTTTCTGTTAGGATAAACAAAGGATGTCGCTACTTTTATTCTCTCTTCTATTCAAAATACTGTTCTGTATAAACTCTTTCATGTCTCATCAAGGCTTTCCTTTCTTTTTTATCGCTCCCCTCCCCTTGCTTCTGTTCCATTATCCATCCTTTTCTTCCTATTCTTATTAGTCTTCTTCCTTCCTCTGTTCCTCCCATTCTGCAGCCCACAACTCCCTCCCCCCTTCTTCCTTCCTTCTTTCCTGCCTTCCTTCTTTCCATGTCCCCCTTAAATTCCTCATGATTGCATCCCTGATAGAAAGAATGTGGCTACATTTCAAAATGAACATAACAATGAAGTGACTTCCCTGATGTTAATAGCATCTCAACCAAGACATTTTCTTTGTTGAAAAAACAACTAAATATTTGAAAAGAACTTTATAAAATTAACAAACACATATCTAAAAAGATTTCAAAACCATAGCCGAGGCTAGAGAAATGGTTCAGCTGTTAAGAGAGCATAGTGGTTGACGAAAGACCAAAGTTTGGTTCCCAGCATCCAAGTATGGCTGCATGCCACCACCTGTATCTCCAACTCCAAGTGATCTAGCACCTTCCTCTGTACTTTGTGGTGATTTACACTTTCAAATGCATATGTCTTCACATATACCCAGAATTAAAGTGCATAAATATATATCCTAAAATAAATAGCTTTTTTGACTTTAATTTCATGGATCATCTCTATAGTTTTTTTTTGAAACATTAGTAGTTTAATGAATCAACAATTTATGATATTCTAAGAAACTGTTTAATCATTTCCAGTAATCTTTAAAAAGAAAATTAAGCCCGTTAACTAGTAATTTTAAAACTGCTTTCAAATAAACACTTACTTAAATTTTTGTTTAAGGAGGTTATTCCAAAATCATATTAATTGTGGTAATATTAGACAAGTTTATTTCCTTTCTGGACATCTTCTCTTCCTACAAATGACTAGATTGTATATAAGACACAAGGTATTAGGATAAAGGAAATAATAATGGAAATTATTTAAAATAGTACCCAGTTGACAGACATTGCATAAAGATGTTGACTGAGATCATTATCTAATTAATCAAAATTTTTTCACAGAAGAAATAATACATTTTATAAAATCATAAATTTCGCCAGTCTCTCCAAGACTAGTAAGTGAAACTTCAGAAACAAGATCTGGCTTTCTCTAAAATAATGATTGAATAATGATTGACACTTTATCCAATGTAAGCATATCCTTCTCTTTCACATAATGAGCTCAGAAAAAGCTACATAGAGAAGTTTTGAGGAAAAAGAAAGAGAATGACAGGGCAAAGAGGGGATCCATGACAGGTGCATGTCTGTAGCTCTTGTTTTCCAAACATTCACACAATCTTTTGTAATGATACAAGTAGAGAATCATGAGTCACAGATGTTCAGATTGAAACTCTATAATAAACAAGTGAAGCAAGTAGGTTCCTATGTTGCTCCTGTGTTTTATTTAAGAATGGATTTTCTTTGATCTGGAGAGATGGCATGCCAACTAAGGGAATTTGCTGCTATTTGGAGGACTTATCTGGTTTCCAGTGCTCATGTTGGGCAGCTCACAGCCACCTATAACTTCAGGTCAAACAGATCTGACTCCTTTTCTGTGGTCCTCAGACACCCACACACTTTTGCACATACCAACACAGAGACATCCATAGACACACATGGACACACACAAACACACACATATAGAATAAAATTTAAAGAGCAGATTTTTTTTTTTTTTTGTTGGTTTTTCAAGACAGGGCTTCTCTGTGTAGTTTTGGTGCCTGTCCTGAATCTCGCTCTGTAGACCAGGCTGGCCTCAAACTCAGGTCTGCCTGGCTCTGCCTCCCAAGTGCTGGGATTAAAGGCGTGTGCCACAGCCACTCAGCTAAAGAGCAGATTTTTTTTATAACAATCTAGAAAATCAGGAGTCAAATTAATATACATTAGGTATATTGATATTTTTCTGCTATTGTTCCATACCATTATAGCACTCTCTAGATTTCATGGTCTAAACTGTCTCACTTCAGTCAAAAAACATAAGTACCATGTTTGAACACTAATTTTGTTCACCAAGCCAATATCTATTTGCCACTACTGTGGCCAGAAATTTTCTCTGAAGAAGCAGGACAACAAAAGAGTTCTATATTACCCTCAGATGCTCCTCAAATGGATTTTAGGGATTGTGGTCTTGAATCAAATGTGTGATATCCTCTGGGCTAACACAAGCAGAATGCCTGGATGGTGTTCCTTACATTATAAGGAACATTATGCACAGAAGAAAATAACAGAGCCCACATGAGAGCAGTGCTCAAGGTAAGTCCCCTGTTGATATTATTTAAAAAAATTAACCATGAAATAGTGTAGGACTTCTGGGATCAAGAACTTATTCTAAAGTAATGAATGGCGGCTTTGGACGAAGCTGAACGAACATAGAAAGCAGAAGAGGCCATTGCTATTGTGCAGTCTAACAAAGCAAGGAGTCTGAGAGTGGAAACAGGGAAGGAGAGGATTCAGAAAATGTACTGACAGGAAAAACTTGAGAATTCTTTGTACAGACACTGGTAAATGGAAATACTCTAAAATTCTCCAATGTGTTATATCATCCGAAGATTTAAAACAGACTGAATGAACAGGAGTAAACCAACATATAATGAAAGTCTGCAAACATGGTCATAACTTCTATAGTATGACTATAATTTAGTAAAATAAAAAGTAATTACTAATGGATTTTTTCAAACATTGTTTTCTTGAGTAATACATCCTTGCGAGATATGTTTACTTATGTTATATATTTACTTAAAGAATAAGCACATGTAATTTATTTTAGTATTGATTATTGTAATTTATTTCTAAACATAGCAAGTTACATTGATTCAAATAGTGTACGTAGGAGAGAGTTCAATAGTAGAATACTGGCTCTTCAGATGCAATTCTCTGCATCCCACTCCCACCTCTGCAGAAGAAAAATAACATTTCTTATAGGTTACCAAATTAAATTCTTATTCAAATTTATGATGTCAGAAGGCTCTTTTGTGTCACTGAGCTTTTCTATAATATTTTCTAGAACGTTTTCTAGAACCCCTTAAAGTGTGTATTAAGTTCTTTTAAATTCCAATGCATCTGGTTCAATCCGAACTTCAGGAAGTCAAAATGAATGGTCTTTCCAGAAAGGATAGGATGACAACTGCTGAGCTAAAAAGAAGTTGTTTAATTATTTATGTAAATTTAATTATAGCAGTTTAAGTAGATGTTTGTCATAAATATTAGTCAAACAAAATATAATCATATGAATGGCATTAACTCTAATAAAGAAGTATAAGCAGACTATATTAATTAGGGTCTGAAATGCATATGCTGGGAAGTTAATATGAAATTTCAGTTGAGATAGTTCATTTTGTAACTTGATAAGGGAGTTTATTATGGCTACCCTCATTGAAAATAATCCTTCTTTGTAGCAATACAGTGTTGGACTCCTACAGATAACACTATAATGAGGCATGATGCATTTTGATTGAGTTACCACAAGGGAAAAGTTTAATTTAATTAAACTGGTCTTCATTAATGTTTTGCATTCAAGTCAAGTAATTACATGGCACATACAGTATGGGAGAAACCCTGCTGTCTGAAGGGGCGAAGACTCGTAATAGACCAGCCTTAATTTTAGTAGAGAGGACCTTTCTCTATTGCCAACCCATGAATTAATATAATGACATAATAAAACAAAATTCACTTATGAAGTGTTTTTTAAATAAATAAAATCTTATATGGACAAATGTTTTCATATAGCAATTATACATATAAAACGTGTATATACCCCCAAATTTATCTAAAACTGACTAAAATTTATGTACATTAATTTTTATAAATATGCCAACTTATATTGATGTCAATTTGACCGAATCAAGATTCACCTCAGATGAAAGTATCTCAAAAATTCTGTTAAGGATTTTCAAGTGGGGGTAGTCGAAGTGGGATGAATCATTTACATATGGACAATAACAGTTCATAAACATTGGATCCTGGACCAAATAAAGAGGGGAAAAACCCCTGTGAGCACTGATACTCATCTCTTTTGCCTGACTGCCAATGAAATGTGACCATCTGCCTCAGGTTCTAACAGGAAGCCTCCACTGCCTTGATGCACTGAACCAAAACAAACTCCTCTTTAAGTTATCTTTGTGTGACATTTTTTGGAGTAATGAGAAAAATAACACACACACACACACACACACACACACACACACACCATACATACATATGCATATATATGTATATATATAATATATATTTTAATTATAAACACAAATCAGTTTGCACTGTGATTTACAGAACTATGCAAACTCCAGGAAAGCAATGCTGTTCTTGGTTCACCTCTCCCAATGCCAATGGGTAACACCAGTTTACCTTTCTCGTAGACATTCCTTTCATGCTTCATAGGAAAGTGCAGAGTCGAGCTGATGAAGGATTGGTGAATTTCTTTTTTCTTTAAAGAATGAATGAGGGATGAAAATAGGTTTTCCAAATTCCACTACAGGGGGCAGTCTTTTTAAATTTTGGAAAGACTGAAAATCATTCTCCAAGTCGTCTTCAGGGCCGATATACATGCTTTTGTCTGTAGTTCCAGCACTTCAGGGGTACATCAGAAGTTTAAGACCAGCATCAGCTCCATAACAAGTTTGAGGATGATCTGTGCTGAGACCCTAGCATGAGCGAGATCTTGGGTTCCATTCACAGTGATGCACCTGCTGAGTCGGTTTTATTGTTGTGTGGCTCTGGGTTCAAGGCTGACCACTGTGCCTTGCACAACCAATAAGCCAACTCATCCCAGGGACAGGCTAAGCCAACTTCTTCAGGCCATTGCCTATAGTTCTTGGCCCAGTACTTGGACTCTGGGATATCTCTCCTTACCACATTAAAATATCCATTGATATCATCATTGTTCTGGTCGTCTTCATGCATTCAGTTCTAGAGGAGGCTGTTTTACAGCAAATTTCTCGGTAATTCTGGCCCTTCCAATCTTTCTACTTCCTCTTTTGCAATATTCCCTGAGATGTAGGAGATGCAATTTAGATATATCTATTGTGGCTGTTCCTGTCGCCAATCTGTTGATCTCTGCCTTGTGTCCCCCTGTGGTTTTCTGTAATTTCCATTGGCTCTAAAGTGAGGCCTCCTTGACGAGTGGTGTTAGCTACCCTTATCTGTGGATATAATCCTCAGACATGGTAAAGAATTATGCTAGTCTAGCAAAGTGGTAACATACTCTTTTCTAAGGTCTATAACCTCACTAGCTCTGGAAAGCTAGCTAGATTTTTCATTATCAGACATGATTTCCCTTCTATGGATTGTTCCTTAAATGCAAATAGACAGCTGTTGTTTGCCATTGACATGTGAGTGCCACTTAGTTCATGTTTATGAATATCTTGCCCTGCTGGTAATAGTTGTGATTCGTAGATGTTACTGTTGGTTAGGACTGTTTGCTTCCATTCCTTGGCAGCTGCCTAGTATATTATGGAAACTAGACTGTAGGAAAGAGGTTTTTAAGCCAGATCCAGCTCCCAGCATTGAAGCACTGTCTTAAGTATGCAGAATCTTTAGCACTAAATTTCCCCAACTCCTGTCAGGAAATAGTGTGACATATAGAAACAATATTTTTGGGGGAGTCTCTTAGACTACCCTAACTTACAATTTGAAAGGAGCTTTCTCATGCTTGCTAGTGGTCGCAGAATGATGGATATGAGGCTCCTACTGGGTGGTGAGAGGGAGGTCAAGAAGGAGGAAAGATGAAGGATAATATCAAAGTTATTTGAGAAAGTTCAAGGAAATCTTTTTACTTTATAGGCAATACATGTAAGTGTGTGTGTATACATATATATGCATATATAAAGCTATATATGTATAAGATACATATACGTGTGTGTGTTGTGTGTGTGCATGTGTGTGTGTGTGTGTGTGTGTGTGTGTGTGTGTGTATCTTTAAGGAAGTTCAGCTTCTTTTGCTGACCATGCTCCCCACAAGAACCATAGACAGATAAATATTTCTTAGGAACATTGTCAATATATGCATGTTTCTTATATTTATGCTCTCTGTGTGTATAACACAATTATTGAATATGACCCTCAATCTCTACTTATTTATAAAAGCAATATTAGAATATTAAAAAGATCATATACATGGTTCGGTAATAAGTAGCAGGGTGTTAAATTGTGGAAAATTTTTGGTGACCATTATGGTACCCAAATAATCTTTATATGTAAAGTAAATGTAACTTTAGATGAAAATAGTATGGTTTAAAAATTGATAATTTCAATAATCACAATAGTTTCATATTTTAATGACTGAAAACTTATGAACATCATACTTCTGCTTATGGACTTCTAACTTTATCTTAATCTCATGTCTTAGTGAGGGCTGTTATAACAAAGTACTACACTTCAGTGAATTATTTCAAAGCTATTCACTTTCTGTGAACTCCATGTATGATGTTTACCAGACTTTTGGACCTGTCTATTAAACATTCAATAGGCTTTAAAAAGTAAACATATCTTAAATTGGAAATATAATGTTTGCCTTTCACAAATATCATACGATCTGGGTTTCTTTCCTGGTTAACATCATCTGATAATCTATCACTAATCATCTGATAACTGAATCCAGATTCTCCAAATGGACTATCAATTCTTATGCCTGAAATCTTTGATTTGTGTTTGTTCTCTGTGGATATTTTCATGTCCAGACATGGTTTCTAGAGTGTCTTTCCTAGGTCATACCTATTTCCATTGCTGACTTGAAGAAAAAAATAAAGTTACCAGTTGTATTCATACAAGGTCTCACATTGCAAAAGCCTCTAAATTTGACTTTAAATATCTATGATAGCTCTCTTAAAAAGCATCAAGTAACCACAGAAGGCAAGAAAGTAGAAATGGTCCATATGCAGATGAAGTGAGAACAGCTTTATGGAGTGGGCTAGTAAGACACAGGTTCCATTAAAAGGAGAAATGGAAAAATAATGGGAAGTTTAAGTGGGGAGAGAGACAGGAAAAGAGAGATGAATAACACTACAGATAATGAAAATCCAGGGAATCCTGTTATTTCATAACTTTATTTTAAAAGATATAGGTATTAAAAGTGTTTGTATATATGTTATATATATATATAATATGTTTTAAATAAAGTTATGATACATGTGGTTGCAATAATATCCCAATACTCACAGATTATCAAAACAACATAAACAAGACAGAAACACCTCCAGGCACGGGAACCTTCTCTTCCAGGGTTTGGTCAGAGCGGCCCCGAGACTTTCAAAACAATATAGGCTATTGCTATTCTATTTAGTTGCTTCCAGCCAACTCATTTGTTGTAGATAATGAGTATTGTGATTTCTCTCATCCTTCCCTTAAAAAATGGTTTTATATGCCGATCTTCTCCTGTCCTACCAGGACCCCATTTCTCATCAGCCATCCCTCTCATTTGTTCAACCTCTTCAAGTGCTCCATCTGCAGAAACTTCCCGACCTTCCTCCACTCATGTTTCCTGACTCTCAGAGAACACAGCTTCCTGTTGTTCTCAGTGGATGCCTATTGCTTCCTGTGTGTTGATTAAAGGACTCACCTCTCACTTATGTATCCCTCAGTCCTTAAGTACAGGGTCCACCTTATAATTACGCTTGGATGCTTAGGCTAAGTTACAACTTTAATACAATGGGAGCTTCAAGTCAGTCCCTTGACTCTCATTCATTTGTTCCTTCACAGTGAATTCCATGTCACGGCTCAATACACCAACCCCTGAGTTTTTTAAATAGGTAAAGATCACATGCAATTACTGAGACACTGAAAGGACAGACAAATAATTGATTCTTAAAATTACACAACCCTAGTTTCTTTCTTTCTTTCTTTTTCTTTCTTTCTTTCTTTCTTTCTTTCTTTCTTTCTTTCTTTCTTTCTTTCTTTCTTTTTTTGACACATATTTTTCTCTGTGTAACAGCCCCAGCTGTCCTGGAACTTACTTTGTATACCAGGATAGTCTCAGACTCACAGATATCCACCTGTCTCTGCCTCCTGAGTGCTAAGATTAAAGTCATGTGCCACCATGCCCAACTCAAAAAAAACTATTTTTATTTAATGAATCAAAATAAAAAATGATTTTTATTATCCCGTTCAATTCTATTTCATTACATGATAGAGACTAACCAACCCCTTTTAAAACACATTTTGCTTGTTTTCAAGTCACATGTCAAATTTTACTATATTTGGGAGGCATAAAACCGTGTGTTTGGTGAAGTCATCACAACCTGCCATTGTGTAAAAGGTGATTTCATTATGTTTGCCAATAGTATAGTTATGAACATTTTATTAAGAATTGCTCCACAAGCAGGCCCTGCACCTCAACTGGGCAGCACAATAGAGCCAATCCTATGGGCAGAGGTGTGGGTGAGCCAGCCCTGTAGTTCTCAGTGGGAGAGCTGTTCCCATTATTCATCCATCATGTGGTAGGCATGGTCATGAGGGAGATGTCCCCCACCCCTCCCACCCTCTTCTACCCCCTCCCACCCCCTAAAACTCCAACCCATGACCATCTACACCCTAGGATTGTGGGAGAGCTGGCCCTGAGGTCCTAAGAGCCGGAGAGCTGGCCCTACCCCTCATCAGCTGCAGCACTCTGGAGAATGGCTCCTATGCCATGCCTAGGCAACACAGTAGAGCTGAACCTAAAGGTGTAGGTGTAGGAGTTCCTACCCTGAGGACATGAAAACAGGAGAACTGACCCAGATCCTTGCCTATCCCTGCATGGGGTGAACTCACCAGGGCAATGCAGGAGAGCTCACCCTGGTGGTGAGGACAAGGGAGAACAGACAGGCTGACCAACCCTGCAATTACCCAGATCCAAAATCAGGGTTATGTGTTGGCCCACCCCAACATCCACCCCATCTATGATCTGCTGGAGCATGTGAAGCGACTCAAATATGCAGGCTCTCCACAGCACAGGGCAACAGCAGGGTATCCAAGAGAAGTTCCAGTGACGGCTCTGCATGGATAATGTGGCAGAAACCAGAGGCCTCGAACCAGACCAATGACTCTCTGCAATGAATATTTGCAAGTAAAAATATAAGAATAAAAGGGTTTACTTTGTGACTCACTGTGTCACACTACAGCTTCCATGATGAGATTGATATTTTCCTCCTCTCTCTTTTCTTCTTCTTTTTTCTCTTAAATTTTATTCCATTTTGTGTGGGAGGTTGCAAGGGCAGAGAGTGGATATGAAAGGACAGGGAAATGAATGTGATGGAGACACATGATGTGACAGACACAAAGAATAAAAAAATAGGAGAAAGAAAAAGAATTTCTCCACACTTAAATTGTATTAATTATACATTTTGGCATGCTATATTTGCAGAGGTGTGTTACCTCTACAGGTCATTACAGTGTAGGTTGTGTGCTTGAGGACTGAGGAATATAAGTGAGATACTTTAGATAATACACAGAAAGTAAGGGGCATGCAGGAAGGAAGAGAAAATTTATACTCTCTGAGAGTCTGCAGACATAAGTAGAGAAGGTCAGGGTGGAAATCACTCCTACAGCAGGAAAACCTTGATCCACTGGTATTTGTAACATTTCCTATAAGGACACCTGATGAACTCTACTTGAGTTTCTAAAAGTATTCCTGTATGTTTACATTATGCTCTGGTAGAAATGTCTACTTTATCACTTGTAGTGTATATTCGTTCATTAATTTTTCACATATTGTATGAATGCATACTTGGGATTTGAAAAAAATGTTCATTCTAAATTCTCCTGGTGCTTTGACATCTATGGCCATTTCTAGAAAGAGAGCAGGGAGCAGGGAACACAATGCTTTATATTTCGTACATATTCAAAGCCCTTTTCTTCAAGCGCTTTCCATTCCACAGGAGGCTTAAAAGCTTTTGTATTTTCTCTCGTGTTGTTCACTGCTCAATTTCTTAACTTAGAAGTAGAAATCAAAATAAAAGCTATTTTTATTCACTATACAACTGCACTTTTTTTGTTTGTTCCAAATATTCTTGTCATACACTAAAAATATATATTTAATGGTTATGTACTTAGTAATCTAAAAAGCAAGTTAAGTATGAAAATATGCTTAGTTGAAGACAACAAATTTTATAATAATTGAAATTTAGCTTTAGGTTGGAATAAGAGAATTTTGCAAATTACTTTAGCCGACAGAATCTCATTAGAAAGTCATCAGAACTGTGTGTGGTGGATAGCTCAGTGTAGTTATCCTTTTTCTCTGGGGAGGGAATACAGGTTTCAGGAGGTTACTTGGTTTTCTCATGGCTAATTCCAGCCAGGTTTTCTGATCTGAGAACCAGTTCTGTTTCTGCCCCACACAGTTATCAATTACTCTAGCCATGCTGTTCTTCACACTTTTCTCTACTCTTTCTGATTTACTCATGCTTCTTAAATTTAATAACAGGTTATGAAAAGAAATCTGAAGAGATAATACTCAAATATTTTACCGTTCACACATATTAAATGTAGGAAATTTCTTCTCTTGGGTTTTTTTGACATGTATTATTTAAGAGATATGTTGCTATACTCTAATTTAGTTTTAGCTGTGTTTAAAAACAGCTGTTCACAGCACACAGTGAAAGTCACAGTTTCTTGCACTGTCCTGTCCTGTTATAAATGTTCATTGATTTAAGCATGCCAATTGTTTTGACCTTGTATATATGAATTATTGACATGTGTCTATCTTCCATCACCAACTTTTTGTTAATGAGACATTTTGTCACTGTGATCAACAGCTGAGAATAAACATCTTAAAGG
This sequence comes from Peromyscus leucopus, assembly GCF_004664715.2. Lineage (NCBI taxonomy): Eukaryota > Metazoa > Chordata > Mammalia > Rodentia > Cricetidae > Peromyscus > Peromyscus leucopus. The sequence continues at coordinate 35,122,733 of NC_051077.1, read as the reverse complement.
AGCACATGATTCATGTTGGATCATGATTTCAAAGGTCTCAGTGCATGATCAGTGAGCTGTACTGATTTGATCCTGAGATGAGATAGAGTGTCATGGAAGGAAACTGGTATGATATGGTACACAATCCATGACAGAAAGGAAGCAAAGAGCAGCTGGGCACAACTTCTGTCTGTCTACAAGGTACCCCAAGTTCCCACTTCTTCCCAGTTTTCATCAGTTCCCAATAATGCCTTCAAGTTAGAAATCACTTAATAGACTAATCCAATGATCTGTCTGAATTCTTGATGGAAATTTCCTCTGAATGATTGATTCTAGCATCCAGGGATGAAGCCTGATGCACAGAAGCCTTTGAGGGACATCTCATATCCAAATATTTATCTGGGCAAGATATATTTAGACTTTTTTTTAAAATCAATGTACATTTATCAAAAAGGAAGAAAGTTCCAGAACTTTGTCTATTTCATTGATAAAATGAAGAGTGTAATACTTGTGTTAAGGAATAAATACATTTATGTATTATATATAAAATAACTGATATTGATAATAATATACATGTAATAAGTGGTAATTTATAAAAACATAATGGTCATAAAATAAAATAATATTGATGTCAAGTTCTGAAATAAACCTTATAGGAAAATTAACATTATAAATTTTATGAAAAATTTCAGTTCAGGCTGTCTCTCGACCATTGCCACTAGTCTATTGTGGGGGTATCTTTGTGGATTTCTGTGAGGTTTGCAGGCAAATGGATGGATCTAGAAAAATTCATTCTTAGTGAGGTAACCCAGACTCAGAAAGATAAACATGGTATGTACTCACTCATAGGAGGATACTAGATGTAAAACAAAGATGACTAGACTGCTGCTACTCACAACTCCAGGGAGGTTACCTAGAAAACAGAAACCCAAGAAAGACACAGGGATCGCCCAATGACAGAGAAATGGATTGTATCTACATGAGCAAACTGGTCGTGAGGGGTGGGGGTAATGAAGGGCAAGGGTCGAGGGAAAGAGCTTAGAGGAATGAGAGATCCCAGCTGGATCAAGAACAGAGAGGGAGAACAAGGAATAAAAGACAATGACAAATGAAGACCACATGAGAATAGGAAGAAGCAAAATGCTAGAGAGGCTCACAGAAATCCACAAAAATACCAACACAATAGACTGCTGGCAATGGCTGAGAGACAGCTGGGACTGACCTACTCTGGTGATAGGATGGCCAAACACCCTAATTGTCGTGCTAGAAACCCCATCCAATGACTGAGGTAACTGGATGCAGAGATCCACGGCTAGGCCCTGGTTGGAGCTCTGGGAGTCCAATTGGCAAGAAAGAGGAGGGTTTATATGAGCGAGAATTGTTAAAACCAAGGTTGGATAAAGCACAGGGACAAATATCCAAATGAAAGGAAACACATGAACTATGAACCAATGGCTGAGGAGCCCCCAACTGGATCAGACCCTCTGGATAAATAAGACAGTCGATTAGCTTGATCTGCTTGGGAGGCATCTAGACAGTGGGACCGGGTCCTGTCCTCAGTGCATGAACTGGCTGTTTGGAACCTGGGGCTTATACATGGACACTTGGCTCAGCCTGGGTGGAGGGGACTGGACCTGCCTGGAATGAATCTAGCAGGTTGAACTCAATCCTCAGTGGAGTCTTTGCCCTGGAGGAGATGGGAATGGGGGGTGGGCTGGGGGGATGGCGAGGGGATGGGGGGATGGGAGGGGGGAGAACTAGGGAATCCGTGGCTGATATGTAAAATTAAATTTAATAGATAAATTTAAAAAATACTGTGTTAAGGAATAAATACATTTATGTATTATATATAAAATAACTGATATTGATAATAATATACATGTAATAAATGGTAATTTATAAAAGCATGATAGTCATAAAAGAAAATAATATTGATGTCAAGTTCTGAAATATACCTTATAGGAAAATTAACATTATAAATTTTATGAAAAAAATTATTAAAGTTGAATTGAATTGGGCATTCCATTTTACCTGATTTTAGTGAAATCAGCTTAATATAAATAAAAAATGAGATCATAAATAAATAACATAACATTTATTTCTGATCATATATGTAAACTGTTTAGAATATGGGGATTCAATTTATTCTTTGAAAGGACAGCATGGGGCTGGAGAGATGGCCCAGTGTTTAAGAGCACTGTGGTTCTTGTAGAGGACCTGAATTCAATGCCCAGCACCTACATGATTGCTCACAGACACAGGTAACTCCAGTTCCAGGGAATCTAACATCTTCTGACCTCCATGCATACTAGGCATGTGAACAAACATGCAGTGAGACCAAAACAATTCATATACACAAATAAAATAAATCTAAATTTAAAAAAAATGAAAGAAGAAAGGGTAACATTACACATACTGTTCATCTTTGAATCATTCCATACATCTTGTACCTTAAATGATATCAGAGAATAGTGTTATGATATTTGAAAAAAAATTAAATAGATTAAAAAACTATCTACTCATTTTACTTTTGGATAAAACTAACATGTTCCTTTGTACTTGAAATTTTCAGTGCTTGCCCAGATTAATTCATATTAACAAAACGTTTTTTTGAAAAGGAAAAACCTTTCCACACCTACTTGCTGATTTTTCTACAGTCTACTAAATATTTAATTCTCTTTTGTAGCTCAAAATGCCATTTATTCCAGTCTAATTAACTTTAATTAACATTATCTCTTTCTTAATTTCTTTTTACTAATAATATACACAGTATCTTACAAAATTAATAAATTTTATAAATATATTTTAAATATCACAAAGGTGCTTTCTTTTTTTAATTTTTCTTTATTAAGAAATTTTCTACTCACTCCACAGCTATGCACAGACCCCCCCCTCCTCTCACCTTCCACCCTCCAGCCCTCTTTCCCAAGCCACCCCACATCACTACATCCCCCAAATCGAGGTCTCCCATGGGGAGTCAGCAGAGCCCAGCACATTGAGCCTAGGCAGGTCCAAGCCCCTTCCCACTGCACCAAGGTTGTGCAAGGTGTCACACCACAGGCACTAGATTCCAGAAGCCTGCCCATAGACCAGGATCAGATCCTGATCCCCCTGCCTGGGCGCCCCCCAAACAGTTCGAGCCAAACAACTTTCTTCCGTGTCTAGAGGGCCTAGTCCAGTCCCATGGGGTCTCCACAGCCACCAGTCTACAGTTCATGGGCTTCCACTAGTACGGCCAGTCATCTCTGCACGTCCTCCCATCATGATCTCAATGCCCCTTGCCTGCAGTATCTCTCCTCTCTCTCATCAATTGGGTTCCCGGAGCTCAGCCTGATGCCTGGCCATGGATCTCTGTATCTGCCTCCACCTGTCACTGGACAAATGCTCTATGATGACAGTTAGGTTATTTGGTAGGCTTCTCACCAGAGTAGACTGGTCCAGGCACCCTCTGGACCACTGCCAGCAGACCAAGGTGGGGTCAACCTTGTGGACTCCTAAGAGACTCCCCAGCACCCTGCCTCTTCCTATTTCCATGATGTCCTCTTCTATCATGGTATCTTCCTCCCTACCCTCCCAATCTGTCCCTGTTCCAGCTTGACCCTCCCAATTCCCTATGTTCTCATCCCCCACTCCTTGCCCTCTGCCACCCCCCCCACCATCACTGAGTCCACTCATGTAGATCTCATCGACTTCTCCTTCACAGGGTCATCCATGTGTCCCTCCTAGGGTCTTTTCCTATTAGCTAGCCTCTCTGGAGTTGATGGGCTAGAGAGAGTTGGCTCAGCTGTTAAAGGCTAGGCTCACAACCAAAAATATAAGTTATTTTCTTTTTATAATGGATGCTCAATATAGAACAACTGTATCTAATCAAATAAAAATAATTATACATAACTTATCAATTTGTTTGCTTTATACTGGTGGTAGCGATAATACTGGTTCTTGTTTTCTGAATATAGAAGACACTTAAAAACCTAAAAACCTCAGTTTTACATATTTTCTATACAAAATGAGCACATAATCTATATCTTTCAATATATTTTCTGACCATTTCTACTTAAAATTCAGTAAATCGGGTATTATTTAATCTATAACAATTTGGAAATTCCCAAATAATCCTTTCTGATCATCTATGTTTTGATTATGTACAATTTCTATAGTAGGAAAACACATTTTTTATAAGGATCGTTTATTTTAGGTGCTGGAGATTCAAACCAGGTCTTCATGCAAACTAAGGAATTGCTTTCCTACATTAAGCAAACTCCCAATCCACATTCTAATGCCTCATTGGCATGTCCAATATGCATGAGCAAACTTCTAACTCTTCTATATGTTGACCTCTGGTATGAGTGTTACAGTGTAGGGCAAAGTGCTAAACGGTCTTATTATTAAAAGAACCTGGAGCCAGGTATTGGAGTGAAAAGCTGAGAGATTAGAAAAGCAGAAAGAAGCTAGCCACATTCTTACCCACTTGGGAGATCCTCTGCCAAAGTAACATACTTTATGTACACCCATGCCTATATGCCTTTCTATTCTACCATCTCATTTCCTCTCTGCCCAGCTACTTCACTTCCTTTTCCTGCCCAGCTCTGTCACTTCCAGGCTGCTTATACAAACCTCCAGACCTTAATGGTTAACTAGTGTTGGAATTTAAGGCATGTGCCCTACACTTGGCTCTGTTCCCAGTGTGGCCTTGAACTCACAGAGATCCAGACAGATCACTGCCTCCCAAGTGATAGGATTAAAGGCATGTACTACCATTGCCTGACTTCTATGTTTAAATTACTGGCTGGCTTCTTCCTCTGATCCTCAGGTAAACTTTATTGGAGGACACAGATTAAAAATAAATCACCACATTCCCCTTTTTTTTGTCTAAATAAAAAAAGTTATAACTAATATAAGAAAAACTATGTATAATAACTATATACAATGTATATAAGCAAAAACACATCAACAATGTCTAGTCCATCTGCATTTGACAAATTCAGCGAAAATATTCCATCATCTATGGAAGCAGATGCTGAGATCCACGGCCAGGCCCCAGGTGGAGCTGCAGGAGTATAACTGGTGAGAGAGAGGAGGGATTGTATGAGCGAGAGATGCTGAGACCATGATTGGAAAAAGCACAGGGACAAATAGCCAAACTAGTGGAAACACATGAACTATGAACCAATAGCTGAGGAGCCCCCAACTGGATCAGGCCCTCTGGATAAGTGAGACAGTTGATTGGCTTGATCTGTTTGGGAGGCATCCAGGCAGTGGGACCAGGTCCTGTTTTTAGTGCATGAGCTGGCTTTTTGGAGCCTGGGGCCTATGCTGGGACACTTTGCTCGACCTGGTTGAAGGGAGGTGGGAACTGGACCTGCCTCGACTGAATCTACCAGGCTGAGCTGAATCCCCAGGGGAGTCCTTGCCCTGGAGGAGATGGTAATGGGGGTGGATTGCGGGGAGGGCAGGAGGAGGGAGGACAGGGGAATCTGTGGCTGATATGTAAAATTAAATTACCTATAAAATTTTAAAAATCCTGAAATTTCCACAGATAAAATTATTGATGAAGAGTTAATAGTTCTAAAATGCATATGAAAAGTGGTTTTTTGGTTTTCCAGACAGGGTTTCTCTGTGTAGCTTTGGAGCCTGTCCTGGAACTCACTCTGTAGCCCAGGCTGGCCTCAAACTCACAGAAATCTGCCTGCCTCTGTTGCCCAAGTGCTGGGATTAAAGGCATGCTCAACCATTGCCCGGCTCTTTTCTGAATTTCTTAACAAAAAAACTAAAACTCTCTAGTTTCAACTACATAAAAGACCCCAGAAGGATATAATATTTCCTAAGTAAATAGGAAGTGCATTGTAAGCAATTTCCAAAAATCTAGAATGACAGAGACAGCTGGCTGCCTGGATGGCCACCCATGTTCATCTGCAACATTGGGGCATCCTTCTTCAGCCTATAGGCCTAGAGATTCTCAGTTGCTTCTCCCTGTGTCCTTCAGAATGTCTGGCAGTCTCCACTGTGAAGCAGGAACCTGAAGGACCATCTCCCCTTGTTTTGGCAAAATTCAGTGGCCATTTTTCCATGGTCCTGCATGTCTAGTCACTACAATATTCTGTCAAGCAGTCCAGGCAAGAACAGTTTCTTGCCCAAATGGCCAGTTCTTCCAAGAAGAAGATAAACTTCATATGGAGTGTCTTTGATACCCATCTTCCTCTTTGAAGTAAATTGGTGATGTCAGGAGTAGATGTGTCTCATTGTCCAAGAAAGCCTAAATTTTAAAACATTTAAAATGCTATATTCTGCAGGTCTTTGAAGTGTTTGAAGATCATCTACCTAATTGAAATATATCTATGTATACATGGAAAACTTAACTAACATGACTATGAGTTTGATTATCATGGATGGCTAATTATTATTCTGTATTTCTTAATTATACATTACAATTTCAAATGAGTTGTGTAAACATAATACCTTAAACAAGAGTAGAAATATACATAGTATTAAAAAATTAACTTTAAATCTGTATTAATAAACTATCGATTGCTCTGTATGCTATGAATGTGTTGCTCTGATTGATTGATAAATAAAATGCTGATTGGCCAGTAGCCAGGCAAGAAGTATAGTATAGGCAGGATAAGCAGAGAGGAGAATGCTGGGAAGTGGAAGGCTGAGTCAGGAGATGCTGCCAGCTGACGCAGCCATGAGAAGTGAGATGTAAAGTACTGGTAAGTCACAAGCCATGTGGCAACTTATAGATTAATAGAAATGGGTTAGTTTAAGATATAAGAACTAGATAGCAAGAAGCCTGCCATGGCCACATAGTTTATAAGTAATATAAGTCTCTGTGTGTTTACTTGGGTCTGAATGGCTGCAGGAGCTGGATGGACACAGGAAGCTCCAACGACAGCTGTGGGACTGCAGGGGCTTGGTGGGACCAAAGAAAATTTTAGACTACATTACAGTTCAGAGAACAGTACCCCAAATGACATCTCCAGAATAAAATTTATCATTGCCCTGGCCATGCCTTCCATCCTTTGAGTCTCTATCAAAGGCCAACCTCAGAAACTAAATCATCTCTTCTCCAGTATAGGTCATGGAAACCAGAGACTTCCCTAGGCCAGCCAGGAAGTCTTACCAGAGTTACACTAACTACCCTTCTCACTATCTCTCGGTATAAGAACAAACCACAGAGAATAAATTATTTGTTTATTCCAAAAGCACCACACCCTTTGACTAACTGAATTACTTACAGCTATGATTGACACAGGTGTCCATGATTCAGCAGACTTGAGCATAAAATTTCCTTATTCAGAGTCATTATGTATTTATTCAGAGCAAAATAAAAGTTGTCATTTCCCAAGACCATGAATGAAGGTGCCACAAATAATACATGTTGCCATGGATGTGGATACATGAACTCTTATTAGTTACTGAACAAAAATGAGAGCATTAATCTTCAGAGCTTATAGATGAGGACATAAGTCAAAGAGGTTCCAGCAAAGTGGTCAAATCTATGCTGCAGTTCTCAAATGCAAGCTGATGTCATTCTTAGATTTTCAGTTGATAAAAGCTCAGTCATTTGAAGAAATACATTCTAAAGGTTTCACATGCAATCTCATGTTAGGTCATATTCAGAATATTCCAGTGGCTCTGGATCTATGGCTTTTCAAGTCTCTAAAACCCAAAAATCCTAACTAGTCAATTAGCCTTTCTAGAATATTTATCATGGCGGTGGATATTTCTTTTCTGGTAACTACAGTTTACGCCTACTGTCTAAAACAAGATTAAATAAATGGTACTGTGTAGAGGTCTTGATAGGGCTCATTTCCTAAGCCAATTAAACAATTAGAATATAGGGGATATCTTGAATATAACATGTAGACATGTAGACATTTTCACAGAATCAACAAATGAAAAAGACTCTTAATGGTGAAAAAGCATACCCACACAGCCAGGTAAAAAAAAGAACCCCTGAAAACCCAAGGCCTACTCTCTAATGGAAGTGCTCAATTTCAAGGGTGTTTATTGAAGTGGATTGGGGTAGGGTCTCTTTTTCCTAAATTAGCATTATTCAATTTAAACAAAGTAAGGGAAACTGATAGGCCCACAACCTTGGGTATCTCTATCCTGGTCCAGACTAGACTTATCTAATCAGTCTGGGTGGCTCAGCCCACAAAGGCTCCCTGCTGGCCTTTGTCTCAAACTGTGTGCATTGTTCAGGTCAGGAGAGTGAAGAAGATGTCAGTAGTTTGTTGTCTTTATTATTTGTTTGTGGTTCCCTTTGTGTAGTTGTCAGGGATCTGTCAGACTTCTCATCCCTGTTAAGTATGTGTGTGTGTGTGTGTGTCCTTCCTATGGATCTGACTATCTTCCATTTCAGAAGATAAATGGAAGGCAAATGGAAGACTTTCTTTTCCATGTTCCAACAAGCGTGTGTTGCACATAACTTGTCCATGACTTGTGCTTAGATAACTAGAGCTGCTGTTTCATGAGTTTAGCTGTGTCCCAAATCCTGCGAGTAAAAAATAGCAACAACAACAACAAATCTCACCTTCCTTTTTGTTCCACATTGTCATAGTCATCTTTTCTAAACCAATGTTTAAATGTTCAGTGTTCTCACTTAATTGTATGGAATGCCACTATAGGACTATTAATTACTTTTCTAAATTCTCTTTTACAGTATTCATTGTTGGTATTTGGGGGTGTGTTTTGTTTTCATGGGGGGGTACTGAATGTATAGTGGTCACCTAGGTAAACAAGGGATTGGAAAGAATACAAATATTTTCCATGTAATTCAAATACACTTTATATTACTTCACGCATGTGGCTGTTTTCTTCGTAGCCGTTAGACTTTCTTCATGGGATGGTCAAGAATTTTGTACATCTTGGTAAAGACTGATATTTCCCAATCCTGTCTGCAGTAGGCTCAATTTCTGTTCTTAGTACTTCTGTTCCTTTTTGAGAGTGTTCTCCATCTGTCTCCATGAGTCTGCTCTATGACCCACGGGGCTCCCAGCTTGTTACTTCAATTAACTTTCCAATGGACTCCCCTGGCTGCTTCCCTGCTTTCCTGAAGCTACTTCTCCCTTTCCTGCTGTTTTTATCACTCCACTAGGCTTTTGCCTGCCTGTTTATCAGCAGTCAGCTGGTGCCATTATTCTCTAGAGCATGATAGATGTCCTGCTGGTTTCATCACTTACTCCCCACTGATCTTTTGTTACATTTTTATTTCATTTCCCACCCATTTTGTCTTCACTATGCTGACATTATTTTTTGTATGTCCCAATACAAAGAAACATTTTTCCCCCTTTAAAAAATGCTTCACCTAGAAGATATTTAGTTACGGTGGTTTCTATTAGAATTGATCAAGGGTGAAATATGTTCCTCACTATGTCTACTGGGGAAACTATATCCACATCTGACGAGATGATTATTTAAATATACACTGTCTAGTGGCTGTGATGTTAGTGCGTTCATTCTGAGTTATTCCCCCAGTGACTTGTTAAACAACTATGCCTTTCAGACTTTGTTCTGATACCTGAAGATGGTAATCTTAAAGAAAATTTGTATCCCTTACTATTTACATTTTACAATCTCCATGGCTCCTGATGTTGCCTGGCATAGCAGTCTTGTTATGTTTTCATTACTCTGAGGTCCTATTCTCAAGAGTCATGTTTGGAATATAGATATGAGGTGAATTCTGCTCATTGTGATTTTGATAGCTTTATGTTCCATGTTCTATAAGAATTGAGAAGCATTCCTCTAGGACCCAAGACTCTCCAGAGGCCGATATTATATTTCTCACAAATCCTGTGTGTGCATTTCCTGGTACAAACACAAAAACAATACACTCAGAGCCTTAACTAATTTCAAGGAAAAAAAAATAAACATTTTCTAAGGCACTCAAGTGTGTAAGTTCTTTAAAAAGTTAACTTGGAAAAACTGACAGCCCGAAACTGAAGCTGCAAATGCATTTATCATATGCAACTCTACAACTTACATTACTGTGCACCCACCTACATCACACCAAAGAAATGATGCAGCCAGTATAAAATAGTGGAGTATAACAGGAAATGTATAGACAGCAAAGAATTTGCATATAGTGAAAAGAATAATATGTGTTAACAATATTTTTTATGTGTTCATGTCTAAGTGTTACCATGTTGCAACAATATGATCTCAAAGCTACACTAATTATTTGGTTTGGAACCAATCAATGATTTTTCAAAGGTTTTTCTTCCTTTCTTTTAAAATGCATGCTTGTTGGCCTTTAATCACAGTTAGGAAATTTGGTGTTTGATCTCAGTATATTTATTGTACACCTTTTTTTTTAGCTAAATCTCACTGTAGAGAAAGCAAGCATGGTACACATAGCAGAATGACTTTTATTCATGTTCTTTTGCGGGGTATTTCTAAGAAACTCTCACAGTACTCTAAGATTCTGGAGAATACACTTTGCATGTGTTTGGGTTGGACAAGTTCTCATCATGTGAACTATGAGCTGTTCAGATGAGAGTGTTGGCTTCATTGCATGCTGCTGTATCAGATGCAATGCCGTTCCACATACTAAGGATCAGTCCTTCGAGTACCACCTCCCACTCTCTTCCTCACTTAAGTAGAGAGAGATGTGAATGCCAAGTTCTGCTCTGAGAGAATCCTCATTCCTGTTTATCATGATCCTGTTTCCCCATCTCAAGGAGCCTTGGAGATTTGAGCATCGACGCCATCATCTCTGAAACAGTCCCTCCTCGCATTCAGTTGTCCTCCTGTCCCTCTTCATCCTCACTGGACACTTACCTTCAGTTTCACTTGTTTCTTCATGTAGTCTTAACTTCTTAGCGAAGTGCCTTTCCTATGCTACCAAGGCAACCCTGCGGTGTTTCCATCTAGGTTTCTGAAATCATTTAGAGTTGTATGCCTCTCTCCTACACTAGACTCAGACATCTCCTTGTATGTGGCTATCTTATAGCTCCATCAAAACTGGCATGCATAAACCAAGTTCCTGGTTTCCCTTGCCCTGTAAACCTGTCCCATATCAATTCTTCTTCATCTCACTTAAGCCCTGGGTACTTCCCAGTTGCCCATAACTCCTCCCTTTCTCTAGCATCTCCCAACAAGATATTAACTAAGCAACTGGTTCCTCTGACACCCAATTATAAGTCCTATCAACTCTCTGTATATCCAACAAAAATCATTTTTTCCCAATTGTCTGACTTACTACAAAATTTATCTGCATAATTTCAATTCTCTCCAGGAATTTTCTAGTTGCATTTTGAGCTCCTATATAGCCTATCATTAATTCACTGACCAAAGTGAATCTGTTACCTTTTTTTTAACATAACACTGTTTATTCACAAATATACAGCTACTTCTCCATAAGAAGCTTTCATTAGAAAAGGACAGTTTCACAGTAATTTTAAGAGTAAACAACCATAGTACACATACAGAGGAATGGAATTTTTTGAGAAATAATATGCCTATTGTTCTGATTTTTCTTGACTAGTCAACTAAATGGCATTGTAAATGGAAAACAAATATGGAAAAAAGAAACAAAACAAAAACAGATCCATCCTAGGCTCAGCCTTTAATCCCATGTGACCCAGGTAGGCTTCATATATCCAACCATTAAAAAGACTCATCTCTATATTCTCTCTTCTCCAACCACTGGAGTCATCCTCTTCAATATGAGCACTCAGTTGCACTTCTGTCTTCCATTGTAATCCCATGGGACCCAGGTAGGCTCCATATATCCAACCATATATCACATCATCTCTCCATGGTTTCTTACACCATTCATAGTGAAACTTATTTAGTGAACTATTCTTAGGCTGATCATTTATCATCCAAACTGTAACTCCCCTAGTAGCACAAGGGAGAAATGATTAATAATCATATCCAGATAATAATCATTATTTGTAAACACTGAGTTGATACAACTAGATTTGCTCTCCTTCCAGTAGGAACCATAGATGCTATTCCGGTGGACTTGGCTCATCTCCTTCCTTGCATCCTCTTCCATGTATCTCTCTCTTGCACACACTGCATTCCTTAAAAGTTTTAAAAACTCTCAAGCCAGGAGCTTCTTGGCGGTTCCCAATCTGCTTGGTTCCTGCACCTTACCTCGCTAGCTGCATAGCAACTCTCCTATTAACTTTGTGTTTCTGTTTGAACACCCTCTTACCAGGGAAGTCCTCCCACACACCTTCCTGAAACATCATCTTTCCTTCACTCTTGCTATGGCCTTAATCTTTATTTTTTTTATATGTCTTCGTACCATTCGTTACTATCTAACATATGATAAAGGAATCACTTACACTCTGAGACACAAGAAAGAAAGTAAGAATCTCTCTGTGAGACACATTCAGGGCTCTTGTCTGCTTAGCTTCCTACCATTATGAGGATCAGCTCCTGAAGAGAAAGAGTGCTCAAGTAACACTGTCAAATTAGTGAATAAAGAATGCCAGCTTCATTTTACATCACTTCAGATTTCCTAGTTTGCCTGGCATTGATTAGTCTATAAAATGTCAGTTCACACTGCACGGTTTCACATCATTGTCACTCATGCAAAGAAAACCAATAGTGTTTTATGATGCCTAAGAGTTGCTTGTTTCCTCTTATTGACTGTTACATTTTATATGCACACAAATGCACACACCTAAGTATGACGCATAGTTTGCCTGGCATACATTATAGCAAGTTTTCACAAAACCATGCTTATGTTCTATAACAATTTAAATTTTAATGGTATATTACAAAGTACAATCTAGTGTCTTCTCTAGCCTGTTCATGTCCTGTGATATGTCAGATATTTCTATATCCAAAAATGTTCACTGATTAATTGATTGACCAAACTCTTGTTACACACTCACTTCCTTGTTAGGAAAATCAATTTTTATTCTAGAAGATTATTTCATAAAAGTAGAATTACAAGAGGATAACTGAATACTTTCCATAGACTGAAGGGAAGTAAAAAACTAATTTTAAACTTAGATGAAACCCATCTCACTTCATTTCCGGATTCATGGTTTCAAAGTAATACTTTCATCAGACTATTAAGGAAATGTATTTTCATGATCATCTTATTTTCCAGTAGATACTTTGTCTTGGATACAATCAAGAAATCATATTTGTGATTTTCAGTGTTTCATTATCATTCCTGGCTACATGTGAACTGCAGTTCATCTTCCACTTTCAAACTCCTCTGTTTTTTTTTTTTTTTCTCTCCTACCTTAGGTAATAAATTATATAGAGAGAGACTATTGTCTAATTTTGTCCAATTTAAGTCCAATTTTATCCAATTATGATTAGTCCTTTGTGAATCAATTTGTTGCCTTAGATCTATTAATATTTATCATTATAAAAGGAATATTCTTACTGAATATATATTTCAATTTCATATTTCATTAACATTAATAACTAAGCTATTAGGAAACTTTCAGGTCTTTAAATTAGATTTGAAACATTGAAATAATTTTTTTTTTTAGGTACTGAAATTTCTAGTTGGCTCTGCTTTGTTTTTCCGGAGGTAATATAAACTACATCATCCTTAAATAATTGAGTTGCTGCTGGATTTAAGTTTATTTTGTCTGAGACACAAATAACTTAGCTGATTCTGTACAATGAGATGTGTATTATTTTATTTTAAACCATGCAGGTAAATTCAACAAAGGAATTAGTAATACTATATAGGTTCAGAACATGTGAAATTAACAGTATTTAATTACATCTTTATAATTGTTGTGAATAATGTTTACATATAAAATCTATCTAAGTTTCATCAATTTTATGGAAATATAAGTTAATAATATCAAGAAATAAGACTATGGTTAATTTCAATAATCTTTTTATAACTACTAAACTGTCTAATTATTTTGTAATGAGAATATATTTATTTTACTTTTATATTGATATATTTAGTTTACTGTGTTTTACATATGATTCTATTTCTATCTTTCATTGTAGAATAATCACAATTTTGTGGACATCATTGCTCAAGGGTATATTACAGACAGGAAATAGTTATGCTATGAATGTTGGGTTCAAATAATCCTTAGTTTCTGAGAGCTGATTCCTTAGTTTTTCTTTCTGATAAATAGTTATTTATTGTTTTGGATTGTTGGTGGTTATATATGTAGGAATAAAAGCCACATCTAACTAATGGTTACTTTTGGTAAGACTCATTGAGAGAAGTAGTTCTACTCATAGATATGAAAGGTTATGACACGTCCCCATGGCAAAGTTCATCTCAAACACTAAGAAAAAAATAGTATAGAGAAAAGGAGCTGGCGAGATATGCTGTGTATAGTCAGTTCCGTGGGGTTTGTGTATAACAGTACAGGAAATAATTTATAACAGTTTTCGTATGTTGTTATCAGACACCTCCTGCTCAGGTGTAAATACTGAACTATCCAGGATATACTGACATAACAATGAGGGTCAGATTACATAGTTTTTTTTGAAAGCTTTTGATACCAAGCTGGTAAACAAATGTCTGTCCTTATTACCACAACGTCTAATATTTCCTTTTAGAAGTGGTGGGGTCCCAAGGGACAGGTAGTTTGAATAATACGAACCCCAAGTAGTGCACTCTAAGCCATAAAGCTCTTATCTGTCAATATCATATGCTGTAAATGTGTTAAAAAAAGAGCATAATGGTGTGCTATTGTTGCTGCTGAGGCATCAGTCTTCTTTATGTGTGCATTAGGGACTTGTTAAGGTTCAAGATGTTTTGCCCACTAAATGTCTCTATGAGACAAGATTGTCAACTCAGCTGCAAACAGAGGCAACAATTCCTAGAAACATTTCTGAAATTGGCTTTATGACTGTAAACAGCAGCACGACTTCTCAATTCTTATATGTAGTTGATAACTGTTTAAGGATTTGAAAACAAATGCAAATTTAAATGTGATATTTTAAAATCTTGTAAGACTGACCTGAATATATCATTGCTTTGCTTCCATTTGTATTAACACTGAATCAATACTGGGTGATGGAAATGAAAGCAACAACACTGTCCTCTTTCTATGGACTTATAGGATGCTCAGTGTGCTTTGAAAATTACAGCAAAACTGAATATTTGGAAGATATATTGGGGCAATTAAGCCAAAATATCTATTCCAATAGTTGTTCTTATAACTTTTCCACATGTAGAACTTAAAATAATTGGACTGTGATAATATTTTCTATGGTCTAACAGTGTGTAAAGAACCCAAGTTCATATACTGAACTTCTTTTCTTGAAAATAGACTTTTTTCTCATGTAAAACATCCTAATTAAGTTTTCTCCTTCTATTTCTTCCAGTTCCTCTCTGCCTTTCCTCCCATTTGGGTCCATTCCCTTTCTGTCTATCAGAAAACAAACTGGATTTTATGAGATAATAAAGGAATAAAACAAAATAGAAATAAAACAATTAAAAATAGAAATAAAACAAAACCAACATCAGAATTGGAAGAAAATGGTATAAAAGAGCCCAAGATAAGGCAAAAGAATCAGAGACACATTCGTTCACACACTCAGGAATCCCATAAAAACACTAAGCTGGAAGCCATAATAGAGATGCAAAGAACATGTAGGGCAAAAAAAGAGAAGAAAAAATAAAAATAAAAATACAATAGGATATTTTAAAAAAATGAAGAGCCCTTGAAAGACATTATAAGACAAGGAACCTCCAATAATGTTCCTTAGTTCATTTTCTGTTGGCCATATATTGCTGGACATATAGCCTACTCTTAAGAGTAGAGTAGTTTGTTTTCCCAGTGAGACTTGCCCAGAGGAAACTAAACTTTCATATACAAGTGGTTATCAGTTGGAGATTTCATTCAGAACAGGGGTTAGGAACAGTGGCACTTATACACTTCTCCTTTCAGCTCTAGGACTCCATCTGTGCAGACACATGAAGGCTTGTGCATGCTGCTTCAGTCTGTGAGTTCATGTGTGTCAATCATTTTGATTTAGAGGTCTTTGTTTGCTTGGTGTCCTCTATCCTCTTGGACTCTTACACTCTTTCTCTCCCTTTCCATGTGGGATTGCCTGAACCATGAGAAGAGGGATTTGCAGGAGACATCCCTTTTAGGGATGAGTCTTTCAAGGTTTCTCACTTTCAATATAATGACTATTTCTGGATCTCTGCCTCTTTTCCCCATCTGGTGCAAGCAGAAGTTTTTCTGATGTTGGCTGAGCAAGGCAATGATCTATAGGAAAAGTAGAATGTCACATGAATTATTGTATTGCTATATTTCTTTTCTTTCTTTCTTTTTTAGAACAGTAGTATTTTCTTGTACCACAAGTCCCTGGGCTATCTCTTCTTTCTTAACCTCTGAAGTGATATAGATAGGAGATGGTGTCTATGTAGAACATTGAGTCTTGAGGGTAGTATCTTCACTGTTGTGATGACCGTAGTTACAATGTAGATCATGGAGAGCTAGCTTGCCCTTTCTACCATTTCAAAGCACATGATTCTCTGCCACTCATCTGCCATTTGATTAAGGTTCCCTTTTCAGACAGTGAATGTGTCTGCCTGTCCCCTTACCCTAGAATTCCCAACTTGTGTGGAGATGAGAAATATATTTTCTTGTTTACTATTTACCCAGTTTAAGTTGTTTTGTTATAGAGAGAGAACAGAGAAAGACAGTTCTGTGGAGTAAAATCACTTAAGTCATGTTTGCTTGGAATCAACAGCCTTGGCCATTCAACTGTGTGGAACAGCACAGCTGAATAAAATCAATGACTAGACATGGCTATAAGTGAGCTTTAATGTTTCTTCAAGTGAGGCCCAGAGGGGGAAAAAAACATAAAACAGTAGCAACAACTACAAAAAGTTAACTGTGATATATTCTAATAATCAAAGCCAAAGAATTGGTGTTTTAATTTTTAGGCTTAAAAACAAAGTAACTAAAACAAAGTAGTATTGCTCAGAAATATTATTCCATTTGTGAAATTGTAAGTTCTTAATTTTCCACATTAACCATGAAAATCAGGCTGTTCTGGCCCAGACTAAAGTCAAAACTTACAGCTTTTAAGAAAAGTATTTCAAAATCAGTATCTGCAATAGTGTGTCTCAATGAGAAAAAGGCATACCTTAGGAAAACAGAGATTCAAATACAACTGTCAGATCAAATAATAACACCTGATGCTTAATTTGACAATATTCAGACTTTAGGAATAATTTAAATCCCATATGCAAATCACTATTTCAATCCATGTGACCTTCTTTTGCAGACCAGTGTTCTTTCAAAATGAAATTCTCTGATATGTCTTCAAAGAAAGGAGATAAAAGATGCTTGTGCTGTGAAATTAGTTACGTGGTAAGAGTAGTGCAAATGTCAAGTCAAAAATCACACGTTTTTCTTTCTGCTCAGTTGGCTCATATGTTCCTAGGCTAGATGGTCTTGTTCCAGAAATAACAACAGACGATGCTGTAGATTTCTTTTCTTTCATTCTTTTTTTCTTTTTTCTTTTTGTTTTTTGAGACAGGGTTTCTCTGTGTTGCTTTGCGCCTTTTCCTGGAACTCACTTGGTAGTCCAGGCTGGCCTCGAACTCACAGAGATCCACCTGCCTCTGCCTCCCGAGTGCTGGGATTAAAGGCGTGGGCCACCAACGCCTGGCCTTGGTAGCTGGAGGGCTTCTCTCCAGGTTCCCCAAGCCCCTCAGTCCCACAATCCACTTATAAAATAATCACTCAGACGCTTATATCACTTATAAACTGTATGGCCGTGGCAGGCTTCTTGCTAACTGTTCTTTTATCTTAAATTAACCCATTTTTATAAATCTATACCTTGCCACGTGGCTGGTGGCTTACCAGAGTCTCTACATGCTGCTTGTCCTGGCGGTGGCTGCAGTGTCTCTCCTCCTTCTTCCTGTTTCCCCAATTCTCCTCTCTCTTTGTCCCGCCTATACTTCCTGCCTGGTCACTGGCCATCAGTGTTTTATTTAGATAGAGTGATATCCACAGCACTTCCTCTTTCTTCTTTTTTTAAAAAGGAAGGTTTTAACTTTAACATGGTAAAATTACATACATATAACAAAACAATTACCAAGCAAGAATTATAGTTATAATATTAAAGAAGATGTCCTATCTATCTTATATTTGTGAGTTTAAGGTTTTATAGCTAACTTATCTTTTATCATAACTGAGGAAATTACGACTATCTAGTCTTCAACCACATCACAGACCTGAGAAGGAACATAATGGTACCTGAGAAATGGTAGATGGATGCAAGCAACTTTCGGGAATCTTGCAAGAGTAGACCAAGACAGCTGGCAGCCTGGACAGTCACCTAATGTTTCTCAGCATTGTTGGTGCATTCAAATTGGCTACAGGCCTAGAGTATCTGACAGACCATTTTTAGAAGCAGGAATTTTAAGAGACCATCTTACCCTGTCTTGGCAGAGTACAGTGGTCGCTTTCCTTGTGTCCCGCTTCTCCAGAAAGGACAGCATTGCATTTGTACTGTCAGCCATCAAGGCAAGGTCAGTTCTTTGCCCAGTAGGCCATTTTGTGCCAAGAAGACAAACTTCCAAATGGAAATGTCTTAGAAGCCCAACATTCTCTCGGGATCAAATTGGTGCAGCCAGGAGCAATTGTGTCTCATGTCAACAGAATTTTAAGTTATTTAAATGCCATATTCTCTAGGTCTATGAAGTGTTTGAAGATTACCTATCTATCTGAAATATATCTATGTATAACTAGAAGACTTAACTAACATGGCTACAGATATGATTATCATAGATGACTAATTATTAATCTATTTTTTAATTATCCATTACAATTTTAAATGATTTATATAAACATAATAACTCAAACAAGAATAGAAATATATATATATATATGTATATATATATATATACAGTATAACAAAATAAACTTCAAGTTTGTATCAATGAACTAAAATTTATACCAATGTAAAACATTTTAAACATAAACTAAAATCTATACCAATGTAAAACATTTTAAACAAGTTGTTCTTTAAAAGTAGGTTCATTAATCTACCCTTTTATCTTATCATCTCCATATCCTCCTATATATCATATCCCCTTTTCTTTTTTAGAAAGAGATCACATTTATAATCAACCTGTTTTAAATAAAAATATTGGTTTTTCTCTGTCCCACACCAGAGGGCTCTTCTGTTTTGGGACACAAGAATCTCTTAACCATTTTTTTTTTTTAAAGCAATATGTCTGGATTTAGAGGGGGAGTGAGCCAATTCCACCTCCAAAGCCAGCTTGGTATATTTGGGAATTTGGGCATAGCATCTCTTACTACTTCCTGCTGGAGGGGGGCGCTGTATCTTATGGGGACGCAAAGAAAATTTTAGACCTATAGGGTAGTCCGTGAGACTGTATTGTGTGAACCAGTTGCCTTGAAACCGGTCTGGATGTTGGATCATCTGGGCCATGGTGTCATCGGAGACCTTTCAGGGGGTCTTGGCTGGTGAAACCTGATGTATCTTAATCTGGAACAAATCCACAGCCTCTGGCTTTCTGTGGAAACAAAAGCAGAACCTCTTTTCCAAAGTAACATATCCTTATATCCAAATTTTGAAGTCAAGGTACCTTTAAAATATACATTTTGGCATAAGTGAACAGCTTTTGTAATCAAATGTTTTTCTTCAGTTACGAATATCAAAGACAACATAATCCAGATTTTATGTGTGATAGCCATCTTTATGTGGCTTATTACCTTCACTGTTTTTTTTAAAAAACATTTTATTTTTAGATACTATTTGTTTATATAACGGTATATATTTTTTTCTTTTAAGCCTATGTACACTTTTACATGCATTATAAACTATTTTATCTGAATCAGTCTTACTGCGAACTTATTGCTTTAAACTGTAGCCTTTTAAGCCTGAAACTGCGCTGTGGCTGCTGGCTCCGCCCATTTCAGCTTCCCAACATGGCAGTGGTACGTTTTCCGCCAGCTCTGGGAGTCATCAAGTCTCAGAAATAGTGGGTCTAAGCTTTTATCAAAGCAGCGTGTATCCCAGAAACCTCTTTTTTTTTTTTTTTTTTTTTTTTTTAAATAATAGTAAAGACTAAATCTACCACACAGCTTAATGTGCCGCTGGCAGACGCCTCATTTCCGCCATACTGCAGGTCAATCGCACACACCAGGAACCCGCCAGTGTTCAAACCTGCGGTTTGCCGCGTCTAGCTGCCCTTATGAGACAAGAAGCAGGAACCTGCTTTTGGCTCTGTTTAGAATTGGTTATTAAATATTCTCAGGTTTAAGGTGGAAACTCGAGCCGTTGGGCGCCATTTGTAGCTGGAGGGCTTCTCTCTAGGTTCCCCAAGCCCCTCAGTCCCACAATCCACTTATAAAATAATCACTCAGACGCTTATATCACTTATAAACTGTATGGCCGTGGCAGGCTTCTTGCTAACTGTTCTTTTATCTTAAATTAACCCATTTTTATAAATCTATACCTTGCCACGTGGCTGGTGGCTTACCAGAGTCTCTACATGCTGCTTGTCCTGGCGGTGGCTGCAGTGTCTCTCCTCCTTCTTCCTGTTTCCCCAATTCTCCTCTCTCTTTGTCCCGCCTATACCTCCTGCCCGGTCACTGGCCATCAGTGTTTTATTTATATAGAGTGATATCCACAGCAGGCCTTTTTTCTTTTAATAATGGAAATAGATTCAGATTTTCTCCATCACAATTATTAATGTCTTAACACTTTTCATAATAAACCCTGAAAACATAGTAACTCTTATGACAAGAAAGTCTAGCTCCTGTACACTGCTCTGTGTCAAGTCCACAAGGAACAGTGATGAAAGCAGACGAACTACCAGGCCTTCCTGCTACAAGTCCTACTCAGCACAGCCCTCACTCCATTTCCCAAAGTCTCCCACACTATAAGATCTGAATTCAGAGGAGAAAGAGAAGTGGAGTGATAACAATCCTAGAGCAAATCCTGTCTTTCTCAGACTCCAAGCACAAAGGTAGACAGAGGAGCCAAAGTGCACACTGACGTCCCTTCTGGTACTAGAGGTCATGAACTTTTGTTAATCACAGAAGGGACCAAACTTGATATTGAGTTCAGGCTTAATCTTTACACTGGGTTTGTTTTAATAATTTAAAGTGACAGGAAAATGTTAAGACCGCATTAAGAATCCTCAAGCTATTACTCGTTCGCTCTGTAGTCAAATTGAAAGTTCACATAAAATTTGAAGCTCTTCTAAAAATTACATGCACATTAATGTAACAGAGGATTGCCTATTAGGTATGAAAAGATTTTCAACCCCACCTGTCCTGTATTTAATTTCATAGATGAGGAACTAGAGACAGGTTGAACAAATTACCCAGTTTACAAGACTAAGTCAGAGCTATTTCTAGGTGTATGAAGGACTGACTTACAGTTCAGAGCTCATTGTCCTTAAGAGGCCTCTGTAATGGGACTTTAGAAGAGTTGATGTCATGAATCTAAAAAGGAGAAAGTGAAAAATAATTAAAAAGAATTTTGCTTCAAATTTTGATCTAAGGCAATGTCTCCCTTTTACAGGTATATCTCTCTAATATCAGATAAGATTGAAATTATTCAAAGTATAAAATTTAACAGATAGGAATTTTATTTTAAACATATTTGTGGTGCTAAGAATAACAGATTTTTAAGTCCTGACATAAATAATTCAGAATGTAAGATTGAACATATCATAGTTAGAATATCTTATGTTTGCAGTTGTAAGGTTAAAAGAATCTTCAAAGACAATCTATGCTTTTCTTCACTTTTAACAGAAACAGACTTGCTATTTTAATCAGTTATGGCTGGTCAGTCTTTAAATTTGAGTAGTATAGTAATTCAGAGAAATATAAGGTTAGGGTAAATTGGTTGAATCAATAGTTATGATCTATCTATAACATTGATCTCTGCAATATGAATGGGAAAACTGAAGGTCATAGCATACAGCACTTGCTCAAGTTTGTAGGCATGTTTGACACTAAGTTTGGATGTTCTTTGTAAAGTGTGGTGGAATTAACTGGTTTGCTAGATGAGAGCACTTCAAGATTTATAGTCAAACTACTCATTCAAAATGTAATTTAAAAATGAATATGTTTAAAGTTATAAAAGTCTTGGAAATTTTCATAGTAAATAATGCAAGTATTTTGTTATTGCAAGGTCTGATTCTCTTATAATTGTGTGTATGTATGTGTGTGTGGTAATAAAGTATAAAATTTTGAGTGTATACATTTACTTTCAGTTATATTACCATCTAGTCCTGTATCATATTGTCATTTTTTTCTCTTTAATACTTGTCTACATTATGATAAGATATCTTTTCTCTGATATCCTTTAGAAACTATGGGAGACCATGTCCAAATTGTCATATTAAAAAGTTTGGAAAAACATAAGACCATATGCATTTAAATGCAAAGGAAAATCTGAGAAATAAAGTCAATATTAACAGAAGTACGATTTTATGATGACAAGACTTGGGAGTTGTTTTTCAGGTAAATAAGGAGACAGTTCACAATCTTTACAGCCCCCTCTAGGCCACAATTTTTGCCTCTCCTGTGGCTTGTTCTTACTAAGTTATTGCAGGATATTTATTACTACGAATACAAGCAGTATTTTTGACTTCAAGCCATAATGCAAACCCAAATTTGGCACGGTGTATTCAGACATCACTTTAAACTTTGAAAATTATGACTTTAATTAGAGATTCAGCATACAGCCAGCAAGATAATAAATCTGGAATTGATTCTACAGTGTGGGTTCCATTCCTGTGACCTCAGCGGTCACATCATCTCTTTCAGTGTTATTGCGTGGTTTCCACTGCTCTTCCCTCCTGACCCTTCACCTTGGGTGGTTTTTCTCTCTTCTACTCTCTGGTCTCATTTTTTTAAATGGCTCAGAATATTAAAAATCAAAGCCATGTACATATATAAGATATTTAAAAAATTGCTCTCTGAAACTGTTAGGAAAATACATGCAATTATTTGTATGAAATGAAATAAATTGAATCAAGGTTGAACAAAGTTATATTTCTATTGATTATTATGCTTAAACCAGAAAGTCTTTGTTTGATAATTTCCATGTAAGTTAAATGAAAATTAAAAAACAAGGGAGTTAATGACTTTGTAATTTAAATGTCTCTCAATTTGCAATGTAGATCCTGAATTTATACTTTCCATATTATCTTCCTTTTATGGAATTAATTGATGATTGAGCTTTTTACAAACAGCTACTAGAATAACATTCTTTTTCTCCTATTTCCCAATTTTCTAGCTCTTCGCCTTTTCACTTTCTATTAAGGCTTTATGAGTAAATATACTTAAGTCTATTTAAGGGAAAAGTGTATAACTTACACAGAAGGAACAACACTTGTATTATTCTGTCATAGCTGTAAAATTTGAGGAACTCAATTAAAAAGAGGGGAAATAAAACCGGAGAACTCCAAAGAAAGTTCTACGGAGTTTATCTTGGAAGCCTAGGCTGTCATTTCTTAAAATATTGCAACTTTGTGCAGCTGAGATCTCAAAACAGTGGGAGATCTTCCATTTACAATCCATGCTTCAGTACCCTGGTGAGACGGGATGACTGGAGGACCTGGACGGCCATGTTTATTTTCCTTGAAAAGTTTTAAGCCCCTAAGTGTCAATCTTAACTCTTAAAAACTTTTACTTCTTCTCAAAATCATTTTAAAACAGACAACCAAAACATTTTAACTGGCATCCAAAGCAAAAATTATATATATATATATATATATACATATATATATGTAAAAATAAATGTAAATAGTACCTATGTCCATATGTTTGTGGTACTATGTAAGATGTGTTCCAGGTGGTATTACTCACACTGAATATGATAAGAAACATGCAAAAGATCATCATGTTGCAAAAGATAATTCAATTTGCACTTATTTGATATTCATGTCTAAAAGAAAATGATTAGGTACCACTATACTTTGAAATGAGACAACAAATGAGAAATCACTGAACAGATTAAAAAAATAGGTTATCTCAAATATGGCGCACTGGTGTATTGATTACATCAAGTTAAAATTGCCTGAGGAACTAGAATTTCAAAAAAGCATTGTGCCTGTATTTTTCTATGCACAGTAAGCTGGGAAGTTTCTTTGGATTGAGAGATATCTTTGCATATCAAGGCTGGGGAACAGAGTAGAACATCAGACACTGTTAACTGAGGTCAGAGGAGGCTAAATAAACAGGATTCTGCAGTTCCTGATGCTCCACTAGAGGGTTATATACATCTCATCCTCTTATATCATAAAGAAACATAGTATCTAGTGTTTGTAGTCCTAATAAAGAAAGCCATTTACTTTCTAAGTTAATTCACAAAATTATCACATTTTTGTGTAAAACATACAAAAGCATTATGATAATTTCTATGGTAATTTCTTAAATTTCCAATATCTTGTGAAGCTCTCCATTCCCATGTAAAATTACTATCACTAGACTTTGGCTCATATTGACTAAGTCTTATGATAATTCGGTCTCCAGCTTCTGCCAAGGAGGCCTCTTTTGCAGCATGAAGGGGCAGAGGCTCTCTGCCTCACATTGTAGAAAATACTGAGACAGGCATGTAAGTAAATACCAACATTAAAGAAACTTATAGCACAATTATTGAAGGCGATTTCCCAAATAAAGTTTTTTTCTCCAGCTGAAATATTGCAGCTTAATCAACCAATTTGTTTCTCTGATTTATGCGAAGTGTAAACTGTTGCTACATTTTCTTCTCTCTCCAGTCACTACATCCTCGGCTGCTCATCATTTCTATCATTTGCTTCATTATGGGGGAGAAATGCTTGTAAGTTGATTATAATTCAATTTTTACTCTAAGACACAGTGTAGAAATTCGCTTATGGGCAATTCAGAATGTATTTGAAAGATTCAAAATTATTGGAAGGAAGCATTTTGTTTGTCTCCACATCCCCTCCAGGATGTTAGATTGATAACACTCAGGCCATCAGGCTGCTATCCTCACAGTCATGATGGTCACTTTTGCTTCTTTAAATCTGAAAAGCTCAAAAACCTCATTATACCACAGTACTTAGAGTATTTCTGGAAATATTTCATTTGTATATTTAAAGGTAACATATGTGTCTCCTTCTCTAAGATACACACACACACACACACACACACACACACACACACATGTGTATATATATCAACTCCAAAGACAAACTAAGTTACTGCTGTGTTATTATAGACCCTTTAATACATGCAATATCATATATTGTATTTAACATGCACATGAACACAAAGACTATAATTGTATTTGCACATGAAAATAAGGGATATTTAAGCCGGGCTTTGGTGGCACATGCCTTTAATCCCAACACTCTGGAGGCAGAGCCAGGTGGATCTCTGTGAGTTTGAGGCTAGCCTGGGCAACCAAGTGAGCTCCAGGAAAGGCGCAAAGCTATACAGAGAAACCCTGTCTCGAAAAACCAAAAAAAAAAAAAAGAGAAAGAGAAAGATTTAAATTTATTTTGCATATGTAAGAAATGGTATCTTTTAAGTATCGTTGTAATTGATATAACTTTTCTTGCTGTGTGTCATAATGAGTGTGCCATAATGTGTGTCGTAACTAATTAATAAATGGCATTTATTATTTGATGTTCATTTTTTTGATGTATTCTTACATTTTACCATAATGAAGAATAAACAGGAAATATATTTTCCACAATCACAAAAAGGCTGTATGAGTCATTTAAAAATCTCTTTGAGTTCCAATAAGAAAGTGTCCCTTTAGGACTGAGAGGAAAGCATTGGAACATTACCACAACATGTCTCTGTCCAGTTGTAATTCACTTGATGACAACATCACTAATATCATAGCCCCTTCTTAAAGACACACTTTTTCCCCCCCAGGATATTTTGAGAATAAAGTACATTGAAAATTCCCAAATAGCAAAGTGATAAATTTCTTCACATGAGCACTGAAATGACTTAATGAAAACACGAAGTTGAAATTTACCTAACACAAGCAGAGATGAGTCACAATCCATCATGCCAGTGTTCCATGCATTCACTGAGTCTCATCACTCTCGCAGTGAGCAGGAGCCTGAGTGGTTAGTGTTCTTTTGGCTTTATGCCCACTGCCTGGATTCCTCAAGCATATCAAAGCTGTCACTCTAGATTTAGTGCTTCTCTATGTCATCTTCATCAGTAAATATTTGTATAATTAAAGTAATCGAAAAGGGAGTCTTTCAGTACCCAGGACTTAATATTTTCATGAAGGAGGTTAACTATATAGTTCAGTTTCCTGGGACAGTATGTTAGTGGGCGTTATTTCTCTCCACTAGTCATCATTTACTGCTACCTTTATGCTCTTGTGTTCATTGTCTTACAAGGACAATGTGGATGTTGCATCCCTTGACACTTGTATCATCCTTAGTTGGAGAAGGCAATATTGGAGGAAGAGACAGAGGACAGGCCAAAGGAAGATAATCTTTTAGAAACCTCTCGTTGCATTTTCGCCTATGTCCAATGGAACAAAGATGTTCATATGGACTGAATTATACACAAGGCTGAAATACCATCTCTTTTCTCTCTTCTTTCCTCCTTCCCTCCCTCCCTTCCCTCCTTCCTTCTTTTCTTCCTTTCTTCCTTTCCTTTTCTCCACTGAAGAGCCAGAGATGAGATATGGCTATTTGGATTGGATTTTGTGTTTGCTGACCAATTATATCTACTAGGGTAGTTAAAAATCAACTTTCTCAGTGTTGCCAATGACTTTTATTATTTATTATTCATTAGTTATTTTTATTATTTCTTCTATTATTTATTATCATAAAGCATAAAAGAGAAATCATTAAATTTATTGTATGCTTTGTCCAATACAGCATTAGACGGTGTAGGTAGTGTTTGCAAACAGAGGCTTGGGAAAGAATGGCTGCTTTGTAGGAATCTTCCTTGTGACTTTAGCGATTTCAATATTAGGAGGACATTTGTAAAGAGGAATGCAACCTGGAATTTGAGAACCAGAGTAAGTCTGTTTTTATAATGGACATCTCCATTATTTATTTCCCTACAGTAGACAAAGACAACAGTTATGGTCCTTGGTGACAGTCATTGGCTACCATGGCACCTCCCTTCTATTATAGGAAATCTTCCTAAGACTGATAGATCATTCCATAAAACTCTGTTTTAACTCATCTCTCTCCAGTTATCATAATGCTTTTTCCTATGCTTTTAAGATATCAGAGATCACCAGGTGGTGGTGGCACATGCATTTAATCCCAGCACTCGGGAGGTAGGCAGATCTGTGTGAGGTCAATGACAGTCTGAGCTACAGGGTGAGTTCCAGGAAAGACTCCAAAGCTACACAGAGAAACCCTGTCTCAGAAAATTAAAAAAGATATCAGAGATCAAGACCAGAAGGATGGTTTTGCTCTTTGGCATGACCTATCCTTGAGTGTTCCATGTCATAGTTCACTTGAAATTGTCTAACAGAGTTCTACTTTCAAAACTTGACATTTTTATTTCCCGACTTTGTATTTGGCTCCTTTTCAAAATCCTCTCCCTTTGCTTTTAAGAACTTCTGTTTCATGCTTTGGACTTTATGATCTAAATTTATTATACCATTATACATCTAAATAGAGAACTCAGTAAACACTGATCTAGCTTTCTGTCCCTTGTATCAGTATTTCCTGGAACCTGTATCACAGGCTTGTTACCTACTGACAACCCTCACATCTTCTCCCTAGAGCTTACTGACTTCATGGGACTCAACTTCTAATATCCTAATGTCAGATTCCCAGTGTCCCAGCCAAACATCCCATTTCTCTCCCACCTTAATGCCCCCCTGAATGTAACCATTCTCAGTATCTTTGTATTTCATCAATGGCCATTGAACAAATTTTAATCCATGTTCATTGTAACCTGATGAACACAGCAGTTTGGAAATGATAATACTGGGATAGGAAGGAGAACATTGACCTATTGATCATGCTAGTAGGATACCTTCCTGTATCATTTCTTTTGGTCTTTGGAGGTGGATCTAGGCCTTTAAAATCCCTGTGCCATTTCAAGTTAAATATCTTTACACAAAGCTCAGGTACACATGTGGATACAGCACAGGTCCCACAACCACAGCTCCTATTCTGATCCTTCCATCAAGACCAAGTTTCATGACTGAAATGGTTGACTTCATTGTTTATCACACATGCACACAATATGTGTGTGTGTGTGCGTGCGTGCGCACACACACACACACACAAATTTATTCACTTCCTTCATTCCAATTTCTGTTTGTATTCATCTATATCTTCTCTCATGGGGTACCTGACCCTGTATTTGTTGTTCCAGTTGCTTACTTTTTGCTTCTTCATAAAACACCAATTTTACATATTTTCACCTTGGTTTCCCACTATATTGCTTTTTAGCTTTATTTCTTATTGTTGCTGGCACTTAACATTGTCTAGAAATCTACCTGTTTTATTTCTGAGACTCGTCTTACTCATGCCTACTTTAATCAGTTTATCTAGCCTTCTATACTCCATCTTCTTTTACATTCCCTCACCTATGTTTCCTTGTTCTTGGCCCCACTCTCAATTAAAAATGCCAAAGCTATTGGTACCTATTCCCTGTAATCTATTCTATCACTTAAAAAACAGAATAGCTAGAATGTCTTTATTTTCTTAATAAAGCAAATTTGCTTTATATGTCTTTCTTCTCACACCAGTCTAAGCCACTCATAGTACATATATAAAATACTTTCAGTTGGAATGAATACTTGACAATATTACTTCTATGCACATGAGCATATTAAAATTATCATGTACCTTTTTTCTTTATTAAGAATTTTTTTTTCATTTTTCATACCAAACATAGATCCCCCTCTCTTCTGTCCTCCACCCTCACCCCCAACCTTCCCCCCTCAACCCCCTCCCACTTCTTCCTCCATAAAGGTAAGGCCTGTCATGGGGAGTCAGGAAAACCTAATACATTCAGGTGAGGCAGGACCAAGCCCCTCCCCCTGCATCAAGGCTGTTCAAGGTGTCCCACCATAGGTAATGGGCTCCAAAAAGCAAGCTCATGCATCAAGGATGGATCCAGATCCTACTGCCTGGGACCTCACTGGTCATTAATGTCCCTTAATATCAGTGGATTCAATTTGTCTATAAAAAGACACCCACTAACAGAATGGATGCAAAACCAGTCATGTGCCTTTTTAAAGTTATGCATAACTTCTCATCAATAAACCTTGCTGAATAAGTATTTAAACTAATAATTCCTCATTCTAAATACACTTTAACCTGTTGATTTTAATTGCTAAGAATAGAAGTTATCAAGCTACCAGAAATAAAACAATAGCAAGAAGAAAATAAATCACAATGTTATTTTAATTACAATTTGATCTCTATTTTTTAGAAGTCATGTCAGATACTTTATACACTTAGCCACAGAGTTTTGGAAATTCCTGAATACCTGACATGTTGAGTAATCCAAATGTCTAACAGGTTTCAAGTTGATATTCTATCATAAAGAGCGGGGTAGTGTAGAAACTAGGAGTAAACTACAGTCATTAACAGAAAGTTATACTCTACAATATGAGATTCATTTCCAAATGCATGGCTTCAGTTTTGTTTTCATGTCCATGGATTTTAAATGGCATTTCCTGCAGGAGTAAAAGCAGCTCTATCTGAGGTTAGAATTGGCCCTGATCATGATTCAAAAACTGTGAAGATGGCCTGCAGAATCCTGTGCATTTAATCACTCCGGGGATATCTGAAGTGTATTAATGTTTTCAAATTATGTAGTTATGTCACCACTAAGAGACCCTATTCCTTTATACATTTATCTGAAAATTTATAAAAATATGATATATTTTCAGGATATATTTAAGAACAAATACTCTTTTATCTCAAGTAAAGTTTAATTTTTTAACAATGTCTTTGTAACAGATAAATTTCGTAATGCTAAGGGAACAGATTAAAATTACATATACAACTAATTAAGAGAAGATATCTACTGGGTAAACATGTCCACTTTAGGGCACATCTTATCATGGTACTACTTTCAATAGACAGTGAGGAGGCACAGCATTGACTCTGTCCTACTGATTACATGGACTAGTCAGAACTTAGAAATTCACAAAACTCAAATAATTGGGGA
The DNA here is from genome assembly GCF_004664715.2 of Peromyscus leucopus. NCBI lineage: Eukaryota > Metazoa > Chordata > Mammalia > Rodentia > Cricetidae > Peromyscus > Peromyscus leucopus. Next base: position 35,092,689 of record NC_051077.1, on the reverse strand, counting down.
TATAAATCAGTGGTAGCAAGCTTGCTTAGCATATGGCAATCCCAGTGTTTAATCCCCAACCTGGCAAATAAAGATATACCAGATTATGGTGGTATATATCTGTAATCCCAATACTCCAGAGGCTAAGGCTGAAGGTTCTTAAGTTCAAAAACAGCCTAGGCTATATAGAAAATCCTTTAAGGGGGTGGAAAGAGACACACAGAGGTGCAGAGAGACAGAGATAGAAAGACAGAGAAAGTCAAATGTGAGCAAGCCAAAATGGCTTCCTTATACATGACACTTCCGCTGTATGTTTGAAACCAAGATGAAACAATCAGCACACATTTTTTTCTTTGCTGAGAACTGCATGTGTGCCTCCAAAGAAAATAGTTACACAGGTTTTGTTAGGCATCCAAAGAAGGACACCTCAAGGAACTCACATTTAAGCTCAAAACTGAGAGCCAAAAGAAAAAACAAATGCCTGAGAATGGAAGAAAGCTTCCCTGGTAGAAAGGAGAGAAGCAAAGGCCTTGAGTTACTAGTAGAATGGCTTTGCTGTAAGGAACTGTCAGTTGTAGCTGTGTTCAATTAGGGAGAGAGGGAGTTTGGCAGGAAATGAAGTCGGAAATTTAGAGGAAGGTCAGAAGATACAGAACCTTTGGAGCCATGGCAAATTGGCTAATATATATGTATATGTATGTACATATATATTTCAGATGTTCTAAAAGGTGACAAAATATAATTCATGCTTCTTTACACTGTGATTGTTCTAACAGGGTGAGCAGTTAATAGTGAGAGAGAAAAATCTAATCACAGGCACTGAGGTTTTATCTTGTAAAAAGGTAATTTAATGTCTGCTCCACATTATAATTCAAGGCTTTTTGTTTGTTTATTTGTTTCTTGTTCTCCTCAGTATGTGTACCTGAAAGCTTGCTTCTACCCTCTGTTTTCCTTATAACATGAGAAGAATTCTGTGTTTCTCAATGTTCTATTGCTGTGAAGAGACATTCTGACCATAGCAACTCTTATAAAGGAAGACATTTCGGAACCATATGTAATTAGGATACTTCTGGTTGAAAACATGACATAGAAGACCATGAGGCAATAGATACTACTGACCAAACAACATATGCCTTTCCTCTCCCAAAAGCAGGGAAGACTATTTTTAGTCATTGTTAGGGGCTGGGTTTTGTGACAATTGGATACATGCAGAGACTAACCCTCCAGCACCTCACTAGTGATTCCTACAATCCTTAACTAGTTACCACCAGATTGCTCAATCACTAATTTTAGATTGAATTTGCAAAATAGAAATCCAAGAGTCTCCACCTTATCTACATAATGATTTTACTATGATAGGAGTTTGTTTTAAAAGTCCCTAGCTACTTTCCTTTTTAATGTTGAGCAAAAATACTACCTTAGAATGTATATATGTATAAAACCAGAGTGGTTTACCTATCTGTGAATATTAACTCATTCCTTCTGTTTTCTACTTGGTATTATGCATTTGTAACTTCATACCAGGAAATGGCCAGTGTAGCTGAAGTTTTCCTGGTCCCACCCAGCTTCCGTGGTCCTGCAGTCCCACAGTCCTGCAGTCTCACATTCAGGCAGTCCCACAGTCCCACAGCCACTCAGACCCAAATGAACACACAGAGGCTTACTATTAATTAAAACTGCTCAGCCATTAGCTCAGGCCTACCACTGACTAGCTCTTACACTTAAGCTCAGCCCATTTGTGTTAATCTATATGTCATCACTTTTTCCATGGCTTTACCTGTGTGCCATTATATGCTGCTCCCAGATGACAGGCGTCTCCTCCTCAGTTCTGTTTTTCCTTCCCAGAATTCTCCTTGTCTGCTTATTCCTCCTATACTGCCTGCCTGGCTACTGGCCAACCAGGGTTTTATTTATCACCCAATCAGAGTAAGACATTCACAGCATACAGAACATCCCACAGCAGGCTAGGCACAATTAGAATGAATTCCTTCTTTACTATTAGTGTATATGTGCATAGGTGCCTTGTGATGTATAATTAGAAAGTATAACTGTGATTGCATGCATTCACCCTCTAGATCCTCATTACTAATCATTACATTGTTCCTGTGCTTAAGAATTGCAACCCTTTTCAGACACCATAGTCATTCTCAATTGCACCCTACTCTAAATTTTAAGATGACTAAATTTTCTATCTTCTCTAATACTGTCAGGATTTTAGTTTTTCTTTTCAATTTTTGGTTGTTAGGAGCAAGCAATGTTTGACTGCCTTAATATTATATCCTGCAAAATGACAGAGATAAATGAGGACTCAAGGAATATTAGCATTCTCAGGTTAAATTTCCAGGGGTTAAATAGTATTTGATCATATAAATCATTCAAGTTTAGTGAAATTCAGATCCTCCTTTTGAACTTATTTTGTAAAATGAGATGAAATCGGAATCTATATATACTTCTATAAGGGCATTAGTTAGCTTTTTCATTTCCGAATCCGCTTTAGAGATTTTCAAAGGAAGCATAATGACTTATTTGCTTTAGAGAAAAGACAAAGCAAGTCTCCAGGAGGTTTCCTGACATTGTAATAATGTTTTTGATGTGCCTCATTAAAAGAATACAAATGCTTACTTTTGCCAGTAAAGTATAACATAGATCAATTCATATAAATTAAATGGTATTTGATGAAAATAATAACCCTAATAAAATAATCATTAATAATTTTTAAGGATCCTGTAACAATCAAATGATAAAAGAACAGTTATATATCTGAATTTGATCATATGCAATCTCTTATGTATGAAAATTTCAGATACAAATTATGACCTTTCACGATATGTATTAAAATAACATATTATACTTAATGCATTAAATATATATTTTGGTCCAGTAGTTAGTATGTGTCTGTGTGTGTGTGTGTGTGTGTGTGTGTGTGTATTGTGGCAGTGTCAGGCATATAAAAATAAGTCGTTAATTTTAATATCTTTAATTTAGTATTGTGTAAAAGTTTGGATTTCATTATAGAACTTCAAATGTGAGCTTAAGTTATTGTGAGATGCTATATAAACTTGAAAGGTCAATATTACTGAAAGACAGATGGATTATTAACTTCAGCATGAACTTAATGTTTGACCCTATGTGGTTAATGTAAGAGCATCATATATATGTGTGTTCCAATAATGTGAGTAAAAGCAGAGTGGCCTATTATATTTTCTCATGTGATGTAAAGGGTCTCATGATCTAGAACTATATTAAATTCATTCCAAATGACTAATGATAAGCTTTGTACATACTTGGTTTATTTTACTCATCTAATTATTTTTTTTGTTCAGTAATCTCATTTTCAGCTACATAGTAAATATTTAACAACAGAGAAAATTAACATTTCAAGTTTTAAACACTGTGAAAATGGATTAGCTCCAAATTACACAGAGTATTCTTTCTTTTATTTATTTTCACCACATACCATTTTTTAATTCCCTTGTCTGCTTGCACTATATACTCACTTAACAAAACCAATAAATTAGAAAGAGGAAAACAGTGGAAAAACTATAAGTCAAAATGAGTTAGCTGGCTAATCCAAAAGTTAATATTTGAGCCAAGAAGAATTATAACTCAGATAAGAAAATCAAAAACCATTTTTAAAGAAAAGATAGCTTTTCCTTCATTTGTAACACTTCTTAGTAGAATGGCTTTTCAAATTCAGATTAGACATTTTTAGTTAACATTTTGTATTAACTTATTTGTAAACTATTGATATTTTTAGAACATTCATTATATGCCTAATATTGTGTCACAATAATTAAATATATTTCATTTGTGATTTGCCTTTCAATCATTCAATTTTCTCCACTTTTCCACATATTTTTCAGTTTTATTAAATTTGTAGATAATTTATGTGATCAAATGCCAAGTATTTTATGTTGTGTGTCATGTAATGTTAATTTTCTTTTATTTAAACTCAAAAGTCTTGACACATATGTCTTTTTTGTTTTGTTTTGTTTTTCGAGACAGGGTTTCTCTGCGTAGTTTTGATGCCTGTCCTGGATCTCGCTCTTTAGACCAGGCTGGCCTCGAACTCACAGATTTCCATCCGGCTCTGCCTCCTGAGGGCTGGGATTAAAGGTGGGCGCCACCACCACCACGACCAGGCTCAACACATATGTCTCATAGTAGCAAGCAATATAGTGAAACCAACATGAGAAACGAAGTGGTTATTCATCCAGGCCAATGTTCCCTTCTTCCCACCTGTAGTGTTACCAGATCCTGCTTTCTCTACTTTATGTATTGGCTAAGGGCTTTAGCTACTGTTTTCTTCCTTGGATCAAGGCCAAAGCAAACTTTTTTTTTAAAAGCATTTAATTGGGTCTTGAATGCAGCTTTAATGGCTAGTTTATAACCGTCATGGTGGACAGCATGGTGGCAAGCAAGCAAGCATAGCGTTGTAGAAGTCGCCAAGATTTTGCATCCAGATCCACAGGCAGGAGGCAGAGAGAGCAAGACAAAATCTGTCAAAGCCCACCCTCCAGTGACACACATCTGCTAACAAAGCCACACCTTCCAATCCTTCCTAAACAACTGGAAACCAAACGTGCAAACATATAATCCTATGGTGGCCATTCTTATTCAACCACCAGAATAAGTGGTAGTTATTTTTAGTGACTAAAGTTTTCTTCTTATTATCCATACCATAAATTGGTTTATTTGCTAGTGTCCTAATTATCTAGATACAAATGATGGACAAGTAGGCTGTTCATTATGTATATCCACTGTGGAATCAGTCAGATCTGTTTCTATAACCAAACATTTACATCGGGAGTCACATAACCTTTCACATTTCCCTACAGGCATCCCTCGCTTTGGCACACCCCCAAATATGATAAATATCATTAAACTTACTCTATCTATTCATGTCCCCTCTTCAAACTTGCTTTAGCTCAGCAGCCTGGCAAAGACACTTACAACATAAGCTGCTTTGGAGTTTCTGGGCAACATCTGTATGAAAAAGTAAAATAACAGTTAATACATTGGCATTGCTCATTGAGGACATTACCAGAGATGAGTGATTAATAACAGGTGTTAGGAATATCTATATATGCCCACCTGTACATGAACAAAATAATATATTTTGGTATTGCTAGAATATTTTTAACATAATAAGATAGAAGAAAAACTATAATCATACCCCAGCAAGATAAAGCTCATGTCCCTTTCATCCTTTCCTCTAACTCTCTTCCTCCTTTAGTGATAAGAACGCAACTGTTGCTTGCTCTTTGGTAAATCAAATTTCCATAAGCAAGAATTGATTATTTTTGTTTTTGTTTTTTAATTTTACAAATGCATAAAGAAGACCAAACCATTAAATAACTTACACAAATATAACAACTGAAAAGTTGCAAAAATAGTAGTATACTCTGCTTTATCTAAGGCAGACATCTTTTCTTATTCTTCTTACTCTGTAATGTGTACCTTAAGTTAATTAAAGATGATCACTTAACTGTATACAAATAATCATTAACTAATAACCATCTGGGTATTACAGAATGTCAAGATTATTTGCTTGAAGTTTCTCCCCTTTTCTCCCTACACCTTACTATGTAGGTCAAAGTATTTCATTTTTAGAAACTTCATCCTGCTTTGCCAATTACTGTACTTTCCTCAGCTGAAATATTGTTAATCTCCTATCACAGAGGGTTGAAAAGAAATCGCTGTGGACTGTGTCATCGGCAGCATCAGTGTTAACTTAGCCTACATCTGTTTTCTACTAAATGTGAGGATGGCTTTCCTCCAGGGAGCGAAGATTATTGAGTATGACATACCTCAGAGTGAAGTTGACAATTCTGCTGAAAATAAGACTCCCCCAAATGTATCTCAATGATTTTATGATAAGCACACATATAAAAACTTGAAGCATTTTTATTGTTAGTTTAAAATGAATAGGATTATGCCACTCATGACTCCTGGGATGCCATAATCAAGACAGGCACACCAGATTACTATTTTAACAGGATTAACTGGTCCTCTAGGCTAGTAAAAAATAGCAGGGGCAACTTAGCAGAAGGAACAGACTTCATCGATATAATGACTCCCAACACTTGTTATGAAGATAGACTATTTTCTCCAACCAGAACTATAGCATATGATTTCTCTTGCATTATTCAATAAGTAGAATTTTAAAGGGTATAATTATAGTCCCTTTATACATCATAAGATGGGTGGACAAACAAATACAAAATATTACTTTGTTTGCATAGGATGGCTTATTTTGCTTCATTTGCATGCTATAAATACTGGTTCCTGAGAAGTGGTTTGAGAGCTGGCTGGTTTACTTCCTTAGACTTTACATCTTTTACAGTAGCCAGCCCCATACATACACATTAACCTGTCATAAGAATCAACTTAAAATATCTTTCCTCGTTTTAACTGGTATAACATGCATCAAAATAGAGGCCTTTAGCCCATTGACTTAATATTGAAATTTTGCTAGAGTGCTTTCCAAGGCAGTAATTGCAACCTCTCCCTGAAGCATATGGTATTCTATTGATCCTGGATTCATTGCTCACTGCTTGTCAGCCTCTTGATTCTATTGACAACGACAGTGGAATGCGTAGCAGTTAGGAAACATTACCTTAGTAATGGTTTCCTTCGGGTTTCACACTTAGTGTTTTCTAATTTGATACTGTGAGTGGCTGTTGAAATCAGGAGGTATGGATGAAAATGCAGTCAGGATGAATGGTTGTTTGGGGGGAGAGTTTCTGGTACTATTGATCGCTTGTACTATTCTCTTGTGGTTTATGAAAATTTGTCATATCAAGCTAAAGACTTTATGTTTTCTCTTGTAAAATTCCATGTACTAATGAATGAAATTATACTTATGTTCTTTACTCCCTTTTGGGAAGTAATAGTTTATGGAAAAAATGTGAATTCTTAAATATTTTTGATGTAACTACGGTCACTAGCTCTTCTCACTCCCCTTTGAATTATGTCTTCTCTATATGAAAAGCAAATAATCCTGTGTCTTCCCTGAATTATGTATCCAGCAATTCGCTGGGAGTCTTACAACACTTTAGTGCGCTCTCTCTCTCTCTCTTTCTCTCTCTCTCTCCGTATGTGTGTGTGTGTGTGTGTGTGTGTGTGTGTGTGTGTACTTGTGTACCGCAGACAAAACACTTTTATCTCATATCATCTATGAATCACATGGGCACATGGGGTTGCTGGGTCTTACTCTGTTTCATGGGTATTCTATTAGAAGAAACCAGTATTTTGCAACAACTATTTGTGTATTTCATCACCAAATGTCATGTATGTGTCTATATCTGTTATGTATTTACAAATCTATTGACTCACAAATGGGAAAAACAACCGGGAATAAAATGGGTTTCCTACCTTAAATATATTTATGATTCATTGTGTTTGGAGGAGTCTTATATATAGATCATGAGTATAGCTTCATAGGTTCCCAGGAAAAGAAATGTTTCTTTTTTCTCATCTCACTAAGCTTACAAAGTAACCTAACTATGGATTGGTGAAGGATCTATTCTGAAGACTTTTATCTCATAGCATGTAACACCCATTATATTGAATCATTTTCTCAATGAAATGATAAGATAGCAGGCTAAATGCAACTTAGAGAACAAGGGTTTATTTCTACCTGCCATTGCCCATTGTGGCACTGTAGAGGACTGTAGCAGTAGTGTAGGCATAGCAGCAGGAGCAAGAAGCTGACCGATGACATCATACTCAGGAAACAGAGTAAGGACATCAAGTAGGACCAGGCTATGCAACCTCAGGCTTGGTGACCCTTAATCCCCTTCTGCCAGTGGGGTTCCATCTCCTTCCCAAGAGGCAAATAAGAGTGGGGCCATGTTTTCAACTGATGAGTCTCTGGAAGCATTTCACATTCTTACCACAGTACTGCCACTAAATACATGAGCCAACAAGTATCAACCAAACACACGGACACCAGAAGTACTATTTGGAAAAGTGGAGAAATGGAGAATTGAAGATTTAATAAAATACATTTCAGAGGATGTGACATCACTCATCCAGCATACAGTTTCCAGATTAGGTGTGTTATTATCCTTCTATCACTGCAAATAGACAGCCTTCATCCTTAGTCTCATAATAGTGACCTTTACACCACTGACTTTTAAGATTAACTGAAATTCCTGGCTTGTTTCTTTAAAAAACAACAAAAAAAAACAAAGGTCTAAATTTATATTATCCCCAACATAATTTTGGCTCTATTTATCAACCAGATGGATAACAGTAAGCTACTCTATTCAACAAGTTAACTAATTTATTTGTCTAGGGGTACATTTTGCAGATGATTTATCCTGGCAAACCCACTGGGAAGCAGTCTGCTCATCATTTTATTTTTCACAACAGTCATGTTGAGTTCTCTAATGTTTAGAGCAGACGACTGGCAACTCAAGCTCGAATATTTCATAGAAAATCACGTCTTTTCTTCCGTTTTCTTCTCCTTTCTTCTTTTACCCTCCTCTCCCCAGCCCTTTTCATGTCCCCAACCTCATAGTACTCTTTCCTCTCCTCAGAATTAGTCTCAGAACTGCAACACTGAGTTTCAATAGACACAAACGCTATTCTGTTTTCAAAGTAGGTATGAGTACATTGAGGACCTGGCTTTCATGTATGAATAAAATCATTTGTTTCTTCTTCTTTAACCCTACCGAGAAAAAAGAAGAGTCTTGATCCAGAGAGCAGAGAGAGAGATAGGCAGAAGAAATACTGCTTATTTCATAATACTCATAAAATTGAAGTAAAGATATCCAAATTGATTACCACTTTCTGATCTAGAAGCGTCACATGGCTCATTTTGTAAAATATTTTTATTTATTCATTTGCAAGAATTTGATGCCTTATTAGTCAGGCAGAGAGCCTTTCAGTCTACTACATTTGACTTTTAGCCTAATTGTCAGGAAGTACAATTTTGCTTCATATCTCTTAAATTTTATTGATTACTATTGATGTTATATTAATCTCTCTTATCAGAGCTTGAGTTCTTTTTAATTTCCTCACCTGTTATCTCAGTTTTCTGCTTCCTGTTGAAATATTTGAAGTATATTCAGAGCAAATAAGAATAACATACTTAGAACTCAGTTTTCAAAATATTTGTAATGACTATAACCTCAGGTATCTTTCCTTTCTGAACACCTGGGACTCTAGTTTCACGCATGATTATTTTGAGTGTTATTGTTATTACATTTCACACATTGTAGCATATAATCTCTCTGAGAATGGTTTGGAAAATCAAAGTGAGTGAGTGGTCTCTAAGATTCCAAATATATTTAATGCATTAGCACTTCTCTAAGTTTGCCATAAGGTTAGAAAAGAAAGTATGTGTAATTAAGAAAGTTAGGGTTGGAGAGATGGCTCAGTGGTTAAGGGCACTGCCTGCTCTTCCAAAGGTCCTGAGTTCAATTCCCAGGGACCATACGGTGGCTCACAACCATCTACAATGAGATCTGGTGCCCTCTTCTGGCCTTGAGGCATACATGCAGGCAGAACACTGTATATACAATAAATAAACAAACAAATAACTAAATTTTAAAGTTAGAAATTCCAGCATTAAGTACTAGTACAGCTGATAATATAATTATGTGATAAACTGCTGCAACAAGGAAATAATACTACTAGACTTTGGGTATGAGAATTCATCATAGAAAATATCAGGAATCCGGGGTGATTTATGCTAATACATCAATAGGCTATGTTGTAATTAAGAAGAAAAATAAAGAATATGAAGAATAGTAAGTTATGAAACTGAAAGGACTAAAGATATAATATCTTAATTAGTCAGTGATACTCCAGGATATTTATCATGTTAGAACACAATATTTTTACAGACTGTGTTTTCTAAACTATTCTGTTAAATAATCAATTCCCTTAAGTTTTCTCTGAAAAGATTGGGAAAAGTTTCTGATAACATTATAAACTGAAAGACTGCTTAGGACAAATGAACACAAAACTGCAGGGCTTTTCTTAGCTTTATATAAAGAACATTCCCACACTTTTCTGCTAGTCAACATTTTGTTTTGTTTTTTTGAGGAGCAGATAACATCTCTAGAGATCACCAGTGTAAGTGATGGCAAAGAGAGATACAAGATAAGGTTACAATGATAATTTGTAAAAACAATTATTGAGTGCCTTGGAAACTAAATTGGGGACTCTATGGATAATCCTTGAAGACTGGATCTCTCAGGACCTAAGAACATGAACTCTGATATCAGACAATTAGATTGCAACAAGCTGTACCACTTCCTGGAGACTGATACTAAGAATATTGCTTTGTAAATCTCCACTTTTAGCATTTAATTGGGTATTCATCAATGAGGTGATTCTTTGCAAAACTGTGGTGAAAATTAACCAATTTAGTAGTTGCAAACTGTTGCAATCAGAGCCTAGCATGAACAAAAACTCTAAAAGCATTGACTACAGTAAATAGAATATGATTAATTTATTTTGAGCAAAAAATGTCATTATAAAATAAATGCATTAGCAAGATTTTCATCAAAAAAAAACCCTCTAGTTACATCTTTGGATGTAGTTGTAGAAATCAGGAAGAAGCATGAAATTTGATACTGTGAAAATGCTACTTCAACATCGTTACAAACAGGAATAGATTTTAGAGACCAATAATTCAAAACTCTGTTCAATGGCAATCTCTATTGGCATGCAATGTCTAGGAAACAAAGACCTTGTACCTTGTAATAATTTCTCTGCTGATCTCTCTCCCTGTCTCTCTGTCTGTCTCTGTCTCTGTCTCAGTCTCTCTCTCTCTCTCTCTCTCTCTCTCTCTCTCTCTCTGTGTGTGTGTGTGTGTGTGTGTGTGTGTGTGTGTGTGTGTGTGTGTGTGTGTTCTGGGTATATAATGTTTTTCACTATTGTGTGTTAATTCACTCGCTTCACTTTTAGGCTTCTATTTTGGATTTGCACCTATATTTCTATGACTTTGGTAATACTTTTAAAATAGAAATTGGCTTTCACTGAAATAAGTTTTCCAAAAAAAGGATATTTGAAAATGTTAATTTTTTACTACTCCACATGTGAGAGTTATTTTTTTTCTCCAGTATATGGCCTTCCTTGGAAAACATTAAAGAGATTGAAGTACACTAAATATAAGATTGCAGTTTAGAGGAAAGCAATTGGGAAAAAGCTATGAGAATTAATCATTTTTTTTATTTTATCAAAAACTAAATTTTTAAAGTTTATCAAATACAACAACCTCAGTTCAGTTTTAACAAAGATAATGTATAAGGGCTGCATGTACTATGTGAACTAACTGGTACAATAAGAAGTGGCTCCAGAATATTGTTCTTAGGGTCATTGGAAATTAGGAATTCTATAACTGAGCCAGACTCCATTAACAATGCTAGGATCTGTATATTTTGATAGGGTTGAAAATGTAGTTGAATTAGAATTATATTTTGAGATGGTATAACTCAATGCTTCTAATTTGGTTTCTAAAGGTTTCTCCTTCAGAGAAAGAGGTATGAAACTGAAAGGACATGCTGACAAATAAGGACTTTATTTACTTTGTTATGTACATTTATTTTCATCTCAAATGGAGCCAGAATTTGGTATTTCAAACTGACATGTTATATTATGATCTAGGTGATTTTTAATGTTTTGACACATTATACTGCTTCCTAAATGATACATTATGAATAAGTTCTGAAACACACTCAATTTTTACTAGAACTAATTCATATTTTTTAGAACTCTGAAGATAAAGGGTCCACTTAATCAAATGATTGGCATCACTTAAGCTAATGTGAAATAGAATTTAAAAAGGACAAGTTTATTTATTCTTTTTCAACAATATGGGCTTTTAATAAAGTATATTAAATATATGTAGAGACAAATAAAATGCCTTCGGTGAACAGATACAGCCAGTTAGTCATATTAATTTGCAAGATTCTTGTAAAACCAAAGGAAGAATGAAAAAAAAAATAAAGAAAATATGTGAAGTGTAATTTTATAAGTGATTCAAATCAAAGAATGAAAAATATCACTTTAACTTCTGTTCTCTCAGTTATATGTCTGTTTCATCATAAGACATCTTTATTCTAGAAATTTATATGAATTACGATTTTTGAGTCTCATAATTATTTTTATGTACTTTGTCATCTGAGATTTGATTACTAACCATTAACCTGGAGTTATCTCTCTAAATTGATTTTAAATTTTATTTCAATTTATTTTAACTTGCATTTATTTATTGTATGTTGGGGGAAAGTGGAGACACTAAGGCACACATGTGATAGTCATAGGACAACTTGAAGGCCTCAGATCCCTCTATCAACCACATGGGCTTCCGGATTCAAATTCTGGCTTGGTGGCAAGTGCTTTTACCTGTCAATCCATCTCACTATTAAATTGTCTCATCTTTAATCACAGAGACATACAAACTGACCGAATAAATGTGGTTGCAGCATTTTTCTCCTGTTACCAATTACCTCTGTGTACATTTGAAGCCTAAGACAATAGCTGGTTGCTTTGTGTATCAGTCATCTGATATCCAACATTGAACTAGAAGGATTACATGGCTCATCGTGCAAGGACTCTTTTTTCATTTTGATTTCAGCTTTTTAAAAGTGGAATAAGAGAAAAGAACATTAATAGGAAGTCCAAAATATCAGGGTTCTTTTGGTTTCTCCTTGAGATATCTCAGCAGGACTATTCTTTAACTCTCAGTTAGTTTGTTCTCGTTGGAGATAAGTGAGAGAGTTACCGAGCTCTCTACTATGTGTACAGTGAGGTTGCTTACCGTAGATTGCTTTTTCTGTTTTCTTTTTGTCTTTTTTCCTTTTTTTCTCTTTTTGTTTTCTTCTTTTTGTCTTAAAATCAAATTGTATCACTTAGATCCCTCCATGTTCTTCATAAAAAAGTGTTCTGGTCATGCAGTTCAGATATTAGAACTCATAAATATCTACTACTTGGTGACCCTAAGTGAGTCCTCATGTAGACAGGGCATAATTGTACCTGGATTCTATATATTTCTAAAAATTGTTGCACTCACACTCATAAAATAAATGTATAATTTCAAATATTCTGAATATATTTAATAATATTTTAATTTCTCTACTATAACTACAAATGTTTTGCAGACTTAAAAATATATGCACGTACATATGTACACATGCATATATATATAATGTACATGTAGATATTATTTTATAGAAACAATAGAAAAAACAAAACATCACATTGAATTTTTATACAGATTACATTGAAAATTAGCTAGGCTCTTTTGTGCATTATACCTTATTGCATTAGAATGTTTTGTCCTTCAGCATCCCTCCATTACAGCTGAACTTTTCCATATAAAATCATGTGTTTACTGGAAAAAATGTTAGAGCTTACAATAATTACTTAACATGTCAGTCTGAGTTTTACAACGAACAGGATCTTCTTTTTTTATTCTATAATTTGTATCAATCATCAAATAGCACCATGATGGTTATTTCTTTCTTTTTTTTTTTTTGCCAGCTTAACATAAACTAGGGTCATGTAGGAAGAGGGAACCCCAATGAAAAACTACTACATCAAATTGGCGTGGAGGCAAATCTGTATGTGTGCATGTGTGTGGTGAGAGGTGATTTCTTGATTAATTATTGATGTGGGAGGGCACAGCTTACTATAGGCAGTGACTCATTTGGACAGGTAGTCATGCATTGTATGAAAATTAAGCTAGCCATGAGGAGCAAGCCAATGAGCAGCACTCTGTCAAGGTCCCGCCTTCACGTCCATATCTTGGTTCCTGTCTTGAAGTACTGGTTTGACCGTCCTCAGTGGAGAACTGTGATTTGGAAGCCAACAAACACTTTCTTGTCCAAGTTGCTTTTGGTCAAGGTCTTTATCACAAGCTAGGGAGATGTATAGAATAGAAATGTAGCTTCTCCTTCTTTTAGAATGGAAAATCAAGAACCAAGCCACCAGTGCATGAAAAAGACCTTTTAACAGTTCCTTTCCATGATGGGAGGTATTTGGACATAGGGAGATAACACTAAACATCCCCATCATCCCCATCACTCCTTTTTATGACACATGATACCATATCATACAATAGGGAGAAAACTTGTACCACGTAAAAGCATGTGCTCTTCACATACAAAATACATTTTTTTAAAAAATGTAAATATCCCTGGAAAATCTGAACTAATTCTAACATCAAATGTCTAGCGTATATCTCAAATACTGTCTGTATGAATGATTTAGGTATGAATCATCCTGATGCAAATTCTCTCCAGCTTGGAGCTTGTAAAATCGAGTAAGTTACGTATCTTCAAAATGTAATGGTGGAAAATATAGCATAGCCATTTCAATTTCAAAGTGAGCACTACAAAAAAGGAAAAAATATTAGTTCTAAAGTAATTCCATAACCCAACAAGAGAAACAGTAAAAATTTGAGCTTTGAGAATGCTCCTCTTTGAGTCTATTCCCCTTCTCCAAATGCACTAGTGCCAGTATTGAGGTCCCAGTGTTTCAGGTTACCTAATTTCTGTGTCTTTCTGGACACAGAGCACATTTCAGCTTCTATGCATTTGGAACTTGCCGTATTTCTGGCTGAAAAGTCCAAATTATGGGGCTTGTCATCTCTAAGACAAATACTTGAGGTGAACAATTAAAAGAATGAAGGGTTGATTTTCCTTAAGGTTTCAGTGGATTTAGTCCAAGGTCAGCTACATCCATTATTTTAGACTTGCAGAAAGATAGAATACTGTGGCAGCAACAGTGTGTCGCAAAGGCTACTCACCTCATGATAGCCAGGAACCTTTAACAACACAGAAGGGTAGAAATAATATATCCCTCAAATGCATGCTGCTACTCTGCTAGTGATCTTCTTACTCTGGCAGGTACATCTTAAAGCTTCCAGAATATAGAAAAATCGTGCCCCTGGAGAGAAAATTAAATCTTCAACATGTAAGCCTATGAGAACATTTAATATTTACTCTGAAAAACTCTCTGTGATAGTGTAAAGTCCATATAGCCCCTTTCCAATAATGTTTTGCCTTAACAGTTGCAATCGGGCTTGAAAAGGTAAGTCCAAAATAACCTGAAAGTTCAAGGGCAGTTTTAGCATAAGACCCTGTGATTCAAAAACAAAATCACATACTTTTAATATATGATGATATAGGAATGCTGGCATGATAATAAAACAATGGACAGAAGCCAGACTAAAAGCATGCGCCCCAAATAGTATATCAATACTCAGGTTCTACAACACATAGGAAAATAATGTGATACCCCAACTCCTGAGTTCTACTAGCTGTACCCTATATTCTCTCATTCTTAAGCTGGCCGTGTTCACTGCCTGTGGCTCTCCCTGGCAGACATTTGAGGATCTTAATGTCTCTAACAGCCAAGAGTCTAATTGTATCTTTGGCCCCACATTCATAGCTTGAAGCATTGCCTTCTCATGGGCTCCCCATAGCATTTCTGACACTACTATGTATATCCTAGTCTCCCATGTATATTTGAAAAATCTGTTTGGAAGCCCCCATCCTCCTAAACTCTTTCATTCCTTGATTCTACAAAGCCAGTCCCATGTGGATGAATGCAGTGTCTACCAGCAGCTCAAGCAGTCTCCCGTTTTATTTTTTTTTTATTTTTTAAAATTTATTTTATTATCTTAGACTCATGTGTTTTACCTGCATGCATGTGTGTGCCACATGTTTGTCTGATACTTTCAGAAGTCAGAAGAGGGAATTACATCCCCTGGAACTGGAGTACCAAGCTGTTGTGAGCTGCCAGGTAGGTGCTGGAAAGTGAACCCAGGTCCTGTGCAACAAAATGTACTCTTAATCACTAAGTAAACTTTCCAGTCCAACCTCATCCTTTTTGCCATAGTCCTAGAAACTTCTGAGTATTTAGGTTTTTGAAGATGAAGAAATACTTCCCTAGATTGCGTCATTTAGAAACACACTTGTGAGCTCTCATCTACAAGCAAAATCTTTGAAAATCTTCAGCCTATATTGGGTAGGACCTGCCCAGTTCTTAAAATGTGCTCAAGGCATCTTTCCCATTTTTCTACTTCTATTCCTAATTCACACTGGGCATGTGGCAAAGAGCAGCTAGCAATAACTATTTAATAGTCTGAATACCAAACAGACTTGAAATTTCTTACTGAAGATTATATCTCCTTTAAACTCTACTGCACATGGCTCAAATGTGCCTACGTCAACTATGGCCACTGTTACAGGAGCCACAAATGGTGAAATTTTGAATATTCATGGTGTTACTATGGCAAATCTATAATTTATAACATGGAAGAGTGGCTACTTTCATATGTCAAGGAAAATATAGAACCTCTCAAGACCTTGAAGAGTTTCTATCTATCTAATGGAACCAGAGACATTGAGTTAGGATAATCCTTCATCTTACCAAATAGTAGGTGGAAGATGCATACTATGGTTTGACTATGAAATATTCCCCACAGGGTCATATGCTAAATGCTTGAAAACCATTCAAACATTACTCTTTAGATGAAGCTAAAAACTCCTTTGTGGTTCCTACCTGGAAGAAGTAAGTCACGGGGATTTTGTCTGTGAAGGATAGCAGTACCTGGTCTTCCTTTTCTTTCTCTCTCTACTTCTTGGCTTCCAGGAAATGATCAGTGTCAGTCATATGCTTATACAATCGTCAGGCTCTCTGGCTCTCCTCAAGATCACTGCAAATAGATCCAGCTGCACTAGAGCTAAAATGTCTAAGATCAGGAGGCAAAATATATCCACATTTAAACATTGTTCCTCTTGGGTGTTTGTCAGAAAGAAGTCTGACTGACACAGAAAATTGATACTGAGGATTTGGGTGCTGCGATAAAGTCTAAAAGATTTTAAGTTCTAGAGGTTGGCAAACGCTACTTTAAAACAAACGGTATCTCCTAGACACAACAACGTTACTGCACTGTGGAACTCAGCTATGGTTTTCAGCAAGGATGGGTTGAGGGATCCATCTCTAGCAAAGAAGATGTTGACTAGAAGTTGTCAGAATCAGTTTTCTTTAGGTGCATTACCTCTAGTGGATTAATCATGCTCCATTGAAAGGCTTAGTACACATACACATTTGGATAGCACTAATTTTTGACTCAGTCGATCACACACACACACACAAACACACCACACATATGCTTCTACACTTATCTCATGTCCAGAGGGCAAAGGAATGGCTTAAAATAAAGGGTCTAAGACGTTTGTGGAACCTCAGGGATCAGTCATCCAAAGAGCACAAGCTTCTACCTCCCACTTTCAAATGCATCAAGAAAATCTCCAAAATATTTTGAGATCATTCTATTGCTTTAAGGAATGGTACCTAGTTTCTTTCTTTCCTTATTAAACTCATAAATAATGAGTTCCTTAGCCCCACCATGGATTACCTATACTGAATATACTTTTTCTCATACAACCAGTCTGCCAATTTTCCAACTCTTTACTGTCTCCTTCTCCGTTGATTATAACCTCTATCTTAAAACCTTTTATTCTCATCTTCTATTTTACTGCAGCGAAGTAAGAGAAGCCCAACACAGTACCCTGAATATTTTTCTGCTTAGATTTCTTCCACCAAGCATCTTAATTCATAGCTTCTGTTTCTTTCTGTAAAGCCCTAGTAAATAAACCTAATTCAGCTGAGTTTTAGGAATTATGGAATAGATGACCTTTCTATTGCTTCCACAA
The DNA here is from genome assembly GCF_004664715.2 of Peromyscus leucopus. Lineage (NCBI taxonomy): Eukaryota > Metazoa > Chordata > Mammalia > Rodentia > Cricetidae > Peromyscus > Peromyscus leucopus. Next base: position 35,075,023 of record NC_051077.1, on the reverse strand, counting down.
TCCTGTCTCCCACTTTTATCTGGAAGCTCATCAGAAATTGCTTTTATTGGTCATACTTCCACTAACATGCTGTTTATTGGCACTCAGGTAATCTAATAAAGAAGGGCATTCTTTAGAGCTTTTTGTTTTATAAGTACTCATTCTCAGTAATCTATCCAAACACAAAGGACTTCCCTTAGCCTCTACCCAGTACTCCACTCTGCAATCACATGCATATCCTCAGGATGTGTTACAGAAACACTCCAGTTCTCTTGTGCCAATTTCCTTCTTGTCTCTGATGCTAAAAACGATAGACCAGCAACTCAGTCATGTATCAAGCACACAGACTTATTTCATACACTAATTAAAACTAAAATGTCAAAAATCAAGATGCTAATATCTAATGAGGGTATTGTTGCTATGTCCTCCTTAAATGGTAGAAGAAAGAAGGCAAAATATGGAATTTCTTTCTTGATGAAACACATTAAGGGTGAGGATGTCTCATCTCCTTGATGTATTGAGTGGACTCATGGTCCAATCACCTTTAAAAAAGCCATTTCTTTTTAAATTATTATGCTGGTCATGTCTGAATTATGGGGCAATGGGGAGGCACATTCATATCATAGCAGGCCATTATGATATCCTCCAGGATCAAAGAAAATTTCTTCAATTTTTCTCAGCTGAACAGTCAAGAGAGCCTTTCTCAGCTAATCAGCCTGACAAGTTCTCTTTATGAAAAAATCAGTCATCTTAGGCATCCTGAGACCTGTGCTGTGCATATTATAAATATGTAAAACAAGGATGAGTGGAGAGAGATTTTTAAACTCATTATCACGTTCCCTATCATTTTCCAGTCTCCCAGTGAATCAGCTCACATCAATGGTAATCACCTGGTTATTTTACGGACAGTCCATCTGAGTAGGACAACCTTGGAAGTTTACCACAGAAACAGGGGGTGGTTTATCCTACCTCTGTTCCTTGTATTCAGGCTCTTTCTTTTACTCTTAATGGCTTCTAGTATTATAGCACAGTGATTTTACATAACATACTATAGCAAGAATTTCTGGATCCATTTCCTTGTACCACATTTCTAGCTGAATTTTTGTAAGTCAGTCACCTTCCCGGCGTTTCAGTTTCATCTCCAAAGCATGGTTATCATGGAAACAAATAGATTTCTAAAGTTACAGTATTTTAAGCAATTCTTCTCACAAAGATAGCTCTTAATAAATATTAGATCATTGTTGTTACTATGGCAACACACTGGGTCACTTAGCATTAACATATCCCTCCTCTGTTCCTGTCAATGTTTCTCTTAATGAGATTTGTTCTTTTAGGGCTATTGCCCATAGCTAGCTCTCCATGGAGGATAAAGATATTGGAAGCTACTGAAACAATACTGTGATAGCCCTTATCTTTCTTATCCTGCTTCCAAACAATATGGAAGATGAAAGTATGTCAGATGGAGATGGAAACACAATCCTTATTGACTTGTAAGAAAGAATCTGTCCTAATGGAGCACTGAAATATTTTCCCTGTAGATGATCTATCCAGAAGAATGAGAAATATAGAGCTTAGAAGATCACAATAGTGAATACTTCCCAAGCCCATTAGTCTGATGATTATTCTTCCTCCTCTCCTACAGAATTGTGAGACAGATGATAGACAGCAGCCTTACGTTCACGAATATACCTGTTAATGGAAAGAACTTCCATTGAGAAGCAGGGAGAAACTATTATTTTCATCTGTACCATGAATCTACTATGGGAAAGAAAGCAGATCAACCCATCATAAAATTCTTCTTTTTTCTTTTTTTCCTTTTTCCAGGTGGTGTTGAGGATTTAAAGAGCCTCACACAATTCAGGCAAGGTGTAGAGCTTAGCTACACCCCTAGGCCTTGTGATAGAATGATATTGTAGCTGTGGTATTATCAGAGACATGGCTCCAATATTAGTAAGGATGGCCATCATATTTTAAGACCTAAATAGAAGAAAATGCTAGATCACAAAAAAATTCTACCTGCAAAACTAGGCACCTGCCACCTAATGTTTAAGAGAAAGAATTTAATAGTATTTTATAATACATTTCTGTGTTCAGTAATGTTAATTAATTGTGCCTGACACATAGCCAATTAATACTGCATTATTCTGATATTTTTAGTAATTTATTTTTTTATTCATTTTACATACCATCCCCAGTTCCCCCTCCCTTTCCCTCCTCCCGACGCCCCCACTTCCCTCAACCCAGCCCCATCCACTCCTCAGAAGGAGTAGGGCCACGTATAGGGAGTCAACAAGACCAGACATATTCAGTGGAGACAGGACCAAGCCCCTCCCCTTCACATCAAGGCTAAGCAAGGCATCCCACCATATGGAATGGTGTCAAAAGCCAGCTCACGCACCAGGGATAGATCCTGGTCCCACTGGCAGGGATCCCACACACCAATAAAGCTAAACTTGTAGAACTTTTCTGTGGTCTGTCTTTTCCTTTTAAATACTGGGAACAACTTTCTATGTCTGTTCCTCCTTTAAAGGTTAATATGGTTCACATTCAATACAATGAAGTACATATTGGTAGTTAGCTGTAACCCAAGCACATAATTTTAGGTACTAGATTTGAAGTGAAGAAATTGCTCAGTTTTCTTTCAATAGTCATCAGACCCTCCCAAATCAATAGTAACTCAATAACCTGAAATAATGGGTTGGTACTGTACTTGAATACCTTTATTTTTTGTTTCTTCATGGATGAAGCAATATCTGTAAAGAATATGGATCTATATTTTACCACCAACCTCCAATTGATAATATACTTATTGATTTTAGTTACCCTCCTTATTAGTCTAAAATGAAGAATCAATGTCTTCAGTTATTGCGTGATAAGAAAAATAGAGGCAATGAAAAATTTCTGACAACAGGAAGGAAATTATCTGGTAAAATTTCGAAGCTATACCTAGTAACTAGACTATACAGAATCTAAATTGGCATGGTGACTCAAAGATCAAAGACATAAATGCAGTTCAAGTTTTTCATGCGTCACACACCTCACTGTATCACATTAAAGAATATTAAAAAATGGAAGATGTCCTCAGGCATGTTTGGAAGACTAAGTACAAATATTGATAGCATTTGCCAAATATTCTGTTTTTATCTCTCAATTCTATGTGTATTGACCACAAGTCCATTTCTTGCCATTTCCGTGAGATAGGATTCCTAGAATTTATAACATGTGCCTCATGAAGTAGATCTCTAGCATGTACTGTTACCTGATAAGTGACCATTCATAGTTACAATATTGTTACTGAAAGTAGAAAGGTTAAAATAGCATAACTCCATATGATAATTAAGTGTGCAATGGAAGAGCTGTCAGTGTTCTGGGGGTTGTAGTCAAAGGTCTTTACAGGCATTTCCCATTCATTTACTATAGCCTCCATACAATATCCCTAGTCACAGGAACTCTAATTGATGTTCTGTAATTAATGAACTATCCATCAATTTAAAAAAATTGCTGTTGTGCAGTCACAGGAATTTTCCCAAGCTCTTTTTCTCCCCTGGTAAAATTTCCTTTATATAGTCCCTGGGCTTACATCTCATTGAAATATCTTCTCCGGTACTCCCACTCAATGAGATTTACTTCAATATTCTGTTTTATTTATTATTTTATTGTTTTGAAACAGGGTCTTTCTATTTAGCAATGACTATCCTAGAACATGCTGTGTAGACCAGGCTGGGCTTGAATTCAAAGAGATCTGTCTGCCTTTGCCTTCAGAGGGCTGGGTTAAAGGGTGTTTCATCATGCCTGGCCTGTCCAGTACTCCTTGTAAATGGTAACCTCCTTTCACATTTCTATCTCACTTTTGTGTATTATTCATCTCCATTGTGTTTATTGCTACTTAAGAATTTGTATACTGTAATGATTTTACAACCATCAACTCTTATTCTCTTGAAACTAGACTAAGTAGGGGCTGGGCTTTTTCTTTTCCTCTGATGAAAACTCAGAGTTCTTTAACACCATCTTGAAATATTAGACATTTAACAAATAATAGTCACAAGAATGAGTTTAGTTTAACTACAACAAATCAGGTCAAAAACTGGTAATGAATGTTAAGAAGCATTAGAAGTGTTCAGCTCACTTTTGCAAACTAATTCATTCAATGATTAGCTAAGCACTGTCCTATGCAGTCAAGTTATATCCAGTAAGATTCCACATACTTTTGTTGTTTACTTTAAATTTCTGTCTAAAAATATACTTGACTGTCTATCATCTATCTGTCTGTATGTCTATCTATCTTGCTAACATCTATCATCTATCAATCTATTTATCTGTCTGTTTATCTTACTGTGTATGCATGTGCCAATTTGTTTAATTGTATACTATCTGAAAGATGTGTTAAGACATATCTTCTTCTTCCTTCTTCTTCCTCCTTCTCTTCTTCCTTCTTCTTCTCCTCCTCCTCCTGCTCCTCCTCCTCCTCTTCCTCCTCCTCCTCCTCCTTCTTATTTCTTCTGTTTCTTCTGCTTCTGCTGCTGCCACTGCTTCTGCTTCTTCTTCTCCATACATTACATTCCAACCTCAGCTTCCCCTCCATTCAGTCTTCCTGATCTTCCCTTACCTTTCCTCTACCCCAGATCCACTCTTCCTCCATTTCCCTTCAAAGGAACAGCAGGATTCCCAAGGATATGAACTGAACATGGCATAACAAGATACAAATAGGCAAAACCACTCCCACCAAGGCTGCTTGAGGCAAACCAGTAGGACCAAAAGGGTCCCAAGATGAAATGAAAGCCATAGACACCCCACTTTCACTGTTAAGAGTTACACAAAACCACCAAGGTGCAAAACCATAACGTATATTCAGAGAACCTAGCTTAGACCCATACAGGGTCTGTAATTGTTGCTAGTCGCTGAGCCCTATGAGCCCTGTTTAGGTGATTTTGTGGGCTGTGTTCTCAACCCCTCTGGCTCCTAAAATCCTTTAGCAGCATAGTCCTAAAAGAACAATGCATCCCTCCCAAGGCATAGCAGGTTTATGGGTGTTGTACTGACTTCTCAATAGTTCAAATGAACATAGAAGAAGCTTGACTGCATCCCAGCCAAGGTGTTTAAGCTGTTTTGTATTCTGACTTCCAATGAAGACTGGTAACAAGTTAATGATTTGTGTTTCAAACACTGTGAGAAGTTAGTTCCCACAACATCTGCACAGGCTCATTGCCTTGGGGAAGATATAAACGGAAACTATGTTAGTACATCCATATTGTAAGTGATTTTAGAGGCTCTCACCCCCTTTTAATAGTCTCCTTTGGGGAAGGAAACTGTGTGATAGCATACATAAACACACACACAAACAAGCACACAGACAGAGAAGGAACTGTCGATCACATCAGGAGAGAGTGAATGTGCCATTTACCCCTGAGCATACTTTAAGTGATATTTTTCGTGCCTTTAATGTAACATGTGTGACAATAGAGAATCTGAAAGAGTTTGTATTTTAACCAGTTAAAATATCTTCCCTATATAGTTGCCCATAGCTAGAATAAAATGATGTGACATTGGGATTTATTTTCAAACGTTTATTTTGCTGAAATAAAACTTCCCTGAAGGTATTGATAGAGAGTAGATGTATACACAGTTACATCAGAGTGAAAGGGAGATACACATTGCTAGCCTGTGGTAAGAAAATTCTCAGGTGGATATTCAGCAGAGCAAAATAACATTTTAGTAGATGTTCAGATTTTACTGTTCTGTTTGAGACAAGGTGGACTGGAACTCACCCTTGTAGTCCAAGCTGTCTGAAGTCTTGGCACTAAATCTGACTCAACCTCCTATGAGCAATTCAGAAATCTGAACATGACTCAACACTATAAATACATCTATAAAACTGTTAAAATACTGAAAGTACTCCATACTTTCATTGAATTGGTTACTGTTTTAACATTAAAAAGTTTAGTGTTTTCAGTAATTTACTTCTTAAAATATAAATCTAGCATTTTCTTTACTAAGGAGGTATCTGATTTGCTTGGGGCTTACAAAACTACAGGTTAATTAAAAGAAAACTCTTAGAGAATAATTATTGGTTACCAACATTAAGCATTTATTGGAGAATACATTAGTCCCTGTTTTAACAAACCATAATCAGAAATTAATAGAATTAATGAATAAACTTCACAAATTCAGAGTTGGGCAATATAAGTAATGCCTGCAGGGCATCACTTAATGCTTGGTCAGTTTCATACTTGGTTTTCTGTTACAACTTGATGAACTGACTTAATAGTGTAGAATTAATGATTTCAAGTTTTTAATTAACATGATAAACACTGTGAACATTTAATATATTTCACTTGTGATTTACAATTTAGGAGCTGAATTTTTTCCACTTATTAGTGGTTTCTTTTCTCTCTAGTAAATTCTCTGCATTAATTATGTGAGTTTTCTTATATAAATACACAATTTTCAACTTCTCTGCAGATACATGAAGATTGGCAGCTAAGTGCATATGGTGTGAATCTTCTACATACTAAAATCATGTTAATAGAATTTTGTGGAAATTTATGACAGTAAACATTTTTTCATTAGACTAACAAATTCTGTCACTGAAAATTTTGTTGTAAAAAATGGATTGACAGTTTCAGAAACAATCTCTTTAAGAGATCCTGTGTGACTCTTACTTCTGAGTACAGTATAAAGTATTACCTGAATGTTACAAAATCAACATCTGCAAAGAACTTAAATATTCCTGAAATGTATATAGATAGTTATGAATATTGTAGAGTCACCTAACAGTATACAGGCTGTTTATAATCAGTATGATACTTATACTGATTATATTAGAATTATATATTATATATATGTATATATATTATAGAATTGATTCTATCAGATAAAATCCCTATTTTTCATTAGATCAAAGGTGATACCAAAGACTCTTACCTACAGGGCTTACTGTGAGAGAAGTGCAACAGGTTCTGAGGTGAAAACAAAATCTTCCAAAACAAAACAGATTTCTTTTTTTTTTTTTTTTTAAATGAAAGCTGAGAATAAGCAACTGACTGACAATGGCCTATCAAAACCAAAGGGTCTGCGGAGATAATTAATGTAATAGAAAAATCATTAAACATAGGAGCAGATGTGCTAGTCGGGTTAGTGAGACTGATGGCTGAATATGAACAGAGGGACAGTCAATATGAAGACTTTCTTGAAACAGTCTCAGGCAAGGCCTTTGTTCCCACCAGTGTAACTTCAGGGTAGAAGATTTACCTACAAGTCAATAACAGATCAAAAGTGAATGTACATGTATATTTGAGGTTTGTGTTTGAGTGGAATGTTTGAGTGCAGCTTGGTTCAGGGGGCGGTAAATTTGGCTTCTGTGTGTTTATGTGGGGGACAAGTGTAGTGTGTGTGTGTGTGTGTGTGTGTGTGTGTGTGTGTGTGTGAAAGACAGTGTATGTGGGGGAGATGTGGGGTGGCTGTGTGTGTGTATGTCTGATACACTGGCGCAAATTCAAATGAAAAACTACGGTAATGAATGGAAAATAGACTAACACCTGATTAGATGGTGTGGGTTCACAATCAAAACAAGAATCTTAGTGTCTATCTCATAAGACTGAAGAAATACAGGAAGTAGTTTTGAAATACACTGTATAAATTCATCATATGCAGACAAATAAATTTGGGTCAGCCTAATAAGTTCTATTTGAAACCAGGTCAAGAACTTGAGATGAACACTATGGATAGGTCTCAGGGTGATGGACATTTTCTGATGGAATGCGTTTACTCAAGTGGATCCTAGGGTGGCAGAGAATAATGGATTAAAGAAGGTATGATCAAAGAAACTCTAAAATCTAGCAGCCCTCTCTGTGCTGCATCTCATCTAAGTAAGCATGGCAATGCTAAGTAGCATCAAATATTTTCCAAAACTGTGCCGGCATATGATCTCACAAATTCTTTACAATGACTTCTACCTTTCCCATTTGATTTTTTTTTTGTTTGTTTGTTTTGTTTTGTTTTTGGAGACAGGGTTTCTCTGTGTAGCTTTGCGCCTTTCCTGGAACTCACTTGGTAGCCCAGGCTGGCCTTGAACTCACAGAGATCCGCTTGGCTCTGCCTCCCGAGTGCTGGGATTAAAGGCGTGCACCGCCGCCGCCGCCGCCGCCGCCACCACCACCGCCCGGCAACCTTTCCCATTTGAAATGCACTTCTTAATATCTCTGATATATGATATGCTGTGTACCTAACTTGAGCTATTTACCCCTTTCTCCTTGCCTTTGCCATACCAAATATCTTTTCTGGTCTGTTCAGACTCTACCTCGTTGATAAAGATGTTTCCTAAGTCCGTTTTTATTCTGCCTGCTAGTTCATATATAACAAGTACCACATTACTTCCAACTGATGCTCTCTGGTATCATTGCGTTTGATTTATGTGTGAATTATGTCTCCCTAACTAGAAGGTACAATTTTGATGGGAGGGATCCTGTTTTTGAAATCTGTTGCAGCCTCCACTGTGTGTACCACTTCAGAACAGAATACCCAAGCTAAGCACACACATCCAAATGCCTATGTTTTCCAATTTTTCAGTTTGAAACAAAAGGTAAAACATTAAGAGAAATGGTCCACAGTCTGATTTTTCCCATAGATTCCCTGGAGCACTTAATATGCTGTGTTCTTTAAATAAGGGAAATAACAGTTGGCTGTTCTCCTGACTTTCTGATCTCTAGTCATTTCAGTTAAATTCTCTGGAACTCTGTTTCCTCGTCTGTAAAATGAAGATGTTTAACTCACCTTCTGGGATTCTATCTCAGTCATTTCTGCATAGTTAGATTTAAAGGAAGAACTGAGTCATTGCTAGTATCAAGATTTTTTTTTCAATCTCCTACTTATACCAATGTATTTATTACATGCCTCCCCAAACACATGCACTGTTCTAGGCCCCTAATATTTTATGAATGAGATAATGCAATGCTTAATAAAGATGCCTAATTAAGGAGTCCATGTTCCAGCCCTTAAGAAAGCTACAGGAAGGTGGGAGAAAGAAGCTCCATATAGCATGCTGTAGCACAGAGTTTCTAGAATGTAGCACATGCGTCATCAGCCGCACATCATCCAGGAACTTGCTTAAACTCTGTATCCCTATCACTGCCCCCTACTTGTTACATTGTCATGCTTGTGGGTACATCCCAGGTGACTCTGTGCTGAACAAGACCCACTATGTTCTAGTGTAATTCTGTCACACACATGAACTTGAGAACCGCTGGTGTAAGGACTGAAAACCTAGACTGATCTCAACAATCTTCTTCCTGGTCATTCAAGGGAAGAGAAGTAACATTTATTAGTCTGATTTATGACTTAGTTTCAGAGAGAAACACCTTAAGTGTTCTTTTTCTCATATTAAATTTTGGAGTTTTCAAGCCATGTAATGCAATGCACAACAAATACATCCATACATATATACATACACAAACACACACATTTAAATGATATAAAAGGAAAGCTGATGCAATTGCCTACAAAGGATACAGATGTCAAAATTTTTCTATATGTTTTGTTTTAAAAAAAAAAGTGAGGTTTTTCATTATCAGAATTTGTGAATCATTTTAGTACAGAATGTAGGTAATGATTACATATTGTTTTTTGGAAATTCAAAGCACTGTTCACTGAGTTTATATACTGTATGTGTAGCTAGAGCTTTCCTGCCTTGCCCACAGTCAGGACAAATCTCTGTCACCCGCCAGTCCCACAGTCGCTCAGACCCAACCAAGTAAACACAGAGACTTCTATTGCTTACAAACTGTATGGCCATGGCAGGCTTCTTGCTAACTGTTCTTATACCTTAAATTAATCCATTTCTATAAGTCTATACCTTGCCACGTGGCTCGTGGCATCTTCACATGCTGCTTGTCCTGGCGGTGGCTGGCAGTGACTCCTTCCACCTTCCTGTTCTTTTCTCCTCTCTGTTAGTCCCGCCTATACTTCCTGCCTAGCCACTGGCCAATCGTGTTTTATTTATTGAACAATCAGAGTAATTTGACATATAGACCATCCTACAGCACTTCCCCCTCCCCTTTTTTTAAGAGGAAGGTTTTAACTTTTACACATCTCCAAAGCCAGCTTGGTATATTTGGGAATTTGGGCATAGATTCTCTTACTACTTCCTGCTGGAGGGGGGCGCTGTATCTTATGGGGACACAAAGAAAATTTTAGATTATAGTGTAGTCCATGAGGGTGTATTGTCTGAGACAATTGCCTTGAAATGGTTCTGGATGTTGGATCATCTCGGCCATGGTGTCATCAGAGACATTTCCGGGGGTCTTGGCTGGTCAAACCTGATGTATCTTAATCTGGAACAAGTCCACAGCCTCTGGCTTTCTGTGGAAACAAAAGCAGAGCCTCCTTTCCAAAGCAACATATTCTTACATCCAAATTTTGAAGTCAAGGTACCTTTAAAATATACATTTTGGCATAACTCAACAGCTTTTGCAATCAAATGTTTTTCTTCAGTTATGAATACCAAAGAGAACATAATCCAGATTCTCTGTGTGGTAGCCATCTTTACGTGGCTTATTTTTTATATTACCTTGAGCCTATTGCTTTAAACTGCAGCATTCTAAGCCTGAAACAGCACTGGCACTGTGGCTGCTGGCTCCGCCCACCTTAGCTTCCCAACATGGCGGTGGTACGTTTTCTGCTAGCTCTGGGAGTCATCAAGTCTCAGAAATAGTGGGTCTATGCTTCTATCAAAGCAGTGTGTCGCCCAGAAACCTCTTTTTTGGTTTTGTACTAGCAAAGGCTAAATCCACCACGCAGCTTAATGTGCCACTTGCAGAGGCCTCATTTCCGCCATACTGCAGGTCGAGCGCACATGCCAGGAACCCGCCATAATTGCACAAACTCATAGGCTGCCACTAACTTGAGAGAAACAACTAGGAACTGTTTTTAGCTCCATTTTAGAATCTTTTTACTCAGGTTTTAGGTGGAAATGCTTGCCAACACGTTGGGCGCCACTGAATTAACCTGAGCATAATAAATAGATTGGCAGTACTTAAAGGAACATGCAAATTGTTAACTCCACCACAGACAATATAGGCATATTTTATCCTTCTTAGGTGATTTCCCCAAATCATTTTAGGTAATTTTATTTGATGTATATTACATACCCCCCAAAAAAGGTGTGGTATTTGAATAATTTTTGCAAGCAAAAATTTTCTTACATAGTCAACATTCTGTACCTAAAGTGGAGAAATCCCCATGTATTTGCTGTTTGTCCCTGTCTTCCAAGTTATTTCAATGAGTATAAGGACTATTCTACAGTCAAAATGAGCAGGTTCGTTTATTGAGTTCAAGTCTGATATGGCTTTAATAACAAAGGTAGTAATATCTGAATCTTGCTTATTTTACTCAGTATTTTATTTGTGAGATTCCTGCATATGTTTCACATGGTAGCGAGAATGCATTCTTGTCACCTTCTTTTCCAGATCATTTCAAAGAAGAATAAAAGGCATATGCATAGAGAATTTAATACAAAAATTTCCATGAAATGTTTAAAAAAATTAACTTATGAGAGAGGCCAGGGTCCAAATATAGTGACATTTCTAGTTTTAGACTTCATTCTGAGTGGAGCGGTTCTCCATTTTGCTCATTCCTGGTTAGCATCTCTGTTATGCCTTCTGTCCATTCTTATTGACAAGCTCAGTGAAGGAAAACATGCTGTACTGTAATGAGGTTCATAGGCATGTTAGAGATGTCATGATTATCTCAGAAGTCCCAATGTCCAAACTCACCTCAGCCAGTAAATCAAGTGTTTTAAATGAGATCTCGGAAACAGCTTCATATCACTAAAAATCATTAGCACCTTGGCAATAATATAAAACACTAGCTTTTGCCTTTATTTAACTTGCAACTAGATGATTTGGGTTATAGTAATAGAAACCCTTACTAAATAATTGGTTTGAAATCTCCCGGGATTTAAATTTACTCCTGTATACCCACATACCTCCCACTCTATATTTCCCTCTCTCCTCCTTCTCTGTTTCATAAGCCTTATAAACGATCATTACTGAAAAAGACATCTTGAGGCAAATTGCATAGAACATTTGAGTACACTTGCCTCCTATACAAATGGCCTAAGCATCAAATTTTAGTAATACCACTTAACTTCTGTGATATCTGTGAGGTAAATGTGGATGTGTAACAGCAGCTCCTTTATGCTCATACTGCTAGATAATGTTATGTCTTTGCAGTTTAGATTTAATGAGATGCATTCTCCTCAGTTCAGAGCCAAATGCTTTTTATTAGTTTTTTTTTGTGTGTTCTCATATCAAATGTTAGCCGATATTCCAGACTTCCACAGGCTACCAGGACAGAAATGCACAAGGGTCAGCATTATTAGAAAAAGGAAATACAACTCAATTTAGTGTTATAATTAATGCATATTCTTAATTTTGTTATAAATTATAATAAGAAGAGTATTTGTTATTTAAAATACCTGTACATGGAGGAAGAATATTTTTATACCTTATAATGGTATATAGAAAGAATCTGCTGAATTAATTTTTTTCAAACATATTCACTATGGATCAAGTTATTAATAATTTTTGCATTATGCATCCTTATAGATTAGAAAGTCGTATTTGTACATTTCATCATTGTACTGTTGAAAATCAAATTATGAATGCATATCTTTAATAATTCATTTGCATACTTGAATTCTCTAATGGAATATCAAGTCATATCTCTCAAATCTGAAATAAAAAGCCTCAATCTACAAATTCTATGCCAATACATAACTAACTTTATGTTAGTTTACTTAACTATCATATAAATACATGCATATCTATATGCTATGACATAAAAAAATGTACCATAATATTCCTTTTAAGTTGAATTGAAAATTATTATATTGGAGAAGATTTAGTAGGACATTTTAAGGAAGGCACTGCACTGCATGAAAAATTTGCAAAATCATAACAAAGAATCTAAATCCACTAAATTTCGTTTTTTTCCGGAATTTCAATATTCTTTTGATTTGTACTTTCTAATATTATATTAAAACTACAAGCATAAATATTTAGAACTTTCTCAAGCACTGGTAAATATATATTTTTTTTCAAAATGATTTTAACTTGGACATTGTGCGTCATAGTTTCTAAGACTAAACAGTACGTTTATCCCATATTTAATTTCACTGAAAATAGAGATAATGATGTGTCCTTTTTTTTTTTTTTTTTTTTACGATTGGATGTCGAATGCCGTTTATTGAAAGAGGGAAGAAACCTTAAATACATACGGGCTTACAGCACAAATGGAGGAACCCCCGGAGGGCAGAAGTTCGCTGTCAATGGTCTACATTCCAGACCCAATGTTCTACATTCTTGCATCTAAGTAGTTAACGCCCAAAATGCAGGATACACAACAAGGAACTTCCCTTAAGCATTCAGAAGGGTGGATACCGGCAGGGAATCTGAATAGGGAGGACATCTGATCAAGGTCAAGCAAGAAAGGCTGCAGCCACTCCCAGTCGGGGGCCAGAGCCCATGGCACCCACAGGTCCCCCCTTTTTATTAAATGAGCTTCTGACTTAGGTTGCGTGGGACCAGCAGACCACCTTACCCGTCATAGAGACACCTGCCCAGGCCACACAAGTGCTCTGTCTTAGGTTGATGGCAGTCCCCCAAGCATTACCCGTCTCTGAATACTCATTATCATACAGACTTAACCATGTGAGCTGTAGAGTGACTGCTGTCAAAGATCTCAAAGTGGCACTGGGCTTGCAATCTGTGTGACACAGAAAAGACCAACAGAAGTCCGAACCCACCCATAGCCAGGAGGCTAAAGGCAATTGAAACATTCCCTTCTTAAACGAGCCTTACTGTAAATAGGAGTCCTTGTAAGGTGGTATCCCATAAGCAAATGGAACTTGAGTTTTAATAATTTTTTAACTTTTAAAGCCAATTATAATGTATAAAAGTGGAATTAAATTTATCATGCCCAATAATAAGAAAGATTAACTAACTGTGGTAGCTACTTTTGTTGCCAGGGTCTCCATTGTGCTAGCTGTAGTAACCAGTTATGAAATAGCAATCCCAGAAACAATAGCAGCAGTGGCCACCACTGCTATAACAGCAACAACGGCAACAGCGATGTCAGAGTCTCTTTTGGAGCGTGTGAGCATCATCTGTGTCTAGCTGCCACGGTCCACTGGCATGGACACGGCTCCAGGAACACGAACCACCAAGGCCCATTTTTCTTGATCCCAGCACTACTTAGGCTGGCAGGTCTGCAAGAGAACAACTGAGAAACATAAAGAAAACAGAAAACAAAAACAGCAAACAAGGAGCAGAACTAATGGCCTCAATAATGGTTACATTCAGGCTCACAAATTTTGAGGTATCTTTAAAAAGGCTAGATGAATTTCAGGAGGCAAATAAATGTTGCACAGAGCCATTCCTGAAAAGTAGGTACTACACCAGCTTGAGGGGGGTTGCAAAATGCGAAAAAGGCTTAGCTGGCATGTTACTGTTTACAACTGAAGTTCATTGACCTTTAGAGTTATCCTTAATCTCCAAGGTGTGGTACATTCTCAATGTTTTTTGAAAAAAGTTACCATACATTACCTTCTGAGGAATCCAACCACATGGCTACAGTTCCTAGGCTTAGAATAATGTTTGCCAAGGCTGGCCATATTGGGCTCTCAATCCCCATTGGCATCAGAAGGGGAGAGTTTTTTACGAAGGCCCAATAGGTCTCTGCCATGTTGGGATTCAGCAGCAGTCACAGGGCGCACACAGCATTCAGGAACCCAGAGAGGAACTTCATTGTCCTGTGGAAAGACACAAACAGATCGCCGGGCCCACACCAACACCGGATCGGGTCCCCTCCAAGTGTCAGTAGAAAGATCTTTCCATCGCGCCAGAGGATGATTTGTAACAGGAGCCCTCCAGTGCTTATCTGCAGCAGATACTCCAGCAGAATCCACCGATAAAAAATTTAAAATATATAAAACAAGGGAAAGAATAGAATGTGGAGAGGAAAGATGAGCCCCTAACTCCCCCTTTTTTACTTTAGCAATATAAGTTTTTAAGGTACGATCTTGGGAAATATAACAGGATGCAATTCAAACCAACCCTGTATGGAGCATGTCAATATGGCCCAATCATTATCATTAGCTTGCAACCATGTTACTTGAGACTGGGTGTATAGGGTCACCACAATATCTGGCTCCTCACCAAAAGTTTGAACACTGATCTTGATTCTCTTAAATATAATCTGAGTGACAGCCTGTGGATAAGGAGTGATGATTTTTGTTGGAGAAGCTGGGGAATGTACCCAAGAAATAGGACCTGTTTGCCAAAACATTCCAGTAGGTGAATGAGTAAAACAAAATATCAAATACAATAAGGGAGAATTAAGATCTATATATTGTATGTGAGCCTGTTCTAGGGCCTCTTGTACATGTTGTAGGGCTACACGTCCTTCAGCTGTTAATTCACGGGGAGATGAAGGGTCAGGGTCGCCCTTTAAGACATCATATAAGGGGCGAAGCTGACCTGTTGGAATTTTTAAAGTGGGCCGAAGCCATTGAATATCTCCCAGAAAGGTTTGGAAATCATTAAGTGTGTGTAGCTGATCCATACGCAGAGTAATCTTTTGTGGGCGTATGCCCGTGCGTAACAATTCATGACCTAAATAATGATAGGGAAAAGATACCTGTACCTTTTTTGGGGCTATCTGTAAATTAGCCAGGCTAAGAACCTCTTGTAAATAAGAAAAGGCATCAAAAATGAGTTTTTTATCTTTAGCAGCCATTAATATATCATCCATATAGTGAATTATATAAACACCTGGAAAAGCTTTTTGAACTGGAGCTAGGGCCAAAGACACATAAATTTGACATAAAGTAGGGCTATTGGCCATTCCTTGAGGCAATACCACCCATTGATATCTCTGATAAGGCTCCTTAAGATTTTCTGAAAGAACACTGAAAGCAAAGCGAGGACTGTCCTCGGGATGCAAAGGAATGGTGAAGAAACAATCCCTCAAGTCAACCACAATTAAATGCCAATGCTTAGGAATTGCCACAGGGGCAGGCAAGCCAGGCTGTGTTGCTCCCATGAGAAGCATGGTTTTATTTACAGCTCTAAGATCCTGTAATAGCCTCCATTTTCCTGATTTCTTTATAATAACAAATATAGGTGAGTTCCAAGGTGAAGTGGAAGGAATGATATGTCCAGCATCTAACTGTTCCTTAACCAATGCATACGCAGCCTCCAATTTTTCCTTAGCAAGGGGCCACTGTTCTACCCATACAGGGTCATCACTTTTCCAAGTGATTTATATCGGTTGTATTATTGAAGGCTGCTGTGCAGTGACCTCTATGGAAAAGACCCTAATCCTCTAGTATCGCCAGGACCCCTAGTGACACAGTTTTTGTCTGCCACAGGGAGCGGGTCTCCTTGCAACATTTTTCCTAAGCCTTTGTCCGGGCAGTAGCCCTGACTCTTTAGCATCTGTTGTACAGGCTGTGTAGTAAGCACAGCTCCAATACCATCTAACACATCCCGTCCCCACAAGTTTACTGGAATGTCAGGTAGCACAAAGGGTTGAAAAGTTCCTGTATGACCTTTCTCATCCTTTCAATTTAAAAGTAGCTTGTTCTGTAATGGCGTCTGAGCTGTGCCGATACCTTGTAGGTTAGAGGTAGAATTTTTAAGGGGCCAATTGGGATCTCAGAATTCTTGTGAAATTATAGATATATCTAGCACCAGAATCCAATAATCTTTTAATCTCAATCCCACATAATTTTATTTTTAATTTAGGCTGTTTATCATTGATAACTGTTTGTTAAAACACCTTTTTTTCTTGTATTTTTAAAGCCTCTAGTTATACATATCGGCGCCATTTTTAATTTAAAATATGAAGCAATAATAATTGAGAAATTCTATCATCAGTTTTTGTTTTTATGGTCCTTTTTACATATGCCAATTATAAAAGCATTAAATACAATTTCTATAGGATTTGAAAAGGTAAACTTTAGGTAATACTCTTTAGTATTTTATAAAATCTTAAAAAGAGGATTCTTTTTTATAGATCCCAAATTACACATTAGCACAAATAGCCAATTATTAACAATGTGGACCAAACAATTTACCTGTATTTTATTTATTGGAAAAAATAATTTTGTAACCTTTTTATCAGGAAGAAATTATCATTTATGGGTTTATCTTAGCAACGTTATTTAATAAGCTAATAGCCCAATCTATTTTAGGTATTATATTTTTATAGAATTAAACCAAGAATTTCTAGAAAGCAACTTAAATTGCAGAGCCAAATTTTCAGTAATGATCAACAGACAAGAGCACATCTAATATAGTTCAAAATTATGAATTTTGTTTCTTTAGTTTATCTACCATGAAAATCCAAACATTTATCAAGACAATCAAAAGAACAGAACATCCTTTATTCAAACAGCATTGACTTAGCATTCAATGTCCTGACCGAAACCATTTTTCACCAGAAGTTAGGCCCAGTTTAAACTTTTAGTGCTAGTCCCTTTCCAGCCCCAGCTTGCTGGCTCTGCCCAGCGCTCAGGCTCTATTGCCAGCACCTGCCTGGGCCGCACTCCATCACGGCTCTGCCTCCCACGGTGCGTACCTGTCCGCCTGCTGCTTCGGGCTATCTCCTGTATGCCTTTGTCCGCCACAGCCGCTGGGCGCGCCCCGCATACACAAACTCACGTTTAAACTTCCTACTCCCATGAAGGGACTACCTAACAATGAGTTATTCCCACCATAAGGGAAAACAGAAAAACATTTCCCACAAAGGGATCCTAAATATTGAATTATTCCCACTCTGAGGGAAAAAATAAAAAACATTTGAACCAAAATTAAGCAAACAGCAAAACTTCAAGCTCTGGGCTCACTTGCTGTTCAGCCAGCAGCAATGAGGCCTACCTGCCGATTCTTTGTAATTCAGATGCTGCCGCTCTGCACTGGCGGGGGGGGGGGGGGGGGGGGGGGGGGGGGGGGGGGGGGGGGGGGGGGGGGGGGGGGGGGCTCAGAGTTTCAGCTATCCTGAAAACTCTACAACTGGATAAAGTCTTTACATCCTCCATTACCACTGGGAAGAGGCTTCTTTCTTTCCTTCATCCTTCCTCTATAGGGCCCAAATCTTTAGGCCTAGTTTTAAAAATTTTTCCCCTTTTTACCGGGAAATTTCCTTTCCTTCTCTCTTTTTTATTGGGAAGATTTTCTTTTTCATTTAAAATCTTTAGTTGTCTTGTCCTTACTTAACTTTGGTGCCTTCCTGCTTTAACAGTCCAATTAATTGTTCCTCGAGGAGTGACTGTGAGCTAGCCGCACCCATTCCAATCCACTCTTACCTTAAAATGCCGGCCGGCCTTCCAAGAGTGTCCGTCAGCTGGTCCTTCTTACTCAGATCTCGGTGGAACCTCCATTTGTAGCGGTAACGCCCGCATTACCGATAACCGTTCACCATGTCCGAGCGAAGGGCTGCGGATTAAAAAATAGAGACAAGAGACAGCGGGTCATCCGTACGATTGGATGTCGAATGATGTGTCCTTTTTTTACAACATGAAAAAAAGTATTTGTTGAGTGCCAAGAATTTTCCTAAGCCCACACAAATTCCTCAAGTTGGTTGACAGAAGAGCTCGGATTCAGTGACAGCTTTGCCCCTGTCGCTCTTCTGCTTTGAAGAATAGGAAATATTGTCGCGAGTCACTATATCACCAGCTGTACATTCCTTATCCACCTACACACTAGTTTTTACTGTCTGTGACTTATTTTTCATTAATTTATTGAGATACCGTTGGCACTGTGCCCACCAAATGTAGTGGAAAGACTCGAAACTATTATTTCACCTACCCAGCACTTCAGAAAGATTAAAAGAGAATTACTTGCTCTTTCGTACACTTTTACTAGCCTTCTACTAATTTATTGTAGAATGGCATTGTATGCCCATTATGAGATCAAATTGTAGTGTTAGTAGGGTGACTCTTATGAATAGTAAATAACAAATGAAATAAAATATCTAGGTTCTATGCATATGTGGGCACATGGTATAAGATCTCTGTTTAGAAAGGTGTTGAGGTTGTTCTGAAAGAGATTATTGCACTCACAAAGGCTACGATTTAGAAGGTTTATACACTTTCATCCCTTATGTTGTAGAAAACAGTAGGTTTCTTATATATACGCACAGACATTTGTTCACAAACATGTTTTTCCCATGGTGCATTTCACTGATCACAGGGAATAGCACTGTCTCATACTTATCACTAACTACACTTTAACATTTGAATAAATGTATTCAGGCAATTGGTCATCTAATGGCTCAAATGCAGAGAAAAAGAAAAAGAGGACACTAGCCACTGAGTAGTTACTTAGAGTGGTTATTTTATGGTTGTTTTGGAGTAGCAGGAAAAGACAGGCAGGTGATCATGGAGGAAGAGCTAGAACTCTAAGCGGAAAGGTGCAGAAACATACACAAGTAGGACACATGTCCTAGACACGAAGGGAATCACAATGGAAATTAGTTGTTTATTTGGTAAACAGAATTGGTAAAGAGCTCAGGTGTGTGGCATCTAAAACGGCACTCAAAATTGGCCAAGTGTTTGTTTTACACAGCAAATTAGCCAAAGTACAGGATTTATTACACTTCTTTTGAAGTTGTGATTGTTTAGTAGATGAAGATATGAATATTAGTCAGGTATAAATTTAGATATCGTTGAAGACTTGACAGACAGATTGTGTTATTTCACACACACACAGGGTGTTCAGAAGTGTCTGGGATGAGCATGCTTTCTGAATATAATGTTTTTATAATCTAGTGTTATTCTTAGGGTCAAACTTACATGAAAGAATGCTATCTAAAAACAATATATACTACTTACATTTCTTTTTATATTTTGTTTTTACTTGATTGAGTGTCTAAGCTTACTGTTAACTTGAAATATAAAACAAATATTATTTCTAGAATATAGTTATTAATAGCTCAAATCTCAGAAAAAAGATAAAATTTATTTAGTATTTTCATCTACCATGTCACACATTATATCCTAAGTTATAACCATCATTATTATTGCTTTTATTTCTGTTAAAATACAAACAATTCTAATGAATTCATGCTAAAAATTTCCTGTACTTGCTAGGTTCAGGGGCAGAATCCTTTACAGATTCTAGTTTTACATCATGGACACTCTAAGGGAGGTTGTAAGAATAAGTTAAAAGGTGACACCAATGAAGTATACTACTGCTCTTGAAATCAAGCTCATAAATATAAGTAAAATGTTATCGTCACTAAGTATAGTGTATTGTACAAAAAGAAAATTGATTATAGGAATTAATTAAAATTCTGGGAAACATAAGAACACTATACATCATAAGCCAATACCTTGAAATATAATTAGCAGTAAGATAGCAGTATGCATGCTTTGCTTTTTATACCTGACTTGTAATTGTGTTTTAGTTCACAAAGAGTGAATACTGTTCTCATATACCTTGCTATTTATGCAAAAGGAAATCCTCATTTTCCTACAATTGTGTCATGTCTCTTTTATCATCACAATCAACAGTGTTTTAGATGATGCAAAGGCCTTTTGTGAGAGAAACAGGGGAACTTAAAAGAATTAGTTTGTTCTGGAATCTACAAACCATGTCCATTGAAACAGAGTGCTTACACAAGCTATGGAGCTTTTCATTATGATTGAGTCTTATTACACCCGCATGCAGATATTTCTTTTATCCTTTTCAGATAGCAGATGACTTAAGAATGAATGTATGCAATGACTATTGTCTCTACAATGACAGGTTACTCACCTGCAAAGTGACTAAAAGTCTGTGTGTTTGGTGAGATGATAGATTTATAATTTCTGTCAAGTCAAATGTCTCTGGCATTTTGTCCTCTAATATAATGGAATTCATTTTTGCAGCATTTTTAAGGTACACATGTGTAGCTATGGCAACATGACGGTAATCGCTCTGTTTTCTCAAGCACATATATTCCTGTAATGAGGCATAGGCATATTTCTTGAGATATGGTTGCATTATGCCTCTGAATTAAGAAATCAGTTTTCAGTCTCAATTTTACTCTCTTTAGAGAAGAACATAACTACAATATTTTAACATGGAAAATTTGCCAAACTGCCATAGTGCTGGGAAAGACTCTTCCATACTTAAATGTCTCCCCTTCCATTGTTTTTTAATACTAAGAGAGCATATATTTGAGTGTGTGACTGGATTGAATGAGTAGCTGCCATCTGTGAATCCTGGGCACTAGAGGTTGGTTTCTTGTCTGATGTCCTCTTTACTCAAGTAGAAAATATTTTCATAACCAGCTTTTAGATTTACAGTTTAAGGTACTTTATTTATTGAAAATAAATGTAAGCAAGAAAAAACTCAATAAATTGTAGAATTTACAACCTCAAAGCAGAAGAACCACACAGGCATGATATGGAGAACTTTCAGCAACAAATAAAACTCCCTTTATAGATGTTTCTGTCAGGATGTACCTGCTTAAGCTCTTATGAATTAGAGACTCACAATTTAGTCATTTAGAGAGATGGAATGGAATAAGAGGCATTGCGTATTTTGCTTTCAAATATAAAGTCATGATTAGTAATTTAGATTAGATAAAATGCATTCAGGATCATATGGTCACAGATCATACTCAGGTGCATTGTTTACTTTTTTTTTTTTAAAGAGTGAGGTGGGATTATAAGAACCTTTGAATGGGCATTTAAGCATCCACTGAGATTTTTACATATTTTATGTGACATTCCAGAGTTCTCACTTTTCTAATTTAAATGCATGTAAACACATACTTTTTGCTTGTTATTGGTGGAATGGATATTTCTTTTTAACTTGTTTATCAATAAACATTCACCATACTTAAAGAATTTAAGATGAAGAGAATTTTTAGCTAAGAGTTTAAAAAAGGAGACGAGCAAAGAAAGAGAGGCAGAGGGAAGGAGGAGGAAAAGAACAGGTGGAGAGAAGATGGGGCAGGGAGAGAGAGAGAGAGAGAGAGAGAGAGAGAGAGAGAGAGTTAGAAAGTTATACCTTCCTACAAAAAGAAATCTTTCTCACAGAGTAGAGCTGGGAGCTATGGTGCATATGAAAATCTTTCCTCCAACCACGATCATGTTATGAAAATGCAATCTGCAGACATACTCAATTTGGATTAGTCAGTTGTATGAAAAAGTCATCCTCTCCCTTGATTGGATGGTGTTTGTGTGTGGTTAAAGGTGGAAGCTCATTCATTACCTTCTAGCAGAAAAATAGACTGATTCCTAGCTCCCTTTATCTTGGCCTGACAAGTCCCCCCATGTTTTGCTGGAGGTCTTCTTAGAAACACAGTGGACATGTATGACATGACCATCACCCAGAGTCTGTCAGACTCCATGCAGAGTTTAAATCCTGATAGCAGCTTGAGAAAATTCTTAAGACAGTCAGTTTTTTGAGAAATTCCAGAGTGGGGCTAGGTGGTGGTGGTGCATGCCTTTAATCCCGGCACTTGGGAGGCAGAGGTAGGCCGATCTCTGTGAGTTCAAGGCCAGCCTAGGCTACAGAGAGAGTTACAGGACAGGCTCCAAAGCCACACAGCGAAACCATGTCTTGAAAAAATGAAAGAAAAAAAGAAAGAAAGAAAGAAAGAAAGAAAGAAAGAAAGAAAGAAAGAAAGAAAGAAAGAAAGAAAGAAAGAAGAAAGAGAAGAAAGAAAAATAAATTCCAGAGTTTAAACCTCTTTTGTATTTTCTCTTCAGGCTGTCACCACTAATGGGCCTTGGTTAATTGCTCTTATTCTTAAAGAAAAAAGAAAATGATTCTTTCAGTTTTAAATGCCAGCAATAATTGTCAATAGAACAGATTTATAAAAAAAAATGGGGCATTTGTGATTAAATTAAAGAGAAAACACATAAGAAAAAATTTGAATTGAAACTGTCTGCCAATCATTGTGTATTTTAAGTGCACACATTCAGTCATGTTCTTTCAATGGCCCTTTCTCATTACAATGCCCTTGTTGCTATTATTAAAATTTTGAAAACAAAGTCATATAGAAGAGAAATAACACTCTAAATCTGCTCACATACTTAAATGTCAATTGACATCAGCTTAATACTTCTCAGATCATCTACAACATTTTAGCTGTCTGCAATCTGATGAAAACTGTAACTGCCTACTTCATTAGTGATGATGAATCCTGGCATCATGTCATATTATCAGTTCTTGAAATTTCTACCAGAGAGGCATCCTCAGACAACAGATGGTAGCAGGTGCTGAGACCCACAGGCAGATACTATGTACAGAGGGTCTAAATTGGAGCTCTCCATGGGGTCCCTCCTCTTGGAGATCAGGGAACCCTGTGGAAGAGGGAAAGCAAAAACTATAGGAGTCAGAGGGGATGGAGCATACCATGAGGACATGGCTCTCTGAGTTAGCTAAACAGAGTTCTCATGAGCTCACAGAGACTGAAACATCAAGAATGGAGCCTGTGTGGCTCTGTACCAAGTCCTCTGCATATATGTTATGGCAGTTAGCTTTGTGTTTTTGTGGGACTACTAATAGTGGGAGCTGGTGTATCTCTGACTCTTTTGCCTGCTCTTGGGACTCTTTTTTCTCCTATTGGGTTGCCTACTCAAGCCTCCATATGAGGGATTTTGCCTTGTTTTATTGTATCTTGTTTTGTCCTGACTTCTTGTCCTGTCTTCTTATAGAGGCCTGCTCTTTTCTGATTAGCAAATGTAAGGGGCATGGATCCTGGGGAGATGGGAGTTGGGGGGAGCCAGGAGTGATGGAGGGGAGGAAAAGTGCAATTGGGTTGTATTATATGTGAGAAGAATCTATTTTCAATAGATAAAATTAATTAATTAATTAATTTAAAAAATTCTCTATGTATTTCAAAACTAGTAGTTTCTTATACTGGAGCATTAAATGATTAAGATATATCAAAGTACAAATTACAACAAATTTAGCTTAATTTCTAATTGGTATTTATTTATTTACTTTTTATTGTCAATGGGCAGTGCCTTCTTGGATGAAGCCGATTGAAGCAAGGGTGGAGAACCTGTGTAGAGGTCTTACTTATAGGCAGAAAGGGCTGATCATGTAGATAGGGAGACTCAAAGGCAGATTGGCAATTCCAAAGCTACTCTCTTCATGGAGTCAATAGAATAGTTCCTTATGCTGATTCTATTACACTGGAAACTTTTGGTTTCAAAGAAAACTGCCCTGTATCAAAACTCAGTGGATTTTATAGCACTTAGTTCAAGTGACTTCTTTCTAATTTGGGCTAATGCAAGGAAGACTGTGGCAACTGTGGGTGGTGGTGGTGGTGGTGGTGGTGGTGGTGGTGGTGGTGGTGATGGTGGTGGTGGAGGTGGTGGTGGTGGTGGTGGTGGTGGTGGTGGTGGTGGTGGTGGTGGAGGTGGTGGTGGTGGTGGAGGTGGTAGTGGTGGTGGTGGTGGTGGTGGTGGTGGTGGTGGTGGAGGTGGAGGTGGAGGTAGAGGTGGTGGTGGAGGTGGTGGTGGTGGTGGGGTGGTGGTGGTGGTGGTGGTGGCAGTGGGGTGGTGGTGGTGGTGGTGGTGGTGGTGGCAGTGGGGTGGTGGTAGAGGTGGAGGTGGAGGTGGAGGTGGTGGTGGAGGTGGAGGTGGAGGTGGAGGTGGAGGTGGAGGTGGTGACAGTGGTGGTGGTGGTGGTGATGACAGTGGTAAGCCCATATATTTTTTTACAAGCCCTAAAAGGAATGTGCACATGAACTCAGAGTGCCTTTGACTGTATGCACTAGTACAAGATGTATAAGATCAAGCCAGACCAAACCCTAGTATACACAAGGAGTGGGTCGTCAAGACTCAACCTTATCTATTGAAATTGTGGACAACCAAGGGAGGGGGAGTCAGTTTTCTTCAACGATGAAAGCTATGAGGACCTACCCATGCTCCGTACAAGGTTCCCCAACCATGCACATAAAGGAAATATTAAATGACTCAGTGGGCATTTAATTGAAAGAGAGAGCACATGAAATATTGTGAGAAAAAAAAATGGAAATGGGAAACGAGGAACTGGAGGAAATGATGTGTGGATTTGATCCTAATATTACATGCACATACAAATATTAAATGCAGTATATTTAAAAATTCTAAAGAAGTTATTTATATCGCCACAGAGGAAATAAGGATTAGTCATCCAATAATGGATTGTCCTATAGCATCATTAATTTTAGAAAAAGAGAAACAAGAGAAGGGTAGGAGCTTGCCTGTATGTGCATAAGGGAAATATTGAATAATTTGCTGCTATTAGATAATATAGGATTGTAAACTACACAGAAGTTTCTTCAGATTATGGCGTGTTTTCTCCTAGTGGATAATTTTAGTGTTTAATGTATGCATATATGATTGTTCTATGTAATTGCAAGGTAAGACCGACTGTCCTCTAATGTGAGAATTTATCATCACAAGGGAGACATAAACCAGACACTGGCATCTTCTATGTCCTCTAAAAAGGTGTACAGAGCTTCTCTGGCAACTCAGGAATAGTGACATTACCTACCAATCTAAAGAACAATTGGGTTTTGCAACCAAGAGAGTATGAAATAAGACCTTTACTTTCAGAAGGTGCCTCTTTTTGCCTGTTTAGTGAGGAGTTCAAGTTTTCTAGAAAATCATGCCTGTATTGCTCAAGGGCAGTGAATGACTCAGTGGGTAAAGATGCTTTCCACCAACCCCGTTGACCTGAGTTCCATCCCTGGAATTCACCTTCTGAAAGGAAGTAACAAATTCCTGAAAGTTGTTCTCTGACCTCTAAGTGAATGAACACATGGAACTAAATGAATAAAAGGTAATATAAAGAAAAGAGACATTCTTAGTCCTTTGCGATAATGGAAGATCAGTGGAATTGAAGTCCTCTGTTCTATTTCTGCCTAAGCCTTGCTTGCATTAGCTTCTTGGGTTTTTATCCTGGTTTCACTTAATTATCTATGAAAGGCAATGTCACACAGAGACTGTGGATTATGCAACCGAAGCTTAAAATTTCACGCAGGTAACTGATAAAAGTGAATCAGTCCTAGAGATGGATATTGAACCTCATGACTCTCTGATTATTTTACTGATGAGGGAAATTTGATATTTTCAGAGTTCAGAGAACATAACTGAAGATATCAGCTTATTTCACCATCTTAGTATCTATTATAAGCAAATGTTATGTTAGAATTTTTCAAAGATTCATACAATGAGTCTATATTCACAATGTAGCCATTAATAAAGATTTGTTTAGAGTTACTCTGTTCTAGGCACTATACTTTAATATAATTTTTATTTACTCTGACTCATACAGAACCACAAATTTGGTGAATAACATTTTAATTTTGCATAAATGGATGGGAAAGGAGACAGAAAAAATATTGTCACTCCCCAGACATCACAGCTTGTTATATAATGTTTAGAAAACTATGTGCAGATATTAAGTCTGTGCTTTTGACTTATTATTCTCATGCCTGCAACTCTTAACTGTTGGGAAGGAGGACCAAAACAACAGAACAAAAGGAAGAATAAGTATAGCCAATGTCACAAGACACACAAAAAAAGAAATTTCTATGGAAACTGATGTTGGGTAGTTAGTTTGGACTTCAGTAAAAGAGGGTAAAGAATGTTCTAGAGAAACAAAACTTTTCTCTGAGCTTGATTCTGAGACATGATTAGAATTTCCATAGAGACAAAACATCGTGCTTTTCAGTGACATTGTCTGGCAAGAGGAGGATACAAAGGGTGAGACTCAAAGAACATTTCAAAGGAAAGGAACTGGAACAGGAGAGGGTCCTGGAGACAGGAGCTGATGCAGAGGCCATGGAGGGATACTGCTTACTTTATTGCTCTCCTTGGCTTTTTCTGCCTGTTTTCTTAGATAACCTAGCACCAGGAGCCCAGGGTTGGCCCTATCCACAATGGACCAGGCCCTCCCTCATCAATCACTAATTAGGAAAATGCAGGCAGGTCTTTCGAAGGCATTTTTTCTCAGTTGAGGTTCCCTCCTTGCAGATAACTCTAGTTGTGTCCAGTTGATAGAACCAACAGAACAGTCACAGTTACGAAGAAAGGTGAGACCATGCCCAGACTTTATGCAAAGGTGTTGGATGCATTGGAAATACAAAGTTAGAGCAGAAACAGTAGACTAAGAAAAGCTCTCAAATTGTAGGTTGTGTGAATCCCAGATGTCGAGGTGAAGGTTACTGGAAGTGATGTGTGACAAGAGTCTTACTTTTGGGAAATATTCCGGCAGTTTCCATGCATTATACATGTACACATTGGCAGAAGAGGTGGAAGTGAGATTCATTTTTAGGACCTGGGTACAACAGGAGCTTCACTGGAGCCGGGGTAGAACATCTTTGGTACAGCAGGTCTTGGTGACAGCATGTGATGGGAAATATTTTTATCTCTTCTATTTCTACTCTAGAGGTTGTTTTTGTTTTTATTTTATTTTACAATACCATTCAGTTCTACATATCAGCCAAGGGTTCCCCTATTCTCCCCGCTCCCACCCCTTCCCTTACCCCCAGCCCACCCCCCATTCCACCTCCTCCAGGGCAAAT
Source organism: Peromyscus leucopus (assembly GCF_004664715.2). Taxonomy (NCBI): domain Eukaryota; kingdom Metazoa; phylum Chordata; class Mammalia; order Rodentia; family Cricetidae; genus Peromyscus; species Peromyscus leucopus. Next base: position 35,047,468 of record NC_051077.1, on the reverse strand, counting down.
CCTCCCCTCGAGGACTGCGATCAACCTGGTAGACTCAGTCCAGGCAGGTCCAGTCCCTTCCTCCCAGACTGAGCCAAGTGTCCCTGCATAAGCTCCAGGTTTCAGACAGCCAACTCATGCAATGAGCACAGGACTTGGTCCCACTGCCCTACTCTAGAGTTTTAAACTGGAAAAATTGCTCGTCACAAATGGAGTTCAAATCCTTCCACTTCCCTGTTCTCCACAGTAAAGACTGTGGCAGGCCCTTGCAACTCTAAAAGAAGTTTTCTCTTTTAAAATATTAAGCAAATGAAGATATCACTCTCCATTCCACTTTTACATTTTGTTCACACAAAATTACATGCTAATATTAGAATTTAGATCGCTTCTAAACATTCAATACTTATTCCAGATCATTTGAAGCAAAATTTGATGTTTTTATAAATATCTAGCTTTTTAGAACCTTAAAATGCACCCTAAATTACAGTTATTTTTTGTAATCATCATTTTAGTGATTCTATCATTTATTACTCTGGTTATATTTTTATGGCTTTGTTTTATAGCAGAGGACAGATGATAAAAATTAAAGTTGTAAAATAATAAAACTGTCTTGCATGCTTAAGACTGTGGCAATATTCAATTTAAGTATACTAGCTAGGGTTAAAATTTTAGAGTTCAGTTCCTGAGTTGATATCATTTGTAATGGATATACATGAGCAAGATGTTTCTTATTTTTTTATTTTTAACCATTTGTGTATGTTTGTGGATCTGTGACAGTTGTTTATACAATGCCTGCAAAGACCAGAAGAGGGTATGGATTCCCCTAGACGTGTAGTAACAGGTAGTTTGTGTGCTACCATGTATAGGTTCTGGTAAGGAATCTGTTCTCTGGAAGATCCAGAAGCACAATTAACCACTTAGCCATCTCTCCAGCCTCGAGTAAAAGTCTTTTGTCAGTAAGATTTATATATGTGATCCATTATATGTTTTCTTTTAGTAACTTAAAAAATAGTGGAAAGGCCAATGGTATGTATGTCATTTCTTTTTCTTTTTCTTTTTTTTATTTTTTATTTATTTATTTTTTTTTTTGAGACAGGGTTTCTCTGTGTAGCTTTGCACCTTTCCTGGGACTCACTTGGTAGCCCAGGCTGGCCTCAAACTCACAGAGATCCGCCTGGCTCTGCCTCCCGAGTGCTGGGATTAAAGGCGTGCGCCACCACCGCCCGGCATATGTCATTTCTTTATGAATTATTTTAGTACTTCTGTGTATATGACATACAAATCGTGTATTACTGTGATCACCTGCAGATATGTGATAACTTTTATCATTGTGAAAAACTGATTGGGATGTATTATATGAGGGAAGAATCTATTTTCAATTAAAAATAATTTGAAAAAAAAAAAAAAAACTCCATAGGAATACTTCAGGTATTTTGATATCCTGGAGATACATTCCATGACTTATTTTCCTTAGGAAAACAGTTTATATATCATCTAGCAAATTGAAGAACAAGGGGGACACCCAATGGAAGCAACCCAAAGACACAGGTTTAGAATTTTCCTTGGGTGTGCAACAAGGAGGATGTCTTAGAGTTTGTATTGTGAAGATACACCATAACCACGGCAACTCTTATGAAGGAAAATACTGCATTGTGGTGACTCTCTTACAGTTCAGAAATTTAATCCATTAAGTCATGGAAGCAAGAAAAGCAGCCTGCAGGCAGACATGGTGCGACAGAAAGAGCAGAGAGTTCTTATATCTTGACTCAGGCAACAGGATTTGATTTGAGACCCTGGGTGTAGCTTGAGCATAAATGACACAGCAAAGCCTGCCTCCACAGTGACACACTTCCTCCAACAGGACCATACCTAGTCCAACGAGACCACACCTCCTAATGGTGCCACTCCCTTTGGCGGTCATTTTCTTTCAAACCATCACAGAAGGAATCCTCAGAGAATCCCTCTTGATGTCTAGACATGCTTATCTTGCGCTATTAGCTCTCACTTTGGTAGAAAAGATCAAAATTTTAAAAATTGCAGTTTAAAGATCTAATTGGCTTTTGTTAGTGATTCAGGCACCTGATAGATTACAGTTTGGGGGAGAAAAGGCCAGTGTTGTGTCCCTCACAACAGAACAGTGAGTTCCTATGGATCATCCCTAGCAGAGACTAGAAGTTCATACAGCATCTTGAATTAGATCACTGCTTTATATCACACTGGCACAGACAGAGGCCACCTCTTTTGACTCATTGCTGTGAGTCTCCTGTACTATTTTGTTTTCTTTTTGAGAAAACTGCCTTCTTTACATATTTAGTTGTTTGTACATATCTACTTTCTTAGAAGGTCAACTGTGACCAGTAATTGGCAATGGTAACAGTTAGGTACCATGCTTACCAGTTAACCAGTGGTAAGAGTTTGCTACCATTGCCATACTCATCATGGATGATGAACACACAGAGAATCCATGTAGATTTCATCTGCAAGGTTGGCTAACATAGAAACTCATCCCATACCAATGGCCTTCCCATATATATGTTCTTTAATTTGTTTATCTTTTACTCAATATTGTTTATACATTTTCTTTTTAGTATTTAAAAGAGACCATTGCCATGTAGCTTGGGATGGCTTGGAATTCTTTAGGTAGTTAAGACTCCAGATTTTTTTTACCTTTGTTGCTAAACTTCTGGGGTTACAGGTGGACAACACCACTCCAGGATTTATCGTATGCTCCTTTTTTTTTTTTTTTTTTTTTTTTTAATTGTGTTACAAGTGTTTCTGGAAGACAGATTTTTATTCTATGGTGCATTTTCTCCCCAGAACACTAAGTAGACACCCCAGCCAAATCTTTCCTGTGTAATACTTATTCCGTTTAATTGATGAACTATCTGGTTCAATTTTCAGTTTCCGATGCCCTCAAATGACTAGGGGTCTTCTAGCTCTGTATTTCTGTTTCTCCAGACTTCTCCAGTAGCTTCTGTATAGTAAAAGTTGAGGGTAAGTTTGCTTAAAAGTACTGAATGGAACGTAACAGTAAAAAAAAAAAAAATGATGAACTTCAGTTTGGTTATTAAACCAACAATACTGGGTCTCCAAACGATGTAAGAAACATTGGAAAGCTACAAATGTATTAGGAGGCAGAAAAATTTTTTTTAATGTGGTTTAAATTTTGCCAAGTCGGTAACCTGCTTAGAACTAAACTTACTACAATATTATTTAAATACTGGAAGGCAGCTGCTGCTAGGATCCGGCTTGCTTTTACTTAAATCACCTGTCTGAACATACCAACAAGATAGGTAGGGTTTGATGGATTGGTTTATTATAGGTAAATTGAGCATGGAACACTCTAAATTGATCATTAAAGAGACAAAATCCTAAACCATCCATGCTGTTCCTGTTTGAATTCAGTCTGTATCATGGCCAAAGTACAAGGGTAAATAAAAAAGAAAGAATGATAGATTTTCCAAACATTTCAGAACCATGCTTTCAACATGTCTTTGTTAGGGAAATAGTACATAAAGACATTTTCAATGACCAGATAAAAACCAAATGTGGCAACTGACAGCATACATTATCCTTTGAAACGCTTGAGGCTATAGTACTTCTTTTTCTTTTTGTGTTCGTCATAAATCTGTTGTCAGGGGGAAATTTTTCAAAGTTGTTTCTATTTTTATGTTAAACATTTCCTGTTATGCAGTGAGCTGGTGCTCTGGATCCTTCACTTAGGCACTGTTCTCTTTCAGCCATGTCTCTCTCTCTCCTTGTAAATTAGATGGCAGTATTCTTTGTAGATTTACAATTCAGACTTGCTTCCTAGGAGCTATATTTTGCTTTAGCCCATCAGTGTTTGTTGTCTGAAGTTGGCTACCTAAAGAATTCCCATGAAGAAGATGGTCTATTTTCATGGTATTATTGTTTTCTTAAGTCGGATTGATTACTATCCCATCTACATCTGAGTTCTCAATTTCCTATGTAGTGATGTGGTCACAGCTGCTTCTCCTCGGGAAAAGGTTCAGTTGGGCAGTGGGACAGTCATTTAGCATATTTTGTCATCTATGTATCAGTAAGGTAAAAAACTAGGGTTATGTGTATCTAACTAGTCTCATTTGTTCTCTAAATTAAAATAATATTACTGCTTTATTTCATTACCAGAGCATGATAATTTTAATTTTAAAACAAGAAAACATAATTTAGGAAGAAAATGAAATCACAAGCAAATAATACTCTACCACAGCACCTACAGACAAACATGCCTCCCATTTTAAGGCACTTGCTTTCCATTGCTTTATGTGAATAAATATTTTGATCTGATCTATGTTTTCAGCTGTTCTTGAGTTACTCTGTAGATATAGCTGTTATTCTGCTCTTTGGATTTAAACTCTATCCATTTTAATATCTGAATGATACTGACTTATAATATATAATATCATCATCATTTAACCAGATTTCTTAAACTCAAAAGTTGTTTTCAGTTTTCCAGTATTTTCAACAGTTTTTGGAAAGGAACATTCTTAATATTGAGTTTTAGACGAGCCATGAATTTTTAGTGTGAGAATTACCAGGTACTACACAATATATATTTGACACACTTATATAGATATGACACAAGAAGGCACTGCAATGCAAAAGGCCACCTTAACTGTTGGTGAGTACTGTATATTAAAAATATTTATTATTACAATCAAGATAATCATATAACATGAAGTTAAACAAGAAAATCCACATAAAGGAGAAATTGTATTTAATTCCCTTCTTGGCAATAGCCATAAAATACTAATATAAATGTTACTTATTTATGTAATTATTAAGACTGACAGCCCTGGCTCCAAACTAATTACAGGCTGAAGTCACAGGACATGTTTTATGCATGTCTTCTGAGTTTAGGAAACACTGAAACAGGTTTTGCACCCTAATGAAGAGAAGCTCAGGATCCTCCTAGCCTCTTTGTTTTGAAAAACATATATTTGTTTGCACAGGATGCCTACACAAATTAAGAGTTCTTCCACTGTTATTCTTTGCTTAAGAAGGCCCCATGATCATATCTCCTGAGGTCTTCCAATGAGGCTATTTAATTACATCATGAAATGAAATGAAAATGACAAAAATGAGACAATTTTCTTCCTATTCAGTACTCGGAACAAATGCATTTATTGCTTAAATATACTTATGTCAAATGTATTAAAATTGGGAAATGAAATGTTCATTAGAAAGGGCAATAAAATGTTGCTTTCTCTTGCTCAATAATATGATGGCAGAGAGGCCTAATTAACTGCTTGCAGTGGATTGTTTGAGAAGGGATAGACCTTGGTAAGGATCACTAGGACTCATTAGCTCATAAACTGCTATTCAGACTGAATTTCCATTGAATAATGACATATTTACCCTAAAGAGTAAAAATGTTTACATTACACTCATAAGTAATTATCCTGATAGCTTTTATATCAATGGTGTTTATACCATATATCTTAGACAAAAAAAAAAAAAAAAAAAGAAAGAAAAAAAAAGCTACAGAGCTTTCCCCTTCTTCATTACCTTTAATCGTTCTCACTTATGATGAAACAGGTCTCATAATTGCCTTTAGCATTTGCATTTATTACAGTCATATCAGCAGAGAACCTAATGACTCCAAGATATGCAGGTAAATTATAACCTATCTACATTCTGATTATCTTCTTCCAGAAGAGTCAAATAGGTTCTTTACAAACCTATTATTATGATAGTTTCTCGTCAATATAACCATTTCTTCCTCAGATTAGTTATTTCTTTGTTACTGAACCTGCAATTTAGGACAAATTTTGTGTCTTTATGTAATTTGTGCACAGGCAGATGTCCTCCCTTGTAATCTGAAGTTTTCTTGTGTCCCACAGCTGCTCAGTTCCAAGTAAACACACAGAGGCTTACATTAATTACAAACTGTTTGACCTATGGCTCAGGCTTATCATTAACTAGCTCTTACAACTTGGTTCAACCCATTTTTATTAATCTGTTTTGCCATGTGGTTTCATGGCATTTCCTGTGTTTCTTTACAAGTTGTTCCCCTGGCAACACTCAGCATATCCTCTGACCCAGCCTTCTTCTTCTCTCTCTGCTTGTATTCTCATCCTGCTTCTATTCTGCCTTGCCATAGGCCATAGCAGCTTCTTTATTAACCAACGGTAGTAACACATATTCACAGGCTACAGAAAGACCATCCCACAGCACTCTCTCTCATTGGGCAACACCACACCTCTGTTAGCCAGGAATTGTGTGAATTTCCTTCAACCTCTTCTATTTTAATGGCCACAGACAGCACAGGCAAATAATGTAGCTGAATACCAAGGTCCTGTGTACCTGGTTTGAAATAAATTGTGGGGTCTTGCCTCATCGGGAACTTAGGTCACCTCTGAAGAGGTGGCCTGAAACCAAGGAAAGGTAAGTGTGCTGCTCGCCCATTTCCCAGCCTTACTCTTACCCGGAGACAATCAGATGCAGCAGGGAGTCAAGTCAAGGAAGAACTGGTTTATTATTAGGCAGTAAGCCTCTTTTATAGCAGAAAACCTCAGAACCCTAGGAGGGGGTGGAAGGAAGCAACCAATCATTTTAAAGGTCACCTATACTCATTTCCTTGTTTACAAGCTGTTTATGCACTGATGTCATCTCCTGATCTTTGTATCTTATCTCAGGGTAAACAGCTTGAGCTAATGTCCTCTCCCACCATCTTTGTAGCTCATGTATGCCCCACAATGAATCACAAGGGTGTATGTAATAGGTCAAATGTGAAATACTCTCCACAGCTTCTGGCCCTATTTGAACACTCTGAATCATTTAGGAGGTGTGACCCTACCAGTGGATATACGCGACCAAGGAGGTGGACATGAAGGTGATACCCAAGCCTGGTTATGACCGCAGTGTATCTGTTCTAGGTGTGCTGCTGTGTGAGAAATATTCACCACACCTTTTCAGCACAATATCCTAATGCCTCTCCTCTTGTGACAGAGTGAGAGCTGTCGGAATGTTTGGTTCAGAGTGTAGTTTGCACTTCTGAAGTTGTTTCAGAGATCTTGATCTCAGCGACACAAAAGTAACTCATAGAGACGTCCATAGAAAGGTATTGCATTTCATTGAGCATAGAATAACCTGAATGGCTATATCTTCAAGGTAAATCCCAGTGGAAGTTACTATTTGCAAAGCTTTACTTTAGATCAATCAAAATTCCATGTTATCCATATTCAGGTTTTCTGATGTAGCTATTTGTCTATTTTAAATTTAAGTCTCAGAATGATCTTAGCACTGTCCACTCAGGTCCAGCATCCCCAAATCTAGCTAATTGTGGTAGAAATCATTGCCATGCTTTTATGTGTTTAAAATTAATTTTTATATTTTTTATTGTGTGTGTGCACATGTATATACCTATTCCTTTTCTGCGCATCAGAATGCAAGTGCATCTGTGGGTACATACATGAAGAGAGCAGAAGTCAGTTTATACTCTTTCTTCAAGGGCCATCAATGTTGGTACTTGAGACAGTCTCTTCAAGGGACCTGTGTAGGCTAGGAAGGATGACCAGGGAACTTCAGGAAATTACCTTTCTCTACCTCCCTAGCACGGACTGGGATTACAAATACTATACCATTCTCAACTTTGTCATGTGGGTTCTGGGTACCAAACTTGTATCTTTCCACTTGTTTCCCAAGCATGTCACTGATGGAGCTATCTCGATAACCCCTAGAAAATCATATTCTTCATGAGTTATTCTGCTTCACCCTCATCACTCTTTATCATGTGCAATTTTTAAATACATTACTGCATTAATGTAATTATATTTGTTAACATTTTTGATATTCGATGAGAGGTAATTTCATCCTATAGCAGCAAGCTAACAATTGTTTTCAGTGTTTGACAAGCCATTGAACCTGGGTCTCACCCTCCTGAGTACATATGGAGAGGACATGGATTGGCAACAGAAGAAAATGTTTCTCACTCTTTACAAACATGTCTTTAGCATCGCTTCCAGTTAAGGTTGCCACTTGCTGATAAAGGATGTTAAGCACAGTATTGGTTTGGGGTGGACAAAAGAGTTTCACTTTTAAACTGGCAAATTAGTCAAAATAATAGCAATAAACAAAGAGCAAGAAAGTCATTATGAATATAAGAAGTGGTTAGTTCAGTCCTCCTTGATTGAAATTCTTACTTTGTTTTTTTTTTGTTTTTTATTTATTTATTTTTTTTTGTCAAAAGTGGAGATTTAAGGTGAATGAAACCTGTTTTATAAATTAAACAAATGGTTTTAAAAGACTAAATGCTTCTTATTATGGTTCTTGTTCTTAGGCATTTTTTAAAGATGTATAAGTAAACATAGTTAAGTCTTATAAACTAAACAGCACTTTCAAACTGATGATGCTAGATACTTTTCTTTGTCACTCTGTCGCAAATGATGAAGATACATAAAGATTTGTATCACATTTTTAGTTCACAATAACCTAGGGCAGAGCCAAGGCAAATTGAGAAAGCTCGAAATCAAACTGAATTTACTCCCGGGGTTTCAGAGATATGCCAGATATCACTTTATTTATCCATCCTTGAGATACATCACATAGTAATCTTTTTCAATGTCAACATTTACCTAAACTGAGAAGTATTCAAATTTATATCTGATATGCTTTGCAGTATTTCCAATTAATTTATGGTCTAGTACATATCGCTCTATAGGTCCTCTCTGGGCCTCCTGACCCTACCACCACCTCCAGATGTACTGTGACATTATCCCAAAATATGCAATGTTTCCTCATACACTTGACGTAAGTGGATTAATTTAATCTCTGTTCTCACCCCATCTTCTAGAAGTTCAAACTGCCCACAAATTTTTTTATTTTTTTTTTTTTATTTTTATTTTTTTTTTTTATTTTTATTTATTTATTTTTTTTTTTTTGTTTTTTTTACTTTGCAGTCTCATAGAATGCTTTCTGTCTATTAACTGCCCACAAATTTTTTTATTTTTATGTACTAATTTAAGTTAGTATTTCATGCCAGGTAGTGGTGGTGCACACTTGGGAGGCCAAGGAAGGTGGATCTTGGTGTCTTTGAGGCCAGCCTGGTCTACAAAGTGAGTTACAGGACAGCCAGGGCTATGTAATGAAACCCTGTTTTGAAAAAGCCAAAAAAAAAAAAAAAAAAAAAAAAAAGTATTTCAAAGATTCCACTCCTGAAAGAGTCAATGTAACTGAAACCTATTTTTGAAAACCTCCCTTGATGTCATTGCTGATTTTATCCCTGTGGAGGAAAACGCTCAAACAAAATGCACAGAGAAGCAATTGACAAGATGGTAGCTGAAGGAACTGAAAGTCACACTCATTTGGCCTTGATTCTTGATTTTAATTTCCCAGTTTGGGGACTCGTCTAAAACATCCTCCCAAAAGTGTGAGCTGGAATAGAAAAGGAAAGAAAACAATAGGGACCTAGCAAAAATGCTTTGAATGAAATTCTACAACTATGTGCAAAACAGACAGATTTCGGCAACAACAAAAATCAATAGAATAGTCTTTAAAAAAATCACCTGAATGTTCATATGTCATTAATTTCTCCAGTGAGATTGCTCAACTCACAATGACTCTTTATTGGAAACTTGACTTTGAAATGGATATTTACAAACTCAAGGCCACACACAATACCCTGCTTAAATTCCGTGGATCACAAATAAAATAAAAAGTCATTTATGTTGTAAAGAGATTTGTAGGAAAGAATTTGGGCTGGCAGAAGGAGGGAGAAAGGTAAGAAAAGTTGTTGGGGAAAGAAAAATCACTGTGCATTCCTCTGTGTGTGTGTGTGTATGTGTGTGTGTGTGTGTGTGTGTGTGTGTGTGTGTGTGTGTGTGTAAATGTCAAAGAAGACAGTTAATTAAAAGCTTACTTAAAAAGTAGTATTACCTGACAGTGGTGGCACATGCCTTTAATCTTAGCACTCAAGTGGAAGAGCCAGGCAGATCTCTTTGAGTTCAAGGCTACCCTGGTCTACAGAGCTAGTTCCAGGACAGCCAAGGCTACCCAAAAACCCTTTCTTGAAAAACAAAACAAACAAACATAAACGAAATGGTATTTATTGATATACTGAAGAGAATTTTAAGAAAACTCTGGACAGGTTCCAGGGAAAACATTGAGCTTAAATAATATATCTTTTGTTCTCTAGAGGAAAAATATCATATTTATCAATTGATTATCAAAATGACTGTTGAAAAACTTTGAGTAGCTATGCTTTACCATCCTCATTATCAATTAGATGTTGTGAGCAGATGGAATCATTTTAGTTAAGGAAAATGCATATTTTTTCCATCTCTTTTTCACTTTTAGACTTAATTTAGCAAAATAACTCTATATTATCTTCCTTGATGTGTGGTGACATGGTTGAATTTGAAATCTGGATCCGTTCTGGATTAGTTAGTGTTGTGAAATATTAGTTGAAGATGTGTTACAATCATTTATAATGTGGAACACTTGTTTAATAATAAAAAGATGTGTTGATTTTTTTTTTTGGGTGGTGGGGTGTTTTCAAGACAGGTTTTCCTTGTGTAGTTTTGGTGCCTGTCCTGGATCTTGCTCTTCATAAAAGGCTGTCCTCAAACTCACAAAGATCCACCTGGCTCTGCCTCCCTAATGCTGGGATTAAAGGTATGCACCGTTGCTACCTGGCATGGTGTATTATTAAATGTTGCATTTGTTTAACTCTGTGAAGCTGTGTTAACTCTGCCTGTCTAAAGCACCTGATTGGTCTAATAAAGAGCAGAATGGCCAATAGTTAGGAAGGAGAGAAAAGGTGGGGCTGCCAGGCAAAGAGAAGAAATAGAAGGAGAAGAAAGCAAGAGGAAGGAGTGAGAAAAGGAGGTGAGGAGGATGCCAGGGTCCAGCCACCCAGCCACCCAGTCAGCCAGGAAATAAGAAGGAAAGAAAGGAATACAGAATCGAGAAAGGTAAACCACATATGCAAAAAGTAGACAAGATAATTAGTTAAGAAAAGCTGGCTGGAAATAAGGCAGGCTAAGCCTGGGCATTCATAAGTAAGAGTAAATCTCTGGGCATTTATTTGGGAGCTCTGTGGTGGATCTGCAAAGAACAAAGAGTAAAAAGAACAACTACAGGTGATCTTAATTAATTTAATCCCCCTGAGATCTAGTTATGTTCATCTTTAAAATGGTATATATATATATATATATATATATATATATATATATATATATATATAGTTATGTTCATCTTTAAAATGGTATAAATATATTTTACTTCATGTGGCTTTGTGAAAATGGAGATATGCAAAGTCTTCAAGTAGTTTGGTGTATACTAGAAATTCATTGAATGTGATATGTTTAAAGTCAATCAAACAGGTTATTACATGGTCACAATTTTTCTTGCGATCTAGTAATAAGATTGTAAAAACCTTAAAGATGATATTTTCTAATTTTATGCTTTCAAGTTAATACTTAAATATTAATTAGAAAAAAATCAGTAGCTCATTGATTATTAAATTGTCAGTTCTTGTTTGTTTTTCTCTATATGTGCATTATTTGTTGGAAGAGAAGATATTGTTATTTACTTCCAACTTCAGAGTTTTAGTATTCTAAGTAATACTTATAGGACTAAAATAAAATTAAGTAAATGATGCAAATTAGGCTTCTAGAAGAAATTAGCATTTTTTGTGTGAAATATAAGAATACATTCATTTTACATGTATTTATTGTTTTGTGTGTCTGCGTTTGTATATATGTGTGGGGGTATACGTATGTGCAGGTTAGAAGACAACTTGCAGAAGTCAGGTCTCAGCTTCCATGTGTGTCAAATTCAGGCATTTAGGCTTGGCAGCATGTTATTTTACATGCTGAGACATCTCAGCCATCCCTAAAATACATATTTGCAAAGGTTATGAGACAATATTTCCTTAACATCTTCTACCTATTATGTTTGCTTTCAAAATCTTCCCTAATGTATACTCTTCCTTATGTGTAATTCTGTAACTATTTCCCAGTGTCTTCTACCATTATAAAATGTCAAGATGGTTCCCCCTATGACTGTCAAGCATGTATCCTCTCCTATTTTATTCTTGGACTTTTCATTCTTCAAGATCTCATTGCAAATTCAATTATTTTCCTCCTGGATTGTTAGCCCTATGATGTGGTAGGCAAAGTTTTAGAAGGTTGTTATGAATGTGAGCTTATCCTATCGTGCCTATTCTTTATTATTATCTTTGTATCACCTATAGCACCTAGTAGGTGCCTTTGTATCTATATAATAAGAAATCAATATATAATGAAATCTGTTTTTGTATAAACTGTTTATTAAATATCCTAATAAAGTACCAGAAATTAGACACCCAGCATCAGGGAATCTAGAGAAACATTCCTAAATTCTAGCCTTATCCCTTACATATCCAAACTTTTCTCAGTATTTTTTAAAATCATGTGACAATCTTGTCCCCCACCCCAAAGGTTGTACTTGAACTCACTCTATAGCCCAAGTTCTAATTCCTGAACTCCTGACCTCAGGATACTGACTAGTTATGGAATCTATCTGGATATAAAAGCATAAAACTGTAGAAACAAAATTAATTGAATTTTATTTAGTAAAACAATTATAGTAAGAACAAAAATTGGTATAAAATTTAAACAAATATTTAAAAAAATATACCTTATAACCTTCATAATCATGGTTTATGTGTATTTTGGATTCTTGCAGCACTCAATTATATAAATAGAAATTAGATATGACAAGAAAAGAATATAGAGCTGTTATATAGATTGATTCATGAATGCACATCGATAATTATATATTTATATGTCTTCAAACAAATAAATACATTTCATTTTGGTTGTTTATCTTGTCATCTCTAGTTCCTTAGTATATTTATGAAATTTAAAATGCAAATAAATATATGAGTTCATTCCTTTACAAATATATGTGAATGTGTGTATTTCATGGTATAATACTCAAACTATTGCTACTAAGTAAATTTGTAAAGTGCTGACTCATCCCCAAGACAAGTTGAAACCTATTGCTTATAATATAAGCAACTAGCAGGTTTTACTCTTCTGTTTCTGCTTTATTTCTATGATAATTAAGAGTGTCAGGATACGTGACAGGGCACATCAAGTTGCAGTAAGACTGAGCACCTCCCCTCATATTAAGGCTGGACAAAGTAAACCATTAAGAGAAAAAGGGTCTCAAAGCAGGAAAAAGAGTCAGGGGCATAATATCTCAATCAGAAATACTTCTTGTCATGTTTTGCTTCATAGAATTGTCAGTTCTGTAGCTGATTGAAGAAACACCATATAGAGACATTTTAGTAGAAATTTTAGCACATTCAAATATTAGAATAATGGCTTTGAATGTCTTATATTCCTGTTTTTGCAATACTAGGATTCAATCCTAATTGCTCTAATATTTCTCCAATGAAAATGCTTAATAGATCTCTATTAGCCATAGAAAAATATTCTCTAAATTCTTTAATATACCTAGTATGTGTATGAGATATGTCTCACTACTGTGCCAAGTGGAAGTCCTGACACTTTTCTATCTACTGCGTATTACAGACAAGCTGATTTACTTTGATTTTCACTCATCAAATGCCTCATACTGTTTATCTTTTGCATCCAGTCATTTGCATAGACTTTTTTCTAACTGGCATCATTTTCAATTTCACAAGTATATTTTGTATTCTTCAGCTCACTCTAAACTTCTTATCACTTAGCTCAATCAGGTCTTCCATTGCATTAGAAAACCTCATTATGTAGAATAATCTCAGTCACTCACCTTGTAACTTTATAATGATAGAATAATGATATGTTGGTCTGAAATATCTACCAGCCTCCAAATCAATAACTTTATTTGATTCAGGTTTTCACTTCCTTTCCTTAATAGATCATCCTGACCATAATAAACACTTAGCAGTAATAATTGATTATATGGGATGAGAAAATTCACTGAAAAACATAAAAGTGTAATTGTATGCTTCTTTTCAAAGTATTATTCATTTAATTATTTGGCAATTATTCTTTGAAGAAAATTATTCTAATAAAGTTTTTGCTCCATAGTATTCGTTAATAAGTATTTGAACTCTGACCCCACACATATAAACAATGCTAATGAAATTCATTGGGAGGCAAAACAATATAGACATGGACATATAACAGGAGTTCAGTAGGGAAAGGAATTAATGGGAGCAAGAAGACAAGAGAAGGAAACGGGGATGAATATAATGACATGATAAAATATAATATAAACTCTGATGAAAATGTCATGTATCATTTACATATACCAATTACAATTTACAGTAGAAAGAGAGAGAGGTCTGTACCAATATACATCTCAGAGATTTTAGATTGATTAGATGTATTAAGGAAATTATATTTTCTTTGTAATATCGATTAACATGATATATGTGTAGAGTATATTATAAACAACAAATACTGATAAATCTTACATTATATGGCATTATTTATATAATTATGTATATAAACATTAAAATTCCAATTTACCATCATTTTCTCACACCATCTGGAGTATTTTTGCTTCCACCCTCTGTTCTTCAAAGGTTAAAGTGTTTGCATTTATGGAAGATAAAAGAATTAGAATGAATCTTGATCCTATATTTAATGCTCAAAATCCTCAGATGCTGAGTGGAATATTTGTGCATTTTGCAGAATGTACTATTTCAAGAACTTGTAAAGACTTTAGTGCATTCAGTTTTTCTAACTGCTCTGAGCGAACTTTATCTTAGTTTAATATTCTAGTTTTAGAAATTCATAGAAATGTTCCATAAAAAGCAAAACAGCAACAGGAAAAAATAGCTTAACAAGAATCTGCTGTGACTAGAATTGGGTTTTTTGGAATAATACATTAGATATGTAATCAATTATGGATGAAATGTCTGGTCCATATTTTTCCACATCATCTACTAGCACAGCATCCCTCATGCCAAAATTGATTATAGAAGTAGCACTTTTTCTGTCATAACTGTCTGGACCAACAAGAATGTGATACCTGCAGAATGGCAATTAGCATCAGAAATCAATCATTCTAAGACTGTGTTTCCTAGGGTTCATCTAGAGGAAAAAACTCCTCTAATTGACTCTAGGAATGGTGTGTGTGTGTGTGTGTGTGTGTGTGTGTGTGTGTGTGTGTGTGTGTACTGATAAGTATGTATGGTATGTTGAATTCAAGACTTGACATTTTCTGATTGTGTCTGAAAACAGAACAAATTCTGTTAAACCCCAGTAAATAGATGTGAGACTTAGTAACACAGAGCTAGGTATGCATGTGTGAAGGTATTTTTATGTTATTAGTTTATGTTTATTGGTTTTGTTTACTTTGTTCTTGTTTAAAATTCTATAATATACCTTAAAAGTATAATTCTTTTTGATGGTAAAATCATATCTAAGTATTTGTTTAAATGACATGAAATGAATACATCGATACTTTTATCAGAAAGTTATTCTACTAATGGAGTTAATGTTTTAATTACCTCAATAGATAAGTAAAGTGTATAGTAGAATTTTCATGAAATATATTTAGATATATAATACTGTTAATATTTCCTTTACTATATATATATATATATATATATATACACCAATGATTAAAATTTTAACGTATATATCTCTACTTTTTGATGATTTTTTTATTTTTCTGCAATTTGGCATGATCACTTATCTACCTAATCTGTATAAAAATAAAGAGAATTCTCAGTGGATTCTAGTGGTTTCAAAGGGAAATTAACTAAGTTCAACATAATTCTTCCTTGTTAGAGCTTTAATGTAATACTTCAAATGTAATCTTTCACAAGTATTATTTACTCTTATAAAAACTAGATGCATTTATAGTTTATAGTGCTAAATATGTGTGAGCTGAAAAAATAGACATGAAGAGATTTACACAGATGAAACACAGTGCTAAATGAATGTCCAATTTCCTAACTTCCTGGCTAAGAGTCATCATACAAATGGTCTGCTCTTTAAGAATTCACAAAATGAGCCGGGCGGTGGTGGCGCACGCCTTTAATCCCAGCACTCGGGAGGCAGAGGCAGGTGGATCTCTGTGAGTTCGAGGCCAGCCTGAACTACCAAGTGAGTTCCAGGAAAGGCGCAAAGCTATACAGAGAAACCCTGTCTCGAAAAACCAAAAAAAAAAAAAAAAAAAAAAAAAAAAAAAAAAAAAAAAAAAAAAAAAAACAAAGAATTCACAATCTGGAAGAGGGCAAACTTAAGCATCCACGCATGTGGTCCAGGACTCACTCGAGTTAATGTAGACAGAGCTTCTGAAGTAAAAGATGTCTTTTCTGCTTCAAAGGCAGAGAAAGTGCAAGAAGAGTGTTGTGGCTGCAGACATTGATTTCTAGTGATAATTGCCTCTGTGATGTTTGCTTATGACTGCTGCAAAACTGTCCTTGGAATGATTCCACAGCTGGTAATAGATTTAACTTACATCCGGTGGCTATCTCTACTATTACATATTTTCTCATCTTTGAGTCTAGTACAAAGTCTAACATAATAACATGCATCCAATATTGATTGAGTTGTATGTGTGTGTGTAACATAGATGCTTTCATAAATTATCTTTTGTATAACACAATTTATGTTTGCCTGTTTTGTCTCCTCCTCAATGTAACTAAGGCATTAACTGATTCTAGAGTCTTAATAAATCTAATCATTTGCATATTTTATGTTCTATTTAAAATAAAACTTTTCCCTAAATTTTTATTTATAAAACATTCCCAGGCAAACATTACTATTTTTTTTATTTTTTATTAATTTTTTCTTATTGATTTCTTGAATACACAAATAAATAATCAGATAGTATCATCAACATATAGCTCATAGCTGTTTTCATAATTTGAAATTTGAAAGTGCCATTTGAAACTCTGGAGTAATATGCACAAGGATATTTAATGAGCACTTGTTATTTTAATCATTAAATAACTTTTATTCACAGCTTACCTAAAGGTCTTATTCTCTTTGGTGTTATAGATAACCATAGAAAATTGTTAACTTTCTGGTAGTTAGCTATACAAGTATTATTCCCATATCTCAAAATATACATTATATAAATTTCATTTCCACAGCTGTGTGCCAACTATGATAATCAAGCTCTCTCAGAGTTAGTTCTAACTGATACACAATGATCACTTTTCAAGACTAAATCCTCATCTCTTTTCCAAACTTATGTCAACACTGCATCTATTGAAAGTACATGTTTAATTTAATGACCATTGTCATTGAACACGCAACCATTTCATCCAATTTTACATCCTTTTGAGAGGGCTCTGCAATTGAAAATATTCTGCCAGAAATATAAGAGCAGCATCTTCAAGGTGAATAGATGAGTTTTTGAAACACTTTGTTTTTGCCTTAATCAAGATGTAACATATTCCAGTTGACCCTTTTAAATAGTTTCTATGACATTTGCCACACTGGTCATTAAATGAGATAATAATAGCCCAATATGTATCTGGATCCTTTCCATTTTGTAGAAATAAAGAAATTGTGTTGGCTACATTTTTTTTGCTTTATGAGCCTCTGTAGGAACAAATGTGCTCATAAAATGTACATCAAGAGCTCTTCAATTATATCCCTATTTCCTTTAGCATCCCAGCCTCTTAATAAGCTTTTTAAGGATTTCCTTGTCTATATTCATTTAATTTCTTCAACATCCCAGAAAAAGCTTTCATCATAATTTAAATGAAATCCTTTTACAAGGTGCAATGGAAGTAGAGACTCAAGGGTTCAGTGAGTGTAATTCCTCCACAGTGGAAGAGAAATCACTCTGTGTGTGATGCCTTAGCTTCGCTTGCCATTTTGAGAACATTTTATGTTTCAGTTGAAATAAAAATTATATCACTTGTCCCCTCCTTTTCCTCTGTCAGCCTTTAAAGAGCTGTCCTCCATCAAATTCCTCACACAACCCCCACTATGATGTGGAGATCCTCTCTTTTTTAATTATATTTTTGATATATGCGTATCCACAAGTACTGATAAATATAACCTGATGATTCCATTTTTTTGCTATTTGTGTGTATATAGTGGACACAGATGCAGATTAACAAAGATGTGCCTGGGTTCTTTGATCATGAATTTTTCCCATGGGTTTCTATTCCAACCTTCTCATAATATGTATTGCCCCAGCTGGTTACTGATATACTCTATATCATATAGGACCCAGTCTAGAGTAAGAATTATTATCTCTTTTTGTCTAGCTAAATTTAGCAACCTTTTGACACAGTATACAGAGTGAATTACATTATCTTAGCTTGAAAGAACAGTTCACCTTAGACTGGGTTTTCTTGTTGTCTTTGTTTGTTAGTAGTGCTGAGAATAAAACTCAGAGCCTGGTACAAATGCCACTGCTCTACTATTGAGCTACATCTACATTCCTACCCATGTTTTAAATCTTTATAGTGTAAAAGTGGATATTCAAAAAGTTAATCTTTAAATTGTCACTGTGGCTTGCCACTTTTTGGCACTCTGGAAGCATATACTTCCTGTAGTGTGAGTAGAGAAGAACATGATTTTAAATTAAATGTTCTTTTAAAATAATTATTAGATGATGTACATATGATGGCTATAATGATGAAAACACATCATCTTAAGCATGGTTCTATTTCCATGTCTTTTCTTCATAGTTTTTTTCCAGTGGTTATTTTTTCTCTCTTAGTATTATGACCATGCCAACATCTGTATGCTTTTACCATTTTAAAAATTAATTTTCTTCCATTTCTTTTCACCTTTTCTTTAAAAATCTCCAATTTCATTTTTCTTTTACTTTTACAGTATTTCTTAGTTCTGTGTTTCATTTTCACATGTTTGAGCTTTACTCTCAGACTTCGATATTATACTTTCCTATCACTGACATAAAACCTTACTACCTTGTTCCATCCCAGAGCTGATGATCAAATCCAGGGCCTCTCCTATCATAACCAAGGACTTTGCTAGTAACGTACAGGGCCAGCTAAAATCTCAAATTAACTTATCAAATATTCACCAATACATTGGTTGAAGACTTAAGACTAATAAAAATCAGGTGAGATTGATGATCTGGTGTAGTATTTGAAATCTGGCAAAGGAGATTAAATCTCAAGTCTGTCACATACAAGCAGCTATAAGAGGTTGAGAATGTGAGGTACCTGCCTGGTAAGTTTAATTCTCTCCTTTTTGCACTAGAGATATAGTAACAATATTACAAGAATTTATGATGCAGAAAGAATTAATGATACAGAGACATGATACCTTCTTAAATAATGTATATTACTTTCCATTAATTTATGCCAAAACTTAAAACTTGTACAAAAATGTACACAATAAGTCTGAAGACTCAGATATTAGTCAATACAATTAAACTTGAGTAATTCTTTTTATTTCTTTTTATTTTAAACAATGCTTTATTAATTCTTTGGAAATTTCACATCGTGCACATGAATCCTGCTCACCTCCCTGTAATGAGAGTCTCAATGATCTCTCTCTCTCTCTCTCTCTCTCTCTCTCTCTCTCTCTCTCTCTCTCTCTAGCTATATATATACATATCCAAAAGTGATACTTATGGGTGTCCATTTTTCCTGCCTCTCCATTTCCATAGAGACTTTTATTCTGTTATTGTTTGTTTCAGTCACTGCAGGAGCTTCTGTATTGAGAACCTCAGTGGTCTATATATATTTATCAATTTATTAAGGGGTTCTATGGGGAAAACAGACTCACTGATACAGGATAAGGTAAATCCAGTTGCAGAGACTTTGGAAAGCTGGGGACCAATTACACGCTGCTTCATGATAATCTTGTCTTCACCACCCAAGAGCAGGTCACCCCTTTCTCCTTCCTTTTAAGCCATCACATAAGCAGATAAGAAGCACTGCCTCTATCAGGCCAGATAGCCCAAGGTGATGGGTGGAGCAAATTCCCACTATAGGTTCCCTTTGTTTCTAAATAAGAAGGTTCTAAACCTAATACAGAATGATATACAATAAGAACAATGGTTGAGCATTGTCCAAGAGAAAGAAAGGGTAAAAACATAAAGAAAAATGGAACTACAACCAACAATAACATGAAGCAAGAAACACATACGTAGCTAGAGTTTTCCTGCCTTGCCCACAGTCAGGACAAATCTCTGTCACCCACCAGTCACACAGCCACTCAGACCCAACCAAGTAAACACAGAGACTTATATTGCAAACTGTATGGCCATGGCAGGCTTCTTGCTAACTGTTCTTATAGCTTAAATTAATCCATTTCCATAAATCTATACCTTGCCACATGGCTGGTGGCTTACCGGCGTCTTCACATGCTGCTGGTCATGGCTGCAGCTGACAGTGTCTCTCTGCCTCAGCCTTCCACTTCCCAGAATTCTCCTCTCTCCTTGTCCCACCTACTTCCTGCCTGGCCACTGGCCAATCAGTGTTTTACTTATTGACCAATCAGAGCAATTTGACATACAGACCATCCCACAGCACACATACTGAGTGTCTAGACCATAGGTAAACAGCAAATTACAAGATTACTCCAATAACTGTCTCATCCGGAAGAATCTAAATCTAGTACCGGATATGCTCTTAACTAAATTGCTGGAGGGTTGTAACTATAACTATCTAGTTTTCAACCCCATCAAAGACCTAAGAAGGGAAATAATATTACCTGAGTAAACAGGAAGTGCAAGAAAATACCTTCTGAGAAAATGCAAGAAAAGACAGAAATAGCTGGCTGCCTGGACAGTCACCCAGTGTTTCTCGGCAACGTGGGGGTATCTACTTTTGGCTGTAGGACTAAAGTATCTGACAGATGGTTTTCAGAAGCAGGGTATTTGAAAAACCATTTTACCCTGTCTTGGTGAGTTTCAGCAGTTGCTTTTCCTTGTGTCCTGTTTGTCCAGAATGGACAGTATGCTTAATGTCAGCAGCCAAGGCAAAGACACTTCTTTGCCTAGTAGGCCATCTTATTTTTTATTTTTTTCCAAGATGATGAACTTCCAAATAGAATGGCTTCAATGCCTAGCATCTTTTCAGTAGTATATCGGTGCTGCCATTGTGTCTTACATCAACAGAATTCTAAGTTATCAAAATATTTAAATACCATATTCTCTTGGTGTATAAAATGTTTGAAGACTACGTATCCATCTGATGTTTTTCTGTAAATCTGGAAAACCTAACTGACATAACTATAAATATGACAAGCTTGGGTGACTATTAATCCATAAGTCTTATAAGGACTAAGGCTACACATTAAAAGTAATCAATCTATAAGCAAATGTACAGTATAAGAACAATGATGTTGAAATTGTGAAAATATGCAAGATCTCTTAATCAGAGGTAGAAATGTATAGTGCAATATGACAATATCCTTAATATGTATCAATATACAAAATAGCCTAAACAGAGGTAGAACATACATACAGTATGACAAGTATAATTTTACATTTGTATCAATATACAAATTATTTCAAACAGGAGTAGGAACATGTGTATAATATGGCAAATATAGTTTTATATTTGTGTCAATAAAATACAAATTTCTTAAACAGGACTAGAAAAATAATTTTATGTTTGTATCAATGTACAAGAATCCATAATTATGTAAAGCCAATAGTTACTGGTTTAGTTTACAAGTAGATACAATAATCTACCATATTATCATATCCTATCTATTCCCCTTTTTTCTTTTCCAAAAGAGAATCCTATGTCTAAATTTTATTGTTCCAACCCCAACTATATTGCAACTTATAACCAACCTCTAACAGATGACAATTATCCATAATCCTAAGAACACAAAATCTTCTGGGAGAGGGAATATCATTTTCTTAAAATTGCTTCCTGCTATCTAGGGAGTCATGGTATCTCTGTGGGATCCTGTAAGAAAACTAAAACAATGGTTAAGTCTCCTAAGAACTAGCTGTAATATTTGTAGCCAGTCTCAGAGTAATGGGTAAACTTATCTGAAGTTCTGGCTAGAGGTGTAAGATGATTGATTATCTTAGTTAGCCATCTTGGAACTGTACTGAACGGTTTGTAGTCAGGAGTTGAACTTTGAATGGTGTTTATCAGCTCAAAGGCATCATTATGAACCAGATAGAATCATTGCTCTGGTGCCCCATCTCCCTTCTGTAGACTAAAGAGATCACTGTTAGGACAACTTATTGTTCACTGTGGAAAACTTAAACATGATTAATATCAAAATGAAAAGTTTAAATTTTAGTATAGCATTATATCTAAAGCAAGGTTCCAAAGAGTCAAAAATAAGTATAGTTATAATTACAATTTTCCTTAGTCATGATAACAGATAAATTACATATAAAACTCTAGACTCACAAAAGTAGGATAGATGATACACTATTCTTTGATTTTGCCAAATACAAATAGACTAGACATTGTAAATGTAATTCATGTTTGACAACTGTTCTGTTATATGTAATTTTACTATGTTAAAGCTAAAAACTTTTTTGATTATACAGAAAAGGGGAAATGCTATGGGATGTCTTTCTTATTCTATAAATGTGTTGTTCTTATTGGTTGACAAATAAAGATGTTTGGCTAATGGTGAGGCAGAATAAGGTTAGGTGGTACACTCAGGTTGAAGGTGGAAAGAAGAAACGTGGAGTGAGGGAGACACCATTCGGCTGCCAAAGGGGCAACATGCCAGCAGACCAGTAATGCCACAGCCATGTGGCAATACATAGATGGATATAAATTAGTTAATTTAAGATGGAAGAGCTAGCTAGCAAGAAGCCCGAACCATAGACCAAACAGTTTGTAATTAATATTAAGCCTCTGAGTGATTATTTTATAAGTGGCTGCTGGAACATGGGACTAGGC
Source organism: Peromyscus leucopus (assembly GCF_004664715.2). Lineage (NCBI taxonomy): Eukaryota > Metazoa > Chordata > Mammalia > Rodentia > Cricetidae > Peromyscus > Peromyscus leucopus. The sequence goes on along the minus strand of NC_051077.1, from coordinate 35,024,691 downwards.
AGGATAGAGAAAGGCTTCAGGTTATACCTCCTAGTCCCTCCATATCTGCCCCTCATCCCTATAGAATAACTCCACCCCCAAGTTTATTAAAAACCAAACAAAAAGAGCAAAAAAAAAAAAAGAAAAGAAAGAAAACCAACAAACAAACAAACAAACAAACAAAAACCCTCCAAAATCCATCTTCCCAACACCTTTTTGTTCATCCTAGTGGTCTCAGGAGCTGTGGTGAATCAAACTATACCACTTCCGTCCAATCAGCCCCACTGGCAAATGTTTATTATGAGAGTCATAGGTCTGTTTCAAGGCCTCTGGTTTCTGGTACACCATCATCACTGGGCTGGGCCTACATCGAAACTCCTCTTGGATACCCTGTGGTTGCCCCAACTCATGGAAATTATGAGTTTATTGTTTTGCAGGACCGGTTCCTTTGTGTGCTCCAGCAGGGTCAAAGATGGGTCAGCTGTTAGGGTGGGCCAACCTAAGGCCCAGGATGTGGGTCTGGGTGGTAGTAGTTGAGCTGGTCAATCCAGGCCATTATGATCATCCCTTCAGGTGAGGGGCAGAGACAGCTATTCTAGGTCCATGCCAGCAGGGCCAGCTCTCTCATTCCTTTGGTATGAGGTGGGCCCATCTCTCCCAAGTGCTGTGGTCAGCTCTTCCATGGGGGGCAGGTCAGCACCAGCCCTTCTGCTATAGTGTCCATCGAAGGGAAGGTCAAGCTATCCCAGAGTCAATGAGGGACAGGGACCGCTCAGCGCTCAGCACTGTCCTTGGGTTTCAAAATGCCTAGTTCCTATGACCCCTTGTGGCAACAGAGCCATGGACATCAGCTCACAACCTGACTGCTATTGGGCCAGGGACCCAGATGTGGACCATGGCAGCTGCCTGGCCCTAGGCCCGTGAGGCTTTGTAAACTATTTGGATAGGCCTAACCCCCACAGCAGTGAGGTCCTCAGACACCAACATGGCCACAGGTGGCGGCTCAGACTCCTGGCATCAGCATTGCCTTTGATGGCATCAGGAACCACGGATATCACCACAGACTTTGGCTTCTGGAGGGCCATAGATCCAGACATGGCCATCGACAGCAGCCCTGACCTGGATGACACTGTGTCCCAGTGGTAGTATAGCCCTTGGACACCAACATAGCCACAGGTATGACCTAGACCCTGGGCATCTGTGTGGCCTTTGGTGTCACCAAAATCCATGGACATCACAGACTCCAACTGTGATAGGACCATTGTGGTATTGTATTCCCCCAAATATTGTGCATGCTAATAAACTTATCTGGGGTCAGAGACAGAGCAGCCACAATATTAAACATAAAGGATAGGCAGTGGTAGCACACACCTTTCATCCTAGCATTCCAGAGGCAGAAATCCATGTGTTCAAGGATACAGACAGGCATGGTGGCTCATCACGCCTTTAATCCCAGAAAGCAAGCCTTTAATCCCAGGGAGTGGTGGTAGGAAGCAGAAAGGTATATAAGGCATGAGGACCAGAAACTATTTGGCTGGTTAAGCATTTGGCTGGTTAAGCATTCAGGCTTTTGAGCAGCAGTTCAGCTGAGACTCATTCTGGATGAGGACTCACAGGCCTCTAGTCTGAGGAGACAAGACCAGCTGGGGATCCGGCGAGGTGAGATAGCTGTGGCTTGTTCTGTCTCTTTGATCTACCAGCATTGACCCCAATAACTGGCCTCAGGTTTGATTTTATTAATAAGAACTTTTAAGATTCATGCTACAGACCATGGACCCAAACACGGTCCCAGGCAGCAGCCCAGGCTTGCATGTCTCCATGACCTCAGGTGGCAGCATAGGCCACTCAGATTTTCATGGACCCTATGACAGTGTGGCTTTTGGACACCAATATGGCCCCAAGTTGCAGCCCAGACCCTTGGCATCAGCATGGTCTTTGATAGTATCAGGAGCTATGGACATCGACTCAACTAACTCGGGCTGCTGTAGGCCACAGACACATACCTGTCCCCGCACTTCAGCTCTGCACCATTGCCCTAGATGGCAGGCAGTACAGGCCATCCAGATTAGCATGGCTTCAGTATGGCCATCAGAGACCAGACCAACATGGACTCAGGTGATTGGCCAGAACCCAATCATCCTCACACCTTTCAATGGTCACTGAAGCCTTGAGCATCAACACAGATCCTGGCTGCTCCAGGGGCATGGACCCAGACATGGCACCAGGCAACAACCAGGGCCCTATGTCATCATGTCCCCAGGGTGACAGGACGGGACACTCACATCAATATGACCCTAGTGGCGGCACAGCCCATGGACACCACAATGGCCACTGGTGTTGGCACACACCCCAAGTATCCCTGTAGTGGGTAGCCATTCCAGCTTGGATCTGGAAGTTCCAACCCCCATTGAGACTCTGGCAACTGTCACGCCTATGAGGCGGGGCCAGGGGAGGCGCCTGGAGACCCGAGAGCTTGATGGGCCAGCGCTCTCTCTGTGTGCTCTGTCTGTGCCTGGACGCTGAACGGTGGAGGTGGACTGTGCAGAGCTCCGGAGAACACCGCTGGACTGCGATACACCTTCCCCAGACCCTGCGACCTACCTTTCACTTAATTTGTGAGTTACACCATTAAATAAATATCCTTTTAACTACATGGAGTGGCCAAAATAATTTCTCCAATATATCCCCGTGGCATTAGCATCAACAGGGGTCATGAATGCCAACATAGACCCTGGCTGTCATAGACCCAGATATAGCTGTAGGCATTAGGCCCCAATGCCACTCTTGTCCCCGGGTGGCAAGCAGTCTGCCTGCATCATTCCCTTCCTCACAACCCTCGCTTCTTCAGAACTGCCTTTTACCACAGCACACAAATCACTTTACTTCTCCTTCCCTCCCATTTCACCACCATATGCTTGCTTATCATATTGGTACTCAATCCCCTGCTGTCTTGCCACTCTGGGTGGCATATGGGTGTTTCATGGAGGATGGACAGTGAGGAACCAGGCTGCCCTGTGGGTGTCTGTCACCAGCTTGACCCACCTCCAGTGCAAGTTTTAATATTTTTTGCTCATTTTCTCTAAAACAAAAATATTTTAATACCCTATTTTTTTTCAAAAATACCAAAATGTTCTCAAACACAACAAATCGCATCCTTTTCCAATTTGTTTGCCTCTACATAGTTTTTAAACATGTTCTCATAGGTTCCTGACCATATAGTATGAGGAGATATCAAATTTACATTAGTGTGATTTATGAGTTATTAATGATATTACAACCATTTTTCTAGGACTCTTTTATTTCTCTTATATCATGTTTTTAAAATTTCTAGTGCATTGTATCAGTGTGCCTTCGATTTCCATATGAATCTGCTTAGCCTTCATTTCTTCCCAAATGCAAACGAGAGAAACTCCTCAGGTCTCATTAACCATTCAGCACCTATGAATATACCTCATGCATTAGAGGAGATAAGTTAATGTATTTTCAAAGAATTCAAAATTAGCAGTTTTGAATATTAGGTGTTCCTTTTCACATACTCTAACATAACCATTTCAGAGTAACTTAGTGATGATGGGGTTCCGAACTTTGAAACAATTCTTGAGATAATGCATCTCCTTCTGGAATAAAATACTTGTTAGAAATAATAAGGAACTTAATTCAATTAGTAAGTACACAATAAGCTTTATCAATTAATATTTTTTAGTAGTATCTTTACAGTATTTTCTGTAAACCATTAAATCTTTCATATTGTATAAATAAAACATGCTCATTTCAAATTTCTCCTGTGTCAAGTATTTTATAAGGTATAGACAACTTTGAAATTATAGTTAAAGATATTTCAGGTCTATGATTAATAGAATGCTATGTCACTTCTTATTTCACAAGGTACAATTCTATTACAGAATTTGTGGAAAATTTTCCATCAATAATTATAATTGAGTTGCATCAGAAATGAGTTAACATAATAAAATGCCATTACAATTTATAATTTGCAGACTAACTATAAAGATCTGTAAATAACTACTCTAAGCTAGAACACAGCACTTTGTAAAGTGTCCAGTGGACAAGACAACAGAAACTAAACATAATACTTTAAAATTCTTGAAGTGTTAACAATAACACCATCTTTTTGAGAGGGAGGGTTTTTTAGGGAGTAGGGTTTCTTTGTGTAGTATTGGTTATCCAGGAATGTACCTCCAACTCCTAAGTGCTGGAATTAAAGATGTGTGCCACTACCACCCAGAAAAACACTATCACTTCTTAGTGGGGCTATAAATGCATACCAAATACATTGTATTCTAAAACACTAACATCTGGAGATACAGTAGGACTTTTCTTAGAATATTTTAATGAAAATGAACTAGATGTAGTAGCTAAAATTTTGAAATAAGTAAATTAAAATAGTGTATATGATATGTTGAAATAATTACTGCATAATTTCCAATTTTATTTGAAATTATTTTCACACTATATATAATGATTTATTTGATGGATTCAAATCAATTTTTTTTAATAATCTAACCTGAAATATATTTTTTTAAACAAAGTTTGAAAGCTATGGTAGATTTGGAGGTGTGGTAGGTTTGAAGCTGTGGTAGGTTTGGAGCTGTGGTAGGTTTAGAGCTGTGGTAGATTTGGAGCAGTGGTAGATTTAGAGCTGTGGTATGTTTGGAGTACATAAAGTGCTCCAAACATTTCATATGTTCTCAAATTTGGGCACGTGTATTTTCAAGTTTTATATCCATAAAGCCAGTTATTTTGATGTTTAAGTTTTTGTAATGCATAATTAATGGGTTGTTATTAAGGAATTTGAGAAGAACATTAAAATGTATCTCTGACATCATAGTACAATTAATCTTCATCCCCATGTATAATCCAAAGTTATTCTGCAATTTATACTAATAGAGTAATTGATGAATTGAAGAATACTAGATTCTTCATGACATTGTTCCAAATAACCAAACCTTGAACCTCATTTTAAAATTATAGCATCATCTATTTAAAATATTAGATTGGCTGACTTATTTATAACTACTTTCATCCAGGAGGACTTATTGTCCCTATTATATCATTCTAAATAACTTATATAAAATGCCTATATGACTTAACTAATAAGTAGTAAGATTTTTTTTATTGCTTTCAAAATGTAGTTTATAAAACCTCCTAAGATAGACTGAATATCAGTATCACATGGAAATGCAGAATCAGGGGTAGCTGTCTTTCCTCTCCCTATGATGTTTTCTGTTTTATTTCAATGTACTTGCAGCTGATGAGTGTATAATTTAAAACAAATTTTGTTCCAGCAATTAGATATACTGCTGCACAATTCCACAAACTTGACTGAGAAAATGAATAATAATAATAATAATAATAATAATAATAATAATAATAGCTACATAAAACCAGAATTTTTTTTTTTTTTTGAGAATGGATGTGAAGGTGAACCCCTTTTGCTACTATCAGCCTGGTAGGAATTTTCAGAAGTAAAGAGAGGAATAAAGTCTTTTATATGGTGTACTCCCATATAAATATTCAGCTCAGAGCCCTAATTCACATCAAAGGTAATAGGGAAGACAAATTAGGTCAAGGTATGCACGAAGTGGTACTGTGGAAGTGACTTGTGAACAAAGGACTTGCCGTGCATTTCTGAGGATCCATAGCACACAAATGGGTGGGCTAGGTGTGGCGGCATATTTCTATAACCTCAGTGTTGAGGGGTGTTTGAGACAGACAGATCCCTGGTGTTTACTATCCAGCCAGCATCATCAATCAGTGAGGTCTGTGTTCTGCAAGAGATAATGTGACAAAATCTAAGGTGAACACCCATGTTGACCTCTGGCATCCAATCACATGTGTAGACAAACATACATACATACTACATACATATGGAGGTACTACATACATATATGTAATAACAACTTTTAAATAAAAACAGAAACATTCCCACTCACTCCACTTCTATGATTTTGAATCAGGTTGTCATTATGTGGCCATCTTTAGAACCCTCTGCCTTCCCGCCCTACTATCCTTAATGCTAGTATTATCAAGCTTTGGCCTCCCTGTTTGCTTTCATTCTGTGAGTTTTGTTGTTGCTTTTGATTATTTATTTGGTACAGATTTGAAGTTTAGCATATGGCTATGTTGTTTTGGTCTGGCTTCAAACTTCTGGGTTCATGCCTCCACCAAACCTCTGCCTCTGACATGCTTGTATTACAAGTTTTTCTTAGCTATAGAAATTAGAAACTATTCAGGACTAGATATAGGTTGAACTCTGCAAGATCCATGTCACTTGCCTCATTGCTTACAAGGTTTTATTTATTTTATTTACTACATATTTATTGACAGACTTTTAGAGAGTGGATGAGAAATTTTATTTTCCTTAATAAGTTGTATGTCTCATATATAAAACATTCATTACAACATTATAAATCTACTTCCATAGCCACTGTGTACACAGTCCTGGAAAGATCCAGAAGAAGTGTTTTATCATCTTGGGGGCTCAAGTCTTTGACTGGTTGATAATTGGTTTTTGAAATGGTCTCAGGTAGTCTATCCTGCTCTCAAACTTGCTATATAGCTGAGGCTGGCCTTGAGTTCCCAATTCTTCTGTTTCTTCCTCAAAAGTACTGGTATTGTAAACATGAGCCTCCAAACCTCTGAAGCACAAAACAGAAGCTCAGCTTTGGAATGGAGGGAACCATTTATTTTTAGGGGAGACAGTAGTGTTTAATGCCAAATTAGGCATGATGAGGAAAAATAACAAAAGTAGTCAATGACTAAGGAAATGTTTTGTTTTGTTTCTATTTCCTTTCTTCTTTTTATTCTTTTAAGCATTTCCTTTCAGAAAGCCTTTATTCTTAATTCCTCCCAAAGTGTAAAGCCTACTAACAACCAGACTGATACTGCTTAGATTCAGGTGAGCACACATAATATGCTCATAGATTGACACTGTTGATGGTTCCTAGTGGTAGGTCTAACTTGCTACAGGCCTTAGGTTCTTTTTGTAAAATTTCCATCCTTGATTGATTGAATACTAACTTATCCTCAGTGATATCAGACATATTAATAAAAACATAAAAGTAATTTAGGGAGTGGAAGCTTTACAAGTATAATTAAATATTAGCAAAAAGAGTAATATCTTCACTCTGCATTTGTAAGTGATTTTCAGACATTTAATTTATTCATAGGTTCTCTTGTTGCAGAGTTCATTGAGGTAAGCACTAATTTATAAAGGTGCAATTTATTTAGCGTTGACAAAGATACAAATAATAATCCTGTCAGTGATTCAGAGAGGAAAATAGATACCTGGAGACAAGGCAATTGTGCAATTTTCCTGCTTGCAAAGAAAAATACTGCCATAATGCATGAGAAGCAGAAAGTTTAATTTCTAATTTATTTTCTAAGTCTTGACTCTTTTTACTCAGTTACATTAGCTTTACATTAGCTTAGTGGTTGATTCTCTTGTGCTTTTGCATCCCATGGGTTTAATTCAAGGATGCTTTGAAATCAGCTGGATATCCACATACAGACAGTGATTTCTTACACTGATCACAATGGAGAAATGAATCTCATTAGCTAAGAAACAGATATTCCAAAAGTAGAAGCAAAGTTGTAAGAGTTTTCTGCATGTAAAGGAGTTTCAGCAAAGTGCTGCAACACATAAAGATTGAAAAATAAAGTTCTTCCAAATAGTTCATAAATATTTAAGGTAAAAATTATGTCTATATTGTAGCTACAAAGTGTTTCTTGTTTTTCTTATTTTCACTGAGAAATGAAGACTACCAATACCTGCACACTTTTGTCCTTTTGGAGAAAGTTTCTGATCCTATATAAAAACACAGGTACACTAAAAAACAACAAATGTTCCACTAGGAACTGTGGCCACTGCTTGCTTCTATGTGACTCTTAAGTTAGCAAAGGATTCTATGTATGTGAGTGGTTAATAAATACATTTTACAACTAGTGAGAATGAAACACAACTCAAATCCTGAACCTCTACATTTTACTTGGAGCAGACACACTTTCTTTTGTTCACATTTTTATCTGCCCATGGTTTCTGTATAACACTGAATGAGGAGTAATTGGGACAGATGTAATATCATCTGTGGATTCTAGGACATTCATTTTACAAACCTTTACACACACACACACACACAGAGAGAGAGAGAGAGAGAGAGAGAGAGAGAGAGAGAGAGAGAGAGAGAGAGAGAGAGAGAGAGAGAGAGAGAATGACAGAGAAGATAACTGTTTACATTATGGTAAAGAAACTATTAAAAAGATAATCAGGCCGGGCGGTGGTGGCGCACGCCTTTAATCCCAGCACTCGGGAGGCAGAGCCAGGCGGATCTCTGTGAGTTCGAGGCCAGCCTGGGCTACCAAGTGAGTTCCAGGAAAGGCGCAAAGCTACATAGAGAAACCCTGTCTCGAAAAAACCAAAAAAAAAAAAAAAAAAAAAAAAAAAAAAAAAAAAAAAAGATAATCAGAATGGTGTATTAGAATTCAAAGTAAACTGGCTTTCACTCCCTGTGTTAAGTTTCAGTCAATGCTCAGGTAAGAAAATCAGTATCAACATAAATAATAGAAGAGTGTAGCACGGATCTTAAAAGTTCTTATTAGTAAAAACAAACCTGGAGCTGGGTATTGGGGGTGAATGCTAGAAGATCAGAGAAACAGAACAAGCCACACCCACCTCACTGGAAGCTTCTGAGTCCTCACTAAGAATGAATCTCAGCTGAACTGCTGCTAAAAGCCTCAAAGCTTAACCAGCTCTAGTTCCTCATCCTCATGCTTTAAATACCTTTCTGCTTCCTGCCATCACTTCTTGAGATAAAGTCATGAGTCACCATGCCTGGCTGTTTCCTGTTTGGCTTTGACCTCACAAGAAATCCAGATGAATCTCTGCCTTGAGAATGCTAGTATTAAAGATGTGTGTGCCACCATTTTCTGGCCTCTGTATCTGGTGGCTGTTCTGTTCTCTGACCCAAGATAAGTTTATTAGGGTGCACAATATTTTGGGGAACACAATATCACCCCAGAAGAGACTATTTTCTTTGATGCCCTTTTTATTTGCAATACTTGCCATGAAAAATCTTTATATCACCTCATTTCTTTTCCCCATTCTAACCCTCTCCAAGTCCCCCCAAAATGCCTCTCTCCAAATTATATGACCATATTTTTGTTCTAATCCAGTGACTGTAAATAATGCTTTCCATAAATGTCTGGATGTAGTGTGGGGCCACCCATTAGAGCACAGGCAACATACCAATGGCCATAATAGCCTCAAGGAATTATTCTCCCTGTCTAATTAGCAACCAACTGTTACACCAACTCAGGGGTGATAGGTCTCAACCCATTCAATCTGGATTTTCACTGGCTGGATTTGGGGCATAATTTGTTCAGGTACCTGCAGCTGCTGTGAGTTTATGAGATGAATGGCCAAGTCACACCCAGAAGACAGGTTTTCACAGCTCTCCTTTTTATCTTCTGCTTCTTTTACAGTCTTTCCTCCTTAGCATATTCTATTACCTTATTTAAGCAAGCTGCTAAATATGTCCTATTTAGGGTTGAACACTTGCAGTGAATTTTTTTCTAAATTATGAGTAGATATGGGTCTCTATATTATTCAGCACCAAAAGCAGTTTAAAAAAATTCAAAATGAAGAAATGAAATCCAAGGAGGTAAGAAGGCAAAGACTATGGGCATAAATATATTTAGGAGGCAATCCGACAACTAAACTATTTAGTAAAATAAAAATAGTTAAATCCTACTCTAGGGCTTGGATCTCTTCTTTTATGGGATTTTAATTAGGTTTATGATCCCAGACATGGATTACTTCCTGTGAAGCATGTCTCCAAAGGAAACTACTTTATCATAGAAGTGTGCCGCTACTGCACTGATATTTTGTCTGGCACATCAATATTATAGTATATAGGACACAGTACTGGGTAATGACTGATGTTTTTCCTCCACAAGTAGCCTGACTAGCACTTTCTGGCACTTTGAATATTAGACAGCATGGAGGAAAATAGTATATCTAGTTTTTCTTTGACACTGAGACTGTTATTATAAACAGTCTCATAGAAGTGGTCAGCATATGGCTTTAGCAAAAAATGTGAGGTAGTTTGGTACACAGAGAATTAAATTACTAAAAAAAAAAAAAATGGTCAGAAGATGGATTACACTAGAACTAGTAAGAATAAATGCCCAGTTTAGCTTGTGATCACCACTTTCCTATGGTGATTTCCAAAGAAGTTGAGTTTTGGAAACTACAGAAATAGAATTGTACTTCACAGCTTTGAAGTAGGAATTGTAACTTCTATAAGCAGATGAGAAGATAGAACCTGTTGACCTTTCTGAAACAGAACTTAACTGTCAGATAGGAAGATTCACTTTGCTCCATACTGAACCACAATGCAATTTTCACCGTGTGAAAATGTATAGTGTGCACATTGGCTCCAAGGTGATAGACTACATCAAACAGTCCTGTAAACAGCACCCTATCTTTAGTGAATATGTTATCTCAAGTAAAAGAACGTACACACTGGTACATAAAAATGGATTTTTAATGCATCATTTTATAGTCAGAACAATAAACCAATCTCTAAGATTCTCGGGCTAAATTTCTATAGTGGAGACTTGTTTTTGGGAAATGTGAAGTAGGAATTCCTATGCTTTGGTTTATTCCTATATTTGGTTATTCCTATATTGGTTTATTTTGTCTTTTTGCAGTGCTTTGACTGAAGCCTGGCTTTGCCTGTGTCTGGATTGCTGCATCACTCAGCTACAACTCTAGGATTGTTTTTCTATGCTAATTATGAAGAGAAATTTAGCTGTTTAAAAGTGAAATTGTATGCCAGGCAGTGGTGGCACACGCCTTTAATCCCAGCACTTGGGAGGCAGAGCCAGGCGGATCTCTGCGAGTTCGAGGCCAGCCTGGGCTACCAAGTGAGTCCCAGGAAAGGCGCAAAGCTACACAGAGAAACCCTGTCTCGAAAAACCAAAAAAAAAAAAAATTAAATAAATAAATAAATAAAAAATTAAAAAATAAAAGTGAAATTGTAAACTCTGATGCATTCGAGTGGTCATGTTCTGATGCATTTTAAGTTTTGACCACCACCCTATCCCTTTCAAGAAACAGGAAGCATGGATGTGGGAGGGACTATCTTCACAATTGCTTTGAGTTGAAAATCCTCTCTGCAAAATGACATTTACCTTTTTACTCCTGTCTCTCCTTTCCTTTTCACATCTACAGGCTACTTTGCAGACCCATTTGTATGGTTATTAAGTATTCAGGATAGTTTTCAGTTTGTAGGAAGATACATCCCACTTGTTTTACATTTATGCTCCTCTGAGCACACAATGTGTATTACTGAAGCAAAGAATCAGCTTCCTCTACTGCTTCAGGAGAAAATTCCTCAGAGAGAGCCGTCAAAGCTCCTGGGATCATAGTGACTTTTTTCAAAGCCAGGCCTGCAGGGGAAGCTGCTATCTTGATACTGCTCAGGGCCATCATTCCTCGGAGAGTTGTTCAACACCCACACAAATAATAACAAGCAAACCAAAAGTTGCTTTTCAAAATTAAATTTAAAAAGTCACAGTTTACCAGTGACCCCAATAACTCAGTAGAATCATATCATCGTTAGGTAAGATGTCAAACTGGTATTGTTTTAGCTATGTATTTCCAGCATTTTTCTATTATCCTATCTGCCTGTTTTGTGTGTCTTTATTAGCAACTCACACAGGTATAAAGGTGTCAGGAAACAGTGATATTTCTACCTCAGGTGTCCACAAAGAGATCTAGAGCAATGTGAATACATTAGGGGTGTGAGGACAGATACTCATGGAAACGTGACCCTTCTACCTCTACTTTGGCTGTTGGAAATAAAAAGGCTGTTTACTCATCTTACTCTAGCATTGTTGTGTTGGTTTGAGAAATCTGCATGTAAAGCCATTTAATTGACTTTTTGAAATTATGCTAATGGAGCAAGGAGACTGCTTCCTTTAGAATTTGTTTTATTTCAGGGCCAGGGCCTGCAAGAATTTGATGGTGAATTAGCGAGAGGAAAGCGGAATGCTCTTTGCAAGTCATTTCTGCACATTGCTTCTCTCAGCATGCACCTGCTGAAGAATCATTTACAGAAGCACTGCGAAAGCAGGAGTTACAGCCACACTACCGTAATATACAGCACTGATGTTTTTCTAAGACATACTTACAGTTTTATCCTTGGCAATTTAGATCTATGTTGCTATGGACTATGATAGTTGCATCTTTTAAATAATAGACTACACTAATGTAGGAGGACCACATTGTAAACTTCTGCAGTATAGCCTGCATACCAAGTGTACAGAAATGTATTTTAGAGGGATGTAGAATAGTTTACTAAAATAAATATGCCACAATGTTATCTACTTTTTTTTTTCTTACCTGTCTGACATTATCCCTGGACTTCTTTGCTTGGAATTCTCTCACAAAAATCTATGCTAAAAAATTCATGTTAGGCATCCAATTATAAGATTAAATGTCAAAGGAGAAGGAACATGTATGGCATATGATGGTGCTTGAATTACAGTACATTTTTTTGTGTGTGTGTGTGTGTGTGTGTGTGTGTGTGTGTGTGTGTATTTGTGTGTGTGATTGCTCTGTTCTGGAAGAACTCACTCTTCTAAGTCTCTCATTTAAGAAGCATTTAAAGTTTGTAATAACTATGAGTTTAATTTTGTATGGTTTAGTACACATGTATATATTCATCAAAATGTGTTGTCTGTATGTTTTGTTGTATAAATATTTGTTTTGTATTACTTGTGTGGTCATTTATATTGATTCGTCAGCAACAGTTTCTTAATCTGCCTATGATAGTATGTAATTTGTAACTGTCTTTTTTCCTGTCCATACATTATCTTAACCTATTGTGCCTACTACAAAATTGAGATAATCTATAAGAATGGGATTCCTAAACATCACTATACAGCATTTTTTCTCATTATTTCAGTGTTGGTAATTTTATTTTGTTTTTTAAGAAATTGCAGTTATCTCAAAAAGTCATTGCCTATTCACTACATTCAGTGTTCTCCCAAGTCTTATTGGTCTTTAAATTTAGGTCTTACATTCAGGTATCTTTATCTTTAATTTTCAATTGGTGGTTTGGATACAGGATAAGAGCAAGGATTTTTTCCTTCTACAGTGGACATCCAATTTTACCTGCACCATGTGTTAAGAAGTTATCTTTTCTCCGTGTGGAATCTTAGCATCTTTGTCAAATATCAAATGACATTATTTAGAAAGGATCTTATATTCCTAGTCTCATCAGTGTTTTTTTTTTTTTTTCTGGACTTAAATTATTCTGAATTTTGTTAAAGGTTTTTTTTTTTTTAAATGCATTTGTTGATATGATCACATGTTCATTATTCTTTATTTTATTTATTTGCTTTAGGATAGTTACTGATTTACAACTATTTGACTAACTTTGAATTCCAGGAGTGAAATCAACTATATTTTGGGCATGTTTGTTGTTCTTGTTTTCTGAGACAGGTTCCTGTTGCCAAGGATGGGGTTAAACTCACTATGTAGCTGAGAGTATCTTTGAACTACTGACTTTGACCCCCTCATCTCAGATGGTGCAATACAATGTGTGACACCATGAGTAACTTGATTGTGACACGATCTTTTAGTGTCCCGCTGCATCAGTTAACAAGTACTTACTAAGGAGCTGCACATGTATGTTATCAGTGTAATTGACCTGCAATTTGTTGTGGTACTTCTCAATTGAATTTGGGTATCGTAGTAACACTGGCTTATAGGGTAAGGCTGGTATTAATGTTTATGTGGGGGATGTATCTTGGAGATCAGAGACAAGGAATGCCACAAAGATCATACCATGCAACAGACCTCACACAAGAGATTTACTGGGGGGCCATCTCAGAGCAGAGATGAGAGAGACAGAGACAGGCAGAGGCAGACAGACAGAATAGGATAGAAGTCTGTGATGGCTAGGACCTTTTAAAGGGTAAGCCTGTCACATTTGATGGCTGGTAATGACATGGCTGCAGGCCCTGAGTCTCTGAGGGCAGGTTGGGAGAACACCTGGTTTCTAATCGAAAGTTTGTGGATAATTTGTATTCATTTTTCATTTTTTTGTTTTGAAGTGTATGAGTATTTGCATGTATGCCTGCACACCCTACACAGGCCTGGGGCCTTCAGAGGTCAGAAGAGGGCATCCGATTATCATGGACCTGGTATTACAGATGTCTATGAGCCTCTATGTGGGAGCTGGGAACACAGCTTGGGTGTTCTGTGGAAAAGCAGCCAGTGTTCTGTAGAGTTGAGCCATCTCTCCATCATCTGTGGTCATGATTCCTCAAAGGTCTGGTTTCATCTCATGTTTTATTAATTTGGATATTTTCTCTTTTACTTTTAGTTTGTATCAGACTGAATTTATCTAATATATATATATATATATATTTATATCTATATTATATATTTATATATATATACTATCTAATATAATATAATATATAATATTTTTATATATATTATTAATATTATATTATATATATATATATATATACTATCAACTGTGTGGTTTTTTTTAGTTATTGTATATTTATTAGCTGGTTTTTAAGGTGAGGGGGGTGGCAAATATATTCCAAAACTGTCCTGTGCATCTTCATGTATATTTGCTGGAGGAGGCTCTCTCTTATGTGTGTCCTGGGGATCAAAGGCATATAATTAGACAGGGCCTCAGATAGTGTTATTGCCCAGCCATCTCATTTGGTCCAGGATAAACTTTGTTGTGCCTCTCCTTGTATTCTTTGCTTAGCCTTTGTTTTAAGTATTTCTAACTTTATACTTATCTTGCATTTCTAGTTTTCCATTAAGTGAATGATTAGTATATTTCTGTTAATCAATCTTATGATTAATGTAGATATAGCACAACCATAAAGTTCTCTCTTAGACAATTAATTTACTTTTGTATGGGGAACATCAACAAAGTCTGTTGTCTTCTAAGACTTAGCTAGTAATGGTCAGTCTGTTCATTGTAAGCTTCATGTAAAGTAGTATTTTACTTTACTTGTATGTGCTCTAGGTTTTCAAAAACAAGTGTATACCATAAAACCAAGCATAATTTTAAATGTAAAGAAATGCTATTTAAATTTTGAAACAAATTGTTATAATAAATAATGGATGGCCCTGAGAAGATGGCTCAATGGTTAAAGGTACTTGGAGCCCAAACTCATGACCTAAATGTAATCCCTGGGATACACAGGATGAGAGAAGAGAATGTAGTTGAACTACTGTCCTCTAGCTGTAAACTCCATATGTGTGCCATGGGATATATATACATACACACACCCCTCTACATATAATAAGCATATGAATAAAGTTTACACACAAACACACATATACAAACAACAAAAACAACAAACACATACATATATAATCAATGGACCTTTTTATGTGAATTTTAATTTTTCCTTTTATTTCTAGAATATAATATCCTTGGAGTATTTATGCTGTTGTATTTTTGTGAGATCATATATTGAGAGTTATAAAATAGTTATTTGATATCAGCTACTCTAATATTCTAACCAATATTTGTTCCACTTAAAATTATAAGTACAAAACAGGTTTCTGAAAATAAATATTGAAAAGTTTTGATCAGTGTTAACAATGTAATTTCAGTACTTAAGAAATAAGAGAACCAGGCATTGGTGATGCACACCTTTGATATTAGTTAATGCTAGAGGGAAGAACCAGGAGGATCACTGTGAGTTCAAGGACAGCCTAGTCTACAGAGTATGTTGTAAGACAACCAGGGCTGCACAGAGAAAGCCTGTCTTGAAAAACTTGAGTTCATCAAGTAAATAGGATCTAGATTTTTAGACTGTGACACTATAAGATTTTGGCTATGTGATTCTTTGCTATGGATTGGACGGTTCTGAGCATTATTAAATCCTTGAAACATACCTACCAGATATTCAAAACCCAGTGCAACTTACTTCAGTCATGGAAAAGTATTTCCCTCTGTCTCCAAGTGGCATGGAAATTTGTCTTCAATGGAAAAATATTGATCAATACATAAATAAACATATTTCCTCTATGGTTCTCATTTTTAGATTGTATGCATTGGAGTATTTTCTTTTTAGGTTACTCTCCTTTATTTTTTTCTTTCTTATATTTTAGTTGTATTGCAAAAAAAGTCAATATTTTTTCCTACCACATAAGGCTTTTATATATAAGCTGAAACCATGTTAAAGAAATTGATTCTAAATTTCTTGATTCTAGAACACTGAATATTTACAAAACCCCCTATACTTAATAAGTGACATTACAATCTAACTTTGAAGAGGTGTGTTAAAGTAACTCATATGTAGCCTGTTTTAATATTCTTATAAAGCTCTAATAATTACTCAATGAGAGTGAACATTGGTAATTAGCATTTGCAAATAGTTAATCATAACATCACTATGCAGTAATAAAATATGGGGAACTTTATAAATAGATGTGTGTGCAGGATGCATGAATAAGTGGAAAGTCAACTAAGTACCAGATTGAAACATATTCATGCTTATATATCAATGTTTAGAAATAAACAACTAAGTCTCTGTTATACCAAACTTCATATTCCAGTGAGAAATACATGAATCTGTCTCATGCTCGATGATGAAATAGGCTTTGTAGAAAAATCAAATTGTGTAAGGAAGACAATTAGGCTCAGAACTGTTTGCTTTGTTCTCATCTGTTTTATTCTCCATATCTTGATGAATTGCTCAATGGCTCTTGAGTATGGGATTGAAGGTGATGAATTTCACCATGCTGACACATGGAAAAAAGCTGTTGCCTTGTTATGCATAGAATTTTTAATAAATGTTTGCATTTATTCTGATGAATACTCACCACTGAAGGCAAATTTCCATTCCACCTAAGAGACAGAAGACAATGCTTTGGTGACATTTTTGTTTCCAATGGAACTAGATTTTTACATATTTAATTTTGCTTACTTAGTGGGCGAATGTGTTCACTGGTGTGTGGAGAGCATGTATGCCAACTGGTGCATGGAGAGGCCACAGAACAACTTCCAGGAGTCTATATTTTCTGTCAGTAGGTGATACCTGTTGATTGAACTAAGGACGTCAGACTTATAGCAAGTGCATCTACCTGTTGAGCCATATTGCAAACCCTAAAAGTAGCTTTAATTACAAATGAAAGTTATTACTCTAAAATACAAATATATTGTAATAAAATGAGTGTACCCCATTGCAACTTAGACAAACTAGAAAATAATGTGTGAAAGTGTACATCAGTTAAAACACAAAATTCAGCAATGTTATAAAGTTTTTACAATTTTTAAAATTCCATGAACTTTGAATAAAAATACTTAAGATAGAGACTGAAAATAAAAACCAGAGATAAGATAAAACTCTAGGTAGTTTATCTGAAAGAAACTTTTTTTGTGAACTGAGAAACATCAAACGAGAATAGTTGATTGCTGGCGTGGCTTTAAAGGCAAATGTTACAAAGGAAATGCAGAAGTGAAACAAACTTGGTTGTTTAGCTACACAGTTGCCTTTTTTGATCCTCTTGTTTTCCTGTGGCTGAAGGTTAATTGACAGGTTTGACCGACAATGGTTACATTCTGCCTTTCTCTCACACATCTACTCCAAATGACCAATGTTGTGTTTCCCTCCTATTTAAAGTTTGAACAGTATTAAGGCTGTTTCTATGGCTAGCTTGTTTCTTTTTCCCAAGAACTTTTCGGGTCTGGTTTCCACTTTTAATTTTAGCTTAACAATTAATAAAACTTAACTCTTGTGCTAAGTGTGCGCATGTAAAATTTGGACTTTCTTATCTATGCAGTGTAGATAACATCGTGGAAGTTTGGTTATAGATTCATGATCTGTCATTATAGAAAACACAATGGCATTTTATTTTGGTAGCTGTACTTTCCTCTTTGTCTCGCTCAGAAATATACTGTGCATTTAATAGAAGTTGCTTACTCCTGGCTCCAGCTGTAGGACTACAGAATGAATCCAGGTAATGAAAAGTGATCAAACCTGCAGTGGGCATATCATCTAAATTAACCTCATCCAGGTAAAGCTATTCTGTTGGATGTTGTTGAAAGAAATACCTGCCAGGAAATACAGATGCATGTATCTTATGGCTACAAGGGGAGAGAGTCAAAGAATTCAAGAAGTGTGAAATAGATTAATCTGTTTTCTGTTTCTATAAGTAAATGCCTGATATTGGATAATTTATAAGGAAAATTAATTAATTATTGATCATTCAGGAGGCAGAGAAATCTGAAAGTAGGACTGTATTCCTTGGAGAAGTAATCATTGTTGGATAAAAACATGATGTAAAGCATCACAAGATAAGATTGCTTTGCATTATTATAAAAAAATCCAAGAGTGAGCAATATTGAGAACTAAGAGCTTATTTTGTAATTTTATAATTCATACCTTATGTTAATTCATAAATATTATAGTGGTTAAAATATGTTTGGGACATTTAAGAAATTTCTGAAAATTCTGAACAATAAATCTGTTATCCAAATGCTCAGATTCAAACTCCAATGACTAGCTAGTTTTTCATTTGGACTCTCTGATTGATGGTGATGTATTACTTCAGTTACATTGAAATTTAGAAAAGTTTCCACCTTTTAATCACTGAGAATAAAGATGCACGGTGTCAAGTACTTTGTTGCTCATAAACTACTGAATCTTCATTAAGCAGCAGAATTTGAAAAGAACTAACTCAAAAGCATTGATGCTATGAAAAGGCAGGCTTCTGAACCAGATATCTTTGCCCTTTGAGCTCTACTGCCAATACTTAATTGAACAAATTGTGACCTGATTCTAACAAACCTGAAGGAACCTCACTTAGCCTCATCAACTCGATTGTGTAATACTTATACATAATATAATATATAAAAATGCCTGATAGAATGGACATTGGATATAATGTAGCTTTTTGTTCAAAATGCTTATGCTATTAGAAGATCAGAAATAATCCTTTTGTTTAATGTCAACAGATGAATGTACTACAAATTACTCTATCTGCTTGTAATGCTAAAACACAGGACCCAAATTTGACTACAATTCACTGGAGGAAAACATCCAATTTCCCCCTGCAACTGTATGGCCCTAAATGCTATACTATTAGAAGGAAGGTCATCGGTTTCTTGAGTCATCATATACATTACTCTTGAAATTCCATGATTAAATATTTACCATCAACTATTATTGGTATCCTGTCAATAGATGAAAGAAATTAATGAGGAAATTTGTTAACTAAGAATATTCCTCTTGATATTTAAATCTTGTTTACTGTGCCCCCATCTCAGGTAATAGGAAATTTCATTGCTAAGACATTCAGTTATTTTGGTGTATTCTAGAATCTTCATTTTAATTTTATTGCTAAAATACACTTAATGTTATTTCTATAATATAAGAGAAAACGTACATGGTCAATTTAAAAGTTAAAAATGGCTTTATCTTACTTAGAGGATATTCTAAAGTGGAATGGACTTTTAATCATTCTTAATATTTGGGGTAAAATAATTACAAAACTAACTTCAGATCTAAATGTAATTCTATGCCGTATATATTTTTTCACAATTCAAATATCCATCTATTTATACAAACCATTTATACAATCCTGTCAAATTACAACTGGGACTATAAATTTTTCAGTACATATTCTATCTGTAGGATAATTTAAGCCCTGAGATTAGCATTTCAATTACAATGCAAATGGATATATATATATATATATATATATATATATATATATATATAATGTAATATTATTTAAATGCACTCCCCTATGTCTATTACATTGTCATGGTGCCACTCTGTTCAAGTTTCATTTATGAACTAACATTTACAGTTATCGTGAATGGGACCTGACTTGGCACATAGAAGCTGGCTTCTATTAATATTCCACTCTCACCATTAACCTCTGAATGATGTCATCATTTCTATTTCCATCATTTACATTTTTTTTTCATTACCTGTAAGCAATTCCAAATATTTCTTTTTCAGAATTAAGAAACTTCTTGGTTCTTTCATAGTTATACATGTCAAATTTTCCACACTTCAGGTTTTTATATTTTCTGACACTGGAAGGCAATGAACACACATTCTGGAAAAAAAAAACGTATTTTATGCCATATTTGAGTTTTTCAATCATCTATTTCAATTCACCTTTTCTTAGTCTGAGGAACATTATATTCCAACTAAATATCATGACTTCAGGTTATAGGCAGAAAAAATTTTAATAGCTACATTTTTTTCTGTAGGTGTTGCATTAAAATGATATATATGTTCTTTTACTTCCATGAGGCTCTTTCTTTCTATTTTTATAGAACTTGTGATTTTTAACACCTAACTTGGAAAACAAGATGGTCAGACATGCATAGTAGTAATGATGTCTTTAAACTATTATCCAATATGCCACAAATAATTAGGAGCCAAACCATTGTAAACTCAGACTTTCACTCCTAATGCATACCCTTTTCCTTTCTATAGAATAGAACATTGAAGCTTCTATATCTGAATTATTTTGAATAGTGAAATACGTTGTGCATTTTTTGTTACCTAAGAAATTATAAGAGCAAGTTGTGAGTGACACATTGTTCTGACAGTATTCTGATGTACACTGAGAATTTTCCACATAAGACTTCTGTGTGAGGGAGTTATTGGCAACCTACAAGATGCCTGCCACCAAAATTTTTGTATTTATTACAATTTTATCATACTGCTGCAAAGCATGTAAAATGTCTGCTATTTTCAACTTTCCTGAAGATTGTTTCAATGCCAATAACAAATTCCAGAGAATAGCTTATTGTTAAATGTTGTCTAATCCAGCATAAATCCTCCTTTTGATTTTACTCTTATGATCAAGTCATTAATATCTTTTTGTATCCTTCTATTGATCAAATGAAAATAACAGCGTTCTCACCTCGCTAATGTAGGCAATTTAATGAATTATTAATATTTATTGAGTATCTTAAACTACATCTTTAAAATGTGTACACTAATAGATAATGGAAAGTGAGAAAAATCCTTCAAGGATGACCTCACCTGAGTTACAATGTTGACCCCTGAACAAACTCAAATAATGGCTGGTGGCTTTTCCCACGAAACCATAGTTAATATATGTTCCCCTGGCCCACTGCTCCTAACAATCTCCTTTGCTTTTCAGGGAAACCCATCAATATGCAGCAGAGGCACTTCACCATTATCTTCCTCTACTCCTTGTAGATAGAGGAGAGGAATATATGTCAGAGCTTCTAGCACTATATCCATTTCCTTGCCTCTTAAATTGTCTCTTGCAGTTAAATAGACAGAAGTAAGCTAGCTAAGCACTCAGTTTATATGTACTTAATGAAAAATAAAATACAACTTAACTTTTGATTATCTAGGCTTTGTAGGGAGAAAGTCAGAGATATGATAGCTACTGTTAGAAATTACTGATAATCATACCTTATATTAAAAACATTTAGATTGAGGCCATTCTCTCTGTTGTTGTTGTTAGAGGATAAGGATGTGGGTATGCCTAAAGCAATCTTCCTATAAATAGACTTATATTATTCATTGATATGTTCCCAATTGAGCATACAAAGGCCAATGGAAAATGGTTCTTCAGAAACTGGGTAGCCACAATATAAATATTCTATAATAATAAACTATAAATGGCTACAAAGATAGCTATTGAAGTGTGTAGGGGGTCAAAAAAAACATCACAGAAATAAAGGCAAGTGAAATGAAAACAGAGGAACTTGGAGACATTTTCACATAACTGAGAGGAGGGAGACATTTAGGCAAATGAATGGGGAAGAGAATATATGGTATAACTCAATTATTCTAAGATTTGTATTTAAATTACAGTAAGAGATATGGAAGAAAGAGAATCAACTAGTGAATACTGGAAAAATGTAAGCCTGGGTGTGTGTGTGTGTGTGTGTGTGTGTGTGTGTGTGTGTGCAATGATGAAATACTAATGTACAAATCCCAAAGCAGCAGTTTGAGATTTCTATGGGCTCAGGAAGTGATGATATCAGGGAGAACTGACAGATAGGACTGAAATCCTGAAAAAGTTTGTTCATTAACAGGGGTAATTATTATTGAATAATTTAATCAAAGTATACAGAATCAAACACAAAAGAAAAATATCAGATGCTCTATAACCAGGAAACAGGTAAATGTAGTCATAGATATATAAGCAGTATACAACGCATTTAGCTTAGAATAATATTTAAGATGAGTTATTATTTTCAAAGTTTAAAAAAAATAATATTAACAAGGGATGGAAATGCTGTAATGTGGTGAACTCTCCTGTACAGTTCTGATGGGAGTGGTGTTTAGTATAACATCTTAAATAGTAGTTAGTATGTTTCAGATCCCTATCATTTAACCACTGTATTCAACCCCTAAGAAATATTCAGAGGTTAATTAAATGTATTGAAGCACATCCATAACAACACCAATTAGAGATGCAAATGGTTTGAAGCAACATCTATGAACCTAATTTGCTATGTTATCTTATAATTATCATTTTATGGATGTTAAGTACAAACAGACATTAAAGAAAGTATTAAGAGTGTCCAGTTATATTTAAAAAAATTACATAGCCGAAGTCTCAATGGAAACATAGAATATTAGATATTTCGTTTATTACAAAATCATTTGAAATAAAAATAATTTTGAAGTAATTAATAAAGAAGATGATTAGATTAAAAGTAATACAACTACACTTGTTATTGTAAATATCATGTAAAAATTGAACAGAACAAATATATAGAAAGTTATCACCTAGTGTTTATATAAATATAGTGTTTGAGTGTATAGCCTACTGAGGGCAAACAGAAAGTGTGTAAAGATAGACAATAATATAACCGGAGTAATATCACATATACATATAAGAATACATACTTGTAAACTTTGAGAATTCAAGAAGGCAATGGTCGTTCCCAACTGGGACAGAGTACTTCACAAAACTCTGCTGTTAAATGCCTCCAACTCCTATTTCTTTTTCTTTGCTCTTCTGAGATAGTCACCATGTCTTGGAGAAGACAGTAATAATTTGCTGTTCAGGGCTAAGGATTGAAGAGTTGCTTAATTTTTTTTATCACTTAGACTAGTAATGAGTAACCACGAATCATTACTGTAAAAATGAACTTCCAATAAGAAGTCCAAAAGCAGCAGAAACTTCATATGCAAACAAGAATATTTAGAAAGGAATTGACATGCGCATTATAACCATTGAGGGAAACAACAGCAGTAGATTACCCACTGTGGCCTTGGACCTCCATTGGATTTTGCCTAGGCTTACAATTTCAAACATGAATTCCCTGCAGTTGAGAGGGCCTCAAACAGAGTGGTGGCTGCAGCAATGACATTTGTCCCCAACTGCATGAGCAAGCATAGATTTCCTGAATGTTGATAATAGAGTACGTTGGGTGTGCAATCATGTAGGACCATTTGTGAACATTCCCACTCCCTGGGTCCTGAATAGCTCATTCTATCACTGTTAAAGGCAGTCGAAAAAAAAAAGTTTCTAGTGGGGTGATACTTTGATTTTTCCATGTCCTGGTGTAAAAGCTTGCAGTGTCTTTAATGATAGTCATGTACCATCTAGTTCAGGTGGGAAATATAAAACAGTAAATGAAACCTGTATTGTTTTAGGGGTGACAACTAATATGGATGTTGCCTTATCTTGGTGGTAGAATTTTTTGATTTTGAGGAGTGTTTTTCCCACCCATTAAAGTACCTTCCTCCAAACTACTTTTTCTTTAAAAAATATTTCTTTTTGTTCTCTCTTTGTGTTTATTTTTTCCTTACATTTTCTCCTTGTTCGTAGCTCTAGTCAGAAGATTCCCTGTGTCCCAGCCTGCCAGCAGTTGAGACAAATCTCTCCCACTTGCATCCCCCAAGTAAACACACAGAGGCTCATGTTAATTACAACTATATGGCCATGGCTCAAACTTTTGGCTAGCTAGCTCTTATATCTTAAATTAGCCCACAACTATTAATCTGTGTATTGCCACATGTTCTGTGGCTTTACCTGTGTCCCATTTCATGTTGCTCTTGCATGGATGGCTGGTGTCCCCTCCCCCACTCCACCTTCTTCTCTCTCTCTTGAATTTCCTGTCTGTCTCTATGCTGCTTTGCCATAAGCTAAACAACTTTATTTATCAACCAATCAGAGCAACACATATGCGCAACATACAGAAAGACATTCCCCCCCATCACATGCATTCTAAAACCTTCAATTTTCTTAATGGCTTCTACTTCTTAAATCTCTAGATGTTTCATAATTATATGAGTTATTTTAGTGAAGTGATTTCATTAACTAGAAGACTCAAAATAGATAAATGAAAATAAGTTACTTGTTCTTATCTTAAAACATACTGTGTGGTAATACAGTGATTCAAAACTTACTTAATTTTCTTTCTTTTGGTTTCTTTGGGTTTCTTTGTGTTAAAACTCTGGCTGTCCTAGAACTTGCTTTGTAGACCAGGATGGCCTCAAACTCACCTAGATCCACCTGCCTTTGCATCCTGAGTGCTGGGATTAAAGGCATGGGCCACCACTGCCTGGCTAACTTAATTAATATTTAATATTCGTTAAAATATTTATTTTACTAATTTATATTATAATATAATTACTACATTCCTCTTTCCATTTCCTTTCCTCAAACCCTCCCATATACCCTTCCTGGCATTCTTTCAAATTCATTTGCCTCTTGTTTTAATAATTGGTGTTACATGCATACATGCATATATGTATATATATATATATATATAATATATATGTATATATTCCTAAATAAATAAATTCAATCTTCTCATTCTGCATAATGGTACTTGTGTATCTGCTTTCCGGGGTGACCATTTGGTATTGGATAATGATGTGGTATTCTCTTCCCTGAAGCCTATGTCTCTCTCTTTCACCAATCCACAGTTGCCTATTGGTCTTTGTGTAGTGCTTGGGGCCTCGTGGGTTTTCCCATGTCCACTTTAGCATATGTGCTGTTTTTGTCCTTGATCAACTCATGTGTATGAAGTCAGGCTGGTGAGATTTTAAGATTGTAGCTTCTGACATTACTAGGAGGTACAAGGTCACAGCAAATTCCTTGATCCTCTAGCTAGTATAATCTCTCCTTCTGCTCTTCTACAGTGTTCTTTGAGGCATTGGTGTAAGATTCGTATTGTACATATGCATCTGTTGAGCTAGAAAACACCATGCACTTGAGATGCAGGGCCCAGAAGTTCTTGAACTGGAACTGACCTGAAAATCTCTTCCTTGAGGCATGGCTTCCATGGTACTGTAAGGTACCATGTAAGCTTGTAAAGGAGAAAAACAACCAACAGTCTTACCTATCAATGATCCCTATGAGCCACAACATCAATGAGTAGGATCTGACAACTCGAAGACTGTAGTAGTGGCATGCATAACTTGCTGGTAACCAATAGATCTCATTCAGACCTTTAATCATAGTTTTAAGATTTTTTTATTTTCATTTGTTATTTGTTAACAAGTGTCATGTGTGCTGTACCCAACCAGTAAGATCCTAATAATTTCAGGGTTGTGCCTGACCTCTGTACGCCAGGGGAACTGCTTTCCCATACTCAGTTCTTCATCGTCCTTTCCCATTTTCCTGGGGCTTTTCTCGGTCTCTAATACATTCAAAGGTTAAGATTACATCACCTGTGAAATTAGACGTTTTGCTGAATGTCCACCATTAATCATAGACTCTCCTCTCCTTCCCTACCCGCTGCAATAATGCTCGTTGATCCCAGCAGCCACCATGCCCCATAGCCTCACAAAGTAGCCTGTGAGAGGGTTTTTTTTTTCCAACCTTGCTTTAAAAATCTTTCCCAATTCCAGTAATTAAAAGGCAGAGTGGTCCCTGATTACCGCAGTTTTGTATAATTGATTTCCCTTATGTGATCGCCTAGTCACAAGAAATAATAAATCAGCATCTCAATCTCACCAAACTTCAAATGTTCCTTTGAATTTAAGGGTTAGGGTAGAGAGAAACATTTTCACATTTTTTTTTTTTTACTTTTTAATACTTCTCTTAATATAGCAAGTTCTTTCTGGGCAAACATTTCAGCCTCAGTTCTATGTCTACATCCCGGAGAGGGGGCCATGTGATCAGTGGCACATCCTCTTTATGAACCTATCCTAAATGCCCTACTTTTAGGGATTGCAATATATTCTCTGCTCCATCACCTATCCATTTTGAACTCTGCTAAAAGGTGGGCCATATTTTTCCAGAAGATGAGGCACTTCATATCACATAGAGGAACCTGATGGACACTGTGCAACTTCAGTCTCACATACCCATGGATACCCCATCTTTAGATCGAATACATTCGGTTGTGTACCTTTTCACCCATCACAGGAATAATGTAACTGGTACTGATCTTGATGTCATGTCGTTCAATATCATATCAGGAAGGATGGTCTCATCAGTATTTTCTCTGTAGTTGCCCTGCCCTCACACTAAATCTCATCACTCACTAACTAGACAATGGGGATGGTCCTCCCAAACTTATTTTGGTTCTGTAATATCCCTGTTCAGGCATCTAGAGTACATTTAACTTTCAATACAGCCATAAGAACACATTTCTCTACTCCAGATAAGGCTTCAGTGACAGACCACAGAAACCATTCCACCTAAACCTAAATTGATGAACCAATAAATTTAATTGTAGCTACTTACAGCGACATATGCTAGAGGCTACCTATGGCAAGCACTATCAACTTACAGCAGCTACATCATTAAAGAAACCTTTCCCACAGCACCCACCTGTTAACTACGTTTACATCCTTGGGGGTGGGCAAGGCTCTAAACTCATTTTCATAATGGACTTCAACCTGTTCACTCTTGTGCCGGTCTATTGCAAGTCATCAAAGCTTCTAAGAGTTCTAGTAGGCAACAGACATGGTCTGCCTAGAGGACTGAATTCTTCAAGGCTAGTATTTCTCCCCCTGGTTATCTGCCTCTTGCTTGTGGTAAATACAAAACTCTTTTCATACAATATATTCCAATTACAGTTTCCCTTCCCCTAACTCCTCTGAGATGCCTCCTCCCACCTCCCCTTCTGTCTAAATCAACACCCTTTCTATTTCTTCTTTGAAAACAAACAGCAATCTAAAGAGTAATAATAAAATAAAATAAGAAGATACAATAAAAACAAACAAAACAGTATGTAAAAGGAGAAGGAAAAAGATATTAGTCAAAGAAGAAGCACTGTATACACATGTAGACACAAAGGCACACACATCCATACAAATAGGAATCCCTTAAAAACACGAAATCAAAAGCCACACTGTATAAGCAAAGGGCCTGCAAGGTTAAAAAGAAAATGCCATTACAATACATTAAGAGACGACGAATTCCCAAGATGTCATCGAGCTTGTTTTTTGTTGACCATCTTCTGCTGGGAATTGGGCCTGGCCTTAAGAGTGCTTGGTATGTCCAGTGAGACTCCTGTGGAGAAACTAATTTTTCATTTGTGAGTAGCTGTCAATTGGAGGGAGCTTCTGACATAGGGATATTGGCTTCTGGCCACTTCTCAGAGCTAGGACCCTATCTGGTACTGACCCATGCAGGCCCTGTAATGCTGCTTCAGTTTCTTTGAGTTCATATATATGTGCTAGCCCCACTGTTTTAAGGCCTTGTTTACTTAGTGCCCTGCATCCCCTCTGGCTCTTACAGTCTTTTTGTCTACACTTGTTCAGGGTTCTATGAGCCTCGAGGGGAGGTAGGTGATGGACATGTCCCATTTAGAACAGGATGTTCTAAGGTCTCTCAGTCTCTGCACATCAGCTGTAGGTCACTGCATTTGTTCTCATATACTAAAAGGGAAAGCTTCTCTGATGATGACAGAGAATGGTGGAGTGTCATTAGAAGTCATTTTATGGCCACATCCCTCTAGCAGAACAGTAGTATTTGGTTTTCCCCTAGGTCCCTGACACACTGGTCTTAGGTTCTTGGCTACCTGGGCAATACCTGAGACGTGTTTCGTTTCATAGGGAGGGCTTTAAATCCAATCAGATAGTGGTTCCCTACTTTCCACGAGTGTTTTGTTACTACTGCACCAGCCTGTCTTATAGTCAGGTCATCATTGTGGATCAGAGGCTTTGAGGCAGGTAGTATGCAGAGTACCTCACAATACTGTGAACACTAGTCTTCCATGGTAAAGGCTCTAGGAAGGCACCATCTTAACATTTCCATGTTCAATGAGATGTGTAGGAATTGTCATCAGCAATAGTGCCTTGCTGTCAGTTTCTGGAGAGCCACCAAAAGATTAGGAGATTTGGCTATAGCCTGGGTGGTTTGGGGTCTTCTGTGGGGCCTCCTTGGCCAACAACCCAGTTATGTGTGACCCTTTTCCACCATGGCAAGCTTCATTTGGTGATAAGAGATTGGGATTCAATCTCCCCAGTATTTGGAAATTCCATTTAGATCTTCTTCATACATGCATATATTTCAAAAAGGTTAAACTGTCCTAGGTTTCTATGGGGCCCCTCAAATGACCCTTCATTTTAGCTTCCCTCCCCCATGTTCTCAGCCTAACCACTCTCTTTCCTTCATTCCCCCTTTGATCGTCTTATAAGGATTATAGCCAGATTATGGAAGACCTAGTATCTAACACCCACATAAAACCAAATACAAATGATATTTATCTTACTTGGTCTGGGTTATCTCACTCAGGATGATTTTTTCCTAGCTACATCCATTTACCTACAAGTTTATTTATTCCATTTTAATGGATGAATAATATTCCATTGTATTAAGGTACATTTTCTTTTCTTCTTCCTTCCTTCCTTCTTTCATTCATTCCTTTCTCCCTTCCCCCTTTAATTTTTTTTTTTGAGACAGGGTTTCCCTGTGTAACCCTGGATATAATGAAATTCACTCTGTTTACCAGGATGGCCTTTACATCCTGGGTGCTGGCTTTAAGCACATGTGCCACCACACCTAGCCATTTTCTTTGACTATTGATTCACTGATAGAAAACTGAGAAATTCCTGGCTATTATGGATAGAGCAGCAAGAAACATGGTTGAACAAGTGTTTCTGAAGCAAGATGAAGCAATCTGTTGGATTTGTACCCAAGACTGAAATGGCTGGACCTTGAGGTAAATCTATTCATAGCTTCTTGAGGAATTATCACACTGATTTCCAAGTGCAAATTCATGCTCAAAACAGCAGTGGATGGTTCCCTTATTTTGCATCATCAACAGCAAGAGAAGTCATTCATTTAATTGATATTGGCCATTCTGACTTATATAAAACTATAAAACAATAATCTTGAAGTAGTTTTGAATTGCACTTACTAGATGGCTAAGTGTTGAACATTTCTTTAACTATTTCTTAACCACTTGTGGTTCCTCTTTTGAGGTTTCTTTGTTTAAATCTGTGCCTCATGTTTCTTAGGTTGTATTGCTTGTTTTTCTGACAGTTTTTTGAGTTCTTTGTACACTTTAAATATTAGCACTCTATCACATGTATAGTTGGCAAAAAATCTTTGCCCATTCTGTAGCCTGCCCCTATGTCTGAATGACAGTGTCATTACCTGTACAGAAGGTTTTTTTAATTTCATGATATCCCACTTATTAATTGTTGATCTTAGTGCCTGTGCTAACATTGTTCTATTCAGAAAGACTTTGCCTGCTTCAATGAGTTCAAGGCTATTCCCCATTTTCTTTTCTAACACATTCAGTGTATCTGGTCTTCTGCTGAGGTCTTTGATCCATTTGAAGTTGAGTTTTGTGCAGGGTAATAAGTGTGGATCTATTTGCATTCTTCTTCATGCAGCCTTCAAGCTTGATCAGTACCATTTATTGAAGATGCTGTCTTTTTCCATGATATGATCCTGGATTATTTCATCAGCAATTTTATCAATTGAAAATAGAGTTATATCCCTAGCAAGGCAATGGAACTTTTTTCAACAGTGTCTTTCATCAAGATTGAAAATGGTTCTATGTTCTCCTATTTCTCTTGATAGTTTTTTCTTAGGTTTCCCCACAAGTTTCAACATAGACATTTCCATCTTTCTTCCTGGAATCTTAGCATAGATCTTTACCAAATTTCAGCTTTGCTGGCTGCTTGCATTATTGTATATTCACTTTTTATTCATGTTCCATTATCTTTCATTGTATTTATGACTTTGCTCCATTTGCCCTTAATCAAGCTAAATTATGCTGTTTCTGGTGTATTCTCTCTATCAAAAACTGGTTTGGGGTTTGTTTATTTGTTTGGTTCTCCAGTTTAGTGCCGGCAATTAAAACCATTAACCTGAGATTTTATACATCACCTACCATTTTACCTTTTTGTTTTGAACATGTTAACAAATACTTTTGAATTTCCAAGATATTTCAAATACATTATTTTGTGATCTGAGTAGTTCTAGTCCCCAAAATGTTTTCTCCTCCATTATAATAAACTGAATCACACATTCTAACAGTAATACAAATTAGCAACCAACATAATATTTTGATTATATTTATATCCAATCAAATCCAAGTATATAATTTCTACCTCCATATCATTTCACAGCCAGCTACTTTGCTGTGTCTTTTCTGTCATCTCAGGCTATGCCCATGTCGTCATTTTATGTGTACTCTACACCATGCTCTCCTAGCTAATCTTCATATGTCAATAATTATTTTTCTTCCCTGACTTAATTTGAGTTTTATTTCTTTTGGTGAAAAAAATTGTTCTCATTTATTGTATTTTTGGTTTGTTTACTTTTAGAAAGAAACCATCAAGTCACAAGTTGCATACGTAGGGGTATGAAGAGTATCTCGGAGGGGATGGGTTAGGGGAAAATGATCAAAATATAGTTTATTAAAATTTTTATATAAAAAGGATAAAAGAGAAGTCAATCTATTACACTTCGAGTGGCTATCATCCACAATAAACAACCTTTTAAACACTTAAAATTTTAGAATTATCTTTATAAACAAGTAAGTCAGATCATACTTCCCCTCTGCCCAAGTCACTCTGTGAGCTCTGTGCTGAGCCTAACTTGACACACTGCCAATTTTCCTGTCCCCTAGCTAGGCTAGCCTTGTTTTGTACCCATCTTCTCTTCTCCACATGATTCAGCTACATGGACCTATGAGTACTTCCTAGGATATACAAATAAGGGCCATTTCTATCTGGGCTTTTAAATTTTCTATTGTATGTCTATAATGTATTTCACTGACTGGGTATGACGTACGTCCTTTCAATGTTTTTGACATATTCCATGAATTATATGTTATATAGAATATATATATTATATATAGAAATATTAAATGCAGACTATTCACATTTTTTGGTTTTACATATTTATTTTTGTTATTATTATTTTATATTTATTTAGGCAAATATATTAATGTGCATAAGAATATGGTATATGTGTGTAGATACTTGTAGAGGCAAGAAGTGTGTGCCACATATCCAGGAGCTGGAGCTGCAGGTGGTTGTGAGCTATTTGGCATGAGTGCTGGCCTGGGACTCAAGTACCCTGGAAAAGCCAGAACTGCTCTTAAATCTTTTTATTTGCTACTTAATGAAGAGATAATTACCTTATTTACCACCCTCCATCCAATTCCCACAAACTCTCCCATTCTTCCCCTCACTCCCTCTCAAATTCATGGTCCCTTATTCTCTAATTATTGTTGTTAATTAATATTGTGTTCATATACATGCAGATAAATATATATTTTATATAATATATACAATATATAATATATGTCATACATAATAAAATATCATGTTTATTATATTATATTATATTATATTATATATACATATACATATACATACACACACACATATAAACAACCTGCTTCTTTTGTGTGGTGTTGTTTATGTATAGATGGTTTTAAGGTTGACTACTTGGGATTGGATAACCTTTTAGTGTCTCATCCTCAGGAAAGACTAATTTTCCCTCTCTCTGTAGCCTTTAATTACCTGTAGCTTTTCATCTATACTTGTGGCCCCATGAAACTTCCTCTACACATGTTGACATGTTGAAGGCTTTCATTGTTCAGTCCTTGCTTAAGCACTCATATTATTGAGATTTCATTGGTGTATTTTCCCTGCCTAGAAACCACAGTATTATGGATTTCCTAGTTCTCTGTCTCTGGTTCTTACAACAATTCTGGTTCATATTTCTCTTTTTTTTTATTTTCATTTATTTATTTATTTTTCTATTATCAGTTTGAAACATTATAAATTCGTATCCTAATAGTGAAATGTTTCATTGAGGCTTGCCCAGTAATTGAATAAAAACAAAACTTATTATAAGCCACAGTCATCCTAGGGTCCCCCTGCTATATAACCTTCCTGGTTCTGTGGGTTATAGTCTGATTGTTCTTTGTTTTATATTTCTCAATATTTCCTGCATCTGTGGTATATGGGTCATGCTGTAAATGTATCAAGTGTGGATGGACAATCTATGGTCAGATATTATCTTCATTTTCTGGATTTCTCAGATGGTCTCCATCTGCTCCTAAAGTTCTTTGATGAGCATTGGGAATTACATTTATATGTAGTTACATATTCACCTATTTAGAAGGCACTTAGCGATTACCATTCTTTAGAAAAGTAGTGTTAGTGCATTCTCCTCTATGATTCATGACTTCACTAGCGATGGATTATTGGCAAGATTTATTGTATCAGCTATGATATCCCTTTAATACAAATTACATCTGATGGTTACTACCAAGATATGTGTCATTATTGAACCTTTAGGGATATTTTGCTATGATGGTCATTGTTGTGGTTCATAGTCTTCACCAACCAGGGAGAATTAGTAAATTCTTTACTCCCATAGCAGCTTGCACAGCACCTTCCAGTACCATGAAAGCTAGTCCTCAGGGAAGAAGCTCTAGGGTCAAATCTAGCTAGAATTCTCTGAGTCCTGTGTCCAAAAGTACGATGTCTTCAGCAATAGGGATTTACCTTCAACTTCTGGAAAACAACAGTAGGCTATTGTGTTTTGGAATTCTCTCAGACTTTCCTGACCCCAACTCAAAAGGGAGTTTCTCATGTCTGGTACTGTTTTGTTGTTGTTATATAATCTATGGCTCCCCAAGAAGGCCGTATCACCGCCAAGCGATATAACTTCATTTAAAATATGTATGTATGTACACCTACTTGTAAGTGTTATATGTATTTTTTGATAAAAGTAAAATGATTCCCTATGGCTATTTCAAACATCCTTAGTATTCTTGATTCACCTTTCCTCCCTGGTCTTCTACATTGTCACCTACCTCCTCAATAGGTAAAGGCTCACCTTCATGATTTCCATACTCCCATCATCTATATCCTTCCCTTCCTCTCTCTAGAGTTCTGCCTCATTTCCATGGTCCCCTTTGATTTTTCTAGTTTCAATGGTTACTCCATGTCATAGACTTATATGTGAAGATTTGAGTCTAGAATCCACAAATGAGAAAAAAAAGAGGATATTTGTCTTTTTGTTTCTGCCTTTGCTCACTCAGTATATTATTTTTCTAGTCCATATATTTGCCTGAAAAGTCATCTTTAGTTTTTTTTAAAAATGAATACTAAACCATAGTGAATATGTACAACATTCTCCTTATCAATACATAAAGTGAAGGGCATCTATCTTGTTTCCATTTTCTAGCAATTATGAGTAGAGTGGCAAGGAATATGACTGAGCAATTGTCTGTGGAATTGGATTTCGTGTCCTTTAGTCATATGCCAAGGAATGGGATATCTGACTCATATGGTAGATGTTTTTAGTCTGTTGAGAATTCAAAATATGGATTTCTTTAGTAATTATACCAGTGTGCAATCCCATCAATGGTGAATAATGATTCCCCATTCTCTAACTGATTATGTGATATGTCTAGACCCACAACTTTCTTTTGTTTTGACTCCTATCATGTAATATATAAAACATTTGCTTGTTTTACTTTTCCACTTTTCAGACCTCTTGCATGTTTTTTTCTTTTCTCTTCTTGTTGGGGGCTTATTATATGAGAACTATATCTATATAACTCCCATCCATCCACTGGCCCATGGTCCCTCACCACATCCCAAATTCATGACCTCTTCTTTTTGAATTATCATTGTTACATCCTTGTTGTTGGTTTTTGTACATTATAGCAAGGTTAGCGTCCTGTGCAAAGTTGTATGTGGAATTTTTGCAACCATTATAAGACTAATCAGATGGGAAGTTCGCTCTTTTGCTAATAATTACAAAATAAAATAGTTCCAGTAAAATAGATGAATAGGGTATAATAAGACATTGAACTTGTAGAAAATATGTTTCATGATGAAATTATCATATATAATCCCAAGTACAGGGTTGATTTTAGTGGGATTCCAAACATGAAGAAGGCTTGGTTACTAGCTCCATGATTTAACACCCAATAGTTCTCATGGAGAAGACACTTGTAGTATGTCTTTCGGGTAAGCAGCTGCAGCTGTTGTTTGCAGGGCAAGTGATGTTCATATTTCTGTCTCTTTGCCTTAGTTGCTGTAGTTTGTCTTTGTTGTCACTGAATGATGGCCTCTTACATTACTGCTTGCTCCACGATGCTGTCATTACCCTGCAGTAAATACCATATGCTGTCTTCTTCAAAGCATGTTTCACAGGATGCTTCTCCTCCACACTTTAGATGAAGTTGTTTTGCTCCCGACACTACCTTCCTTGAGTCATAATTTTTACATGCATATAATAGTATAAATAACAGAGATGATGATGAAGGTGGTGATGAATTTAGTGGTGATGTTGATGCTGGTGATAATGAGAAATAAATAATACCGTAGTCTCTTCACTTATACTAAATCTTCAACAAGATGTCATTTAATGACTATAATTAATATTTATTTAATTAACCAAAGTAAGGTATAAGGATGCGACTTTATTCCATTATGAGCACATTTTTTTAAGAGATGGGTCAGAAGCCATCTTGCTCTGCAAGTCTGTTTTTTCTTAATTTACTGACATCATCTCTAAGGTACTTACCAACATTCGTGCCTTCCCTAGCTTTCCAATGGGTCATACAAAAAGAAAGCTGGTTCCATTTGAGAAAAACTGGTTAACTAAATGCTATACACTAAGACAGAAATTCTAATACTGTACTAAATGCTTTTTCTATGCAAACAATATCCAGTAATTTTTTAATCTTTTAATCTGTGCATGTAAATGTATTAGCACTACAGAAACAATATTTTGGGTCTTTTTCTGTAGTGTTACACAAATAGTGTTAATATTATTTTTTTAACCAAGTGAAATTGTTTATTATTTAATATAATTCAAAAGTCTAAGCCTTTCTACATATAAAAACATCACTGAGCTCAAAGTGGGAAGGTAACAAAAATCCCTGTACAAGAGTCTCATTTAGTTTGATTTTTAAGAAAAATTAACTAGTTTGCTTTTATTTTGTCTCACATTGTCATAAACTTATTCATGTAATATTAATAATATACTAATCAGCAGTGAATTTTCCACCTGGATAAATATCTTTTTTTTATTTATCTTTTTTTCCTCTTGTCATTTTCCTCTTTTTCATTTAATTAATCATAAAAATCATTATTTTATACTGATACTAGTAACATGATTTCCACTACATTTTGAAATTTTGAAAAACTGTACGTTCAAAAAGCCGATGTTGATTTCATAAAGCAGAAAACAGTATTTAAGTTAGAGGCAGTAGTTTTATAGTCTGGGTTTTTGGCAAGTCTCAATGGTCATTGTGTCCTTAGACATCTGTTACTGACAGTGCAATTTTCTATTTTATTCTTCAAGACAAGTCGTGATGCAACAATTACAAAGTTGAGTTCATTTACTGGTGTCTTCATTAGGATTTTTATTGCTGTGATGAAACACCATAACCAAAGTGGGGAGGAAAGGGTCAATTTGGCTTATGTTTCCACATCCGTAGTCTATCACTGAAGGAAGTCAGGACAGGATGTCAAACAGGACTAGAATCTGTAGACAGGAACTGATGCAGAGGCCATAGGGGGTGCTGATTTCATGACTGGTTCAGCCTGCTT
The DNA here is from genome assembly GCF_004664715.2 of Peromyscus leucopus. Lineage (NCBI taxonomy): Eukaryota > Metazoa > Chordata > Mammalia > Rodentia > Cricetidae > Peromyscus > Peromyscus leucopus. The sequence continues at coordinate 34,988,673 of NC_051077.1, read as the reverse complement.
TATTGAGAATCCTAGGACTAACAGCCTAAGGATGGTATCACCCACAATGTGCTGGGCTCTCCCTGATCAGTCACTAAGAAAATACCCTAGAGCCAGATTATATGGAGTCATTTTCTCAGTTAAGGTTCTCTCCTTTCAGATAACTTAGCATATGTCAAGTTGATTTAAAACTAGCCAGGACACACAGCATGTGATATAACTAAATTTGTGGAAGTAATGTAAACAGTACTACAGACCACTTAGTTATAAATTGTTTTGTGAGGCAATTGTACATTAAAAGCTGTGCCTTTATAAAGTAAGGTAACAATTACTTCAGAATGCTGAATTTCATGTTCAGAACTACTCCCCATTTGTACATATGAAAAATTCCATTAATAGGTTAATGACTAATTAACTCTGATGACTTCAATATTTGTCACATGTTCTCAAATTGTTAATTTGAGTGATTTAAATTTTTCATGTTAATTTGAATTATGTAATAAGCCTGTGCATTTTTCTTTTTGTTAAAACCCTATTCTAAAAATGTTAAGAGAATAAGGAAAACCATATCACATATATGATGTAATCATAGGTATTTGTGACTTGAGGAGTTGCCCTGAAATTATTCAATTTTATAATCATATAGCTAAGATGAGGATGGTGACATGGTCAAGGTCATGTAAGTTTCTTTGTAAAAGAATAATATAGAGCCCAGAGTTTTGTATTTATGAACCTTTTACAAATTCTAAATGAACTTTTCTCATATTTTAAAATAAAATACAAAACATCTATGAAAATAATTGGCAATGGACATATTTGCAATCAAAATAAACTTTAAGAATATTGAAACACATTTATTAAAATATTTGTATTTAAATTATTAAAATTTGTGTATATTTACTAGTTTCACCATTCCCCCTTCGCCCTCCTCCTCCTCCTCCATTCCTTCATCAATTCCTTCTCAAATCCATGGCTTCCTTTCTTCTATTACTTTTACATATATATGAATAACTATGGAAATATGAGTTGCTGAGCCCATCAGAAGACAAAGATTGGTACGTGTATACTTCCAAAGAATGACTTGAAGAAAACATAATGTTCTGGCATATATAGAATGATATAATATTTTTCTTTAATTTACTTGAAAATATTCACCCACGACCCCCAATTTCCACCCTCCCCTGAGGAACTCACATCACATACCACTCATTATGTCATGTCTTTCTTTTTAAATTTGTTCATTCATTAATTTACCTATATTTTAATGCACTGACTTCAATATGCACTCGTGAGCATGGAGTCATCCATTGTGCTATGCACAGACTGGCAGTATGACATTTGTAGAACAAACTGCATCTCACACTTGTCCATTACCAATAACTTCTCAGCTATTAGTGGAACCTCAGGAGACTTTCCTTTCTCCATGCTGGACTGTTTTTGAATGCCTTGATTGTACATGGGTCTTGTGCAGGGAAGCCTCTTTTGTGTTTATGTATGTAACAACCATGTCATGTGACAAGGAGAGCATTTCACAACCCTCCTCCACATTTCAAATACTTTTACTATTTTAAACCTCTTCTATAGAGTCCTCTGAGCCTTGGTGGGAGTTTTGATATAAATATCCTATATGCAACTCTGTTCTCACAGTTGTTTAGTCTTAAAACATAGAACAGTAATTTACTTTTTCATGAAGCATTAACCACTGTAGTAGAAACTGACCAAAGTTGGAGCAGCACCAGTCTACTGATATAAATATAAATAGTATAAATATCACAAAGGCGACTTTGTTATGTGACCAATTAGGAAAACAAGCATCAACAGATTTTCCTCTAGGGCCTCTGACATCACTCACCACATATTTTGGCCACGTTTAGAATACTAGGTGTTCATTACCTCCTGTAGAGTAGGTCTTAATTCCAATCAAGAGAACAGGCAGGCAACCTCAGTCATACCACCATTGAACCAACATATGTATCCTACCTTAAAGGTCAGGATTGTAGCAGGTAGGGTCCAAGTTCCAGTGCTGAGTAAAACCAATGAAGCATTTTCTGCCCTAAGAAGTCATCGTAGCACCGGCTAGCACCATGAAAGATAGCTTGAAGAGAGCATATCATGGCCAATTCAAAATAGACTTGTCTGTGTCCTTCAAACAAACTTTGTAATATCTTATATATAAAAAATTACTTAATGATTAGCAACTTAATATAGTTGTGGTAGAAAGATATTCCTTTTACAAAATAAAAATCATAGCTTATATAATATGGTTACCACCAAATGATCTGGAGATTTCAAATATGTTCATGTACACATGTTTTTTTTTTCCTTTAAAGTAAAACTACATTTTATACTTAGAAAGTCAAGAGTATAGTATTTATAATATATAATAGAGAATATTTATATGATTGTTTTGCATTTGCATTCAATACATCACTATTGAACATTTTAAAACTCTTGCAAAATATTGGTTCTTGAAATTATTATTTTAGTCACTACTGGAATGGCTTCCCATGATGCCCTGTACTGAGGATTGACTGAATGGCAGCACGTGGGACTGAGGATCCTGCTGTCTAGAACAAATTGAAATTCTGGCTTGGAATAGCACTTACTTGAAGGAGTTTTCCTACGACCACCATTGTTAAAATTAGTGAGAAACATAAGAAGATTGCCTTTTACAGATTCAAATAGTTCGAAAGAGGAAATTGCATTTAAGTATTTAAAAGCATGTACAGATCTTATGATTGTGGTTTTATACTACCTGCCTCAAACTTAAGCAGGGTATAATACACTCATATCGCATACAGACAGCTTGGAATAACTGATGATTCTACAGCAGGTTCCCAACCATTTATATCAATCCACAAGAAAAAATGGAAAAAATGAAGCAGAAGAGGAGGAAAAGAGACAGACAAGGAAAAGATAGTCAGACACTTGATGATTCTCAGAACAGAAAGTGTTAGTTTTTAAAGAAACTCTTCTAGGAGTAAAGTTTTATCATGACACCATGAGATGAACTATGCAATATTTAGAATGCCCAATAGTGTGAGCCATCTGAAAAGAAATGAATAAAGTCGATCAACCCAGCCAACCAGTAGGATGTTTTGTCTACACAGTGAATCCAAACATCTGTTCATTTGAGCATATGAATGTTACTAAAATATCTAGAGTATCAATTGAATGTTTTGCAGTTTTGACAAGAATATGGTTTCCCATTTGATATTCATTCTGTCAGATTTATCCAGGCTTACTTTAATTGATATAATAATCTGTCATCATTTCAAGCCTTTGACAGTTTCAGATTGTACATTTATCAGACTCATAATTTATTTGCATAAACTATTGATTTAAGTAGAATCTATAGACTCCCTTCAGGTGGGTGTTAGTGTATAAACCAGGAAAAATTTTGAGTAATCACAAGTAATTCAAATAGATAGTAAATAAGTAACATGTAGTTCATTTGATTAGAGCAGCTATGAAATTCCCAGCTCCTTTCTTCAAATAACTGCCTAGAAGACTGCATATTTTGTCACCATTTATTCCAGTACTTGAAGGGATATTTTCATAGTTGTTCACAGAATATCATACAAACATTTGTAGTCAAAAGACTCATTGCGCATTATTTTTCCTACAACCATCTGCTGGGTGTTATTATATGTAAAAGTTAAGTCTTACTGCAGAGACCTATCTGAATGCGTTACTAAGTAAATAATCTAAAAGTAAATAACCCCAGAGAGAGATTCCAGAACAATATGCAAAGAGCAATGATGCTTTGGGGATAAGAGTTCAATAGAAGTTATACAATATTGGAAATGGCATGTTCCAGCTAATATTGTCTCGTATTTTGTGCTCTCTGGATGGATATGAGTGATGGTAGCCCATACTACAGCCATAGGAACTTACTGGATAGCTATGAGGATCATTAATCAGGAACATCCAATGCATGGATCTCAGGAATGGAGATTTTTCATTTGCCCTTTGAAAACCCACTAGCATTTGCCATCTGGAAAAGTTGATCTCTTCTTACCGATATCTCATCATTTTCAATATGGCAGATGTGCCCAATGTTTATAGTTCAATTATCCAGATATTAGTAGTTCTGGTTTTCCTGAAATACAACAATTTTTTTCTGAAATGGGGGAATTTCAGTATAAAATGAGGAAATCATATCAATAAACAAATAAGTTTTTCTAAGTGTACAGGTTTGCAACATGAAGGTTAATTTCCTTTTATCAAAAATATTTTTTCATATAATGCATTCTAATCAAGGTTTCCTATCCCCAACTCCTCCCAAAGCCCTCTCACATCCCCACCCATTCTAATCTACTCCCTTTCTTTCTCTTTAGAAACCAAACCAGCAAACAAACCAATATCAAACAAATTAGAATTTTAAAAAAGGAATATCATAAGAAACATGTAAAGCAAAGGATAACCAGACTACAACACACAGCTCCAGAGATGCTAGCTAACAAGGAGGACCCTAAGAGAGAAACATGGATCACTCTGGGAAGGGAAAATTAGATGAGATCTCCTGAGTAAACTGAGGGCTCAGGGGAGGCGGGATAGAGGGTAGGAGTTAGGGAATGAGAATATAAGGGCACTGGATAGTTAAGTTGGAACAGGGACAGAGTGGAAGAGCAATGAAAGAGATACCTTGAAAGAGAGAGACATCATGGGAATAGGGAGAAATGTGGTGCCAGGGAAATTCCCAAGAATCCACAAGATGACACCAGCTTAGACTACTAGAAATAGCGGAGAAAGTGCCTGAACTTGCCTACCCTGGTAATCAGATTAGTGAATACCCTAACTGTCATCATAGAGCCTTCACCCAGTAACTGATGGAAGCAGATGCAGACATCCACAGCCAGGCACCAGGTCGAGCTCTAGGAGACCAGTCGAAGACAGGGAAGATGGGTTCTATGAGCAAGGGGCATCAAGATCATGATGAGGAAACCTACAGAGACAACTGAACCAAGCTAGTAGGAACTCACAAAATTTTAGACCAGCAGCTGTGGAGCCTACAAGGGACTGGCCTAGGCCCTCTGCATAAGCGAGACAGTTGTGTAGCTTGGTCTGTTTCAGGGGCCCCTGGCAGTGGGAGCAGGATTTATCCTTGGTGCATGAGCTGACGTTTTGGAGCCTATTTTCTATGGTGGGACACCTTGCACAGTTTTGATGCCAAAGGGAGGGGCTTGGACCTGCCTCAACTGAATGTACCAGGCTTTGTTGACTCCCTATGCGAAGGTTTACCTTTTCAGTGGAGGGGATAAGGGTTGGGTTGAGGGGGGTAAGGTCGGTTTGGGGGGGAACCTGGAGGAAGGGAGAGAGAGGGACCTGTGGTTGGTATGTAAAATGAATTAAAAAATTCTTAAAAAGAAAAAAAAAAAGAAACAAACGTGCACACACACACACAAATATATGACATAAAAGCACAAAAATCAGAAAATCAGAAAATACAAGCAAAAGAACAGTAAAACAAAAAATGCCCCAACAAATGAATACGAGACAAAAAGTCTACAAAATAAAAATACCATTGAGTTCATTTTCCGTTGGCATCTAGTGCTGGGCACGGGGCCTGCACTTAAGTGTGGTTAATAAATCCAGCGAAACTCCATTGGCAAAAACTAATTATTCCTTTGCAAACAGAAGTCCATTGCAGATAGATTCTTGATTAGAGACTTCATCCAGGGTCCATTCCCCCTCTCATGGCGAGTTCCTCTCTGTTGAACCTCTGCAGGCCCTGTGCATGCATGCTGACAGTCTCTGCGAGTTCAACATGTCAATCATGTCCTTTGTGTCTGGAATACGGTTTCCTTGGTATCATCCATCTCCGCTGACCCTTCAATTCTTCCCCCTTCTCTTCGGCCTTGCTCCCTGATCCCTGAGGGGAGAGGTTTGATGAAGACATCTCAGTTGGAATTGAATGTTCCAAAAAGTATTGTCTCTCTTCACATTGTCCAATTGTGGATCTCTGTGTTAGTTCCCATCTCCTGCTGGAGGAAGCTTCTTTCATGATGGCTGAGAGAGAGACAGTGATCTGAGTCTCAGCTCCATGTCACCACTGATGCTCCCAAGTAGAAGCTAGGCTTATTTTATTAATTGTGAGGGTTTTTTTTGTTGTATTTTTATTATGTGTTTTTCCTAAATTCACTTTCTAATGAGTAAAATAGCATAAGAGGTAGTTCCATTAGAAGGGAATGGGGTGGGGTGGGGAGGAGGGATGGGGGTGGGAGGAGGGAGGACACTCCTAAGCTGGGCAACGGTAGCACATGCCTTTAATCCCAGCACTTGGGAGGCAGAGGCAGGTGGATCTCTGTGAGTTCGAGGCCAGCCTGGTCTACAGAGCAAGATCCAGGACAGGCACTAAAACTACACAGAGAAACCCTGTCTCAAAAAAAAAAACAAGAAAAAAGAAAAGAAAAGCACTCCTAAACAACATGGGAAGAGAAAGAGGGGAAAAATGTGTGAAGAAGGCTTCAAGGGGTGGGGGGGAAGTAACAGGGGTTAGGGGGAAATGAGCAAGGAGAAGGAAAAAATCCAGTTTGTTCAAAAATGTCATAATGGCATCTAACAAACTCTATGCTGATTAAAATAAATTGAGTATGAAGAAGACAGCATTAATGAAATGGAAAACAAAAATTACATATTGTCGAAAGTTATGGCATTAGTTATCTCACCAAGACTAACCTACGAGGAAATAATAAAAAGACACCCACCAAAAAAGAACAACCAAGCCCTTTGTTACTCAGAATAATGATGTGATGCCATTACTTAGGTCAAAATCAGTTATACCTTCTAACTAAGGAAAACAGATTACCCACAAGATTTCCTGAGACTACGAAAGATTCATTTCAATCCATACAAGCAGCCTTCCTAGTCGTCACCCTAAGATGCCTTAGATAAAGCAAAACAACTTCTCATACACCTTAAGGGGAGCTACAGTTTGTACTGGGACATAAACCCTATGAAAACCTTGAATATATGACCATATGTGTGGAATCAGTGCACATGTGTGAGACATGTCATTCTTTTGTACTGAATAAACTAGTAGCTTCTCCACACATAGTAGAAAACATTGCCAATACAAGAAGAAATATGGAGACAGGAGTCGGTGACATACGCCTTTAACTGAGAAGTATAATTAACTTGTGTTTATCTTTTAATGACTTTATTATTAAAACCATCAACAATCCTTTCAGTGTTTTTTTTTTTTCTTTTCTTTTCAAACCAATTGCTTTCTACTTCTCACAAACAAGTAACCATAAGCACTGGGAAAAATAAACAGGATAGACTTCTGTCAACCATAGTCAGATGTATATTTCCTGAAGCGGAATACTATAAATCATCACATTTTACTTTTAACCAAGTTACATGCTTATACCATGATGTTGTCTAATATGAAATACTCCTGAAATATAATTTACCATTAACATTCCATTAAGCAATACTATCATCAAAAACATTGTCAGACAGACACTCAGATCTGAGACTGTTGGTGCATTATGGTAAAAATGGTGAAAAATAGCAATGGAATAGAATTGTTAAGGCATTTGTTGTATTTGAAACAATAATTAAGCAGATCCAGTACATATACTAGCTACTAAGTGAGGGCTAAAGAGCAATGGTGTAATCCAGGACTATGAACTTTCGCTGAATAACATGACGTTTAGAAAGGGCTTTGGAAGAATATTGGAGAAATATCCTATTGGCTCTTTCATCTGCATCAAACTGAGAAATGCAAAAATATGACAAGAATGGTTGAATATAACAAAAAAGGTAAAAAAAATATGGATTTGGTAAGCCTTTTTTTTTTTTTTTTTTTTTTTTTTTTTCCCGAGACAGGGTTTCTCTATGTAGTTTTTGTATCTGCCTGGATCTCACTTTGTAGACCAGGCTGGCCTTGAACTCACAGAGATCCACCTGGTTCTGCCTCCCAAGTGCTGGGATTAAAGGCATGCACCACCACCACCCAGATTTTCTAAGGCATTTAAATAGAACATTGTTGTAAATTAATGGTACTTTGTTATAATAGCCTCTAATGGAGACCATCAATAATCTGAGTTATTCAATGTAACAGAAATTAAATTGATGGCGAGGAAAGAATATCATATATAAATGAATGCAAATAAAAACATAAAATTGACTATAGCCTGACTCAATATTTAAGAGACATATTCTGTTGAAATGCTGATACCTACATAAAATTTTGAAAATCTTATGGGTCTAAATTATATATTGTGAGATTGAGTTAAGCTTTTATTGTTAAGACATTCCAAAATAAACTGATAAATTACATAAAAATAAAAATATACTTAAATTATTCAGTACAAAAATCATACAATTAATTAAATAATTATATAAATATATATGGTCAAACAAAAGGAAAAATACACACATCTTACATTTTTCATTGGTATATAATGTTCACATACTTTCATTAGATATAGTGTGATCATTCCTCACGTTTATATAACATGGGACAACCAGCTCATAGTAATCAGCCATTCCACCATTTTAAACACTTTTGTGAGTTGTAAAAATTCCAATACTTCTAATTTTGATATGTGTAGTAAGGTGTTGTTCAGCATGGTTATACCACTGCATGAAGGCCTTCTGGTAAAGCTGTGTCTGTGTGAAACTAGAATGTCTCAAACGCACTGCACACTTGAATACAATAGTACGTCATTGTATAATATCTACTCTCACTAGACGAATGTTCTGGTTTAGGATTTACTTATTTTTTAAAATTAGAACACAAGGTGTTAAATGTCATGATGCCCTTTTCCAATAATGTATATTTTAGTACACTCTACTGTCTCTTATCTCCTCCATGACTCTCCTACCACTAATTCTCCCGACTGAGGTCACACTCTATCTGATCTATTACCCCTCATCTTTTCTTTCTTTTTTTGTTAAAGATTTATTCATTTATTATGTATACAGTGTTCTGTGTGCGTGTATCCCTGCAGACCATAAGACGGCGCCAGATCTCACTACAGATGGTTGTGAGCCACCAAGTGGTTGCTGGGAATTGAACTCAGGACCTTTGGAAGAACAGCCAGTGCTCTTAACCGCTGAGAAATCTCTCCAGCCCCCTCCCTCATCTTTTCTTATCACTCATTTTTACTTCCTCTTCATCCTTTCTGTTTTTTTTTTTTTTTAAAGCACCAACATTTACACCCACTTACACATATTGCATTAGGAGCTAGAGACCACATTTGAGAATGAATACATAAATTTTTGTCTTTATGTGTTTGTGTCACCTCACTGAATATTATAATTTCCAAATCCATCCATTGTCCTGCTAATTTTATGATTTCATTTTGCTTTATAGTTAAATAAAGTTATATTTTATACATGCACCATAATTTCACTAATATTTGATTGTTGAGGTTCTAACTTGACTGTGTGTATTGCTTTCATAAATGGAGCTACAATAAATATGACATGTAACTATTTCTATGTTAGGGATAGAGTCCTTTGACTGTATGCTCAGAAGTAATAAAATTGGGCCTTATGATAGTTTACTTCTTATCTTGGAAGAAAGCTTTTATTCTGGTTTCCATAATGGCTGTTGTAGTTTATACTCCTATCATCAATGAGTAAATATTCCCTTTTCTCCACAAATTCACCAGCATTTGTTGTCAGGTTTCCTGATGAGAGCCAATTTAACAGGAGTGAAGTGGTTTCTCAACATACTTTTAATTTGCATTTCCCAATGATTGGGACTGTTCAACACTTTAAAAATACTTGCCGGGCAGTGGTGGCGCACGCCTTTAATCCCAGCACTCGGGAGGCAGAGGCAGGCGGCGGATCTCTGTGAGTTCGAGGCCAGCCTGGGCTACCAAGTGAGTTCCAGGAAAGGCGCAAAGCTACACAGAGAAAACCTGCTTGAGGAAATCTCCTTGGTCTCTTTGATGACAATTTCCACAGCCAAACATTAGGAGGAGTTGAGGAAGGGGGAGAGAAAGGATCCAGAGGGGTCAAAGACACCATGGGACCACAGCCCAAACAACCATCTGACCGAGATTCATGGGGGTTCACAGAGGTCAGGGAGCCTAGAGCGGCCTGATCTACGTCCTCTGCACATATGTTATGGGTGAGTAGTCTGGAGTTCTTGTGGGATTCCTAACAATGGAAGCCGGGGCTGTTTCTGACTCTTTTGCCTGATTGTGGGACCCTTTTCCTCCTACAGGGTTGCCGGGTCCAGCCTTGATGTGATTTTATGTGCCTGATCTTATTGTAGATTATTATGCCATGTTTGGATGATGTCCCTAGGAGGCCTGCTTCTTTTTAAGAGGGGATGGGAGAGGGGGTGAATGTAGTGAGGAGGGGAGATGGGGGAAAGAGTAGGGCGAGGAGAGGGAGAGGAAATTGCAGTTAGCATGTAATATTTAGGGGAAAATCTAAAAACTACTTATCGATCTTTTTTTATGTTTATTCTTTTGAGAATTTCTGTGCACTCCATGAGCCCATTTGTTACTGGAATTTTTGTCTTCCTTATATACTTGTATGTTTCTAATGTCATTTTTTTCAAGTCATTGGAAATTTTGTAGATTAGACCTCTGTAGGTCTATTTTCCCGTTCTGCAGGCTGTTATTTTTCTGATTGATAGTATCTTTTGTAGTGTTAAAAATTCAAAGTTTCTTTTAATCCCACCTGTTGATTCTTGAGAATAAGTCCTGTTATTGGAGATCTGGTAAGAAGTTCTTGCCTGAACTCTAAACCTACATTTTGTTTTTTTTTTTTTTTTTTTTTTTTTTTTTTTTTGTTTTTCGAGACAGGGTTTCTCTGTGTAGCTTTGCACCTTTCCTGGAGCTCACTTGGTAGCCCAGGCTGGCCTCGAACTCACAGAGATCCGCCTGGCTCTGCCTCCCGAGTGCTGGGATTAAAGGCGTGCGCCACCAACGCCCGGCCTAAACCTACATTTTGAAGCAGGTTTTCCTATCTTTGGATAAATATAATTAATCTGAGTATTATTTACATGAAATACTTTCCAAAGATTTTAGTGGTAGCAACAATAATTGAAATAAGATATGCATTTGTCTTTTAAATACTCATTCCAATGATTCAGAAATTTTTCAAAATTGGGGTTAAAGAAAGTAAAAACCATGTTTGGTTACAAATGGTGTTTTGTGTCTTTACTGATAATTTAATTGAATATGTTGAGTCAAACTCATTTTCTTACAGCTTAATTTGCACATTAACTGTTTATTTCTTTTATTTGTCCTTTTTATTTTTTTGTTCCAAGCCTTAGAGATTTCCTGGTTAATCTCTAAGGTTTTATACATGGTTGGTGTTAAAATCCTGTTAATATATCTGTTGCAAATCTTTTCTCAGAACATCATTTATATTCAATTTCATGATGATTACCTAAACAATATTTAATTATATTTTCAAGGTTATTGATCGTTTTTCATGATGATTAATTTCTATTATTTTTCTGCTTAGAGAGATGTGGGCAATTTTCTTGGTCAAATCTTTGGTTCAGTACTAAATAAATGAAATGAATAATTTGGTTTAAAAGTCTGTAATGTTTTATCCCATGCATCTAAGTTAAAGGTACCAATTCTTCCATACTCATCAAATTTTTGAAGACTATAAAATAGGCAAGAATTCAAAATAACATAAGTATAACTGGAGCTATTATCCTTGGAAACATCAATGCCAAATTTTTCTGTCTTTGGGAATATATGTACTGAGAGTATTAATCTATTTTTAAGTAAGAAAAGAAAATACTGTTAACAATATTATTTAATAAATAAATAAGTTAGGCTTTTTTTCCCTTCCTATCTACTTGAGCAGTGTAAATCAGATGATATGTGCCATCATTCATTGACAAAAATATTTAATAAAATTCTTATAAGCAGAAGGAACCAAACACATGATACGAAACAATCTTTTAAATATCTCTTCAACTGAGAAGTTTAAGTTAATCATGGCAAAGTATAAACACTGTTGCCAGTTCTACTACCAGTCAACCCTAAATGTTAATTCCAGGGCCACTTAACCTATACCTAAACATTAGCTCCACTACAGTCTTGCTTTGGGGCATAGAAGCAATGCCAACAGTAATGCTTATAATAAAATTAATAAAGCAAATATACCATTGGATACTATGGATGATTGTTTCCCTATATACAAATTTATTACTGGGCTCGTGGAACATATTTTGTCATAACCCCTCAATACAAGTTATTACAAATGAAATCAACAGGAGATAACTTAGAACAGATTACAGTGTAATGCTTTACACTCAGACTTCCTCTGTCCCACTAACTACTCCAACCTCTGAAATTAGTAGATAATAACAACTATGTCAACTGATGTTGTCAGGTCTCTATTTACTCAGCAATGAGGTTAATGTCATACATCTGGGTCAGTGAACCACCTATAAGCATCAATGTTAAATCTATAATGTTCCCTTTCTGTATTCATAGCCTATACAATGTCTAGAACTCTGAGGCTTTACAGAGACACGAGTTGGATATTCTTTGTGATATTCCTTGAGTTAATTGTTTTCAGGCTACCCATGGGCTGGAATTTGGTGGGAAAATGGCCTCTATTTACAGGCCAGTGTTATACCTCTTTATTAAAATAGAGACACAAAACAAACCAACAAAAATCTATATTCCTATACATTTCCAATATTTTAGCTAATACAATACTATCCTCTACTTTCTACCAGAAGTATATATTAATTGACTAGATTTGACTTTAAAACGTCATCTATTGTAGTTTTTTTTTCCTTTTTTATTTCGTTCACACCTTGCTTTCTCTTCCCTCACCTCTTCCTCTCTTCTCTTCCTCAATTACTTGCTCTCTCTGCCTTTCTCTGTGTCTCCTTTTCTCTTTTTCTCTACCTTCAATGGATTACTTTTTAACAAATTGACAAACTGTGGTAATTATTGAACAGCTCATTCAAATCTTACTCACTGGAGAATACATTTAAATAAAATTATGAATGTGACTGAGCATGCAATCTATGAATTTTAAAAAGAACCAAAGACATCAAGTATGTTTTTTAAAATAATACTACTCATAGAGAGAATAAGAAAAAAAACCTGAGAGCAATTTTATGCCTATAAAAATAATGTAATTTCCATTAATACCGTTCAGTAAAGTATATAAAAATGATTAACCAACCAAAACAATCAGGCATCTCCCTTATCTAACTGTCCTAAGCCGAACAAATTACAAATTACTTATAATTTAACACTATATTTCTGTGTGGATAGATGTCATTACAAATAAAAAACAGCAAATGTAATCCCACATTAATTCTTTTCTACTGTCAAATTTATACTGTCTTCAAGAACTTTGTAATGAAAAATAAATTAATTTTACTTGGCTGGAATACACCTGTACTTCTATTTTAACTTGGTGAACATGTGCAGTTGTTATAATTGATCTTACCTAATTGAATCCTCTATCGAGCATAGACTTTTCTAATCTAATTTAGTATATAAACCTGGTTGGTCTTTAGGGATTTTATAGACTTCATTATATTCTTTCACACATTTTAGTCATCTTCTCCTTCTTCCCTAGAGACACCTAATTCATCAATGCTTTAAGACAATGGACTCTGACTATTTTATCCACTTGGCTATTCACACATGCTCTTCTTTTTATAATAAGCTACCTGCAAATGAGTTTGTACCTTCCCTATTTTACTCCACTTATAATACCATCTTCACTTTGTCCCAATACTGCACGATTCACTCCATTGTCTTTATTACACTCTTAGAAGCACATTCACAGAAGAAAATTTGTCCCCACTATTTGAAAATACTGAATATTAGAATCTATTGCCCTACAATATCATTTTTATCTTTTCTTTCTTTTACTTAAATATGAAAAGATAAATCATGGCAACTTCTCTTATTGTTAAGATAGCTTTACCTATCGTGACTGCCCAGTTGAATTTATTGCATATTTGATTTAGTGCCTATTATTGTATACAACAATGATAATTAAACACTCTATTTTAAAACTACATTTAAATGAAATTATTATAATTGGTTAATATTAGGAATTGATTAACTTGGCTGCATGTTTTTCATTCTTCATTTATACAGCATCATTAAACAGAAAGCCTCCTCTATAGAGTTCACAGCTAAGTGTCTAGGATAACACAGTTCTCACAAATAGTTTCATATAAAAACTACAGACTGATATTGACCACATGTGAAGTGCAAAGTACTAAAAAATAATGTATTTTCTCTTTATTCAATGCTCTTTCGGGTTTTGTCTTTGGCTCTACTACCAAGGATTCTAAAGTCTCACGTGTGACTGTGTTACAATATGTCTGGCTGAGTGAGCTCATTATTATTCCATTCTGGCCTTCAGCCAGACTATGTGTATGCCCTCATCCTCAAAATAAGGCAAGTCATCCCTTGTGTGGGCATCAATAACCACATGCTCTAAGATACACGTTAAGTAAGGAACTTGTCTGTAGAAGTCTTGGTAGAGTAATTTAGGCAAAAGCAGTGGCTGTTAAGTCAGAGTCTGGCATCTTGAGAAAGACAATGACTTGTGACCCTGTAGAATCATGAGCTATTGCTTATTTGATGCCAGCACTGTCTTCTCCTTGAATTCCCTATCAGTGTCATGCTGACTTTGGAAATTTGGACAACGGGAGGTAGGGTTTATGATGCAGGCCAGCTGGTTTTGAAGAGCCAGATGCTCAAAAATACTTCCCTGCCTCTCAAGGCATGGCTGATAATGCTGCAGCTCAGGAGGGTTGCCAGCCACATGTAGGTTATGAATAAAGCAGAACTCAATGAGGTGTGCACTGAAGGAGTGTTGATTTCCAATAAAATATTGAACTTATAAAAAGATAATAACTTATAGGATCTTACTATATCTTACATACATTTAGATGTATTACTGTTTTATCCTATTTCAGCCTCATGAAAATCTGTGAGGCTGAGACAAATGTTGACCTTATTTTCCAGCTGAAGAAACCCAGGCTCCATGAGGTTAAGTGATTTTCCACAAATTGCACAGTGAGAAAGTGACAGGACTAAAATTTAGATCCAGACAAGGCTAATTCCAGAACTCAAGGATCTAAACCTGTGTCACATTGCTGTGAACCCTCTAGTCACTGAAGCCAGATTTAAAGTATGTGGATAAATGCCATGTCAAACCTTTTTAAAGCATTCCAAAGACTTTTCTTTCAAGATTAATTGAGGAATGGATCCTTTGAAAATTCTCTTAAGGGAGAAGGTGGTACTACATTAAAATAAAATCAGCAATTCCAATGACTTCATTTGAACTCAGAAATCAGTTCCTACTTCATTATTTTTTCAAAATATTTCAGCTGATCTACTCTCTGAGTCATATTTTAGTTTATACAATGCTAAACTGTACTAATTTACTCATAATTATGACTCTAAATATGTGTGCATATTTCCTTTCTCTACCAAACAATTTCCTATCTCTGAATAGTAGCTACATTTCCTACAACTTAATTCAAATTTGACACTTTCTGACATTAATACAGACTCCAGGGATTAAGGGTTCTACAACACTGCCTCTATTTTAGATGTCACCTGCAAGTTCAAGTCACCAATATTTCTGATAGATCAGCTATGATTCTCTTTTTCCAGGGAGAAGGACTCCCATAATCTCTAACTCAGGCCATTAAGTTAAAAGACTGACTTAAAGAGCTTAGGAATGTGCTTTGCATAGTTTAAAGCGTATAACTTATAGAGTGAAAGAGCAAGGAAGGATGTAAGGTTTTTTTTTTGTTTTGTTTTTTTTTTTTCAGAATAGGATGCCTGGGTCACTCTAGTCCTATTTAGCTACAGCTCTCTTTTAGCACACAGCTCACTAACTGAAAATCTCTTTAAATCTTATCACTCATAGAATTGTGTGTGTGTGTGTGTGTGTGTGTGTGTGTCTGTGTCTGTGTGTCTGTGTTTCTTACTTAAGCAGGATCAAATTATTTGTTATTAATGATTATGCCATTTTCCCCACCCTGTTCACCAGTCCATGAGGAATGAAGGGCAGGAAGGCTGAATCTTCCAATGTTAATCGTGTTGAGGTTTCACTGGTCAACATTTGACCAGTGTGCAATTTGACTTTGTCCAGAGTCCTACAACCAGCCTTTATTCTTTAATAAAATAAAGAGTATTCATCCATCACTCTCAGTATGCCAAGATTTTAGGAGCTGTTTACCAGGAACCATAGGAAACCAAATATTATTATTTTTTACTTTATCACATAACTGAATAAACATAAATTGATTTGTATTAAGACAACTATGTTTCCAATCCACTTAAGAATTTGAAAGAGTAAAACTATTAGGATTTGTAAATATATTACTGGATGTCCATGTTGATGTTCATTTTTCTTTCATAAAGTATATCAAGAGGAAAGAAAATCAATGCTATTTTAATTTGTTTCATAGTGTTGGCTCTCATTAAACGTGAACTCAATCTGCCTAGCATCTCCTAGGCACTGAGGTCAAAAGGATGAGTTTACAAACTCACCCCAACTAAGGGGAAAAATAAATAAATAGAGCATTTCTTGCATTACAGTAAACACGGTCTTCTGTTACGTTAATGGTAGCCAATGGCAACATAGAGGAAGAAAAAAGTTCATGGAGTAGCAAGTTTAGAGAAACTTTTAGAAGGGATATTCCACAAAAATTGAGTGGCAGTTGGGTGGAGGAAATGAGTGACAAAATTTCCAGCATGCAAAGAGACTCACAGTGCAGCCACTTTGCTATCCACAGTCTACACAGTACTTAAATAAGACTAAAAGTTTTAGAGAGGAGAGGAAGATGGTCAAAACAGGTACACTGTGACAGATTGTATATGACAGTATACATGATGTTAAACAGCTTTAATTTTATCTTGTGAAAATGGAAAGTCACTGAAGATTTTAAACAGGGCAGGACATGATCTGATTTCTAATTTGGAAAGACAATCTCTCTTGATAGACAGCCGCAGCTTGGAGAAATGTTGGAGGGAAGCCAGCCTAAGAAACAGACACAAGCTAAGAGCTGCATTTGGAACACAAGGAAATGATGGGTGCTAGAGCCAAGATCAAGGCAGTGAGAAGAGAGCAGGGTTGATGTGCATGTAGCAAGTAGAACTGAAGTCTTGGCAGCTAACTGGTTGGGAAAGTGAAGAGGTAGACACATGTCTCAGAAAACTCTCATGTAACTGGCAGAGCCATGTCTTTTGAAGTTCGCACTGTTCTTTTGAAGACTGGCATAAAGTAGGAGAAGCAAAGTGGTGATCATAATGATTACTTTGGCTGTGGGGGTGTTAAAGAAGCAAGCTTCCAGCAAAAAATTCAAGTGCAATTATTTAGTGGTCATTAAAACACATTTTTTCCTCCTGCGATCTGAATTCAAAACTGCTTAAATGGTTATAAGGAATGGAATGTCTTATTAAACTATTAATAAACTCAATTAGGCATGCTCACATGATTAAGACTAGCTTTTGAATTTAGCCTATGCATTGAGTAATATAAGGAAGTGAGGAGAAAAATTTGATAGATTTTACAATGAAATTGTATGTAAAATTGTGCCAAGCATGTAATCAATTTAAAGGTCTAAAATAGAAAGAAACACTATTTCCTAAGTTTTGTTTTTTGTATGGGCAATTAGATGTCCTTTAGCTGTCATTAGGATTTCATTTTTGTCTAATTTTTGTCCAGTTATTTTTTGGCAGATGAACTAAACATTTTATTGATGAAGTGCAAAACAGAATGAACTTTAACTCAAAACTTTATGAAGAATTGCACGTTCTAATCCAGTCTTTGTATATTCACTCTTGCAGTAAATATTTGTTGGGTATGGAAGTATTTCATGATTGTGGAAAGCCACCAAGTTGCCTATTGTAGGATGACTGAGATCCATTCTTGACTCTCAATGTAAAATGTCTGTGACTTTTAATGATTTATGTAAATCTCTAAGATTTAATCAATACATTTGTAAAATGAAACTAACAGCAACAAGCACAAAAGATAAATTTACATGCTGATATGCGTGTTTAAGGTACATAGTGCAGTATTTTGAGAAGATCACAGTAAATACTACATAGATAATCATTGCCATTACTATTGCTACATTATGGCACCAAATCATGTTTTTGGAACTTTGAGCATAATTACTATTGAGATGCATTTGAAAATGACTGCTCCTTATTTTGATGCACTAGTCAGATGTGTTCAGCTTTAAGAGGGTTCATGTCCACTCTTCTTTATAAACTGAAAGAAAATTAATTATAATTTATACGCAAATTTTCAAAATTAAGAAATCCATTGACAACCAAAATTTAATGGAAAAGAAATGCAAAGTGAGCAAATTGATCCTAAGTTTTGGAGATCAGTTGTCATTTTTTTAAATAAAAATTTTGAATAGTTCTCTGAAGCAATCGATTTGCTCTTTAGAAAATACTCGGTCTAGTTGGCATTGCAACACCATTTGTTTACTGGGTTAATGCTTTCATGGCTTAATTTGTGTTCATAAGGAATTCTGTTTACCCGGTTCTGTGTTTCTTATTTAATAAGATGGTTGGTTACATCTACACCCTGCCATCCCCTTCCTCATCTTCACCCCACAACAATCCACTCTGCTACCTACCTTCCCCCCACTTTCTCTTCTCTCTCCCCAACTCCCATCAACTCCCTCCCCTACATATTCCTTTGCCAGAGTCATCATTTTGGGCTTTGTTGTGTGACACATGGAGTTTAACTAGGGTTGTCCTTGTGACCATCAGGTTGGCACTACCCATTGGAGGCAGGTGTGGTCATCCATGAGTACACTGATGCCGGCTGTGGTTTCCATGTCCCTGAATCTAATGTGGGAAACAGTTTAGAAGAGAGGAGTGGGGCCTTCGGATTCTCTCCTCTATCCTTGTCCAGCTTCTGATGCACCCATTCTGGTGAAAAACCGGGGCAGCCATCCAGAGCTGTTGAGAGTTTGTGATTTCAGCAGCTGTGTATTTCCCATCAGATGTCAGTTTCAGCTCATGTCCCCCATGTTCCCTCAAGAACAGCAAGCCTTGAGTCTTGGAGTGGATGCTATCAATGTCTTCGTTAAGGTTAAGCATTCAAGTATTGGAAACTTGTGCAATCATAAGCCTTTGCCTTTATCACATTTCACTATAAAGAGTGACCTCTCTGAATATAGATGAGAGTGGTAAAAGCATATGGGTATAAATATATACATTTTTTGTAAGGTGGTTTGATACTATGTCAGTTAGGCTGACATTGGAAATACCCATCCAAGGGCCTATGACACCCTCCACTGTGAACTGCTGACCAGACTTACAGCATTTATTACAGATTCTTTCAAATGAAATGGGTCTCAAATTAAATTGTAGACTAGCTTGTTACCTCCATAAAAGTTATGGCACTAGTTTACTAGTTGGTTACCTCTGCAACAGGTATGGCACTAGTTTACAAGTCTTGTATACATGGTAGTCTTGTATCAAGGTTCCTAGCATTCACATCTGTGTAAGATTGTTGTATTAGTTAGGTTTTAAAGACTAGCAGAACTTATAGAATGAATATATATATATATATATATATACACATACATACATACATACACACACACACACACACACACACACATATATATATATATATATATATATATATATATATATATATACACCTATGTATGTGGTGATATTTTATTCATGCTGAAATGTGGTGATATTTTATTTGTGCTTTAAAAAATAAAGTTTTCCTGGAGATCAGAGGGAATACCAAGCCATTTTAAGTAAACAAAGAAGTCAGGCAGTGATGGCACATGCTATTAAACATATCACTTAGTGGGCAGGATCTCTGTGTTCAAGGCCACACTAGGGAACAGAGCCAAGCGTGGTCACACATGCCTTTAATCCCAGTACCAACCATAGAAGTCTGGTGTTCTATACAAACAGACAGGAAGTGACAGAGCTGTGTAGGAAGAGGAAGTGATGTGGCTGGCTAAGAGAGACAATGAGAGAACAGAACAAAAAAGACATATAAACATGAGTATATAGGAAGAACTTCTCTTGGAAAGATGTGGAGTTCGTGAGGTGAGGTTAGCTCATGGTTTGTCCTATTCCTCTGATCTTTCTCCTGGGCTTTTACCCAAATTTCTAGCTTCACATTTTTTATTTATTAAGACCATTTAGAAATTTGTCTACACACACACACACACACACACACACACACACACACACACACACACACACACACAAAGGGGTTTTATTAGAATCAGTTACAGGTTATCATCAATCTAATCCAACAATGGCAGGCTATGAAAGGGATGTCCCCAAAATACAGAAGTTGCTCAGTCTGTAAGGCTGAATGTCTCAGCTGGCCTTCAGGAGAGGCTAGAATTTTAAAGAAAAAGGCTTTAATGCCACTGAATGAATAGACATAAGAGCCAGCCGGCAAAGAGCAAACATTTACTTCTTCTAAGTCCTTGTATAGGCTTTCAGAAGAAGGTGTGGCCCAGATTAAAGGGCTTCCTACCTCAAGGTTCTGGACTAGAAGTGGATTTACCTACTTAAAATCAAGCCAAAAAACAAAAACAAAACAAAATAAACAAACAAGCAAAAAACCTCTAATGGATGTGCCCTGGATTTCTGGAATGTAGTTCTTTCCAGATACAGTCAAGCTGACAACCAAGAAGAGGCATCACAACTGTCACCTCCTTTCATCTTCTAGCATCTTGCACAGTATCTCCAAGAACTAGAACAGCCAGCTGCGAGGGAGGACACTTGTGGTTTTGTTCCAGCTTCATTTCTTTATATCACACGATAAAGCTGTACCGTAGCTTCAGCAAAAGGATCTTATGATTCGTTTCTTGTAGCAAACAAGAGGAAAAGCTACAGCTTATATTATTTTTGAGGGTTTCTAGTACTTTCCTGACCAATGACTTATAAGGTGTTATTCCTTATCTGGGACTGGGTTATCATGGCTAGACAATGTCTATTGTTTATTTCTAATTTCAAAAATATTGAAAAGCCTTTTATCCAAATAAATAGTAAATTTTACAAATACTTTCTTTAATTTTGGCATACATAGCATGACTTTGTGTTTTCTAAGTTACCTAGAAAACTTGGCAAACTTGGAAATGTTATTTTCTTACATAGATGCTTCCAAATCAGCTTCATGAATACCAACAATACAAAGTAGGACAATAGTGACTTCAAACATGACATAGTATCTGTTTAAAATTAAATTTCATTTACTTTGCTTTAGCATTTCTTTTCTAAGTGGCCATAAAACTGCATGCTTTTTTTTTTTTTTTTTTTTTTTTTTAGAAAACAAGCATTATTATATACTACAACCAGCTGGTGAATGTATCAGTGGATACACATTGATCTGGTGCCAAGTTAGAAGTAAACAATTTACTTCAAGGAATCAACTCATTTGTGCAACATTCTTTAAAGTTGTAGTGCTCCATGTATATTCTGAATAACCTGAGGTCCTTCTCCCTCATTTCAGGGAAGTCTGAAGTTCAAGATGAAATCCACAGATAGTTAACCAATGCATGATGAGTTTGCCAGAATCTACAATCAGACCCCACAATGTAGACTATGACTTAAAAAATTATAAACTAATTCCACTCTCCTCACTATTTTTTGTTTGAAATATATATTCTCCTAAACATTTATGACAATGAATAAAGAAATGGTAATAGTGTTTACAAATGTTTAAATGATAGCATTTCACTTTACTAATTCAGTAGATAAAAAAGATCTAATGGACAAAAATAAGAATTCTTTGGAGGTGTCAGCAACTCCAAGAAGGTGAATATCATAATAAAACACAACAGACCCAAATGTCTGTGAAAGTATATATGTTATCTGTAAGTAATAATGCCACATATTTGTTGAATGTAAAGTCTGACCCTGAATAAGTACATTTTAATTGATACATTCTCTTCTGAAATCAGTGTAAACATTTTATTCTTACCATGAAGAAAATGAGCCATGAAATAATTGTCATTATTATTGCAAGATCACCCAGCTAGTAAAAGCAGCTGAGCCCTAGAGACTGTCCTTCAACTTCTGCCTCTCTGACAACAAGAGATGCTCAGCTCTTGCCAAAGTGCTAGTTTTTAATATGTGATAATCGCATCTGAATTCAACTCTCATAAGTCATCAATAGTCATTTAACCAGTAGTATTATGCAAGTGGGATAGTGTATCCTTATTAAAAGTAAGTATTATGTGCCGAAGAAAATGTTTTCATCATTTCAACAGGATGTATTGACTAGATAACTGTTAGGCAGAGGTGCAGAAACTACATATTAAGAAGCATAAGCCTTTCTTTGAAAATTGACAGCTATAAGGCAATGAGAAAGAAGATATATAGTTTTAGGAAATAAAATACAGGTGTTTTACTATGGTCAGCACAGGACAGTTATTCATGGACGCTATATGCACTTGTGGATATAGAAGTCAGAGAAGATTCTATTTCTCATTTCCAAATTTCCTAACTGTTTTGATAGCCCAATGTTCTTATTTTAGCCACATTTCCCTGTAAAGCAGTATAATTATGTGATTTCATGAGGATAGCTGAGTCATGGAAACCAGTATCTGTATATTATATGATCAGTGTAGATATACCATAATTTCCTTTTGATGGAGTGTTTTTATGTGACAGAAAACACTATTGTTTTATAGCAAAAGGTATGTAGGAGATATATACATTGGCAGATTGTGATTATAAATAAACAGAGAGTTGGCTAGGTTTCTCATCTGGACCTTTTTAAAAAGTTAATTGAAAGTAGGATTTAATTTAAAAGCAAAAATGCTTTTTAGATCTCAGTTTTAAAAGAGTTCAGGTTGAGAGGAAGGAAAAGGGGAAAAAAGCTATGTTTGCCATTCAAGACAATATTTTTCTCATCATAAAAATGTGGGGGAATTTTTATTTTTGACAACCATTTTCAAGTAGAATAATGTATTGTATAGAGATATTAATCAAGGAGGTGAAAATGGGAGTACCCAGACTAAACAGTAGTTACAAAATGATTAGGTTTATTAAGAAAGACTCACTAGTCCCTTCTATATTTGAATCTCAAAGAACATGTTGATCATAAATGTTTTGTTCCAACATGTTTACTATGAAGGTTTCATACTTGCTCCATTTTAGATAAGAAGATTCTTTATAATTCCATTGACAACTTCAGTTACAAGCAGCACTGTACTGGTTAACCTTTATTGTTAAGTGAAGTGTTATAAAACCTAGAATAGGGCTGGAGGGAAAGCTCAGCCATTAAAGGCTAGGCTCACAACCAAAAATAAAACCTAGAATAGCCTGAGAAGTGGAAACGTCAACTGAAGAATTGCCGGCCTAAGACTGGCAATTGTGTGAGATTATCTTGAATCATGAATGATGTGGGAGAGTCCAGCCCACTGTGGGTAGCAACATCGAGGCAGGTGTGTCTCTGCTGTGTAAGAAAGCTAGGTGAACATGAGTTAGCCAGTGAGCAGCAATCCATAGTTTATCCATTAGTTCTTGCTTGCGTCCCTGTACTAACTTGCCTCAATGATGTACTATGACCTGGGAGTATCATCTGAAATAAACAAGTTACTTCTCTAAGATACTTTGATCATGGTGTTTATCACAGCAAAGGCAGTGATGTAGAATAAACAACTATGTTAGATTTTTGACTGAAGAAGTCAAAATAAAACCTAGGATATTATAAAACTCAGCAAGTGTGTACAAACAGGGGGAGTAGAGATGAGGAAGACAGATGAAAGGCTCACTGAGTTGGTTAGGTCAAGGGATATGACAAAATTCCAATTTAAGAAGGGAGAAGAAATTGAAAGGGAATCTGCAAATAAAAAAAAATTCTTCCCCTCTCAGCCTTCATTAGTTGCCAGATGGAGTAGGTTATATTTAGAAATATGTATGGATATACATATGCATATATGAATCTAACAACAATTATTGAAATCAGAGGACATTAATTGAAAGAAAACAAGGAGTGTATGGGAGGTTTGGGAGTAAGAAGGAAAGGGAGATAGAATGTAATTTTATTGTATTCTCAAAAATAAAATTTTTAAAAATTACCTGTTACTCTGTGCTTGTGCAATGCCAATCAGAGTGATGTGAATATAATTCAAAAGTACTAGAAAGTATCAGTGTGTCTACTGGTTGGTGAGCTGTGAGAAAGGAGCTTTAGTGAGCCTTGTGGGCCAGGAGAGGATGAGTTAAGTTCTCAGTTCAAAGCAATATCAGGAAATTAAAAGTTTTTCAGTGGGAGGCAGGATGAGAGGGGATCTGTGGTTGGTATGCAAAATGAATAAAAAAAATTTCTTAATTAAAAAAGAGTTTTTCATTGCTGTAAATGAGGACCATGTGTTAAGTCCTAAATGTGGTCTCCTGTATAGAGTGGCAGAGATTAAATTCAGTTGTATGAGTGACTGCCCTGAGATGAATGAGTGCATTAGAAAGATGAGAGTGGACTGCTACCAGCTACCCATTTTCTATCAATTAGCTGCTATCAGTTTCCCATGCTATTTCATTGCATCCCTGAGCTGCAGAACTCTGTGCTGCAATCGAGACCGAGAAGATTTCACCTGTCATATATGGGGAATAAAGTATGTACTGATTTGTTGAACACTCACAGCCTTGCTCTCAGGCAATAGGCATGTATGTGAAATGAAGCAAAATTTAATCATCCATTTCTTTAGCATCTGAAGTATTAAATCAACTTCATGGTCATTAGTGTAGGTTTAGAGACATAAGATGTAGTCACGTCTTACTGAAATAACAACCAACATCACTTTTTAGGATAGGGAAATGAATGGCAGGTTGTAGCAGTGAAGTTGTAAATAAGGGGCTTCGCTGTTTATTTATCATGGTTGTCTAAGAAAGAAGAGTGACACGTAGACCTACAGCATCCTTGGCTTCAGCACATCAGAACACCAGCCCTCACCTCATGTGTCCGACGTTTAATGATGCTACATATTTACGAGGCCTTTTAACCTTGGTTATTTTTAACTGTGAAAAACCTCGTTCATATCATGGGTAAGAAATATTGACTGGGGATTAAATTTATGGAGAGAAATATCACCCTTTGGGTTGAAAAATTGATCACTACAAGAATATAATTCCTGAAAATGCAGCCTGAAGGCAGTTCACTGGAGGACAATTTTTCAGGGCAGTAGGCAAGTTTTCACAGGATTCTGACACTCTCTCTCTCTCTCTCTCTCTCTCTCTCTCTCTCTCTCTCTCTCTCTCTCTCAACATCTGAGGCATATTTTTTTGTTGTAAGCATGCTTCAACTCCATTATTTCTTAAGATACTTTCCTTAGTTCACATAGTCATGTAGTAACTATGATAAAGAAATAATTCTTTTTCATAATTCTATAATAATTAACTTTCAAAACAATATAAAAACAGCAAATTTAATTTTAATCAGCAATGATAGACTCCACATACTATTTTCTGCACAACTTAATGGGATCCTAAATAATCTCTCAGCTTCTGCTTTTCCTCCTCTCTAAAGGATCCAAGCACTGCTGTCAGGTTTTCATTCGAACACTGACATTGGCCATGTCAGCCAGCTCACACACTGCAATGGATTTCTACTGCCTTTTGAATAAAGTAGAAGTTTCTTAGGCTGCAATTCAAGGATATGCTTACCCCATCCCAGCATACAGCTGCTAAATATTCTCTTTACTAATACACTATCTCCCTTCTCTGGACAATTATTGGTTATTGTGATGACCTTAATATTTGATGTTCAGAGCAGAGTAAACTTGGGAGAAACACAGGTTTTCCCCAAGAGCAGCTTGAAACTTTAAAGAGCATGTAAGGATTTTAAGGTTCAAGCTTTTCTGTTTAAATCGGGATTTTCCCCCCTTGCTTCACTAAGGTATACGTGGTTCTAAAGAGAGAGTAAGAGGTAGGGAGAAAGAGAGACAGAAACAAAGAAAGAAGGAGAGAGGGGCTTGGAGCAAGGATGAAAGAAAAGAAGGAAGAAAAAGAAAAAGAGAGAAATTTATCTCTATTTTCTTGCATAATTTTGCCACAAATCAAATTCTGTAAGGAGGCTTTTGGTGCCATAAATTTAATTCATAATTGCACATTGTTATTTTCCATTGTGGCACTTTAGAATAACAGTCTATTGGGTATTAAATATTAATTTCACATATTAATGATATACCTTGGATATATTACTAAATCTGTTATATTAATGCATGAAATCTATATATTATGAGGTAATGTATATCATACTATCCACCAATTCCTCAAGAGGAGGAAAACAAAATAAAATAAAAGCAATTTCAGCCTCAGGCCAAGCAGAGTCCACACTGCCATTCCACTGTCGCTTCTAACATGTTTCTTCTTTCACTGCGAGCTAGAGAGATTAACACAGACTGTATATGAATTTGTGTTCAGAATTAGGCCTAAGACTATTTGCAACTATTTCTTGAATTTGGATATTTAATAAGACTTATTTCATTTATTCACTAACATCTGTTTTACATTTCCTTACAAATAGTGTGGTAAAAGTTAATTATTGTTTTCCATTATACTTGTGATATTGTGACTAAGTATTTTTAGTGTTATCTGTAATATTTGTTTTACTCAGTTCTTTAGTTGGTCCAGCAGGCAAGTTTATTAGCTTAATTTGCTTTAGCTTACTTATCTGTATCATAGCAACAATCATATAAACTATCTCAAGCATGTCATAAGGAATAAATATATTAGCATTTACCTATATGGTTAAACATAGACTCTAATATATGTAGATTTCACCTCTCTTCACATTTATGGCAATAAAAATCAATAATTTAGAGAATGAGCGCTTGCTTGGCCTGAACACAGTCAAAGGATTCAAGGTTCAGCACTGCAAAAAATATAATGACAACATATGGTATATGATAAGTAATAGATTTCAAATTTTAAAATTTGAAAAACAAAGCATGTTGTATACAAATGTCTATAGACAATCAAATTGAAGAAACACTTGCCATTATTTTTCCAACCTTCTCATTATGTAAAGATTATGGTTTCAAATAATTTATAATGTTTACTAAGGGACCAGTTTGTAAAGCCAATAATAAGTACGCGTATAGATATTCATTAAAATATTCCATACTGAGTTTTCAAGTGTTGACACCAAATTATACACAGTCAGTAGAAACAATACACTTTTCATTTGTACTCCTCTCCTAGATTATTGAGGTGCCATGCCATACTTTCCTATTATGGCAGGCAGTAGCAAAGAAAGCCAATTCAGCCATATGACCATGAGGTACATACCTCATTCACTGCCCTACTCTGACTTTTTAAGTTATACAATATTTAGTGGACTAGGTTTCTCAAATGCATTTTCAACCTGTAAATTAAGGGCTATGTGAATATGTATAAGCATGCCCTGAAATCTGTGTGCATGTTTATTGAAGTATTAAATTACAACTTCAGTATTAAATGCTGGTTCTCATTTATGAAAACCTTTCCTACCCACCCACTGGCTTAGGTCTCTCTCAAATATGGTCTGAGAACATGGAGATCATGATGATTAAAGAAGAACTCACCCACCTGCTGATAGATTTTGAGATCCCTAGGGCACTATTTCAAAAATATTATCACTGGGATATACAAAAATACAACGTTAGTGCTGTTGTCAGTGTCCAAAACCAGAGATAGGGGTGTCTCGATAGACCAAAGTATGGATCCTACCAAAGTCATGATTTCTACACCATCTTTACCCCAGCACATGTTGTAGTAAGGACACATTGTAGGTTGAATGTTGTGTGGTGGGTTGGAGTCCCATTCCCTCCACAGGAAGTCTTGCCTAGTTACAGGGAATGGCTGCTTCAGGCTCCTTATCCCCTATTGCTAGGATTCTTAGCTAGGGTCATCCTCTTGGATTCCTGCGAGTTTCCATTGCACTGTGCTTTTAGCTCATCCCAGAGATGCCCCTAGGGATACATGAATCTCACTGTGGTGAGGATATAGAATAGACATTACCAGTGAACAGGGGAAGGGGCCTCGAAGGGAGGTAGGGATGGGAACAGGAAGGATCAGGTTGGGGGAGGATCTTGGGAAAGAGTATTGTCTTCAAATATTTTTTGGAATTTTCATTCCTAATTCAGAAAAAAAAAATAGACATTGTCAAGTCCATATCATCATGATATATTTCTAAACTTAGCTTCTTGTTTGACTTCTAGTACAACTATTGTCCATGGTTCTTCTATTGTTCAGATCAGAAGCATCAGGCTTTTTTCTCTAGCTGCTTAAAAAAAGTTGCTTTCTTCCATTTCTTTGATATATTAATTTAGGCAAAGTAATTGCTTATTTGAACACAGGTTCTTTCCTTTAAAATAGGTGTAACCTATTTAAGTGAGATTGTACATAAACAGAACTTACTGTGTTTAACATGTAGAAAATATTTATTAAGAATAATAGCATGTTCATTAGAAATGAGTATATGGATAGATGTATTAGTGAACAATATACTATAGGTATCACACAGATATATGTCTCACAAAATTCATCTTGGCTAACGACACCACAGTATGGAAAACATCTTTGTTTGATAGGGTTTTTTTTTTATAGAATTACTATGAATATGTAGAATTATACAGTTCGACCATTTTTGAAATTATTTTCAAGTGTGTGGTTTAAACACAATAATGGATTATTTACACCTTCATTAAGGTAAATGACATAAGATGATAAGTGGATATTTTAAGTAATCTTTTAAAAAATGCTCAAAGTGAACTCATTTTGTTTAACTTATGTAATGAAGCATATGCAATATTTTATATATTTTTCTATATTTTATAATTCTATTTTTTCTGTTTTGGTGTGTGTGTGTGTGTGTGTGTGTGTGTGTGTGTGCGCGCGCACGCGCGTTTTTGTGTCTATGTGAGTACTTATGCAATGGTTCATTTGAATACGTGTGCACATGCAAATGGAGGTCTACTGTTGATGAAAAGGATCATACCCTCCCATGGTTCTACTATTTTGTTCATTGAGTTGGAATCTCTCTACCAAACCTAGAGCTCACCAGTATAATCTAGTTAGAGAGATTGTTCTGGAGCTATCTGGTCTTTGATTTCTGAAGCTGAAATTACAGACAAGATGCTGCACGTACCAGGCATTCCTGTGGGTCGACTGCTGAACTCAGTCTCTTAGACCTCCTTGTTGCTGGACAAACCCTTACTCGTTTAGCCATTTCCTCAACCTCTGGTAGTTTATATTTCATGAGTTACTATATATGCATTGCTTAACTTGTAAACTGTATTGAATTTCATTCTCAAATTTTAAATTCTCATCAAATCATTTAGGATCCACTAATTGATTCTCCAAAACTTCTTAAAAATCTAAGTGACTATCATTGCCCTTGCTTCTTGAAAACAATGACAAAAGGCAAGGCTCCTTTCCACAGACTGCTTCCCATCTGCAAACAACTGTGGAATTTATTTATAACTTACCATCAAAAAATGACAAGGATATATTTGAAAGTAAGTAGGAAATATTTTATGTTAACATTCATTTTATATCTGCACTAAATAGTTTGTAAAGATATATTTTCCAAATTCCTCACAAATATATTTCCATTTTTTCTGAAACAGATTTTAAAAATAAAAAAAAATGTGACTTTCACCCCAAAAAATGTGTCAGGGTGGTCAAAGTGTGTAGCTACATCCAAGTAAACTCATTACATTTTGAATTAGAGGAAACATTGGAACTTTTGCTTTTATTTACAAAATTGACTTTAATCATTATGTTTAGAATCATAGTTTGACATGAAAATACCCTTAATATTTATCATCATCCTGGTAAAATTGTTCTAATATTCATCTATATTATTTTATGTCTTATAACACATTTTCCTGGATTTAATATAGAAAGACTGACTTTTAAGTATAAATTTGGCCCATAAATGGGCTCCCCTGAATTAAACTGACCATCAAGCTTGACAAAAGTCAGAATTTATGAGTCAAATACACATAGATACATGTGTAGAACCAGTAATGACAATCTTGTATGATTTGTGATTCTATTATTTCTGAGTACGGCAATGCAAAGCTTGAGAAGTGCTTTGTATGAATGTATGGCAGCTGTTTCTATGATGCATGTTCACAATCTATTATTTCCTGTTCCATAGATGTGTAACTATAACCCCTAATCTATGAAACATATGTACA
Source organism: Peromyscus leucopus (assembly GCF_004664715.2). Classification (NCBI taxonomy): domain Eukaryota; kingdom Metazoa; phylum Chordata; class Mammalia; order Rodentia; family Cricetidae; genus Peromyscus; species Peromyscus leucopus. The sequence continues at coordinate 34,958,555 of NC_051077.1, read as the reverse complement.
TCTGAAATAAGTTTCCAAATATTATGATAAAAACAAGAAACAAGCTGTTATTTCACTTGCTCTTGCACAGCTTATAGGGTTGCAGGATTGGTTGAAGGAAATTTGCAAAGGCATTCATAACTTCTATGTATTTTTCTTAGTTCTAGCCCACGGTGCGTTGAATGCAACAAAAGGCATTCTCCAATGCTGCAGTGTACGCTTTTCAAGCATGCATCTCTCAAATCAGCTTAAGATGTTACTGTGCAAGCTAGTTTTTTTTTTTTTTTTCAGCCATTTGCATTTCTTCCTGAGCTGCTCGCCCAACCAGGTTATTAGAGTTGGCGGCTGCATGGTATAGATAGTGAACCCACTGTATGTAGGTGTCTTCATGGAAATCACCTGGGGCTGCGAGTTCCGCTGTCCTCACCTTATCACATCTGGAACACAGATTTTCTCTGCTCGTCATAGTTTGGCATCTGTGAATCACCGTCATGTTGTCATATTCACAGTTACAAAGTAGCTGATGGGAAGGGAGCCAACTACTTGAGGCACTTGCAATGAAAAAAAAAAAGTCTGATTTCAGCATTATTCATTGGAAATGCTATTTGTGAAAGCATTTACTTCAGTTTTGAGAGGCTGGCAATAACTTAGGCAATGCACAATCCTGTTCTTTAGAAGGGATGTTCCTACATACTGAACAGAGAAGGACCAGTAATTACTGAAAACCATGGGTAAAATGGACAGCTAGGAACCCAGAAGGGAGTAATTATCCATCTTTCACTTGGATTTTATCAATAGTAACTGCTAATTAAGTGGGACAATGGGCAAATATGTCAATATAGGTGATTTAGGATAATTCTCTCAACCACATTGGGTCCCTTATAATTTTACTTCTTCATACATGCTTATATATAAATACAGATGGGCAGAGATGCAAAATTGATTTGAGAGTATTTAAAAATAGAAGCTGAGAATATATCCTAAAATGTTAAGACACATAAATTAATACAAATAAAGACTTTATTTAGAAGTTCAATGTAAGGTTAAAGTCCACAATAACTAGGCAAAGATATTACTAACAAAATTTTACAATATAGTCTGTTTTAGTTATACTTACTAATGGCTTGTCAGAACATATTAAGTTCTTTTCTCTCTGCACTTGTCATTTCATATAGTCTTGAATGGAGAGAGTGACTCCTTTTTATACTCTTCATGGAAATAAAGCAAGTATCCACAACCTAACACTTAGGGTCTTTAACCTCACCACTTCTAAGTACTTCTGGCTTGTGCCATCTCAGCTCAGACCTTTTATTGATTCTATAAGTCTGTGCAGGAACTTTTAATTGAATAGAAGACTGCTTCTATCACTGAGGGACTTGCAGTGGGGTGATGGTAGTGCTAAGGGAAATACAAAAGTTATTTCATTTGCAAAGAATTACAAAGGTATTTCCACATCTTGGGCTGTACTAAACAGATAAAATATTTGTAAAATCCTTCTGCATCCAAGGTATTTTCCAAATACATTTGACCACAATTTTTTAACAGAGAGTGTTACCACGGGCATCTCATTTTGTTTTGGGGAATCCACACTGAATGAAAATGTCATCATGACCCTTTAAAAGGGCCACTGGCTCAGCAGTGGTAGCACACACCTTTAATCACAGCACTGGAGGCAGAGGCAGGCAGATTTCTGTGAATGGAGAGGTCTGGTCTACAGAGCGAGTTCCAGGACAGCCCTGTCTCAAATAAATAAATAAATAAATGAAAGAAAGAGAGAAAGAAAGAGGGGAGGGAGGGAGAGAGGAAGGAAAGAAGGAGAGAAGGAGGGAGGAAGAGAGGGAAGGAAGAAAGAAAGGAAGGAAGGAAGAGAAAGAAAGATAGGCCAAAGTAATTTTCTATGCAAAGGAACGATGTTTTATGTTTTTATCTAAGTGCCCCTAGAATGCCTTTCTAGACAGTATGTCTCTGTTCTTTTGCATAGAATTTGGGATAATTATCTGCTCTTCATATTTTACATCCTATCTGATTTTCTGCTTCTTTATATAAAATTGAGTTCTTGTGGCCACTTCTTATTTAGAAAATTCTAAGGTCGCATTATGATTATTGTTTGATAATTTCTATAGCTAGAAAAGACAAGTAGACTGGCTCCAAATATTATAGAAGCTGATGCACATGGGAGGCTAATTATATGTCTTATATGTCAATGTTCTAAGAACTTCACAAATACCGACTCATGTCTTCTTTATAACAGCTTTATAACAGAGTGAGTATGATTTTCTCTTTGTAAAGCTTAAACATATCTAAACCCACAGAGAAAGGTAGCTTAACAAATGTAAGTGGAATAAGTATTAAGATATGCTGTAGGTTCAAACAATGTAGTTCTCAGGTTGGCATTTGTAATACAATCATTTTAGATGCACATAACACAGTTGATATTTTTAAAGTAAATTTGCATTTTTTCAAAGGACAAACCATTGATATCTTGTGCAACGTGTTAGAATTCTACAAACCATCTCACTGCCATGTACTTTACACAATTAACCACGCCTCTACCCTTCACTAACTGCAGGGATAAGTAATATTTCTGCTGTGGGCTACGCATGATGAACTCTCTTTTTATCCTTTATGAGAATGCAAGATATTAGATGAATATACTGACATATCTCTGTATTAGAGTTGGGAAGGATGAAAACCAAGAAAGTCAATTACTCGAAGAATGAGTTTTGGCGGTGTAATGGTCCATTTCCAGCAGCAAGCATAATAGACATCACATGACATGTTCTGATTTCAGATAATCTTTTAAGTTTGGTGATGATTCACATCCAACAAGACGCATATAAACAACATTCGAGACTAAAAAGATCACAAAGGCCTTTTAATTGTCCTTTCTATCACAGGGAGTACACTTGCTGTTTATAAATACAAAGAACCAAGGTCATTTTCACAAAAGTCTTAAGATTCCCAGATTCTGCTACAACGGATTCACATAACAACCATGAGCTGCACAAATAAAAATCTACATTAAAAGCACATCAGAGGCCAAACAGAAAGAAAGAGACCTGAAAATACAAATTTGAAAATAAATGTCTTTCTAGGTATCCAATTCAACTGTGAGAACCACCTGGCTCTTTTTATGCTTCATATCCACTGTCCTCTATCTAAATAGACATGGACATGGTTTTTAGTTCCCTAATTAAGTAAATCAGTATGGACTTGGAGGGCAGGGCTACATAACCATTTACATTTTGCTTTGTAATGAGTTACTTACCAACTCCTGATTAATTTTCAAAAGTTTTCCACCAAGGAGAACTAAAATGTTCATTGATGGGATTCTCTGTCATCTTTACTAATATACATAGCTATTTTAGGTAATCAGAACAATAGATGGTCTCAGAATAAGAAACTGAGGTATGTAGCTACAAGTATTCTAAGTTATAGAGTCTGTTATGTGAGGAATGGGATGCAGAGGGAAGGAAATGAAGTAAATTCTTCCTCAATCACATAGTCATTATAGAATCTTCAAACAAGCATGATTTCTTTACATTAATTCCCTCTTTTAGAAATTAAGAGAAATATGTCATCACCATCTGTGTATCACCTATCATCTGTACATCTATCTACCTCTCTCTCAGCTATATATGATATATATATCATATATATATGATATATGATATATATATATATCATATATATATTGTGATAGTTCAACACATATCACAATATATATCAGTGTGTTGATGCAGCTATTGAGATATATGTTAATAATTAAGATTCTAATACTTTAGAAATCTGAGCACAAACTTATTTTTCAAGCTTTGCTTTTACCCTACTTATTTCTATTATAATTCCTCATTTGGTAAATGGTGCATTAGTCATTTAGGCCAGAAGTCAGATTTATATTCAGAAATATAGTCTATATACCTCTGTTCTTAGACAGCCAAAATACCTGCCAATTATACCTTTACTCCCTTAGAACTCTCCTTTTTTATGTCTCATTGGTATAGTGGCAGTTAAAAATCCCACCATTTATGTTACTGACTTGTGCTCATATGCCTTCATAGGCCTGATTTGTCTAATGTTTCCATTGTATACATTTCTCACATGACTTTGAAAATCATGAATTTGTTCTTCCACTAAAATGAATCTCTATTCCCTTTCAGTCTCAAATATTTAGAACCTTTTGACACATTAATTATCTGTACTTGCAACTTTGACTTCCTGTCTTTCTTCAAGGGCTTCTAGCAATACGCTCAAAAATATCTACTTGGCAATAGTCTAGACTGTCAGATTTCTCTATGTCTTTGGCCAATTCTTATTTATTTTCAACTGGCTGGCTATAGTTGGTACACTCTCAACAAAAACTGAAAACAATGTATTTTTTTTTCACCCACAAACAATAAAAAGGGTGATTTACCTTACACAAACAATAACACATGTGTTGTGCACACCAGCATACATTACAAAGAGAAAGGAATCCATGTAGAGCATCAAACATGGAAAAGGAATGGTGTATAAATTAAGAGCTCTGGGGTTCATAGAGAGCTCTTGGTTCATGACCCATCTGCAGCTTGTTCATTTGGAGACTGAACATTTGAAGGAAAGTCTATAATTGTTCACACTTGCTGTTCATGCCTGACATTAAAATTTTCCTACAGGACTTTTTGTTGGTCTCATTGCCAAGGAGGTAAAGGAATATTCATTTCTGAATGTCTACTTCTGTTTTATTCTGACATCCAGGTCCTCATCTGTGCCTTGTCTTCTGTCCTCATGTCTGGATCATCATCAGTGCATGTTGCTACACTGTTAAATGTTAGCTACTGCAAAATTTAGCTTAGAAGCATCTCCTAAAGGTGAATGCATTGCTGATGGCAGAGTTGTTGGCAAGAAGCTGAGAAATATCAACACAAGCTTGCTCAGAAAAAGAACTAAGATGTCATTTGCGTGGTGCCATTGGTTTACACGTTGGTTTAGCTGTTTACACCTTAAGTGTATTGTGTGTTGCTCTAATTTTATTTGGATGTGTTTAGAGAAAAGCTCCTCAGCGGTTACTATGTTGTTCTTAAATGTAAATGGTAATTTATCTCCAAAGGGTGGTTAAGTAAAGAACTGGTTTCCTCAGACCAGTCCTGGATCACTTTAATTGTTGACATCCTGTCTTCTTATTTGCTTCTTTACATCTCAAAGCTCTCCTGCTATGGAGAGGAAATTGTATGCTTCCCCGGTCAACTGTGAAACTAATATGGGAATCACAACATCCCCCCAGTGCTAGAGAAAGAAAATTGAGCAAATGATTATGACTACATTGTAGAACAGCCCAGTTGAGGATTTAAGGGGAGGGACATTTGAAATCCTGATAGTGATTCAAAAGTTTGTTTCAGGTTTTATATTCAGGCTTTTCATCCATTTTGAATTGATTTTTGTGAAGGGATAGAGGAAGAGAGAGGAAAGGGATGGAGAACTGAAAGAGAGAGAGAGAGAGAGAGAGAGAGAGAGAGAGAGAGAGAGAGAGAGAGAGAGAGAGAACCACATATTTTCTTCCCATGTGCAAAACATATGTAAAACAATAAGGGAACCTATCTGGGAAGCAGGGGAGCCATTTAACCCAAGTGCATGATGAACGTGTATGAAAATAGCAATGTGAAACCCGTCACTTACATAAGGAATGAATGCAAATAAGAAAATGAGTTTAATAGAAAAAAAGGAGCTTTTACATTTATATTTCATATTTATTTAATGCTCTTCTAGGCTGGACACTGAAAAGAGGGAGGCTACATTCAGGCAGAAAAGAAAGGCCAGTGTCTCCATGAGGAGACTCATAGCTGCACTATGAGGAGTGCAGCTAAACTGGAGAATTGTCACGACTGTGAATGCTAAACAGCAAAGGATGGGATGATATCAAGCCTTTACACATCCACATCATGATGAATACAGAGATAGGATTGGAACTACTTATGTGTGCTATTTACCAAAAGAAAACTATATGTTGATATCTACAGATTAGAGCTGGGGTAGCCACATGAAGAGGAAGAAACCTGAGGAAACCTCTTATCCTGCTAAAGTGACATCATAATTCATCATTATGGAAAATTCACAACAACAGGATAAACAGATGCAGCTAAATTATTGTTTATGTTTGTTAAGCAAATTCACTTTTTTCAAGGAATTATCAGTGTTAAACCTGGAAGAGTCATTCTGTGTTGCTCTAATTATGCATATTCATATCAAAGCAGAAGTGTATAGAAGTCATCTCTACAGACATGCAAACATTTGCATTAATTGTCGTATTGATTCTTAACCAATGCTATCCTTAAATGCTTCTGGGACAGCAAAGACTGAGAGTAACACAGGACAAGCTAATGACCCTGCCCAGGGGCCCTTGGAGGGAAAGCTCTGTCCAGCAGCAGAGTCCATGGGAAGTAGACCTGCCAGGTGGCCTTGCCAGCTCACTGGAGCGCCCCTCCTTTTCTCAATCTTATTAGCCAGTCAATCTAAGGTGAGATTGAGAAGCAATTTTGCTGTCCTCACAATTTAACACTCAAGTGAACTCAGATGAGTTTCCCACCAGAACTTCCCCTGTTTACAAATTAGTATCTAAAAGACTTCACTCTTCTGAGGGTTTGGATCTTACTTATACTCAAGATAGAACAAAAAGTATGCATGTATACACACACAAATATATGTATACATACATACATACATACACATACACACACACATATATATACATATACATATACATATACATATATATTAACAAACTCAAACTAGGTGAGGATCCATGCCAGCAACTGTGATGAACATAGTGGAAAATCATGCCTGTGTGTAATTTTGTTCATACAAACAAGTAGTGTTCCTAGGGGAATTGCAGTTCATAATTTCCCCCATCTGAGATAAGAATTCACATGCTGTAGGAAATAAAGCACAATTAAAAGAGGGTCCACTACCACTGTTACTTCCTGGTCCCAAAAAGTTTTATCTCCTTGCCATTGGTAGGCACTAACTACGATACTTGATCGAAAGCATTTTTTTTTCCAAAAATACTATATTTGCCACATATGGTATGTGCTTTCACCTACTTTCATAAAAAAAAAAAAAAAAAACTCTCAAGCTTTAATGCAGTTCAGTGAAACATGTATAAGATATTTAAATAACTAATACAATGTTTAAAAAGAGGGCATTTTGTGTTTAGCAGATCTCCCTGGTGATGCTTTATTTTTATTTAATAGAAATCAAATTATCCTCTGTACCTAACCCTTAAAATTTCCTGTGTAGATGTTAATTCTCACGCTTCTCATTATGCTCCCTGAGTGGAATATGCTCCAATCTATACCCATGACCTGGATAATGTGCCCAGTAATTTCTGTTTTTGCTCTCCAACATGAAACTCATTAGCTTTTGTGGTTTGAGTACACACGCATTGAACAGAAAAGCATTTAATTATGACAACCACAGAGGTGATTTTCATTTTTCAGAGAAAAGTAAATGAGATTAGAAAAAGTTTCTAGAAAGTTGCCCAGTCTTGATGCCAAGTATAAAAATAACTTTTCTTTACATTACTTATGGAGTACAAATAATTATGTTTTGTTTTAACAGGTAAATTGCTACCGGAAGCCTGTCTTCCTTTAAAGAGGTAAGTGCATTTTAAGAAATATTGTACAAGAGCATCATAATTTCGGATTTATAGTCTAGAAGAGTGTTTTAATTTTAGAGCCCTGTGGCTGACAGCTGTGCTGTTCCAAGGCAAGGATATATTGCATTAATTATTTTAGGCTCTAGATTATTGTGCATGATGCCAACTTCATGAAACAAGGACAGACAGGCACATTTTCTATGTTACTAAGAAATATTAATTAATGTGGTGAGCTTCTGCTGAAATCAGAAAGGCTATAGTGCAGTTTGATTACATTTGTTTCAGATCCGATTGGATTTATATAATTTTCATGGACATTACTAGTAACTTGGGTCATGTTCACAGCTTTTTAAAATTAGTTTTTCTTTTTCTTTCTTGTATGGTTGAATTGAATTAGGCAATAATTTAGTCATTTTGAAAGCTAAAAATGATTGTGTGCTCAGGTCATTGCTTAGCAAGAAGACTATTTTCTTTACTTGAATATACATATCCTATTACATTTATTAATAAATTAGATTCAACCCTGACTTAAATTATAAAGCTGGCTCAATTGAGTTATGTTTATTTCCATGATCTCTGGAAGCTTACAAGTAAACTGAGCATTTATATCAAAAATTCTTTATTCTTTGTTATGTATGGAGAAATGACAAGACCATGGGGTTATATCTCATCCTGCCATTCTCCATAAGCATTTAAAACACCGTGATGGTATCAATGTTTGTAGCCTAAGGAGAAAGTCTTTGTTTCTTTGAAACTTTGTACTGAATGTCTTTAAGATACTGGTGAAAATCTTCCAGGGTCAACACGTCTCTCTTGGTTTTCATTATTACTTGCTGTATTTGTGGGTACAGCATCACCATCATAGCTTTCTTATATTTATACCTTTTAATTTTGAACCAAACAAAAAGACTTTTCTTTGCAATATATGAGGTCTGATTCTAATTATAATAGCACAAATTTTCTGTGTATAATTTTGTTAAGAGTTAAGATCAGCAAAATGATGCACTGCAACTCTGTCCTCTGCCTAATTGTTTCATATTTACATGGTGATGTTTGCACCATCAGGCAATGTCAGTATATCAGCCTGTGTACAGCATGCTAACTGTCATGTCAAGTTATAAATGTGCTTAGCAAACAAATGCATTTTATTACTGCTTTGCAACTTTGAAACACGCTTTCCTGTTGCTTGAAAAGCCCTGTACTGCTTTGGTCTAAGCACATAAAACTGTTGAGGAACTGACCAAAAATTTCCATACTAGGTGGACATTGGTTGCACTAGAACTACAGGGAACTTTTTTGAGTGAGTTTAATGTTATCGTTGTAAATGTATGGTTGAAGTTGAAGCCAGTGTTTAAAGTACATTGCACAATAAATGTAAAGCTTGAAAACATTTCCATTATATTTCTATGCAACACGAAGATATAATATTTTTGTGCTTAATTATTCAACTGTAGACCTAGCTCCTGTTTTTCATAGTTTTGTGACCTTGAGCATGTTCCCTAAAATCTTTGAGGTATTTTAAGCAGTTGTCAAACTAGTTATTGCAGTATCTATCTTGCAAGATGACTGAAAATGTCTTTTCGGTTGTTTCCTTCTTCATTCTATGGGAAATATTTTGTTCTGTGTGCCTAAGACCAGACCATGTCCTTAAGGCTCCATCCCATTAATGTTTATGTTTATGGAAGGCTCTTTGGATTTCTTTTGTGTACTTCAAGTTTTCCTAGTGTGCTGACTTAATAGGATACTAAAATATCAGAAATGAGGTAGTATGATGATACAGTCTATACCTTGTGACTAGGTTCTGTTGCTGATGTCCATTTGCAAACCCAGTGGATAGGCTTACAGGCATTTTGTGAACACTTCCAACTCTCAGTGTAGTAACTGTTTATTACATTGATGATACAGGCAGATTCAAAATTAACAAAATGGCTCACCCCCTAATCAATGTCTATTTAAAGGGTTGTACTATCATGATCAGGTAGCATTAATCTATTAGTCACATGTTTGTTTGGGTAACTACCATGTGAAGTTATAGATACATTTAGAAAAGAAATTATCATGTATGTTGAATACAGCTTTTTTTTCTGTTCTTGTTCATCAATAACTCTACTCAGGGTACCCCAAAATTTATTCTTCTATATAACATACTGAAGCTTTGAACCAGCCTTCTCCTGGGAATACAAACTCCTTTTTGCAATAGCTTCTCCTCAAACTCATTAGGATGATATATAATTGAATAGTTGAAAATGGCTGAAAGATTTTTTTTTTTTTAGTTCTATTTGTATGCTGTAAACATTTATTATAACTTATCTTAAGTGCAAGAAGTTAGGGTGATTTCTTTGTCCTCATTCCTTAGTATGAATTTTGAAGGCAGAATTGCTTCATTTTCAGATTTACTATTAAACTTCTAGATATATATTGCTCTCCACATTCATGATATCCTTTCTCCACTACTCCTTTACATAAGAAAATCTTCATGCCGAAACCCATTGGTATCTTGACTTCTAAAAACATAGTATCTGCTGAATATCTTCTATGGCATCCAGTTCACTTCTTTCCATTCTCTAATTTCCACTAAAACTTTAAGGCAAACCTGCATTTTAATATTGTTATACTGGTCAATTTTCTTTTCACACATTAGCCAAACAATTCTTTTTGTGTTAGAAGGAATTGTTGTTATGGTTCTCATGAGAAAACTGAGAAAGAATCTTCTTGGCCCAAGTCAGAAGGGCAAATCTGGGGTTAATTCTGGGCTTCTGACACTCGATCCATTTTGAGGCTGTCAATAGCATTCTACCAGCTAAAATGAAATTCATAAGCCATTTTCCTCTAAGGATTTATTCTTGCGTATGGAAATAGGAGAAAAGAAAACAGAATAACACTGCATGTGGTAATGATTCAATAAGCCAGACACCCACCAGCCTGTTTGCCAGGATAAACAGTGAGCTGAAAGTTGGGGTTTATTTTAAAGCAAAACTGAGCATTGTTTACACATTATGAGATGTTCACTGTAAAAACAGACTTCTTGATTGATGTTGCGACCATGTGCCACAGATAAGTCCCTGAGAAAGTTGAAACTTCATGGGTCACATTTTTTTGAGCATAGATATCTAATTCTAGTGAGTGGAGAAAAAAAAAAAAAAAAAAAAAACCCTGTTCCTGTGAGAACATTCTGATTGACACTGAAATGTGTTCCTGAGTGCTTTCGGAATAAAGAATTGGAAAGTATTGATATTTGTTGATTTTTATCCCCAAGTTTTAGTGTTGATCTATTTTCTCCTATTACGGAATTATGTTACCAGATAGAACTGTCAGAAAATTATTCATTTTGTTTCATTCTGATCATCCATATTAGTATGTCTAATGATTTCTCTCAGTCTTCTTGATCTAAAACCTACTAATTAAATCCATCATAAAACAATTTACTTCCAAAATAAATGATTGGGTTTTAGGGGATTGTATTTAGTTGATTGTTCTAACAGTATAGTTAAACCCTCTATTGATAAAATAACAGTTATGTCAAAATGATCATAAGAGTAAGATTATCCTTGGAGTGACACACATACTATGGATTGAGCTGATTTTATAGGTTTGAAGGTACATAGAAAATCTATTATGGAGATTAAAATGATGTAGAATACCATAAATCTTATGCTAATATTTCACAGTCCATTTCATTTTTTTCATCAGACATTCTTTTCCTAGAAGATTGAAAAGTGCAGAAAATTCTTAGTTTACAATCAGAATGTCCTCTCTATATATAGTCTTCCAGACTAACAGCATTTGTTATCTGTTTGCATGTCATATTCAAAGCTCCTTCCCCATGTCCTTGTGTCTTTTTTAAAAAAATTTCTCCAAACAGCAACCAAGCAGAAATTGGAAAAGAACACTATACTTAATAGCCTTGTACCGTACTACTTACTTTTCATTTCTGAGTCCATTTTTTATACATTCGAAGTCAGCATAAGGTCTCAAGTACCTAAAGTCTGAAGTACAACTGACTTTATAATACTTTTTAAAGTAAATATTTGAAAGACAAAATGTTAGGTATAATGCTGTGGGGTTTTCAAGTCTTTGAAAATTTTATATGATCTGTCCTAATCACATTCACCCCATCCTTTCTCCAATCTACCCTTTCCTCTCCACCTCCTTCCACATAGTACCATCTTCTTTCTCTCTCTCTCTCTCTCTCTCTCTCTCTCTCTCTCTCTCTCTCTCTCTCTCTCTCTCTCTCCTTCTCTCTCTGTCTCTCTCTGTCTCTCTGTGTCTCTGTCTCTCTGTCTGTGTCTCTGTCTGACTGTCTGTCTGTTTGTCTCTTCTCTCCCCCAACTCATTTTAGAAGATAATATCTTTCAGAACACATCCTGGTCCTTTCTCTTCTAGTCTGCCTACCCTCGTTTCTGTGATTTTTAATCATATGTTGAATCACACAGCCATTCTACAGATGACTGCTATTTAACAACATGTTTGTCTTGACCATCTCCAAAGAGTAATATAAACAAATACATATGCTACCTTTTGCTCTTCAGAATTCTCTGGCACTAGTTTATTTATTGATTTCTAAGTAATGTTTTTATATTTTTGAGAATTCCACACAGTATATTTTGGTCATATTCATTCCCCTCTATACATTTCTCCCAGATCCTCCCCAAACTGTTTACCTACGCAATTTTGTCCAATTTCATCTTCTCTCTACAAACAAACAAAACCTAGAAGTCCAGCTTATGTTTTCCAATTAGTCATAGTTATAGGTCTTGCTCTGGAGTGTAATAGATACATAAATACCACTGAATTGGGATGAAAAATAAACAAACACTTTTCCACACTCAGTAGCAATCAGAAGTCATTCATTCCTTGGCCAGGAATGTGGCTTCATACCAAACTCCATTCCTCTAGTCTGGGATTTTTGTAGACTTAAGCTTGAGTCAGTCTTATACATGCTATCTCCATGAGCTCATCGTGTGCATTTGCTTGTGTTCTGGGCACAGAAAAAGCATTCATTTCGCATAAAAATAGTATTACCACTTGAAGTTACACCTACATTCTCTTTCCTTTAGGTTGGCTTCTGTCCATCCTCTTTTCTATACCAGACTGTTCAGTGCTCTCCTACCCTTTGTCTTCTTTTGGGAGGATGAGTAAGAAGAACTAAATGAAGCTATATCAGTAGCAAAGGAGAGAGAGCCTTTATTAATGTCCATGGCTCTGTCTCCTGTGCCACATCCCCATTCCTCAGGAGGTATGTTACCAATAACAGCCGTCTTTTATATTTGCTCTCTCATGGCCCCTTCCTGTGTCCCCACTGTTGGCACAGGTAACAGTTCTTCTGAACTCCTAAGGCAGTGTCCACACTCTACCTGAACTTTTAGTAATGACTCCTTACTGAACTGAGAGTTATCTGAGTCTGGAGGAGGTTCTATCTCTTTCCACTTGAGAAACTAATTTTAACTGAAATGCTTCAGAAATGAAGTCTTTAGGAAGTCTGATTTTTATTCTATTTGGGAATATTTACATATACACAATAAAATATTTTAGGAAGAGTCCCACATCTAAAAGATTTTTTTATATGATACATGGACACATCTACACATGCACATGAAGGTGCACACACACACACACACACACACACACACACACACACTCAGAGAGAGAGAAAGAAACAGAGACATAAAAACACAAAGACACAGAGAGTTAGTTTGGTGGCAATTTTATACAATATTTTTATGAAGAGGTCAAATATGAAATTTAATCTTGATACTTCAGTTTAACACTGGATAATTTTTGATACTGAATTATTTTATGGTTCAGATTATTGGATTAGGGATATTTTATTATACATGGCCTTGTTGTTTATTTTTCACTTGGCCTCACATGATGACTTCAATATCCTTGTGTGTGGTTCAGTATGGTGTTATCACATTCTACAGTTTAATGCTACACATGCACCAATGTTGAACAATTACCTTGTTTTCTATTTTTCTCTATTAGTGGTAATGCCATAATGAGCACCTCTGTAGATATTCACATCCTCTATTATTCCCTTTGGATGAATTCCCAGAAGTGAACTAACAGAATTACTTTCTAAATGGTATTTTATAATTCTTGCTGCAGACTCTTTTTCTTTTTTCTTTTCTTTTTTTAAGATACAGTCTCAATATCTAGCTTTAGCTAGCCTGGAATTCACTGTGAAGATCATGATGCATTGGATTACTTAGAGATCCACCTACCTTAGCTTCCTACATGCTGGAACTAATGACATGAGCTACTCTGCCCAGTAATAGTGCAGATTTATGATAACAGAAATGCTCTCTATTATGACTGAGTCAGTTCATCTTCATATCTATCATGTAGCTCAGCAGTCCCTCAGAAGATAACCTGTTGAGTGAAATACACTGGATCTTCAGAACATAAAGTTTCTTCAAGAGAATGACTATATCGTTATGAGGTCATCGACCTACTTTTCTTAGTTAGCAAGCTAGAAGCTCCTTTGCTCTTAGAAAATTAGGCTTTCTTGAGATAACCTCAGAAGACCGATATTACCATTGTGTGAACCTGGTTCCTTTAATGCCTTATAGCAGTGACACCATTCAGTAAGCAAAGGCAGTTTCAATGTTCCTGTCCTTTTTTTCATCCATCCATGGAGTAAGAACATCAGATTTCCTTTTGAACCTTTGAACTCAGAACTCTCCACCTTCTATTGACCCTTGCTTCTTCCTCTACTTGTTACTGGTGTCTTTACACTAAATTATACTGGAGAATCCAAGGTCCTTTATGGATACTCCCTAGTAGAGACTTATAGCACTGTGGTCTGAAGAGGAGACTTCATAAATAATATTAAGAGAATTGTGGTAATTCAATATATACCAGAACTTCCTGAGACAAAATTCTGAACCCCTCTAAATCTTCATACCCTATTCACAAAAAATAGAAGTAAATGAAACAAATGGAAAATGAAATCAAAGATTTGGGGATTTTTCTCTCTTTCTGTCAAATGGAAATATAAACTTCATATAATTCTAATATTTTATTTGTACATACAATAATGTCCTAGGTGAAACTAACATTGTCAGCAGCAGCAGCAGCAGCATGTGTCTATATCCTGGCAAACAGCCCAGATAGAAAAGATTTATTACAGAATGAAAGTCTGGATTGTTTTATAAATATTATAAATCTGTTCTAGCTAATGGAAATTTGTGTTTGGAGGCAGCACCTTTTACAAGAAAAATGTAAAAAAAATTTCATATACATCATTTAAAAAAACTATTCTCTCATCCTTTCTACCTTTGATTAACCAAAAGAAAATTAATCACCTTCTGGAAGATAAATTAAAAAACAAACAAACAAAAAATCATTAAATACCATGCCTCTATGAGTTTTCAGTGTTGATATTTCTCTAATTTATTTATTTTTTCCTGTAACTAGGACACCTTCAGACCTGTTTTCACAGTTGAGAGTATTTCATAAGAATTTTTGAGGACAAGCATGTGTCTATGAGTTTAATTATATAATTATCTTTAAAATGTTGATACCAGGCTTAAAAGCATAGGCAGCAGTGCCCTTTGTTATGTAGAGGCTGGGGACTCCAGCTCATGTCTTCAGGTGTCCTGTTCATGCACTCTTAACCATCGATCTCAGATGCACATATTTAAAGAAGAAAACACACTTATTGAATACTGCTTACTCAAAATAGAGAATTTTACTTGTATTCACAAATAATAATACCTTATGTGTATTGTAAAAACACCTGTTGAAATTCTAAAACTATCATTCTACATAACAAAAGGGAAAATACAGTTCCTTGAATTACATTCATGAAGAACCCATGGGTATTACTTCAGGCAGATTGTATAAGCCTTCAGATGGAATTGGATCTGAGTTCCAGTCTCTGATTCAGTCATAGGTATTGCCTTTGATGATGTTGCCAAAGACAATCTTATTGAAGGACATATTTATATCCTGGGATGTCTAACTTCAAACTAAAAAACCTTGTTCCTCTCCTAAAGCCATTGCGGCTTTAGAGACACACTGACATTGACTTGCCTGGTACTGAAGAACAATATGGTGCATTGTAGCTTATACCCTTAATATGCTCCTCCCATTAACATCCATGGAATGAGGGAACAGAGAGGTGTTATTACCAAATGTCAATCAAACTCATTAAGAACAATTGTGTTCAGGAAACAGAAGAGAGCAAACTAAAATGTGTGTAGAACTAACTGAGAAACTTTTAAAGATTGTCAGTACAAAATTATTTTTTCAAGTACAAAATTTCAATAAAGCTTTTAGGAATTAATTTTCAAATAGTATTTCAATAAAATAATCTACACGGAGGTAAATATATTCTAGGGAATACTGGCACTTATAATTAGGTCTAGTCCTACACAATCAAAAGCTTCATCAACAATCTTACAATTCAACAATGGACTAATTATCATATATTTATTTGTTTTGACACACTGGAGACTGTTTCAATTCATCTAGTCAACAAAATGCACATTCCTCATTATGTTATCTCTTCTTCAGGGGGATCCAAAGATGAAATGGCAGATTCATTAGGCTCTGACCTTTCTGATGCACTGCTAAACAACATCCTTATTAGTAAAATGTGATGGGAGTGACTTTAGGGAGGAACAAATGAATAGTTACTTAGAAATTGGCTTTTAGCCAATTGTCTGTACACTAAAGGAATAAAATCCCATACCAACGCATTTCAACTTTCACATTCTTAGGATTTTCCCCTGCACATTTCTGCACACATGCAGAAAGACATGTTAACTCTCTTCAACTCATTTGTCAAAAGGCTCATTTGCCATTGAATCTATTCTTGCCATTTCTGTCCAATCATAAAATGTTAAATAGGTATGAATTCGGATTAACCACCACAAGTTAAATAGATAAAATGCAGCAGAGAGTATGCTAATTCTCTTGGTCTCCTAAATTTTCAGCAAGCAGCTCTGAAGTCATAGGGAAGAAGTCCAGATGAAAATGACTTTTATTGCTGAAGTTAGTCTTTGAAACAGAGTGTTGAAATCTGATGAGCATATTATTTTTGTGAAGAACATTTTCTGTTATTGTCATTATGTTTTCCTGTGGAGAATGTATCTGCCACACCTCTCAGTTAAATGACTCTGATAGAATGAACAGGTAACTTGCTGGGACCCAGAGCCTGACCATTTCTTTGAACAGAATGGTAGGCATGAAACAATGAAGCAGAATTCCCATTTTATACATTATTTCCTGTCTTCTGACTATACCAGTTTATCTATAGGAATCACATCTGTTCCTTATTTGTAGGTAATGAAGAAGAGCTCATGTAATACAAACAGTTTCATCCATTTTCACTGTCCTACTAATTGTTTTACTACTTTTTTAGTTCTTACATGTAAAACAAATCCCAAAGCTATCTGGAGAACAGGTGGATGCCTGGGGCTCAGTGGTCAGCCAGCCTAGCAGAATCGATGAGCTCTGGGTTTGGTGAGAGAATTTATGTCAAAAAATAAAGTGGAAAGTGGTAGAGGAGGACATGGTCTCTAATTACATAAGCTCACATACATGTCTCCTCAGCCACAGGCATGTGTGCAAAAGTTCCTGAGCCTGTTCAGGTATGCCAAAGGAAATGTCACATATGACTTGACACATACACACAAAAAAAGTCACGTGTAACTTGAAGCTTCACAAACTTTCTAAATGGATGTTAAGTTTACTGGCATAAGATGAACTTATTTTTTTCCTTTGAACTTGCAGATATATTTATAGTGTCTTTTATGATATTTAACTAATTCTCACGGATATTATAATTACTTTGAAAATTATTTTCTATAATATAATTCCAACTACCAAAACTCTTTACCAATGAGCTTCCTTTTTCTTATGAAATAATCAATAAAAAATAAAGTTTGACTAGAAAAATGTATTGCCAGAGAGAATTTTCCTACAACACAAATTATAGGCAAATACTTTTCCAAATAACTACTGAGAGTAACTGTACCTTGACAATGAGGATAAACATTTTCAGAAAGACTGAATATGAGCTGTGAATAATGTATGTATGCTAAGTACAAATAGTGTTAAGAAGCAATTACTTGCTTCAGAAAATGGAAATCACAAAGAGGCAATTGGAGATTGAGCAAGAAATAGTCAGAAATATCTTTATGAAGCTTTTGGCACCATTTGATTAAAGAGAGTAAATCCTAGCCAAGACACAGAAGAGGGTGCCTAAGTCCCCAAGGGCTTCTCCAACAGGCAGGAAGTCAGATTGAGAGAAAATCATCAACCAGTATAGACTGACTGTCTCCTGTGCAGGATGCAGTGAGAGGGAAAGAAGAGATATATTTTTAAGATTAGAGAGGATAGTCATAACCCTTCAGGAATGTAAAATCAACAGAGAAAGGCAAGATAGAAGAAAATTCAACAAGGCTTGTGAAAAGTATAGCAGTATAGTGCTGGAAATTTGCTGTTGAGAGATTTGGATAATAGAATTCCCAGGAAGCCAGAGGCTTGTGAGCAATACATTATCTGAGATAATGGCCATGAAAATGCTTTGTAAACCGCAAGGTGCTGTAGAGCAGTGAAATACAATCATATTGTGGCTCATTTTCTAAAGAAGTCTATGTTTTTGTTCTCTCAAGTCCTTTGGAAATAATGTATGAATTACTAGGGAGACAGAGGTTATAGGTCCCACCCCTAAGTAGACAGTATCAGGTCAAGCTGATCTGAGTTACCAGGAAGCAGGAAACAAATATTGGGCTATCCATCAAAGCCAAGCCCTAAAACCTATACTGGCCAATAACAATACCTTATTTGCAAGTTATAATAATCTAATGATTTATTTACAGTGCTCCCCTGGTTATTATTATAAGTGCTACATAGATTTCACAGATTAAGAACTGGTGAATTTGGCCACAGTATCTGTACAAAAATCAATCATAATTACCAATTTTCTCTGAAATTGCTTAGTAAAGTACTTAAAGAATGTACTCATCACAAACGTAAGTTCTGCAAACATACTTTATACAAATATATAGAGTAACTTTAAAATATTGATAAAATAGAAAAATCAATGAAGATAAATTTAAAAATAAATGTAAGGCTATATATAGTGATGTGCATGTAACCCAGCACTCCAGGAGCCTGGGGCAGAATATTGTCATGAGTTCAAGACCAATCTGTACTACATAACAAGTACTAGGGCAGTAATGGAAACATATTAAGACATTGTCTCAAAATAAACAAAAATACCAAACAGTAAACAATAAACATAAATTAAAGTTCTATTTATTTCTACCAAATTTAGTTGCAAAACATTAAAATTAAAGTATCATAAAACTTACCATTGTGAAGTGTGGAGTTCAGTACTTTAGAGTATGTTCATAAAGTTGCAGCCTTCACTATTATAGGATTCTAGAAAAGTTATAGTTTCTGTACTGTAGTCTGATAATCATGGGGTTCATGTAAAGTCCTGATTATATCTCTCTGATTATAGTTTACACAGCTATTTGCCAGAATGAGGTCATGTACATTAGAACACCTATGTGCTTTTCCTACTCAAGATGTCTAACAAATATTTCCTTCTGTGTCATGCTTGATAAACACACACTTTTCCATAGATATTCCCATCAGTGTGGTGAAAATGTTGTAGATGAATTTCTAAACAGTCCTATTAAATAAAGAACACAGAGCCAAATACAGGGGTACAAGCCATAGAGATCAGAGCAATAGCCACCAACTAACCTTAGCTCAACACATTGCCATAGCTTCCCAAGAGAACCTCTTCCTGTCTAACCTGTGCCATTATTGCCTTGCTGTTCTGCCTTCTCATTGGCTCTAAGCCCATCCACATCACTTTCTCACCACTGCCTGTCTATACAGACCTGAAGGTCTCTATGGTTGGTAGTGGGATTAAAGATGTTTGTCACCATGTTTGACTGTGTCCTTGAACACACAGACTCTGCCTGCATGTGATTGGAATAAGGGCATGTGCTACCACCACTTGACTTCTGGTTATGGCTGACTATAACCTCTGATCTCCAGGCAAACTTTATTTATTAACAGACAAATAAAATATCACATTTCAACACAAATAAAATATCACCACAGAACATTGAGATTTCTCCAACTTCAGCCAACTATATGGTTAAGAAGCCCTCCAGGAAAATAGAGACTCTGGACAAACATGTGAAGCCTAATAAGAGACCAGTTAATAACTTTAAGTATAAACAGGAAGTAGCTAACTTTGTATCTAATGTTAGTCTAATTAAGTAAGCCTAACTTGTGATCAACTAACTGAACTTATAAAAACTTAACCCATTTAGACAAGACATTAGCTTAATAGTTTATCTTATTTATGTTTAGATTTTATACTTGAGCAGATGAATTATTTAATTTTCCATTCCTCCTCCATATGAGGCAAACTTATGAAAATCGTCTTTTACATTTTTGTGCAAATCATACTCCCTTGAAGTAGAGTTGGTTGACATTGCATGTTGGCTTCTAATTCATGTTTCCAAAGAGTTCTATATTCAAAGGTTAATGTCACATATAGGAGGAAGGTTGCTGGTACCCTACTGAGCTAAGGCATGTGCTTAAATTCCCAAGTCTGGTTACATATCTCTACTCAAGCAATGGAGAACATTGTTTATTACTGGGTGCCTCATAGAAAACATAGTTTGAAAACCATACAAGTATTTAGACATTAAAGAAATTCGAGTCATGATAAGCAGGACTGTCAGAACAATCATACGTCTTGATATGGAGCTTGACAGCTGAAGAAGTACCAATAATATGACATATGAGAGAGTCCTTATATTCAAATGCAGATGGCAGCTGATGCTGGAAGGCAGAGATTCGTGTAGTAAGCCTTAGATGCAAGAAACTACGCAAAA
This sequence comes from Peromyscus leucopus, assembly GCF_004664715.2. Classification (NCBI taxonomy): domain Eukaryota; kingdom Metazoa; phylum Chordata; class Mammalia; order Rodentia; family Cricetidae; genus Peromyscus; species Peromyscus leucopus. The sequence continues at coordinate 34,938,068 of NC_051077.1, read as the reverse complement.
TGTCTGGCTCCATAGACAAACTGGGTCCATTTCAGATGAACTGTCTTTGGGTCAGAAGACACAATTTATCCATGCCTTTATAAGTCATTATATTCTTTGGAACAACTGGGATGCTGAGAGAACGTAGGAGGTAAGATCTTCTCCATAATGAAAAAGTAATGATCAAATGACTGGAAATCTCCGACTTTGCAATGACGCTGTAGGTAACAGACATTATTTTAAAGTTTGGCCTATGTCTATATTTTTGTTAGAGTATGCAGTACCAGAGAAACCCTTTGGGTTTCCCCTGAGATTTGAAGGCCTCAGTTGAGAGGACACTTCTGAGTGCATGGACCTTCCAGGTGCTCAACCTCATCACTCTCACTTCCTAGGGTATTTACTTTTTCCCACATTGGGATCTCAGCAGTTTTCTTGTTCTCTCTTGTTTTTTCATTCATTTTAGTACCTTATGATTCGGTAACATAGAGAATATATTAAAAGTCTCTTAGAGGATCACTCAAGAATTATATCAGCTAAGTGTGATACCCAGGTTTCTTTGTCATCCAGTTTTACAAGCAAAGGCTCCTTTTCCAGATCCACATTGTTAAAATATTTGACTTGCTCCTTTTTTTCTTTTATAATTATTATTAAGAGATTTTCTATTCATTTTACATAGCAACCACAGATTCCCTCACCTCCCTCCTCCTGCCCCACAGCCTTTCCCCACAACCCCACCCACTCCCATCTCCTCCTAGGCAAGGTCTCCCATGGGGAGTCAGCAGAGCCTGGCACACTCAGCTGAGGCAGGTCCAAGCCCCTCCTCCCTGTACCAAGGCTGCGCAAAGTGTCTCACCATAGGCACTAGGCTCCAAAAATCTGGCTTATGCACCAGGGAAGGGTCCTGATCCCACTGTCTGGGAGTCCCCTCAATAGTTCAAGCTAAGTGACTGTCTAGCCTATCCAGAGGGCTTACTTCAGTAGCATGAGGGCTCTTCAGCTATTGGTCCACAGTTCATGAATTGCCGCTAGTTTGACTGGCCATCACTGTACATTTCTCCAGCATGATCCCCATGTCCCTTGCTCATAGAATCCCTCCTCTCTCTCATCGATTGGACTCATGGAACTCTGCCTGGTGCCTGACAGTGGATCTCTGCATCTGCTTCCATCGGTCATTGGATGAAGGCTCTATGATGACAGGGTATTCAGCCATCTGATCACTGGAGTAGGCCAGTTCAGGCACCCTCTTGATCATTGCCAGTAGTCTAAGGTGGGGTCATCCTTGTGGATTCCTGGGAATCCTGGGAAATACCTGTTTCTCCTTATTCCCATGTTGTCTTCATTTATCATGGTATCACTTTCCTTGCTTTCCCACTCTGTCCCTGTTCCAGCTTGAAGCCCTGTCCCCCTATGTTCTCATCCTTTTAAAATGTATGCATATAAAGAAAAGCCTCATAGTATTAGTTACAGGTCTCTTTTAAAATGTCTCCTTGCTTGAAGTTTAAACAGAACAAAAGATTGTAATTTCAGATCATAACTCTAGTCAATCATATGACTTCACAACTAGAATCAAATGCATCAATAGTAACCATCAGTCATCCCACGCATCAAACACGTAATGTTAGGAAACACAAAATACAGCAAGGGAAAATGGCAGGGAGGCAATACATATTTTATAGCCCATCATTTAAAGCCATAATCACAGAATGCCCTCAATTAGGTTATTGCTTTGGTCTAGTAAACACTAAAACATCTGAGTCTTTATTTGTTACCAGACACAGTGTTCCCATCACAGTGATTTGAGGAGACATGACTACAGCCTATCACAAGCCACATTTATATTTTACAAATTTAAGAAGTACTTGAGAAGTACAGTGAAAGCTTCTTGGCCTATGGCTAACTCACAGAGGAGACTAAAACCAGATCTGAGGGAGTGACTACGGCAGTCATGCCTAGGAAAATGGAGTCTTGGCTGTCTCTGAAACTTGTCATACAGGATAAAAAGAACCTCTACAAGTATAATGTGTAAATAAAGAAATAATTTTTCTCTGTAACTCATTTCACGCTAGTTTATTTTTCTGTAATTTACTACATTGTTCAATGAAAAAAAAATGCCAAGTAAAGGCTTGACCTTCATAAATCACATCCAAATCCCCTCTAAGCCATTTGAACTGTCACTCAAGTTCTCAGTGGGGGTTCATTCTACAGTCAGAGTAGAGAGCTGTGACAGGTGTTCTCAGACGCATAGTAACAGGCAGTGTCTGTCATTCTTTCTTGAGCTCCATGAGAACAATGCCCCCAAAGCCCTATGCTTACACTAGATAGGTTCATCTTCTTACCTTCTGGAATACAATATACACTCAGCAAACCCCCTCTATGTGTCAAATATATGATTAAGAGTAATTTCCTATCTTCAAGGCAGCCATGCACAGGTTCTTCATTGAACAAATGTGAACCATCCTCAGCAGAAGTTCTGCTTTTATTTTCCCTAGCTCTATCTACCTCTATCTTCTTTTGCATAAAGCCATCATGGAGGCTGAAGATTGCACCTGCTTTGTGAAAATGTCTGCATCATCAGGATGTCCATGATTAATTTAAAGAACGTTGATATGGCTTTTGGTTGAATTTGAAATATAGAAAAGATTATCTGACATTTGGAATATTCTTTCAGTTACAGGGGAAAAATACATGTCAGGCACTATAGACTGCTGTGATCTTTGTCACCCCAAAATTTTTTTTACAACATTAACTTTTCCCCTTAGATACAAGAATGTCACATGTTATTTGGCCAACCTAATTAATTTAAGTCTTTTCTAATAACATTGGTATGCCACTAAAGTAATGTACAGAGATTAAACTCACTTCCCCTCTTGGAACCCTGAAAACATCTCTATGGTAACTGATCAGTGCCAGCTCCACCAGGATATAAATCCAATTACAATAAATAACAAGATATCAGTGTGCACAAATCATTGTAAGCACAAACTCCTTAGGTTGTTATTGACATCAGTAGGTTGCAATTAGTCAACTGGAGGCCTTGCTAAAAACTCAGATATTTAGGATAGTTTGAAACCTAAGTTTATTTGTCCTATTTAAAGCATCTTGACCATACTGTGAAAAACATCTTATTCAAAGCCACATTTTTAAAAAGTATTGTATTCTTTACAAGGAAATATTTTCTTTAGAGATATTTTTAAAGGATTTCTAAAGTATCATAAAATTACTAACATTGAAAAAATGACTAAAATATGATTATTGTGTTGACACCCTCATATTTGTTTTTATTTCCTCAGTTTGTTAGCCATATGCCATGAGGCTTTCACAGAAGCAAAACCATCTATGAATTCTGTAAAAAGTAATTATACAAAGATAGAATTTTGGTAGCTTATAACAAATGACTTTTAGTACTCTTTGAAGAATCAGCTTACACAAAACAATTATTTATTTATGTATACAATAACATTATATATGTATACAATAGCTTAGTAATGACATCACATTCATTTATTTATACAATAAAATTGTTTTGGTTTAGGGTTTAGAACCAAGAAAACAAATCTCTGTACAAAGTTTTATTTACAATATTTCCATGTATATCTTTTATTTTTATTATTTTATTTTATTTTTATTATCTTTTTTTGCCTTTTCAAATGACTTACTCTACATTGTATGTAGATTCCAGTTTCCATGGTAGCATGGCAGATCCTCAGTTAAAGATCTTCCATCCGGTTTTCTTCACACTGTCTACTTCAGTATTCACCTCTGGAGTCAACTAAAGAACTGTGAAGGGAAACTGTTGGGAGCATGTAAGCCTGTGACCTTGTCTGGAAAGAGAGAGAGGAAATTATTCAATGAAACATTTTCAGGCATTTCAGGTTGAGAGATCAGGGTGATTTGAATCTTGGTAATGATTTTAATAGCCACCAGAGCTAACAAATAGTAATTTGAGCTTCAATCATATCTGACAAGATTGGGTGAGGCTTTTATAGTGTTAATTAAAGTATAGCACTAATAAGGTATCTGTGAATCATTCTGTAGGAGAAAGTTTTCATATATACATATATATATGTATATATGAGGAGATGTATATATATATATATATATGAGGATGTATATATATGGATACCTTTTATAAAGATACACACACACACACACACACACACACACACATTCCATGCCAAGCTTCTCAGTTGCACTGAAATATGTTCATATTTTCATAGGAAGAACTCGTGTTGTGTGTTAGTCTCAAGCACAGGATCATTTCCAACATATTGCTCTATGTAGCCACCACAATCCACAATGCCAATGAAGTGAGAAATCAAATACTACCCCTGCTTCTCATTTAAAGTAGCCAGGCATACTCAGACTTTTCAGTTTCCTTATTCTGCAGCCTTATTGAGAACTGGAGCTCCATTGAACTCACTCTGTTCTGTCGTAACAATATTCTCTCTCTCTCTATTGCCCAACCATTTTGTACTTTTAAGAGTGAATATTGAAAGCTTCTGAAAAGTTGACATTTCTACTAAGATACAAATGCCAAAGGCACAGTAAAGTTACATAATAGGCTATAAATTATGAATACATTTCATAGTGGGAGTTTTAGCCATGGTGGACTGTAGTTCAAATATGAATACTTAAGTTCTACTGAAAACTTACTTCCTAGAGTTTTCATTGGTTATACATCTTTACGTGTTTTATCTGCATATTTTTGTATTATAGAAGAAATTTTAAATTAAAGTGGGACTCTTAATTTGGGACAATTTTATGGTCCCTGTTTCTCTCTATATGAAGTGTGTTCTATTGACAGTTGCTGTGGAATTCTGCATAACAATTCTTGGACTATTAATAAGTAAAATGGCCAGCTCTGTTAATAGATGCAGGATGTAGGAGCTGGGGATAATGACTGAGGCAAATCATGCGACCAGTGTGCATAAGAACCTGGGCTCTATGCTCAGTGTCAACAAAATAAATGAGAACTTACTAAACGAGGATAGAGTGTTATGGACATCCCAGTGAGAAGAGAAAAAACATAGCTCAAAAGTGAACTTGATGAGGATCCAAAATAGATAGAGACTAAGCAAAAGCTTCCACTAAGAGACCTAAACAAATACAGTAGAAATGTCTATGGTTTATGATTCAAAGAAGTCCAACCAATTAATCATATTTGAAATTGCCTATTCACTTTGAGTATTTATAAATTCCATATATTCATTTTTAATGCAATCTTTTTTGTTAAAATCTTTTCTTATTTAATGAATATAGACTTTTTCCACATGTATGTTTCTGTACCACTTGTGTTCAGTGCCCACAGGTCCAGAAGAGGGTGTCAATTGACCTGGAAATGGAGTTAGAGATGTGAATCATCGTGTGGGTGCTGGAATTTGAACTTGGGTCCTCTGGAAGAGCAACAGTGCTCTTAGCTGCTGAGTCATCTCCTAATCCCACTTTGTACAGTTCATATAATAAAATGTGATAAGTATTAAAATAGCTAATGATAGAAAATGAATTCTACAAAAACTACACTGTAATGACAGTATAGTCTAAATTCTTATGTCCAATGGATGTATTTGTTACCTTTTCCTCATTACACACCTGTGTAACTCACAAATACACAGAATCACATACTACTCATCAGTAAATATGTTTTTTAATACAAGATCTTTAAATATAAGAACTAATGTTATTAAATTGTAGAAATTCTGGATTAAAATGGAATTTGTTTTTGCTTTGTAAATTAAATTTTCAAAATTTAATTTAGATGTGATATTATTATTATTATTGCTTTTCAATTGCCAACTTTCTGTCCTTTCAAAAAAAATTGTACAAATATGTAGTTGACAAAATAGCTCCAGAAGTTAAGATGCTTTCTGTCAACCCTGAGAACCCAAATTGAATTATCCAAGTTCATACGGTAGAAGGTCAGAACCAACTCCCACAGGTTGTCTTCTGGCTTATTCATGTATGCTGGAGTACTTCCCTCCACACACAAACACAAAATGAATACATTAACTATAATAATAATCATTTTAAGTGTAGGAATATCAAAAATACTGAAGTTTCAAGGATATATTTGCATAAGCTAAAATAAACATATCATTGGAAAATTGTAGAACATGAGCTTGATAGATAGAACTAACTGGAGACATTCTGGACTGGGTATTCATATATCCTCTGCTTTATCTTACACAAAATGTTTAAAATTGTGTGGTTCACCCCTACTGATGCCTCTTCCTTTGCAAATCACAAGCTGTGGGAAGAATTTTAAATGCAGGCTCATCTGCTCAAAAGAACATGCTCCTGTCATATAATGAAAACCCATTCAAAATAGAGATATAATCCTAGAAATCAAAACAAATTTCACCAAGTTTATTTCTAATGAATCTAGGTCCTGAGAATCAGATGCTAACTATACAAAAGTAAGTTTTAAATAGGTCCCATCTTTGAAGACTTCAGATATATGAGAACAATAAAGCAATAAAGAGTAATGAGGGAAAGAAGGAGGCTGAATTAAGACCCTGTGATCAAACAATTTCTAAACAGAGCCCCAAAGTTTAAATTTTGATATTTCAACAAGACAAATACAATTGTCCTAAAATTTTAAAGTGAATCAATGATCATGGAAAGCCTGATGAAAGACAGATTATTTCTTTCTTTTTTTTTAACTTTCTTTTTTGTATTAAGAATTTTCTTTATTCATTTTACATACAAATCATAGATCGCTCTTTCATCCTTCCTCCTGCTCTCCCATAACCCTCTCCTGGCTAACCCAGTCCCCATCCCCTCCTCCAAAGAGATAAGACCTCCCATGGGGAGTCAGCAAAGCCTGGTACATTCAGTTGAAGCAGTTCAGCCTCCCCTCTACATCAAGGCTGTGCAAGGTGTCCCACCATAGGGAATAGGCTCCAAAGGCCAGCTCATGCACCAGGGATAGACCCTGTTCCCACTGCTTGGGACCCCTTAAACAGACCACTACACAATTGTCTTGCTTATGGAGAGAGCCTAGTCCAGTCCCATGTAGACTCCACAGATGTTGATCTAAATCTCCCACTCACTTGGTTCAGTTGTCTCTGTAGATTTACCCATCATGATTTTGATTACCCTTGCTCATAGAATCCCTCTTCCCTCTCTTTGACTGGACTCCTGGAGCTCTACCTGGTGCTTGGTTGTGGATCTCTGTATCTGCTTCCATCAGTTATTGGATAAAGGCTCTATTATGACTGTTAGAGTATTCACCAAACAGGTCATTTCTTACAGATCCCAGGTTGTTGTTTTTTTTTTTTTCCTCTGTCTCACAGAAAGACACAAATATGTGCATTTCTAACCAATTCCATGTGATATAATTATTGCTCACATGGGGAGCACATTTCTGAAATAAATATTCAAGATGATTTTTTTCAACAGAGAAACAGAAATCTTTGAGTTGCATTTAGAAATTTAGTCATTCTATCCAACTAAAGAATTTATTTCTTAGACTGTGACATTTAAGGATTTTCTCTGTGTGTGCTATGTGTATGCATATTCCTGTGTATAAATGGGGCTCAAGCATGTCACCTTGAACATGTGGATGTCAGGGGACAACCAGAGATGTCATTCCTTGTCAAGGTCTCCCTGTTGTTCATCGCTGCTTAGATCAAATTGTCTGTCCCACAAAATCTTGGAGATTCCCTCTGTCTCTGTTTTCTATCTGACTCAAGAAACACTGGAAATACAGACTAGCACGCTAGGCTTATCTGGATAATGGAAATTTGAGCTTCAAACATCATGTTTGCACAACAGGGACTTTATTTACTGGACTCTCTCCATAGCTCTTATAGAATTTTTCTTTCTTTGTTTGTATCTTGATTATACACAAATGTCCTATGTTGTTATCTATTTTTAGAATAGTAGAATACACAAATGTCCTATGTGGTAATCTAATTGTACTGAAATATTATTTTGATTGTATGTTAATAAATAAAGTGTCTTAGAGCTATTAAGCATAGCAAATGTGGCTTCAACGCTTAATCCATAGATATCTGTGTTCAGGTCAGAGCTATAAGCATAGCAAGAGTGTGGGGTGGCACACGCTTTAATAAAATCTCTGTGTTCAGGATACATCAGCATGAGACATATACTTAAAACTGTACATTCAACAGAAAAAAAAAAAAAAAAAAAATAAAAAAAAAAAAAAAAAGTAGTCTTTGAACTACAGCAAAAATGAATTTACTCTGAGCTCTGACTTTTTTTCTTTTAATTTTTTTGTTTTTATTTAATAACTTTTACATCACATCTATTCATTAATAACTTTTAATTATTTTAAAAATAGAATCTTGTAGTGTTCATCCTCATAAATATATTATACATGATCTAAAATTATAATTCACTCTTTTATGTTTCTTATATATTAGGGATAATTTCCACATTAACATCATTGCTCTCATGTATTTTTTGAGATGGTAATTAATCATTATATCCTACAAAGAGAATATAAGACTTTGATCTAGAACAAAGGCAGGTAGATGAAAACTTTTATAACTCTGTTTAGAGCATTTTAAAATAGGAACATGTCAAATGCTGACACTTAGGGATGGAGAGATTGTTAAAAGTTTAAAGCACCTGTTGATCTTTCAGAGGACTTGAGTTCTGTTCACAGCACCACTGATAGTTCAAAAATGCCTGAAATCCTGAATCTGATTCCTTCTCCTAACCTCTACAGGCACCAGGTGTAGATGTATTGCCCATATATATAGCCAGGCAAAATATATGTTTCTTTGGTTCTTCCTTTTCAGTTTTGGAAATCCATGTCCTTTACAATTGACTGAATTGGACGATTGCCATTTTCATAAGAAAGGGACCAGAATGAGTAATAATGGTGATATGTCATTGGTTTTCAAAAGTGGTTAATAAGTGGAAGAAACTTTACTTAGGAATATCCTATATGATGTGCATCCTTCTAACAATGCTTCTGTCATGTGTTCTGGTTTTCCTCAACTGTAAACTCTGCATGATCCACTTAGGCTGCAGAGATGAATACATGACCCTGCTTGAGAGAACTTAACAACCAAGGGCCCCAGAACTTACCAAGACAGTGCTGAATGCAAAGGATTGTCTTGTAATGTGAAGCAGGAACTGGAGTGTCTTCATGCGGAAAGCAGAGAAACTTCAAAGAGGCACATGTATAGACTGGTTCTTTGCTTTTCGTCATTTTTATTATTTTTGGGGGGATGCCACCCAACTCCCAAATAAATCATGCATGGAGGCTTATTCTTAATTATAAATGTTTGACTTATTTCTAGCCAGCTTTTCTTAACCTTAATTATTCCATCTATCTTTTTGCCTGTGGGCTTTTCCCATTCATTCTCCTCTGTAAATTTTACTCTTACTCCGTGGCTTGCTGGTAGTGTAGCTGGTTGGCTGGCCCCTGATGTTCTGCCCTTCTCTGGCTCCTCTCTCTTCTCTCCCTCCATATTTCCCCTTCTATGTATCCTCTCTGCATGCCTGTCATACGTATTTCTCTTTCCTGCCTCACTATTGGCCATTCATCTCTTTATTAGACCATCAGGTGTTTTAGACAGGTTCAGTAACACAGCTTCACAGAGTTAAACAAATGCAACATAAACAAAAGTAACACACCTTAGAACAATAGTCTACTACAGTTCTTAAATGTAAACCAGAATATTTGTGACCAAGGGGAAGCACAAAAAGGAAAGGAAAGGAAAGGAAAGGAAAGGAAGGAAGGAAGGAAGGAAGGAAGGAAGGAAGGAAGGAAGGAAGGAAGGAAGGAAGGAAGGAACTCAAAACTATGAGTAAAATATTGGATCTTGGATTAAAATCTTCCAGTAGAGCAATTGGGGTTAAAGAGATGATACTTAGAAGTGTAAGAAACTGATATGAGAGCTGTGAAATTTTGGATCCTTAAATTCTTCAGAGTAGCTTTGTCAGTAAGTTCTGTTACATTCAAGCACAGCCATATGTGCAATAACACTTAATGGGAAACAGGCCATGAGTTTGAAGTTGAGCAAGGAGGGGTATATGGGAGAACATAGGAAAGGAAAATGATGCAATTATATTATCTCAAAAAAATTAAAGATATGCTTTTTAAAAATCTTGTTTTGGATTGCTGTGTTGGAGATTTTGCTTTTAAAGAGCAAACTTCACTGTAAATCTTTTGACAGTCTTGTATGATACAACACTCATTACGTTGGCCATGAAGACTGATTTCCACTCCAAATCTTGTTAGTACTTTTTAGTGAAAAAAAAAAAAAAGAAATCTAAAATCTAACAAGTCTCCATGTCTCACAGAGAAATGATAAGTTTATTTTTAAAAGCTGCTGTGGAGAGAAATAAACAAGTCAGATCTTGAATAGTGGTAAAGACAGATTTCAGGGTGTACAGTAGGATGTTTTCAAATTCATTCCTTCCTGGGAATCTTGCAGCAGATTTGCTTTCTTTCCTCAGTCAGCAGGGCAAATCAGCTAGCCATGGAGACTCGGTGGATGGAAATGGTAACAGAGCTGCAGGGCAGACCAGCCTGTGCCTGCTATGTGCCCTAAAGTCAGGTCAATGCAGTAACTCAAACAAGGAAGGTGTTTTCTGCTGGCCCCCTTATTGGTATTCAGACTCTGCCTTTCTTGCATTACCCCATAATTTGTTAATTTTGGGCTTACTATTTGTTCCGCAAATGACATCTCTTAAAATGACTGTTTAAGTGAAAATAGTAATGAAAATGAAATTGTTATTTGACTGTCCTTTCATTTAGTTCTTCAAAGGGAATGTCACCATCTCCCAAGCTTCTTTGAAGATACCAATAATACCAGTGAGTAATATTCTGTTCCTGAAGTATTTTCTAATTAACTTTGTATTTAAATTTTTCTACCTGTTATTTTTTTTTTCACCTCTCAAATAGTTTATAGCCTTACATCTTCTTCTCACATAATCCATACAAGTCAGGGAGCCACAAAGAGTGTCAACCATGAAATGAAACACCACCAATTAGAATGAAGTGGGGCTTTTGTCTGGGAGAAAGAAACACTTTAGCTGAGGGAGTTAGTAGTTCACTGTTCAGCTCTTCTGCAAAGGAAAAAGAATCTAAAGTGAGTTAGGATATTCCAAAGAGTTCAGCAGACAGAATTAACTGCCAGCAATATTACCAAATTCTACCTATATCAATTACTAGATTAACAGGGTCAGTGTAATCCCTGTTTAATGTTGTGCTTAAGTAATACACAGATAGGAGCAAGAGTTTAATTGACTTGCTAATGGAGAGAGTATGAGACTTTTGAAAGCACAGCCAATTCATAAGCAATATTTTTTCAAATGTAGCCTGGAACTGTGAAAGACTGCAGTCAAAAATAAATAAATAAATAAATAAATAAGACAAAAAGAAAGTGGTTTTGTTATCAAGATACGACAGATTGGGGAAAGAGTGTTAATCCTGAGAGTTGTATGTGAAGATCCTGGGGTCCTACAGCAATGACCCCATCCACATACATCTCTTCCACCTCCTCTTGTCCCTATCTTATCCCTCTGATTATCACTTCTCAAAATCCAGTTCTTCACTACAGCCCAGCTACCTTAACCAACCTGAAGAAACCTACTGGAAGAAATACTGAGCACCAAAAAAGTTCTTATTGTAGTGTATTAGTTATTCAGAAATTCACTTGAGAACTGATTGGTGTGTTTCTAGTTTATATTATATATGAATATATTTATCAACTAAATTCACATGATTCCTCCTCTATTGAGTATATGCTGTAGTGATTTATGGACTTTAAAAATGATCCATAATCAATATATTCAAAATAACAGGAAAACTGTCAGTGTGACTTTTCTGTCTAAAGAAAGGCAGTTCTCACCCTGAGAGCTGAAACACCAAGTAGAATTTTCTCATCTGCTTTGAGGACAGAGGCTAGATAAACACACAGAATATCACAGATTCCTAAATAGTGAAACATTTGTTGATTTAAGAGTTTCACGCTGAGGGTAATGTGTATAGGCTGATTCTAGGCTTATTCCTGTATTCGAGGTAGAGCTTGAACAAGGCCTTCAAACCCACACATACAGATTGCTCCTTATTATCTGACAAACAGCTGCAGCAATAATTTTAGAAGGGTGCTTAATATCATATTGTGTAATATAAACCCTGCCATAATTTACGTTGCTAAAAACCCCAAATTATTAAAATATTCCATTCCCAAGGCAATCTGTTAGTAATCCTATGCTCCCCCAGTGCTAGCCTCTACCCTTTGTAAAAGGCCATGAGCAATATCAGTGGATATAAATGCATTCATAATTTAGTAAATAGGCAGTTACATTTTAAAATACATTATTTTAAACTGTGAGATTAGATATAAATTTAGATTTTTTCAAAGTATATTATCATTCATATTTTAAACAGTAAGTATCGTTTGAGCACCTTAAAGAAGTGCAGAATACAACCTGCAAAAATACCCTCATATGTAACATGCACATTCCTGTGGAGTTATAAATATGTGTATCTAAATAGAGTTAAAAACATCAACACCCTTATACAACTTTAGAGATCATAAAATACATTACTTTTGTTTAATTATAGGGAAAGCCATACCTTTTAATAGAAATTAACTTATTGTTCTTTTCTTGGGTATCATAGTTAAGATCATATTTCAGAGATGTAATTATTTCTCAAGGTTGTGGATGGCTCAGTGAATAAATTGCTCTCCTCAAGAATGGGAGGATCAGAGTTCATATTCACAGAACCCACACAGATTACCAATTCTGCTTGGTAGTTATCTGTAATTCCCATATCTAGGAGCAGAGCCTAGGAGAAAGATGGTTAACTAGCCTAGATAGAATTTGTGAGTTCTGGATTCAGTGAGAGACTTTACCTCAAAGAATAATGTGAGGAGTAACTTTTGGGTTTCCACGTGTACATGATCAAATCTGCACACCTGCCCACAACAACCACCTACATTTAACAGGCATATTCATACTACGCGCACGCGCACACACACACCCACACCCACACACACACTTTGTTAAACCATAGAAGTGTTCTTATTGACTAAAAATCAGTTGCTACTAAGTAAAGAAGGAATTTCATCCTTTTTGTGTTTAAAATGTCAAAGTCTTTATTCTGCTTTCACTTAGATATATCAAAAGATAAAATGGTTGTGTTTATGATTCACATACAGCCAAAGAGGGATTTGTTCAATGGTATTATGAATGCTCCGCATCTCTGAGGAGAAAATCCTTTAAGTGAAACTGGAACATTTTGAACACTTCTATTTCTAAAATAGACACAATAAATAAACAAGCGCAAATGCCTTTAAATGAAAAAAAGAAATGATATAACTTTTAATACTCAAAACATCTGTGTAGGTGATTATAAAATGGAAAAATTGGCTCATATTCACCTCACAATGATGACTCTGCTTAAAAAAATGATTTAAAGCAAAGTAATTATTTTGAATATTATTACCTCCTAATCCAACTAGAGAACAATAATTTTAAAGCCCACTCCATAGCTCCATGCTGGAGTCTTTTTAGTTGAGGTTTATAACAAAAACAAGCACTGGACTCTGTTAACATATTTAACGCATACTAATGAAATATTTTCAGAATGTGAAGATGTAAATACAAACTTATTTGATTTTATTAAAATAAAATTTTAAATAACGTTTACTCTAATTTTTCTTAAAATGTTAGCCAAAGTGGCCATCAGCAGGGTAGTCGAATGCAGCATTTGCTTGTGAAAACAAAACAAGCAACAAACAAAAACAGCAGTGTCTTCATCTGTGCGTAGGACAGCAGTAACAGGAAGATTTCAAAATGCATAAACAGACTACCTAGAAATATACCAGCGAAAGCTTAAGTAAATCTGCATCTTCTCTTGTGAGTGACCTATACAGTACCAAACTTACTAAAACCCAATTTATGTTTAAAAAGAGAATGAAAAGATTGAAGCACAGACTTACAGGGATGGGACAAGATTTCGGTTATAGGAGATACTTTTTTTTTTTAATATGACAAAGTTTTTATTTTCTTGTCACCATTGCTTAAATAATTTATTTAAATAGCATTTGCCTTGAAGAAAGTGTCACAAATAATACTTTTGTACCATATGCTTGGGTTCCATAAATTTACTGTGCCATTTTACCTAAGGTACACAAGCAAATGTGGGTTTGGGTGTCAATGGGGGATCCTTGTATATATCCTCTGTAGATGCTGAAAGTCAATTATATTTGATTTTCTGATTATTTTTTCAATGCATATATTCAATACTTGAAAATCAGCACAGTACTGAGTTTCTCTTCCAAGAACTGTGTGTGGCATTCCTAAGTGTCTCTAACAATTTATGTATTCACAAGCAGCCAGGAGTTGTCCATTCAAGATTAAGATGGCTAAACGCAAAGGCTTCCTTGGGTCTCTTAAGAACTTACTGCATTATTTCTTTCAGCTTTATGATGTTCTTCTCTCTGGGGAGGCAGACAGGGCTAGCACGCATTCCGACAGAGTTTACTCTAACAGCTTGCACATCTTGAAATGGGAATTTCGATAGTTAGGGTGTGCTATTCTGGATGTGAAAGTATAGCCTACAAAATCACTCAAGTAGCATGTGCATGAAACCATGAAGAGCCAATCCTAGTCCCAGCACCTTACTGTGGCCCCATTTTCATTTGCTTTGATGAGAATCTGTCTGGGAGGCACTGAACATGGGTGCACTATGGACAGCTACTTCTATGCCTCAGGCAATAAAACAGTGGGGCTGGCAAATATGGACAGAAGTAATGTCAAACACTTCTTCAGTCTAAGCCGCCTGTTTGTGATTCTAATGACTTTCTGTGTTACTTAGCCGACTTCAGAGAAGTTTACATCCATCTCAAGTCAGAAAAAAACTACATTTGCTAGGATCAATGATGCATAATAGACATTCTGCTTGGTCCTGGGTGAATGTTCATCTGCACAAATCTAAAGAACAAAAAGCATCACAAACCACTTAAAACACTCCCAAAAGGCAGGATTGTCTGTATTATTACATTGAATGTGCTCAGAGATGTGTTGTGCTAAAGCAGACATTGCACATGTTTTAAAGGTGTCTACATTCTCTTATGTTTTAGTCCTTTTACAAGTACAATTGAAAAGTATATTGTATTGCTTTGGCTTTATCACGAACTATTAAGAAACTATAAACAGCAACCTTCCATGAGCAGGGTCACGATAATTCTAAAGATACGATCAGCAGCAGGAAATGCCTCCTCTGCCTTTGACATTTCCATCCTCCTCACCTTCCCTGTTTCTCTGTGCCAATACCTGTCCTTGGGCTGAGACAGGAATGACTCTTTTCATGTTAATAGAGTTGACTCAGTGGCTACCGGGCAAGGAAAAGGCTGTATTTTCTACTCTAGCAGCCTCAGAACAGTGTACTCACAGGAGTGTCATTAGACGGTTTTCCCAATTCTAAGAGTAGCTTCCTGGGCTCTGAGGTAGAGAGCAGACCGTCCTCAGAAGGGAGATTTCCTCATGTGCTCACTGAGGCTCCAAATCCCAGCTGCAACTGATCTAAGTCAGAGGTTCAAAAAAGCTGGAGCTGAGGCTTGTGGGAAAACATGTCAAGAATAAGAACGAACAGAAGAAGCTATAGTAAAATCACATGACTTCATGGAAGCACCTTTGTTTTAATATGTTTTAGCGCTTAGTAATTTGAATTATAGCCATATATATAATTAGTAATTATATAAGATGATGACATTGGTAAGTGGTAGACCTCTAGGTTTAGTTTTAATAATCTCCCGTGTTTATGTGCATGTGCATATGCATGTATGTGCAGAAGCTTGTGTATGTGTAGCACAGAGGATAGATAACCTTGGGTGTCATTTCCCAGGAGACAGGATCTCTCTCTGTCTCTGTCTCTCCCTCTCTCTATCTGTGTGTGTGTCTTTCTGTCTGTCTTGCTGTCTCCGTCTGTCTCTGTCTCTCTGTCTGTCTTTGTGTCTCTGTCTCCATAAATGGCATTTTCTTTGGGCCACCAATCAGCTCCCAAATAAAAACATGGAGACTATTATTCATTATGAATGCCCGACCTTAGCTTAGGCTTGTCCCACTAGCTCTTTAAACTTTGTTTAACCAGTTTCTCTTCATCTACATTTTTGCCTCTGGGCTTTTTACCTTTCTTTCATTCTGTATATCCTACTTTCCCTGCTTCTACTGTGTCTGGCCTGCAGGCCCCTGGCCTCTCCCAGGCATCTCTTCTTTCTTCCCACAGGTGCCCTCTGAGGCTCTATGATTAATTTCTGTCAAATAGTTACTAATCCAGTCTCCTAACCAAAGGTTAATTTTATTTTATTAATGCTAATGCAAACTCAGTGTGACAGAATATCTCCCAACATCTGTCAGTCTCTGCCTCTGTTTGTCTATCTGTCTCTTCTCTCTCTCTCTCTCTCTCTCTCTCTCTCTCTCTCTCTCTCTCTCTCTCTCTCTCTCTCTCTGGCCTCACCTCACTCAACAGATTAGCCCTGCTGAGTTCTGACATTATACCTATCTCTGCCACCAGAGCTCAAGGACTAGAAGCATGCATCATGATTCCTGGCTCTTTAAATGTGGCTTCTGAGGATCAAACTCTGGTCCTTACACTCGCAATGCAAGCCAGATTACCAAACTATCCCCTACCCCTAAATTTGGTACTTGAATGTCTTCATTGACTTTCTCACATATTACATGTATTATCTATTTGTAATCTTTATTTGAGTTTGAATTATACTATATACCACATTGCAAAGGCTTTAGACTGCTGTCTGTGTGACATGTATGTTTTGTTTATAAAATCCTTTTCTAACAGCCTGCCTAAGACTTTCGCTTCCCTTCACTTCTCACCTTTGTAATGGAGGAGTCCAAACAAGCTATTGGGACTTCTACACGCAATAATTGACTTCTGCAAACTTCTTACATTTCCTCTTCTTTCTCTTTCTAAAAAAGGAACAGGAATTCCTTAATTCAGTTAGATTTTTAGGAGACAGTTTCAGTTTCAATTACAAGAGAGAACATGGCCTTCTAAAGCCATACTCAATGATTCATACTAAGCACAACAAAAACTGAAAACAATGATTGACAAGAATAAGAAATGTGTGTTTTTTGTCCCCAAATTAATCTCTCTGTAACCAAAAGGCAATAGGCAGCATATAGACATCATTTCTATCCTCAAATCCAAACTGTCAAGAAACCATGTCTCCACTTATAATTTATAGCACTGTGCCCCATGCATCTGCATTATCAAACCCCACAGAGGGTCTGCTATGCCATCTGCCTTCTGTATGAGGTGAAGAGAGTGTAAGTCTTCATGCCTACCCATACCAGACAAATGAAATACAACAGTTTTGTGTTCATGATTTGGGACTCAAAGACTCTTGTGTGAATTTTGTTGGTTCACAGATATTTGGATAGCCTCAGTACTTGTTATAGAACTTGGAGTATTTTATTGGGGCCAAGAGTACACAGAAATAATTGTGAACTCTTTAATATTTTTCTAGCTCTCTCAAGATTCAAACTCCAAGACTCTGTGGCTCTTGGGAGCTCCAAGTTTCAAATTCCTGTGAACATTCTTGATTTTTTATAAAGAAGCATGAGACAGACTTCTTACACACATGTACACACACACACACACACACACACACACACACACACACACATATTGAGGTTTTATTAATGCAAACCCACCAAAGAAGGATGTAGCCAAACATGTTGGACTTTGCTATTAGTGGTACATTGTAACCTTGTGATGAATTAAAAATTCCCATTAAGGAATCATTAGAACTATTCTTATATAATTTGGTAGTAGGTTGATTTGAAGAGAATCTTTTCAGGTTGCAGTACACAAAATAAAAATAAAAAATAAAACAATTTTGAGTTTGGTATTTCTCAGTATCTGTTGAAATGGTTTCTTTTAAACAAAATCTATTTTTATATATTCTTCCCAAATGCAGTCTTTCAGAAGGAATGTTCTCAACAAGTGCATTTCCCCCAAACCATAGTACTTCATGAGACATGAATGAAAAACACAATGGATTTATAAAAGCAACACATAGTAGTTGGTAAAATGATGCTAGCAGGAAGATATTTGTCACTAATAACAACAGCTCATGGTGAAATGTGGCAGAAATATGTGTCAAAGAGGATCATTACTGAACCAGCATTTGAACACGGGCTGGGGAAGGCCCTAGTATGTGTTTGATAGACAGCCAAGAAGTTAATTAGCACAGGGATTATAAAACAGTAAAGGAGAAAGAAAATTTGTGTTTTTAAAATAACTATTATACTCAATGCCTGGTGTTTTAAATTATAAGACACTTCTCAATAAATGATTCTCATCAAAAGGGATTGTAGCTCAGAGACTTTATACTCCTTGCCAAGGAAGTGGGAGAGCCAGGAAGTGTCTGGTGCCAGTTTTTTGCGGCATCTCTACCACTTTGTTAAGTTCTGAGAAACTAATACAATCTCCAAAAAAGGGAGCGGGGCATGCTGTGGGATGGTCTGTATGTCAAATCTGTTGCTCTGATTGGTCAATAAATAAAACACTGATTGGCCAGTGGCTAGGCAGGAAGTATAGGCGGGACTAACAGAGGAGAAAAGCAAGAACAGGAAGGCAGAGGGAGACACTGCCAGCTGCCACCATGACAAGCCGCATATGAAGACACCAGTAAGCCACAAGCCACGTGGCAAGGTATAGATTTATGGAAATGGATTAATTTACGCTATAAGAACAGTTAGCAAGAAGCCTGCCATGGCCATACAGTTTGTAAGCAATATAAGTCTCTGTGTTTACTTAGTTGTTTCTGAGCGGATGTGGGACTGGCGGGTGACAGAGATTTGTCCTGACTGTGGGCAAGGCAGGAAACTTCAAGCTACAGGGGCAAACTTAAGACTTAAGGAAAACATTTTAAAAGAGAAAAAAAAAAAAAACACTATTGTCAGAAATAGTGAAGAGCAGGAATTCAAACCAACAGTGCCGGCACATGTGAAACAGGAAACACATTTGTGTAAAACGTGTAGCAAACTACAAACCCTACAGACAGGAAGCAACAGGGGAAATAATCCATGAGCTTGACCAGTGCAACTCCCTAACTCGTGTTGATTTTTAGGAACACATTTTTTGTTCAGCAGCTTGAGTATTTTTCCCATTGAAGACAGTGTTAGCTGCTGAAAACTCAGGGAATCCTGGGCACTGAGCTGGGAGGCATCAGCACCATTTCACAACGAGGAAATGAACTCGGCTGAAAATTTACTAAAACATCCAGTGAAGACTCCAGACTACACTGACCTACATTTGTCTTGATTCCACCTAAAGGCTCTGTAATTCTAAATGAACCATTTTCAACCATTTCACCTCTGTCTCCTGTTGGTTGTAAGTTATTGTTGGATAATAAGATACAGAAGAAACATCTAAGAGATTAGACCATCTTAGAGTGGAAATAGTGTCTGTGGAAGAGGAGAAAAGGTGGCTTTATTTTGTGATGGCTTCAGAATGGAGGGAAAAAAAAAGGAAGAAGTTGATGTGTAGGCGGAAAGCTGCCCTTGGAGTCAGACGAGAAGGACCTAACTAACCTTTGTGTGCTTACCCTTCTCTCCTCACTGCCAGGGACAGGGTGTTTGCTACAACGATGCATGACTTGGCTGACCCTGTCACTACAGCTATGCCAGGCAGAAATCGTCATCAACTCTACCCCATTAACATCAGTTGCAGCTACCTGAGGTTTCCATACACTCTGCTCCAAACTGCGGAGACATTTTGGCTGCTTTACAAAAAGTGAACAAAAAGCACAAAGGGAGAATGATTAAATTAGAACCCTCTCTTTTCCCACTGGGTCATAAATAAAGGAAAATTTTCTCACCTAACGGGTTTGCGTCTTAATCTCTTAATTGTTCAGGGCGTAAATTCACTGAATCAGAGCACGGGCCGTGCACACACTGACCTAAGAGATGGAGTTTAAGGGTTCATCTCTTTTTTGACGCATGGATTCTGTACTGTATTGCCAAGAAAAGTTCTGGACCAGAGTACCAACCAATTGAGATCAAACAGATCAAATTTCTACAGATTCTATTGAAGAAATGTGGCAAACATAAGAATAGAGTGACTATAAATCAGTGCCCCTCAAAATTCTCAGTGTCTGTGACTCATGTAGAAACCTTAAAATCAACTGCATCTTGGAGAAGTGTCTGATACTTTTTTTATAATGGATTTTTAAATGATAGCCGATGTGCTTCTCTCTAAAGAACACTTTGATTTGATCGGTCTCTATTGCCTTTACCTCAGTAGTCAACTTCCCAAGCTGTTGGACTGTGGAACAGCCTGCCTCAGTTCTTTCTAAGTCTTCTTTATAGCTAGTCGTCTTGAGTTCATGCTACCCACCCAGAACTAATTTTCACATCTATTTCCAGTTCCCTCTGTTCAGTGGTATAACATGGCAACTTGATGATGGGTAGAGATGGAATATTTACTTCATGGAAAACCTGAAAGCACTGCCCAGCTAACTTGATGGAGAGATAGCCTCCTTAATCATAATTTTATGCACATTTCTTCTGAAAGATGAGAATTCAGGAATATCTCCCAGTACATTTTTCTGATGCTTGATGTTAATTTTTATTTGTAAGACAAAATCTCTAAGTTATCTAGTAAACTATATATTTTAAAGTATTTAACTTGAAGTCTATCCTGAGGGAAATGCCATCACTCTGTCTTATAACATGGGTTATTCACATCCATAGCCTGCATGAACTGACTATGAAGTATTAGTAATGAAGCAGAATTTTGGACCTCAACTAGAATAGAACTCAATGTACTTGTGGAATCATTTATTTTTACTGTATACCATGATGACATTTGCCATATTCAACTTATTATTTAATGATAGGTGCCAGTGATCACACTGGCACAATATAAAATTTCAATGAAGAAAGGTATATTGAGCTAAACATATTCAACTTTAAAAGATAGCTAGGATTTGGGTTTATTTAGTGTGTTGGAATATATTGACTTGGCTCATGCACTCTTGTTGGTTTATGATTAAAACTCCTAAGGTGCCCAGAGTTTAAGATAAAATAAATACACGTGTTTAGCTATGTAAAGAGAAAGAAAAGAAACCAAAAAAAAATAAGGGAGATGATCTTATGCAAAAATATATATGAGAAAAACATTTGCTAAAATTAACTGAAAACTAAATGGCATAGGGGATGATACCATGGGACTAAGAGGCATTGCAATCACAGAGAGGATATTTTACCTGGAGAATCTCTTACCATGAGATCTTGTAGAAACTGGTTTAAAAGGGAGAAATGAACTTTAGTGAATGTTTCTTGTCCTCTTCATCCCCTGACTGCTTGAACAAATGGTCTTAGACAGAGTGAAATTATTCCAAGAGAGAAAACAGAGGGCACAGAGAAGAAAATGAAGATCACTCTTAATTAATAATTGGAAAATACACTCTGAAGGTTGGCTGTGCACTTCAGATGCATGTGAGGAAAAATAGCAAGAACATAGTAACATTACACCATGTTACAGTAAGTCTCTTCTGAAAAAAAATTACTGCATTGTCATGATTATTTCCTTATTATTCCCGTTACCCAAAGAGCAAAATAAAATTAAGTTCAAATACTATTAATAGAAGAGTGAGCACAATTTTCAAATCGTTTTTGAACTAGCTAAGCCATCTGAGTATATATTCAGCACTCTATCCATCAATAATAATTCATAAAGCTGTTTAAGTTTCAATAGAGACAAATATAAGCATCATGGAAAGTTCCCTAACTGTCTATGTATGTAACAAATATTACAGTATTGGGATTCACCGTCACTTGATTTTTCTTTTACATTCATATAACAATACGTAGGGTATTCTCGGTATTAGAAAAGACAGTAAAGTGCAATCAAATGAAAAGTGGACTGAGGTAAAAGGATTGGCAGTGTTTAATATGGCTCTTAACATTGAGAAGTCATGAGAGACACTGATAAGTCATTTAAATCACCTGAGCTACTGTCTCTCAACATGTAAAATAGTTATATTTCTATTAAAAGATCTTTATGATCCTCAACTTTTCCACTATGGTTGTTATTATCCAACTTTAAAAAGGAAAAAAAGGAAAAAAAAAACTTCAACAGCCAATACAACGTCACTCTGAGGTTGCCTACAAAGCTGATGCTGCAACTTCTAATCCCACTTTCCACCATCTCTGGGTCATAAAAATTGTCACGCCGGTAGCACGGTAATGACATGATATGACAGGCGAAAGTGTCAGGATGGGAGCTGCATCAAGTCCCACGCTGTAAATGAAGGGAGAGGAGAAATAATGGTTAGTTAGCTATTCGTAGTCCAGTTTTAAAACGAAGCTCACTCTATAGTGAGAAAAACAGACATGTCAAACTGAAACTCACAAGCCCAGTCTTCATTGTCTGAAGCAGGAATTCACTTTGACAATGAAAGTAAAATCCTGTATTCCCGTGACAATTATAAAGCAAGAAAAGACACCATGAAAACACTAGTATTAGCACTAGATCAGTGGGTTTTAATGAGGAATGAGGACCTTTTGCCTTATTAGGGGTATTTGAAAGTAGTGGGGACATTTTTGGGGGTTTTGTGGGTGGGAGGGTAGAAACCATATTGGGTAGATACATGCCCCAGATGCTGTTAAACCCTACACCATTCCCGATGTATCAACAATGTCAATGGTGAGAGACCCTGAATTTAAAATCCTTCTCCAAAAAATCAAGTGTCCCAAAGTGATAGTTCAAATGACTGAACTCTTTTTTTTATTCTGCCTCACAGGAGGGGCACTATTACAACATTCAATATCACAGAGAGACAGAGATGAAGGAAGGGACACCTTAAAACTAGTTTCTCTCTGCCAAATCATGTTCTTCCACGGGGTTCACAATAACGTGTCAAGAAAGGCAGGAAGTTAGAATCATATTTGATGGTTTAAAGAAACAAGGGCAGAGCACAATCCTCTCTTTACTCTCTGCCACCGTGTTGGGGAATTAGAGTTTTTCATCGGATGGCGAGTCAAGCTTCAGCCATTATGAAAGACTCATGTCAGTATAGCACACAAAAACGTATTTAAACACAATTGAGTTCGACATAGACTGGCTCTGTGGTCTTTTTATGGCACTGTAAGGATGGGTGAGTTAATATCCAGAAAAGAATAAGAGGTACCAAGATCTTCTTTAATTATGGTCCTTACAGAGATGGAAACAGATGCAGACCAACAGCTAAACATTAGGCAGAGTTCTGGGAATCCTTCAAAAGAGGGAGAGAAAGGATCATAGGAGCCAGGACACAACAAGAAAACTCACAGGATCCACAACCTGGGCTCACAGGGACTCACAGAGATGGAACTGACAACCAGGGAAACTGCATGAGACTGACATAGGCTTTCTGAATATATGTGGCAGTTGTGTAGCTTGGTCTTCTAGGATTCCTAACAGAGGGAGTGGGGATGTCTCTGACTCTTTTACTGGTTCTTGGGACCATATTCCTCATAATGTGTTGTCTTGACCAGTTTTAATACAAGGGGAGGCTCTTGATCTTATTGAAACATGTTTTGTTGATATCCATGAGAGGTTTGCCCTTTTCTGAATAGAAAAGGAGGAGGTGTGGTTAGTGGGATAGAGGGGAAGTTGTAGGGGGAAGGACTGGAAGGATAGGAGTGAGGAAGAATTTTCTAATTTGGGTTGTAAATTTAAAGGGAAGTCAAATGTCACAATTAAATTAATGGGAAAAGCATTGATTTCTGTCCATGTCAGCACTTATGCCACTTAATCCCCTTCTGGGGACCCTGGAGAATGGTTCACATTCACAACTACTCATTTGAGGGTACGGAGGGATAAGGACATCCCATGCCACACAGAATGAAGTGAAGCTGGCAATCACTATATCATTTTATAAGCTCCTCGTGTTTGATGATTATACCTGCTAAACAGAAAAGGTGCTGAAATCAACTAGTGTAGTGGTTCTTGCTGAGGGCATGGACCCTTGAACACACAAGCAGATTCCTTTTATTCTGCAAGCCTTATTGTTCAGTGTTTGTAGATTCCATCTGATTCACATTTTCCAAAAACATCAATAACTTGCAATGGATGTACTACAAAATCATCATAAAATGAGTGGGAGAGATACTCAGATGGTCCAATCTCCTAATAATTATCCCAGGTTTGTAACCAAGGCAACAGTGGATTTTTTTTTTACATTTAATCTTATAATAGAAGAGAAAAAAGAATCCGTTTATCCTAAAGCAGACCTTAAAATGCCTGTTTTAGCTATACAAATACTTAGTCACTTATATTAACTGAATTCCTTTAAAAATAGCACTAAAATTCTTAGAAAATGGAAGTGTTCATGTTAAACTGTAAATATATTAAACAACATTTAAAATAAGATAAATTTATATTCATGACACATTTGCTTTCAAAGGATTCCTTTGAGGTTTACTTAAAACAAACTACAGATTTAAGAACCAAAGATAGTGGTGTGCTTCCACAGGTGATGGCTGTGATGTTATCTCACCTATAAAGTAGAAGCCCATGGACCAATAGTTCTCTTGACTCTGTATGCAGGAGAATCATCAGGAGATCTTTCACCAAACACTCTATCTCCAGATTCACCCCCTGCTCCCGCTTGATTCTGATTTGATTTTTGTGTGGCAGTGCCCAGACAAGAGGAGATTTTCTAAAAATCCTCCAGGTGATTGTAATGTGCAACTGGGACTGAAATCCACTAGCAAACAGAAACTTTAGAGCAAGAGTGCATTACAGTTTAATGAAGCACTTCACAGAATCCAGAAGTTTTCCTCTATTAATGCTCTTCTGCCAGCCAGTCAGGACACAGGAAAGCAGGCTGGAGCAGATGTCTACAGACCAACTTTGAAAACACCACATTTAATTAGATCCTCACTTTCTATAATTCTATTTCCCTGATGAAACAGGCCATGAGGGGAAATGGGGGAAGCAGTAAAACCATTTGGGAGACTAGAAACTCAAGGGTTAAAACCGCAGACAACTTTACCTAGGGTCAATATTTTGATAGGTGGTAAATAGTATTAATAAAAAAATTAAAAATAAAGGTTGTTTAAGGTAGTTGTTTATGCTTTCTCTTCCAGAACAGAGTCTAGGTGCAATTTAAGCCATTTTAAACCCTGTGGTTCAACAAGGAATGTCTTAGCTGCAGACTTCCCGGTTCTGGGGTAAAGTGCACTGCAAATTCAAATAGATGCAGAATGGACAACTCTTAGCTTCTCTCATTATCAATACACTGTAAGCAATAGGGAAACTCAGTAATCATAGCAACCCTCTAAGGATTTCATAAAATATCTACAAGATCTAGAATACATGTATATAACACAAAAACCATCCTGCACACACACACACACACACACACACACACACACACACATTTATGTGTGGGCACATTCATATCCCATGTTCACATGCACTGATTTATAAGTCTCATCATTACTTTTTTCCTGTTATTTATATTACAAACATATTGGTTTACTCTTTATTAGCAAATTGCTTATTTTTACTACTCTAACGAGAATAATTATTTTTGGTCTAAAGAGAATAATATAGATGCAAAGAGCTCAACTTTAGAAGTGTCAGTGGTGTTTGCGTGACAGGTAATGAGGCAATTTGGCAGAACATCAGAAACTAATTGAGCTCAGCTCACATCAATGAGGCTTGTTCAGCTGAGCCTGTGCCTCCTAAAAAGAACAGCAGAATTAAATGAGACAATGTGACATGTACAATTTTAATTGGAAGCTCTAATTTAAAATATTTAAAAGCATGTTTAAAATAATTTGTGAATCCATACAGATGCTTCCTTCCCCAACTAATTAAGAATATTCACTGGGTCATATAATGTCTGAATGTCAAAAATATGAATTATTGAAGTCGCTGCACATATAAGTATACTCACACCTTTAGGCAAGATCAAATTTAGTTTAACAGAGAGAAACGGGAGAGAAACAATCCTCAAGACAGCAGAGTGGTAGGCTATTTTTAATGTGGTATTTTTTAAACCTTTGAAATACCAATACATGGTACATTTTGTGTTTTTAAAATAAAACTATATTTTAATATATTTCGAAATAAGTAAGCCAGATACATGGAGAATGTAAATGAAGCAGGACATTGTTTTTATGGTGTATTTGTGATATTGCTATTTGTGTTGTTACTATTTATTTGTGTAATTTGTTTGACTTTTGATTTTATGTATTAAGATGTATATTAAGACAGCATATTTCCAAACCTAAATTTCTGAGGTTCTAATGTTGCTTAAAATCTGTAACCATTGATTTGATCAGATATGAATGACTTTATATGATGATTGGTAAGTAAAGGAAAAATAAGGAAGTGTTTGATTTTAATGCCAAACTATTCACAATTGGGCAATAAAACATTCATAGAATGGAAACAGTTAAAATCTGATAACCTGCT
Organism: Peromyscus leucopus; assembly: GCF_004664715.2. Lineage (NCBI taxonomy): Eukaryota > Metazoa > Chordata > Mammalia > Rodentia > Cricetidae > Peromyscus > Peromyscus leucopus. The sequence goes on along the minus strand of NC_051077.1, from coordinate 34,911,658 downwards.
AACTAAAATTCTACTTGTATACTAATGACTTAGAAGACACAAAAATTTATTAAGCTTTAAGAACATATCTACAAGCTACTGCAGAAGCTTTAAAAGATCTCTTAAGCAGAATATAACAAATTGAGTGCTTAGTCACATTTTAATGCATCAGTAAATAATATTGGCCATGGATTATTAGAATACAATGTATTTTATCACAGTTTTGCTATTTACCTTTCTTTTTAAAAGTGGGTATCCAACTCTCAACAAATATAATGAGTCAGTCACATAAAGTAGTAAAAATAAGTTTTTTTCCCAAAGGAAAAAGATTAATGTAAAGAATGAAAAATACTTAGAATAGGTATTAATGTAAGGTGCAATAAGAAGTAGAGCTGAAATGAATGAGAAAAGAAAGCTGTAAAAGAGGTGAAGACAAGAAGCCATCCTATTCTAACTGGAGTCTAGAAAACTGAATTGAGGAGAAAAGAACACACTGGGAGAAAAATCGGACCTAATAACAAGAAAATGGACTATTTTAAGTGAATCATTTATCTCAAAGCTTGTATCTCTTTCCTCTAATATATAACAACTTCTTACATTATTGTGTACATTACATGTTACCCAGAGCCTTTATTTTATCTTGTAGAATTGCAGAGGAATAGAAGACCGGAGGAAAAATACCTCATAGAAAAAGAAGGCTTAAAACTTAGTGTGTGTGTGTGTGTGTGTGTGTATCATATGAGATTATATCTCATATCATATGAAGCATGGACACAGAGAGGCATCTTGTAGACACATTTATAATGCACATTGGTGCATACTAACTGTACACACACAGATAAATGCAAATAGTACTTGAGATTTATCCAACAGTTCTAAAACAGGTTTACTGATTTTAGTCTTTGAACTTCTCTCCTGGCTTTATAATTAAGAAAAAGATCTCTCTCTCTCTCTACAACTTTGTCTTTATTCTTTAGATAAATACAGAGACTAGTGTTAGGGGCAATCCTTCTAGTTCTACATGCGAAGGAAAATGGAAACTAGCTGTTTTGTATCTTCATGTAATGCAACCTAATGCTTCTTCACCACCAAGATCTTAGATTGCTACACAGGTAACAAAAATGAGGCTTCCTCGTTTGTTGTGTGATTTAAACAGTAATTACACATTTAGAATTAGGTGAGAGCAACATAATTTTGGAAGCAAATACTTTGAAACTTAGGAACAACTCCCACATGTACATAGCTGCCTTTCTAATCATAGTTCATGTGTTTTTCAAATCTTTGAACTCCATCAGGGGTCTTATGACCATGAAGCAGGTATCTTACACACTGTTGTGAAAATAAGTATAATGCAGAGCTGTTTCATTTTGTGAAGGATCTTCTAGTATTTTTTTAGTCACCGTTTACACCGTTATTATATATGACAGTGTGCCCTTAAAATATTTTATCCATCAATGATATGCCTTACTCCAAAGATGGAGAATATGTTACTAGATACAAAAAGTGAAGCCCACAAGCTTATTCTTGTGACTGCTGATAAGAAATCCGAAAACTTCAGCCATATCAATGCACAATTACTGCACACATTCTTGGTAACTATAGAGTAATGCTACTGAGAATAATTGTGCACATATGAATTTGCACACTTCTATTGGGCAAATACAGAAGTCTTGCTTTTACAGATATCTCCATGGGTGAAACTGTTAGCTGTTTGTGTTTTGTGTAACAAAGTGTCCCAAAGTAGTGGAATAAAATATGTTACAGTGTTTCTTTGGTACTTTTTTTTTGCTGTAAACTTGCAATATATTCCATATTTAAAATGTGCTTTTAATACAGATAAACATACTTTTCTCTGGGTTAAGTGATATGGAAGTTGTTTGAAAAAAGGAAAATCAGAATTATAAGTTTCTTACAAAATTTTCTTTGCGTTGTTATATTTCAGTAAACTTATAGTTTAAAAATTCACAAAATGCACAGAATCAGAAGAATCTGCTTCATGCAATTATAATTCAATAAGTGTCTATGTTTCATATTTCCTCTCAAGTGATGGAAATAAGCATTTTAATACATATAAGTGTTCTCAGAAGTGAAGCTTCCTATAGCTGAATCTTCAATGTCTATGAAACCTCTGAAAACATATTTTACCTTATCTTTTTGCCTCTAAAGGATATTATCAATTAAACCATGAACTTCATGCCATTGCTTTCATAAGAATGCTCACCTAGTTAATTGACTACTCTTAAACAGTGTAGATACAAAAAAGCAAATAGTGAATCAATAAACACCATACCTAAGCTTTATACCTCATTTATTTTATATTTAATTAACATGCAAAGTAATGGTTATCATTATTGCAGTTTCAAATATATTCCATCCTAAAAACAACTTTCTGTGCCCTGTTTTGCTATCAATTTAGAATACAGAATATGATGATATGTGTAGATTTTGTTGGAAGTATTAAAAAATAGCCAAATATACTTTTCCTTTATTTTTTTGCAATTATATCAAAATAGTATCAATTTTCCAAATTAAAGAAAAGTGTACTATTTTCAATGCACTATTGAATCTTGTTAAGCCCTCAGCCAAAAAATTTATATGGAACCAATAAGAAAAAAAGAATAGCTATAGCATTTACTAATAGAGCACACTGGCTAAAGCTGCTTTGATTGGAAATATAATTAAAGCATTTTAACTGCATCAGCCCCACTCTATTGTAAAGTCTCAAAACCGTGTGGTTCCTTGCTACCAGTTTATGACAATAGATAAATGGAGCTTCAGTTTGGCAAACTCTAACTTTTTGGCCAAGTCATCTTGTCTTAGAGAATATAAAATGTGTCCAGTGAAAGATGATTTGTGTCAGCTGAAACTCTAGCTTGCAGTCTCACTTGGTGTGTTATTACTTTAAACTAGTTATTGTAGCCTTGATGTGTATCTTTGTAAAGTTCAGGGAAGAAAAGATAGAAGTATAACCCAGCCAGATCATTAAGAATGTCTAGGAATAACAGGAATGGAATCCCAGAGAGTATTCATTCGGGTGAATATTTGAGAATATATTGAATTCTTTCTGGAGCAGTAGTAGTGTCTAGTATAAATAATAGGCAGAGTTTGCCACAGTATATTAGAGACTTTTATAATCGAGTATTTGAAAATTTAAGCTAAAATGTGCCGTGGAATGACAACTACAAAAGTTAAAATTTTACATCAAATCCATCAATAAGCAATAAGATGAAAAGAAACACATTATCCTTATGGTCCTTAGCAATTATAAAACTAATTTAAGCCATGTTTTAGCCTATGCACAATTCTTTAAAAGTTCATATAAAATATACTAATATCAAAATGAAGGCAAGTTGTGAGTATTACATCATAATATTTGATTACAAATTATAAATCAACATATTATTTAAAAAGATCAATATTCTTTAAACAAACTTTGAGTTTTCTGATTTGACAACAGAAGAAAAGAAAAAAAAGGATTGTATTTCATTATAATATAAAAATCCATTCATTGAAGTGATTTTTCATCAAGATAGAAAAACCTAATTTAATGTTTGGGTATAAATAGTCTAATTCTATTTATAATGTGTGTTCTATATTTGTTCAAGCTTTTATTAAATTGATTTCATAAAAGTTGGTCTTCTACATAACCATTTTATAACATTTCATTTGAATATCAGATTTGAAAAGAAATGTTATTTTGAGGTAAATCATCAAAATTACCTTAAAAAGATAACTTGCATATACACTTAAATGCATTATTTTAATATTATGGTCATAATTTCAGATGCAATATTTTGTGTGCTATAAAGTATATAAAACATTTATTATAGAAATGAGAAACAAAATATTATTGCCGGGCGTTGGTGGTGCACGCCTTTAATCCCAGCACTCGGGAGGCAGAGCCAGGCGGATCTCTGTGAGTTCGAGGCCAGCCTGGGCTACCAAGTGAGCTCCAGGAAAGGCACAAAGCTACACAGAGAAACCCTGTCTCGAAAAACCAAAAAAAAAAAAAAAATTCACTGAGTCTGATACAATTAGTATTTATAAATTTATTACTCTGAGATTATAAACTGATTTTTTACTGTAATATGTATCTAGGAATTATGGTTGTGAAAATATATTGTGATTATAAGATTAATGCAAAAAACTAAATATATATATATATATATATATTATTTTATATACACCAAATTAAGCAATGAACCAGATAACTTATGATCTCAATGAGTCATTGACGTCCAAAAATAAATAATTTTCCTTTATATTAGCAGCTATTGAAAATTTATCTACCACTCTCACCAATATTTCCAACGATTTTCTAATAAATTATCCAACATCTATATGTCTGCAAGTAATTTTCTAGAAAAAAAAATGTCTTTCATTACAGGACTACACAGATTATAAGTGACTTGGAACTAGTTATTTAAAAAACAAGTTCAGTAAGAAAGATGTTTCCAGATTCCTGCCTGGACTGAGTCTACCAGGTTGATCTCAGTCCTCGGGGGAGGCTTTGCCCTGGTGGAGGTGGGAATGGGGGGGGTGGCCTGGGGAAGGGGAGGGGGGCAGGAGGGGAGAGAACAAGTCAATCCGTGGCTGATATGTAGAACTGAATGTTATTGTAAAATAAAATAAAAGGAAAAAAAATTTTAAAAATTAAAAAAAGAAAGATGTTTCTGCTTATAAATGCATTTGTCTTGCAAGCCTGATGACCTGAGACACACCCCTGTACGCAAGGTGGAAGGAGTCAAAGGACTCTTGAACCTTAACCTCTGACCTTCACATGCACATACCCATATTGATTCCCGTACATGAATCACCAATATCACACACACACACACAGAGAAATTATTAAAAAAAAAACTTCGCATCAGTTTCAAAAATGCTAACAATATAGTTTATATTTTTTAAAAAATAATAGAACCTGTAAAATAACATTATAATTTTTTCTGCATAGTCTAAGTACTAATTATCACAAGAATATTCTTGAGAAAGCAAAGGAAAAATGGAGTGTCAATTTGAAAAATAACACATGGTATTTTTTAGTTTTATTGCTATATTTAGTGTAACAAGTAAATAGTATTTTCAGTTAGATTAAGGGGGAAAAAACTTTGCAGTAATAAATATGTTCCTGAGCAACAAATTGACAGAATAATCTTGTATGTCACTGCCTACACAATTTCAGCTAACTTCTTCTCATTTCTTCTATTATAATGATGAAAAACATCTTTAAAAGCCTACCTATCAAGCTCCTCATAAAGGGTTCATTACATATTTGGCACTCCAGTGTTCCCTTAGCAAGGGATTCTAAGAGGTACTCTAACCTGAGGGGAGACACCTGGTGGGTTTAATTAGATTGCATCTGGCAATAATTAGAAGCAGAAGATAAAAGTGGGAGCAGCTGCAGTCACCCAGGTAAGTTCCATTTTTGTATATGAGTCAGTCCAGAAAGAAAGTTTCCTGACCTTGAAAGGCAACAGAGACCCCATAGACAGGTTTTGAGTTCAGAGGGTAGTAGCAACGGAAAAAGGAATTAAGACCATCGAGCCATTTTTACCCCACTGGGTTTCTGCAATGTATGAAACCCATGGGAGGCAAGAGCTACCTTTTTGATAGGGTGCATATTGTCTTGGGTGCATATTGGCTTATTTAATGGGAGTTTGCATGCGGAAGTGAGCGATTCATATCAATGACTGTGTCTGAATTGCTCTTTTCAGCCCTGTCGATTTAAGTGTCCAGCCAAAGTACAAACCTAACAATTTCTAATTCACCTGGAAGTTCACTAATGTTAGGCATGATAAATATGTAATCACTGTGTTGTGGAGCAGTTGAGGTGGACACAGGACAGAATTACGTGCAAACAACTTTTAATGACATGGTCTATATGCTGTAAGTATTCTGTAAAGAATTATTAGAGCCAGCAGCAGCAGGGCTAAGTTCAGGACAGATGAAGTACAGAAATTTTAGTATGGATTTTGTTTCTTGAAAGGATAAATGTCCCTATATCATGAATAACTATAAAATGTCCCAAATGTCTTCTTGTCTCTTCTCTGCTAACTTTTAAATTGTATTCAGATGTACAATGGGTCAAATCAAATGAAGCCATTGGACCTTATTTATGTATGGGACATTAGTATCGATTTGTTTATAAGAAGGCATATGCTAGATTCTTTGAATGAGATATTTTGATGGAATGAAAGAGAAAGCATCAAAATCAGTAGCTCCCTTATCCATATCATCTGTCTGTCTGTTCCTGTCTCTGTCTCTAGCTCACAGTCACACATGCATATGCAATAGGAAGACTCTTGGTCATCTTGTTCTCATAAATCTTTCTAAAACTCACAGTATTTATATAATCATATTCTCATCACAATCAACAAGAAGCTACCCAAAAACTACTAGTATATGCATCATCAAAAAACCCTATCTAGTCAAACCATTACTAAAATTGCCCTCTTGTACATATTTCTTTAGGTCACGCCATGTCACTCAGATCACCTGTATTTTTTGCACTTGGTTTATTTCAGATCACTTGGGAAACAATTTAAAAAGAGAAATTATTCCCCTAATAGAAAACATGGTACAATACACAAAATCTTCTGCCATCCTATTTTAATGGGTATAGTCTCTGCTTGTGTCATCAATGTGGTATTCACTCGCCAAAAGTGGCTGTTGGGAACCTGAATTGCAGCTATTGTCAGTGAAAACTGAATTTGGAGGACTATCTAATTTGAAATGATTAGACATTAGGCAGCTACATGTGTCTAAAGCTATTCTAATGGCAAGGAATCGAAGATTCTAAGAGTCTGAGCCAGATGCCTTAGTAGCAGACTCAGAGGAGAAGCAGGACTACTCTCTGTTTCCTAGCTGTGTATCTTCTTTTGTGTTTGCATCCCCAGCTCCTTTGAAAACAGGAACAAGGCTGTATCATTTCCTTGTGCCTTTAATAAATGTTTTCTAAACCAAATTTAAGTAGGTAGATGTTTAAAAAGAGGGGGTGTGTATTAGGAGGAAAACATGCTGCCTGTATAATAAGGAGTGTAGAGAGAAGAAAATGAGGAAATGGAAGGGGTAATTCATGATAAAGATAAAGGTTCGCAAGGCCAGAGTGCTATTTTGAGTTGTTTCTTTATCACAAAGTAAGATAATCCACACTCAGCCCATGTCCTTGAAACAGAAGTAAGGCTGAGAATCTGCAGATGGGAGATCTGAGTTTTTGGATCAGTGTGGGACCCAGGGGCAAAGCTCAGATGGTCCTGGACAGCTCAGAGCATAGCCCTTCCCACCATTGCAACTCTTTTCATGGGCCCAGGGCAGAGTGCAGAAAAAGCAGAGGCACAGCCAGCACACTTCTACAAAGACTAAGATGCCATTTGATTGCTGGAAATTTAGCCCAGGACTAATCTAGGAAAGGATCAATCCATGAAGGGGTAATACAGTGAAGAAAAGAGTGTCATGCCTTGCATAATGAGGAGCTAGCAAGGGCTAATAGTAGTGATTTGCTACATTCTCAAGCTAGGGGCTCTGCTTTATGTTTTAAGAAAATTAATAATGAAAACAAAACCCAGCAGCTCTCATGCATCTATTATGGTCTGTCAATCATTGTGCTTAATGGGTTTTAAGAAGTATCTCCTGTCACAAAAATGCACACAACACAAGCATGCACATTAACACACCACACACACACATACACACACACACACACATACACACACACACACACACACACACACACACACACACACACACACACAAAGTGGGGAAGGGAAAGAGAGAGATTCACAGCAGGTTCTCCCATTTTCTTCTTGTGATAAATAAGAACAGGCTACTCCTGGGTTTGAAGTACCCTACTCTGCTCTAGAAATGAGCATCAGTATCCAAAACATATGTGGGCATGTTTATCATTCTCTTCTGCTTCTCAGAGGCATGGGATGCAACTCAGACTCCCAACGGGCAGAGCAAAGCCACAGTATTCATTTCATCTCATGTGACAACCTAAGCAGAATAATTTCCCAAACTATCATTTCTTCAAGAAGTATATTGGATGTGGGGACCTATACTTTTTTTGCCTTGATCCTGTCAATCCTCTATAGACATAGATTCATTACAAATCACATCTTTGGCATGTCCACAGAATCTTCTTGGAATATACTTGCATGCATAAAGGTAAGTTTGTCAAACAGCCTAAAAGAACTGTCATTATGCTGCAAAGTTTGTTGAAAGAAAAGTTTTGATCTTCTTCATTTCTAAATCTGGAAAGCACATCAAAAGAGAGATTGACTTACTGCATGAAAGATATTTGGATTAAAGCATGAATCAGGGCTGCCCTTCCTTCCCTGAGTGCTGCTGTGGGATGCACACACATCATCTCAGGAAAGGAGGGGCCCATGATCCTCTGGGTATAGCTGTCCTGCAATACAGAACCTGACTTTCAGCTGTCGGAGGAACTTATTACTCAATTAAACTGGGGCACCAAAATCCAGATTCTTTTCTTTCCTTTTTTTCCCACTCTTTATGGATAGCAAAGTTTTGTGGTAAAATAAAATGATTATTCCCTTAAGAATTAAAAACTTATTGTGATCATGTGCCCTTATTCTTCAATTGATTACTTTCTGAAATTGATGTTCAAATAGGCAGGTGACCAAACCAAGATGCAGATTAGTGGACTAGACATCCTGCAAAGTGGTTGTGTAATGATCTGTCAAAGAAACAAAGTCTCAAGGAGTATATCTAAGTTATTTCTAGAATATAAAACATTAAAATTAAAAGTGGAAAATAAATTTTAAATTACTTCAAATATCAAAGTGGAATGGATGCTTGGCTATAGCTTCTGAAACATTTAATTTGAAAGTGAATGTTGATATATCTTATAAACTGCAAACATATCTAAAATATGTTTAGTTTGTTTAGTAAAAAATATGCTTTATTTAGATATGTTAGTAATTTAGACTTCCTACTTTATTGCATTTTGCCAAAATCAGGGTGGAATCCAGGGCCTTCTGTCTGCCACACAAAAGCTCTACCAATGAGCTCCATTACAGACTTCATTTTTACTTTTTATTGAGTTAAGGCCTTGCTCCATTTTCCAGAATGACCCTGAAAGAACCTGGGGTGCTGCCAGGGGATGACTGCATTCCTCTGGCTTCTACTTTCCGAGCAGCAAGAATCAAGGGGCTGTTTCACTATGTCCATCTCATTTACACTTCTTGTTCCATTTTATGTCAGTTTTGAAGTTGTTCATGTAGTGTGTATCAATTTATTTCTGTTGAAAATGGATTTATGGGCTAAATGATAACTCTTTGACTTATTTCCTGATATTATTAGCATAATTCAAGTAATTTCCTCACCTACCTTCAGAGTTGAACATAAGAATATATGTTGTAAGCAATTGGATTATGTTACATAGCTGAGATCTTGTGCATCAACTTGATTTACTGCTCTGTAATTTTATTTTAGGCAGCATTGTGACCTCTCCAGATTACAGTCTAAACGTGTAATGTGCCTGGCTATGGAAGATATCACTAGTGAATCCTATAGGACATAAATAAACATGTTCCTTGTTCAAAGTAGACACATATTAGGACTTATTATTAAAATTATTTAATTGATTTAAAAACTTTAATTGTATGATAGTGTTTATATTTATAAGCACTTTCCTGTTTGATCTGTTCTTTCTAAGTCAGAGAGACCAATTCATTGAAAGCTCCAGAATTAGTAATGATGGATTGCAAAGACATAATAAAATCCAACAGTTAGGATGTTGAGAAATTGTCTTGAAAGATCCCATTGCTGGATCTTTTCTTTAAGTCAGAAATTCCAAAAGCATTATCCATGGGGTACTGAATGGATGTGATTCAGAGTTTTATTATAAGGAACCGAATTAAAAAAAAAATCTACCATGCATAGGGTGGGCAATTATCTGCTTGTTGGGGAAGAAACGTATGCCTGTCCTGTGAAAAGGGAAACCATGGAGCAGAGACAGTGAGGCTTTTGTGCTACTCTGTGAGGGAACAACTTAAGTCAAGATCAAGGTTTAAGACTGTGACCAAAGTCAAGAAGGAGTCTGAGTTACTTGCTTCCTTATATTGGCTCTCAGTTCTGACACAGAGGAAGGATTCGCTAGTGTCAGATATTTCAATACCCTCTGATAGTCTGCCAGAATAGCTCCACTTTTGAACTTAACTGAGCAAATGCCCCCAGGCATTTATTTGCAAGACACTGAATCCTATTAGACTGTGTTGTGTGTCTGTGTGCTGGGTAGTGAATCCAGAACATTGTACATTTTAAGCACACTCTCTACCACTGAGCAATATCAATAGACCTTCATATTTAAATTTTAAATTGCAATTTACCAAATCCAAGTTAAAATATAAAAAGTTGTTTGTATGTTATTCACTCTTCTTTTGACACATTAGGCTGTAACTCCATTGCTCGATTCAAGTGTGATATTAATTTGGAAGCGAATTGTGATTAAATACCACTTTACTTCCTATAGCAGAACATATGCTGTTGTAGATTAAAAAGTACAAACAGATTATTGATTTTAATGACATAGTCAATAAAAATTTTGTAGCAGCCAATATGTAAGATACAGAAGCATGCATTTCCTGCCCACAAGAAACTCACTCTCTGGTAAGGGAGAAAGATATATAAATGCAAGAACGTAATGCAAGCAATGTGAGTTATAACAGATTTAAGAGCCCGGTGCTAAGAGAATATAGAAAGGCAATTACCTTTGCCTGGAGAAGTAGATTAACTTCCCAGGGGAAGTGACTTTTACAATAAGGCTTGAAGGTATGATGTGATAATATCAGACTCAGCAAATTTTGAAATGTGATATTTGCAGTTAGTTGAGGTATGCATTCAGGAAGAGACAAGAGGAGATGAAGAGGAAGAAAGTTGGGCAGCAGATCTCTTGTATACATCAATCTCATACGTTCTGTTTTTAAAATGTGTATCACCAGGAACAACCCTCACTCTAGGTTTTGCAGGAATTACTTTGGGACTATAAAAGGAGGTTCAGGGTTTGTGAATAAACATATTTCAAAACACTTATGGCATACCTTAAAAAGCATTTCAGGCATGCATTGTAATAACAGAAGGAATAACACTAAAATGATGATATATGGGCTTGTGGAATGATTTAAATATGAAATTTAAAGTCATGAGAGGTCACAGAAAATAAGGTAGTATTTACATGAAAAGGAGATCCAGACATACTGAGTGAGGAAGCATCACCAATTTCTTTTGTTGTTGGATGTTTGAAGTTTTACCTTTTATAATTCATGACAACATCAGTTTGATCACAGGGATGGAAAGATGACTACTTTCAGTGGAGGCAGTAAATTGCCTTACATTAAATGTTGAAAAAAGGTATTCCAGAATTATGGCACCAGGATAAAAAAATTGACTTTGGGACTGCATGTGTGTGTCTCAATGTAAAATAAATACTTTATTTTTACACTCTATACTTTTAAGAAAATGGTGGGGTGTCCATGATGTCATTGCCATTTCAATGTTGACATGCAATTAGTAACATGAAGCATTAGGTTAATTATTTGTGGGAAAAAAACTGGACATGTACTAGAAACAGGAATAGCATCATATTTCTTTTTAGATATGACATAGCAGATGATATACAAACACATATACACACACACCATCCTGAAGAATTTTTAAATGTGTCTTAATACAATGGCAATTTTATATAGGAATATGACACAGTGACATTTTTTTTTATTAGGCCAAAACAGAGAGGTGGACCAGACATTAAAGAGTGTTAGCACTAAGAATGTTCAGGGAATAGGACCCATTTTCATGGCAATCTAATAAAACGAGCAGCCAAGATTATCTATGGACCTCAATAAAGGGCTTAGCAGGTAAAATCCTGTGCTGCTCTTACAGCAGGGGTTCAGTTTCTGTCTTTGCTAACTCATATTACAGAAGATCTGACAGGTCTTCTACTCACTGGTTTTTAATCAGAGGAATCTCTTCTTCTTTATAATTCCATAGAAATGCATTGGGAAGTTGTGAACTTATTTTTTGTAAGGATCAGAAGAACCCGGGTATCTCGACTACACAGATGTGAATTACATTTAGAGCATTTAGAGTGGAAACAATATGTGGAATAAAGTAGAATTCAGATAAAAGAAATGATTTCTAATATTCTGTGTTGCTTTTCTTTTTTTTTTTTTTTTTTTTTTCGAACAGGGTTTCTCTGTGTAGCTTTGCCTTTATGGACTCACTTGGTAGCCAGCTGGCTCAACTCACAGAGATCCGCCTGCCTCTGCCTTCCGAGTACTGGGATTAAAGGCGTGCGCCACCACCGCACGGCTCTGTGTTTCTTTTTTTATGGACAAAAGATGAGTGTCCATTGAATCCAAGCTTCTAGAAGCAAACAAAAAATTCCTGTGAAACAATTCTCTTTACAGACATTTAAAATATTTTTACTACTGTACATCCTGAAATTTAGTCTTATGTATTTTAGATGTAGTAGATTTAAGTAAATGTGAGGTAGTATTTTCAAAGACTATAATCTTGTGTTTGTTTATGAGGGAATTAGATTCAATTAATGAACAAGACATAGGAAACTGATGAATTTAAGATTTTCTTCAAAGTTATATGTACTCTAAATTTATCAGATGTAAACTTATGCAGCTCTACCTTGTGTACACAGGGAGATTAAAACCTGCATGGGTACTGCAGCTGCCTCACCTTGCTCACATTATCTCAATCATTACGTGGGCTGGTAATGCTTATTTAAATGTGAAAAGACTTAGAGAACAAGTTCAAACCCGAATATATTGAAAGTGGTAAATACAGAATTGTCAAGGTCACAAGAAGGTGCCTGAAGATCTAAACCCAGGTCTTAAGTTTCCAGTCTACTGTATTTTTCTTTACAAGCTATAAATACATTGTTCTTTTCTTACAAATATCAGATTCACTTCTCCAACTGATATATTCTTCTAAGTAAATGTTCCTAAATTAGAAATATAATTTATCATAGTTAAATAACCACTTGTCAGTTACTGCCCGTCACTCCATCTGCTAACATGTTTTTGAATCCTAATATTCTCTTCTATTGCATTAATTGTCTTGGTGCTTAGAGACACTTAGCTGTTATATTTATCTTCCCTTTCTCTCTCTCTTTCTTTTAGACATAATTATTGTTACTTCCTAGAACCCAGTAACTGTTGCAGCACCATAACAACAAAAATGAAGCCCTGTGTTCTCCCTTTCTGCTACCTGAGCATTAGGCTCATTTACTGAACCCCTATTCAATGGTCCACTTAACCCTATCTCCTTATTAGTGTAGATGTATGAGGTTAGAACCTTATCTAAGAAACAGATCCCAGTTTGGCAGACACTTAGCATGTTTGTGTTGCCCTTCAAATATTATGTGAATGAGAAATTGACCCAGAATTGTAGGTTATCAGAGGCATCACATAAAGTGTAAAGGAAAATCAAGATAGGTCACTTTTCAAGATTGTTTCATCATATAAACAAGCTGTGCATAATTGCATTGTTGCAGATGATAGTAAAATCTAGATTTCAAATTTATCACTTATAATATGTGCGGATTTTTCAAGGTTTCGGTGAATTTATGTGAAAACAAAGGTGTGATCCTAGCAGAAAAAATAATGTAACATTAGAGTGACCTTATTCTCTTATCAGGAGGATCTGAGTAATGGCCATTCATTGAATCTCTACCGAAAGGGATATTAAAATAAAAGCTAACATATTTGTCAGCAGTTGAAGGAACATTTACGTGGGGAGTGAGTTAATTCTTCTGTGAACAGCCGGGCACCCTCAATGATGCCATTTAGTGTTAGCAGCTGATAACTGTGAGTAGGAGTACTCTGTTAAGAATAAGTTTTTAGACGGGACTAAAATTCAAGGGAAGGATGCCTAGGTTATTTCTCACTGATTTTGTCTAACAGGTGCCCGGAACTCAAGGTATCCAGGTCTGAACTCTGACCCCAAACATATACTTGTCTTATGCAGCTTTCCCTATCATATGTTAGTTTGTCCTGTTGATTTTAATTGAATATAATATGCAGAATCCACTTATATCATAACACTTTTTGAAATTATCTGTCATCAGCTGTTAATGGACTCACACAATAATCTGTATGGTCTCCATTTTATGATTTTTTTTTCTCTTAAAGTTCATTTGTAACACACCAGCCAAACTGATCTTTATAGAATAACTAGGTTGTGGCAATAGCAGATCACGTGGTTTTTGTTTGCCAAACACCGTAGCTGAATACAATTTCTAATAGAATGTGAAGCAATGTCTTCCTGACAGCCAGGGAAACCTCCACAGTTTCCTAGGTCATCACTCTCTCAGCTTCTCCTGTTTTTCTCTAAATCCACGGGGTTTAAGTCCTCTGTGTTTGATTGAGAGCTGCTAAGAGAAAGGGCTCAGAGCTTTTTCAGTGATGCTGCCCCAAGAGTTTGCTTGCTCTCTAGAAGATGTCTCTGTGCCCAGATATATTAGCATACACTAACAACAATAAGTAATGAATTTTTTTAAAGAGCACCTATAATTAGAAGAGGAAGATAGGAGTGATGTGGGAGAGAAATTTTGAGGAAAGAAAATAGGGATGGGTTTTAACAAAACATTTTAAAATCATGCTTCATCATCAAACAAGAATATTAAAATAAATCTTTTCTATTAGCCATTCTCTCTATGTAGCAAAATTTTCTCTATATTCATTTGGTTAACTCTTCATTTCATCCCACTCATTAGCAAAATATATTTTTTTCTAAACAAAGTCTTTGGTGATATGAACTAAAGTTACAAAAATGCTACAATTCTTCCCCTGAAATGTTAAACTTTCTTTTTATTTTATTTTTGAGTTTTCAAGACAGGGTGGATGGCTCAGTGGTTAAGAGCACTGACTGCTCTTCTAGAGGATCTGGGTTCAATTTCCAGCACCCACATGGCAGCTCACAACTATCTGTAACTCCAGTTCCAGAGGATCCGACACCCTCATACAGACATGAATCCAGAAATATTAAACTTTTCATCATATTCTTTTTATTCCACTTATTACTTTCCAACATTCTATAAAATATGCTTAGGTACATATTTCATCCTCCTCTTGTGGACTGTGAACTATAGAAGGGTGTTATCAAATGTAAGTTTAAGGTTCTAAGACAGTTTCTGGCAAACCTTAGACATTCTTTTACTGCTTTGTTAATATGTTATGACTGGTAGAATTTTCTAATATACTCAATGAAGAAATTTCACTTTCAAAGAGTATTTCAGGTATTTCATCTGCTAGACATGGCTAAAACATCAACGTTAGTGTTATGAAAGGAACTTAATACAATTCATGGAAATATATTCAATGTACTGCAAGATTCAGCAAGTTAGTAAATAATGGGACTTCCTCCTATGTTTAGTCCTTTTTCTCATTTTTTAAATTGAGAAAGTAGCAAATATAATATGGAAGTGATTAATATAGAATAGTTCAATGCCCATCAACACCCATCAACATTTGACATATCATTCAGGGTTTTTTCTGTTTCTTCATTGAAATCCATCATCTTTCATTTATAATAATGAAGAGAGAAAAATATTAGAACTGCATGAAGTAGTACAGAGGTGAGTTACAATAGATATTTAATTCCAAACAGCTAGTCTTCATGAGATCTAAGACTTAATATGATATATGCTGGTGAGGGAAAGCCATAGTATGTGAGCTCATTGTAGCAATTCCATAAACCATCGGTCAGAGTTTGCCCAAATCTGATGGCTCACA
This sequence comes from Peromyscus leucopus, assembly GCF_004664715.2. NCBI lineage: Eukaryota > Metazoa > Chordata > Mammalia > Rodentia > Cricetidae > Peromyscus > Peromyscus leucopus. Next base: position 34,895,912 of record NC_051077.1, on the reverse strand, counting down.
AAGCACCTTTGTGCCTCCAAGTCAGTGTTTCAGGTCATTTAAAATATATTGAATTAAAGTGTGCAAAATATATCAAAATGAAAACATGCAACATCAACTGAAATTGTGTATAGTGATAACATCTTATCTCAGAAGCAGGGTCATGAACCTGTAAGCATTCACACATGGTCCCTGGTATTGTTACATTTTAGAAATAAATTCATGGCAAAGATTATTTTACACTACTTTAAAAAAAACTTATTTCTTTTCCTTTTGAGATTATGATATAATTACATCATTTTGCTTTCCCTTTCCTCCCACCAAAGCCTCCCGTATATCCTTCCTTGCTTTCTTTCATATTTATGGTGTGTGTGTGTCTGTGTGTGGTGTGTGTGTGTGTGTGTGTGTGTTTGTATTGAACATGTTCCACATGCCACATGTAGAGGCCAAGGGATTTGTGTGTATCAGCTCAGTCTTTCTTCCATGTGGGTTCTGGAAATCTAACTCTGATGATCAGGATTGACAGCAAGTGTCTTTACCTGTTCAGCCATCTCATGTTTTAGCACCAAGATTTATTGCTCTTTCCAAGTTTCATGAACCCACTAGAATGGAAATGTCATGTGGCATGAGACCTCAGAGAGCTATTCATGTCATTGGTCATACTTAATGAAATATATCATTATTTTTTCCTGTGAAGGATACTGACCCAATCAGAAATAAGAATGCTTTTAATGTATCTTTACCCAATAAAAACAAAATCTGCCAGATTGCTGATGAATGAGAGTTCAAATGTAACATAGCAGAAGTTTAAGTAATTCTAAAACATGTAGGTTTTTAAATAGTAGCCTTTATAAAAACTTAAGTGTGTAACAAATATATGCATCATTTTTCAATACATAGAGCATGTTAAAATGTTTTATTGAAAATCAAAAAATTTAAAATTAAATGTGCGACTAAACTATAGCACATTTTTCCAACATAATATTTTTGATTAGTTGGGAACTTCAAATAATGTACACAGATCACACTCACTTCTTAGTCCTCCCATGTCTTCCCCCTCCTTTCCACCCCCCCCCAATTTTTTAAAGATTAGTAGTATTCTGCTTATCAACACTGAACGTCCCATGCTTTGCACTATGACAGATGACACATACAGAAATGATTTAAAAATATATATGATGTGTAAAGGATTTTGCTTACATCATTTCTGTGAGTACATACAACTGTGCTGTCTTCTGTTAGTATTTTTTTCATTCTTATAGATTTTTCTGAAGTTCTTTAGCAATCAGTATTCCAGGAAAGTGTAATGAAGGAACTTTGCCCACAGTTCATTTAAAGAAACAGAGTGGCTCATGATGGAGAGGATTCCATTATAAGGAATAAATACATGAGTAAGTGTTGTGAATTTCTAAGTGACTATTCCTGGGGAGATGTGGGCAAACATATATTAACTGGTACTGTCAACAGACTGACATCAGACCCTGAAAGTAGTTATTTCCTAATCTAGCTCACAATCTGTCTTGGTGACCCAGAAAATTTATTAGGGTTATTCAGAGGACTTTAAGTGAGGGGTTATGTCTAGGAGCACAGCAGACCCTTGGGCAGCAACATTATTTTAAAATTCCACTGAAGCTCCCTATCAAATATTCAACTCATTTCACTGAAGATTTTACTCTCCACAGCAATTGTTTTCAGCTTATATAACCACAGGAGTGGTTTACTGTGCCTAAATTGTCATTTAGTGAATGCCCTCAACCTTGTAGATTGTTGTGTTATGAGTATTATGAAGGACATGTGTTACTTTGGAGAAAAGTGTAAAACAACCTCAATGCATGCTAACACATCTGCCAATATATTGCTGTATTATCAAAAGGAGCCAAAATGAATTCTCTGTGATTTGGAAATAAGCTAGAAATGGCCATTAACCTTCTCTGGCAGTTCTAGTATCTGCTACACTGTGGCCTGTAATGTTTTGCAACTCTAAAGAATTATAAAGAATCTGTATATTTTTATGGAGTGGAGTTACAAATAACATATTTCATTTTCAGTCCAGGAAACTCATTCTGACAGTACCAATAAGTATCTACCTCCTAAGTGCTCTTTGTAATAATTTCAATACTCTGCAGATTTCATTGATCATTTAATTACATGACAATTTTATAATTTTTTCTATAATATTTATATGACAGTTGTAATGTCATTTGTAAAAAATAATTAAATAGGTTTTGCCATAAAATATTCCTCTTGGAGCATTATTTTAAAATATAATATCTTACTGGGTTTTACATTCACAAACGAAGGGAAAAACAGTCACTAATACATTTTGAGTAGTTACTCCAAACTAATTTTGCTATAGGTGAGATTTAGCACACTGGTAAGTAGAAAATTTCAAGATACTTTCAACATTACAAAAAACATTAAATACATATGCTTCATTGTACTGTAAGTGCTGTAAACATCTTAAATTGTACAAATATTTCACTCCCAAAATGACTTTCTAAACATGAATGAAAGCTTTCCATAGTAAGGCAATGCATGGTGTCATTATACAATTTAATGTGTTCAGAAAATACTTTTAAAATAACATTTATGTCCTTTTAATTTTAAAATATTATTTCTACATCACACATTATGAAACATTTTAGATAACATGTCTAGATACAAAGAAAAAATTTTCCCTAATGGTCCTTACCTTCCCACACCTGTTACCAGTCTGAGAAATCATTCTTGAGCCTTGTTCTTTGCTAAACTTTGAATTACACTTAGCCTCAATTTTCAGTGCATATAATAGGTTTGTAACATATTTTAGTAAGTTTGCTTAAATGGCTGCCATTCATTTTTATCGTATTATAAATGTGTTTATGTCCTCACTTTTCGGCACATAATGTGTGCCTATTTGTATGGAGGGCAGAAGTTATGCCGGGTGTCTTCATGGACTGGATAAGACTTCATCTTTTATTTGGCAAAAGGGTTTCTCACCTGAACCCTTCACTTGTTGATTTGCTATTCTATATATCCCACTTCCTCTGGGAATTTGTTTTCTCTTCTGATAAGCGCTGGAGCTATCGTATATCCACCGAACCCACATAGTACTTACATTCTTCAGCCATGCACTTGTAGGATTTTTTCCTCCAAGGCACCTTCCTACCTATAACAATAATTTTCCTTCACAAAATAAAAGAGATCTAAAATGTTTTGATACTAGGTTCACACTGTACAGTGCATAAGTATTTTCATTGAAAAATATAGGAGAAATGAGGCAAGAAGAATAAAGTCTGTGATGACTACTAATAGTTCATTGATATATTGAAACTCTGAAGTTATACATAGTTTGATTACAACTTTAGCACTGCCAGAGCCTTGCATGCTGGCCCTCATGAGAAACAAAACAGGTCAAGAGTTGTGTAGAGTACTTGGTCCTAGAGACACCAATAGGGTGATATTTCTAAGGAATTAATATCTCATCTTACTTTATTAATTTTACAAAAGCAAATACTTTCAGGAAATAGAGGGATTATATGATGAAAGTTTGGAGGGAACAGAGACTATGTGTTCAATATGACCTTTGTTGTAAAAACCCTGTAGTTAGAAGAGGACAAAAAGATGTTATGAGAAGTATCTAAGAATCGCTATAGATACTGTGAGATCTAAGATGGCACTGAAGAGTTCTTAGAAATTAATACAGTTAAAAAGTAAATATATATATATATATGTGTGTGTGCATATATATATATATATATTCATTCATTCATTCATAGAATACCTTCATTGAGAGTCAAGTATTATAGGCAAAGCCCTTTATCAGACCTTGTCAAAAATAATGAATAGAACAGTTCAGCTCTTTCCACAGTAAGTTTCTGCTTAGAGGATTCATTATTATTATAAGCCTTTATAAAGCTCTTGCCATATGCCATTCCCTCTGCAAAGTACCATTTATTTATCACATTTAATTTTGTAGATAAGAATACTGAAGACTTATAGAGGTTAAGTAACTTGAACAAGCTGTAATAGTCTGTGAGTGCTAAATCCATCTTACTCCATTCCTAACCATTTATATATACTCTGCCATATACCCACCTAATGAGAAAAATTCTTTGTGTCTATGTATATTTATGGGTATGCGTGTGTATGCAACACTGTAAAACACAGCAAAACATTGTAATTTGGAAACATATACAAAACATTTCCTGGAAATTCTCATAGGGAAATTTATGATTTTGAAATTCTCAAATATTACTTGGTACTTAAGGTTCCATTACAACCTTAATAATGTATAGGGGCTTATTCTGAGTCAGGGAAGATGATAGTTCAGGAAGAAACAATATTAGCTAAAACAACACATTTGTGAAATATCACATACCTCAAGGTGATTGGCTTATATGAAGGAAGAATATAAGATAAGTTGATGCCTGAAATGGGAAGTCCTGAACAGATGCTTATGAAGAGAAAGACAGAAATGGAGAAAATATGGAAGTATTACAGGAGGAAATGAAGTTGTAAAGCCAAACCATTTAAAGAGAAGCCATCAAATCATAGTTTAGAAGTAAAGGTAAATGACAGTGTCAAACATACCTGAGATTTCCAGGTTGGAGGCACAGAAAAAGAGATGCACATAGAAGGGTAGAGAAGACAACAAGGTGGGGTTCCTCTTCATGTCTTCAGATTTGTCCTGTGCCACACTTGAATTTCATCCACTATGACTCTAAATTCTAAGTTGTCTAAAAATGGGACTGTATCCTACTCATTCTTGCCCTTTCTTGGAAAGCTTGGTATCTTGATCATAGTCAAAGCATAAATGAAGGACTACAAAGCCAGATTGAGCCCAAGGACTTACGCTGCTGTTAAGACAACTGTGTAATTATATGACTGAAAGTTGAAAGTCAGAACATGACTCCTAGAAAAAGCTAGAAGTACACACACACACACACACACACACACACACACACACACACATATGAGTCAATGAAAGAGATATTCTAAAAGTCATGCATGGGTGATAAAGAGAAAGAAAATGAATAAAGACGAAAATAGAAATGTGGAACATCCCTATAGACTACCATGTGAAATCAAGGTGAAGAGGGATAGAAACATCATGGAAGACTTCAATAAAATTATTCAGAAGAGAGGAAGCGTGATGTAGTCTCATCAGAATCATTGCTGGAAATTTAAAATACTGTATAGATGCTACCATAAAAATGATCATTAAAAGCCAGAGGGTGGTGGCGCACACCTTTAATCCCAGAACTCAGGAGGCAGAGGCAGGTGGATCTCTGTGAATTCGGAAAAAAAAGTGATCATTAAAATGTATTCCATTTGGTGACCCACAAATTAATTCCTTGCTGTCAATGTAAAAGTATTCAAAAACCAAGTGCAAAGGGTTAATAACTAAGTGGGTGTCATTAAAGAAGCAGACTTGATCGTATTTTCAATGACAAAAATCAGGCAATGTTAGAATGGTGGGACCATGTGTAGGGTGGGTATAAAGATGAAAAATTACAGGGTTCAATGGTAGGTTGATTTTCACCTTATTCATTTGGTGAGAGAGACTGTTTCATCTCATTGATTTTTCCATGCTAAACAAGTCATGTTCGCTTGTTCATTAGAGATTGCTTCATTTCTTTTCAATTCATTTTTTCCCATCAGTTTGGCACTTCTATGTGTTAGAGCTCTGCTTCATAGAGAGTATAATTCCTAACTATTGATGGATGTGACATCCGCACTCTGAAATATGAAAGTGCACAAAATGCAGCATCATCACAAGGAAAACAGATGCAAATTTACTGGAGCAGACTGAATGCTTGTTGAGTTTCACTATATTTATCAAAGCCCTTATAGAATAGTTCTTATGTCAAGATATATAATTACAATAAATATTAAGGAAATAAAGATCTATACAAGCATTTATTTGAATACAATAAAAGAATAAGTACAGATCCCTTAGCTGACTCTTAACAAATTTTATTAGGCTTGTATATTCTATTTTATTATAAAGCCGTAAAGTAACTCAAGAAAAATTAAGTGAACTAATTCTGCACTATTTACTAAAAGAAACTTCTGTTGAATTCATTGCAAGTTTTGCCTGAGTGAATGCTAAATGCTCAGTCCTTTCTCTCCCCCTACACAGTATTCTGTATGTAGCACAAAAAGCAGTTTTTCAGTATTTAAGTGCTAGTGGATTTCTGCATGAAAAGTCACCTCTTTCATACCACAGTGTTATATGCCCCACTGCTATGTAACTTATGGAGTGAATTATGGCTCCAACCTACCGCTATTAACTTCACTTGAGAGATCAGCAAGTTATGATCAACCGGTTTCTTTATTATTATTATCCATAGAATTGTAGTTGGAATGTGATTCTGGCAGCAATGTGCCATCAGAGACAAGTCAGTACATCAAATGTGCTCCTGGGGCAGGAATAAACTCCTTTCTAAAATCTAAGGGAAACATTTTGTCTCCTGACTTAAATAGATGATTGGGAGACTGTAAAGAAAGCATTTTGTCAATGCTTGGGCCACAACCAAATAACTGGCATCCATAGAATTAACAAATAAACACAAACTGGGAATAAAACCCTAACAGGAAACTTTTAGCAATCAATATAATAAAATGAACTAAAATGATCAGTTTTGCCAATTTTAGGCATTAATTTTTTTTAAATCTTTAGAACTTAAGGAGATCACATTCTATTATGCTGTTCAAATCATCTGATTTGTTTAACTGGATGTATGCTAAAAGTAATTCATTATAATTTTTATGAGAAACACCTTGCATAAATAATTTACTGCCTTTATCATTGGTACTTATTCCAGGAATAGTAGTAAGGACAAAATACAGATGAAAAAATGTACTGTTCATTATTTCTGGATCAAGGATGTAAGCCATATTTCTAGGAAGGTAGATATCTGTGCCTCATATATGAAGTATGTAATGTTATCCCCTTTAAATATTTATTATAGTGAAAAATAAGAGTTCATTTGCTGAATGTATTTATTCATCTACATATAATATCTGAATTTGTGGACAAAAAAATTCAGAAAGTAATTTCACTAGTTCTTAGGAGACAATGTTAACTATAAATATGTTCTTACTCTCAGGGGCAACTGATACTGTATTTCTGAAGTTCAGTATGAGATTTTGCCCCATACACCAAACAATGTTTCAGTGAATACCTCTAATGTCCTCTAATTTAACTTAATTCTTCTGTTACTTATAATGAGCATTATATATCAAAAGTTAAAATCCCAGTTACCAAGTATTCATCATTGCAGATGCCCATCAAACCACAAAGTTGTGATTTTTGCTCCTTGACCAACATGCTGTAAATTGAGATCCCATATGACGTCTTGGGAGTTTGATTAATCTTTCAGAGTAGCCATTCATAGCAACTAGAGAAAAATGAATGTGTTTGCCTATTACAAAAGATGTGAGAGGATAAGGGTGGATAGAATCATAGTTAAGGCAGAAGCAAAGGCTGAAAATTCCACACAAAATTCCTCCCCTAACCAAGAAGCTATCCACATTCCATATCTGTTAGGAAAGGGGAAAGCAGATTTCTCCAACAGAGTGTCACTGGGTATATCCTCTACACTCCAGGGCAGACAGACACAGTGCTTAGCAATGTCCAGGGGTAGTTGGACAACACTGGCCTTTCTTGACAAACTACTCTGTAGAGCCCCATGAGTGAAGAAGGAAATCAGCTTACATAAGGAGTCTTTCGCTGTTTCTACAAAAGTTTCAATGCAAAGCAGGGTTGACCAACTCAACCTTCAAGCCCTCTTTACCTTGTCCTGAGTGGGAGGGTTGATACAAGCCTTGTGATTCTTTATGAGACTCGTGAAACTTTATAAAGGCACCTGACCATCAGTTATTTCATTTGCAAATAAAAGATAATTTTATCTCCACTCTCTGTACGTGAGTATCTTACCTGTATTATGCCAACTTGCCAATGGTTTGATGCTATCAGTTGGGCTATCAAGTACATTGGTAGGAATGATGACTCTCTCTAATTGCTCTTCCCATTTCACAGGAAAATTTTGTTCTTCTTTACTCCTCTGTCTCAATCAGACAGTCCAGGAAGACTTGGTTGAAATTTCCTGTTAGAAAGAAAAGAAATTCCAGCAGTGTCACTGGAGTGGAGTACAATCCCATTATATTTTGTGGCCTGTGACATCGTTTCTATTTGTTTACTTGTTTTGTTTAGGAAAAGGTCTCACCCTGAAGAACCAAATGGTCTGGGATTCACTATGTAGATCACACTGGCCTCAAACACATATAATGCTGCCTACTTGTGTCTCTCAAGTGCTGAGATTAAAGGCATGTGCCACCATTCTGGTGCCTGGTGTGATTTTTCAATCTTTAGAATATAGAGATTATATTTTTCCTACCGTTAATGTTAAAACATGAATTCTCCATTTTTATAAAACTAGAGAAGGGGCTTGGCTTCACTTCACCCTTTACGCATTCCATGGAGAATATATATGACCACATATTCCTTGAGTATGTTTTGCAGCCTCAACACTTAAACACAGTACTCACCCTGTGAAAGCTTGATTTGCTTCCCTCTGGCTGACAGTCATGTCTTTGGGAATCTCCTTTTTGTCCTCACTTCATGTTTTAGTCACTATTGACTAAAGAATCACAGTGATTCAGTTCTTACAACACAGAGGATTCTTACTAGCATTGATTCCATTCTCTCATAAGGAATCATAGTCTAAGAGTCACATGCTTGTGAAGTGCTATGGTTTGAGCAGCTGGAGAGACAAAAGCCAAGACCTACAGAACCACGGAGTCCTAACAAGGCTTGTAGGGGAGGGTCTCCTAAGCTCTTAAATGCTGAACAGAAATTGACAAAGGTCAGAGACATGGAGCAAAGAGGAAGATACAATACAGATAAAAAATGACCAAAAAGGAGGAAATTTAGGCCTGTTGAGAAAGCAGGAACAACACTATTAGGGATGAGACTGATACATCTGCAGAAGAGAGATGTACATAGGTAGCCTCCAACTCTTAAATACAGTATTAGTCCTGTGGAAGCTTGCCGTGTCTCCCTCTGGCTAATAGTCACGTTATACACACTTTGAGATTCGTTTTCATTGAGTAATTAGAGAAGCATTTGCCATTCATAGGCCCTCAACTTTGATCCTCATTCTGAAGACCATCAGTGGAGCTCTGTGAACGAAGTTTGCACTTCTGGAAGAATGATAAGGGACACAAGGTTACTGCTCTGAATACATACAATGCTGGTGACCAGAAAAGAAGCCACAAAAAGAATCTGACTAAATTCTACTCTGAGGTCATTTTTTTTTTCCTTTGTAATATGGAAATATTCAACCATTTAGCTAAAACAGAAAGATCTCAAGGGAATACTGTGAGGCAGGGAGGAGTTTTCTAAATCACGTAGATTTGAGGTATCATTCTGTAATTCATCCTATATATCAATCAGCTTTCTGTTTTCTCACTTTTATAGTATATAATGTTTACCTTAATTTACTTTTCCTATTTTATTTACCTTACTTATATTTACTGCAGTATGTGGTATATGCATCTGTAATCCTCTTTAATTCCTTTTGTTAAAAAACATTCAGAGAAAATACTCCTTACATCAACACAAAGCATGAGAGCACAATCTCACCATAATTAACTTTAGGCATTTGAATCAAAAATAATTCACAGAAGCTAAAAATCTTTATTTCTTGTCCAGAATATAATAGAAGTTAAGAATGGAAACTGTAAGTAATTCCAAACTTTTAAAAATTTATTTTGATCATAAGGGGTGTTCTATTGAAACAGTTCATTCACAGAATAATTGCTCCTTTAAATTTTAAATGCCTTCCCCCAAACATTGATGGAGATTTGTTTGAGCAAGTAAATTTAGGAATACAAAGTTATCACCATTGTTACTCTTTTCTGATTCCTAAAATTTCCATCAAACTACAACTTGTTTTTTTGCATTTGATTTTCAAAATAATGCAAAACTCGTTGAAAATCAAGTCCCATCTGCCCCTGGAAGATAAAAGCCGAGCTGTAATTCTTTGCCAATTCTTTTCTCCATTTTATGCTAATTATGCACTTTCCACGCTGCTATTGACATGGCTCTGATTAACCTGACATTGACCTCTTTTTGCAGTATTTGGATTTATTAAAATACTTTGTTTCTGTGTGCCTTGGGTAAGAGAAAACTGAGTGAATTACAAAAATGCATATGCTTCATCTCTGCCAGCTAAAACATGCAGAAAACTGGAATGAAGTTAGAATTCTAGAAGGGTTTTGTTTTATGTTGTATTGTTGTTGCTGTTGTGTGTGTGAGAAAGAGAAAGAGAAAGAGAAAGACAGAGACATAGAAAGACAGAGATAAAGACAGAGATAGAGGGAGAAAGGGAGAGAGACATGAAGTGAAGTGGAGAGGGAGATGAGGACATCATGGGAGGAGTTGTGCAGAGGAAATACAATAAAAAAGTATTGTAAGAAAAAAATTACTGAGAAATAATTATTTTTAACAAATTTTGTATTTTAATCTCTTCTCACTTCCTGGACTCCACCCCTCCCCCCAAAGAAAACAGTTGGCCAATCAGCAGCAGATTATCAGCTGAGGAAAGTCTCTAGGGTTGTGAAAAACAGGAAACTTCCTTCACATCCTTATGTATTTACTGCAAAGAAAAAATTCATTGTAAGAAATGTATTGTCTTTGGATAATACAAATGAAATATGTAATGGATAATATATATTCTTAATGAGATTATTGACTCATACATTAACTATTTGAATACTCAAATTTTGTTTGCAGCCATATATTGTATATCAGAATACATTCAGGTTTTTTAAAAAACACCAGTGTCATATATTTAGAAATTTATTTTCTGTATTACATATGGAAAGACAAAGTATAATTTGGGCACAATATCTGTATTGTAATTTGTCACAAGAGCTCTCGGGAAGATTGTTTGAACAAATTTATTATTATGATTCATAAAACTTTCATTTAGAATATAAAAAAATACATACTGTTGAATTCAATAAAGCTGAATCAGACCCTCCAATTCTCTACCATGCCATATGATAAAATATTTGACATTCCATTCCAAAATCTTCTGAACCATCATTTTAATTGAGTTAATATGTCTCAGTTATTTTTTCATTCTATAGGAAAAGAGATAATGATATCTGATCCATAGAAAGACTAGAAATACCAAGTATACCAATATCAGAATAATATGCAGCTCAAGAACAACACAGTGGCTGTGGCTGGACAGTAGTGGTGCATGCCTTTAATCCCAACACTTGGGAGGCAGAGGCAAGCAGATCTCTGAGAGTTTAAGGCCAGCCTAGGCTACAGTGTGAGTTCCAGGAAAGGCACAAAGCTACACAGAGAAACCCTGTCTCAAAAAAACAAAACAAAACAACAACAAAAAAATAAAAGCACAACACAGTAATTGAATCCTGTTCTCACATTTATCACCACCACCACCATCATAATCACTATCAGTCCTATTTAGAGGCCTGCTAAAGGGACCTTCTTCTTAGTATTTAGTAAAGTAGGAATAGTATATAAGTGTGTTTTGCAAATCCAATGGATTTAAACATCTTTTCTGTGTGCCTGATCTACAGAAATGGCATCAATTTAATCATACCTAAAAAAAAATTATTCCTGTTTTTGACCAAAACATAATGACCAAAAAATAATTCTGAGTCTGTTTGATCACATATATAGATTAAACTTATTTTCAGGGTAATGTATTTTAATTGTTGCTTATACTGTGCTCTGACATATTAATATGCCAAACTGAGACATTTTGTTTCCCTTAAAACATTCCTCCCTTCATAGGCATATGAATAGCAAGACGTGTATGGAGAAAATAACCAAAGCAAAAACACGTAAAATTAGGCTATTTGACCATGAAATGAACTTCTCTTTGTGCTGTCCCCTTTGAATGCACCATCTATTGAAAAAATAAACAAGTGAAAAAATGAATAAAACCTGTTCTAAAAAGTGACTTACAATAATAGAAAGCTGACTCCCCTTGTTCATCACAACCTGTCTTTATATTTAGGAATGATGTTTATTTCTAATTTCAGAGAATGCCACTTTATGCTCAAAGTGTTACTTTTAGCTCTACACAATTTGAAGGTGCTAGAAAGGGTACTTAATAAAGTAGATGCATGTATTATACTTTGTACACTAGTTTTACCAGTTAGGAAAATAAACAACAAAAAATACTAAAAATAATCTACTCCCACACCCTGGGCAAGTTGTAAAGTAGTGAATGCTCATTTAGGAAAAAGGAGGTGTATTTGGTAGAGAGAGCCATTTTTGCTGAGTTGTTTTTTGTTAGACTTATTTATTTTCTGTGTTTTTATTTGTTTGCATGTATGTATGTGCATCACACAAATGTTTGGTGTCTGTCGGGGTCAGAAGAAAACATCAGATCTGTGGAACTGGAGTTCTAGATGTTTGTTATCCAACACATGGATGCTGGGTCTTGAGCCCACGTCCTCTGCTAGAGTGCTAAGTGCTTTTTGTGTCTTTTTGTGTTTTTTTTTTGTTTTGTTTTGTTTTGTTTTTTTGTTTTGAGACAGGGTCTTTCTGTGTAGCTTTGGCTGTCCTGGAACTCACTCTGTAGAACAGGCTGGCCTTGCACTCACAGTGATCCACTTGCCTTTGCTGCCCAAGTGCTGGGATTAAGCCACTGTCCAGTTGCAATGACGACTGAGCAGTTTCTCCATCGCATGGTGAGTTGTTTCAAAGTGAAAGACAAGTCTCCCTACCTAGGTTTGCCTTCTTTTCCTCTCTGCACATCTCACTACAACAAAGAATCAGTTGAATTGAGTTGGAATCACAAAGATGACCTGAGAGCCCTTCAGGGAAGACATGTGGAAGGAGTTCAACAGAGGAAGTAGCCTCTGCTAACTCCATGCTGGAGGATGAACCCAATGACAGGAGGGCATCAGATAGTTGGGATTCCATTTTCACTCTGCATTAACTAGGAGTGTCACATGATCTTCTTACTGCATTTTCTGCCTTTGTCTTCCTATAAAAAAAAAAAGTGTCAGGGTCAGAGCATTGTTATAGGTTTGCTACATGGTGACATGGGATACATGAGCTTAAAGCAATATATGGGACATAGTAAGAGATCAGGAACTGTTAGCATTTTGTATAGGTGCTTATTAAAAGATGTAAGTTCCCGTGAAAGTCACACATTCACTTGGACAGTCACAAAGGAAGGGCAGGTGTTTCAGTGGTATGGATTTATTCATTCGTCTGTGAGTGAGAACAGAGAAAATGAGACATCTGACTAGTCCTTTGAAAAGTGCCAAAGTTACGTTGATATGGTAATATGCGTGGGTAATCCCACACATGGGCAGTAACTTGATAACTTTGAGGCCCACCCATAATGCTTAGTGAGTTCTAGGTTAAACTGGACTGTATAGTATACCCTATCTAAAACAAACATACACAAGAATCATATTCATTTGTCAAGTGAAGTAATTACAGGGTGAGAAAGTACAGTCTATATATGTGTACATGTTGGAGGGAACAGGGTTCAATTTCTCTCCTGGAAGCTTAACATATCATTGATTGGACTCAGGGAGGTCAGTCAAGACATTTCCCACATTTGTCCAATCTGCTTGCCTATTTACCTTATCTTCAGTACACCTACCTCTTTTGTGAGAATTCATTCCCACCAGTAAATTGCACATGAAAGAACTTTGTGCCTCTTGTAGTTAGCCTCTTATGCCATTCAAAAAAGTCACAGTTATTGAATCTTCTAGCAACAACTAAGGTTTCAGAACTCATGTCAGTAAATACTGTTAAGAGAATTCTTTGATGTTTCCAGACACATTAACATCGAGGTCAGAAAGTATTAAAGTGGAGGGTTTTGAGGGTCTACTGAGTTGGCATTTTAAAGGCACATTTTTTTTTTAATTTGGGAATCAAAATAACAGGGAAAAATTTAAATTGAAAACATAAAAGATGTTTCTAATCTATTTGTGTGAGTCCTATGTTACGGACTGAAAATTCTACAAGTAAATGTAATTTTTTTTTTTTTTTTTTGCCCTTAAACCTCGGTTCTCCAGTAGAAAAAGTAAGATTCAGCTCTTCCAAGGATTTTGACAGAATAAAACAAACAAACAAAAAAAGTCCTCACTTCTAAAAAAGTATTTCCAACCAGCCCTACAGCCTAAGGAAGCTGACTTTTGAGTATTATCTGCCCTTTTATATAGAACAGGTTTATGCAGGTCTTGTACAGTGCCCCTGTGTGGTGGTTTGAAAGCAAAACATTTTAAGAAACCAGAAAGCCTTTTGACAGTCATTTTAACAGGGCAGAGTTCACAGCGAGTTACAAAAGGCTTCTTGACTTATGTAATGAATTTTCTATGTTTTTTCTTTTGCTCATTAAATCTTTCTCCACTTAATTTAGTAATAATATATATATCTCCTCAAGGAATTAAAAAAGCAGTTTTGCCCATGTGATGGGTCTTATACCACTGGCACAGTGCATGGAAATCGACAGGAACTCACAATCAGTAACAAAATGTTTGAAGCATCCATGCTAGAGAGAGGATTAGTCAGGATGGTACTCAGAACGTAGATTTGAAGCAGTTGTAAGTATGCAAAGTGTTTCCAGTGTTTTTATGAAACCTGAGCATGTATTTTGTATACAACACAGGGAAAAGTTAGAGAATAAAATACCCCAGCTGTGGAATCTCCAACTTGAATCTTCTAACATCAATAATAGTGCAGAATTTAACATTCATCCTGTCATGTTTTCTCTCATTATAAGTTTATCCATGTTAAGGTTTGAAATACTAAACACAGGGCTGGAGAGATGGCTCAGCGGTTAAGAGCACTGGCTGTTTGTTCTTTCAGAGGTCCTGAGTTCAATTCCCAGCAACTACATGGTGGCTCACAACCATCTGTAATGAAATCTGGTGCCCTCTTCTGGCCCACAAGCATGCATGTAGGCAGAACATTGTATACATAATAGATAAATAAATCTTTTTAAAAAAGAAGAAGAAGTAGAAGAAGAAATACTAAACTCAAAGTTAAATTTTCCAGACTAAATTCACTTCCCACTTTCGGTCACTGAAGGCCACATTAACACAACGTTTGACAATTGCTGCCACCCGTGGAGCCAATGCGACTCAAGGCCAGCCATCCACAGCTCGATTACTGACGGCTCACAGATCACACACTGAATTCACAAAGTGCGCTCAAAGCCACAGTTGCATTTCTCTGTAAGCTGCAGTTCATGTACAAGAACCATGCCCAGTTTCGCCCATCTCTTCCCTGAAAGCAGCCCTTCTTAGCACTCACTTAGAAATGAGCTCAGGGTATTTCTCTCACCAACATTTGAGATGTTTCTGTTCACAAAAAAACATTCTCAGTATCCGTAGTTTTATTGAAAATACATTCTTCTCTATAACAATACATTCTGACAACAGTTTCCTCTCCCTTTGCTCCTCTCAGCTCCCCCTCACCTCCCCTCTCCCCTAGATCCACTGCGTCCCTTTCATTTCAGAAACAGCAGGGTCCAAGAGACAGCAACCAAACACAACAAAACCAGATACAGCAACACAAGGCAAAAGTCCCCATAACGAACCTGGACAAGACAACTCAATGGGAGAAAAAGAGACTCAAGAGCAGGCAAAAGAGTCAGAAGCACACCTGCCCCCACTGTTAGGAGTCGCACAAAAACACCAAGCTGACAGCATGACATACCCGCAGAGGACCTGGTGCAGACCCATGCAGGCCTCCTGCTTGCTGTTTTAGTCTCTGTGAGCCCGTATGAGCTCTGCTTCAGTGGTGAAATTATTAAGGCCACTCCACATAGTTAAAAGGGAGGTTTATTTAGTGGTGTGACTTACAAATGAAGGGATAGGTAGGTTGCAGGCTCTGGGTAAGGTGTGTCACAGTCCGGCGGTGTTCTTTGGAGAACTCTGCTGGGTCTACCTCCACCGTCCAGGGTCCAGGAACCAAGAGAGGTGGCACATCCGGGTCTTGGGTCTTCAGGGTCCTCTCCTGGCCCCGCCTCACAGGTGTGACAGTTACCGAAGCCTCCATGGGGGTTGGAACTTCAAGATCAAAGCTGGAATGGCTACCCGCTACACTGCTTAGTTGATTCAATGGGCAGTGTTCTCCTGATAGCCTTCATCCCTCTGACACTTGCAATCTTTTATTCCCCTTTTCCATTGGATTCTCCAATTTCTAAGGGGAGAGACGGAATAGAGACCTCCAATTTAGACTCTCTCCCTGCTTATGTCTGGCAGTGGGTCTCTACATCTGCTCCAATCTGCTGTCAGAGGAAACCTCTCTGATGATGACTGGATAAGACACCGATCTATGAGTAGGGCAAAATATCTTTAGGAATCTATTCATTGACTTTTTCCCCCTAGTATTGTTCTGTTCTTGGGGATATCCAGTCTCTGGTTCCCGGGCATCCAGGCAGTGTAGAGCACAAGCTCCCTCTCATGGCATGGGTCTCAAGTTAAACCACATGTAGGCAAAGAGACTAGATAAACATAGGGATGAAGGCTCCATGCAAGCACCAGCTTGATCATTCTATGTTCAATAAGTTGTGTAAATATTGCCCTCTGCAATGGGACCCCCCACTGTCAACCTCTGTACTACCATGATCCTAGGTTGTTTAGAGATCTCCATAGAACCCCCTTGGCCACCAACTCATATTTATATATGCATATTTAGGCCCACATTTGGGAAAGAGTACAGGGACTTGGCGATGATTCAGTGGGTGATGATGCTTCCCACAGAGCCTGAAGACCTACCTGAGTTTGATATTAAAGTACACAAGGGAAAAGGAGAAAACAATCTCCCCCAGACTGCCTTGTGACTTCCATGTCTGTGCTGTAGCAAGCATGTCTGTGAGTTCACAAATGTGCACATACACACACAGAGAGAGAATTTTAAAATGTTAAAGAAATACAGAAAATTATAATTTTAACGTGACTAATCTCAAAGTTTAATTATTTAAGGACTGATGAATAGATGAGTACCTGTTAAGAAAATGCCACCTCATATCTGTACTTTTTATTTTTCTAGACCTTTAGTTGTGTAATTTTGTTTTTGTTGTGGTTGACAAAGCTATTCAGTTGTAAGTGGTGTTTGTTCTTAGATTCATAAAATTTGGCTAATATGAATGATGGACAAGTGGACAACAATATGAAGAAAAATCAGTTAACTGAAAAAAAATAAATAGCAAGTGTATAAATTCTACAAATTTATCTCAAAAATGATTCCAGTTTTGTAAATTATATTTATCTATATATTTCAATTGCAGCACATAAAAGCACCTTTTGTTTAATAAAAGTGTGCAGTTTATGTAATAACATGAAGTTGAATTTGGTATTTCTAAAAACAATTATTTAACTTTTGTGTTTGCTTGCTTAGTTGGTTTTGTTTTCTGAATAAATGGTTTCATGTGTTCAAGGATGTCTTTGAACTCCCTATTTAGAGGATAATTTTGGAAGTCGATTTGAAAATAGACTCCTACAGGAGGCTAAGTTGATCTCACTATAAGTAGACTTCATAGTGATGTAACTGACCTATCAACCAGAAGCCAAATTTCTTTCAAAGATTCACACAATTAATTAGAATTTTGATTAATATTTCAAATAGCAAAATGTAAGTGGTTAGCTATCATTCTTAATGTATACATACATGTCTATTTAAAAAAGTATTGGCAATGGAGCAATAGAATTTATTGACTATATACCAAGGTAGATAGCTTAAGAATATATTGTCTTCATGCATGATAATGTTGTACACCTAACCAACAACCTGACCTTCATATGTGATTATATTTTCCAGGCCCTTGAAAATTTTTGAGAATAAATGTTATATTATATTGAAAATATCTTGTATGTGCATATATAAAATAGGCTACATTTTATCTAACCTAATTTTTTAATATTTCCTTTCTATTGTTTCTTCCCAGTAATAGTTTTGCCATGCAGAATTCAGAACAATAAATTCTGCATAATTACTTGCAAATTGTATTTTTGCCATCCCAGCATCTATAGCAATGCATAGACTTAACATAGGGCCAACGCTGTTATTTTCATCAAATTTCAAATGCAAGGCTGTGCTTTGTCTTTTGAGGTTTGATGTCTTGGGATTGAATTCACACTTGTCTCCTGTATTATAAAGTATTTCCAAGGCGAGGAGAACAGCTGTGACTTGCTATTGTCGCACTGTCTCCTTGGTGCTGATAGGTTAATATGACTGCTTCTGCAGCTTGACTCAGAGCATTAGTCAAACCAAGTGAAAATGACATATGTCTCTAAGACTGCCTCAGCCACCACCTTTATTTGCCTGCACTTATACCTCAATCACACTGGAAATAGAATTATTTGAATGATTTTATTTGTTGAAGATAATAAGGAGACTTCACATATTAATGCTTAAGAATACTTTTTTGCAATATATAATTCGAATGTTCTTGAATGTTTCTCTCTTCTTTGATTTTTTGCCTGTATTTAGTATTTTTAAAGATTTTAAGACAAAATGGGACCCCTCGTTTGAAATTTGTAGAAATTGCTTTAAAAAAAAAAAAAAAAAAAAAAACAAGAAACCTCTCCTTCTAGGAGTACTTCTGTGGTCCAAGTGTTTCTCCTTGAAACATCCATTTTTTGGTCCATGGAAATGGGCTTATTCTTTATTCACATGCACAGCTCTAAAATTATGAATGAGAAATTGATGTCATTACTACATGTTGACAGTTTTTGTTTTGTTTTTCCTTTTTTCTTCCAGAAAAGCATGGTTGAAATAATACTGTCATGGTTCTGGTGATTTAAATAGCATATTTTCATTTTTTCATAGCACGATAAAATGATAAGGCCCTATGTATCATTTCTAAATGTTTAGCATCCTCAAGCTGTTTTAGATTCATCATGTTAAAAGGAGTCCATTTTCCTGACACCTTTGTGTATAGTTGCCATTTTTTGTGTGTGCATGAGAAAATGAAAGTTTTTTGGTTTCTCTGTGTAGCTTTGCGCCTTTCCTGGAACTCACTTTGGAGACCAGGCTGGCCTCGAACTCACAGAGATCCGCCTGCCTGCCTCTGCCTCCCTAGTGCTGGGATTAAAGGCGTGCGCCACCACCGCCCGGCTGAGAAAACGAAAGTTTTAAACATGAAGATAGTGACACCAAAGATGTTTCCTAAAACACAAAGTGAGACAGACACACATAATCAGATTATTCTATTTTTTTTTTTGTTTCCTTTGGGGAACAGGCTCCTTTCCTTGTTTCTTCATGTGTATTTCCTTACGATGTATTCCCAACTCCATTCCCTCTTTCCCAGGCATTTGAGAATGGTCACCTATCTGCCACTTCAATGAAACTAGTCATTTTTTCTGGACTCAGATGGGTTTCATCTTAGCTTTGGTCTGCTGTCACAAAACACAACAGACTGGATGACTTAAACAAAAAAGCTATGTCTTTCCCACAGTTCTGAAGAGAATGTCCCAACAAAGATGTAGTTTATGGCTTGCATATGATCATCTTTTCTATGTATCTCAACATGGCATTGTAAGGGAAGAAAACAGGAAAACTAGGAAGAGTAAAGGAAATATCCCAAATTGATGATACCTTTAATAAGATGACATCTGGAGATGGAGTCTTGGAAGATAATTGAATCAGAAAAAAAAAAATGCCTCATGATGGAACTTGAGGCTTTATAAGAACGGAGTTCCATCATCACATCAGATATCATCACTTTGAATATTAGAGTCTACCAAATTTAGTAGGTACACAGTTCTGACTACAATATTATCAATTTCTCTAGAATCACTATAACTCTGTATGTAATTAGTTAATTGTACTGTACTGCTGGGAACATTCTTTCATATGAGCTGTCAATTCTTATGTCCATTCATTAACTTAATAGGATTAAATTTCAATCAGTTAATGAGAGTTTGGGTGTTACCACCATGGGATCTCATCTAATAAAGGCTTGAAGTGCCTTAATCCCAAAGAGTAATCTATGTAGTCTCTCCAAAGTTTGCATCACAGGTGGAAGCAGCCATATGATTAATTTATCCATCCTTCTTAACTGTAGATCAAGTCTGTACATGTCTGTTGAATTTTATCCTTACCTTTTCTGATCATTAAATTTATTTTTCTTTTGTTCATTTACTTAAACAACAAATACAAGAATTACATTTTTCTCATGGTTGATATATGGAAATAAGTATGAATAGAAGAAAGCTTGAGAATTTTAAGGGGCCAGCATCCACTAAGTGAGAAATTAATAGGCAGCCAATTATAAAACAGTAAGATTTAAAATTATATATTTAAAAATATATTCTACCAGCCAGGCAGTGGTGGTACACCTCTTTAATTCCAGCACTCGGGAGGCAGAGGCAGGTGGATCTCTGTGAGTTTGAGGCCTGCTTGGGCTACAGAGTGAGTTCCAGGAAAGGTGCAAAGCTACACAGAGAAACCCTGTCTCAAAAAACCAATTTTTCACATTGTTAACATTAAATACATTTTCTCATGTACTCTAATTTTAAGTCCTCAATATTTTCTTTCTATATTAATGCATCATCAAAAGAGTAAAATTTGTTGATATTTTTAGATGATAAAGTAGCATGTAATCTATATTTTGAAATCTGAGAACACAAAATTAGTTCTAGATAGGATACATTTTTTTTAAATCCTTATTTTAAAAAATTTTTAACCAATAACAGGAAGATATTTTATTTAAATACCACTACAAAAAGACTCAGGTTAATTTTACCATTAATCATACCTTTAAAGACTCAAGCTAGAGGACATCTTCCATTATTAAATGTTTTATGACTTAAGCATGCTAATTTTTGAATTAAAACATAATAAAACTTAGCTATAGTCTCAGCACTTTGGAAGCAGTGCCAGGCTGGTTAACATGAGTTCAAGGCCAGCCTGGTCTACAGAGCAAGATCCAGGACAGCCATGGCTACACAGAGAAATCTTGTCTTAAAAAATAAATAAAATAAAGTAAATAAAAAAATGTAAAAAAAAATACAAAACTTTTGATGCTCTTGGAAGGTAGACTACTTAAGATATTTTTAGATGATAGCAAATTTACTCACTTCAAAAGTCTATCTTCTGTTTTACTCAAGGCATATTGGAGAGTTTTGCCATTGTGTTGTATAAAATAAACTGCTAGAATTGTGTTTGTGCTATATATTTTCTTATTGTTTTCTTAGAAAAATGATGCTGAACTTTAAGGGAACTATCTTTTGTTAGCTTCTATGAAAACTTGAAATTAATTTAGATTATTCATTTAGTAAGTTATGCACCATTATAGTTTACAAACATACTGGAATATAAGTATATAAAATAAAATATGGAGATGATAAATGGTTGGGTATTATTGACAATATGAATGTGAGAAAAAACATAAATAGATGAGAGGGGAAATGTTAAGATTAAGTGAATAAATTGTACAAGCTCAGGCAAATAGTAAAATATTGAACAAAATTTTGGTTGTTTGTCCCCAAGTAAAAAATGGGAATCTTAGTGGTGTAACTTGCTCATGACATAATTGATCAGCATGCAAGAAGCTAAGAATTCAGCTCTAGAACAGGAGACAAAGACAATCAAAACCTGCTACTCCAGAGAGAAGATGATGAGCATAGAGAGGGCAGAAGATTGTTTGACACATAGAACAAGTTTCCCTGGGAATTTCCTGTTTTCTTCAGTCCAGTGTATAATCTCCACATGATATTTGTATAACACTTCATATCAAGACTAGTATTAAGGAGTTGCATACAAAGGACAAAAGAATCACATCTACAAATACCTAATATTCAGACATGGAAAACCTTGACAAAGATAAAATGAATTTGAGAGAGAAATCACTTGCTTCAAATGCCTAATTATGCTTCCTTAAAAACGATGTACAAGGTAAATACACAATTATGTATATGCATGCCTATGTATGTAGTTACATAGTTTAGTTTTGTATTTATGTACTAAAGATTTTACATATCCTAGGGTAGCTTATATTAAAATAAAATAGATATTAACTTAAAGACTGAGTCAGAAAGATGTCTAAAATAAACAGTGCATAATTTATCTTCAAAACCCCATTGGCTAGTGCAACATTGGGCAGATATTTTGGCCTCAGTAAATGTTTGCTGAACTGAATTAAGGGTGCTAAACTGACATTTCTTATTTTGGTTTTCAAAATATAAACCAGAGGTGCCCAACCATTTTAAATGTATGGCTGAAAACCCCATTACTGTCAAGTAATTTACATTTTAACTGCCCAGATAATTGATGTTGTGATGTTGCCTAAGAATTTAATATTCCCTTCACTGTAGAATTTTTCTATATATTCTGTCCTGTCTGTCTTTAACAAAAAAAAAAAAAAAAAGGTGAGAGAGAATACAACAAGAATGTAAATTTAATCCAAAATTGATGTTATTTACTTCATACCTAAGCTTTTTCAATGCATCATATTACCAAGTTGCACCAAATGACCCTAGTGGTAGTTTATGGAGATAAAAATTATCATGGAGTAGTCACAAATAAAGCCAAGGATCTTTTATTTCAATCATGCTGTCTCTGAAAACACAACTCTGCTGACCTCCTGTGCCTTATAACACTCTCCGCCTCTTTCTGCTAAAAGAGAAAAAAAAAAATTCCTATGATTACTCCAGCCAAATTTTCCAGATCCATCAATATTTGTCACTTTGTTTGAGAGACTTCTTCCTGGATTGTGAGAGCACAGGCTGACTGCCATTGCCAATTGCTGGCACTTCACAGTGCTGCTATTTCATATTTGAATTTGTGCTTTATGGAAAGTTTCGTTGTCATCTCTGTCTACAATCATTGCTCAGCACAATCCAGAATGCTTGCTGGGGTTTAATGATGCCCTCTCCAGTTCAAATACATTGAGTGCAAAGCTGCTGTACTGTAGTTCATATGCTAGGACTGTAAGAGGGCCTTTGTGATGAACAAGGAGTCACCATCTGCTTTGCCATTTACAGCAGAATATGCTTACATATGACTCCAATTTTTTCAATGCAATTAGCTAAATAGAATCTCTGTACATTCTGAATTCTTACCTATGAGGACCACAGAGACAGCATATCTCCTCAGGATTAGAAATTTAAAACAGGAGTGTGGGATATTATTCAAATTTACAAGGTATTTTTGAATAGGAATAGCTAACTGGTAGAAACAATCAGGCTGTGTATACTTTGAGGGGCTGGGAATATTTAGAGGAGAAATTTGGCTTATCATGCAGTGATCAGTTAGAGAGTATCTTTGGGGGTATCCAAGTGAAGATTTCTTCTTTTTTTAAAAACATTTTTATTTTATAATTAACTTAATTTCACATATCAGCCATGGATTCCCCTGTCCTCCCTCCTTCCAGTCCCCAGCCCTCACTCCCAATCCACGCCCCCATTCCTACCTCCTCCAAGGCAAGATCTCCCCTGGGGAGTCAGCCTAACCTGGTAGACTCAGCTGAGGGAGGTGTAAAGCAAAGTGTAGCAGGAATCTTAAAAGTTCTTATTAATAAAATCAAACCCGAGGCCAGTTATCGGGGTCAATGCTGGTAGATCGGAGAGACAGAACAAGCCACAGCTATCTCACCTTGCCAATTCCTCAGCTGGTCCTGTTTCCTCAGACTGGAAGCTTCTGTGTCCTCATCCCAATGGCTCTCAGCTGAACTGTTGCTTAAAAGCCTGAATGCTTAACCAGCCAAAATCTTAACCAGCCAAAAACTTCTAGTTTCTGGTCCTTATATATCTTTCTGCTTTCTATCACCACTCCCTGGGATTAAAGGCTGGCTTTCTGGATTAAAGGCGTGTGTCACCACACTTGGCTATTTCCAATGTGGCCTTGAACTCACAGAGATCCAGAGGGATTTCTATCTCTGGAATGCTAGGATTAAAAGTGTGAGTGCACCATTTTCTTGCTTTGTATCTAGTGCTGTCTGTTTCTGACCCCAGATAAATTTATTAGAGTACACAATATTTTGGGGAACACAATACTACCACAGCAAAGAATAACCAGACTGCAACTCACAACTCCAGAGAGGTTACCTAGTAAAGAGGACCCTAAGAAAGACACGGGGATCGCCCAATGATAGAGAAATGGATGAGATCTACACGAACAAACTGGGGATGGGGGATAATGGAGGGCAAAAGTCAGGGGAAAGAGAACCAAGTGAAGATTTCTAAGATAACGCTTTCTTTCACTCATCATAAGTTTCTGAAATGGGATGACATATGGATTCGTGATGTGAAATTCAGAAAAACCTCTTCTCATCTAGAATAAATCAGGTCTAGAAAGAGGTCATAAAACCATGGCCTATATGCTAAAGTATAGGCAGTGTTACTTCTATATAATTATGTTTTCTGTCTGAAGATAAAGTATCAAATCACTAAAGTAGCTAAGAAACAAGTATTCAGACTGTCAGTGTATAATGAATGAGTACATAATTGTATGGAGATGTATAAAACGAGAGAAAAATGTTATTTATTTGTCATTGAGCCTATTAGTATTCTCAATTTCACAATTAAGAGCACATGCTGATATTAAATGTAATATCAATTAAGTAGAGTATTTTATTGACTGGTAGGAATCTATAATGATTGAGAATTAAAACCACTTTATTTTAGTATGCTTGAGGATGAATGACATATGTTCTCTAAAGGCAAATACTTAATCTTTTTTGTACCTTGACATGTGATACTTTAGTTTCCACCAAGGAGCTCACATTCTGGGTAATATTATTTTGATAACACATGGTTGTTCTTCATAGTTTTGCCTACCAAGTCAGAAAGTTGGCTGAGTGAATTTCTTCAGGCAAAATTACTATTAATCACACAACACTTTGTGAAATGATGTAAAGTGGTATTTGTGTCATTAAATCATATTGTATTCCTAATTAAGAACATAAGTGGTTAGAATGTGAGAAATTGCTATTTTAAGTTGTACAGTGACATGCTTCATGCAATATGTACAGTTTTTTAGGCTCAATGAAGAAAATTTTGAACTAAACTTTGCTTTCATAAAAGTATCTCATATTATATTAGAAGATCATACTTGCAATTAGGTCAAAAACAGCTGCAGGAGATATGGCTGCTTTAAGTCATTAAATAAGTCGCTATTGCTACATCACTTCAAGCTTGAGAGTCTATAGACAGAAGTCCTTGTTCAATGGAAAATCAAAGCTGGTGCTGGTAGAACAGACTTGGAACTCCAAATACTCTGGAGGGTGAAGTAAGAGGATTGCAAGCTCAAAACCTGCCAGACCAACAAAGTCAAGGCCGGTCTGGGCAAGTCAACTAGATCCTGTTCTGTCTGCAACAGAGAAAGAGAAAGAGACAGAGACAGAGGCAGACAGAGACAGAGACAGAGAGACAGACAGAGAAGCATTATGTATATATACTTCAGTGGTGCAGCGATGAAGTTCTTATGAAGTTCGTGCTTAGTATGAGGAGTGAGGGCCTGGCTTGTATACCCAGCATCACAGAATAAACAGGTCAAAGATAATCAGGTAGTTAAAACTGAGGTACCAGCTTCTGAAAAAATTCATTGCTTTAAGAAGCACTGTATGTACTTATGGATTCTAGTCCAGCATTCCAGCTAAAGTTCTAGTCTGATAAGGCAATGATATAAAGATAACTGTCAAATATTATTATGTTTCAGAATATCTTTACCACTAACTCAGAGCCAAATACGACTACTATAAGAAAGGTCTCAAAATAATGATAAGGCAGCAAGACAGAAGGCTCAGGAAGGAATCAAGCTTGTCATTCAAGCTTGAGACCAGATTCCCTGACTCACATAAGGTTGAAAGGAGAGAAAGAACTCTACAAAGTTGTCCTTGAACCTCTACAATCACAAATATATATGCACATGAATGCATACACTACATGTACAGAGGGACAATAATAATTTAATATTTTATGAATAATTTATATTGGTTGAAACCATTTGTAAAATCATTTATTTTTTGTCCATGAAAACTAAATATAATCAGTCTATTGCTGCCTAGGACACACAATCTCGTACTAAACCCTCTGATTGTCTGGCTCTTAAAGTCCTTCAGCCCCATCCTCCACCAGAATCCCTGAGCCTCCCGTACAGGAGTTGTTTCTGTAGATACATTCTTTGGGACTGGACTCCACCACTCTGCATTTTGATCTTAGTTTGCTACAGTGGTCTCTTTTGCAAAGAGAAGTTTCCTTGAGGGTGGGTGAGAACCACACTTATCTGTGGGCATCAGAGCAAATGTTTAGAATGTAGTCATGTAGTCAGGGCTTATGCTATTTTAATAAAAAGGTAGCTGTACACTCCAATACTTTGATTATTTCTTTGATAATTCTATACAATATAGCTTGCTCACATTCACCACTACTGCACTTCGCAATTATTCCCAGGTCTATGCCCTCTCCCTTCCTTGTATGTATTCACTCCACTTTGAATCCTTGCTCTTTTGGGGGGCACGGGGGTGAGACTATCTTGCAGCAGATGCTCTAGTCCCCTGATTCTTATTATCTTTCTACCCTCATCTGTGATCTATGATGGTTCCCGAGCCTTAAGTGTGGTTGCTGTGTTGTAAATACAGTAGGGAGAAGCAAGTGCCTCATGACCAGGGGACCTCTGCATTTTCAACAGGTGTGGCTTTCTGTAATGGTCTTCTTTTCCGGCAAAAAGAAACTATTCTGATGAGGAGTGAGAGCTATGCTCATCTGTGGATGTAAGAATAAGTATTCAAAATGCAATTGGAAATTCTATGGGTTTAGGAGACTGTCAGTGTTGAGTTCTTCTCCAGTCTCTATGGTTTCTCTAGCAGTGGGTAGAGTCTCATATTCCTGTTGCCACAATCAAACAAGACAAACCCAGAAGATCCTGTAATTGTAACCATTGGAGGTTAGCCAGTTTTATTTAGCATACAAATTAATGTTTGCTTTCATTCTTAACACATCCAAATCTAAGAAATTGGTTTAAATTTATGTGTAGAAGTAGCTTATATGATTTAACTGTAAAATTTATCATACTCTTGTAAGACAGCAAATAAAAAATTCAATGATTGTCTGCTTGATTTTAAAAGTTACTCTACCTTGGAAACTGTCTTCTAAACACATTTCATCTATAGTGCGCATGATAAAATCATACCAGTACAAGTAGATGTTTTGAATAATTAATGTATTACAGAAAGCTGATCAACTGGTTCAAACTAAAATTTCCAATTCATTCAACTAACATTCTTATTTTCAAATCTCAAAATTTTGATTGTAAAAAGAAACAATTTAGGGGCGGGGGATATCTTCAAGAAAACAATCAAGTCATTTATTTATAAATTTTCATATTTAAGAAAATTTAAATGAAACCAATTATTTTTCTGTGGGAAAGGAAAGTGATAATATAGGCACACTGCTTTTAATCTAGATCTACTGTGATTTTTACTCTACAGAAACGTCTCACTTAAAAAGAGTAAGAGAAATCAAGTAGATTCGATTAAAATCTGAAGTATTAAATGATGGGCAGATAGCACCTGGTAAGTGCTTCTGGGCTAGCCTTATTGCTTCCTGGGACAGAGACACAATCAGATGAAAACCAAATGGGAAAATGTACATTAGGTGCCTGGTTAAAAAAAAAAAAAAAAAAAAAAAGGCTGTCTGCAATCAGTTACAGTTGACTGCAACCAAAATTAGTTTCTAGGGATCAAAGGAAGTGAATGGCTGACCAGGGCAACCAAAATATCCCACAGTGTGTTAAATATTTATTACTGAGCCACTCTGCCCAAAACAATTTGAATCCTGGCGTATTTCCACTAACATAGCTCATCAGTAATTAATTTGGCATGTCATTTTGCATAAAATTAGTCATTAATATTAGTCCATGTGCATGATATTGAACTTTTTTCAACAAGGGATTCAATCTCCCTCCCTTCAGAAATATGATAAAACAGCCATTTTACATTTTGTTCTTGAGTTTGGGCCATATATTAAAAATAAAGGAAGGCAGGAAAAGCATTGCAGTCTACATGAGGGAGAGAGACATCAGAGTTTATAGACCCAATTTGTTGGAGGTTTTTCAAGGTCATTGCATTCGTCCCCTGCCACTGCTTGATATTATAAATTCTATAATAGGAAGAGATCTTTCAGGTGGCCTCAGTGCTTTAATGAACTATCAAGGCATGTTCATGAGATTTTCTTATCAATGGATTCCTCAAAGTTTAACAGATGTTAAATGGATCTTCTGCAAAATGCATCATTTTGCCTGGGCCATTTTCCTGATCTTTTAGAAATTAAATGCTTTCTAACTAAGAATGGCATTATAAGCTAAGAGGAAGTAGCTCTATTACATGACCGTCCAGTCATAATGCCTTACCTTGTCCTAGCTCTCACAAACTGTAGCAATATCACTATGGAAAACTCCATAGGATATATAAAATTTTGCTGGAACAAATAACAACATTTTACTCAATATGACTATTTGAAGTTAAATTAGTTCTTTCCTTATTAGAAAAAAAAAAAAAAAAAAAAAGATGTTTTCTAGGATGACCACTCAGCCCTGGAAAACAAATTACTGTATTCTTCCCGGGAGAAGACCTCCCCTCACCCATTGCCACTTTCCTGAGTTGTCTAAATAATTCAGACTGCACAGGTTATAATTAGGAACGTATATGTATATACAAATACATATACACATGCAATAACAATTAGAGAGAAAAGAGACCATTAATTTGAAGACGAGAAATGGACAGGTATATGGAAGATTTTATTAAATTAAATTGTAATTTCAAATTAAATTAAATTATAATTTCAAAAAATATCAGCAAAAATAAAAAGATGCTCAACAAGATGTTCTCTCTCATCTCTTGAGAACAATTCCCTTTAAATTAGCCACTTGCAGACAATTTTTTAACAGTTGATGATTTTTTTTCTTCTTTTGGTACTGCGGATTGAACACAGGTAAGTACTGGGTTCACTGTCACAGCTTGTGGGCAAATAGTGATCATAACAGAGCTCAGTTCTGTAGCTGTTTATGTTGGGGTAATCTATTCTTGAAATACACGGACTCATTAACATATTTTGGACCCCAAATATAGGAGTTTAAATACCAAATACAATATTCATATCTCTACTATCTATATCTCAAGTTCCTGATTCTCATTACCCCCTTGGACTATGTGGGCAACATCTGTTCTATCTCTGTCCCTACTCTTTCTCACGTTTCTCTGAAATTGTGTGAAGGCAGTGAAAGAATGTAAAGAAACTAGAAAAATACCACTAGCATCCTGACAATTGTCACTTGGACTGTAGTACTGTTAACCTGTGACCTCTCTGACAAATCGATATGCTTTACTGAGTCTATGGACCAAGAAGAGGACGAATCTCTTAGCATCATTTCTTTCATTTCTTGCATTCATAACTCAAAATATCCTCATAAAATATCCATTTCTCTTCCGATATTTTCTTGAAGAAATTTGGATTCATTGAGGAAAATCATCTGTCCTGTTCTATACAGCCAGAAAGGAAGGCAGGACTCAGGTTTGACTCTGTTAAATTCTATGTTTGTGTGAACATCTATTAATAACTGTCTCCATATTCCTTCTCTATATAATGTAACTGATACTTTATTTCCTGATAATTTCTACATAAAAGCCATGCAATGTGAAGTCTATGGTGACACAGAACACTTCTCTCCAAGACAGTAAAAGGATCTAACCTCTCACTACTTCTTTTCAGTCACACACTAGCCATTTCTCATTAAAGGAGACTTTTTTCCAATGCTTAGATCCTCCCGCAGAGTCCACTGGAAACCTGCTCACCCTGCCCTACACAGGCTGTCCTCTGTTTGGCACAAACTTGGATGGTTTCCTCTCTGCCTTTGCACATTCTCAGTCAGGTCATAGTCAGACCATGTGTTTTATGATACAGTTGTTTAATCGCTCATCCTTGCATCTCAATGCTATGTTCTTCCTAAGGAGTTCTGTCATTTTACATCGATGAGTACCAATGATCCTAGTATTTAGGCAACAGCAGGAGCTAAGTAGACAAAGGATCACTTCCTTTCCTGAAAAAAACAAGGTTTCTGAATATTTGTTAGCATTATTCAATATATTTGTTGTTTTCGTGGCAGCATGTGTAGTCTTAAGAGCCTTTCACTCAAATATGGATACCGCAAATCATCTAGAGGAAAGCAGGGGAGGATTTAAGAGAAAGAAAACAAGATTGGCCACGAGTGATTTATTATTCATGCTGGGTGATGAGTGCACAAGGGTTTATTGTTCTTTCTACCTTTATATGCGCTAGAAACCTTTGAAGACAATTTAAGTATCTCTTTAAAAGGAAGTGCATAGTAACCTAACTCCCTTTTGATTTAATCTTTTATGAAACCAAATCCTTTTTGAAGTAATGTTTTACCTTATTCTCCCATCCCTCTCAAATGAACACATTCTTTTTTTTTTCAGTATATGGATAGAATATATGTATGATGTTAGAAGTTTTGCTTATATGACTTTATGAAAGTCTAAATATCCTGCCAATAAAACCCCAGGAACATTGCTTGTTATCTTTTCATGGTGAGGAGACTGGAAATGTTTTCTTCTCTTCCTTAAACTCTTTGTTCTCAAATAAATGGCACTGGTGATGTGCTATGAGAGCATAT
Source organism: Peromyscus leucopus (assembly GCF_004664715.2). Lineage (NCBI taxonomy): Eukaryota > Metazoa > Chordata > Mammalia > Rodentia > Cricetidae > Peromyscus > Peromyscus leucopus. Next base: position 34,865,293 of record NC_051077.1, on the reverse strand, counting down.
ATCTGTTTGGTGTAATTCATAGGCTTTTTCCCCTCAAACAATGAGGTAGGGACTATCATTTGCTCCATTTTCCAGATTGAGAAACTATAGCAAGAAGGGTTAGCCTCCTTGGCAACACAAGATAATAATTCAATAACATAGGTCAATTTCTGGCCTTTCCATTCTATTTTTATATTACCAATTTCCCCTTTAAAGAAAGAAGTAGATGCAGCACCCCATACCTTTGCTTTCTCACCTCTGGATCGGCTACATTCTTGAACAGGTTACACCACCACACTTCTCCCCTGAAACTCAGACTTTCCACCGATGTGCAATGCTATTCACTGGTGGCACTGTGCCTCTGATGTCCACCTTCTGCATCAGGCAGGTGGTCAGAGCAATGTTCAAAGATGCACGCACTGATCCTCACACACCCGCAGACACATCTGAATGACTCTCTGCTTTTAGATGGCTCAAGGATCAAACCAAGAGATCTGAGACCCAGCAGGAGGACCCTCACAATGCAGGACCCCAGGAGCCCTGCTTCCATTCTAAGAAGTTTCCATAGTACAGTGCCGTCCCCAGGGTCCTGTCACTTGTAAGGGCAGTTTTCATAGCATGACTGAACTTTACACACCTAACTCCACTGTACCTGAAATGGAACCAGTACATTAAGGAAGCCAGTTCGGATAATTTATTGAAAAGCTCTTTTGACTAGTGACTAGTTAACATGTGAGAAACATTTCTGTTTCAATATATTCACATGATATGCCCCATGCAGTTCATGAGATAGCCATTTGAAAGTAACTACAAACACAAATGGCAAGTTAAGAAATAATAATGTGCTAAGAAATTATACTTATGTGGGAAAGTTTATAATTTACCTTGTCTAAGGAAATATTGTGGGGAAAGCATGTAGAATTTTACCAACTTCATGAGGGAAGTGTTTAGAAATGACAAAGATTGTAAAGAACAAAGGGACAGGCTTAACCTATCAGGTGCAAGTACATAAGAACTCGTCTTTAATAACCAAGGAATCATTTTTTGTTTGTTGTGTTAAGCATCATCGGGCCACTCACTGATTTTTCCAAAACAAGGTGACAATAGATAGATACCATATTATTGGTTATAGACACCTCTAGGATTACAGTAGAAAAGAAATGGTGAAGTTAACGTGGTATACATAATATACTAGAATATGAGTAGCTATTTTAAACAATGTCTGCAAAAGCTAGATGAACACTGTATCTTGTTTGTAAGTTTGGATTCTCAGGCAGCTGCTATTTACACAGCTTTAAGATATAGGATATCACTTAAACCTCTATCATGATATGTGCATATCCTTTCCTTGAGTGGCAAAGGTATTTTTTTTCTGCAGCAGCTCTCTTGCTGGACTCTGCTTTTTCTTCAGATATGAGAAAGGCTCCTGGAAATCAGGTTGTTGCCATTTTCTTCTTAACTTTTCTTTCATTTCTTTCTTTTTTCTTTGAATCTTTTTTTTTTTTTTTAGTTTTTGAATATTAGTGTATGTGTTTTGTGAACAATCACTGTGGAAACCACATTCCCCACCCCACCCCATCACCCCAAAAAAGAGAAAAGAACCATCATCTGGGACATTTTGTTTCTCAGCATCTGGTAGCAAGAGCCCCCCTTCCCCATCCCCCACGCTGATTGACTGATTGTTTTGCCTTTATATAAAAGCCCATATGAGTCAGATTTTCCCTTGGGAATTTCATTTACTGGTAATGTCAAGTGCAAATCCTTATTAGACCACAGTGATGCACTGTGTAAACCTCTTTAATCACCTAATTGTTTTGCCGGGAGAAAGAGCTCTAGCAGGAAGAATAAAATTCCTTTAGTGATTACAGCAGTATCCTCTAGGCTTCTAGATTAAGCAACATCAGAAAAACAGAGACTCTCAACTCCTTCAGAGTACTAATTTATGACTCTATCCTAACCCCTTGATTTTCTCTTTTGTTGTTTTCTGAAAGAATCTTTATCTTTCTGCACTGTGTGTGATTAATTATAGTATAATGCATTAAGATAGCATTTTTTCTCCAAGTTAGCTATATTTCAGAGAAGTTTTGTGATATATAGATAAGCTTATCTTGACATACAGAATGATTTAGAGACAGAGACAGCAGAGCTTCCCAGGAAAAAAAAAATGCTCTTTATGGTTTTCTAGGCAGCTCACAAAAATTTGTCAAAAGACAAAACTAAGGCTAACTCCAAACTATGTATGTCTTAGTCATTTTCAAGCTGCATTTAAAAAAAGAGATTTTGTTTTATAAAACCTTGATCCAATGTTACTTGGTTTGATTTGCTCAGGCATTTCCTTACAACTTGAGTCATAATAAGCCCTAATACTAAGGCAGAAAGAAATCAGTATTATATAATGGCATAAAATTTCCCATTGGGAAGTGCAAAGAAAAAAGAATTATTTTTTATTTATTCATAATATAAAGAAATAAACCAGACATAGGTTGTTTTTAACTATAGTTTAAATCAAGAGCAAAGAATATCCTTGTGTTCTAACATAGGTAACAAGAACAACGAGAAACCACTTTTATTTTGCAAAAGGCAAAATGACAGACCCAAGAGAAGTCATGAGAAACAAGAGAACTTTGAAACTTGGAATATGCAAATGATACATAAGGATGAGAAGCTAGCTAGTTGCTATCAGCGCAGTTAATGGTGTTACCAGGTGTGTATGACCAAATCCAGCAGTTCTTAGTCTGAAGCCCACAGACTACATCCCTTGCAGAGAATGTCTTGCCTGTCAGCCCTGTAAACTTGGTATTATTGTTCCTTTTAAACCTTCCTCAAAAGAGTTCCTGCTGCTATTGGCATTACTGGTTCATTGTTGAAGGTCGTTGTGCCTGGGTGTGCCAGGGCTTCCAGAGACCATAGAAGATGTGCAAATTATCGGCGGTGGGCACGCCTTTATCCAGCCTCGGAGGAGGCAGCAGATCTCTTGAGTTCAGCAGCTGGTACAGTGAGTTCAGAAAGCAAAGCTACACAGAGAAACCCTGTCTCGAACCCCCCCTCAAAAAAAAGATGTGCAAAATGATTTATTATTATTATTATTATTATTATTATTACTGAGAGTTGGACCCATGGCTTTGTTTAAGCTGGGAAATAATCTACTACTGTGCTATCAACCCTTTGCATTTTATTTATTTGTTTGTTTGTTTGTTTGTTTATTTATTTATTTACTTTTAAAGCTGGTTTTAACAATTTGACCACATGGGCTTCCAGTTTACAGTGCTTCTACATCGGCCTCCTGAGTAGCTGGGATTATGGGCTGACATCGATTGAAATCGAAGTGTAGAAAGACATACTCCTGTTAATAATCCCTTCTGTCAATATCAGGCATGCATGCGGTTTCTGTTAGCATTACCTCCTCATCACACCATGCTCAGAAGGATGGTGAGATGGCTCAATCCTCATTTCGCTCACATGAGGAACAGAAGTCAGAGATCCCAAACCAAATAACAGAGTCAGCATCTGACATTTTTAATATGCGCTTAATTTTAGCCCTGGGGACAGAGATGGCAGAGAATAGGAAGAGAGGGCAGACATAGAAAAAGCCTAGGTCTTGGGGCTTGAGAGATGACTCAGTTATCTAAAGTGCTCTCTGCTCTTGCAGAGGACTTCAACTGGACTCCCACCACTTCATTGGACAATAGAGTCTATATTAGCTTTCCATCATTACAATAAAACACCCAAGGTAATGTCAATGTCGACCTCATTTAAAAAAAAAAAAAAAAAGATTCATTTTATCTCAGGAGTTTGGAAGTTACTGAGTAACATGAAGGTGACAGCATGCCACCATTCAAAACCATTTACCTCATGGGTAGGAAACAAAAAGAAAAAACGGAGACGATGAATTATTCCCTCGAGTGAGGTGAAGACCATTCTTTTAAAGTTTCCATTACCTTCCAGTGACACACTAAGGACCAGGGCCTTTAGACACCAGGCTTTGGTGGAACTTGAATTTCCAAACTGTTGCAGTTTGGAACTATTAGAAACAAAATCAAGAGAATTAGATTTTTCAGGTTTGTAGAACCATTGGATGCATAGTTTCAAGAAAGTCTACCAGTGGGACACTATGCTACATCCCTGACCCTAATGCAAATTTCCCCAGTGGGCTAGCCCTTGTGTAGCATAAAAAGAGGATGTTTAGAGTTGCTTCAAATGAAAAACAGCTCTATCGTTCCTGTTATAAGTACAATGAGCTCCAAAGTAACACTGAATGAAACAAGGACATATGTGTGTGTGTGTGTGTGTGTGTGTGTGTGTGTGTGTGTGTATCCAAAGTTTATTTTGTTTAGTTTACATATTATCTTGTAAGTAAGTGGCATATGAATGAACTTTTGTGATGATAATGTTGATTTTTTTCCGTTTTTTTTTTTTTTTTTTTTTTTTTGAGATAGGTTTTCTCTGTGTAGCTTTGCGACTTTCCTGGAACTTACTTTGGAGACCAGGCTGGCCTTGAACACACAGAGATCTGCCTGCCTCTGCCTCCTGAGTGCTGAGATTAAAGGCATGCACCACCACCGCTCGGCTAATGCTGATTTGCTGATTTTTTAATCTTTGGCACGTTCTTAACTTTCTCAGGTTCCTCCCTGTAAAACAATGTTGACTCCCCTTGGCTCTGTAGGTAAATCTTACATAGGGAGAGAGGTATGAACAGGATGCAGTAATGAATGCATCAGGAGTGGCTAAGAGGATCTGCTTGCTAGGTGATCCAGTTTCATTACTAACTGAACCCAATGTGAAAGAGGACACATGAGATAGGAGAACTGTGAATAATCTCATGGGTAAGTAAACCACCTTATCTTAGTGACAGTGAGAATGTCCAGGGCCTGAGCAGATGCTATAATCTGGGTTTCAAGCAAATGCTGGCACTTAAGTGGAGTCATTTCTGACTAGGACATTTTGAACAAATATCCCTTGTAAATTCTCCTCCTTATCAAATGTGACATCACTTACCCAGCCTGACTTTCTTGTGATGGCAGCATTTGTCTCACTCTTTGTTTTATTGCAAATGCTACAAAGCACATTGTAAGTATTCGGGAAATGTTTGGTGAATGAATGATCATTACATAATGCAAGATATACATGCCATTATGATACAAAATGAAACATATTAAATTTTCAAGTTCATTACTCTGCCCAAAAGACTATAATTGTGTTCCTTCTAATACTGAAGATATTCTGCTACAGAAAATTTAATATGTGTTTTAAAATTCAAACGAGGATAACTGCAAGCCACGAACATGTAAATTAAGACAGGTAAATTTTGGTGTCGAGATTTCCTAGTTAGTTCAAACATTTATTAGTCTGATACTCCTTTAGTATTTGATTGTGTGACTGTGAAGAAACATTTGAAAAAGCAAGCAGCTGGTTCCTAAGACTGAAACCCACAGTTTCAGTCTGAAGAGACATGGTGCATGTGCCCCCATTTGGTGAGATGATGGAGTTGCAAATAATTCCTACTAATTTCCACATCAAAATATGTTAGGGAACTTCTTTTAATTTGTAATAATTTATCCATTTTTTACATTGGGAGCAATGCTATAAGCTTTTTTGATTATAGCTCATAAATCATAACATGTCATGCACAAAATAAAATTCGTGAATTTAAAACATTGGGAGTTTCGTTCCAAGTCTGAGGAGGCTAAACAATTTGGGTATGAATTGAAGGACATTTTTGTTTATCTGACCAGAAATTGTTATTGTGTCCATATTTTCAAGCCAATATAGGTAGCAAAGGAGATCCCTAGCTTTAATAGTCTTTTCTGCCAAAGTTTCCAAAATCCAAAGGAAACACTTATTTCTGTGTGTGAAGAGTGACTAACACACTAAAAAGACTGGCTTTTCTCAAGTGGGTCCTAGACCGGCTCTGAAACCCTGCTCCAAAGAGGAATTCTGAAAATAACCAAAGGCGGAGCTCTAGAGCAGCTCTTCTACATTCTGAGGGGGCAGGGGTCAGCTCATCTACATAGAGACACAGCTGCAGTAACAAAATCCCCCAATCTGCTTTACCCGCCCCACTCTCAGTCCCCAAGAATTCCATGCTGTACCTTACATCAGTTTTCCTCTGGGTGCATTTGTGCTAACCCTTGGAAGAGGAAGTTCCCTCCACAGAAAGGCTTGCTGGAGAGCCAAGCAGGACCCAAGCACCCTAGGAAAACTTGAGGGTAATTGATAGGGAAAAAAATGTAGGGCACACCTTAATTTGACCTCTTTCCCACCATGGTTCCTTTCTTACTTGTTATTTTGGACACAAGCAAGCAGAAGTTTATTTCATTGTTGGGTGCACTGTTTGTGGATAAAAACCTATGCTGTATTCATGCCGGGTCAGCACTGTACACTGGGCATATACCCAGGCCACGAGCGAATTAACTGCACAGATTGTGGCTAATTTTAGCTCTTTCTTCAAAGATTTCCCTTCACTTCTCTCCTAGAGGTTTCATTTATTTGTTTGTTTTCCTTAAGTAAAAAAAAAAAAAATCAAAGCAATACAACAGTGAAATATTCTCCAAGTTTCATATGTATAGAGTACAAAAAGCTTTAAAAAATGAGAAATTTTGACATGTATATAAGAAGGTAAAATTTACAGCCTTAAAACATGAATATACTTACTGACGGTTCTTAGATATGGGACAGAATTCAGTTCTCCTTAATGATTTAATTTAGTTAATGATATTGATCAAATAAAAAACTGTTTTGAGGAAGACATTGACGTTGAGAACAGCAGATTCACATCTAATTCAAATGTAATTATGAGCAATGTCTTTCAAAAGTATCAGAGTTTCTATAAAATCTAATGAATTAATCTCATCAGTAGAAAATAGTACTATTTAGGAAAACATAGATGTCTAACATTTATAAATAGACTCATCTTACATGGAAAAAAATTCAGAATAACTTCATATGTGCCCTTCAGCCAGTAATAAGCAGTTATGCCTAACCTGGGCTGTGAAGAAAAAGTCATGCTGTTATTATTATTACTGTTTGCGAGTCTCCTGCTAAGGCCAGAGAGCTGTGTTTGCTGAAGGGGGATATGAAATAAAATATATTTATTTTAATATAAACGTGTTACTAACCCAAAACAAATGCACTATGTTTCATGCTGTATAGGAGACTAGGATTGTCCAGGTATAAAGTAACAATCATTGATGAATTAAAAAATAATATTACACAGTTGTAAATAACAATCGTTGATGAATTAGAAAATAATATTACACAGTTGTGGTGGATATATTTTTTTTCAATTATGTGACTTCGATATTTGTAAAATTGACTAATATTGCTGAATAATCATTGCTATGGAGGATTTGAAAGCTGAAATAACGAAGCCCCATTTGCGTTCACTTACATGGGCTGCTCCCTGGGTTGTAGCTAGAACTGGCACTGTGTCTGAAGGTCTGATGTGCATTTTATAAGCTGGAGAGGCCATCTGATTCCACAGGATTGGCAGGCTGCAGCCTCTAAAGAGCTCGCCTTTAGAGCAAAGATGTAGCCAGTTTCTTTGTTGTGGAGTGTTAAATTTTCAGATGAAAATATGTTGACATCTCCTAGGTGAACATTTTCTGGTTATGATTAGTTGGTCGATCATGGCATAATATACCTTTAGAAAAAATATACAGCTCCATAAATAGAAAGAGTAGAATAAAGAAACAAAATTGAGAATACATTTTGAAATCTTGTCATACAAATTTTAATAGAAACAAGGCTTCTATATAAATATTAACTCAGTCAATCACAGCTAAAAGTAGTAAATATAAATATTACATTAAGAGCATATTGTGTACTATCTATCCTCTAACATAAAAGCATATTTTAATTATTTTTTTAAAGTTTGTTATCAGTAAGGCCATGATTAGAGTAAATATACTGTTCATTCGGTAACTAGTAAAATGTATCATTAACACCTGTGCAAAATGTGTTATGAAATAGTTATGTCAATATGTTGTTCAAAGGCCTGAAAAAAATGTGCATAGTTTTTCTCTCTTTTATTTACCTTTTTTTTGCATCAGTGTGCATTAATGGCACCAGAAGAAGTCTTTTCTTCCCTGGTTTTGGCTGACTTTGCTCCTCTGTAAAGTATGCACCTGGATTAATAAATCACCCTAAACTATTCCTTGCACATTCCCTGTTGTTTTCTTTGCAAATCTAAAGAATTAGCAAAAATTGGTGTCACCATTTGTTTTAGGGAGGATGCTTAGATCAGTTACTTATGGTGTAGAAGCCTCCATAAATTAATGTGCTTGAAAATTTACTAGCTATGTGTGATAATGGTTTGTTTATGAGCAGAAGCCAATTGGGAGTAGGATCATGGGAGCTGCGGCGCGATGGGAACTCTCTGCACTTAGGAGTTGAAAGCACTTTACACATTGTTACTGTTACACACTTGGCCTCATTTTCATAACTATAAAATGGATGTAGTGTATGCATGACCTGTGTTTTACAAGGCTGTAAATGGTACTTAAGATAGACGGGTTAATATGGAGTTGTATAGTTTCTGGGTACTGTTGTGCCAAAATGAAAGGCACCTACATTTATTACTGTTTGTCCCCTCAATTTTGGGATAAATTTGAGTGCTGTGAGAATTGGGAATTGAAGAGTCTCTCCCTTGCTCCTTGTCATTGCCCCTCTAGAAACAAGAAACAGCTAAACCACACATCTCCAGTTATTTGAACCCTGTGAATAGAGATCTTATTGCTCCTTATCATTTTCCAAGAACACTGAAGAGCTGCACTGCACACAATTCTAATGATTTGCCAAGTGGAATTTTCTTTATCCCCCATGTGCTCTCCTTTTTTTATAGTCAATATACAAGAGTATCTGATGACTGGAGAGATGGCTCCGTGGTGAAGAGTGAAAACTGTTCCTTCAATGAACACAAGTTCAGTTCCTGATGCCTATGTTGGGGGGCTCAGAAATGCCTGTAACACCAACTCCGGTAGATCTAAGGTCCTAGTCTGGATTCCGTGGGTACCTACACTCCTGTGTGCATATACCCACACACATATACATGTAGTTAAAAATTAAGTGTTTTTAGATGTCTGATTTTTGTGAGTCCTTTTGTAGATGGACACAGTGGACAGTAACTCTGACCATATGTTGTAGGAAAAGATAGACTGCACCTGTTTGAGGAGGTCAACTTCATCTTTTGCTTTGCTCTGTTTTATAAGAGCTCTCTCTCTCTGAGCATTATCTGTGATTGTTGTTCTTCCAACTTATACTCTGCCATAAGCCATGTAGAAATTCCTAGCAGATAATAGTATTACTGAATGAATTTTGCCAACTGTCATGCATCACTTTTATAATAACATTGACCCTATGACCAAACATCAGAGAAGCTGTAGAGAAAATAAACTGTAGATGTATTTTATAATAGTGCACGCTAATTTTTAGGATTTATTAATAATGTGATTCAAATTACATAATCTGGGCAAATAGTTTTATTATTTCAATCATTCCAGCCTAAAGCACAGTATAATGGTCTACATTTATATACTCAGCATTCCAAAAGAATCAAAGAATTGATACCAGATCATAATACGTTTAGTGAAATTCAATACAAAGCCCAAGTTTTTTTGTTGTTTACTTTTTTTCTCTCTCTCATTTAGCCAGGGTCTATCTCTGATGCTCAGGCTGGTATTAACCAGAACATTTCCAGCTTTAGCTATCTAAGTGTTAGAATTATAAACATAAGCATCACAGAAGGTCCAAGTAAATGCTTGTCTTAGTTTCTGTTGGTGTGAAGAGACACCATGATCAAGGCAACGCTTGTAATGGAAAACCTTAACTGGCGGTGGGGGCTTACAGTTCAGAGATTTAGTCCATTATCTTCTTGGCAGACATGGTGGTGTGCAGGCAGACATGGTGCTGAAGAAGGAGCCACTACATGTTGACATGCAGGCACCAGGAATTAGACTGTCTTACTGGGTGTGGCTTGACCAAATGTGAGACCTCAAAGCTGACTTCCAGGGTGACACACTTCCTTCAACAAGACCATACCTACTATAATTAGGCCACACCTCCTAATACTGCCACTCCCTTTGGGAGGCATTGTCTTTCAAACTATAGCAATGCTTTATAATATATCTGAAATTTGTACCTTAATTGACACATGAATGAATCAAAGAAGTATGAAGTAGAAGTCATATTTTCCTTGTTTTTTTTTTTTTTTTTTTTTTTTTTTTTGGTTTTTTTGAGACAAGTTTTCTCTGTGTAGCTTTGTGCCTTTCCTGGAACACACTCTGTAGCCCAGGCTAGCCTCGAACTCACAGAGATCCTCCTGCCTCTGCCTCCCCAGTGCTGGGATTAAAGGCATTCGCTAGAAGTTATTATTTTTCTAAAATCAAGAATCTTAGATAAAATTGTCTAGAATATACCTAGTATGCTTATTGTAAAAAGAAATAATTTCTAAATAAATTTATCTCTTCTATGGAAGTAAATGAAATATTCCTGTTGGTGGCATACAAGGAAATCAATTATTTACCATAAATAGTTTCTTCATTCTCATAATATATAATGACTTTTAAAAATCTGAAAAAAAAAATAGTGAAAAGAAGAATGAAGTGCCCAGGCGGCAGTGGCACATGCCATCCAAGCACTCAGGAGGCAGAGACAGGTGGATCTCTGTGAGTTCGAGGCCAGCCTGGTCTACAGAGCTAGTCCAGGACAGGCTCCAAAGCTACAGAGAAACCCTGTCTCGAAAAACCAATAAATAAATAAATAAATAAATAAATAAATAAATAAATAAATAAATCTAAATAAATAAAGAAGAATGAAGTGAATACCAAAAGATTTCCTGTGATTTCTTATACATCCATTTGAACTTGAAAATTGTGTTTAAAATAGGGTCACATGCCATCAACTAGCATTGTGTGTAAAGATTATCAAAAGAGCTTCACAGTGCCATGAATGTAGCAGGATGAGACTAGACAGGAACAAGAATTTAAAAGAGCTTGTAAACTGTATGTCCATTTGTTGTTCTCCTTAACTCGGGAGATTCTTTTTCGAATTCAGCATTTAGGGCTCTGAATTTTTCTTTCTACTGTATCTTGAATGACAGTCAATCAAATATATTTAGGACCAATAAGAAATATACATCAAATATCAAAATTACCACTCAGGAAACATCATCTGCCACAGTGTGGAGTGGAGCTTTTAAAGTTTGTTTTCTGGTCAAGATATACTGCCTATTGTTCAGACAAAAGACTGATAAGAACAGATACATGATTAAAGCAAATTTGCCTTTAATCAGCCACGGGTATTTTGGTGCATCTTAGAATGTTCACTCATGTGATAGTTTTGTGTATTTTATTACTTTAGAAAGCTTAGAAAATAAAACTACAAAAAAGAAAAGAAAACACTCAGGGCTTTTCTATTTCAGGGTTCCTCATCATCACTACCTTTTATCATTCATTGTTTCCAAATGTAAATTATATGAACCTCTGACTCTCCACTCAAAAATGATTCATTCCATTTAAAGCTAAAGTTTTATAAAAATATGACCATCTGTTCCTAATACATTTTTCTTGCTATCACCCACATATTCTCAAATAGCTGTTATAATGTCTTCATTTATTTCTATAAACTTCCATGAAATGGCAATCATTAACTCATAACATAATAAACTTCTTACCACAATTTTCAGGTGTAGGTATGCAAAAAAGGAGAAATAGTCAAGCAGTTAACATTGCTTTTAATTTTAATCTGTCCTTTGCGGCTTAAAAGTAGTATTTTCTAAACAGGAGCCTTCCTTTAGGTGTGTAGATGTATAATGCATATCATGCATCAAGTCCTTGTGATTGCTGAAGGAAAGAATGCTGTGTTAAAATGCATGAGTGATAAATGTCCAAATAGTTACGATGGGAGGATTTGCTGATTTAAATCTCCTATTGAAAGACCTACCATAAAGAGTTTGCACAAAATTGCTCCCCTCTCACCTTTAATTGCATTATTTAAGTGGAATAGTACATCTACTGAATAAAGTGCAAGTAATAAACTCCTTTTCATTTATTATGCAAAGTCCTCTTCAAACAAATTATGGGGCTACAGAGGAGCTCAGCATTCCTCAATGAATAAAATAAAAAATGAAGCATCTATACTGATTCATGAATGTAAGAGAATTTTAATTTAGTTGAGACAAACAGAGCTTATGATGAAAAGATTCAAAATGTAGTCAGTGTTCTTTCAGAGTTCTTTATTTTTATACTTTACAAGCAGTATTTGCAAATCATTATTAAAATGGCACAGGGATATTATTTTTTAAATGTATTAAGCAATGCAAATTACTTTCTTTGGATAAATGTGTGATCCATAAATGTTCCGTTTTCTTCTCAAAAGTAATAATTGTTATTCTATTTTAATGTCTTTTTAAAGTATAGCATTTGCTATTTCTCAAAATTACCCCTGAATTTAATAAATTGTTTTGTATAGAAGTAAACTATAAATGCAATTATTATTTTAATTGGGAAGCAAAATTAGTTTTAATATTATGATAATTAGTCAAGAAGAGTTTAATTAGCACTATTTTAATAATTTCATTTTACATGGACCTCATATAATATTTAAAATCAATTAATGAATGCTATTTGAATACTTCAGCACTAAATAGTGTTTGAAGGAGTTTGAAGTCTGTTGATAATTCTGCAGATACATTACCATATTTCTTGCTTTCTACAAAGTTTAAGGTAAGAAATTGTACCTGATGTCAGCATCTACAAAACCAGATAACTTTTAAAAAATAGATATTGTTCTAGGAATAGGAAAGTATAGCCTTTACAGACTTAAAGCTTCCCAAGAATAAGATGATGCTAATGTCCATAGCCCATGAAACACTTGCCAAGCTCCAGACAATGCCTTAAGATATTGGTATATAGCTTAATAAAAGCATTATTAACATTAATTGTCATCTGTAGTATTTTACTACCAGAACACTTGAATTTCAAAAATAAAGTTTGTGACATTAGTAACCGTAGCTTGTACTGTAAACATCCAGAGAACTGGGGGAAAACTTGAATCAAGAAATTATCAATGTCAAATCGTCGGTAAGGCGGTGCCCAGGCAACACCAGTGTAATATTTAAATTATAAACAGCCCATTAAATCAAACAAAGAGAAGGAGAACATAAAAGGGAACATTCATTGTGCAACTTGTTGCATCAGAACAAGACGTGGGAAGTATTGGGAGTTGCTAATTCAGCTTCCTACCTGAGTAAAGTTAGGACACTCTTGAAAGCAAGACTGTTTTGCATAGCATGTATGAATTTCTCAGTAGCTGCTTTTTTTTTTTTTTTTTTCATTTGTACTCTGGTTAATTATATAAGAATCTATAAGAAGTCTATAAGCCTAAGGAATTAAATCACAATTGTGCCTAGTTTTTGAGATCAAGAAATGTAAGTTGCAGACTGCATAAATAGCCAAATGCTGCAGGAAAAGCTGATTGCATTGAAATTCAAGCTTATATTTTAAGATTTTTATGGTAAATAAAAATATATTTGAAGTAGTATGTTCAATGTGGATGGTAACTTTAATTTATTGTGGGCATCCAACTCTATCATTTTACAAAGTGCATTTCTTCACAAATAAAATAAATTGTCTTTTGTTCAATACTTGCATAGAAATAGACAAAATAATCTTTGACCTCAGTGTATTTACAAATAATATTATTTAATCTACAATAATAATAGATCACTCATAAACACACACAAAAATGTGCTAACTTAAGTAGCTCTGTAATTTAATGTATTATATGGTAAAACAATAACACTTTGATAATGAAACATATTTTGGAAAATTTGCAGCATTTAAGTTGTAAACAATTTATGAAGCCAATCAAAGAAAAGGAAAATATTCAAATGAGAATTTTTTCCTCCTTAAGACTGGCAAAGAGTGTGTAGCCATTCTTATTGAGCTGAGCACAGCCTGATATGTTTTCTATCACTTTCTCTGACTCCCTCTCTGTCTCTTTGTCTCTCTGCATCTGCAGTGACTGTATTTCTGAGCACCCTATAATCTATCTTTCTCCCTTATGTCAGTAGCCCACAGTAGAAAACAAAGTTCAGACTTTGAGCTCAGACTAAATCATATAAACGAATTTGTGTATGTCCAAATGGGATTTTGACACCAACTGTATCTCGACAAAATTGAGACAAACACAGTGTCAGCAGGCCATCAAGTCTAACAGAATCCAGGAACAATTGTGAAGTGGATACAAAAAGTTTGCCTCCACAGCATCCTTTTATTTCAAGCCATCCCCTTAAGGCATGGATAGTTCATCAGGCTTCATGCTTTCTGTGGCAGAGGAAGTAAACTAACAATTTCATTAAGACTGGGCAGGAAACCATATAACACTGTACAACAACAAGGTAAAATTAATTTTAAAAAAGCACCAAAAATAAAGCTACCTTAATACAATAGGCTTCATTTAGAAATGGAATTTCAAATGGGAATTCTTTTAATTTGGTGCTTGATTTTAATGTGGGGAGAAAAATCCCTTCCCATATTTTAAATTAAAGAAGGCAAACAAACACACCAGCTTTCTTCTCCAAGTCTTCTTCATCCCTTATGTTCCATTCAGCATCACGTATATGAGGCTCCCAGTTTCCTCTCTGAAATTATCAGCGAGCAATCGAATTTGAAGTTGACTTCAATCAGAGCATATATGAATAACTAAACATAGTATCTAAAATAGAAAGTGCATGGTTTTGACTTCTTGCACACTTGGATGGTTTGAAACCAGCATCTCTGAAACATCCCCTCTTGTGTTTGAAATATATGTTCCAAATAATATATACTCTATGTCTGTTGTTCAGCTTTCTACAGGCCCATGTTGGAACGCCAAAATGTCACTGATTGTTTTTGCTCTTTATGATGGCCCAATACCCAGCTCCCAAATAAATCACACATGGAGGCTTATTCTTAATTATAAATGCCCAGCCTTAGCTTGGCTTGTTTCTAGCCAGCTTTTCTTAATTTAAAATTATCCCATCTATCTTTGGGCCTTGGGGATTTTATCTTTCCCTATTCCTGTATTCCTATTCTTTCCTTCTCACTCCACCTCTGACTTTTCAGTTGAGTGACTGGGTGACTGACCCCTGAAGTCGTTCTTCTTCCTCTCTCATCCCTTGATTTTTCTTCAAAGTAACACAGCTTCACAGTGAAACAAATGCAACATAAAAGAATGCAACACATTTGCATAATTAAATGTTCCACAGCATAAACAAATGTAATATCTTAAAATAATATTCTACAACATATATCAACTTTTGCCTTTTATGAATTGTCAGTAAAGAACACTATAGAACAGTGATTTTTAGATAAATAAACATTTAAAGTAGGTTGATTGCTTCATTATAACATAATTACCTTTTTCTTTGATATCCACATAAATAAACTTTTAAAGTTTGATGTCACAAGACTTATAACTCTATCTGAAGATTATTATATTTGAATTACTTACATATAATTGAAAAGCAATTAAATGGTCTAAAATGTATTACCTTATACATTTCTCTTTATCATTGCTTTTACTTAATACTCATAATTTAAAATATAAATTTTCTTTTTTTAATTGGGGTTGTCCATTCATATGAACATAAAACTATAGCAATTTATATGGGGCTAAAATTATCTCTATTCATTTTAGAAAGTTGATACAGAAAAATAACAAACCATACCCAAGGGGAAATATTGTCAATTTTAATATAAAAAACATTATTAATACATTTCAGATGATTGCTTTGATTGCATATGCATCCAAACCCAGAAATCATGAGCATGAAAGGTTGCGTGACAGACATGCTACTGTTAAATTTCCTTCTGACTTAGTTGTGTTTAATAGCATTAGCATGAACATTAAATAACAGAACCCACAACAATAATAAAATTCCCCTTTAAAAGGTACTGCTCCTTTAAAACTTCTGGAACCCATTAAGAGGAATGAAAAAACATAGCCAGTTTCTTGATGCATTCCTCCTTTCCACTGAGAAAGGTAGCTATTGTCTAAAAAAAAAAAAAAATGCAGAAGGCTTCCATTCAGACTGTCCAACATTGATACCTCTACTGCAGAAACTATTAAATATTTCCATGTTTAAGATACACCTATGCAGGGCTGCAAGCACATCAGGGCTTCTCAGGGTGGCATGTTTGTATAAATGCAGGGTCAACTGCACCATAAGGAGAATACAGGAACTGCAGCCTGCCAGCAAAAGCAGCATGGGCAGGTCAGATGTCAGAGCAGCGAGACACAGCAAGGTGTCTACATTTAAACTCTCTGCCCGATCTCATCCATTTCTCCATCACTGGGGGATCCCCGTGTCTTTCTTGGGGTCCTGTTTTCCAGGTAGCCTCCCTGGTGATGTGAGTAGCAGTCCAGTTATCCTTGTTCCACATCTAGTATCCTCCTATGAGTGCGTACATACCATGTTTGTCTTTCTGAGTCTGGGTTACCTCACTCAGGATGATTTTTTTCTAGATCCATCCATTTGCCTGCAAATCTCATGATGTCATTGTTTTTCTCTGCTGAGTAGTATTCCATTGTGTATATGCAACACATTTTATTTATCCATTCTTCAGTTGAAGGGCATCTAGGTTGTTTCCAGGTTCTGGCTATTACAAACAATGCTGATATGAACATAGCTGAGCAAGTGCCCTTGTGGTATGACTGAGCATTCCTTGGGTATATGCCAAAGAGTGGTATAGCTGGATCTTGGAGGAGATTGGTTTCCAATTTTCTAAGAAAGCACCATATTGATTTCCAAAGTGGTTATATAAGCTTGCATTCCCACCAGCAGTGGAGGAGAGTTCCCCAAGCTCCACATCCTCTCCAGCATTAGGTGTCTTCAGTGTTTTTGATCTTGGCCATTCTGACAGGTATAAGGTAGTATCTCAGAGTTGTTTTGATTTGCATTTCCCTGATAATTAGGGATGTTGAGCAATTCCTGAAATGTCTTTCAGCCATTTGAGTTTCCTCTGTTGAGAATTCTCTATAGCCCATTTCTTAATTGGACTGCTGGTCGTTTTGATGTCTAATTTCTTGAGTTCCTTATATATTCTGGATATCAGTCCTCTGTCCGATGTGGGGTTGGTGAAGACCTTTTCCCATTCTGAAGGCTGTCACTTTGCCTTGTTGACCTTATCCTTTGCTCTACAAAAGCTTCTCAATTACAAGAGGTCCCATTGATTGATTGTTTCTCTCAGTGTCTGAGCTACTGGTGTTATATTTAGGAAGTGATCTCCTATGCCAATACTTTCAAGACTACTTCCTACTTTCTTTTCTAGGAGGTTCAGAGTAGCTAGATTTATGTTGAGGTCTTTGATCCACTTGGACTTAAGTTTTGTTCACAGTGATAGATATGGTTCTATTTGCAGCTTTCTACACATTGATATCCAGTTATGCCAGCACCATTTGTTGAAGATGCTTTCTTTTCTCCATTGTACACTTTTGGCTTCTTTGTCAAAAATTATATGTTCATAGGTGTGCGGATTAATGTCAGGGTCTTCAATTCGATTCCATTGGTCCACGTGTCGGTTTTTATGCCAGTTCCAAGCTTTTATTGGGTCACTACTCTGTGGAGTGAAAAAGGAAAAATCATCACCAATAGCATATCTAATGAAATAGGGACACAAACAGGAACATTGTAATGAAGTTGTGGTGTTAAGCCCAACTTTTGTTATAGCTACAGCACCCAGCTCAATGCCTAGCATGTGAGCTGAAATATGTTATCAAAGAACACAGACTAACAAATGTGACTTCGTTTCAGATCAAGTGGGATGAGAATAACAGTACCATGGAAGGCTTTCTAAAGAGTGGCAATAAGATTCTAGAGGCAGCCCAAAGCAGTTTCAGATGCACTGTATTTTAGAGAGTGGCCAATGTAGATGTTATGTAGGGTGGGGGGTTGGGGTTGAAATACAGTTAAAAAAACTAACAATAGACATACAGCACTTGGTGATAAATATACTACATATGGCGATGGTTTTGAAAGCCTTTCGTGTAAATGTTCTTGGCACAGTTGCATGGTTGAGGTCAAAAGTGAGTGTGGCATCCCACAGTTGTAATCTTGGGAATCAAAAAAAGTTTGAGAATTGTCATTTGTTCAAGGCCAAGCTTATTGAATTCCAGGACACTCCCATTTGCAAAGCAAGGCCTTGTAGCAAGAAAAGCATGAAAGAAAGCTAAAGATCAGTGAGCCATTCAGAAGTGATGAATTATTTTCTTACCAAGTATCTAGAGATTTATTTGTTTTTTTTTCACTCTTGTGGGAATTGATAAAAATGTCGCTGTTCTTTGAAGGAAATGAGTTCTGAAGAACATAGGAGGTGATTCTCATTCTGTAAGAGAGGAGAAGGTGGCTGTTTTGCATGCTTCTCCTCTTGTTACCTTCCAGAAGCGTGGCAAGATAACAACCTGTTGAATAAGACAGAGCCAAAGAGCTGTCGTGTTGTTAGGGGTGAGCTTTTGCTGTACAGTTCAGCACTACTGAACATTGTCCCTCCTTCTCACTATAATACAGCCTTTCAGTGGACAAGTAGAAAAAATTAAGACAGCCTTGGATAGCTCTAAGATGGTGGATGCACTGATGATAGTTACTGCTCAAATTCAGATTGTCTTTCCTGTAAATAGAAATCTTTCTGTGCTCAGGCTATTTTACCTGAGTTTGTTCACATTGACCAATACTGGTCTTGCAGTCTTGTCAACCTGGACCCCTCCTTAGTTAAACGTGGATGATCTTAGTACCACCTGACTTGTAGTGTGGCAGCTAGGAGAAAACTATGTGTATAGGACTGCTTTGCAAATTGTAAGAATCTATAAAAATGTTAGTTGTTATTGCTCAGAAAATTATGTGTTCCCATTTTCTACATCTAATTATAAAGCTTGATGAACATGGCTAGAGTGGAGGATAAGTATCTGGAAGGTGAAATGAATGGATTTGAATGAATTATTAACAGTAATTTTTCTCTGTGACTGTGATGGTATCTTCTTTCTGTGATACTGTGTTCTCTGGTTCAGCCCAAAAAACACCTATGAGAAATGTATATTTGTAATCTTGTTTCTTCTCTATTCAAATGTTCTGTCAGTATTGTTGCTGGAATTACCATTGTGGAAAAGAATAATATGTTGAGTATTGAACTAAAAAGAATATTTTCTTTGAAAAGTATGAAAAAGATGAAACCATGTATTATGAGAGAGAAGTTACCAGAAAGAGTACCATAAGGATGAATGTCTACATTTAGCTTCTCTAAGTTAGATGAGAGTTTAAATACTTACACTGCAGTTTAAGAAAGACAAACCATAATTGGAAGTGTGTGTGTGTGTGTGTGTGTGTGTGTGTGTGTGTGTGTGTGTGTGTGTGTACCTGCTTTTGAATGTTATTCCAGATTTTCTTTCTGAAAGGAAGCAGTGGTCCTCAAACGAAGTTGTGCTATATAATCGCATCATCAAAGGTTTCAGATACTAAAGAACAGGATAGAATGGGGAAGTGAAGGAGACTCAAATGACAAGGAAGAATTCTTACATCCAAAGCTAGTACTTCACTCATCTTTCCTTGGTTGCAGTCTGATGGAGAAGAAAAAAATAACAATTACCAGGGGGGAAAGGTGTGAATCATCTATCTGCTCCACCAGAGAACTCATTGCTCACCAGCTGAGTGAGAGTTTGGTGTCCATGAAACTATGGCTGGGCAGTAAAGTTCTTTTGCTCTCCCCTGCCTTTGTGGAACCTCTCACCCAGAGGATAGAAACTGGCTGTTGCTGGGGCAGAGGCGTTGTGGAGACAACAGACAAGCTACAGAGTATGGAGCTACAAAGATATGAGGGTCATGAACTCTATGAAGCTCCAAATGACTCTTTCCTGTTACTTATGATCACCTGCCAGGTTTTGTAATATCTCCTAAATATCCAAATTAGAGACAGAATGTCAGGTACATTTTCCTGATTCTTGCTAAGCAGATAGTTACTCTATAATTGTTAGCTGGATTTACACAGAAGGAAAAGAACAGCAGGTTGATTACTTGTATAAAAAGGATGGCTTTTAAAGAAATATGTCAAAGCTTTCATATTATTTGAAAACCAATGATCACCATTGTATTAAATGGCTTTGCTCAATATCTGACTGAACTTTTCTGACATCTGAAGCTCAAAGCCTCCTGTTTCCTCATTCTATAAGAAGATAACCATTTTTTTCCATCAGCTTAGTCAATAACTATCACCTTCCAAAACTAATATTGGCATGGATGTTAGAGACAATCAAGAAATGGTGAAAATGTCAGTTGAATTTCCTGCCATGTTTTCTAGTAACATCTCACAATAAAAATCTTGCAATGTGTTGCCAATGTTAAGTATGATTACAATGTGGTGAGTATGGTCGTTTCTTTCCATTTTCTTAAAGAGTTAGGCAAATCCCTTCCCAATGTCCACAGAAAGACTTCAATACTTCTATTTGAGTGGCTTCTCTCTTTTGATAAAGAAGTTAGCAGGTGTAACTATGACTTCAGATGGTTTTACTTTCATAATATTAAAGGTAATAGTATTAATGAAGTTTTATTCATGTACAAAATACTCCTTAACCACTTTTCCAGCCCAGGACATATGCTAATGTAAGGAATCAGAGTTAGCAGCATAGACACGGGTTCTTGTCCAGAGGATTCCAGAACTAAAGACAAAATATGGATTTGAACAATTCCAAGCATTCTCAAGGCAATAAAGAAGTATAGAATGTGATTTTTTTGCATGATTGGAGTAACTGGTCTGGTAGTTATGACCAAAGAAGATGTCTCTTCTCTGGGGCAAAATGATGTTTAACTTCCCTAGGAGAGCGATTTCAAAGCATCCAGTGTTTTAGGAGAGGAAATGAGATGGAGCAGCAAGAACTAGCTCCATGAGGTGGCAAAGTATTTGAGACATTTCAGGAAATAAAAATAAGCCCAATGTGCTTGAAATGCTGAAATGGGGACAGAAAATTGGCTTAGACGTTGCTAGGCAGATAAGCAAGGGCCAGATCAGACAAAGTCTAACAGAACAGATAAAGGCTTGGGATTTCTTCCCCCCAAGGGAACAAAGGAAAAGATCGCAGGGAGTAAAACGGGACTAAGAAGATTTGTGTTTTAAATAAATCCTTCTGACTGTAAAGATTAGATTAGAGACAATTCAAGACAATCGGTTAGGAGGCTGGAATAAAACCATCGCTGAGCGTGATTCTCATTACAGAAGGGCATTGGAAGTTGACATTGCTCTAAGTAGCTGGAATCCAGAGATATCAAATTAGTACAATTATAAAAATGTATAAATTGATTGAATAATTTTCAGGAAAGAACATACATATGGTCCAGATTCGTTTGTGAGTGGATACCTGTCTGACCCACAGTCCTGGCTGTTGTTACTGATGTGTCCAGATGACAAGATATTTTCACAAGGGAAATCTTTTATACTTATACACAAATTCGACATTGTTCTGATATGATGGTCTTCTCAGAAGTGTTCGGAAGTATTTTCAAATCAAAGAACTGAATGTGATCCCAACCAGAATGAATCTATTTAGTGTTTTCTCATAAGGTAAAATCTTTAGTGATTTTATGCATAGACAAAGCTTTCCTGACTTCAGTTGAAGATTTTACATGTGTTTTTATTTTTATTTCTATTTTGAGACAAAAAAAAAAGTCTGGCTATATAGCCCATACTGGCCTGGAATAAGAGACAATCGTTTTGAAGATTACTTTCAGATACCGCCTGAAGAAGTTAGACTGTCTGATACAGCATGCAGATGTGTTTGGAAGCAAGTGGTATTCTATTAAAATCATACTCAATTGCCCCCTAGTTCTGGGCGTTCTGAATCTCCAGTGCTTATCAGGCTTCCACACAAGTGAGACCCAGATACTTCTGCTCCCCCTTTCTCTCCTGCTTTCACTGTGTGTCTCTTATACCCACCCCACGTGAAGGTGAATCTCTCTGGTAGAAATGAAAAAGGCAATCTTCTGTAAATCAAGTCATCCCCTACTTCCTGATTCTTTACCAGTTATATGACTTTCAGAACTTAAATTTTAAACACATTCTCACTATTCAAAAATGCCTTACTTTGTTTCTCTCTCACACATAAAACTGTATTGTAGATGATGCTTCTCCTCTTCTACAATGGAGGTTTTAAAAAATAGTGAAACTCACAGAAAGGTCAATAGCTATTATTAACTCCTAACATCTGCCTAAAATTCTAAAATTCTCTCTCTCCATACACACACACACACACACACACACACACACACACACACACACACACTCCACCAAATGTAAAGTAATGATATAATAGCATATGAAGATTAGAAACAAACATTAGTATACAATTGCTTGAACTATGTAGCAATTCTACTGATAAAATCTTCTATCACTTACCCTCATCCACCCAGCATATTAACTCTCAGCTGTAAATGGTTAAAAAAAAAAAAAAAAAAAAAAAAAAAAAAAAAAAAGGATATAGCTTCCTTTCACATTCCAAAGGATGGAATGGCCAGATTTTTTTTTAAATCTTCATTGAACTACCATTTAAGAACCCATTTATTCTCTTGAAAGAATAAGAATCACTTTCATTTTTCTTGGGACGGAGTCTCAAGCACTGCACAGCCTAGGCACCAAAATTACCATGCAGACCATAGTAGCCTCAAACTCACAGGAATTGGCCAGTGTGCTACCATTACAGGCCTGAGCTACAGTGTCCAAAAAGAATAGGCACAGTATATAAAATATAATGCTCTAAAATCAGAAAAACTGTCTTCTGCATAATTAATCTTGTTATTGTTCAAATTCTGTACTTGTGTGTTCTATTCTCACATAAAAGACTCTAATAATTAGGCTTTTATTTTGTACATTTTTCTACCCACCTACATTTCTCTCTTTATCAAAAAGAAAAAAAAATGGAAATCAAATCAAAACAAAACAAACAAAAACCATTAAGACAAAATTACTGGAACAAAACAAACAGCACATAGAGACTGTAACAGAACACACAAGACCGGCATAGGTTCAAACCAAACAAAATCCTAGCACTGAGAAGGGATGTGGACACAAAGTTCCGTCCATAGACAAGAAGCTGTTTGCACCTGAAACATGCTCAGAAATTGAAAATCTTTTTTCTCCAATAGAGTATCACTGGGTCTATCAACCACACTACATAGCAGGCCCCATGCCCAGTAGTAGTTGGCCAACAGAACAGAGCCTCTCGATTTTAGTCTGTAGCTTTTAACCATATAGCATATTATATGGTAACTATATGTAATCTAACACTCTCTAGTCATATTGACCTGACTAATATCCAACACAAGAGAAGTAAATTGTTGTAGAAATGTTGCATATAGACTTTCCTTTACAAACTTAGAGTCAGAGCAGCTCAAGGCACTTGCTTGAATTTTAAGCCAAGGTTTGAAGCTAGAAATCTCTGAACTTCTACTGAAATGGTGCTATCAGTGGTCTCCACACCCATGCCTTCTCTCTTGCAAAGGAGGATGAAACAGACTTTAAGGCTGTTCCAGCACTGCCTGTACACTTCTGTGAAAATATTTATTTCATATTCAAATTAATATAGTTCACATATATTAAAGGGAAGAGGAAAAGTGAATTCATTATGACATCTCAATAGATACTTTACAATTTCCTTGCTATGATCTCTAATCTCGAAGACTTTGATTTGCTCTGTATAATTAAAAATCTAAGTGTCTTTCACTGTTAAATCAAAAGTTCTTGTCAGTTATGTTTTTTTTTTTCAATGAGCTAAACACTTCACTTATAAAACTAATTCAGGATGGCACCATTTAGATGGCATACAATAACATGCTGTCTAAAAAGGAAGTATTACCATGGACCAGTTAATGTTGCTGTTATATGCTGATGAGAAGGTGTTTAGAGTTGAAATTGCATGGCCAAATTAGCCTATCTCACAAGCAGTACATTCATTAAATAGAAATGCTATCTTATGTCTTCATGTGCTTAGAGGTTATTTCATTTCATTCCTTGATAGATACATGTAAAATAATTCTTTAATGATTCATTTTTTTCCAAAATGAACGATGAAGTATAAACATACTTTTAGGTTTATTTCATATTCCCTATACATCGCATTGACATTGTTTTATTGATGTAGTTTGTAGGTATCTCAAACTAGCCTCAGAATTGTTGCATATGACCGGGAGCTGCTAAACTGCCTGTGTGTTTCTCCCAAATCACTTTATGAGTTCTATGAATAATAAGAACAGTGAATGATCTAACACCCAGCGTCTGGAACTGTGGTTGCACGGTGACAACAGGACTGAATTTCAGGGCTTGTGAAAAACATTACATCAATGAAAGACTTCTGAATGCTCAATAGTTAAAATACAAATACAAACCAGGCATGCGGTGAATCGGTTGTGTTTGTGGCAATGTTTACTAGGGCAAATCATGTGGCTGTACTGTAGCCTGTTTGGAGCACACAATACGTGTACATACTTCAAGCCTGTTGACACAGGCGAACTCTGACTACAACCCCACAGGTGATGGAGTACTGTGAGTGCTCTGAGTTCTATGGAGTACACACAGTTTTCTGCTCTGATAAAAACTTGACAGTTGAACTGGAGAACCACAAATTCTGCATATTTTACTGTTTTCATTCTTCAGAATGTAAATATCAAATTAGTACCCTTTTGGGGATGTGTAGCTAGAGTTTTCCTGCCTTGCCCACAGTCAGGACAAATCTTTGTCACCCACCAGTCCACAGGTGCTCAGACCCAACCAAGTAAACACAGAGACTTATATTGCTTACAAACTGTATGGCCGTGGCAGGCTTCTTGCTAACTCTTCTTATAGCTTAAATTAATCCATTTCCATAAGTCTATACCTTGCCACGTGGCTGGTGGCTTGCTGGCGTCTTCACATGCTGCTGGTCATGGCGGCGGCTGCAGTGTCTCTCTGCCTCAGCCTTCTGCTTCCCACAATTCTCCTCTATCCTTCTCCCACCTACTTCCTGCCTGGACACTGGCCAATCAGTGTTTTATTTATTGACCAATCAGAGCAATTTGACATACAGACCGTCCCACAGCAGGGATGCCTTGTGTTTGAATGTTTGATTTTAAAAATTGCTGTTTGACTCACAGACTTGAGTTACAGTTTACATAAAAAAAATCATTAAATGAATTTGGGCTTGTGTTTTGAACAAACCTTCCAATAGTCTCTGAAAATGCCCTATACATACTTCTGCTGTTTTGTCATATTTCTTTGAGAAAAACAGCATTGTAAATGTGGACAGCTATAAAATTCAAATATCTATCAATTCTGACTTTATTAACAAGGCTCTGTGTCCCTCTGTACTAAATATTAAGCCATTATTTATCTGTCAATTCTGAATTCATTGACAGCTATAAAATCCAAATATCTATCAATTCTGACTTTATTGACAAGGCTCTGTGTCCCTTCTGTACCAAATATTAAGCCATGATTTAATTATTTATACCCCAAAATACAAGCATTTCAACTCATTAATGTGCAATTTGCTTTTATATTTAATGTGTGGTAAAATTATAATGTATATCAAAATTATTTTAAGATAAAACTCATTATAAATATTGTGAGTATCTGTTTCATTGGTTTGGATTTTTTTATATTTTTATTTTTATTTTTTGGGTTTTTGAGATAGGGTTTCTCTGTATAGTTTTGGTGCCTGTCCTGGATCTTGCTCTGTAGAACAGGCTGGCCTCGAACTCACAGAGATCCGCCTGGCTCTGCCTCCAGAGTGCTCGGATTAAAGGCATGTGCCCCCGTCACCCGGCTGGTTTGGATTTTTTACATACCCACATGTTTGGAGACAGTGGCACATTTCTCAGACCATAAAAGATGACAAGCAGAGACAATCTAAAATATCAGCTGAATAAGACAGAAAAATATCAAAATTCCATTTCTCTTTTAGTTATCAGAAATTTAGAACTTCAGAAACAAAGTGAAACATAATATAGTGTCTACTTGTCAGCTTGAAAAATTCTCCACATGCAAAGAATCATTTATTGAGAAAACATTAAAAAAAATCAAAATCAACCCCACATCCCCGCCATTCCTTTGTGATCAAAGTTATACTATGCAATGAAGGAAACAATACTATTATTGCTAGCTCATGAAGTGTCTGTTTTTGATTTCTCCTGTAATTTATCTTCAATTGAACTGATATTGATTTCTTGGGGAAAATTGCATATTCTCTGGGGAGTCTTAAAGGGAACTAATCTTAGTTTGCGCTGTATTTTTCCCACTGGCTTGTTCTTCTCAGTGATTTATCTACCTAATAACATTACAAACAAAAAAAAATCTGCTTTTTCAATTTATTTCTTCAAGATCTGTTCATGTTTGAGCATGCTTTGTCTTTAATTGCCTAGGGATTTTTAGATAGCCTTGTCTTTAGTGGCCTGAAACATGTTGCAATATAAGTAATTAAGGCACCGAGGAGACACAGAAATCTACAAATTGCTGTTTGGCTTCCATGTGTGACATTTAACTAATTGCCTGTTGTTATAAAAACCTTTAACTTCATGGATGCCATGACTTTTCATTGAACAGGCACTGCTATCCTTTTATTGAAATAGTGTAGGGTGACGGTGACTGTCAAAGCTCTCACCGTGTTGAAAGGCTGCTTTCTACTCTGTCGTGTGAGTTTTCATTTGAGACAGTTGAGATTATCAACTGTCTACTGGGAATCAGAAATGCACTTGACCTCAAGCAGGAGACGATGTAAGGTGGCGTGAAAGCCAAGCTGCAGGAAGGAGGTGAACTGCTCTTCTGGTTTGCTAGCTTTATATCCGTAGCCTTGCAACATCATTAATAAAACTAATAATTACACTAAATAGCTATAAAGGGATCTCACAGTAGAATGTCTCCTTGACAAAATAAAAGGGATGAGCATGGGATAAAATGACACTTGGTATCATTTCAAATATTATTGACCAGGAGATCTGAAAACTGTTAATTAGAGATTTCTTTTGCTATTAAATATTGATGGACTCCTAAAGCCCTTTTAAGGTTTATTATCTATCAGCCTGGTGAATGCTGTTCTGTTATATAAATTTGCATATGCCGCGAGGAAGAATGGCTTCTGTGGTTGCTTAAAACATACTCAAAGATGGAACATCAGAATTTTTTTTCTTAAGTTCGCATCAGACACTGGGAACTCTGCCTGTGCCTGCTATTTATTTTTTATTGTGGTTATTTCCCTTGAAATTTTGTTTGAGGCTTTTTCTCCCCCCTATGGTTTAGTGCCTGCTGTAATAATGATGCCCGGAAAAGCAAAATCTACAATGAGTAAATAGCAATGGTTCTTTTAACCCTCTCTCAAAGAAGAATCGGATGCCTTCCAAGACATTTTCTTCTTCCCCGGGCCTTTAAAATGACCTTAATCTGCAGACACAATCTGGCATCGTGGCTGCCTGTAATAGAGATGTCAATATTAGAAGGAGCTCTTTCCAACAGTTTGCATGCTAGATTGATCACTAGTTGAATGATTTCATTCCTAGAAGGCTGGCAGTTCAGGGCAAGAAAGATGTGCTTGATAGATCCTCCAAGGGGTAATGGTTTTTGTTTGTGTTTTCCACTAGAGAAGCAAAAATAGAGATTTAAATCTTTAGCAGACTTTATAAAAAGAGAGATTTCTTTAAAGCAGGAGAAAAAAAAAACAACACTATTTTGTGTTCTGACACTTGAAGCTTGTTTTCATCTGTTCCTGCCTGGGGTACTAACTGTGCAGAGCATATCTGCAGACACCCACGGATTTTATCAATGAAAACCATGAAGCTTTGGTGGAGGACTCTATAAGAGAAGAGGGATTAATGCTCTTACTGAGCCTCTTCAGCCATCTGGTGTAGAATTCTTTGTTTACTTATGAAATTGCCACTGACTTGTGTGCAAAACATTCATCTATACTGGAAGGCTGGTTCTTTGCACCACTAGGTGGCAGTGGAGTCACATGCTTATGATTATTCATGCACTGGTGAAGACTAGAGGCATCTGTATTAGGATTCTAAGTACCTTAGGCTTCCTAGTATTCAGGTGTTCTTTATTCAAAGGACAAGCCTATTTGTACTTGAATGTCAAATGCTGTACGTCAGGCCTTGTGAAGCTCCCATTTATGTTTGCTTTCATTTCCAAAGAACATGCTAGAATAAACTTTCAACAAAATACTCCAAGTAACTTGCAGTTCTCCAAAACTAATTTTTATTTAAAATGACCAGTTTACAAATATTTGATGAGAACACAAAAACTTTGAGATGCTGTGGCTGTAAATTTTATTCTTAGCTCATAATAATAAATCTTTCATCTGTCTCTGGAATCTTTAAGAGGGAGATATGATTTCAAACAGGCACATAAGACTCAAACCATAGAATTTCATCAAGGACAGCTCTCTGTGAATTATCGAATGGAGTTTCTCCAAAATATTTTCTACTTGAGATTTCCCAGAGCTAATAATGGTGTTTGGAAGAACACATTGTCTATGCTTACACTTTTAGTATGGTTCACAATTAGGGAAATCTGTATACAGTCTCATCTAAAAACAGCCTTAGAATAAATAGGACATTGTCTTGGATTCCCACGAGATCTGGCTCATATATTTTTGGCAGATTTCCTGGTCTCAGACTCTATTTATCATCTTTTCTACATGCAGCATGCAAGATCTGCAATTGAGAATGGATAAAAAAAATCAATATAATTATTGCCTGCATCTCATCAATTCCCTTGTGGTAAAATAAAATAAATTCAGGCCCTAGTAGGTAAACGTTGTCTGTCTGAACTTATGTGTTTTTACAGTCTTGTCTAGGGCAGCTGGTCTAGGGCACTCTGCGGTAGAGTGACGGCTCACTTTTGTGATCCTCACCAGGAGAGAGGGTCAGATGATCTACCCCTCCTTTCCAAGTTCCTCACACCCCTGATTACCAAGGGATTCTGTCTCTAGAGACCAGATCGTCTGAGTCTAGCTTCTCATTCACGGATAAGCGGGACCTACCCAGAAAGATGACGGGAGAAATCTAGAGTGACATTACTTGGCACCGGCTACATTTTCAGGATTCCAGGACCACACAGAAGTCGACACAGTGCAGAAAGTGTCTGTGCTGTTCAACCTGGGAAAATCCAAGTTTTTCTTTGTTTCTTCAAAGCCTCTGTCTACTGGGATTTCTCTTTTGCTGATTTTATTCCTCACCTCTTCTAGGTTCCCCTGCCCCTTTTCCTCCCCTCCCCTACTTTGTTTTGTTTCTTTGCTTCTCTAAATTCAATTTCTTCTCTGGCAAGGAGTGGTACTGGAGGAGAAAAGGAGGCCTCCCAAGGCTGCATAGATAAGATTTTGTTTGATCTCAGTGGCTTCCTCCTTGCTCACACTGCCCCCTGGTGGCAGAAAACAAAGTCCTCAGCTGTAGTCTCAAACCCACATCCTGTTATGTTAATTCTGACATATTTTACCACTCTTATTTGATGGGTTTTGAGGTGATTTTGCCTAAGTGTTTCTTCTAATTTTGTAAACAATAAGAGGGATTTGTCCACTTATGCATCGAGCAGTAACGAACACGTTAAGGAGATACGGGTAACTTGGAAGAAGCGGAAGCCTCTGACCTGCAATGGGTGTTGTTTCACTCTGCCTGAATGCAGACCCCAGCTCCAGTCTACATGCTGGGGATTGGGTCTGGTCTCGGCAGCTCTGACTATCAGTGATTGTCTTACTGGCTTGATAAAGACTTAAAAACAAAACAGGTGATGTGTACAGCAGGATGCATGCCTTATCCCTAGAGAACAGTTTATTTAAGTCCTGGGGATTTCTGGCATGCAACATGGATTTCCTTTTGTCTCCACATTTCATTACTCTGGTCATTTAAATTTAATGCCCAAACAATTGACTTCTCAATATTTAAATTCCTCGAATTGAATGACACCACCGCCTTCTTATCTGTCACATTTAGGCTTTTCCTAAGAACTTTCATTATTTATATCTATTGATTGGATGAACTTTGCCGTCTATTTGCTAGCCTTCAAAAGATTTAAATCCTCCATAAACATAATCTGGCTGCAGTCTTCCCAAATTTAATTAGCATGATTGGTCTCCTGTCATATACTTATGAAATGTGTATCCTTTATGTTCACACCTGCTCAAACTCATTTGAAAGCTGCATTATCCTTGCAAAATACAAAGATTAGCCTCTACTGTATAAAGTAATGAAAAATGTAATAATCATATGATGCAAAAGTTCAATACATTTATTTCAACTTTGCTTTTATAACATTGGGAACATCAATTGCTATGTTCCAAACAAGGCAAAGAAAATGTTTTGGCAAATAATAATGTAACGTAAAGTTGATTAAAATATAAGCAATTTTCAACTTTTTTCTGACTTTGAAATCACACACACACACACACACACACACACACACACACACACACACTTTTACATAGTTTTAATACCCTTAATTTTTCCAGTTCACTGAATGGTTTTACAACACTGAAATTATCTGTGAACTATATAAAAAACTTCCAGACTGTATAATAAGAAATATCATGGTACATTCATTATAACCTAAAATAAATAAGATTAGAATTCTAAAAGACTAACATAATCCTTTTCTGTATGTTAGAAATCCATGGAGTGATGAGTCTGAGATTTATTGACATGTTTGGGAGAGGTGCTGATGAGTGAATTTCCAATTTTCCAAAAGTTACTAAGTCACCAACCTCCTGCTGTGTTCAAATCTGGAGACAGAGCCATAGTGACTATGAGACTGTCTTTGCTGTCCTCAGTATACTCAAATCTCTGGCTACTAGGCTTTCTCCTCTAGAGTGATGTTCAGGTTTCAGGAGAGAGAGAACAGCATGTCTTTTAAGTTAGCGTATTTTATTTTCAATGCAATGATCATATCCAGTTCTAACTGGAAAGCCAAATACATGTCTTTAGCGAATCATAACATTACAATATGTACTCGGTTCTTTTGTGTATAACATTGTTAAACCTCTCTGTTACAGGCGTGCAGCACCCCACGAGCTTAAGGCAGAATCAACATTAATCATACACCCAGTGAGTAAAGGCATTCTATCAAAAACACAGCAGCCAGATACTTAAAATATAGAATAACGTAGGCATTTTGCTGACTTCTAACTTAGCATAACATTTACTGTGAAATACTAGATTAATATCTGTCTCTAGATATAAAAGTTCAGCGTCAAGGAGTTTAGCTTATCAAGATCTGTGTCTCCTTTATTCTTTTAGGATGGTGCCTTAAATGGTTAACACTACATAACAGGGTAGGCTTCTTTTATCATTAATTATTGAGTTACTGTATATCTGAGAATTTAGAGGACGTGCGAGAGAAACACTGTGAAGGATCTTAGAGGGGCTTTTCATTGATAGGATTCACTGACTTAGGGTGACTCTATGAAATTGAGGACACATGAACAGAGGCTTCTGGGAGCATGGAGCCTCAAGAACAGAGTGCCCATAGAATAAAGCTGGAGGCATATGTGGAAGGAAGGTAAACTACACAGGAAGGTCTTTATCTGCTTTCCTATATTACGGTACAACCACAATAGGAACGAAGTATTCCACAATCAATTTCAGGGCTAATCATCCTCCCAAATGTAGGCCATCTGCAGAAAACTCAAGGGATTCATTTCTTTCTCAAGTTTACCATCTTCTCCGACACATCTTATTTTCACAGTATGTCCCTGCTGGAGGCTCCCGTTGTCTTTATTCCCAGTGTAGAATTATTCAAAGCTGCTTTAACACAGTCTTACTTATTAGTAACTTTAACAAAGAAAGCAAGAAGAGCAACAATCAGAGATCATGGAGAAGGTGTCAGGAATGTGTTCAGTTGCGTATCAATGATGTCTTGATAGACACACAACTGAGAAGCTGGAGAGAGGACTCAATAGCTGAGAGATATTACTCCTCTTATGCGGGACCCAGATCTGCTTCCCAGCAACCACATGGCGGCTAACGACTCTGTAATTCCAGTTAGAGATGATCCAGTGCCCTCCATGGCCTCCATGGTTTACAGACACCTTCACATCTCACATATACACATGTAGGCAAAACACTTATACATATTAAATAAATCCCAAAAAAAGAAAGAAAGAAAGAAGGAAGGAAGGAAGGAAGGAAGGAAGGAAGGAAGAAAAAAAGAAAGAAAATGCCCACATGTAGTTGAAACTCAGTGAAGTAAAATGACTTTGGTATGGTCACCTGACATAACCCAGGTTGCTGGCATTCCTCCAAAGTATAAGTGGTGTCCTTTTAGAAGACTATGTCTTATACATTTAAAATTCATCACTCTGGATAAACTGCACTGGGGCCTCATCAGGGCTGGGAATGTCCCAACATTTCCCTCACTGTGCTTCTTCAAGGGACACTTGTGAAGTTGAGGTTAACTGCAGTAATGGCAGTGTAAACAACTTAGATGTTCATGAGGCATATCTAAGCATGCTTGCTTGCTGTACTCTTCACATGACAGCCTATTCCCCAAATACTGTGCACTATTCAGTAAACAATAACAATGCTGAGAAGTGACTTGGCATGTACTTGGTGGCCTAAGCATGAGTAAGGATAAACCGGTAATTCATTAATCCTATTAGTTTCACCAAAAATTTTAAAAACAGAAATTCTAGCTAAAATTAAGTAAAAACTGGGAAACAGGATGACTCTGATGGAATCCTGATTCAATTCTCCCACCCGGAAGCAAAATGTACCAACTGGTCCAAAGTTTTATCCTCTCAGAGTTCAAATTCTAAACTTTTGCAGGCATTTATGTTATTTTATTTCAATGGATACAGTTTATTCCCAAGGTTAGTAGATGCCTGGAATCTGGAGATTTTCTCTAATTGTATTTGCTCCAAAGATTGTATGTGAAAATATAGTGTGCCAACAAGGAGAGGGAAATGTGCATCACTTAGAGGGAAAAAAATGAGCCAGAAAATAATTTCTTGAGAAATTATCCTTTGTGAGAGATGTGAGGAGCAGGAGAAAAATATTTCTCTTAAAATGAACCTTGACTCAGATGACAAGTCAGTCTTCATTTGATGTCAACCTTCAATTTAGGATGCTGACACCATTCTGGTGTTCCCTCACGTTTCTGGTTTAATATAGTAACTTCAGGCTGGATCTCTGGATATTTGAAGGATAATGCAATGACTAAGGGTTATACTTGAAAATCCAAGACTTGGTCTCATGCAGCAAGCTCCCTTGGACCTGAAAGGATGTGGAATTTTTTTCCCATAAAGCACAATAACCCACAGACAAAGAGGCATGGTGAGTGTTTCCTCTGAGTATCTCTGGTCCTTCAGCTAATGTTCTAAATCCCAGTTGTGTCTCAGTAGGTTCATACAAATTGAGATATGGAGCAAGTATCAGTCTCCTATTAGGTGAATAGATATTTTCTCTTTCCTGCAATATGGAATACTTGCAAATAAGCAGAGTAGATAAAATGCATAATACATTAAATAATTCTATTGCCCCATTCAGTTATGTATCATGATGAAAAAAGACTCAAGTGTTTTCCCAAAGCTCCTGACTAGTTAGCAGAATTCTTCTTAAATATACCAGTGTGCCAATATAAACATTATATTTTACATAAGAAATATTATTTCCTCAGGTCTACCTGAGGTACATGTAGCAGTCTACCAGAGGGATTTGAAGGGTCACAAATGCCTTTATATAATAAATGTTACTTCCATATTCATTTTCATGGATTTGTTATTAATAATTTAGAGAGAAATTAATAATATATTTATATACACACACTAGAAGTAGGAAAAATTATTTATAAATACTTAATAAATGTTTGATAATGCTTTTGCCATGCATGTTATAAATGATAAATAGTTGACTATAGACACCTTGTTAAAAATTAATGTCAAGCAGTTATGGTTATTGTATAATAGCTTGAAAAAAGTTATTAAAAGAGTGGATTAACATCATGTATACATTCTATAAACCAATTACAGGAAAATATGTAAGCTTTGGGGCAGTTTTCAGAAATTGCTGGGCTATTACATCTAATGGTATTTGTTTGGTGCTTGTAATTTACTACATGCTGTACCAGACACACTATGGTACAGTTACTCTTGGGCCTAAGTTCCAGTTCAATAGTTGCCCAAGTTTGACTGGCTATATCCCTAAATATCATGACTATATACAAGTTATTTGTAAATCTTCTCTATTACAAACTCCAAACCACACTTCTGTACTAGTAGGCTGTGGAAATCGCAGTAAAGATGGAGGCTGTTGAACTTCGATGAAACATATGACGTCTTAAGGGTGGATTCTCAGGGCTCTGTCTTAGGGAGAGTGATTAAGGCAGCCATTGCTGTTATATTCTGTCCTGCCCTTTCTCACATTCCAGAAAAGGCAGAGCTCAATTTAATAGCCTAGGTCGGACATCTGTCCAGCCAGCCTCAAAAAAGTGCATGAATATATATATATATATATATATATATATATATATATATATATATATATTGAGAGAGAGAGAGAGGAGAATATGTATGAAGGCATGTACACTCAGGATGCTTTATAAGACACCTAAGATTTTCATTAAATGTATCCATACCCAATTCATCAACCTGATAGTTTTCTCACTGTTAATTTTTCTCAGTGTCTTCTACTCTTACTATTTTCATTTTAAAATCCTAAGGTGAATTCAAGATGGGGAAAGGCATCAATGATGCAACAGACACCAAAGATATGTGTAATAGATCACAGCTCAGGTGTATTTAGAAAGAGAGAGAGAGGGAGATGTAGCTAACATTTTACTTCTACTGGCTCAAAAAGTAGTAAGATTGCCACCCCAAAATTCAGATCTACAAAGAGAATCTCTGAAAGGAGAACTCTATGAAGGCATTTATGTATCCACTTGGCTTCCCTGAAGATGATCAACCATGGCTCTTGGCATACCAGGACAGAGTGAGAAAAATATTGCTGGCTCAATTGTCCTTTCAAAGGTCTATGAATTCTGGAAATAAATGAGAAATCATCAAAAGGAAAGTTAAATTGGTTTTTTTCTAAAAGAACTTTCTTAGAAGGAGGTTATGCCAAAGGGCAAGTGACTCTGGAATGAGAAGGAACTCTAGAAAGCATAGCACAGGCAGTGAGTGGTTCCTAGGAGGCTGAAGGAATTCACTTACACTGCTCACTTGTGACTCAGCAATTAAGCAAACAGTGCTGATATTGTGCTGCATGGGCCAGTGAAGACTTTGTAGTTCACAGTGATGTACTGAGAGTGTGTGAAAAATTGCCACATACCCAAATCCAGTATAATAAGTTAATGAAAACCATTCGAAGCTTAGTGTCTATCTAGCAATAGACCTAAGATTTTGTGTGTGTGTGTGTGTGTGTGTGTGTGTGTGTGTGTGTGTGTGTGTGTTTGTCTGTGTGTGTCTGTGTGTGTGTGTTTAGGAATATAAGACATATTTGTACAAAAGCTGAGGGATAAGACACTAATAAATTTAAGAAAGCATAATGGTCAACTAAAATCCTGTAATAGATCAACAAAGCTTTGCATCCTCTGCTTACATATAGCATATATTATCTAAACTATTTAGTTTCTGCATGCCAAATGCTGTCTTTAATATCATTTAATTGTGTGTCCTTAAATATCTGGCTTTGTGGGAGTAGAAACTTCCTACTATTCTTTGCCCGATCCTACAGCCCTGAGTGACTGGCTGAGACCTAGTAAGCATTCAAGAATTATTAGTGTGTTTCAGGATTAGCAACAACATCAGGTAAAGACCGCCACTTTTGCTTCTTTTCTTAGCTATATTTGAGGCAGCTGTGGTAATGTATTCAGGCAGGTCAGGCCAGGACTCTGGCAGACCATGAAAATGGAAATGAAGGGACTGACTTGAGAAATATGGAGAAAAGCATCAGTAGGATTTAGTGACAGACTCGATAGAATATGACAGAAACTCAGGTGCCATTTTGGAAAATGCCAAAAGCATCGTAGAGGGCAAAATCACCTAAGCAGGTGCCCTTATGCAATCAGGCAGTGCCATGAAAGATCGAGTTATCACAGAAGGCTTTTCCTCCGTCTCCTTCCTGGCTTGCAAATACTGTCAAGCTACATTAGCACTGAACAGAGTTAGATTGCAATGACCTTTACTAATCCACCACATTTATGTTTGTACTTTCCTCATGATAAAGGTAACATTACATTTATTAATGTCAGCATTTTCTTTGGAAACAGTGGTGAACTCATTAAGAACACTGCCAGGTGTTTCCAACCCCAGGTGTGAACCTGGTGGTTAGTGAGATGTAAATAACTCTTTATGGAAAATTTGCAGTCGAACGAATTAGCAAGCTTCACACAAAGCCCAGCTAGTTTCCTGTGATTAGCTTCATTATGCCACTGGCTGCTTTTGTGCAGCTCACATAAAAAAAAAAAAAAAAAAGTAGCATATGCCCCTCCTTTTAGGATATAAATCAGATTAGTTCCCAACTCACTGCCCACCGTTTCCTAAGATAGCTGTTAGCCTTTCCACAAAATTGTTCAAAGACCCACACAGAAGTGCACATCAGGGCTCTGGGTATTATTCACTCCTTTTCTCTGTGCTGCATGCCCTGTTAGTAGTGATGTGTGATGCCCAACTACTAGGGCATCATACCCTCCGCAGCTCCCCTACCACTTGCTATTATAGAGAATGGCATTTACTGGTAGGGTAGAGATGAACAATGCTTTCAGATCTTGTTCTGCAGCTGCTTGGTGGCTAAGCAGCTGTTTGGAGCATCTTTTCCCATTCAGATGCTGTTTTCCGTTTCTCTTCCTCTAATCTCTGAAACAAATGTCAACATGATTAGGATATGGGGAAGAAAAAAAAAAAAAGTAAGCATTTTGGGTACTTAAAGTCCAATGAGCCAATCTGCTGGGCTACTGTGACTTTTTTGTTGTTGTTGTTAGCGCTTGGTACAGCCTTTAAATGGAACAGATACTTTTAGTTATGAATCCCCATGAATGTAAGTATAATGGTGACAATAAAGGAAATGTCTTCGTGCACCAGACAACAGTACTAAATACGCATATTCAAAATATGTACTTGGTTAATGAAATTTGCACCTGATAACTTTTAAAGCAACTGTTTTAAAATTTTGCTTTAAATAAATTGTTTTCCATGTGCAGATTGAATATTTTTATTTGTATGATATAGCTTTAACTCTATAGGAATTTAGTGGCTTCTATGAATTAGAGGGGAATTTGGCCACCCAGCTATATGAGCTTGAACAATTAATTGTGACTCACTGGGGAACTAGAAACAATAATTCCCAACTTATAATGCTGTGAAAAATAATGATTGAGACATGATCTACTTAGCTAACAATTTATATTGAGAAGAATATGTGTTCATCAACACAGGCATCCTGCTGCTCGAATAACATAGCAATCAATGTAATACCCTGCATATGTTGAGTGTCCAGACAATGACCATTGATTCAGGATAAATTATGTTGCTGCTGTTCATTTGTTTACATCCATTATATCAAAGGTCTTCTCTGACCAATAGTCTCATCTTAACAACTAAATGTTCATTTTCCAGAAGAAGATTGACTCTGGGACAGCCATAGGCTTTGCCATAGTGAATTTAACTGTCAACTTGACATAGCCTAGAGTTAACTGAGAAAGAGTTCTTAATTGAAGGATTGCTCAAAACAGATTAGCTTGTAGACAGTTCTGGGGTAGGAGTGTTGTCTTGATTGTTCACTGATATAGGAGGCCCCAGCCCACTGTAGGTAGTATCATTTCCAAAGCAGGTGGTGTAGGCTGTGTAGGAAGTTAAGGTCGGTTCCAGCTGGCAAGCCACACTCCTTGTTTTCTACTGTACTTGGTGGTTGTGCTTGCAGGTAATGTTCTATGAAAGCAGAAGCAAGAAATGCCTGAGCAGCCCCCATGGAACTGGATCAGGCCCTCTGGATAAGTGAGACAGTCGATTAGCTTGAACTATTTAGGAGGCCCCCAGGCAGTAGGACTAGGACCTGTCCTTAGTGTATGAGCTGGCTTTTTGGAACCTAGGGACTATGACAGAACACTTTGCTCAGCCTAGGTGAAGGGAGGAGGGGACTGGACCTGCCTCAACTGAATCTACCAGGCTGAGCTGAATCCCCAGTGGAGTCCTTGCCTTGGAGGAGGTGGGAATGGGGGGTGGATTGGGTGGAGGGGGCAGGAGGAAGGAGTACAGGGGATTCAGTGGCTGATATGTAAAATTAAATTAATTGTAAAATTTAAATTTTTTACTTTTTTTTTTTTTCATAAGTTCATAGAAAATCAAGGAACTTTCTTCTTCGAAGCAGAGTTGACCTAAGTTCCAGACTTCTATAATCATGACAGGCAATGACCTAATTAGAAGTAGGGTCTCTGGGGAGACACCTAAACTTGCAAGATATATTTACTGCACATAAACATGTGCCAAAGTAACCAATATGATTTTCTGTAAGTCAATTAGCTCAAATGCCACTTAAAAAAAAAACTATTGTAAGAATTCCCTTATAAATCATCCTCTTCCTCTCTTAAGAGAAAGGAGAATTACAGTAAGACAAAAGGGCCCTGTTAATTTTCTATTAGGGTCAGCAGATGCAAGGTTGTAATGGATTGTTTTAAACATCTTTGTGATGTTACCCATTGCCCAAACTGTGCTCCACTGGTGGGGGAGTATGGCAATTACTAGCCAAAGAGACAGAGTCCCTGGGCTCTCAATGAACAGAGATTGCAATTTCCTAAGCATTAGAGCTCATATCTTGTCATTCTCAGGACACTGAGGTCACTAACACCATGACCCAGTATTTACATTTCATTCCATCTGACAAATGAACCAGCGACCTTTAATGGACTCCACTATTCCATTTATGTGTGGCTTCATCCACTGCCTGCCCCATGCAGGCCTCACTTCATAGAACTGTCCAATTTGAATAAAATATAAAATGTGGTTTTTTTTAGATGTAACTTCCATATTCATCTTTTATTCATTGACCGTGAAAAATGAGCAAAAGTTGTTGGAGCTGATGCCTCTGACATTAGTTATTAAAGAAATCTTCTAGGGTCTATTTATAATAGTCTTCTTGATGAAACAATTTTAATTAAATAAAGGATTTTTAAATAATCAAAATAGGTAGAATGCACGAAAGTGAGAAATTTCATTAGATTTTATTTCAATAGTATCTTGTAATGTAAAATCATTGTTGAATTTTATAGAATACAATAATAAACATCAACAAATTTAATATTGAAAAATCATTTTGCTTGAAACAAAATAAGCCCTTAATAAGAAACAAGTAAATAATACTTTACATATAGCATTGTACTATATAAACTTTTTAAAAGAAATTTTAGGAACCTTCTAAAGTTTCCAACTCGGGTAAGTACACAATGACTTCTCAAGGTAGTAACCGACTCTTGTATTTTACCTACTAAAAATGAAATAACAACTCAATTGAAATACAAATAATTTTGAGAAAAATATCATGTCTATTCCATAAATTCACACCCTTAAAGTTGACTTAGTTTATGATCTATTCTGTTTAGCAAATCATGGCTACAAGTGTGCTAAGTTTTCTATAGGTGATCTTGACTAAGACAATAGACTATGAAGAACTAATAGATAATTCTCAGCTATTCTCAGACTAATTGTGCAAAAAAGCAAGCATAGAATAATGTGCTTCACTAGAATCCACAGGGATGTTTCTTTCAATAATTATTTTAATATGAGTCCATTGTATAACCTTGGACAAGATAACACATTGCCTTAGTTATACTCATTCATTTATTATAGCCAGGGACTATACTAAGGCTACAGTGTCCTCATTAATTAGATTTTCATTCTTCTGAGGCAAATAATTATATATATATATATATATATATATATATATATATATATATATACATATTATATGTATACATAGTTGATATATGCATACATATGAATATGTAAGTTTACTGGAAGTTGCCACTGGTGTCTTGAAAGAAATAAATTAGTTGCTATGAAGGAAAATAAAAGTGGTGAGTCTATTTCAAACTATGTGTTTAAGGATTATTTCAACTAGAAACATGTAAGCATACAGAAATGCAGAACCATGGCATGTGCTAATTTCAGAGTGACTTCTCCTTGGAGACTGATGGAAGATTAATATGCTTTCATAGTTGTGGAAAGATTTTCAAAACTAAATGTAAAATATAGATGCACAGTTATAAACCTTAAAGAAGGAGTGGAGGGCTGTTTTTATTTCTTTCCACTTGTGAGAGGATAATGTGAATATTATCAGCTTTATCTACTACTAGGATAACAAAGGGAATAGAAGAGGCCCAAGAAGTGACTTCATCTCCCAGAACCTTGCTTGATAATGTAATTTGGCACTATATGATACCACCCAAAGCCCATTCCTGTTATTCTAGTTTATAAAGTCATTTGGTTTAATATTACTTTTTAATATAGTAAAACCCATTAAAATATAAACACATGTAATTTTTCATATTCCTGAATTTTATCATGGGGTTATTTAAGTTTTTAAAGATTTAATAAACACTAATGTAGGGAGCCAAGTTGTAGCACAAAAACATTTTTCTCTAACAGCAGGGCCCATTTAATTTAATCTTAGAATACATGATTTATCCTTAAAGAGAGATACTGTTAGAAAAAAAATAAAAAACATTGTTCATGGCCATATGTTATTGTAAAACAGCATATTTGAATATTTTAAAGACACTAAATTTGGTCCAAATTGAAATAGGCTTTTCTCTTTTGTTGACAGTATGAAACATATGCTAGGAATATGAGCTATAATTAAGCAGTAAGAGAAAACAGCGTGTTATGCTGAATTGGGAATGTTCCATGCAGGGTTTGTAAGTTGTGAGGACCAAAAAAGAGAAGTCCATAGCCACCATCATTGTGGCAAAACTCCAATCCAAAATCTGAGCATATGGGTGGAAGCAATGCTTATGCCATATTAATATGCCCTTATTATGTAGAAAGCTACCTTGTAGTATAGGGACATTACAAATCTTTGTATTTGCAGATGAAGTCAGAGAAAGCAAATTCTGCCCTGAGACCCTTCCTTTTCCTAGATGCGTTAAAGTGTTCCCTTACACTGTTTCTTTCCTCTCCAGACAGGCTTTAGGTGGTTCTTAGAACTACTCTACAAGGTGGCTGAGTCAATAACTGGAAAATACTGATGTGATTTGGACTCAGTAGGGAAGCACTATCTCTGAGTTAAGGTTCCGATGCTTTAGGGTAGATGAAAACTGAGGTCATTTATTTTGCTTCTTCAGTTTCAGGAAGTAGACTTGAACCATGGGAGTTCTTAAGTGGGCAAAGATGTATCTTGTTACTAGGATCTTCTGGATTTTTTTTTTTAAATGGTAAATCATGACAACAGGTCAACATTAACTTTTCTTTTACATTTCAACATAATTATAGGAATGGACAGGAAGTGATTTATACTTTGCCTTAATTAGCATTAAAATTTTTTTCTCAGTTCTGTAGATTGAACCTGGGCTTTGCTGATGCTCTAAAAGCACTCTTATTGTTTATTATTTTGAGACAGAGTCTCACTAAGTTGTCCATGAAACCTCCTGCCTCAGCCTCCTGAGTAGGTGAGAAGACAGGCCTGCATTAAGTTTTAATAAAGAATTACAAAATGGCAAGAGCCAAATATCTATCTTTCCATTCACTTAAAATAAACCATGCAAGGGGATCTTGATAAAAAATTGAGCCAGGCGGTGGTGGTGCGCGCCTTTAATCCCAGCACTTGGGAAGATTAAAGGGGATCTCTGTGAGTTCGAGGCCAGCCTGGGCTACCAAGTGAGTCTCAGGAAAGGTGCAAAGCTACGCAGAGAAACCCTGTCTTGAAAAACAAAAAGAAAATTGAAGCTGTTCAGGGGTGAGGCAACAAAGAGGTTTTCTCAGTATGGCCATGCTTCTACTTAAGAGAGTAGACCTGTGTGAATTCTTACCTGGAATGGCAGAGTCCAGAACAGAGTACATCTGCATTGGAGAAACCTACCTCTAGTCTAGGTCACAGAAAAGAATTTCATTATGTATTTTTTTTTCTGTTTATAATGATAAAATTAAATGAGATGATGTTTGTGACCATGTACAAATACCAAAATGTCAATACTCATTTAAACAAAATGTGTCATAGTATTATTATGACCTGGTTTAAGAAAATTAAAGAATTATATACTTTCTATTAAACTTGCTATATTGAGGGACTGTATTTTAAGGAGGAGAAAAGAAATGGAGAAATCAAACTAATTTTCAAAATACGTTTTCAATATTCATTTTCTAGAACTTATCATAATTTCTAAAACATGTTTCTCTAAATATTTTATACTTGAAAATATAAGATGAAATTTGAAATCAAAATAAAATATTCATAACTAATAAGCAATATTTAAAATTTATATAACTAAAATAATACATAAAGGGAAATTCTTAATGCTAGGTTGCTTACTATGTAAACAGGTGTAAAAAATGCACAGAAGATTGTAATAGAAAGAAGAGATATAACAAATGCAATAAGACAGAAAGAAGCTTTTGCTTTTGAGAAAATACAGAAGGGCCCTTTATGCAGACTGATATAGTTGGTACTTCATGTGTGGGTGATAAAACTAAAGAAGAATTGGTTTAGCATGAAGATCAAATAGACTTTAATGTAATGAAAAGAAGCCATGAAGAACAGGAATAAATTCCAGGTCCATTTGGCCTTGGACAGGGGATGGCTAAATGTTTGAAATAACAAAGAACAAATGCTTCTTAATGTCCAGTTGAGTTGAGATTTGGCTCAATGATGCACACAAAGTAGAAAGGGTCCAAGCCAGACTGTTATTGTGTTAGGATGATGCACTGATTTGTTTTCATGGATGCACTTGAATGGCAGACTGAATAAGAACTTTATTTCAGCATCAATGGGAAGCCTAGGATGGGTTCTGAACTCACGTGAGATGAGAGATACATAAGCAAGATACTTCAAGTATACAAAAATAGGAAGAACTAGCACCTTTGTCAGATCCTGTCAGAAAAGCAATTTGATACACTCACAGTGACAGAAACACAGTAGGTTATTAGTGAGGTATTTGGAGGTGAATTGTTTGCATACAGCATGAGATAGTAGAATGTAATTTCCAGACCCAAGAAATCAATGAGAGAAGAGAATTTAACCTTACTTTTCTCTTGTCTGGAAGAAAATTCTGACAAGGTGTACTCTGACTTCCCTCTCAAATGGTGGCTTCAAAAAGTATATGCTAGAAAATATTAAAGGTAGTATTAGATAAAAGAGGCATATGGAATAATATGTGGATATTTTTCACTTAGACATCTTTTCTTGTCATTTTTACTAAAATAAAAGTGGGAAATAGTCATTTGTACAGAGCATTAAACAGTTAACAATTCCAAGTATTTGCAAAGCCAAATAAAAGTCAAGACTGCTATGGTTTTGAAAATGAAAATATTAATAAGTCATATATGACACAAAAGCCATAAACTTTTGAAAAGGTCTTCTATG
Source organism: Peromyscus leucopus (assembly GCF_004664715.2). Taxonomy (NCBI): domain Eukaryota; kingdom Metazoa; phylum Chordata; class Mammalia; order Rodentia; family Cricetidae; genus Peromyscus; species Peromyscus leucopus. Next base: position 34,821,783 of record NC_051077.1, on the reverse strand, counting down.
GAGAAATCCACCATCTGCCAAGAGCATCATACCTCTTTCCAGTAGCATGGCCATTGAATAAAGACACTGAGAGGCAAGTGTTTTCTTTAGGTTATACCCTAGCACATCTATTATTTCTTTAACATGGCCAACGATGTGTAGGGTACCTCTCTTTCTACCATTATTTTTTAACAGAATATGGCTTCTACCTAGGGAGAAGCAGAGTCTTATAAGGATCTACTTGTAAAAATCACAAGACATACTTCTATTTTTTCTGGCAATGTAGGTGTGACTGAGGGGAATCCTTGAGATAAGACATCAAAGAAAGAATTCTATGGATGCCATGGAAATTGAAGAACCAGGACATGGTCCAATAAAAATGGAGAGAAACCGATGCAAGAGTAACCTAATGTGAATAAGCTATAAGGAAGACAGCAGTGACGGCAAAAGGTTTAGTTCTAGAAAGCAAGAAAAGAGGGGTCTCCCATCATCTAAATGTCATTCTGTGCCTCATTATGTAACTACAGCAGACTGGCAAATAAATTGCTGTCTGCAAAGTTGTTCACTCACCGTAATTGAGGCTGAAAAGTTCAACACTGCTTAGAGGGAAAATGCCACCAAAAACACAATGTGTGTTGAGTTTGAGTACCAGATGTGAGGCATTTCTTGTGCAAAGTACATCTTTCGATAAACTTAAAAATATAAACACAGAGACTGGAGGAGTATATATCGACCCTTTAACATTATTTCAGATTTGACTAAGTTTAGTAGAGATGGTTCAGGCATTAACTTTATTTGAAGATGAGTGAAATTTTTGTTTCAGAACTGTTATGATATAGAGATATTTTGTGATCCTGTAGGAAATTCTGTATAGTTATTTGTTAACAGAGTCTAAATTGCTCATGTGTAGGGGAGGAAATCTGGAAGAGACTTGCTTACACAAAGAGGAGGTGAGATGTTCAGCAACACAGCAATGATTGCAGGAGCCATTGATTATCAGTGGGGACTAAGTAAGTACCTTAGAGTGTACTAGTTGTTTCTGAGCTTCATTCACTGATTTCAACATCTGATTTAAAGTTTCATTTTATTTCTTAAACAAGGCAATTCTTCACGCGTTGAAGGTAAGGACCTTTTCCAAATCACAGACTTGCTAAGACAAGAGAGAAGCTGGAATGGAAAACCTCTCCTTTTTTAAAAAAAAAAAAAAAAAAAAAAAAAAACTTCAGAACCTCTAGTTAACTTTTGTGTTATTATTTAGCGGGCTTTAACAAAGCAAGGAGAAAGTTCCATATGCTGAAAGACTTTGAAACAAAGACGATGAGCAGAATTTATCTCAGTGGCAATGACAGTTGAATACCATTAGAATAAAGAAAAGTTCAGTTTCATTTGCTCTGAATTTATATTTGACATATTTATTGTTTCTTTGTAGAGGGTATGCCTCCCTTCGGCTTGATTTGAATAGACACTGAATAAGCACAGATTTTTTTTAACTTTGGCACAGACAATAAATGCCTGCAAACCTTCAAGTAAGAAGGACTAGAAATTATTTTGAGAGAAAAAAAGGCAATAAGAATAGAGATGCACGAATATTGAAAAGAAATATATTCTTGTCCTAAGTACACTAGACTGAATCCCTTAAAGTAAAGAAAGAATTGAATGAATAATCAATTAGTTTTTCTTTGTGTGCCCACCTAAGCACTGATACTGTGGAGTTAGAGTGTAGGAGTAAAATATGATGCCTGAGCATAAAAATTTTAAGAGAGATACACACAGAAGATAATGGCTTCTGGAACCAAACTTTCTCAGTTTCCTCTCTGCCACTTATCAGCAATATATGTGTCTTTGATCAATTAACATTTTGTAAAATGGGAATAATAAATAGCAATAGAAGTAAAAGCTTAAATTAAGAAATACATATTTTATAATCTACCAATCCAGAATAAAATTCTAAAAACATAGAATAAATTTTATTAGTAAATAAACATTCAATAATAACATATATTAAGAAATATTCTGTAGGAGATATACGTTTATACACAGATAGTGTACTTATGCATGTTCATATGCATATTCACACACATATAAAAAGTATGTGCACCATAGTGAGTCTGCTAAAGAGATTGCAAAGGCTTGAAATTTTATCTGTGTGTGTGTGTGTGTGTGTACATGTGCATGAGTATATACATGGATGTACATGGTTTCTCACATAACCTGGAACTCATGATTTTGGTTAAACTAGCTGTCCATAAGTCCCTGGGATGTCTCTCATGTTGGAATTACAATTCTGAACCTCTGCTCTTTGCTTCTTAAGTGGGTGCTAGGGATCCACACTGAAGTCCTTGGACATAAGTAACAAGTACTTTACCCACCAAAACATCTCTCCAGTACTGATTTTCACTTTCAATAATGCCAAGCTGATGCAGACTCTTACATAGACATTCTCAAGGTATAATTATTAGTGTTCAAATGAGATAACCTGACACTGCATTTGTCCCAACTTTTACCTGGTAATTAAGTGACCCTTTGTGTTAGCACCATTTTTATGACCCAGGACACTTTTCAAATGGCAAAATGTCCATAAGAAATAGAATCCTTCCTTCTCACAGAACTGGGAAGTAAAGCATTCAATGAAATGGTTTCTGGGTGCAAATGCTGAAGTAACTATTACTTATGCTATATATATACACATATATTTCTATGTATTGGAAAAAGATGAAAAAGAGAAAATCTTGCCTTCACAAGTTTTCTGAAGTCAATTCCACGTAATAGACAGGAGCAGTGATAGTGAGTGTCCATGTGTATATATGGACAGCAGTGCTCTTGGGAGAAGCAGCTTCCTTATTCTCCCTAAGAAGAATTACATTACTTTCTAATTGGTTTGTCTCTTTTATTTACCAATGTGGAAGACTTTTAAAGCAGTAACTGAGACCATGCAAAGAATACAAATGTATATATATTATATTAATTTTCGAATTAAAAATTATCATGAATGTACAGTCAAATGGAAGTTTTACAAATGCATATATAATTATTGTATTTAGTGTATTACATGTTATATTATATCCATTATATCCAAGAATTCGATGCTGGAGTCATCAAGAAAGCATCAGAGGAAGAATGGGGAGATGACTCTGGGGTAAAGTCACTGGCAGCACAAGACTAACAGCATGAGTTCCATCCCCTGAACCCACATGTTTTAAGAAGCTGGATAAGGTAGCAGTCATCTGTAGTGGCAGCACTCCTGTGGTGAGATGGGAGATGGAGAAAGGATAATCACCTAGAAGCTCATTCCTGCTAGCCTGGAGTCTGCAACGCAGCAGCAGGAACTGGGAGAGAGACCTCAAAAAGAAAGGAAGTGAGAAATGTATTCTGAAAGTTGTCCTGTTACCCCCACAAGCATGCCATGATATATGCACAATGGCACACATATGCACTCATGCACGCACATACAACACACAAAAAGGAAAGCAGACAGAAAGAAAGAAAAAAAAGGAGAGAAAGGATGAAATGAAGGAAGAAGGAAAGAAGGAAAAAAGGAAGAAAATGAAACTGTGGGGCCTGCGACTAATTGCTGGATATCTGTCCTTTGGGGAGAACCATGTTACAAAAGAGATGAGAAAATTTTCAAACATGGAAAAGAACATTATTTTCTAGGAGTTTGGGAATCACTGAAGATAAATGAATGAAACTAACCTCAGGCTGTGCTTGGAAATCGTGGGAGTGATAATGTTGGGTTCTTTTGCAGGGATATATTCATGGGAATCTTAGAGTATGAACCTTAAATTTTGTAAAATTAAAAGTTTGTCATGCAAGAGATAGCAAAGGTGTACAATGTACTGTATCTGGAATGGAAAGCTTATAAAGTGCTTTTCGTCTAACAAAATAATCAGGCAATATTATCAAGCAGTGTGCATGAGCTATACCAAAACACAGCTAAGGTGTTGGCAGAGGAAAATAAAATAAGAAAATATTCAATGTTAGGATAGAGGAATCAGAATTAGAATAGTGGTAAATAGTCAGTTTTCATAAAAACCTAAAAGGTATTTTTTAAACCAAATAAATAGCGATGAAGGATATCAAGGCACATCATCTTCTTTTCAAAAAGGTGAATAGAAGAATAAAAGAGAAGAATTGGATAAAATCTGTCCAAACCTGTCTGGTGAGTAGTTTTATGTTAAAAGAATGTTTAGTTAAGTGATCAACTAACAATAGTTTTTCCAGTACAGCAACCATCTGCCCTTTCACTTTTCCTAGGTGTCTGTTCTTTTCTCTAATACTATTATGTAGAAAACAGATATGGTTGTTTTGTAGCCAGAGTTTTCCTGTTTAGCCCACAGTCAGGACAAATCTCTCTCACCTGCCAGTCCCACAGCCACTCCGATCCAACCAAGTAAACACAAAGAGGCTTATATTGTTTATAAAATATATGGCCGTGGCAGGCTACTTGCTAACTGTTCTTATATCTTAAATTAACCCATTTCTATTAATCTATAAGTTGCCACATGGCTTACCAGTACCTTACATCTCACTTGTCATGGCAGTGGCTGGCAGCATCTCTCTCTCTGCATCAGCCTTCCATCTCCCAGAATTCTACTCTTTCCTTGTCCTGCCTATACTTCCTGCCTGGCTACTGCCCAATCAGTGTTTTATTTATTAACCAATCAGAGCAACACATTTAACATACAGAATATCCCACAGCACTTGCCCTTTTCTTTTTATTTTTCTCAAAAAGGAAGGTTTCAACTTTCAAATAGTAAGATTGCATATTACAAAACAATTATCAAGCAAGAATTACAGTTACAATATCTAGTCTATATATAATATCTAGTCTATTTGTATTTGGCAAAATTAAAGAAGATATCCTATCTATCTTATATTTGTGAGTCTAAGGTTTCATATTTAATTTATCTCTTATATAACTAAGGAAATTATAAATATCTAGTCTTCAACTACATCAAAGACCTCAGAAGGATATAATATTACCTGAGAAATGTGAGAAGGATGCAAACAACTTTTGGGAGACTTGCAAGAGTAGACAGAGACAACTGGCAGCTGGACAGTCACCTAATGTTTCTTTGTAAAGTTGGGGCATCTGTCTTCAGCCCACAGGCCTAGAGTCTCTCAGTTACTTCTCTCTGTATACTGTAGACCGTCAGACAGTTTTCTCTGTGAAGCAGGAACCTGAAGGACCATTTTGCCAAGCAAAGCTCAGTGGTTACCTTGCTATAAGTCCTGTATGTCCATTTGATTCATTATTTTAAGCAGTCCAAACAAGATCAGTTTCTTGCCCAAATGACTATTTTTGCCAAGAAGAAGATAAACTCCATATGGAGTGTCTTCGATGCCCATCCTCCTCTCTGAAGTAAATTGGTGTTGCCAGGAGCAGACATGTCTCATTGTCCAGAAAATCTAAATTTTTTTAAAACATTTTAAATGCCATATTCTGTATGTCTTTGAAGTGTTTGAAGATTACCTATATAATTGAATTATATCTATGTATACCTAGAAAACTACATGTTTGACTATCATAGAAGACTAATTATTAATCTGTATTTCTTAATTATCCATTACAATTTAAATGAGTTACATAAACATAATTCCTTAAACAAGAGTAGCAATATACACACAGAATAACAAAATTATCTTTAAATTTGTGTCAATAAACTAAAATCTATACCAATGTAAAACATTTCAAACAAGTTGTTGTTCTTTAATAGTAGGTTCATTAATCTACCCTTTTATACCATCATATCTATATCATATTGCCTTTTCTTTTTTAGAAAGAGATCATATTTATAGTTGTAATATAATTGTATTTATAATTTATGATTTAAAAAATATTGGTTTTTCTTTGTCCCATACCAGAGGGCTCTTTTGATATGGGATAAAAGAATCTCTCAACCTTTTTTTTTAAAAAATATGTTTTGGTTTAGAGAAGGAGTGAACCAATTCCATCTCTGAAGCCAGCTTGGTATATTTGGGAATTTGGGCATAGCTTTTCTTATTGCTTTCTGCTGGATGGGGGCACTGTATCTTATGGGGACACAAAGAAAATTTTAGGATTATGGAGTAGTCCATGAGGGTATATCATCTGAGCCAGTTGTCTTGAGACCATTCTGGATGTTGGATCATTTGGGCCATGGTGTCATCAGAGACCTTTTAGGGGGTCTTGGTTGGTCAAACCAAATGTATCTTAATCCAGAACAAATCCATAGCCTCTGTCTTTCTGTGGAAACAAAAGCAGAGCCTCCTTTCCAAAAGCAACATATTCTTACATCCAAATTTTGAAGTCAAGGTACCTTTAAAATACACATATTTGTTTAACTCAACAGCTTTTATAATCAAATGTTTTTTGTAGTTAGAAAGCCCAAAGACAACGCAATCCAGATTTTCTGTGTAATATCCATCTTTACGTGGCTTATTTTTTATATTACCTTTACTGCCTCTTTAAAGACTTTATTTTTAATATATATATATATATTAAGCCTACACACATATATATGTATATATATATATATATTAAGCCTACATACATTTTTACATACATTATAAACTATTTCAACTGAATCTGTCTTATTGTGAACCTATTGCTTTAAACTGCAGCATTTTAATACTGAAACGGCTGCTGTGGCTGCTGGCTCTGCCCACCTCAGCTTTCCAACATGGCAGTGGTACAATTTACTGCCAACTCTGAGTCTGGAGCTATGTGTAACATCAACTACCAGAATCAGTTCTATCAAAGCAGTGCATAGCCCAGAAACCTATTTTTTTATTATTATTTATTTATTTATTAGCAAAGGCTAAATCCAACATGCAGCAGCATAATGTGCCACTTGTAGATGCCTCATTCCTGCCATACTGCTGGTCAAATGCACATACCAGGAACCTCCCATAGTAGCTCAAAACTCATAGACTGCTGCTAACTTGAGACACAACTAAGAAGCCATTTTTAATCTCCATTTTAGAATCTTTTTTTGTCAGGCTTTAGGTGGAAACTCTTGCCCCACATTGGGCGCCATTTGTAGCTGGAGTTTTTTCCAGTCCAGCCTGGCCCACAGTCAGGACAAATCTCTCTCATTTGTTGAAATGCAGACGTATTGAGAACACTAGCAAGGCCTGAGGGACAGCATCATTCCTGTAGAGTCTACCAAGAGTCTGTGCTCACTTTAGACCCAAAGATTGGTTTGTTAGCTAATGTTTTACCTGAGAGCCTAGGGCTGAGTCTAGTTTTGTTTCTCCCCAAGAATTGAAGTCTGGAGATAGTTATGGAAGAAGCATGATGATTTCTGAGATCTGGTAGACCAAAGGTGGCTTAGAAGACCCCCAAGCAACCTCCAGGGCAACATGATTCTATACTCTACTAAGGCCACATGATTACTGTTTCTTCAAAGGAATTCAGCAGAATTTGAGTAGAAGAAACCACTGTGGGAGTGATGTTAATACAAAGGTTGGATTTGTATGCAAAACTCAGTAGAATGTCAAAAGAATAAGAAGTTTGTAACTGAAAAAAAATGTAGTGTGCAGCCCCCACCCCACTCAATTCTCTGTTTGCAATTTAAGGGAAATTCTCTAGTCACTTTTCCCAGCAATAATTGTAGGTATCTCATTAAGTGGAATCTAAATTGTACTGTATGAATATTTTATAAGGCAATTTTGTTCATCTAATCATCATATTGAGATTGATTAAAGATAAGGAAGGCTGGTTTATTTCTGATATCTACTCTATTTGTTTTTGTTTGAGGGAGCTTTTCTCTTCTCCACAAAACTGAATTTCATTATCCTAAGGACTTACACTTTATTCAAAATTCTGTCTATGCGAAATGGCAAATTCAGTCCGGCTCCTAGCAATGAACTCTCAGTGGAACATTCTCTCTTTATGTTGTCATTTTTTTTTCTTTCCATCATAGAAAAAAAAAATGTCATGACTGGCCAAAGTGCCACAGGCTTTGGCAAACCATCCATGCTATATAGAAAAGTTCAAACTCTTTAAATTTTTATGAGGCTCTGTCTTCCTTGCTAGAAAGAATAAGAGTCTTCAAAAATAATGAGTATGGTCAATATCCAGCATCCATCTTCTTTCCATTTTTAATAAAACTGCACCTCTCAATTATTTTGCTTAGTTTGGGTGTAATATTATGTAGTTTCATAGCTATGAATGCAAAATAATCAAGTTTAATAGAAGCAACAATTTTGTTTCTGGAAATACTGAGATGAATTAAGAAAGAAAGAAATTGGAAGAAGCATTTTCTCAAACAAACAAACAAAAAATGCACTGTCTTTGTAATTTTATTGCTAAGAAAAAGTCTATGAATTGTGAATTGCAAACCATTGCTCTAGAACAATATTTTAACACTATAGTTTTTTCTGACTGGGGCATTCTTCTAAGTTTGTTAATTAAGAAGCATTTTCTTTGGTACCATGTCAGTTTTTTTTTAAATCTAGTATTTTTGAGGCAGGATTTCCATAGTACAAACACAGTGATTCATCCACTCCATAGATACTTCCGCCCCCCCCCCCCAAAAAAAGAGCTAGGTTTCTGTTGTTGTTTTTCTTCTCTCTCTCTCTCTCTTTCTCTCTCTCTCTCTCTCTCTCTCTCTCTCTCTCTCTCTCTCTCTCTCTCTCTCTCTTTCTCTCTCTTTCTCTCTCTCTTTGGTATAACCCCTGTAGATGAAGGAACTGAAAGGGTTTTGAGACAGGGTTTTGAGACATACATGATAGGAAGATGGGTAATCTGAAGAGAATCCTGGAGAGAATTCAAGGGCTTAAGACGGACTTAGCATGCAGGGATCGCCTATGTGATGGTGGCAGGTGTACTTATCAAACAGTGGATTATCCAAATCCAAATTGTCATTAAAATCTATTAAAATCTTAAGCTTTTTATGAACATTTTTTTTTCTCTATCACTGTAGGAACCAAAATAAAACATAGAAAGCAACAGTCAACTGACTAGACCTTGTGTGAATTATGTTACTCTCCCTGATCAACTATTTCAAAAAGCTATTTAGAAATGCATCACAGGTGACCAAGAACGAACCACAAGGAGATAGAGAAGACCAAAACAGAAAGATAAATGTACCAGAAGTTTTAACAGTATTTAACAATGGGAGAGGGTTTCAGAACCACCTCATAATTAAGGTGAAATATATGATGGTTTATCATACCAGAGAGCATCTCTCAAGCACAGAACATATAGTGCAGATGTAGGAGAGGGCAGTTAGGGGAAGTGTGTGGAAGAGGAAGTGTCCTCATGCTGAGCATACAGAACTGAAAGGAGTTCATTCAGGACGGAAATACATTGGTGACAAAAGCGGAGAGGCCACTCCTTTCTCCAGCAGATAAGATGGCTGCTGGAGCTGGCAAAATAATCAATACAGTCCCTCAATGAACAGTTAAGTGGTCATCGGAAAATCTGAATGCCCCTACTGCTTTGACAAATGTACCTACCACCTTCACGTGGACTGTCCTTTTATGTCAAACTCACCTCAATCTCTATAATTATATTCAAGTTTCTCTTCAGATTGACAGTCATCCTATAACACATATCTCAAAAAGAGTCTAGTCCCTTCATCTACAGAGGTTATTCAAAACAATAGCTCTTTCCTAGTAGGTGCCTAGTTGAGTGGGAGAATCCTGGTGTTTATACTATGGAAACCCTGCCACGAACACTAATAAAAACAAGTGACACAGCACCCCCGCTCAGGCATGAGTACGCACTGACTGTTTGTGAGTGTGATTTGATGTGTTCAGGGGATTATGGAAGAGAAAAAAAAGCCTACAATGTAATTTGAAAGTAATGATGCTTTCTGAGTAGATACTGATTAAAAAAAATCATAATTATCGCTATATACCTACTGTGACACATATGAGTAAAACATGTTTTTACTGTGTCCGCAAATGAGTATCATGTATATACTAATATATGTACAGAATATGAATGTATGCTATGCAGAAAACTTCCAGGTTTGATTCATAACTGTATCTAATGGATTCTAAAGTAGTTTTAACATTGTTTTGAATTTAAATAAAAATGTTTTTTACTGCTTATTTAACTGTCAATAGTGGTTCCTTTTTATTTACTTTGTCACACTTATTAGAGAATCTATTATATATTTTATGACAAAGAAAGTAGGATTTTTGTAATTTTTTTCTTTTGTAAATTGATTCATTCTAGACCCCTTGGATGTTACCCACTTCTACAATAAGGCAAGTTTTGCAAGTCATAATATAGGAAACAGATGCATTATCTTCATCTTTTCTTCACTTTATCTTCCTTGTCTATTCCTTGCCCTACTATGTCAGAATTATGGTCAAATTTTTCTTCCCAACACTTATGAAAAATCAATGACAGGAACTCAGATAGACAGAATTTAAATTGGTGTCTAGAGAAATCCTTCAATACCCTTCTCTCACACCATAGAAGAAGCTAAACCTGTGACTCCTGAGAGTTCCACCATTTACTGGCCAATTTTCAATGAGGTAATTCTAGTCATAAATCACACCAGGGAAACACTATTGTTGACTACTAGAGGTGTGCCATTAATTGAGAGAAATGTTAGGTCTGGCATGATTTTCAACTTGCCCAAGTGTCTTGCTGCTATCTTGAGTTCTGTGCACTCAGCCACCCCTCCCCCAGAAGAAAAAGCCACTGACATAACTCTGAGCCTTCCAAGTGGGATTTCCAAATGCTAAGTGCTAATGCATGATTTAAAAGTATGCTATTTCCTCATTCCTTTTGGGTTTCAAAGCTTTTGTCTCTCAGCAAGAAACATCAAGGTCAATTGAAGGTTGAACGGACATAAACCGCATGATGTAAACACCTATGGTTGGGATATGCTTCCTGTCTCGTTTTATACTTTCATTTCTAAGCTCTAAAAAGTACTCATATTTAGAGACTCAACCCCCACACACAAAAATTTGGCTGATTTTCGTTAATACAAATACCTTCAAAGTTGTTTACTTATTGCTGCTTTGCTCAAATCAAAACTGACTATAAAATAAATTTGAATGTGTCTTCTTATTTTAATGACATTGGCAATTATAAATTCTGTACTTTATAAAGTCTCATGACAAATTTTGTAGCAACAATTGGAGCCTATTGGTTGTATACTTAACAAAATGTTACAGTAGAGTGTCACAAAATGTTGTGCACTTCAATACTTTCTACTTTTAATACTGTGTACAATTTTGTTGTAGAGACTAGTTATTTGATTATGCACAAACCAAATATTTATGAAACAAAATGTCACACTGGGCACCAAATTGAGAAATTTTCTTCCTTTTGATTGATTAGCAAGTGAGAATAAAAGATGAAAGACACTTGGAACTACACTTGTTTTATAATTCTTTATGAATCTCATCAAATCAGTGTGTTTATGTGCCTTTTCTGTTACATTATGAGACACAATGCAACTTTAGAAAGGTTGCAATAAAGGAGCAGTAGTACTAGAAATTAATTTCCTCATTGGTTCCTAATATTTTTCATTAGCCTAGAGGGTTAATTTTACAGTTTTGGTGCAATCATTATTTATCATCTCTTGGTTTACGGGAAAGAATTAGAGTTATTAGCTATTAAATTATCCATGAAAATTTGACACTCCTGTAGACCAAACAAACCCTGGGGCTTGCTGATTTTCCCAGTGTGAAACATCTGTGGCTTCAACTAGAAAGAACTTAACATTGTCTAATTAGATTTCCAAAGATTCATAGGGTTCAAATACTCCGTTATTAGAAACCTGAGAATTTGTGTAAAAGTTTACATTCTCACTTATTAAGGTTTATTTAAGACACCCTTAATGGTAACTATTTTTATACTAAAAAAGATTGATTTGTGATTCATTCAAGCCAATAAAAAACACCTAATAGCTACGAGTATTCATAGACCTATATACAAATATGTACAGAAATTTTCTTTATAATTCTGGAACTAAATTTAGTGATGACTAGATAGCATTAGGAAGTTTGTAGAGCTAATTTATACTACAGGCCACTGAATTACTGGTGTGCATTTAATGATAGGGCAGTGTATCTGTTGCTTTGTTATCTGAAAGAAAGAGGAGAAACATCAACTCACATGTTACTAGTCAAGGAACAACCTGTGCCTCTTTCTCCTTTGCTTCTTTATGATAGAAAATGCTTAGAAGATGTTCAGGTCTACACTGGGAATTTACCAAGGATGCTACCACCTCCATTGACTTTACTGTGTGCTGTTTATTTAAAACCAACAGAATCCTTCCAGATGAAGAAGCCATGAGATTCAAAGTCCCCTTTGTTTCACAATAGGAAAGATAAGTTCAGAAAACAATTTCTGGGGTGTCCACTTTCTTTACAAGATGTTGAACACATCAAGCAATAGAGTGTTTTTTCCCTCTGTGATGTTACCCTTCATCTTAACTCTACACTCTCAGGAATTAATCTCATCCAACTTGGCTCCAGGGGTTATGTTGACAAGAGAACCCCGCTGCCACTGTAGATGAGGGAGTTCCAAATCACTAGAACCAGCAACACTGCCAAACAGAACATGCAGCTTCCTCCTCAGGGGTGGAACGTGTTTTTCTCCCTACCTCGAAAGAAGACATTAAGTCTTATGCTAATGGATTTCAAAGACTTTTGTTTAATTGGTTCATAATTCAACATGCAGACTGCCTCAATTATTTAAAATCAGAAAGTTAAATTCAAGTAAAACAATTTTAGCAGCTAGTGAATAAGAAATGTGAATACGTACATATAAGAGATGTTGAAACTGCTCTGAGAAAAGGAAGATTATTTCTTCTTGGCATGACTTTTCTCCCTTTCACACACAATCTACATTTCCTTTATGTGCAAAAGCTTTGTTCCTAATTCATAAATATGGTACTAGATATATTTGCTCAGTTGGCATTCACCAAGCCCTGGGTTTGATTCCCAATACATACACCAGGCATGGTGTCACACATCAAGGCCTGCACTCGAGAATGGAGACAGCAAGAGCAGACATTCAGGCCTTTCCTCAGCAACATATAGAGTTTTAGACTAGCAAGACGTACAGGAGATCCTGATTCAAGAAAACGAATAACAAGAAATCAAAACAGTAACAACAGCAAAATGTGGCTAGATATAAACCCCAGGGTTACAGCATTTGTCTGAAATATGTAAATCCTGCTTAGAATGCCTAGTACCTTAAAAAATGAATGTGGGCATATGTCAAATATATATATTTTTTCTTTTTGGTTTTACAAGACAGAGTTTCTCTGTGTAGTTTTGGTGCCTGTCCTGGATCTCACTCTGTAGGTCAGGCTGGCCTCGAACTCATAGTGATCCACCTGGTTCTGCCCCCTGAGTGCTGGGATTAAAGGCGTGTGCCACCGCCTCCCTGCGCATATGTCAAACATTAAGAAACTGTACAATATTCAAGTCCATAAAATTTGGTTGAAGTATTTCAAATTGTTCCTTATTATAATAAAGATCTGTAATAACAACGTATGGATGTGACAAAATGCCTTTAACTTTATAAGAAAGAAATCCATTCTTTTATCAAGTGAGGTAAATAAAATTCAAAATCAACTGGTCACTACTAATAGATAGGGAGGCCGATCATAAAACATAGAAACAGGTGAAAATGCAATTTAAGCAATCACCGAAAAATGTGAAGAGGCAATTTAAACAAGCAAATCTCAAACTGAAAACAGCAGACAGAGTGGTGTGCCCTGTCTAGTGAAAAGGAAAATTTAATTTTTAATTTGATTGATTTTCATATATATTCCTAAGAATGACAAAATGAAAAAGTCTGATAACTAAATATTGGCAAGATGTGAAGAAAGAAATTCTCATATTCTGTACTTTATACAGATGCTCTGGAGATAAACAAGCTGATAATTTGTGACATTGAATATATGTAGACTCAGCTACACTAGTTTCTAGCTGTGACAAGTAATGGGATTTATTTCATTGGGACCTACTCAGACGTGTGTACAATAATCTCTGCTCATGTTCACTTCCTATTATATTTTCTACTCCCCCTCTACTCTTTCCTGCTGTACCCCCTCTTCCCTTCTTCTGCATTAGAACATATGTTCTACATATAAAAGAAGACATGGAATATCTATCTAAATATTGTTTACTTTATTTATATAATGGCTTCTGGTTCCACCTATGTTACTTCACACAAATAAATTGTGTTCATTTTTTTTCAGCTGACCGTGTGTGTGTGTGTGTGTGTGTGTGTGTGGTGTGATTCTTTATATCTTTCTCTGTTAATGGGCATCTAGTATAGTTCTATATCTTCCTGTTGTAAATAATGCAGCCATAAGCATGCTCACTCAAAGGAAAACAGAAAGGAAGATCAACATGCCAACAACTTTTTGTTAAGCTATAGGTAGGCATAATAAATCCATGTTTATTGATCACTACACTGTGGAAAATTCTAGGTTGAAACAAAGGAATACCATAGAATACGTGCCACAGGGAGACATAGACAATAACTGCTATATTTCTAACAAGTGACTAATATCCAGAATATGTGAGAGTCTCAAAATGCTCAACAGCAAAAACACCAGAAATTCCATTTAAAATAGCGTTGTTGAACACATTCCCTAGGATGGGACACCTTACTCAGCTTTGACAGAGTGAGCAGGGCCTTGGTCCTACCTCAATTTTGTTTGCCAGACTTTGTTGACTTCTCAAGGGAGGCCTTACCTTCTCTGAGAAGTGGATGGGGGGTGGGATTGAGGGAGGTGGTGGGGCAGAAGAACATAAGGGAGGGGGAACTAGGATTATATGTAAAATTAGAAAAAAACTTTTTAAATAAATAAATAAATTTAAAAAATGTAAATAGACCAAAGTAGATATCTCCTAAAATAAAACACCAAATGAGCCAACAGGTGTATGCAAACATGCTTGATATCCTCAAGAAAGTGAAAATCCAAACAATGAGATACCACCTCCCTTTAGAAAAACTGACTATAAACAAAAAAGAATAAAGATAGCAAATGCTATTGAAGAAATAAGAAAAGGAAATATTTATCTAGTGCAGGTGGAAATGCAAATTAGCACCACTATCAAGGAAAAATTTATAGAGGCTATTTAACATGTTAAAAATAGAACTACCACATGATTCAACTATCCTACTGCTGATATATTCAAAGGAAATGAAAAAGTATGTAGAAGAGACACGAGCATTCCTATGTTTTCTGGGACACTACTGCGTACAGAAGCCAAGAAAGAACCTGTTTACATGATTATCACCTGCTGGCTAGCCAAAGAAGTTGTGAGGTTTAAACTCTTTGGAGCAGTATTCAACCATAAAATACAGTGAAGCCCTGTCACTTAACTTGTTATACATGGAACTGGGGACCATCGTCCGTATTCATTAGGTGAAATATAAGTGTCGAAAGCACTCATTCATGGTATAATTATGAAATTGATCTCTTAGAAGCTGGAAATAGACTGTTAGTGACCAGAGACTAGAGAGGAGGAGGAACAGAGCATAGAGAAAAGTTTGTCATCAGAGAATAAATTGATACTTTTAAGTAGGAATAAAAATTCTGTGGTGCTGGTTGCATAGGGGTATAAGTATTGTTAATAAAGTATATACTGTGAATCTCAGAAGAGCCTAAAGTATTTTCATTATAGGACTGATAATTTTGAAGGCATAGATATTATTAACCCAATTATACATTATACCATTTGCATATGCATGGAAACACCATAGGTAGCACATTAATAGATACAGTTACCATTATTTATATTAATATCAATACTATATCAGTCAACTGCAGTCATACTTTTCAGTTGGAAATAATGAATATTGGCTTCTAGAAAGAATAAAAGTAAGAATAAAAGAAATACCTAGAATATGTGCAAACTTTAATGGTCAAATGAATCTCAGACACAGTAGGAACTGTATATGTGAGGAAGGAAAGAAGATTCAGAGGAGCCATAATAGAATGTTAGGGCATCATTGTAGCTGGGATCAAGAAACCAAATCTCTATATTTCCACACATTACTCCTCTCTCTCTGTGTGCAATTTTGTGGCTTCAAGGCTCACACAATAAAATGAAATGCATGTCCAACTACATTTATTAGTCTTCTAAAGTCACTATAACAGGATGAATCAGATTGGGAAATATTCCTTCTCACAGTTCTGGAGAAAGAAGGCCCATGGTAAACTAGTCAGTACAGCTGAATTCTGATGAACCTTCTTGTCTTGTCTTGTAGTTGGATGCACTCTAGCTTTGTGTTGCTGCTGATTTTCTTGTGTGTGCACACTTTTCTAGGGTCTATTTCCTTTTTTATATGGGATGTGGTCCTGTTTTTTTAGGGACTCAACATTATGAGCTTATTTGAAATAGAAATAGCTGTTCTAAACAGGTTCATACCAGGGCTTGTGATTCAAAATATGGACTCTGGGGGACAAAGAGAAAAATGCATAATGCTAATTTGCAGTTTTGCCCACTGTTGTATTCAAGACATCTTACAGAAAGAGAATATTCTGAAACCTTGTCATCTAAACCCCACCATATGTCTCTCAAACACAGTGAAACTTAGAGAAATAAATCTTAGGGAAGGAATAGCTAATTTGCTAAACACACAATAGTTAAAGATGATGTATCTGAAAGCATGGCCTCAAAGAAGAAGATATGGTAAAAATAAAACCACTGTCCACTGAAAATTGATTTAGTGATCACTGGAATTCAATTGTTTAAAGTACATGATCCAGTTATAGAAATCACTCTGGGGTAGTGTTGAGATCAGGCTATACCCTCCCCTAAGTTATCCATATTTTGTAAAGTAATAATTTTTAACATTTCACCTTGCCCTAAGACACTCCATTTACAAGCAGTTTTGATTCCTTGAGAATCAATGATAACTGTGTGTTGAGGAAATGAATAATCTCAGTGGCATATAAAGGATCACAGGAACAAAGTAAAGTAACTTAGCAAGATGTTTTCTTTTTGTAAAAAGTGTTTCTGAACCCAGAGTCGGCTCAAAGGCATACACGGCAAAAATGTTCCATCTTTTATCTTGATATAGGAGGTGACTGAATCTCATCCCATTGGTAGGCAGTTAACAATCTGATATGATTGGATAATCACCACAAAAGGCAAGCAGGAGTTGTGTTCAGGAAATAGGGACCCTTGTTGGACTAACTACCCTTTATAGAAAGAAAAAAAAAATAGTTTCTCACAATCTCTTCCTCTTTATTATATGTTTTATTATCTCTCCCGCTGAAGAGTTAACACTAACGGCCTTGACCAAGTACAGGTGATATTTACCTGGCTTCCTCCAAATGGATGGGGTTACTGGCCAAATTAGTCAGCATATCCATCCAATGGACCTGTCTACAAACAAGAAAGAAACATTGGTAGTTTCATTTGTATAACAGCTAGCTAGAGAGGAAAGGAAGAACTTGGCTGGTACCTGGAGAGAGATGTGAGGGAGACATATAGACCATGGTTATTAGCATTACAAGTTCTAGGCAGGGAACAGAGCAGATGGTACATTTAAAACATCCACATCAAACTCCAGTAGGATCTTTTCATGGGCTCACACATGAGCATCCATCGATTGGCCTCTTCTGTGTTTAACTTTGGTCTCCAGAATGCTAATTGGGAATCTACTTTAAGACTTTTTTTTATAGCAGCTGGGGTAGCTATAATCAGCATGAAGTCGCTCCCAAGATGGCTTCTTGATGGACAAAGAAAAGGAACTTAGACATTATTTAATAAAACAATGTGTTAGAGTGAGCCACCTTTTGAAGTCTTATATCTCAATAGCATTTTTTTCTTATCAAGAAGGAAGTCATTAGTGGCAGCTGGCTAAATAATTTAAAGCAGTCTCATGTCTAACAAGTGTAATCCCTTGGAGTGTTGAAGAAACATACCAATCAGCTTAGACCTTGATTATACCTTACTGCTGGGTGTTTAAGGCTATGAAGATAGCCCAAATTAGTCACTTTCTTTTTACTGTTCAGGCCAGTTGAAGACCTTTCCCTCAGGGGTCACTTGGTCTTGAGAAGAACCTCTGACTTCTCTATCTTTCATTTTACTTGTGTTCTATCTAGGTGAGGATGGCTCAAAGGCCTTTCTTGATCTCAGCTTGACTTGGAAGAATGGAAAAAAGTTTCCTCATTTTAGACTAGATACTGATTCTATTTCTCTGGGTATAGTCACCATGGGTTCCCTGAACAAGAGAACAAATAACTCTCCAAAGTTGGGACATTTTGAGAAATGCCCCATACTCTCTTTGGACCTAGTTGACCTTAGAGAGTAAGGAAAAATATTCTCCTGCTTTAATCTGTCTGGATGCATCAGTACTGGCCTCCACATGTGGTCATTGAACACCCAGAAGGTCAGTTTCACACTTCACAGAACTTTAACTACTTACTGTATAATATTTCTATAAAGCTTGGGTAAGGAGCAAACATTCTAAAAATAAAATTTTATGAGACATGCGTCTAAGTAGAGGCTTGGGTTAATGTTTTGAACTTTGACTTTAGAGGTTTTAATAGTATATACATGAAGTCTCGGCTTTTGCATACCTTTGTGAAACTCACTCAAACTTTTGTAGTTTGTTTAAGCTTTTCATGTTGTTTTTTTCTTCTTGAAGAAGAAAACAAAAGTATTATCTTAATCTTTCAGTAATCAACAGGATGGAGTGTTATGATCTACCATGGTGATGCTTTTGGTTTAGAATGAATGCAAGAAGCAGACAGAAGAAGCAACAATGCAGAGTAAAACATCATTAAGGTGGTGTTTACAACATCCACCAGAATTCACCTAAGGAAGCCCGTCAAAACTTTGATGCTGGAGTTAAAATTTCTCTAACTCACATAATCAGACAGTAACTAAATCCCTGGTAATATAAGTCCTCCCCCTCCCCTTGACCCCTCTGCTTTATAATTTTAAAAGTCAACCTTTGATTGATTCCCTCATGGAGTGGTATCCTATGTTATGTGCTTCTTAGCACTCATGAATCACCAAAGAATTGTTTGGAGTCCCAGACATTCTTTCATTCAACCTCCAGGATGACCTTGCCATCCAAGGACCACTTTGCTGTTTGTGTTTCCTTTCTTTCTCTTGTGCACAAGAATTACCTGGTTGTCATGGTTTTTGCTGGTTTTGTTTTTCTTGAGCCTCCTCCATTGCTTAGTAACATCTCATCCTGGGGTGTTATATAGATCAGATACACTGTCTTTCACCAGAGCTGATCACAGCCACTGCAGTATTGGTGGGAGAAGCCTTCCCCAAGGAGGAAATTTGAAGACCTTCCTGGAAAGATTTGAAATTGCAGTGATACCCGCAAATTATTGGAAAAGAAAAATGCAGTGTCACATGGAGAAAATGTGAGAAAAGCACAGGAAATCCACAAGGCATTTTTTTAAGTTCAACAGAACCCAGCTGGACTGACTAGGGAGCTCACTGTGGCTCCTGCAGATCAGTTCTGCTCTACATTCTGACTCAGCGGTAAAGACCAATAATCTGCTTCTCAGAAGCCTCTCCAACTCCTTCTCCAGCTCAATTTAATTAAAATCATTTTTAATTGTACAAGAAAGTAAAATAGCCCATGTCCTTTTGAAAAATCTCAATAACAGGATAAGAATGAGTTCATCTGGGTCTATATACCTCCCCTTTAAATTAGACACAATATAAGAAAATTCTAAATACATCAATTTGGGGAGCCATATCTAGAGACTAAAATTTGCATATGTGAATAGATCTCTATTTTTGATCTGCATGCTTTAAATAAATTCAGTTTCCAAATCTACTAAAAAAAACCAAACTTTTTTGAACCTTAAAACACAGTGAATCCAAAGCTAATAAAAAATATGTAATCAAAAAATAATTATTCAAATTTCTAAATGTAAAAGAAACTATGAAGTATTACAGATATGAGAATCTATTTTCACATTCACAACTGGAAAAGTTGTATCTATGTCAAATAGTATGTAACTAAAAATGAATCTGTCATATAATTGTCTTGTCATTCCAAGGACTTGCACTTTTTTAAAGATGCGAAGTATGCTGAAGTTAATCCAGGCTGTTCTTTGGGCTTAAAGCTTACTCCTAATCATACAATAGGGATACTTATTTCATTGCCATCTGGAATTGATGAGGCTGTTAGATGCTAATTTCAGGGTGTCACTAGCAACCATTTTTGGCGATAAGATTGATTTGAATAGCAGTGGGTTTTCCTTGCGGTAAAGTAGAAATACAATTAGAGGGAGAAGCTCATAATTTATCTAAGCTTTATGTAAAAATATTATCAAAAAGGAAAAGAGAAACTAACAAATGCTAAAATGGGCCAAGATTTCCAAATTTCCTGTCAGGTTTAAATATGAATATGAATCAAATTATTTTATGTTAGTCTGTCTATAAATTGCTAGCAAAATACTTGTGTTATCCAACTCGGAGGGTCACAGACTATGCCCCAAGTCAAGTCTGGCCACCTGTCCTCAATAAGCCAATAAAAAGAACCAAATTAAAAGTAGAAAGCAGAAAAAGGAGATATAATGTTGTCACATGGGGAAGAGAAACAAAGGGATACAGCATCCCTTCCATCTTTAATATGCTGAAGTGATCTTAAATAGATGGCCGATAGATATGCACACCTAAGGAGTTCTGGCCAGGGGTGATCACAACCAATGCTGATCTATCAGGCTCAATCTATAAGGCAGTCTGAAATATTGTTCAAAGTCCTGTTCTTGGAAACAATTCTTCTCAGACTGGTACCATTCTTTTTCCCAGCATGAGATTCCCCAAGAAATTCCCGTTTCTTTGGGGTCACTTGTTTTAAGTCTGAAGGACAGGTTGTGAGACACAAGTGCCTCTTTAGAAAATCTTCATTTCTGTCAGAATGGTTATAGTTGATTCTGTCATTTATATTTACTTATATTTATATTTTAGAGTCTCTTAAGACATGGGGATACATCTGGCAATATTGCTTGAGCATGAAAGCACTCAGAATTCAGATCCTTGAGAAAATGTCATACTTTGCAGAAGCATCAATATTGCCATTATCTACCTGATAAAAAATTTAGGCAGCTGTAATAGCCACTCATCGGGGTGAAAACTCATTCCTATGAACATTCAAAACTTTTATGAATATATTTATTTGCCTTGCTATTTGACTAGTAAATATGAGATGGGACCTCTCATTCACTCTCATTCAGAGCAGAATGTATAGCAAACAACTTTTTTTATACTAAATATACATATGTATGTGTGCATGTGTGCGTATGCATGTGATTGTGTATGTGTGTGTGTGTGTGTGTGTGTGTGTGTGTGTGTGTGTACATATATATTCCTAAATACAGAAGTATAATCTGCTAGGCCTGTATAACGTTACTTGTATGCATGTTTTCAGGGCTTATCATTTGCAATGGGATAACCAATTGGTGTGCCCTTCTCTAGGAACAACTATTTCTCTCACGCTCAGCATTCACTGCTTATCTGTAGTTTTGTGTGAACTTGAAGGTACCTTAGCTCCCTCCTCTACTTTGATAGCATATCTATTGCTGTTGTCTTGGTTTGACTCATGTTTGAGCAGTCATGTTGAACTTTGATATTGTCTGTTGTGCAAAGAAGCTTCCTTGTGAGGGGTAGAAGTGCATTCACCTTTGGGTATAAGGACAAATATTTAGACTGTAGTTAAGGACTGTGATGTGTAGATGTAACCAACTGTCTTATTAAATAAGAAACACAGAAACAATGTAAAAGAGAAAGCCGAGAGGTCAGAGCTCAGAGCTAAAATCTCACCCTTCCTCCTGCTGTCCCAGCTTCCCGAAAGAGAGCTATTTCCTGTGTGTAAGTCGATTTTCCAATCATTCTGCCTTCTCATTGGTTGTAAACCCAAACACGTGACTGCCTCGTCACTGTCTGAATGTACAGCCCCCTAGGTCTTAAAGGCATATGTCTCCAATGCTGGCTGTATCCCTGGCAACAGTGATGCTTTCATAAAGTGGTGGTTGTAGGTTTTCCTTCAAGATTCGTGACTTCACTAGTGCTGGGTAGTGGGCTAGGTTTCCAGTACCCGGCATGATTTGTTTAGCAGGTCTTAAGTCCAATTAGAGAGCTATTGGTTACGGATAAGGTATGCATGCCCTGCCTGTACCCTTAGGGTTAGCATGCCATTCTGGTTGTTGTGGTTTTTAGCCATCAAATAATGGGTAGGGGTATTGGTTGCTTCTCTCCTTTGGAAACTTACATAATACCTTCTAGTGTCTATAAATCACCATGTGGATTTTTAGCTATGTCCACCTAATAGATAGAAGAGGAAACATTTTTCACTACCATTTTATTTTTAGGTATTAAAAACTATAAATTAAGCTGATCAATGACAGATTGTCAAGGCAAAACATTTACAAATTTGATTCCTGTCTTGTATTTCACATACATGAATCCATCAATCCAAAAGGTAAAAATCTAAAAGAATAAGTGGTTGTATTGTTTGAGGGGTGTGAATGGCCATTCTAACAGAGTATAAGAAACACAGGAATTGACTGGATAGTAAGGGCCTTGAGGATTCTGTGTGAAATGAATCAGAAAATTAACCAGAAATGCAAGGAGAAATTGATGTGAGATTTTGTTAGTGGTATTATTTTGTTGTCGTTTGTTTTGCTGACTCTGTCTCCATCTTTCCTCCATTACCCTAGTGAGGGGAGCACTCTTTTTTTTCTTTATTAAGAAATTTTCTACTCACTCTACATACCACCCACAGATCCACCTCCTCCCTCCTCCCACCCCTCAGCCCCCCCCCCCCCGCACTCCACATCCCCACATCCCCCAAAGCAAGGTCTCCCATGGGGAGTCAGCAGAGACTGGCACACTGAGCCTAGGCAGGTCCAAGCCCCTTCCCACTGCACCAAGGCTGTGCAAGGCATCACACCACAGGCACCGGATTCCCAGAAGCCTGTCCATGCACCAGGGACAGATCCAGATCCCCATGCCTGGGTGCCCCCCAAACAGTTCGAGCCAAACAACCATGTTCCGTATCCAGAGGGCCTAGTCCAGTCCCCTGGGGGCTCCACAGCCACTAGTCTACAGTTCATGCGTTTCTTCTAGTGTGGCCAGTCGTCTGTGCAAGTCTTCCTATCACGATCTCAAAGTCCCCGGCAGATCTCCTCTGATCTCAGAAGCTAAGCAGGGTCCGGCCTGGTTAGTACTTGGATGGGAGGGGAGCACTCTTAGAGGAATATTTAGTTTCTGTTTTTCAGTGGATAAAGGTGGCCCGTTCTATGTCAAGGTTTGAGAATGCCTCCAGATCAAACTAATTGACCTGTCAAAGTTGTACAACATAGGTGAAGAATTCCTATCTCCTTTAAGTTCATTTTATTTTTGAAATAGATATCAATTTTGAATCAGTGAACAAAGTTTCTGTGTTTTTTTGTCCATATCATAATACTATAGACCATTGGATTATCAATTAAATTATTGAATTAAAGTCAACATTTATAGACTTTCACTTAAAATCCTAAGCAATAGAGTACTTTCCTGTGTATGGAGGTTTTTAATTTAGAAAATGTTGACATTTCTGTTTTGTTTGTATTGTCTCATTTATTATTTTGGGATTCTCTTTAAGTCTCCTAAATACTAGCTGTTACCAATAAAAATTAATGTTCATGGAAGTAGCTAGAGGGCAAGCATAGGTGTTAGAACTCCTCACTTTATGCAGTTCACTTAAAATAACTGAATGTTAGTTTTGTCATTTGCAAAATGTTTTTATAACATTTATTACCTTTGTGGTAGCAATAAATGTGAAGTTATTTTGTATTTTACAAATTCTTTCAGTAAAAGTCTTAGTTTTAAATAAAAGTCTATTGCTTCAGCGTATTTTAAAATCACTTTTACAAGTCATATTATATAAATCTGCTAAATGCATATTCTCATACTTTCCATGAAACTAAAGTATTTGTATCTGTTCTATTTTTAGTTTTCAAGTTTCCATACAATCATATTTATATTAAATTTTTGAGTGATATATATATATATATATATATATATCCATCTAGTCTGAGTGATTCTAACATGTAGATTGCTCTTCTTTAAATATTAAAGTGTGTGTGTGTGTATGTGTGTGTGTGTATGTGTGTGTGTGTGTGTGTGTGTGTGTGTGTGTGTGTACACGTGTGAAGCATTTATCATAGGAGGAAACTGGTAGTTGATCAGAAGGATAAAACCATGATTCAATCTACAATAATATACAGAATGGCAGTAAAATATCAGAATGAGTCTAAATCAACATAAACCATGTCTTAATCTTTTTCATCATATTTGAAGTAGAAGCAAGATAATATACATATGCATTATACAAACTAGTAGTACATTATGCTAAGTGATTGAAAATATCCACAAATGTACAGCATAGCTTTCTCTGAAGCAGGTCAATCTTTCAGGAGCAGCACATTAATCTTAGTTTTTTCTTCCTAGCCACATGACAGCTAATATATAAAAATAAGGTTCCTTTATAAGATAGAAATTATGTCATGTCTAGAGAAGATGCTTTGATAACAGTGCATTTAATATGTTATGAAATATTTTATTTTTGGTATTAGCACCCACAGAACAATTAATGTTCTATTTATGTGAAATTTATATAATTTTTAATTAATGTTCTGATGTTCCTTTAAAATGCTACCATTTCTTTATAAAGGAATTAATTAACGTGGAATGGATATGTTTTAATTTTACTGAAATTTTCTCTATAAATTTGGGACTGAAATTTATACTTTAGTTTTATGTAATTAAAGTTGTTCAGAACTCCATTTACTTCCTCACTAGACATGTTTGATAAAATAGAATTACCTGTGATAAAACCATAATATTCCTTTTCACAATTACTATCCTTCAATCAAATATAAAAATCCCATGCATATTACATATTTTATAATGCATTTTGAACTACAAACTAAGAAATATCAACACCAGCCTCTATTGCATTGAGCAGAGTGTAACTTAGATTGTTAACCTTGAGTGTAAATATGTCAGGGTTCTGTACACTGCTCAAACTGAACTCATGTATGGAATCAGTCTGTAGATCATAAATGTAACTTCGTCAATATCCCAGATATATCTTGTGCTTGTATCTAGTCAATCCAGTCTCCTTGGATTTTTATATTTTTTTGTCTGTGTTTTTTTTTTTTGTTTGTTTGTTTTAGTTTATGTCTTATTTTATACATTTTGCTACTCAGTAAACCTTAACTTGTGCTTGGACTTCCCCATTCAGCAATTCCTTTAGATTTATCCATAGATTTTATATTGAATGATAGTTACTTGGTTTTAAACATGAAGCTGTTGCACAAGGTACAATTCTAACCCTCCTCAGGCACGAATTTTTGTAAACAAACATATATGTTTTCGTTGGTATATTTTTGGAGAGTAGAATTGCTAGATCACAGAATATTCATGGATTTAGCTTTCATATAGTTAGCAAAAGTATTTTCCAAAATCACATTTTACAGCTTAAGCAAAGGGTATGAAGTTCCCAGAGTCTCTGTGCCTTTGGCAAAATGTTGGTTAGTTTCATATATTCTAGTGGCATTTGCTAATAACTCAAGACTTTCATTTACATTTTCAATGGAACCATATTTTCCCACGTTATTGTCTATGTTTATAATTATTAATTAAAAAATTCTTCTTTATTTCTTTGAGAATTTCATACAGTTTGCTATGATCACATTCACCATCCCAACTCTTTCTGTATCCATTCTATCTCCTTCCCACATGATTCCATGTCGTTTATTCCTCTTGAAGGCCCAAATGTGTGCTACCCAAATATTCTCAGCTATGTGGTCTTCTACCAGAGTGTTATGAACTTATCCTGGCTATATTTGTATTTGGAATTTTCTTCAAGCTGTCAACCAGCTCCCATTAAAGACATGGAGACTTACTATTAGTTATGAATGTTTGGTCTTAGCTTTGGCTTGTCCCACTAGTTCTTATACCTTGTTTCTATTCATTTATGTTTTTCCCTTGGGGCTTTTTACCTTTCTTTCATTCTGTATCTCCTACTTTCCTGCTTCCTTCGTGTCCAGCTGGCTGGTCCCTGTTGTCTCTTTTCTTTCTCCCCTGGGCCCAAATTCCTCCTACCTATTCTTTCTGCTGAAAGTCCTGCCTATATCTCCTCTCCTGCTATTGGCCTTTCAGCTTTTTATTAGATCAATTAGGCAGGCAAGGTAAAATAGTAACACATTTTTGCATGATTAAACAAATGTAACACATCTTTAAATAGTTAAACAAATACTCTGCAACATAAACAAATAATACATCTTCATATAGTTAAACAAGTATTCTGCAACATATACTTTTAGAAAAAGACTGATCTTTCCTCTCCCACCAGCCAAAATGAATCAATAACTTCTTGATTAGTTGTGGGATTTCATGTCTACATCCCCTTCCCAAGCTAGGATTTTATCTGTCTTGGTCTTACACAGTTCCAGTGCATGATGTCACCAATTTGAGTTCACATATGCAGCTGTACTGCTGCTGCCAGAAGAAAATGGTTCCTTGTAGTTATCTACCACCTCTGGCTGTGACACTCTACCCTCTCTTCCAAAATGGTCCCTGATCCTTTGGAGGAGGAGGTGTGGTATATATTTTCATCTTAATGCTGACCATTCCATAGTCTCTTATTCTCTGCACTATATGGGTTTCTGTGTTGATCAGTATCTTGGGCAAACAGAAGTTTTCTCTGATAAGGCTTTGGAGATGCCTTAATCGATGGGTATAAAAGTATATCATGAGTTGTTTTAATGCTACTTCTTTTGAACAGAATAATGGTATTACCTTTAATCTTAAATTTCTTTATCTATCAAGCCACAGGTTATTGCTTCAAAAATGGCGTTGTGTTTGGTTTCATCTTGGGGAATAGACTTGATTCATGCCACATTTGCACCAATGTGCATGTTTAGCAGACCAGTCACTACTATAGCTCACGGGATTCAAAACTCGATATGATTAATGATTCCTGTTCTCTAGTGGCATTATGGAACCATCCAGCACTAGTATATTCTATTTAAATTAATTTGCATAGTGTGCTCAATTTTACATTGAGTTATCTGCATTTCCTTCTCTATACTGTACATGAATATTATTATTAATTCTCAATTTATGGCTTGTAATAGAAGCTTACATTTATTTCCCTTTGGGCAGTAGAATCCTTTTACCCACCTTAAGAAATTATTAGCTATTTCAAACACAAATATACTCATATACTTTGAGAATGAATTTTATAAAGAACTCTGTATGTAAAAGGGCATGCCATCTATGACTTGACTTTACATTTTATGTCTTCTTTCAACCTTATCCATTTTAGTCCTTTCTAAAGTTAACAATATCATAATCATAAACAATAAAAAGTAAATACTATTCTCTATTAGATTGATGAATAATTTTATTTTTCATAATTTTTTTTGAGGCAGGGTTTCTGTGTGTAATAGCCCTGGCTGTCTTGGAACTTGCTTTGTAGATCAGGCTGACCTCAAATTCACAGATGTCAGCCTCTCTCTGCTCCCAAGTGCTGGGATTAAAAGTGCATTCCACCACGATCCAGGGCATAAATTTTAAAAATTATATACTCTGGTGATTGGATACATATCTACATTGGGCATTAATTGCCGTTACTTCAGAGTTACCACTATTTTCTTCAATGAGAACAGTGAAGATATGATTCTATTCACAAATTCATATAGAGACTATAGTATAAATATACTGTAAAATGTTCTATAAAAACATACTGTACACTATAATTGTAGTTAATTCTTTTTTTATTTTCTATAATTTAAAGAAATATAATTTCTAAATGCTAAATGCTTGTTTTAACCAATAAAACAATGCAAAAATATATAAAGGCCTGTATGTGCATGTGCACACACACATTCCTTTAAGCTCACTACTCAAGTTAACATCCTGGCTTGAAACTATTCATTTTTCATGCTTACATTTCTTTTCCAGAGTTTCACCTCACTCCTCTTCCCCCTAGTCCCCTGCCCACTGTTCCCACACTCCAATCCACTCCTCCTCTGTTTCTGTTCATTCAGGAAATGGTAGGTTTCCCATGGATATCAACAAAACTTGGCATATCAAGTTGCAGTAAGACTAAGAACCTCACCATATATTAAGGCTGGACAAGGCTACTCAGTATGAAGAGTAGGGTTCCAAAAGCCAGTAAAAGAGAGGAAGTCCCCGTTCCTGCTGTTAGGAGTCCCACAAAAGGACTAAGCTACACAACTGTAACATATGTGCAGAGTGCCTAGGTCAGTCCCATGCAGGCTCCCCGGTTGTCAGTTCAGTCTCTGTGAGCCCCTATGAGGCCAGGTTAGTTGATTTGGTGATTTTTCTTGTGGTGTCCTTCACAGAGGAGGCTCCTACAACCCTTTTTCCTCCTCTTCTACAAAATTCCCCAAACTCTTCCTAATGTTCTGCTGTGGGTCTGCATCTGGTTCCATCACTTGCTGGATGAAGCCTCTCTGATGACAACTGGGCTAGGAACGAATCTGGTGTCAGTCGTTGGCCAGTTCAGGCTATTTATCTGCTATTGCTTGGAGTTTTAGCATGGGTCATCCTTGTAGGTTCCTGGGAGATTCCCTTGTGCCATGTTTTTACCTGGCCCCCCTTTCAGCATTCTCAGCCTCAATAACCCCCCTCATTGTTCTTAAATAGGTGGGTGGCAAATAGTCTTACCCATTCTACACAGTGCCTTTTCACTGCTATTTCCTTAGCTCTTCAAAACCTTTATAATTTTGTATAGTTGTTATGTATATCTGAAAAAAAAAATACAACCTCTTTGCCTTTTGTCAAACTCATGTTAGAGAGCTTTTCCTTTGTCTGCTCTTTAGAGACTTCTTGGGATCAAAGCTTACATTGATGTATTTAGAAGTGGAGCAAATATTTGTATATTCCTTAAGAAGAAGATCTGATTTCATTATTTTGCATGTGACGATGTAGTTTTCATATTACTCATGGAACACACCTACATATTTCTCATCCTCATTGTTGCATTTGTGGTACCATTGCCTAAGAACCATGAACCTTAGCTGTTTCTAAGCTTTCTATCAAGTTCACGTGATAGGCATCTTTGTGAGGCCATCCACCTCAAGGCATCAAGTATTAAAGACAAGAGTGCCCATGACCTTGAATAAAATATTGCCTACACAACCATGATTTAAATGAATATTTCCTCATTTTAAATTACCTAGTCTCATACATTGTGATATTACCACAGAAAACCAGTAAACACAGGGCACTATTTTTGTATGATCAAACCTATTCAATGAATTAATAGAATCATTTATTTTTCTAGTTCTAGAATTTCCATTCCATACGTTCTCTAAATTGGAGTTTTCTGATTGAAATTCCTTATTCATAGCTTTGTTTTAAAATTATTGTCCAATATAGTTAGTTTATTATCAATCTTTGATTATGAATGTGATGGATCATTCTATACCCTAGAAATGATGCTGAATACAGCTCATTATCCTTTGGGATGTCTCAGCCTTTTCCTCATTATTTATTTTTTTATTATTCAAAAACATTTCAGTGTTGACAGAGGAGACAGCTGTTAGGTTTAAGGGACAACACCCTTTCTACCTTTGCTTCCTGAGTACCACAAGACCTTCTGTCCTTTTGAAGTGTTCAAAATAACTCAACTCTTGTTACACAGCATCATATTTGAGCAAATTTCCTAAACAGAATGTGGGAACCTATGTAACTTTCCCTATAAATCCTTTTTTATTTCAATTTTTTTCTGGGGGGAGAGACAAGGTTTCTCTGTGTAGTTTTGGTTCTTGTCCTAGATCTCGCTCTGTAGACCAGGCTGGCCTTGAACTCACAAAGATCTGCCTGCCTCTGCCTTGTGAGTGCTGGCATTAAAGGCATGCACCACTGCCACTCAGCTTCCATAATTCTTGTATGGACCCCTATGGTAGACTGGTAGTAATCAAGAGTTTATGTCAGGTTTCTGCATAGCAATAAATTCAGTGTGTACCCCTAATTGACATAAGTCCTATGAAGGGCGCAACACTGCTACCTAACTTTTTACTGCTTCACAGAATGGCTTTTAATTCATTTAAAGTTTATTGTGTCTGCAAATCTCTAAGGCTTTTTATCATAAGGAATTTATTCATCCAGCCTTCTGTAAAACTATGATTATTATTCATTGGTCTAATATATTGTGTTTATATTTGCACTATATGATGTTTAAATGCATATTTTTAATGCCATGAAAAATACAAATGCATTTATATCTGTTACGATAGTGTAACTAAATATTTAATTTTAATTCATTACACTTAATATAGAAGAAAGAGTTTGTGATTTTTGCTTGGATATTTTCATATCTTTATAATTGAAAAGGAACTAAGAAGTTTGTCTCACACGTTTCCAGAAAAGAGTTTATGGAGTGTGTGATGAACTCAAGCTGTAATGGTCTATAATGATCTTGACCCCTTGGCATTTACATCCTTGTAAAACCTGTCCTTTTAAATGTGGGCTTGAATAAATGGCTTACTCTCAGTAAATATAATGTGGCAGGCAATATTAAATATCACCTTTTGAGATTATTTAGAAAAGACTGGGGTCTCCTTCCCATGCATGTTCTGTTGCCCTCTGTCTTGGTGATTAAGGCAAGTTGTCAAGATGTGAGGAGACCTTAGGATAATCCCATGTGGCAAGGAAGTAATGGAGATGGCAAACAGCCAGGTAGGCGATGTGCCTTGACAACAGGTGTATGAGTGAGACCCATCATAGATTGTCCCCACACAAGCCTGAGATTCACTGCATTCCATGCCAGGAGCTCAATTTTAGCCTTTCAAGAGACAAAGACAGAGTACTTGCCTAGTTTACAATTATTTCCCTTCACTCACAAAAACCATAAGATAACAAATGGATGTTACTTGTAATTACTGCATTATGAAACATTTTGCTATTCAGCAATAGGCAACTAATAGACTCAGACTTTCATATGACGCCAGGTCCTATTGTGTATTAGTACCACACTGATGATATAATGAAAACACCTCAGCCACCATGGTTTCCTTATGTTTACATCCATCATAAAAGTCAAGGAGACCAAAGAAGTCATCAGACCTTTAGAAAAGAATACTAGTTAACATATGAGTTGGAAAGCTCATAAGGTAACATAAGGTTTTGAATACTTTCTTCATAGTAAAACACGCAATAAAATACATGTTCCTTAAGAGAGAAAAAAAGAAGTCACAAAATAAATATTACCAAACTGCCAGTGAGATGTTTCACATATGTGTAATGCAAACCCAACTTTATGCACTGGAAATTGCTCAGTTCAGAAAAATCAATGATTTTGGTGATCAAGACATTGCCCTTCTGTTGTTAGTATTGTGGGTGTCTACCTCAGAATATTCCCCTCTCCCTCCCCATCCCTCTTGTGTGTGTGTGTGTGTGTGTGTGTGTGTGTGTGTGTGTGTGTCTGTCTATCTGTCTGTCTGTCTGTCTGTGGCTATGTGTGAATGTGTGTGTGAATCATAGTACATGATCTACAGTGAGGGAAAGGCAAGTTATTAATTTGATCCTGTGTGTATGAGCCTGAATTGAGATATGTTACTTCAATTGAGCTTTCCCATAAGAAACTCAGATATGTTCTTTCTTATTAATTATTTTTTCATTGATTTTACATCCTGACTGCATCTTATCTCATCATTTCCCTCCCTCATCTCCCCTCCCCCCTCCCCCTGTGTCCCTTCTACCCGTCTCCCCAATTTCACTTATTAAGAGTGCTCACTTCAGCATTAAGCGACACATTTTCTTACTCTTAATTTCATAACTTTTGCCAGTCTTTTAATCATAGTTCTAGCTTTCCACATGTGTTTTCCTTTTGGAATTACTGTTTCCATGCACTCACATGTGGCCCTTCCTTTCACCCTCTCTAATTTAAATGTTCTTCCTATTGATTGCTGAGATGATTGGTAGATCCTTCCATGATGACATAGTTTTATGTTTTCTGCCACCGTAATTTACAGTTTCCTCTTATGTTGCTTCAACACTATTCTCTCCTATTAATATTTTAGAGAGATTCAAGGCCTCACTATAGGATAACTCAACATAACTTTGGACTTGTGGTAATTCTCCTGCCTTAGCTTCTACAGGACGAGGATTGCAGGACTAAACCAACTTGTCTGCTTCTTTTTTTGTGTGTTAGTGATTTAGAGGATGCTATTTGTTTATTTTTCAAGTGTGTAGATACTTAACAAATTAGAAGTAGAAAGGCTGCATCTGTGGATATCTTCCAGGAGAGAAAGAAACTTTGAGGAGATACAAGCCACCTTGAAGAGCCATGCTTACAGGAGAGTGACACAGATTAGCAAGAATCCTGGAACTTTAGAGGAAAAGGTTGAGCCAGTGAATACACTGAGCTATATTTAAATGGTCTGAGTGCTTATTCCTAGGAAAAAAAGACAGCAAATTTACAAAATTGCACCAAGGCAAACCCCAAATGAGCTGTTCAAAACTGTAGGCTAAAGTGAGATGTGCATGCCTGGAGCGTAGCAGGGCTACTCAGGGAGTCTGAGCACAGAAACCGAGGAATCCAAGTGGCTAGAGTTTATGCAGCTCTGGAGAATTCAGCCTTGAGCCAAATAGTTAGGGCTGGCTCCCCGAGAGAGGTAATTCCTCTAAGGAACTGAGTGAATAATATATAGATCCCCCAAGGTGGAAGGAAGCAGGGAATGATGGATAGACAGAGACTTCAAAGTTTGGGGTGTGGGAATCAATCTATAAATGGAAGGTAATAAAATTGATGGTCTCAAAATAAATAGGATAAATGTTTAAGAGTGTCCCCACGTCTGTACACAGCTTAAGAATCTATGGATAGCATAGCGTCCTTGCATACGGTTTTGTAGAATCATAATTACAGGTAATTCTTGGGTCCACATTTCTATCTGTCTCACTACGGGAAAACTTTTTCCCATTTCCAAGAGCCTGCTTACATGTGCATGACACTGGGAAATACAGATGTTTACAAAGATGCCTCATATAATTAGGAGAGTCGGCGCTGGGGCCCCTATTTGTATTTCGATGATCATTATCTGTTAGCCACAATTCTGCCTTATGAGACAAACACAAAATTTTTATGACAGGTCTCCAAATATGTGAGCTCATTCTTTGCAGCTCTCCCCTTTATCAGTGAAAATTTCTCAGTGTTCATTAACTATTTATATGACAAGGTTTGAGGGAATCGTTATCATTTTAATTGCCTTCCTCCTAGAAGCCTTCAGCTGTCAGTGTGTTTAAAATATTTCAGGTGTGCTTTTAAATGTCAACCCACCTTGCATACAAAGGGTGGTTAATCATCTAATTGAATGAAATAGAAATAATGAATAAAGTGATTAAAAATAAAAACATTGTGACAGATCTAGACTGGGCAATGAAGACATGAACATTTTACTGTCGGGAAACTCAGAGTCCTCATTTCTTTCTGTTTACACCAAAGATGGTTTTAGAATTGGCTCCCACATATTAATTTTTATGTTCTTTGTCAAGTACTTTCTGTACCAGTGGCAAGTGACCTGGTGTGTTAGAGTTTGTACAATGCTTTTCATATGAACCACTGTAGCCTTGGGACTCTTCAGTTTCTATCTAAATAATGATAATAATAATAATAATAATAATAATAATAATAATAATAATAATAAACTCTGAGCTTAAAATTTAGTAATTATTCTATTTCAATTCCATTGTTTTTAGCTTTTAACTAGTGTTGAAAGGGAAATAATTTTGAATGCTGTTTTTATATGTTTTTCACATTTTGAAATATATGCTTTCTGTGAGTTCTACAACCATTTAAAATGTTGCTCACAATAGTCTTTGTCATGTCATGAAAATATCCACTGTATATTGCATAACTCCATAAGTCATAATTTGAGATTGTGCAGAGAATAGTGAAGTTTACAAACTTTTACTGTTACATATTTATCTGTAAGATTATAGTTCGATGTTGTGTCAAAATTCTGGTGAAACCCATATGATCTATGGCATTCATCTCTTAAACCACCCAACTACTTTTAAGAAAAAAAGGAAAGGAATATAACACTGAGAAATTTTACTCAATTTTTCAAAAATGCATCACTTTTATTTTTGTTTTTCATTCTGTTTCTTTAGATAGTTTTCTACCTATAGTTTTAAAGAATCCTAGCAAGGGAAAAGAAAAGACAAGCTAGAATTTTCTAGATCTACAGAGAACAGCTAAATGAATGAGACTTGCAGGCACTAGCAGTTCTTGGGTTTGAGA
The DNA here is from genome assembly GCF_004664715.2 of Peromyscus leucopus. Taxonomy (NCBI): domain Eukaryota; kingdom Metazoa; phylum Chordata; class Mammalia; order Rodentia; family Cricetidae; genus Peromyscus; species Peromyscus leucopus. Next base: position 34,787,573 of record NC_051077.1, on the reverse strand, counting down.
ATCAGATGAGCTTCCTTCATTTCTCTTAGTCATGTTGTTTCTGTACATTAAAAGTTTTTTTTCTGTTTGTTTTGACTTACTCATTTCTTGAATTTTCATTTTATTTTTAATTATTAATATAATTTATTTTTTAGATTTTTAGATGTCTGTTTATTTTCTAATGAGAGAAAGAAAGAGAGCGTGTACATTTGAGTGGTTTGAGAAGAAGAACTGAATTGCTTTTAGGATCTTGTTTTGAAGATAATGTACAAGCCCCTCCTTATTGGTTACCGTACCTCAGGGAAGAGGCTAGGGTGATGCAGTTCTGAGCACAATTCTAAATGTGATTATACAGCTTCTATTTATTATTTTCCTGCTGTGATGAGATAATTAGTAAGGCACTTGGTATTTAGGTGAATTTTCATTAGGAAAGCAGAATTAAATGGAAATGGCAAAAGTGCCACTTATTTCTCGTCCTCTTTAATGTGTTGATTTCTTCATACAAGTCTTCAAGCAGGAGCCCAGCATGTGTTCTCACATAATTTAACCTTTATTCCTTATAATTAATTCTAAACATACATTGAAATCGGAGCTACCTATCCTCTTTTAAGTGTATTTCTAACAATTACAAATGAGCGTGATCAGGCTTAGGACAACTCAAAAGGATTTCTGGTGTCATTCGTTCATTCTCTGTGTTCTGCAAAGTGAACAACCCCCAAAGAGCAAAGTCTAAACTCTGACATCATTCAGAGACCATGTTTTAAATCTGCGATGTAGACATGCTCTTTCATTGGAAGTTATTTTTGTTAATAAAATAGCGTTTAGTGAATATGTTTAATATAATATTTTTACTATGCAAAGTGGGGCTGGTGGTGGAAAAAGTAGTTTAGCATTTCTCTTCAATACTTATTCAACATACGATTATAGTTGGATGAGCAGATAACTTGTGAGTAGGAAAATAAAGGAAGGTGAACCTGATTCATTGTTAAGACATGTTAATGGAGTGAAGGGAGGAATTAGCAAAGAGCAGCACTGGCACTCAAGCAGTACCTAATAAATTAGTTGAACGACTCAATGGATCAATGAATTCTATAAAGGAGTATCACTGATGAATGAAGTCACCAGAAGATAATATCACAAACAAGAAGAGCTTAAAATGCATGTTCTTCTGATAGGGTAAACTCTTCTACCAAATACAGAGAAATACTAAAGAATGATATCCAAGGCAAGGGGAAGAATCTGTAAGAAAAAAAAAGAGCCCATAGATTTGCTCTAGATTTATGGTGGAATTTGTTATATTACTTATATTATGTGGCTATAACCACACTATATCCTCTTTTGAATGGTACTAAGTTATCCTAATATAATTTCAGGTTGATTTTTATGTTTGAACATAAAGTATTATAGGTCGCTGAAGGCTAGAATATAACACACATTTGTTCTGTTTTTCAATATTTTCTTACGATTATCCCCTTTTCCATATACTAATGAACTAAATGTATGCAGTCATCAGATTACCATCAGAACACAAGTAAACATGACAGATAACATTTTTGATATCTGCTAGTTAACAGAAACAAAGATATAGTAACATTAAGTTGTACATACTTTAGAATTCTCCCTTTCACGACTTCTAACACTTTAAATTACACAAATATTAAAATTATAAACTATTTGATTCCAGTTTTTTAATTGAAAACAGATTAGAGTTTAGTGTTGTTTAATTTAATGCCACATTAGAGTTACAATCTCTCTATTTTCTATTTGTATAAGTCCCCATACAATACACTTCTTTGAATATAAATTAAACACAAAGTATAGTAACAAAAATTTTAAAGGGCAACTGATCCATTTATTTTCTTAACCAATTCTATCCAGAAACCAGTAAATTCTCTGCCAAAATAAACCACGTACAACCTTATTGTACATTATTAATATAGTAATAAGACCCAAACAGTTGGAAGACAGGTGACTATTGTTTTCTTTTTAAACTAATTTGAGAAAGGTATTATTTACATATTGAATTAAGACAGCAATTAAGGTGCCCTTTATTCAGTCATCAGCATATATGTGCTGACTATCCACTCAAATTTGGGGTCTTAGTGGATTTTGGTACAAAAATCACACACACACACACACACACACACACACACACACACACACACACACCTCTGAAATCGCTAGCCTTCTATAAGTAAAAATCTATAGTTTATTGAATAAATGTATTTCTGGGTAGATGTGATTCTGGTTCCCCAAATAGGAAGAGAATTCAAACTATTTTTGTAATATATGAGAATTCAAAAATGATTGTGATTTTATAAATAATTATTTTATAAGAAATAATGAGTCCACGAGAGATGGTTCAGTATATAAAATACATGATGCAAAAACATGAAGTCCTGAATTTCTGTAAGTGTTTCTCAGCCATTTGAGTTTCTTCTTTTGAGAATTCTGTTAAGATCTATACCCCATTTTTAATTGGGTTATTTATTGGGGTTTTTTTTATATCCAGTACTTTTTAATTTTTTTAATGTATTTTGAATGTTAGCTCTCTATTGGATGAGTAGTTGGTAAAAATTCTTTTTACATTCTTTATTCTGCCATTTTGTCCACATGGCGGTGGCCTTTGCCGTATACAAGCTTTTCAGTTTCATTAGGATCCTTTCATGAATTGCTTATCTCAGTGACTGTGCTAACGGAGTTCTGTTCAGAAAATCTTCTCCTGTGCCAATGAATTCAAGGCTGTTCCCCACTTCCTCTTCCATCAGCTTCAGTGTACTAGGTTTTATGTTGGGGTCTCTAATTACACTTGAAGTTGAGTTCTGTGCGGGATGATAAGTATGGATCTACTTGGATTTTTCTACATGCAGCTTTAACAAATGGTTAACAAATACCATTCGTTGAAGATGCTTTCTCTTTCCAGTGTGTCTCTCTGGCTTCTTCATTGAAAATCTGATGTGTGGATTTATTTATTTCTGAGTCTTTGATTTGAGTCCATTTATCAATATGTCTGTTTTTGTACCAACACCATACTGGTTATTATAGCTCTGTTGTACTACTTGAAATCAGAGATGGTGATACTTCTAACTTTTTCAAAACTCTTGTTCAAAGGTTTCTATCTTGTATCTTTAGAAGATTTGTCATAGCAATCAGGCTTGGTAGGAAGAAAGCAAAAGTTGATGGGGAATGAGCTAGGAATGAACAAGGATAATGCCGTAAAATTAGGCAGATGCCTGTCTTACTATTCTATAGCTGTGAAAGACACCATAGCCACACCAACTTACAGCAGAAGGAGTTTATTAGGGATTCACTGTTTCAGAGTCCATGATCGTGATCATGGAGCATAGCAGTAGGCAGGCAGGGATGGTGCTGGAGCAGGTGCTGGGAACTTACACCTGGATGCATAAAGACAAGGTAGAGAGAGCTAACTGGGAATGGAATGAGCTTTTGAAATCTCAAAGCCTGCTCCCAGTGACACATTTTCCCAAAAAGACCAAATTTCCTGTTCCTCTTCAAACAGTCCCACCAACTTTGAATCAAAATTAAATGTATGAGATTATGTTAGCCTTTCTCAATCAAACTACCAGAGTACCTAAACACATAAACCTTCTAGACTAAGAGTCATTTTTTTTTCATTTCCAGATAAGGGGAAGCTATGGAGCAATTTACATGACATTTATATAATATAATTTAAAAAGAGAAGGAATAAATTAATTAAAAAATATAGTGTTTTATAGAATCATGAAATATGAGGAAAAGAAAAATGTGCTCAGCTGACTAAGGAATTTTTTAATATTTAACATGCAGAAAAAGGACTGGGTCCCAATGCTGATTAAGATGAGAGAAGTTAATCATCACCTCAGTAAAGGAGTCATTAAGCTTGGGAGATGCAGATTTCTCACACAAACCTAGTACACAAACTTAGAGCATTTCATGGTTATTATCACTTTTGTTTATAATGGCATTGAAGGAAAATGTCAGCGATTTGTAAGCAATGAAATGGATACATTCTAGTCTGTGGCAGGATTGAATTTGCTGTAAGTCAATATTACAACAGAGTGAAGAGAATTTCAGAGTGGCTGACTGGGAACTTGCAGGATAGTCTTATTAAGTTGTTTCCTGTTGCTCCAAGACGGCCAAGTTCACGGTGCATCTAAAGCGAAGTTCAATACTGTCAGTGCGCATTAGGAAATGTGCAAACTAAGGTGTACATTTGCAAGGGAGATGCCGTTCTTGCACTTTGCTATCTTATTAAGGTAATATCATTAAAGCGGCCAGCTCACAATTAAAACTGTATTTTCATTAGTTGGAGCTGTGGACTGTGACTTTGTGTATTCTGCCATGTGTTCCAGGGGGCTCTACCCCCTAAAGGTCATGTTAATAGCAGCATAAACAAACCAAATAAAATGGTTCTTCACTAAGGCTGTCACTGCTCAAAGTAAGGATGCTTTGTATTTGGTACAAATTTAAAGGGTATAAAAAAGCTGCACCTAGAAGTGTTACAGAAGGAACATGTGTCAAGAGCAGCTGAGTCCAAGGCTCTTACAAACAAATAAAACAGAATCTAATGAACAATCTAATATCACAAGTATAGTTAGCAGCAATATTCTTCATTCTGAGCTATAACTGTTATGCTGATGCAGTTTCCATATAAATATGAACATTAAAGAGTTATAAAATTTGTACCTATTTGAAGGTTATATGAGGAAATGATTTGATGAAAACGTTGGCACTGGGTCAATAAGAAATGTGTCTTTGTGTTCCATGCAGTCTGTGTGCTTTCAATTCACAGGGAGTGCTTACAGGAAACAGGGTTCCTGCCTGATTTGCTGCCCATCTGATAAAGAGACAGGTATACATAAAGTGTCATTCTCAAATGCTATAAATCGGGAAATAATAAATACTGTAAAGGAGATCACTGGTCACATAATTGTGATAATTCAAGGATAAAGGAATTACGTCTGCTTGAAGATGTGGAAAGGGCTTGGGATCAGAGCTACTTCTGTGATGGACACTCTCTTTTAGGTAACTGCTTACTTATGATCATATAAGTAACGCCTGTAGGCTTATTAGTTCACCAAGCTACAAGAGCATGGAAGAGTTCCTTTGGTCTGTCATTGGTGCCATCTGGGTGGAATGGACATTTGTGCATATCTCCCCAGGAGAAGGTCAGCATCCTCTACCTCTTCTTGTCACTTGAGTAATGTCTGCCTTTATTGGCTTGACAGTCAGTGCCAAGGGTTGATTGATCAGACACCCTCTCCCTTCGACTCAGGATGTTCCCAACTAAAACCAGAGCTCTGCCAGAACAAACCTTTGTGTTGTTCCTTGTGTGGTCCTATGGTGGATCTGCTCTCCTGCCTCGCCTTTTCAGAACAAGACTCTTCAGTTACTTTATGACCCATCGCTGTTACCTGGGAACAAAAGATACCACTTCAGGATGCATGGAACCTAAGAACGTCGGGGCTTGATATTCCTCTACTGTAAAATGTACTGCCTCCCTGTAGAGCATGAGTCTGGGGATAGGCTGGAGGGTGATGAAGGTACCTACCCACTTCCATGGTTTTCCAACCAACTTATGAGTTCATTATGTTATGACTGAACACTTGATGGGATTTGCTCTCCCTCTATTCTCCTTTCAATGTCATGGGTGAGAAATGCAGGCCTTCCTCCGACTTTGAACAGTATATATGTAAAATGTCTCCCATAGGCTCACATGTTTGGACATATGTTCTCCAGTCAATGGTATTGTTTGGGAAGATTTGAATCCTTTAGGATGTGGAGCCTGACAGAAATAGTTTGCCGAGGACAGGCTTTGAGCTTTTGCAGCATGGCCTTCATCCTGTTCTCTCTGTACTCCCCGGTGGCAATTGAAATGTGACCTGTTGGCTTCCCAACTCCTGCCACCTGTCCTTCCCATTCATAAAGTTTATTCCCTTAAGCTGTAAACATAATAAACAAATAAACAAAATAAACTCTCCCTTAAATTATTTATTTTCAATGAGAAAACAACCAATATATTGCCTCTGGTATTATGAATACTTTGACTTATTGCTGAGACTAAATTCCTAATACAAATTGTGCTATAACCAGGAAGATTCATTTTAGCTCAAAGTTTCATGGCAGAGGAACAATATCGCTATTGGTGCAATGAGGAAAACACATGGGGTCTGCTCTGAACGACCTGCCTTACATATATTATCACTTTTGGGGCTGTGCCCAGGCTTGAGTCACAACAAAGAATAACTTTATGTCTTGTTTACAGAAGGAAACAGTTGCTATATGTCAGCATACCCAGAGGGACATGTCTTAGTTAGGGTTTCCATGCTGTGAAGAGACACCATGACCATGGCAACTCTTATAAAAGAAAACATTTAATTGGGGTGGCTTACAGTTCAGAGATTTAGTCCATTGTCATCATGGTGGGACATGGCGGTATGAAGGCAGACACGGTGTTGGAGCAGGAGTCTGAGAAATCGACACCCTTTTTGTTTGTTTTTTATTTTATTTTTCCTTAGTAAGAAATTTTCTACTCACTCATGCTATCCACAGACCCCCCCCCCTTGATCCGAAGGCAACAGAAAGTGACCTGAGTCATTGGATGTGGCTTGAGCATATATGAGACCTCAAAGACCACCCACACAGTGACACACTTCCTCCAACAGGGCAATACAAAGCCACACCTCCTAATAGTGCCACTCCATATGTACTTATGGGAGCCAGTTAAATTGAAAATACCACAGAACACATCTGTATGTGCCAGTGAATAATGGCTCCTGAAATATTTCAAATCATATCAGCAATATCTAACATAAGCTTAACAATTCTACCAGACATTACCCCTCACTTGGGAGTATGAAAGAATTGTCTCAAGACTGTTGTATTTTTGACACACCCTGACTCAGGCTTCTAAGAAAATTCTACCAGAAGACTTCTGCTTCAGTCCTGAGGCTGTACCTACTGTCCCTGTCACTCAAGCCACTTCCAACTGACCCTTAAATAACCTGCTAGTCACACTTCCATTTGACATTCGTGCTACTGAACAGCACCTACTGTTGAGTAGGTTATTGAGTGTTGTTATTGAGCTACTACAGATTTTTCAGTGAATCTGTATGAGCTCCTAGTCATTTGTGTGTATGTGTATGTAAGTATGCATTCATGTAAGTATGTATGATACATGTATGTGTGTTATCATGTGAAATGTAAAGTGTGATATGAGCCTTATTATTAGAAATTAGAAATAGAATAAAAGCAGCAGAGAATGTCAAAAGCCAACTCTCTAGTGAAATCATTACTTGTCAAGTCAGTCAATTAAATAAACTGTTGGATCATTTCAATTTATTGCAATTCAGTGAATTCTTATGTTGCTGAAAGACACAAACACTTTTGTCTGTATTTCTAGTATTATATATTCACAATATTTTAGAAGCTTGTGGCTGGTCACATTGTGGTAGGAACAAGGAAACAAAGAGAGAATCGGACAAAAAGTAGGCACATATTAAAATCCATAAACCCATCCTCAGTGACTTAGTTCTTTCATGTAGGCCTCATTTCTTAAAGGGTCTACAACTTTCCAAAACAGCACTAATATTCATGAACCAAATGTAACATGCCCCAAGAATAAAATGGAGACAATGAGTTAGAGAGTTATGTGCGGTGTTGTGTTATTGATGCAAGGATGTTGCTACTCATGAGCAGTGGACTCTGCCAGGGTTTTTGACTCAAATTTTATGCTCCTGTGATCACTGTGAATCAAACTGAGATCCAGCTCTTGACTATTAGTCATATTTTATGACAGTGGCATGAAATTATTGAGAGCTGTTCAAGAAATCCATGACTTTACTCAAGACAAACACAAATTTATTAAAACAAGGTGTCATTAGAAATAAGATATATTACACATATGGAGTTAAAATATCTGTCACTATATATTGGTCTGCTTCAGAAGCTAGCAGCTGAATATATATTCTTATTGGAAAACAGGAAAGATTCATAGAAATAATTACCTAATATCATTATTTGAATTACAACGACAACTCCAATAATTTCATAGAAAGGAAGCTGCTTCAAACCAATACATACGTATATGTTTTAAATTGATTCCTTAATAAAAATCAGTAATATGTGTTTTATGAATTTGAATATTTTAAGAAAAATAGCAAATCACACAACTGATAACAGCTATTTTCTCAAGATATATTTCTAAGTCTTTGGATATCAGGTGAGTAGTCTGTCCTGTTAGACTTTCAAATGTCACAGAATGAGATATAAATATACACTTCATGGTTTACAGTGTGTGTGTGTGTGTGTGTGTGTGTGTGTGTGTGTGTGTGTTGTATATTCATGTCTACATGTTCATGAGTGTGTATATGCATGTGAAGTATGTGTGCATGCACCAGTGTGTGAATGCAATTAAAATCTATAGGACAATGTTGGGATCTCCGTCCCATTCGCCTCCTTATGTTTTTGAAAATGGGTCTCTTACTGAACCTGAAGCTTTCCAGTTTGACAAGATTATCTGGCCAGAGAGCTCTATCAACCCTCCAGTTTCTGCTTCCATGTTGTTATAGGATTTGGGGCCTATTCTGTCATCCCAGTTCTTAAGAGTTTGTCGGAGATCCAGACTAAAGACATCACACTTACATGACACTTCACTGACAGAGTAATGGCATCAACCAATCCTGGCTTTGCTTTCTAGTGTGAACTATTCAAAGAGCTTGTGAATACTGGCAGAATGATTTTCCCCCATGTAACTTGTTCCTACGAGAACGCTGCCATGCACTATTACTTTATCTCTTTCCCTGTGAGAAAATTTAATTATTCATTATGTTTAACATTTAGACCTAATTTTTTTCTGAAGAATCTTTAGGAAATGGTGAGTGATGTTAGCTGCTTTTGATCATAACACTGCAAATCATTCAGGACAACATTCTTTAATTATTACCTCAATACCTGGCTTTTTCTAACTGCCTGTATGCCCCAAAAATGCATCCCCTAAGAAATGCAAGCTTTACATATCATCTTTGCAGTATTGTACCTTAGCTATCAATTTGCATGGCTGTTTTTATAAAATTAATTTTTTTTACAAATCCATATGAAATACTTTTATTGTTTCATGAGATGATTAAATTCTCAAAAGCCTTTAACTGTTAAAAAGGCTGTAATCCATCTTGGGTATTACATATATATGTATAAACATATATATGCATACATATATATTTGTGCATACAAAAAACATTGTTTCTTTAAGTCTGTTCTTTGGGTTTGGCCTCTTGGACATAACCACATGGACAGTGGGAGAAGCACAGTGAAGCTTTTGCTAAGTAAGGGAGCTCAACATTCAGCATAGTGCCCAGGTACCAGAAAGCCAAAGTCCCAAGAGGGAGAACACAGGTAGGGAAATAAAGACAGGATTTAGAAGTCGAATTCATGTTTAAAGGTGGGCTCTCCCCGACTCCTCCACTTGTTGATTTAATTTAAATTTTCTCTGCCCACTGTCTAATATGAGTTCTGACTCTAAATGTCTCCTTTCCACCCTTCACTACCTCCTTTATTACAAATTCAATTTAAAAAAGTGAAATGTAAAAAAAGAAGTTGAAAGTTTCTAAAATTCATCCTGACCTCCCATTCTTTTTTTTCATCTTTTTTTATTAAGAATTTTTTTCATTCATTTTACACACCAATCAAAGATCCCCCTTTTCCCTCCTCCCACCCTCCCAGCATCCCCCCAAACCCACCCACCCCCACTCCTCACCACAAGAAGGCACCCACATATGTAAAACAAACATCACTAAAGCTTAAATCACACATCCAACCCCATACATTAGTAGTGGGAGACTTCAACACCCGGCTCTTACCAATGGACAGATCTGCCAGCTGGAAACAACTGATTTCCCTTTTTTTTTTTTTTAATTTGGTTTTTTGGGACAGGGTTTCTCTGTGTAGCTTTGTGCCTTTCCAACTCACTTGAAAGCCCAGGCTGGCCTCGAACTCAGAGATCTGCCTGGTTCTACTTCTCAAGTGCTGGGATTAAAGGCATGTGCCATCAACGCCCGGCCTGACCTCCCATTCTTAACCAGGAACATTGATAGCTAAGGACATAAGACCTGCCTTTCTGGTCAGCTCTCTCGGTGTTTGTCACTACTGCTTTTCTAAGAATTATCTTTCTCTCACTGAAAATACAACACGATTCTCTTCTGCCCCATGTGTTCATGCATGCCAATAGTCTCGGGTGCCAAAGATCCCTGTTTTCAGCCCTGTATGTGCTGTCTGAAGGAGAAAAGAGGAAATCAAACAGCTTCTGTCTTAGAGCGTGAGCATTAACGTAGAGGCTGATACAGACGTAAGGAGCAGCTGCCACTGTCTGGGGTCTCATGAGGAGCTATATAAAGGGGTGAAGCAATTAGGTATTCATTCAGGGAGAAGATGTCATTGGGGTTTTGAAACCATATCAGGTAAGGGAAGAATATTCCAAGCATAGTGAATTATTTGAGAAGGTGACAAGAAAACCCCGTGTGGGTGAAGATGTATTTCCCACTCAAATGTCATATGCTTTGTAGGCCATAGAGCGTGAGACTGCAGCAAAGCCTTTGCCTGGGTGTTTTCTCCATTCCATTTGAAGTTTCTAATTACATACTAGTGTTACAGGCGGGATAATTTTGAGAATTTTTTTTTTTTTGCCAGAATTTTATGTTTTGAAGTTAGTAGCAGTAGATAGAGATCAGAAGTAATATCATCAGAAAAAAGAGCAATTTAAGAGTAATCGTTATTTTTATGAATGCCCTATATTTATTTAGCTGTCCAAGGATATCACACATAATCTTTCATCTCGAGTACATACTATTTTTAATAAAGCCCTAAAGCTGGTCTTTGTTTTTTTCCTTTTTTACTGACATCTCACAGCTTATGGTTCTAGACTTTCTCCTAGCTTCAGCCACTGTCCTTTTGCATTTTCCTCTGAGTTCTACCACTGAGCTACACACCTAGTTCTGTCTTGTATGTTTTCTAGTGCCCCGTGGACTAAGTACTGGGATAGCAAATCCATCAGCTCAGCAGATGGGAATAGGCTGCCTCCTTACTAACTTTACTGTTCAGGATATCCCCACTTTAAATAAAGTTGGTTAACCATCAAAAGCCTGTGGAAAGTGAGTCTATGAAATGCTTCCATGCACCTCCTTCTCTTGTTTCTCACACCACTGTTGTCATTAGGTTATCTCAATTCTTGTTTTCACACGGTAAAACATGAAGTGAAAAATTTTAAGTCCCTTTTATTAGCATAAATCTCACATCTGTTCATTATAGTGTATGGGGTTACCTTTTAAATGATATTTTATATATTTAAGGAAAATACTTAAGAACACAATGATAAAAATAGCATCTTGGAGCACATTTGATGTTTTATTCACATCAATCACCTGATTGTGTTGAGTAATACTTTTTAGTGAAATAGCCTACATGAAATTATAATTCTTTCAAAATTATTTAAAGGTAAGATTTGGAACACTGTGTACCATTCTTTTACTGAATAATTCAGCATTTCTGTCCATTCTCTTTCTCTTAAAAACCAGGGATAACTCAGGAAATTATAAGCCTCCTGACATTTTTCTCAGCACAGGACTGCAGTGTTCCTATTCTATGACACCTGGAGTCATGTTCAGGCTTTATTTACTGTCTCTGGGATTTATTGGATGTATTTTCTTGTCTGTTTGGTTTTCAGCTGGGTCTCATTATGACTAGGGATATATTACACAGCTGGCTGGGAATTTATTATGTAGACCAGGATGGCCTGGAATTCACAGAGATCCACCTGCCTCTGCCTCCAGAGTGCTGGGAATAAAGGCAACATCACGTTGAATTAATTCTTCCTCTTCTCTGTGTTTACATGTTCTTGTTGTTCAATGAGCAACAGCAGAGCACACTTCCTCTGAGGTTACTGTAAAACCTTCATTTCCTTTCCAACACGTCCTACCCTGAATGCTGCTGGCCCTTCCACCATTTCTCACATTCATCTTCCATCTCTTCAAACCACGTGCCAATGAATTTCATCTGCATTTGCCGCACATTACAGAAGATCAAATGCAGGAGGGTTGACTCCAACCTCTGTGACTTCATTTTCCAAGTAACATTCAGAAACTGTCTGGATGGGGCTATTAGGGTGGAAGCAGAGGCAGAGTGAGCAACTTCTTCCTTTTGCATTATCCCATTGTGCCTGTGTCCCCCTGAGATATAACCTGATCTTCATGCAGCATGCAACAGAAAAGATATTTGGCAAAGTGACCTTCCATTAACCATCTTTTCTAGGAGTGTCTAAGCTGAAGATATGTCACATACAGCTCAGGATAGCACTGAAGGTGGTCAAATACATTAAGTTACATAAAACGTTATGAGATTGAGTTTGGCATTTTAAAAATATCTTAATTGTGTGAACATGAAGCATGAACCTTGTAAAGGACAACATTTTCTTCCAGTGTTAAATGTTGGACATATTTGATGGAATCTTCCATGAATGCATTGCTCACTTCTGCAGAGTCAACACTAAGAGAATGCCTCCAAAAGTTTGGGCTGCAGGAAGGCAAGACATAGAACATCTTAATTAGTGATTGATGGGGAAGGGTTTAGCCATTTGTGGGTGGTGCCACCCCTGGGATGATGGCTCTGGGTGTTATAAGAAAGAATGCTGAGCAAGCCATGGAAAGCAAGCCAGTAAGCATCATTTCTCCATAGCCTCACCATAGCTCCTGCCTCCAGGTTCCCACCTAGTTTGGGTTCCATCCTTGGCTTCCCTTATTGCTCTGTTATTTAGGATATGTAAACTAAATAAATCCTATTCTCCCCAAGTTGCTTTTGGTCATGGTGTTTCATCACAGCCATATTAAACTTAACTAAAATCATCAGTGAGGACCCAGCCATATCTCTCTATATAGAGTCTGGAAAGTGTTCGTTTTTATTTAGGCATAGTGTTTCCTTAAATTAATTATTTTTTTACTTATTATAAAGAAGGTACGGATGGATTTTTTCAGGCAGCTCACTAAAGGCAAACTCAATTGATCAGCTCAGCTTTATGTTCTAAAGATGCCAGATAACCTGAATTTAGCAAAATCTGAAATGAATATATTCCCAGTCTTTCTTCATTAATCTCCTGACCCCCTTTCATTATTAATCTTTAATCTAACAATTAGCTTATAAATATGTATTATAGATATTTAAGGTGAGTTTGGAAATATAATTGCCTATTCATCATATCAATATTTACAAAAAACAAATTTATTACTAGATCATTGTTGTGTCAAAACCTATTATTGATTCAAGAATGTGAATTTCATTATCTAGGATTAATAGTCGATAAAATATAATAAAATGAAAGCTATCACATATGAATTCGCAAAACAGGGAAGGAAAAGAGTCCCAGAGAAGGCACAAGAGTCAGAGTCCTACCTGTTGGTGTACTCAGGAATCCCATAAAATTCACTGAACTTGAAATCTTAATTATACACTGAGGACCTGGTACAGAACTCTGTAGGTCCTGTGTATGTTGCTGCATGCTCTGTGAGTTCATATATGCTTTGATCATGTTGATTTCGAGGGTGGTGTGTGTGTGTGTGTGTGTGTGTGTGTGTGTGTGTGTGTGTGTGTGTGTGAGTGTGTGTGTCCCCGTCCTCCATCTCTCTGGCTCTAAACTCTTTCTGACTCCTCTTCCACAACGAGTGCTCTTAACCACTGAGCCAATTCTCTAGTTCCATCCTTCTCTTTGTCTGATGTGCATGTCCTTCAGTAAAGTTCTATGTGGTATAGATTTTTTTGCTTTTCTTTAATTTACTTATTTGTAGTTTTGTTAGTATGCTGAGTAGGTCAATTATTATACTTTTGTAAGTTAGTTACAATTGGCAATAGAAGATAAGAATGGATTTGGGTTCTTTTAGCTTGCATCTATCACATTATAATTGTTTCAATTCAGTTGTATGAAATTTATTACAAGGTGATATTTAAAAATCCTAAGATTCATGGTTTTTCTTTCTTTTTAAATTTTCACAAATTTATTGACTTTATTTTTTGTATATGGGTGTTTAGCCTACTCATTTGCCTATGCACTATGAGCATGCCTGGTGCCCACAGAGGTCAAAAGAGGCCTTTGAATCCCCTGGGATAGCAGTTATAGAAGGTTGTGAAGTATCATGTGGGTCCTAGGGTTCCAAGCCTGGTCCCTTGTAAGAATAAGTGCTCTTAAGTGCTGGGTCATCTCTTCAGGCTCTTGGATATTTTGTATATCATTGGATTAAGTAGAATTTTGGTTACAATACTGAAGATTCTAAAACGCCTATATCATTTCCATTTTTAATGTCTATTCTGAAGATTACATTTCAGGTAAATTCCTTTCCAGATTTGGAATACATCATTAAACTTCTTGCCTGATAAGCATTTTAAAAAATAAGTAATGGATGTTGAAATTGATCAAATGATTTTTCATCCTCTATTAAGATTACAGTTTTTATTTTAATATACTACAGTTCTAAATTATATTAAATATCTCAATATTAAATGATCTTTTCATTTCTTGAATGAAGTCTGTCTTAATACTTAGTTGAACTCTATATTTTATTAAACTATTTCACACAAAAAAGAATGTAATTTACATTACATTCCTCTTATTTTATTGTGATTATTTAGCAAAATATTGGCTATGATGTTTCTATGTTTTAATACTCTAAAGTGATCTAAAGATTTAAGAATATAAATACACCTAACTATATATTGTGCTAATTGTGTTCAGTATAGTTTCCTATTCTTTGATTTATTAATCTATTTTGGATATCAACAATTTTCAATAAATGTTGGGCATTTTACATATTTACATTTAACTAAAATTATTTAGATTATCTATAATATACATAAAATGTGTTCTTTTGTTTTAAATTATTTACTAGTATGGTTTTATAAACATTTTATTATTAATGTGTTTTATATTTTTTATAACGATTCTCATTCCTTGAATTTTAAGGCTTTCTTCTCCGTATAGTACTTATGCTTCCTCCAAATGCTCCTTTGGCACAAGAAACATATTGAGTTTGTTGTTTATGTACCAAGAGAATTTCTGTCTTTATGTGTAACTTCATAGCCATAGTTCAATATTCACAGTGCTTAAAGCATGATTATTCTTAGTCTATTTTATTTAATTACCGAAGAGTTGTGAACTATGTTAGAACATAACAGTGAGTAGAGTGTTGTACCTCACTTCTGATATGCCTCACATCACATTCCTCTCTCTCTATTTCATTGTTAGCCTGTTGTTTGGTGCATAAATGTCAATGGCTGTTATGTTTCCTTAAAGGAATGCACTCTCCAGAAAGAAAGGAAGGAGTCTCATTACTTACTGATTCTTTAATGGCGTTATACTTCATTATGCTGTCTTTTAAAAGTAACAGTGAATTGAACAGCATACTATCTTATGGTATTGCTCAATTAAAGTACATACAGTTCTGGAGATCTGTTTTTTTTTGTTTTGTTTTGTTTTGTTTGTTTGTTTTTTTGTTTTTTTTTTTTTTTTTTGTTTTTCGAGACAGGGTTTCTCTATGTAGCTTTGAGCCTTTCCTGGAACTCACTTGGTAGCCCAGGCTGGCCTCGAACTCACAGAGATCCGCCTGCCTCTGCCTCCCAAGTGCTGGGATTAAAGGCATGAGCCACCACCGCCCGGCTGGAGATCTGTTCTTATTGAGTATCTGACTGGGTACTAGCATTGGGAATTTTTAATAAATCTAATGGACTAAGCTTATTCAGGGCATGATTCAGTGTTGAATTTACAAGTATTAGTGGAGATTTTCTTCTGCCCAAGATTTGCACATAACTAGATAAAATAAAATGATATAGGAGAAAAAAATATTTACAAACCTCACTGGAGCTATCATTGCCACTACATATAATTTCATTACTATTTTGAAGATTGCCCAGTACTGAAATCTATTGTCCCAAGTTTTTGGCAACTCAATGTAGTATGCTAAACAATATCATAAAGGGAGTTCTCTGAGTTTTGACTGTCAAAATTACTTTTTGAGCATAAGGGTGGATAGTAAACAGACAGAGACAATACATTCACATATCCACTGCAAATACAATAGCATCGCTAGTTTCCATTTTTTCTAAACATCCAATTTTTGTTTTCAATCAGACACTTGACATTGGGAGAAGTCTATGTATACAGCGGACATTGTGTGTCTGGGCTTTTCAAGGTATATTGTAAACTTAAACTCTGATGACTTTCAAGGAGAGTGTTCCTATTTTCAAGATCATTTTTACAATTCAAAATGAAGTATTCATAGAGACAGAAGCATGCCTGTGCTGACACAGCTGAAGTGCATGAGCCAATCAAAGCTGAACCTTCCAGCTCCAGAGACAATTACATTCTCCAGATGAGTCTGTCCCTGGGTCTTGGAGAGAAAATAGTAACTTATAGATTGCTCATGAGAATTTGAAATTTACTGGAATAAAATGCTTATAAAGTGTTTATTGTGTATCTCAAATATATAGCCCTGGAATAAATAGTTCATGAACTATTTATTAGGAAATGAGAAGGTTTACATTGTTTCATGAAGTCATCAAAATAATCCTGCACTATTTTTTTTCTGAAGCCTTTCTCATTTGTAGATGGTAACATAAGGCAGGAAGATTAGGCAGCCTAGTGGAGCTCTGATAAGTAGTTGAAGTTAAGATGTGTCAACTATTATGGGGACAGAGAAGGAAAAAAAATACTACATTTTTGAGTAGATAAATAATATACCTCAAAATGGGAGTTTTTGGTTCAGCACAGATAAGAGAAATAATAAGAACACTCAGGCAGAGAAAACAAATATAATACAACAATAAATGCAAGCTGATTTGGGAGTGTTTGAGGATCAGAAAGCTGTGTGCTAACTGTTTGGTATGTAAAGTAGTTGAGAAATATTTTGAAAGTTATCAGTGTTTATTTGATATGAGCCTTAAGTGGATTAATTCTTTTGGAATAAAGTCAGTTTGATGATGTGTCTGTGATCCCATGACACAACATAGGAAGATTAGTTTACAAATATTTGATAGACAGCACAGTCTCTTCTTCACTCCAGATTCTAACATAGAGAGACCTGCATGCTTTAAGTACATTTTATATATTTATATTGTCACCCATTAAATACAGAGTACACTCAAGTCATTTTGAATTTAACCTCATTCTACAGTGATGGTAAGGTCGTGGATGTAATATCCAATCTCTGTGTTTTATTGTTTCACATATACGTATGCAGCACTGTGCCATCTAGTCTATAAAGTAAAGGAGAGATAATGGAAACTACACTACAAGGGGGAAAAGGAATGATAACTCTGCTTTTCAAGCTTAAATAAAAGAGCAATTATTTTGTGTGGGATTTGAAACTTTCAATCCTATTGAATCTAGTCATATTTCACCACAGAAGATTTAGAAGGAAATGCCCATTCCTTGGCATGTTTCTTGATCTTTTTACTTAATATTTTACTTTTTAAACTTAATATTTTCCTGTGTCCATTAGCAGTTTGGATTAGGACTTTAGTATTGTTGTGGTGTTGTACCTGGAGTGAGTCTGAGGATACTCAAGAGCAGCCATCTCTCTTCCTGCCAACTTGCACTAAGCCCCACAGTCCCTTATAGCCAAGAATATGACCCTCAACCTTGGTGTCCTAGACTGCTAGCTTTTCTTTGTGTCATGCAAATTTTTCTGTTAGTTCAGATACTTAGAAAACAGGAAGCAAGATTATGATGGCTCACAGACTCTAGACCAACAGCTAGGGAGCCTGCATGGGACCGACCTAGGCTCTCTGCATGTAGGTGACAATTTTGTAACTTGGTCTGTTTTGGGGGCCTCTAGCACTGGGACAAGGGTCTGTCCCTGGTGCATGATCTGGCTTTTTTGGAACCTACTCTCTATGATGGGATGCCTCGCCCAGCCTTGATGCAGAGGTGAGGAGCTTGGTCCTGCCTCAACTTGATATGTCATGCTTTGTTGACTCCCATGGGAGGTCTTACCTTTTCTGAGGAGTGGATGGAGGTGAGGGCAAGGTAGAAAGGAGATGAGGGAAGGGAATTGTAGAAGAAGAGGGAGGGGAAACTGTGATTGGTATGTAAAATAAATAAATGGAAAAAAGGAAACAATTTAAGATGTTGTTACACCTTTATTAGCTGATACCAAGTCCAGTATGGAAATACTAACTTTGAGCTGTGAATGGTAGAGTTCTAAAACTTTCCCCTTTGAAAATAGTATGTGGAACATATATGTCTGTACACATTGAAGGCTAATCTGAATTATTATGTTAGTCAATCTCATGGAAATTCTATAGAAAAGAGGACGCATTAAAGAAATAAAGAGGAGTCTGTTAGAAGTGACTTAGTCAGAAACATGCTTCTCTTGTAAGTAGGAGCATCTGAGTTAAATCCCCAGGACCCACATTAAAAAAAAATGCATAGTGATTTATGTTTGTAATCCAACCACTGAGGAAGCAGTGAAACACTCACATACACACATGTATCCTGCAAACATATTTATGTATACACAGAGAGACATGCATACATACACAGGAGCAAGAAAGGCTGCCCAAAACACTTTACTATTAGACCTAAAACTTACAATTATTTGGTTGTTATCAGAAATATGACTGCAGTCAGGAATGTCAGTTTATACCTATAATTCCAACACTTAAAGGGCTAGAAAAAGGAGAATTGTTTTAAATTTGAGGCAAGCCTGGGTTACAAAAAGTTCAATGTCAGCAGGAGCTGTAGAGTGAGACTTTTATTTAAAGCATCAAAATATAAGACAAAGAATAATTTGTATTAAGACATTGAATAACTTTGAAATTCAGAGTTATTGCATGTTGAAGTATATAATAAGAATAGGCAAGGCAAAGTCTTCATGTTCAAAATAAGACAGTGGCAATACCATTTCCAAAAAATAAAGTTTGAATATTTGAAATCATCCCTCCCTCTCAGCTAGCAAACATTTGGCTTTGCTCTGAATATTTTCTCA
Organism: Peromyscus leucopus; assembly: GCF_004664715.2. NCBI lineage: Eukaryota > Metazoa > Chordata > Mammalia > Rodentia > Cricetidae > Peromyscus > Peromyscus leucopus. The sequence goes on along the minus strand of NC_051077.1, from coordinate 34,768,578 downwards.
GTAATAAAAGTTAAATATTTTTCTTCTGTAGAGTTTACTAAAAACCTGAAATTTTATATTCATTCCAATGACAATTACTCTGAGCAGCAAAGAACCATAGTAAAATATCTTGCAGAAACCTTCAGGTCTAGATCTAATAAAAATACTCTTCAGTGATGGAGGTATCAGTAGATTCCATATGTTTATAAGTATTACTTTGAAATTTTATAAACTGTTTGCTGTTCTCTTAACTCTTTTTTTCCTTTATCTCTGAGAGAGGAGGAAATCTTTAAAACTTGAAAATACACATCTTATTCTGTACATTGCTTTTAACAAATTCTCAAGTAGTATATGTCACACAGGATTTGAAAAATCATTGAGGACACCTCTCTGGCAGAAGGGAATCTTTTAACTTAGTAATGCAGAGCAGTGTATTGGGTATCATTTATATGATGCTTCACTTTCCCTTAGACCAGCAAATAAAATCGCAGCTACAGAAAATAACACTTTAGTTCATTTACTTTTCATGTAAGCTAGGCCATTTGGTTTCTTGGTTTTTCTAAAGCCATTTGTAGGGTGTATTTGTTTTCTTTGTGTGACCATACATAACACCTCCGCCTCCATGAGACTGTTGGAAAGCCAGTGAATCAATAGATATGATTTTCATAATAAAAGACATCTGCTGGCATCATTATTATCTTTGTACTAGGGTCTAGGATTATTCCTACATAATTTGCAGATCTATTCCTTATTATAGAGAATGATATGAAAGATCTAATTGGCCAAATATAGTCTTTTGCTGTGCATGTCCTTGGGCAAATCTATCACTTTCTCGTGTTCTCAATTCCTGTCTTATTTGCTGCTCATACCAACCATGAATAGAAAGAATACAACACAGCTAATTTTTTCCCTTTTTGTGGAAATGACAAGGTGTAGGCAAGCTTTACATTCATGATGAACTGTAGCTCAGAGATAGGGCAGAGAAGAAATCTATACCGTGAGGGTCAACGGACAAGTGGCATTCCTGGAGAAGGGGGTATGGAGCACACCACACTGAGATGGGCTTTGGGGTTAAGAAGGAAGCAATAAATGTCATTGTGTTTGGGATGATTGCTGTTATTTTTGGTTTCACAAAGCTGCCTGGCTTAACTTCAAAAACCTCCAATGTCTTTTGTTGAGAACGTCTGATTTCTTTGTTGAGAGGATATCTGATATCTGTCACTGCTCAAAACTGGCTGCCTTTTTTTTTTTAATGGGGGTTTTGAATTCCAGGTGTCTAGAGGTGTGAGATCCAAGCGTTTATTTAACCTTTGATTCACTGGTCTCCCCAGGCTCCAAAAGTGCTTTGGGCATCCTTATCCTCCCAGAAAGACTGACCTGAATCCCTGAGCCCCTCAGCATCTCTGGCTCTCACATTCTGGCTTGTTCTCACTCACACTCCCCTGTTTCACTGTCTTCTTGGTGCTTTTTAAGACATTCAGAATAATCTTCAAACAGTAGACCCCAGGAAAGCAAAAACAAGCTCAGAGAATCTTCCCATCTACTTCTACCTTTGGGTCTAATGAAGCATCTCTTCTGAGGAGAGGCACTCCACGATAACTCATGATGAGTGTGGTCATGAGAAGTCAAACTCATGAGAAATAGAATAGCATATGAAATTTACATGACTCCAACAGTCCTCAGGGCAGCTTCCTACAGCCCCTTATAACCACTTCCTGACACATGTAGGCTGTGTCAGATACTTCAGTACAGTCATAACAAATACTTGTTCATTATTAACTTCACAATGGTCCACTGGCAAGCCAAGGTGGGTCCCTTTGCTATTAAACATCACACAGCTGTGTTTTTAAGCTATGCTAGGCTGCCCCCATAATGGTGTTTGCTCATTTCCTAGGAGATGAGAAATTGCTCCTTAAACAACCACAGAATCTCCTGGCGTTTGTTCTTTTCTTGTTTTTTTTTATAATAAAAAGAGATTCATGAATTTTTCAGTGTTTAAAACAAAAGACATAAAGCTATAAGAAAATTATGAAATTATGGTAATTTTAATAATTTGAGTATGTCCGAACATTTGGTGGTCATATTTTTTATGTGGTTATAGAAGAACTACATGCAATTAGACAGGCGGACAGAAAGGCAAGGTGAGTTATATTTCTTTCGATGTCATTTCTGTTATAATACTCTGTGAATTTCTAAAACTCAACCTGTTATGCACAAACAAAGGATCTAGGAAAAAGAAATCTACCAAGCAAAAATTCAACATCTGTATTAGTGTCACATAGGTAAAAATGACAGAAATGTCAGCAAGATGACTTATCAGGTAAAGGTTTTTTTTTTCTTTTCTTTTTTGCCAACCCTGAAGACCTACCATCCCTAGAATGATGTGGAAATAAGAAATCATACAATTGGTCCTCTTAGCTCTCTCTCTCTCTCTCTCTCTCTCTCTTCTCTCTCTCTCTCACACACACACACACACACACACACACACACACACACACACACACACACACCGTAAATAAATCTTTTAAATAACAGGAATCTAATAAAAATTACTGTATGATTTTACATCATACAGTTAGGTTAAAACATAGACAACTGCTATAGCAAACACAGAGCTTCAGCTTTAAAAAGAATTGAAGTTTTCAGAGCATTGGTGAGCATTGGTAGGAATTCCCAAATTACTGTGAGTTACATCAAGAGGTGGGAAAAGAGTTGTATGAAATCAGATGTCAGCTCATGACATCAAGAGCAGAGGGGTGCAGATCATAGGCCCAGCATCCAATGTACCAAATATCACATGTAAATACAGTTTTTCTCTATTTGAAACACAGGTTCTTTTAAGTATGTGGTTATCATAGATCCTTTATTTTGTCGAAACTAACTATTTGATCTAATGCACAGTCTTCTTTCATTACTTTCTTTGTTGCTGTGGAGATTATTTTTGTCACTTTCTGAATTTCACCTCCAGTTTAGCTCAGCTACTGAATGCTTTGCGAATTTAAGGATGATCGAAACCACTATCCCAGCTTGTGCAAGCACTCATAGGAGTCACTTCTGTGTGGTTTGGCTTTCTCACATAGTTACTGCATTACCTGTAGCACACTCTGCTTGGCATTTGGAACCAGGATCTGAGAATTTGGATGAATTTTTCTTTTCAGTGCATATAGAAAAGATCATAAGGGAGAAAAACCTAAGAAAACGTATTCTCATAATATAGCACATGCTGTAAATTGAGGGCAGTATGACAGCACATGCACTTAACTGAGAAGACAGTAGAATAGCACATGCAGTGAACTGGGAAGACAGTGAACAGTGCTTGCAGTGAACTGAGAAGACAGTGGACAGCACATACAGTGAACTGGGAAGACAGTGGACAGCACATGCAGTGAAATGAGAAAACAGTAGGAGCAGCAACATAGCAGTGAACTGAGAAGACAGTGGACAGCACATACAGTGAACTGGGAAGACAGTGGACAGCACATGCAGTGAAATGAGAAAACAGTAGGACAGCACATGCAGTGAACTGAGAAGACAGTGGACAGCACATACAGTGAACTGGGAAGACAGTGGACAGCACATACAGTGAACTGGGAAGACAGTGGACAGCACATACAGTGAACTGGGAAGACAGTGGACAGCACATGCAGTGAAATGAGAAAACAGTGGACAGTACATGCAGTGAACTAAGAAGACAGTGGACAGCACATGCAGTGAACTGGGAAGACAGTGGACAGCACATGCAGTGAACTGGGAAGACAGTGGACAGCACATGCAGTGAACTGGGAAGACAGTGGACAGCACATGCAGTGAACTGGGAAGACAGTGGACAGCACATGCAGTGAACTGGGAAGACAGTGGACAGAGCATACAGTTAAGTGAGGAACAGTTTTAAGATTAAGAAAAGCATATGAGGGAAATCTGTGTGGCTGATATATTGTGCACCCTAATAAACTTTTCTGGGGTCAGAGAACAAAACAGCCACTGGATAGACATAGAAGCCAGGCATGGTGACACACACTTTTAATCCCAGAACTTGAGATGTCATGTCTTGCTTGGAAAAGACGCACGCCTTTAATCCCAGGAAGTGATGGCAGGAAGCAGAAAGGTATATGAGGCTTGAGGACCAGAAACTAGAGGCTCTTTTAAACTTTGAGCCTTTTAAAGGTTTTAGGGTTTTAACATCAGTTCAGCTGAGATCAATTCGGAGAGGACTCAGAGGCTTCCAGTTTGAGGAAACAGGATCGGCTGAGAAGTTGGCAAAGTGAGGTTGGATGTGGCTTGTTCTGTCTCTCTGATCTTTCAGTGTTCACTCCAATACCTGGCTCCAGGTTTGTTTTTATTAATAAGACCTTTTAAGACTCATGTTACAAATCTGTGTATTCCTGACCACTTCATTCTACAAACCACAGTTTTCTGTTTTTAACCAGTGTTTCTAGAAAGGAAATTGTACATAAGGTTGTTCAACTATTTATGTTTACTCCCAATGTTTGCAAATATATCGGTCACATTGTGGTAAGTTTGTTTTTCAAAGCAAGCATTGTAAGTGAAACAACAATATAGGCAAATGGTATACAAGCATGAGTTACACATTCTCTTTAATTGTGTGCGGGGAAAACTTTTCAATTGTGCCAATATTCCAATGTGTTCCTATTACAAACTTACACATTGTGTATTAGAAACACAATTTTGTATATTTTTATTTATAAATGTCTGAAAATTTAGACTGCATTTTTGGTTGCTCCGGTATCTGAATAATATATTAAGCAGTTATATTTTTATTTCATTTTATTTGTGTGTGTGTGTGTGTGTGTGTGTGTGTGTGTGTGTGTGTGTGTGCATGCGCATGTGTGCCATTGTGTGTGCCTGTGGAGGTCAGAGGACAACAACTTGCGGATATCAGTTCTTGTCTACCACCATAGGATTCCAGGCATTGAACTCTGGTTGACAGCTTGACCTGAAGCGCCTTCACATGCTAGACTGTCTCACTAGCTTCAGTGTTTTTAATTTGTAGAAATATCACCAAACTGATTTTATAAGAGGTTTCAAACACATGTGGACCAACAACATATGAGGGTATTAGCCTTTCAATCTTAAGAGTAGTAGATCTGAGCATTTTTATAATACTGGAACACCTATCAGGTAATTGGCATCTCACTGTTAAATTAACATGCCTTTACATAAACAGTACAAAGGATTTTTTTTAGACTTCTAGTTGCAAGTTGTATTGGCGTTTGGATATTGTCATATTATACTGTTGGCACATTTCACTCTTGATTGGATGATTTTGTTTTAAATTTGTAAGCGCCATTAGATGTCATAGGGAAAAAAAGATCTTTTTGCTATTGGTGTATCTTAACTACCATGTCTCTAGTATGCAGCTGGAAAATGGATCTGCACTCATATACGCAATTATTCTCTTCTAATTCAGTTGTTTTTGATTCTCTCTTCTCTTCTCTCCTCTCCTCTCCTCTCCTCCCCTCCCCTCCCCTCCCTCCCCTCCCCTCCACTCCACTCCTCTGTCCTACTCTCCTCTCCCCTCCCCTCTCTTCTTTTCTTCTTTCTTTGTATGAATGTGCATGTGTGCAGGTGCTTGTGTATGGAAGCTGGAGGACAGCTTTGAGGAGTCTTAATTCCTCAGACACTCTCCATACTTTTCTTTTTGAATAAAGATCTCATTGGTCTGGATCTGTTCAAGTAGGCTTCCTGTCTCTGCCTCCCCAGTGCTAGGGTTATAAGCCTGCACCATATTAACACACACACACACACACACACACACACACACACACACACACACACACACACATACACACAAACACACTTGATTTCAGGGATCAAATCAGTTCCTCCTGTTTGCAAGGAAAATACACCACTAACTGACCAACCTTATAGCTATCCTTCTTCCTGCTATACACTAATTTCATACTACATGTGCTCTAGTCTTACCCCATCTTATATAACAAATTAACATTCCAAAAAGCTCAAATAGCTATTGATACTTGAGTGTGTTTTTTTCCTATACTTTGTGCCAAGTATTCATCTAGGGCAAACACTCATATCACATTGCTTATTGTGCTGATCACTGTGGTCACTGCAACTGTCTTTTCCCCGCATCAACACAGAAATATACCTACCTTGGGGGCAATGGCTTTTTATGTCAGTGCTGGGGATTAGAACTCAGAGCCCCATGCTTGCACACCAGGAACTCTCACCCACTGAGATATCTTTCAAGCATCACTCCACTCCCTTAGATATTATGAATAAATCCATTCTAAAAATGTGTGATTCTTTGATGGCTACATACATTAATTTATCTTGTAAAAATACCTAGGATAATATTTCTTTATAAGAAACTAACAATCAAATTTCAGAATCTTTGGCCAGTTAACCCTATAACTGATAACATCCAAGAGGTCTGTTGTCCCCACATCACTCTGCAGTTCTGGATCTTAGCCAGTCTAGGGAATAAGTTTCTTTTAAGTTACTGCACTTTCAGCCTATTTTTTTCCTGTGTGAGCAATGTATTTAGCAGTTACATGTTCCATATTGTTATTTAACTTTATTGCTTTATCTCTTTATATATATATATATATATATATATATATATATATATATATATATATAAAACTTTCTCTCCCCCTCTCTCTCTTGTTCTCTCTCTCTTGTTCTCTCTCTCTCTCTTCTCTCTCTCTCTCTCTCTGTCTGTGTGTGTGTATATTGTATGTGTGGGTTGTTGTATTTGATATTGCTTGCCTATGCCACAGGATGTATTTGGAGATTAGAGGACAGTTTTGTCTGTTGGCCCTCACCTTCCACTTGTTTGAGACTGGGTCTCTGTTCACAGCTGCATATGAAATGTTAGCTGTCTTATGTGTTTCTGGTGATCCTGCCTTATGTCTCCCTAGAGGGTCAAAGTGGTCTGAAAATGATTGTGCTTATGTGTCTAGCTCATCTATCTGTCTATTATGGGAGTCTAAAATCAGGTCATCAGGCTTGCATAGCAAATACTTACTAATTCTTCTCCCAAACACCTATATTTCAATATTCTCATTAGCCACTTATGTATCTTGTCTGTAAAGCACATGATTTATTATGGTACCTTTTTAAAATATGTAAAATTCTTATTTTGGGTTACATTGTAGCAGGCCTTTTTTCTATATACAAATCACTTGCTAGATATGGAGAGTGCAAATATTTTCTCCTACTCATTGACTTATATGCTTTTCATCTTAAAGGTATCTTTTGAAAAGGAGTAATTTTAATTTTGATAATTCATTAACTATTTTTAAGTCAATGTGCTTTTTCTTACCAAATAAGCAACTCTTAAATACCCCAGTGTTGTGAATATACTTTCCTATTTTTCTTTCTGGAAAAGAAATTTGGACTCTGTACTTGCATCTATGACTTCTTCCAACTTTCTCTATGTAAGGTAAGGATTTATGATTGATGTCTTACATATGGATTTCTAGTTGTTCTGGAATGACTTCCTTAATAGACATCTACTTCCTCCATTGAATCCCAGGGGGGAAATGTTCAAAACAAACTTGAGAATGCATAATTCATTTGAAAAATGTTACTTTTATTATGTTTTAATTTAGGTTCATATGCACAGAGAGCATATTTATCGATGTCAGTGTTTTAAAAATTACTTATTAATGGGTCAGCATATGATGATGATCTGTGAGGTTCCAATTCATGAGAAAAAAGGGATCCTCTGTTGGCCATCACTAACTAGTTTTACAAATGCCACTTAGGTTGACTGATGAGAGTGAGTCCGTGTCAGTATTTTTCAATTTCTTTTTCTACGAATTGTGTGAGTTGCTGAAGAGATAATATTAACTTCCATAGCTCTGTCATGAATAAGTTTATTTATCTTTGTGTACTGCCAGTTTTAACTTGCCACATTTTGAAGATCTGATATAGGTTTACACATATGTGGGATGTTTTCACTTCAATGTCTTCTCTGTAACATGACTTCATGTCTTGATTTTTATCTTGTCAAATGATAAAATAACCATTCTCTATTACATGTAGAGGGCTTACCCCATGTTTTAAATCCTTTAACTTTTAATGTTTTTCTTTACATTTAAAGCATGCTAGTTGAGGAATGGGTGATAACAGCTTTCTTCTAGAAATGCCAACCACTCTACATAGCTTACTTTAGTCATTATGACTTAGGCCTAGTTTTTGAGAGATGGTGTTAGTTTTAGATCCAAAACTTTCTTTTTGCAAAGAGTGTAAATGTTCTATTTTCCAGATCGTAAACTTGTGTCTAATCCATTTTCAGCCTTTTGGTTTACCACTATGTATCAGTCAGAAGAAGATAGTGTCTTCTCATGTGAGAATTATGTATGTATATATAATGTATATATGTATACATATATATGTAATATGTATATATAAACATTATCTTAATAAGATAAAATTATTACGGATGTAGAGTACAAGCAGAGTAGATTAATGGTACTAATTCATGCTATCAGAGCTTGAAGTCTCCACAGCGTTCCCCACAGGAGCAGTACCCATAACTGAGGTGACAATGACCCTACCAGATATTCATTTGTATCAGCATTTTTTACTTGCAATGTCTTTTTATAAATATATCAGGGTATCATTTTCATGTACTTTTTTTCTGTTAAGCTCATCCAGTGTGAAGAACAATTAGTTAAAGTGTGGGATTGTCTAGAAGAATATTCTTCCAATGTATGTGTGTGTGCATGAGTGTGTGTGTGTTTGTGTGTGTGTGTGTGTGTGTGTGTGTGTGTGTGTGTGAGAGAGAGAGAGAGAGAGAGAGAGAGAGAGAGAGAGAGAGAGAGAGGTGGGGGATCTTTACATGTTGGGGTTATACCAATATTCTATCCTGCTAGACTCATCTAAAGAAACAGCATCATGAAATGTCACAAAAGCCATTAAACTTTTAAAATAAGTCGCAGTTCTTTGTATCTATCAGCTTTAGAGAAATATAAAAAGACATAATTTGTGAGAAAAGAAAATTAAATCAGACATAGAAGGTAAGTTGCCCTGTTTAGATTATTTCTTCTTGAATTCACCTTACTTATGGTTAATGAAAATTGTCAGTCCAGTGATAATTCATCTAAATGTTCATTTGAATATTCATTTAAATGCATTTACTCTTCAGCAGGAAGAGGGTGAAAATTGTGTTAATCTATAATTGTTTTTTAAAGGAGAATTTATCTCAAGTGACTATTACCCCATTTTCTGCTTGCTTTGTTGGAAAGAAAACCTGACATCAGGGCATGAGTTCAAATACCCACAACTTGAGAATATGTCTTTAATGAGCAGAACCAATGAGTCTCACCCATAATTCAGCATATTGCTGTAGACTCTGAGACTTAACAGTCATCAATTTTGTTGTCCAGCTTTCTCATTTTATGGTATGCAAAGTCATAAAGCCCATGTAAGTCACCACTGTCTTCTACCTTGAGCTCATGTAGTTGGCATCAAAATTATTATAGGCTTCATTTTTAAATAAACCATGTCATTAACTTTTGCAAAGATGAGAAGGCCTCACACAGAACTGTTAGACCATAAATAACTAGGTTTAATTTTTTTAATTTAACTGATTAACTTTGTGAGTTTTCACAGTATTTCCAACATATAATTAAATATTTTATTTTAAAAAAAAAAATCGTTTTTACTTTGTCTCTAGAATTTGTGTCCCGTACTTATTTTATATATCTTGGATGAATGTAAAATAAAATCCTTGACTTTTGCTTCTTGTTTCGGTTGGGGAAAAAGTACACCATTAGTGTGCTACATAGATCTCAGATTTTGATGAAGAATCAGAATAGCTGAAGTGAAAACAACTTTTATGTGTCAAACCATAGACATGAAACATATTAGTATCTTTGGGATTTATATGCTGACAAGGAGCAGAGACAACGTCAACGGCAATGTGCTTTGTTCAATGAAAGGTCTCCTGAAGCCAGAGTTGAATCCCTTTCTCTTGGGTCAGAGTTCACTGTGCTTAATGCTGTTTGTATCCCCACAAGACTAAAGCGTAGGTAAAAGTATGTTGCTCAGCATTTTACCCAGTGCTTGGGAAAGGCACAAGCTCCAAAAGAACTTAAAAGGAAAGCCGACACAAAGTGGTGTCATACTTCATCTCTAATTTGAACACAGTGCAGTGTGTACAACGCTGAAGGATTTTTTAAGCTGACATTTACAGTTAACTATATATTTAACTGCTCTGGGAGATGGATAATAAGCTCCTACTAATAAGGCTGTGCATGGGAGGAGAAAAGTGATGCTGACATGTCACTCAAAGTTCACCTGCAGACCCCTTGCTCTCCTCTTAGTATCATCTTTTTAAGGCTCCAACTTACAAAGAGCAAACAAGAGACATCATTCTTGACAGAGGGTCTTTACTTAAGATCTGTATTTCCTATGGAGATATCTCCCTTTAGCTTCCACTATGTCTACATTATTTAATAGAGAAAATCTGAAATCACTCCTCACGAGATACCTCGGCGCAGCTTTGGAACCAAAAAGAGTAGTCAGGCAAACACACAGGGACAAAGGCATTCAGCTACCAGAAAATATAGCTTTCATTCTTAACAATTCTATTAAAATTAATGTAAATACTATAAATTTGTGATTTGTCCACATTAGACATCTAGTAAAGGTTTTCAGAATATTTATTGAAGATGTTTAAAGTGATAAGTGTATGGAAAATATGACAGATTTTTACATCATCTCATACAGGGATTTAATAGACATAAAATCATAAAACCAAACAAGACTGACATATGAACTGAAATTATATTCAAATTTAATAAACTCTGTTATCACTTACTGTGATTTCTTTTTAAAGTTCAAAGTCTTTAATCTAATAAGAGATCCGGAGATGATCTTCTTTCCTTGGCTTTGCGTATTTCAGCCTTTATAAAAACATTGTGGTACCTTTTAGTTAATTATGTTTACAAGAAATACTATCCTGATTTTATTTTCTTAAGAATTTAATGAAGTCATGTAGTAGTGGCACACGCTTTTAATCCTAGCACTTGGAGGCAGAGGCAGGCGGATCTCTGTGAGATTGAGGCCATCCTGGTCTACAGAAATAGTTCCAGGACAGCCAAGGCTGCACAGAAAATTCCTGTCTCAAAAAAAAAAAAAATGATAGGAAGGTGTTATTATCTTTTAGAAAGAAATAATGAGCATTGTGGAAATTAAAATTTGCAGAAGTACAGACACTGCTGATAAATTACAAGGATGGTCCTAGGAAACAAATTCTGTACCCTGAGTCTACCCCCTTCCCTCCTCCCAGGGAGCCCTCTCATTTCCACCTCTGTCTCTACCAGTTCAGAACCACTGAAGCAAAGTTCTAAAAGAGCACATAGTTTACACAGATTCACTAATAAGCTGCTTGGGGACTGGAAGTAGACATTAGGTGAAGGGATAGGAATCTAATTTTTTAAAATTTATTTATTCTTTGCTATTTTTTCCAAAACAAATTATCTGAAGATATCATCTGGGAATATTGAGCCAAGTTTGGAGGGCAATTAAAATGTGACCTTTGAGCAAATGACATATTTTTATACCAGATTTTCTCCCTGTTCACTAAGTAGACATTTGCAGAAAAAGATAAATGAAGAACGAGAGATTAGATTTGAATTATTCGTAAGAATCAATGTAGCACCTATTATGTTCTGGGTATTGATTGTAATTCCTATCAATTTAATTAATTCCAGTTGGTTTTGAAATCTCCTCTAGAGATTCCCCAAACAAGTTTGAACTTAGATAACTACTCCTTCCAACACATCTAAAAGTACAGGTTGTAATAGTTTGAAAAGTTTCCCTACCCCTTTTTGTAAAGTTTGAAGATCTCTGACTCCTGCATAAGTAAAACCTTCAGTTTAGCCTTTCTTGTTCTTTTAGTGTGGCCTCTGAGCCAGCAGCATTAGCGGCATAGGAAGCCTTGTCAGACTGCAAAGATTTCACCTCATGGCAGAGCTAGAATTGGAAGCTCTGCTATAAGGCTCAGCAACCAGAATTTTAACAAGCCCTCCAGGTGTTTGAGTTGCTGACTGAGAACCACTTCAGGAAAGCAAGAGCTACTGAGCAGTAACATTCTGTAGGCATAGAGGTCCAATGAGGTGCATGTATTCCTCTTGCTTATCACACATGGAAATGGGTAAAAATCAGGAAAATGAATCTGATTTATTATTTATTTATTTCTTACTGGCTCTGTTTCCACACTACTCACCAGACAATGGATAAAAGAGATATATCATCTGTGTGTGTTTCTGCCACAACTGTTAACTCAGGTTGAAAATGACTATTTTATATATCATCACATAAACATACATTGTTGTGTGTGTGTGTGTGTGTGTGTGTGTATACACATGAACATGTGCACATAATATTACACAAGTGTGCAAGTCAGAGAACAACTTCCTAAAGTCAATTATCCCCTTCTACCATGCTCAGTGATTGAACTCAGCCAATCTTTGAAGTTAGCACCTTAGTCTTTTGAGGCCCTAATTCAACAGAACAGAATGTGGGATACACATTCTTTGTCTCTTTCTTGTCATGGTTCATACAGTTATTTAAACATATCTTAAATGTATGCTAAATTTGAAGAATATAGATCATGTAAAAAATCAAGTATTAAGAAAAACTGCACTTGTCACTCTTTAAAGGACTTTTTTTTAAACAGCTTCCTAAAATTTAAATCAAATAACTGCTTTTAATCAGGCATATAAACATATCATGTCTTATGTGCTTTTCTTAAACATCTCCATGTGAAGAGATAATTAAAATAAAACATGAGATGAAGCGATAATCAAACATGCATAAACAGGTCATTTGTGACATAAGGCAGACTACTCACACCTAGAAGACTAAATATGCAAACTACAATTAATTTCTTTTTCTTTCTTTCTTTTTTTGTACTCAGCCACTGATGTTATGCTCATCAATCGGGCATCATAGTTTTAAACATGGATGTTAAACCATAAACCTATGTTTCAGAGAACAATGGTTATTCACTCAGATGTTCAAAGTATATAACACGGAGGTAGTTTAAAGTGCTCTTGGACTTTTTACAAAGGTAACTATGTTTGTTGTTCATTTCAAAAACATTCAAATGGTAGAGAAAAGGCAGGGGCCTCTATAAGCCTGTCTACCAGACATTTTATCTGCAGAGATGAAAATGGTAAGTGCACTTAAAAGTTACCTTTGGTATTTTCAAAGACAGGAAAGGGTTTTTACTTTGCATATAGCATACCGTGGCTTTTCATGAGATTCAAAGGATGAAACACCAAAGTCTTTATTAAAGGCAGTTATTTTCTATGATTTTGATGTAGGTCTGAACATTTTTGATGGAAATTTTGATCAGCTTGACATCAGAATTTATACACATAAATAAATGTGCTTTCTCCTCTATTCACACACAGCTTGATGATGTGGAAGATGCACATTTACTTATGCTGCATAATAGGAAAGTAAATGTAGAAAACATTTAGGGAATAGTAACCTTTACTCTCTCTTTTTCTTCTGTTTAGCCAATTTCTCATCTGACAATAAGATTATAATGACTACGTCCAAAAGTGATTGATATCTCTGCCAAGTAGACAGTTGAAATATGACTGTGTTCTGTTTTCAAAGAAAAAAATGAGACTGGAAATAAGTTTCTATTACCAAATTGTAGCATTTTAAATTTCAGAGTAGATATGGACTCTTACCCTGGGTTCAGTGGAGGTGAAAGGCTAGAAAGTAACTTTGAATGAGACTGCTTTCCACCAGACCAAACCACAAACAACTAATTCAAAAAAAAAAAAAGGAAGAAAATGTACTCTTCACATTTGTTCCCAAATATGCTAAACATACCCCACGTCCTTAATTCCAACTACACACATTCCTCTTAGAGTCGGAGACATCAGCATAACAGGTTATTTAATACTAAATAGGAGAAGGGTTATTTTGAGAATTATCTAATCATCAAATATATAATTTTGATGCCCATTCTGTTTGCTATAACTTCTGTTCACAATAGCAGATACATTATATTTCAACAGTTATGAAGTGTTGTGGACATTTGCAAAGTAAAGAGGTAAGTATTATCAAGTTTAAAGTGGGGAAATGCAAAGTTCTTGAAGACTAGCTATAAATGACCGATCAATCCTCTTTTCAAACATATAAAAAAAGGTAAGCATGCATATACACATACATGTATTTCACATAAACTTACAAACATGCATATCACATGTGATGCATTCAATATAATGAAAGATAAATGTAGGTTATTTTTAATATATACAAAGGAAATTTATGAATATTAGAATGATATACAGGCTGCAGTCCAGCTAATTCAACAGTGGCTGGCTATGGACAGAAAGTCCAAAAATCCAATGGTTTCTCAGTACAGAAGCCTGGATGCCTCAGATGGTCTTCAGTATATGCTGAAACCCTGAAGAAGTAGACTCTAATGCCAGTAAAGGAATGGTCTTACTAGTAAGGCAAGAACAAGAAGGCAAAAATCAAAGGCTTCCTTTTTCCAGGTCCTTAGACAGGCTTCCTGCAGAAGGTGTGGCCGAGGTTAAAGGTGTGTCTTCTTCATGCCTTAAGATTCAGATTAAAGCTCTGTGCCTTCCCATTTCAAGATTAGAAGTGGATCCTCTTACTTCAAGTTAAGCAGAAATGCCTCAGTGTTGTGCCCTCTAGTTTTGAATGTTTGTTAATTCCAGATGTGTTCAAGTTGACAATGAAGAATAGCCATTGCACCAATAGAACAAAAGATGCCCAAACTGTTATAGATAGCTCTTGATACCTAGAGTCTTTCCCAAGGGCCCTGTACATTCAAGTAAAGATTCATCCATAAAATAGGGTTATATTTTCCAACGTATAGAATCTTGACCTGAATTTTGCCTGTATTCATATTTTTATTGACTTTAGGACATCAAATAGTGAGGAAAACTTGTATGATGATAATCAACCCACCAATAAGACATGTCATGTAGTTCGATCTGCATATACTAGGCAAAACCCAATGACCACAATAAATAGTACAATAAAAGCTAGAGGAATTTCATATGACATCATAACCTGGAAGAGGTAAGAATCATTAAGATTATACATGAGAACAAGTATAACACACTATAGCAACTATAATACAAGAGTAAATAAATGATAAACAATGGAGTCCTCATGAGTATCAGAGGCCAAGGGAAGAGACACTGTGAGAGATGATTTCCATTTGATGATAACTGCAAGAAATCACCTGCAAGACAGACAAACAGCCATCATCAGACTCCAAAATTGATATAACCTTGATCTATCTTGGACTTCTCAATATCTAGGAATACATGCTAAGGAGTGAGTGCATGCTTTTGTTTGTGTGTACGTGTGTACGTGTGTGTGTGTGTGTGTGTGTGTGTGTGTGTGTGTGTGTGTGTGTGTGTGTGTGTAAGTCACCCAGTCTATGGCACTTAGTTACAGCAGCCGAAGCTAACTAGACATTAAATCCTTCACTACATTGGCAAAAGAGTAACTCTTTGGAGAATCCCAGTATCTACTTTCTATTGAAGTATTAACATTAACAAAGAAAAATAGGTTCATTCACATTTAAATTTCAAAGAAAGGTTCTTATTATGTTAATATTAAATAAACTTATGAAGAAAAATTAGGAAGTTGGATGGACACTCTAGAGTTAACCCATTAGCATAATTCATTTCTGTTTAAAAATGTAAAATTCATGCTGATAGGTTTTGAAAGAAAATGGATATTCATTGTAATCATTCTCAATTTATAATGTAACCACTGAAATGGAACATCTGAGCACATTTGCATATGTTGATACAAAATTATAAAGTTCTAATAAAACTTATTCTGAACTAAATTTAAAGCCACCATGTAGCAAAACTCTATATTTTGGGCCCACTAGAAATATTGCAGGAAATTAAATTAAGGCCAATGTGTCTTCCACTTAATGCTTATTACTATTCATCTTTTTGTTTATTTTAAACCTTAGAAATGTATAATTTTTCCCTTGCAGAAAAGACTTCAATAGCTAAACATAATATAGAGCACTTCTACCAAGTAGATTTTATTTTTAAATTAAATATTAGAGTGGTGACTCTATTATTTTCCCCATTAAAAACAAACAAGGTAATAGAAGCAAAGTGGTTAGGTCAACTATGAAAGGTCACACACTAATAAACATACCATCATAATGCCCAAGTAGTCAACACAGAGCATGTACACCATAGGAAATGTGACTTCACACAGCTGTATATTGTTACACTGGTAAGTAATAGCTAATGAGGAAAACCACTAAATAGTCTAAAGTTTATATTCTGACAGTAAATGCAGATGTTAAAATAATCGACCACCTTAAGTGAATTCACGATCAACATTCAAATGGATATGAAATACACCTGCCAGATTGGAATGAGAGAGACAGCTTGTAGCTTTCTGAAATATTTAAGCTGACTCTCTTAATTATGAAAAGTCTCAAGAGTGAAGCTCATATCTTATTCATTTTTTAATTCTACTTTACTAGCATAAAGACTAGACTGGCACTGAATGGCCATAGAGGTCATAACTGGTTTATTTATTCAATCATTATTCATTTATGTTATTTTATTTACATGCTTAAATATTTTTATTATTCATATTTAATAATTTATTACTTATTCATCATTCATAATTGCTTCACCTATTCATCCATTTTTGTATTAAGATGTATCCATTAAGGTCCTATTAAAAATTGAGAGTACAGCAATCAACATAGGAACTGTAAATATATGTCCTCACAGAACTTACATTTTATTGGGGACAGATAATAAATAAGGATCATACAACACAATTGATTCGCATTACTTGCCCTTACATTCTATAAAATTGCTAATGCTGAATTAGCAACTACTAAAAAAATCTCTCCTAAAACAAATGTATGATTTGGTTCAAATTACTGTGGTGTCAAAACATTTTTTTTTTTTGTGGGCTGACCAACATATCACCTCTTTGAACACATATCATTTTTTAGAGACACGTTATTTAATGGCACCACCTGACTCTTTAACATTAAACATTTGTGTAAGGCCACTGTGATCCCTGCCTGAATAATGCTTACCTCACACACATATATTTTCTGGAAAGCATTTGTATGCTTTATGAACACAATGACACTTCAGTACCATGCTTGAAAGGTATTATTGATAGCAAAGGTCACTAAAAGAAGGGTCTGGGTGTTCAAAATACGGTAGTACAGAGACCGCAAAAAATATATTCAAGAGGTAAAAGAAGAAGGGAATGCATTATCTTGTTCAGTCTGAGCTGTGAATGCATATACTGGGTGACTAAAAATGTTTGCTGTTCCGCACATACCACGAAAGTCTAAAAAAATGCCACAAATATTGATTGGGGGCTGCAAATCAATTTTAGCAAGTAAGGAAGTTTAATGACACAAGATCTCTGAATGGGAGTTGACTGTTCATTTGTCAGGTAAGTCGGAAGAAAAAAAGCAGGATAAGGAGGGTAACTAGAGAAGGGCACTCAACTGATGTCGCTGAGCAAAACTGTAGATGAGCTATGTGGCTAGCAGAGGGACGTTCATTCAACATAGAAAGCAATGTCACCAATACCATAGCCCATTGGGCCACTTTTCAAAAAGCATTATTTTATAGTTTTAAATTATATGCATGCACATGTGATGTGGGTGGGAGTTATGTGCAAATGAATGCAATGCTCATGGAGGACTGAGGTACTAGATTCCTTGAAGCTGGGGTTACAGGTGGCTGTGAACCACTAAATATCGGTTCTGGGAATGGAACTGTGTTCTTCTGCAAGAGAAGTATTGCTCTTAGCCCATGATCCATCTCTTCTGCCTCATATATATGGGCATTTTCAAAATGTTTGAGGAACTTTACCCAATGTGGATGAAGTAGGGTGAGGACAGGGCCAGGCTGCAGAGAGGTAGTCAATAATCAAATCAAGTACAAACTTGCAGGCAATAGTAAAGGCTGGAACTTCAATTCAGATTTGAATAGGATGGCAATAGAATGCTCAGACAATACATGTAAAAAGTCTTGACGAGAGGTTTTAACACTCTGCCCAGCTACATAGTTGATAGTAGGATAGATTGCCAAGAAGTGTTTTCCTGTAGAAGTGTGGTAACAGGCTTCCAAAGTGAATTGTAAGGAACTGGAAGAGACATTAGTTTAGAATAGGACTGTAGTAGTAGAGTATCCATGGAGAATACAAAATGTAGTCTGGTAGCAAAACTACCAAGGTATCTGATTGATGGCATATGACCCACGAGCAAGAGAAACAACTAAGCCATGAGAATAGCTGTTTGCTTTGGACAACCAAAAAGATAGAATTTCTGTTTGCAGAGATGAGAAAGCCCAGAATAGTACCTCAGAAGGAGCTGGCAGTGAGAGAACTCATGGACAAGAAAAGCTACAGGAGTCATCTCCCATTGGAGCTGAGATCTAGATCAGGAGAATCAATGTAGTAGTTATAAATGTATAGTAAACGGATGAACATACTAATGGATAAACCAATTACTGCTCTCTTGTTTTATTTATGTCAGTGTTAAGACCTGACAACTATTTCAACACCAATTTATAAAGTGAGGGAGTGAAATGTAGTAACGCCTAATCAGACTAATTGAGTTTGGATTCTGCTCTGCCAATTGGTTATATAAAATCATTGTGGAGCTTTTCCAGGAAAGATATAAAGAAATGTCTTCAGTCCAGACAAACAGAGTAGCAACTGACTAAACAATTCCATCTAAGTCCAGTGTGGTAAGTCTGAGTTAGTTGGAATTAATTATTGGATCATTAGTGACCTGAAGGCAACTGCATTACATTAATGGAAAACCTTGGGAGCACTTGCAGGCAGTTACACAACCCACAATCTGGCCAATTCACACACAAAAAGTCACACCACTGCAGATTCCTACTGTATCACACAAAAAGTGTTAAAGCTACTCTTTGAGTTCCTGCTTCCTTCAGCAAAGACATTCTACATGGCCAAAGTATATGAGGTCTCCAAGTCAGCTGCTCTGATTAGACACAGCAATAATCATGTCAAACCTGGAATATATAGGTATGTATGTATGTATACTACAAAATGCTGGTGAAGTTAATATTTTAAAGCATATTCTCCCTATCTGTATCACCATTTAGAATTAATAAATTTAGTGTATCAGTGCACAAAGTCATGTTCAGAAGTGAAAGTTAAATTTAAGACCATTTCCTGTAGCCTGGTTTGGTAGCATGCTTTTTATCCTAACACTCCAATAACAAAAGCAGATGTATCCTATGTGTTCAAGGATAGCCTGGTCCTCAACCAGTGTGTCCCTGTCTCAAGGAACAATCAAACCAATAAATATAAACAAAAGAGTATTTAGTCTAGCAAATACTAAATTGTTTGAGAGTAAGACACTATCGCTGTGATGTGGCTCATGATTATAATCCCAGCACTAAGGAGGAAGAAACAAATAGATCTATATGACTTTAAGGCCAGCCTTGGCCATATAGCTGGATCTAGAAGGGCAGAGCTGCACAGTGAGATCCTATCTCAAGACAACACCAAAGTAGTAAGAAAATAACATATGATTTATTAAGTATGCACTGTATAATTTGTTCAATTTGTTATTAAAAAAAACACTCCACATATAATATCCTACTACCTTATGCTCACATCTATTCTGCAGAGAAGAGAACAGAGGCGTAATGGAAAGTAGGTTAATAAATTTATGAATGCTTGATAAGAATTGCGAACAAGTCACTATTTTTATGTTAAATTTCATACTCTCCAATTTGAATTATACTATTCAAAAGAAGTGGATTATAATGAAACAATTACAAGTTTGTTTCTGTTGTTGTTGTTTTGTGTGTGTGTGTGCCTGTGTACATGTGATTTTTCTTCCATGATTCAGACATTTACTTAGCACAATCATGAAGATAAATGTTGACATAGATTGTATTTTTTCTGTGATTTAGCCACAGTTTGTACGTTCTTGTTTGGATGAAAATACGTGTAATAAAGAGAATGGAAGTGAAAGATGGACGATGTGACATACAGGACACAAGTGAGATATTCCTGCAAATATCTTAGTTGGTGTAAAGTAAGAGTAGCTATAGAACTCAGCATTCTCATGTTAACTACAGACTATTTCTTTATACTTATTCTATCCTCTAAAGGGTACATTTTCTGTCATGAAAATACATGTGCCATTTGAAAATACATTTTAGTAGGAAAATAGAATCCCCTCAACAGAACTTCACATCATGTGAACTTTTATAAAGCAAATATATTTTGCGAAAAAATATATTTTTCTTGTGATTTGTTAGTCAATGCTGACATTTAAAAATGTTTTCCTCCCCAGTTTTGTAGAGCATAACAACTGATAGTCTGAGCCTTTATGTGTTTTTATCCTGCAAACACAATGTTAAATACATTAGCAAAACATATACCTCTATGATAACATTCTGTTTAATGTGTGTGTGTGTGTGTGTGTGTGTGTGTGTGTGTGTGTGTGCATTTGCAGATACATGTGTGCCACACCACATCAGACTCCATTCTTTTATTGCACCATGGGTTACAGGATTGAAATCAGGTCATCTCAGTGTCATAGTAAATAATTTTACCACCGAGTGATTTCACGTAGTCTTCTATGATAACTTCCTAAATAAAATTTTAGTACTTTTGGAACTATTGAGTAATTCTTGAGACCTTGTGCTGTCAATTGCTTAATCCTCTGTACAGAGCCGTGCATGAAAGTGATTTATGATTATGCTATGAAAATGGAAAAGGTGGTAAGCTCACATCTGACCTAGAGAAAACATCATAGTAACATTACTGTGAACCTGAATGGGCAAGAAAAGGTCAGCAAGTTGTGTAATTTGAGTTTACACCTTAGAAATTGTGGTGCTTGTATTTAACTGGAAATGATTGTAATCAATAGATGTTCAAAGTCAATCATACCAGATAACTATATGGCAAGAGGTTCATGGGTATGTCAGAACTTCACCCTAAAAGAGTTTGTATTTGCATTTAGGTGAATAACAATATATAGCATATCATGTAGTTACTATTCTGTAAGTTCTGAGGGTTTTGTTATGTTTTGAGAACACATACATATTTCCTTTTTAAGCCAGGGCCTCCCAATATAGACCATGCTTGCTTCAAACTCACAGAATTCTGCCTGCTGAGTGCTGGGATTAAAGACACGTAGCCCAAGAATACCGATTGAATGTTTGGTTTCATTTGTTCTGAATGCACAGGTCCTCTGTGGTCATGCCACACAGAAGACAAGGACATTGTCAGAATGAATGAGTCTTTGAGCTTTGGGGGTTTACTAATGGCCAGTGTATATATAAGAACTTTCCTATGCTGTCAAGTAAAAGTGAGTGGGAAATTATGTAAATACATCATAATCTCAGTAATATTTTTTTAAGTGGAGAGAGAATGATCACATTTTCTTGATGGACATTTAAATACATAACTCGATTATGAATTGAAACAAATTATGAGTGATGCCTACTATTATCCTTATAAATAGATATAAAAGCATATAGGAGAGAAAGCATTGAGGTGGAAAATGCTACAATAACAAATCTTATTATAAGAAAGAATTTTAGAAATAACTTGCCAGGAGGGTAATGACCTCAATTAAATTTTATGTAAAATAGTAATTGATTTTAATAAAGGCACTCTATTGTAAATTGCATATTTGATAATATAATATTTTTGTATTTCTTATTTCCGTCTGGCTTGCATTTATGTTAAATAAAAATCTTTGAGATAATCAAGTAAGATTTACAATTTAAAATCCTGTTTTAAAGTACTTAATTGGTTCTTAGGTAGTTTTAAATCCAAGAAAAGAGAGAAAATAAAATATTTAAAGTCTCGCAGTTGGTATTTATTCTAACAATGAGGAGGAATATTGAACTATAAAGATTTTCTGAGAATGTTGAAATTATATAAGTAGAGGGAGGAACATTTAAAACAACACTCAGAGATTGTTCGGTGAGATAAACATGTTTTTATGAGTCTCCTGGAAAATTTAGACTGAAGTAAGAATTTTCAATGGAAATGCATTTTTCCTGGGTGCATGCAATGTTCTCCCATGTTTTTATGTCCTTGTTTGTGCTTAAAGATTTTCTGAGAATTATTATTTTACCGTAGCTGCGCTTCAGTGAACTTCACAGGAAGCACTCACAGCTTTGGGTTTACGGAACTTTGAAGTTTTCCTAGAAAAGGCCTTCATTTCCATCGTTACAAACAAAACATTTGTCTATGAAGCAATGGTGAAATAGACAGAGCTACTGTGAACATGGAAATGCTAAATTTAAATTTAATTTGGAAACAGCCTAACCACCAATGTGACATTACTTATTCTGTACTCCAGCATGTAGGGCACAATATGAATGATATGTATGTTCCCTTGGAAGCCTGGAAACCCACATGGTAGACCTCAAATCTACATTTTTTCTTTTAAATTTACACACCCTCTATAGATTTTCTGAGTTGTGCCTGGTATTATTAACAGCGGGAATGATGTGGTGTGCTTAGAGTTGAATGAACAACAATCAGTAGAAATCATGTTTGTCGGAATGCAAAGAGACATGTTAATGATCAGGTTTACAAACAGTGAACATTTGAACAAAGTCCGTCTATAGACTACTTTCAGTGTTGCTGATATTCACTAATATATTTCAGTTGAGTGCTATCCTGGCACATTATTTGCTTCCAAATTATATATGTGTGTGTGTGTGTGTATAATGTGTGTGCATATATATATATACATATATATTCTTTAGTGTATACAAAAACATATATAATATATACACATATATAGTGTATATATGTATATATTATATATGCTTCTTTGCATACACACATATATTCTTTTGTGAGTATATATATTACATATATAATATATATTCCTTTGTAATATATATTCCTTTGTATGATTGGGATTTTACCAATTATAATTTTCTGAACTATATAACAAAATCTTTTGCTATAATAAGTCCCCGTGTTAAATGGGATTTCTACAGGCATTTAGTATGTCACTATCAACAACAAAAAAATGAGGAAGATCAAAGATCTTTCGTAAGACATTTGGGATTCTGGTGTCTGATTTATCTTTGAGCACACTCCCATTTAACAATTTAACAATTTCTTTCTTGAAACATGGTGCCTCAAATGACTATAATATTCTATATATGCCTGGCGAATGCAGAGAATTATTTTCTTTTTGCATTTTTAATATGACAAAGTTGCAAAGTTTACTTAAAGCTTGGATAACTTAGTAATCACTTCAGGTGTCATTGGTGTATGGGACTGTGGTTATTTCTAGAAGTTTTAGTGTGATTGCCAAGGAGTTTACTAATCAACCTTACTGCTGGTTTCATCTATCAGAATTAGCGCAGCTGTGACCACAGGACACTACCAACAGAGCTGAAAGTGTTGGAAGGTCAGTTAAGAGCAACTCGAATCTGTCTCCTGAGAATGTTCTAGGATACGCACTACTTAGCCTAGCAATATTAATGGAAAATATCAGAAAACCACACCATTATATACCATAAACAAAACCTCTGTACTCAGAGATTTTGTTTCAATGATCTAGGCAGTGCCCCCCGTGGATCATTATTAACAATTTCTAAAAATATTGATACTAATCTCATGCATTGTTTTATTCCTAGGGAATAATACCAATACCCTCTATTGAAAAAAATCAAACATTAACTATAAAGCAGAAGGTGTACTTTTGAGCCAGACCTTTTCAATTATGAGCACACATAATGGATAGGGATTACCCTAGTTTCTGTTTTTTGGTTTGTTTTGGTTTGGTTTTTTTGAGACAGGGTTTCACTGTGTAGTTTTGGTGCCTGTCCTGTAGTGTACTCTGTAGACTAGGCTGGCCTTGAACTCACTAAGATCTGCCTGGCTCTGCCTCCTGAATGATGGGATTAAAGGCGTGCGCCACCACTGCCTGGCTGGCTCCTAGTCAGTTTCTTTTCCTGTCAGTGATAAAATGTCTGACAAAACTTATTCGAGGCAGTGTTTACTTCCTTCTTTTCTTCCTCACCCCCCCCATTTCTCTATTTCTCTCTTTCTTTCTTTAATCCAGTAAACACTCCATCATGGCAGGGAATCAGGACAGCTGGACTTCTAGTTACACTGCATTCCCAGTCAGGAGACAGAAAGCAGGGAGTGAACACTTCCTGGTACTCAGCTCAAGTTCTCCAGCTTAAGCAGTTTGGCATCCCAGTCATAGAATTGTGCCAACAATGTGTGGTCTACCCACCTCCACTACGGTGATGAAATAATTATTTCATAGACACGCCCCAAAGCCCCTCACTCAGACGGTTCTAGGTTTTGTAAGGTTGACAGTAAACACTAACCTAGGAATGATAGGAAATGACCTATCATTTCCCTCACTGCTCTCAACACACACACCACCACCTCCACCATCACCACCACCACCTCCACCTCCACCTCCACACCACCACCACCACCACCACCACCACCACCACCTCCTCCTCCAACACCAACACCCCCACCACCAACAACAACACCTACACCACCACCACCACCACCACCACCACTACCACCACCATCACCACCACCACCACCACCACCACCACCACCACCACCACCACCACATCAAAAAACATTACAGTAACTTAAGTCCAGTATGCACTCAGTCATCAAGAATATTCTCCCACTTCCCAGATGAATTGCAGTGAGACTTCTCAGTAGATGACTGTTTTGTTCCTAGTTGGATTACCAAAAGAGGGAGAATGTAGTGCTGGAGAGTGTGCTCAGCAGTTAAGAGGATGTATTACTCTTGCAGGGTACGAGGGCTGGATTCCCAGCACTCATAGGGAACCTAATATCCATCTCTAAGTCTAGTCCCAGGGGATATGACACCCTCTTCTAACCTCCGCAGACATCAGACACACAAGTTATACACATACATACATGGATGCAAAACACTCTTACACATATAATAAAAGATTTGAAAAGTAATAAATCTTAGTATGGTATTGGCACACAGGAATCTAGGCTGCTATCAGCCTATAAAATGCAAGAAAGTCTCTCACAATAAAGACTTACTTGACCAAAATATCAACTTTTTTTTTTTTTTTAAGAATAAGCAATCCAAATAAGACCCCTATGTCTCTAGCCTATCATGTTGTGTTGGTGACCACTCAAATGACTTCCAAAGGTACCAGCTGATTAAAATAATCCTAATGCAGTTCTTCTTGAGAGCCAGACTGTGGTCTTCCTGTTCTTGAGGATACTCTGCATGAATGCTTCATTAACAAGACAACATTTTATATTTCATTTTGAATTCTTTACTGTTATTTACTTAATAGTAACAGTTTAGGGTGATTCCACTCGATTACCAAACAGCTCCTGACAAAACCCCTCACTTCAGCATAAAACCTTTCATCTAATTCAGTAACTAAGACCTTCTTTCTCTTCTACCTTTTCTAGCATCCTGACAGTACCACCCCACAACTGCACCTTTTTTAACTCGTCCAAATATTCTGCCCAAAGCACAAGTCTCATCATGTAGTCAACCCGTAGCTCATTGTTACCATGAGAATAAAAGCAAGCCATGCCCTTTGACCTAAGAAGCAAGCCCTGGGTGACCAGACCTTGACTGACTTCCTCCTCACTAATCCCTTGATCCTTTGGTTAGATATTTTCTACTGAATCAACATAGACTTTTCTTGGAGTTCTTTCTACAGTCATGACATCTCTCATCATAGGACTTTATTTCACCTTGATTACACACTTACAGGATCATTTTTCACCCTTGTCAGACCTCTAAGTCACACTGGGTTCATCCTGCTGTACTTTTCCCCAGTGGAGTTAATATCCACGAAGATCCTGTGTGTATTTCTGCACTTCTCAGGTTGTTGGTATAAAATTTGCCCTTTTTGTTTGCTTCTAATTTCAACAGTTTCATGAAATAACTTCTATTTGTTTAGTTTCTAAATAGCCTAGAGAAAAATCTGGAAAATGATTTGCCTTATAATAAGTAAGAAGTGACTGAAGGAATAAGTGAATCATGAGGGTCTTCTTGGATCATTTTACTCTAGTTAGTAAATTCAATGGTTTTAACTGGAGTAACATGCCTTAGTTTTTTGTTTTGTTTTGTTTTTTGTAAGTAATTTTAGTTACTATAGCTATAAATCTGTGCCATAATCACCTCCAAAGTTACATTGTTCAGCTGTATTCTTTTTGTTACATGATTACTTAGATGAATTCAACTGGTTAATGAGTTGATGTTACTAATTTTACCTCCACCTTTCTGGTATAAGCTGTGACTTACTACAAAGAAAACACTATATGGTAACAGTATATGGTAACAGCAGATAGTGTTAGTGACCATTGAAAAGCAGGCCCTATGTGAGCAATCTAATTGTTTCTTGTTTTAAACTGAGAGACCAAGAATCAAATTGAATTTTTTTTTATAGACAATCAGGAATTTGATAGATTTAACGAACTTCCCTCTGGTCCAATACTTCCTAGTACATCTAAAAAGTAGAAAAATAACTACCACACTCTTATTTTAACTCACCATTTGTCCGGCAAATGATTTCCTTGTGATGAGAATATCTGTATAAAGCATATAGCAAATACATAATGAAGATTATCCATTAGTAATACTAAATACTAAGAATGGAAATAAAAACAACTATTCAGAACTATTATAGGTGAACCTTTTGAAATGTCAACGGGTGTTATCACAGTACATAAACTTAATTAAAATGTGAGATGTAGCACGTTTTTCAGTATCAAAAGATATAGGATGACTTTAACATCAATAACTCTAGGAATCAGGATTGATTATTGTTGATTCTGTTGTTCTTCAGTTAAGATAGTGTGTAGTTCATGATGGTCTTGAGCTTGCTCTGTATTAGGGTCGGTCTTGAACTGCTTATGCTCCTATCTCTGTCTCTAGAAGTGAAATTATAGCTCATCACTAACCCACCTGGCTGAGAATCACAGTGTAATTTTAAGGCTTGGAACATTATGCAGACAGGCCCAGGTAGGAGGTTTATTGTGCTATTCTATTATTCACACAGAAAGCAGAGTGAGTAGTATGAGGTTGTACTAACAACCAGAGCACACTGATGCAGCCTCTTATCAATATATGTAGTCTACAGATAGACAGTGAGGATGAGGGTAAGGTATGACTGAAAACACCCTCTGCAAAACGAAAATAAAAACTTTACCTTTTCTCATTAGCCGCTTTGTGCATTTAGCTACCAGATGGAGAAAACACATCTTTAATTTGAGGTAACAACTTCCTTTCTTCTCTGAATGATCTCAACTGACCTTCCTAAGACTTCTGACCTTTCCTAAAGTTTGGAGCAGGCAGAAAAGAAATTCTTTAATTAAGTGGATTGTATTAGCACAGTATAAAGAACCACCCACATCAGAACCTTAAATTTGCTTCAAGGAATACTTTTGCCCAGGTCCCTAGTGAGGGGAGTGAGAGGTGTCCAGGTGATTCATTTCAAGGGAAGGATTTGTAGAGTGACTCAACAGAATGGTAAATTAAAGAGCACCTGCAGTAACCCAGGCTCCCCTGGAGACTCAACCTAGCAGGTCCACAACCATTGAGCCTTAGCAGGAGTCTGAGTGGATCCAAGGAAGTGTCTCTGTCGGAGCCCCATGGAAAGCAGTTTTGAATCTGCGCTTAACAGCAAAGTTGTCGCTCTCACAGTACGTGCAATAGTTGTTGACCTTGATGTCTATCTAACTTACACCAAAGAGGTTCAGCAAATCCTGCCTCTCACTGCCTCAAAAGAAACTTCTTCAGAATGGATCGAGTGGGCTCTTCCAAGAGGTGTTAGGTAGTGATTTCCTTAACTTGCCCTAGTTGGCACAGGCTGGCTCTGTGAGACTACACCTTAGACGTAGTGTGGGGTCAGTAGTAAAATGGACAGAATTTTCCCTCTTTAACTGTTGATTTTCAATTTGACTCATGAGATTCTTACTATGCGTTTTTTTGTTTTTTGTTTTTGTTTTTGTTTTTTTCTTAGGAATGCAGGGCCTTAGCTTGGCTTGGCTTGTTTCTCTGCCCCCCCTCCCCTAGCTCCCCCGCTCCCTCTCCCTCACCTCCCTCGACCCCCCTCCCCATCCACTTCTCAGTGAGGGTAAGGCCTCCCGTGGGGAGCCAACAAAGTCTGGTACATCAAGTTAAGGCAGGACCAAGCCCCTCCCCCGCTAGATCCAGGCTGAGCAAGGTATCCCACCATAGGGAATGGACTCCAAAAAGCCAATTCATGCAACAGGGATAAATCCTGGTCCCACTGCCAGGGCTCCCACAAACAGACCAAGCCACATACCTGTCACCCACATTCAGAGGGCCTAATTTGGTTCCTTGAAGGTTCTTCAGCTGTCAGTCCAGATTCCCTGAGCTCCCAATAGTGCAGGTCAACCTGGGTTGCTCCATCATGATCTTGACCCTTTCGCTCATATAATCCCTCCTCCCTCTCTTCACCTAGACTCCTGGTACTCAGTCCAGAGTGTTTTTATTCTAATTTGATTTATTTTTTTGTATGATGTGTCAGATAATGGTCTGCCTTCAGCTATTTAATTTTAGTTTGCTTTGTTTCCATAAACATATCCACTTTTGCAAGTAACATTTGTTAGAAATATTGTCCTTTTCTGAATGGATGTTCTTGGCAATCCTGTAAAAAGAAAGAAAAAGAAAGAAAGAAAAAAGAAAGAAAGAAAAAAAAAAAAAAAAAAGAAAAAAAAAAAAAAAAAAAAAAAAAAAAAGAAAGAAAAGAAAAAAAAAAAGAAAAGAAAAGAAAAGAAAAGAAAAGAAAAGAAAAGAAAAGAAAAGAAAAGAAAAGAAAAATCACCTGACCATCTATGCAAAGCTTTGTTTCGGGCTCAGCATGCTGTACCATTGGTCTATGTATCTGCCTATATGCAAGTGCCACACTATATTAAGTCTGGATGCTTTCTTCTTTCTCAATATGGTTTTGCCTCTTTTGGGTTCCTGGAGCTTCCACAAGAATTTTAGGAAAGGGTTTTCTATTCTTTCAAAGGTCGCTGAGGTTTTGAAAGAAATTGTGCTGACTGTTTTAGGTAGACTTGATATGTCAACATGATGTTTTTCAATCTATTGACATGGGATGTGCTTCTGTTTTTATTTTCCTTAAGGAATGATTTGTGTTTTTATTTGAAAAAATCTTTTGCATCCTAGGCAAATTCCTTAGTATTTCACTTTCTTCAACACTATTATAAGTAATTTCTATAAGTTCAATTTCAGACTACTTCATGATAGTATGCAGAAATAGAAGTGACTTTTCTATACTGATTGTGTAATGTATTATTTTACTGAGTTCATTTATTAGTTTTAACAGTGTGTGTGTGTGTGTGTGTGTGTGTTTGTGTGTGTGTGTTGGTGTGTGTTGCATTTTCTACCTAAAAAAAATTACATCATCTCTGAAAAAATCTATGAAAAGAGATCATTTAAATTTTCCTTTCCCAATTAGAATGACTAAATTTTACTCTTGCCAAATTGCTCATCCATAACTACCAATAATATGTTTAGTAAAATTGACAAGAGTGGGTCTCTTTATCATGTTTATAATATCAGGGGGAAAGTGATCATCTTCCATAATTAAGTAGGGTAGTAGTTTTATTTTTATTTCATCAAACAGAGCTCTCCTTATATTGAGGTAATTTCCTTTTTAACCTACTTTCATATGTGTTTTAACATTAAAAATATTTAATTATTAAATGCTTATTAATCAGTTTTTAATCACAAATATTTCCCTCACATTTTTTGTTTGGGAGGGGGTGGGGTTGAGACAGGGTTTCTCCGTGTAGTTTTGGTGTCTGTCCTGATTCTCACTCTGTAGACCAGGCTGACCTCGAACTCACAACTGAGATCTGCCTGGCTCTGCCTCGCAAGTGCTGGGATTAAAGGTGTGTGCCACTACCGCCCGGCTCCCTCATGTCTTTTGATTAGTGGAGCTGATGTTCTTATTTGAGTGAGTCTTGTCTATTGATCCACCCTCACAGTCCAGGAATGCACAGTCACTGTTGAATTTGGCTGCCGGTAATCTGTTGAGCTACATCTGCAATTGATCCATATGTTTGAGAGAGTAAAATTAGGTATATATGTGTTTAAAGTTATATCTTTTGGCTGTATTGAAAATTTATTAGCACAAAATACCCCTCTTTACCTTTTGGAATTATTCTATATCTAAAGACTAGTTTGTCTGGTATTAAATGAGCTGCCCTCCCATGTCTTGGCTACTCCTTATATGAGATATCATTTTCAGAATTTGCCTCTGAATGTACGTGTCTTCAGCTCTAAATTCATTCTTCAGTTGACAGCACATAGTTGAGTGATACTTTTTTATACAGTTTCCCAACCTCTCAGTTTTAGTTAGAATATTTAATTGGTTTAAACTTTGAATAATTAATGAACGTTTTGAAATTAGTTCCCTATTGGCCCTGGTGGTTTTGTCTCTTGTTTTCTGTGTTGTTCTTTTTCTTTGGTGACTTTTCAGGTGAAATGCTTTACTTTTTTTCTCCTTCCTGTTTGTGTATTGTCCTTGTGTTGATGACAAAGATTCCATTTCACATCCTAAGCTTATGCTATTCTGATATTATATCTGCTTATTCTAGATAATGTTGGAAACCTCTGTTCTTTTACAACTATATCCCTTTCATTTCTAGTTATTACAAAATTAGGTCTTTAGACATGCTGTGCTATCAAACCCAAGCTAATAATCCTTTTGTATACATTAATCTTTAATATATATAGAAAACAATATTTGACATTTCCATACCATTTCCAAAGTATTATTAGCTTTCAGAATAATTGTTCTTTAAATATAATTTTGTCTTAAATCATATAAAAAACAAAAAAATTATAGTTTCAAATAGTTATGTCAATAATACCTGCTTCTATAACTAATTATGCATTCATTGTTATTAAAATATTTAAAGTTTTGACATATGGCCTGAAAATACTCTCTAGGATGTTATCCCTTTAACCTCCAAAGTTCTGTGGCATGGCAAGTCCAGAGGTAACAAATTGCCTCAGCCTTTTTTATTTATCTGAAAAAGATCTTAATTTCTCTAGAACTTTGTAGAATAGTGCGTAGTTTTGCCAGGACAGGAATTCTTATTTGACAAGCTTTTGCTATTTTCTCTTTAGTACTTTGGATATATTTTTCCACTGTCAAGTAGTCTCTAAAATTGCTGAAGACAGGTCTCTTAGTATTCTTATGAAGAATCTCTTGCATGCTTTGTTTTGTCTCTGTTTTCAGCATTTTCTCTGCCTTTTCTTTCAAAAGTCTGATTATAATGATTCCCATTGGGTTAATTTTAGACATTTTTGAGCTTTTTGGTGTTGTGGAATATATTCAACTATGTAAAGATGTGTTACATTTGTTTATGCTGCAGAATATTACTTTAACTGTGGAGAGGTGCGTTCCATTTGCATATGCTACATTTATTTAACGATGTAAGGATGTGTGTTTAATAATGTAAAGATGTGTTGCATTTGTTTCCCATTGCCTGTCTAAGCCACCTGGTTTAATATAAAGCTTAACAGCCAAAAGCTAAGCATGGGAGGGATAGGCAGGGCTGCCAGTCAGAGAGAATAAATATGAAAAGAGAGACGAGAATGAGGAGAAAGAGGGGGACATCCCTGAGGCAAGAAGCCAGACAGCTGCCTGACAGATAGACAGACATGAGAAATAGTGACATTAAAATATACAGAAGGAAAGAAAAGTAAAAATCCCCAAGACCAAAGGTATTTAAAGAAAAACAAGTTAAGTTAAAAGGCATAGCCAGAAATGAGCCTAAGATAGGCCGAGCATTCATAGCTAATAAAAACTCTCCATGTTGCTGGACAGTGATGACATGCTCCTTTAATCCCAGCACTGGGGAGGTAGAGCCAGGCAGATCTCTGTGAGTTCGAGGCCAGCCTGGTCTACAGGGTGAGATCCAGGACAGGCACCAAAACAAGTCTCCATGTCATGATTTGGGAGCTGGTTGGTGGCCAAAAAAAAAAAAAAAAAAAAAAAAAAAAAAAAAAAAAAGCCTGGTACATCTTGGAATTTAATATCCATATCATTATGAAGTCATCAACCATCCCGCTTGGAATGCTTTTTATGCCTCTTTCTCATTTCTTCTGGCACTGTTACAATGCTGCCCTTGATCTGCTTTATAGCATCTTTAACATCTGTGCATGTCTCTCAAATCTCTTCATCCATTTCTCAGCACTTCAGTCTTAGGTGTCCTGTGCCTGATTTGGTCCTGGTGAGGAGTTGTATATTTTCCTCAGTTTGCTGTTTCCAGTAAGGTCTCAGATCTGGTTTTCCTGGTATAATTTTAGTTATTAATATTAATACTTTTAATATAATTTACGTATATTATAATAGTACTGGTTTACTTCAGCAAATTGACAAAGTGACACCCTTGCCACTCTGGAACTAAATTATTTTTCAGCCTGTGCCTCATGGGTGATGCACTTACATGCCCTCCACAACGCGGTCCTCCTGCTTCTTCGTGTGTGCTCAAACTTAAGCTAAATACTGTTTTAAAATGGATTCTCTCTGAGTAAGGGACAGCCTCAACAATAGTCTTACACAAAATGGAGTAACTCAGAGCAAGGCACAGATTATCTCAAAGAGTGTCCTCCATCCTACCCTATGTAAAAACAGTTACCAAGTTATGCAGAACCACTGGGAGCTGCTTGTTTCTAGAAATACAGTTTTCCCAAGTGGGGTCCAGGAGACTAAAGGACTTAGAACTGAGCTGACCAAGACCTCCTGGAGCACAGGTCTGTGGCTAGAGCAACACTGACTGTGTTTCTTTAAAACACCCATAAAGTTTTCAAAGTACTGCAGAAATTAGACACAAAGGAATGGTGGGAGATGTCAGTCAAATGGAGAAATCATCTGGTTACCAACAGCTTAGTTTATGTGCACTCAATATAAATAGTATTTTTTTTTTTTACAATAAAGACCTAGCATTAACATCATCATTTTTAACCTCAATTTGGTTTAACTTCTAATCTAACACACTTAAGGAAATTGAGTCTCTCTGATCTCCCTCAGCATCTTTCCTGATTTACCACAAAAGTCACAGCGGGCTGGGCAATGGTGGTGCACGCCTCTAATCCCAGCACTCAGGAGGCAGAGGCAGGTAGATCTCTGTGAGTTCGAGGCCAGCTTGGTCTACAAAGTGAGTTCCAGGAAAGGTGAAAAGCTACACAGAGAAACCCTGTCTCAAAAAAACAAACAAAAAAGAAATTCACTGCGAATGTTCCCTTTACAAAGACAGGTTAATGAAAGAAAAGTACAATAAATTGGATTCATATGATTTTACATGCTGTGGTAGAGGTTGGTACTAAACTACCAAGCACAAGGGATCTTCGTTGTTATATTGGAGAGAACTGTCATATCAAACCACAATTAAAGGAAAGGCTACAGTCTAACCGATTGAAGGGAGAAGCCAAAAGCCTGTCTCTTAAGATCTTCTTGGGTCATTTCAGGGAATTCTGTTTTCTGTAACCCACCTTTACAAGGGGATTCTCCTTGCTAAGAAGGGAAATAGAGGTTAAGATGTAGTCAGAGAGGTGGCTTCTGAACTACTTCCATTCTTTCTAATTGAAGTGACTTGAGGGCATTTGAAGGTATTAATTCCTTAGACTCAACAAGGATCACTTTGGAAAAGCAGACTTTCCTCCTTCCTCGGAGTTTACTGGCTTTGTTTATATTTGTTTATTTCATTTTATGTGTTTTCTTTGCTGTTTCTCATTGCCATGGAGCTGACTTACAGAGAAGAGCATCTCTGTGCCAAAGTATAGATTTTTCTTTTTCCTCACATCCTTTCTGATCCTGTCTCTTGGGCTATACATGATTACTTTCTCGGTTTTTATGAATAGGAGGTATAGTTATTTTTGATTGCCTGGTCTTTCCTATCTGTTTCCCAAACAAATGAAAACCAAGTCACCAGGAAGGCTGTATGTGTGTGCTGGTCCTTTCATCTGCCTAGAATACATCTATGCTAGGATCGTGGGAGCTCTCCGTTTCAAGGGGATGTATAATCAGAGTGGCTGCCTGCATTTTTTCCCCTGAAACTCTCTGATCAGCAGCAATCAGAGTACAGATTCTGGAGTTCAGTCGCTTCAGAGGCATGCCTGCCTGCCTAAGGCACAGGAGCTGAAATGGCTATAAATTAGCTTAATTTTATGTTCAAACCACTCTCTGAAGGTGGTGGGTCTTCAGTAGACACCCAGATCCCACATAGCTGATGCAGTTTTTAGCCATGCAATCATTTTCTTAGTGAGGAACCATATTCCTGGTGCTTCTTACTTGGCCGTCTTCCTTGCATCTTTACTTTCTTAAAAAAAAAATAATATTTCAAATTTTTACAATTTTAATTTGGGAAAATGTCAGAAACATAAGATTTAAAACTCAACATTTTAATCAAATTGAAATATAATTAAAATACATCAAATAAACTAAAAAGTGAAATTTCGTTAAAATACTTTCTTTTATTATTATTTTTTAAGCAATAGTCTAACTAACAAAAAAATCATGGCAAAATATTCATTTGTTCCATTTTTTTTTAAATTTGAGTATCTATTTGGTTAATCAGAAATTTGAAGACAAAGCATGATATTTTTACTTCAAGAAAAAACTACTTTTTCCTTTCTAGTTTCTCTTCTCTGACCATTTTATTAACTAGGGGGAAGAAATATTTTTTGGTAACAGTGATTCTTAAGACAAGACTGAGGTATCTATAGTTACAACCACAGGCTCAACAAGCAGTCTCTATTTGTAGACTCCACTCCTTTGGATTTGTGGACTTGAAAGAAAAGCCTACCATGCTATGTAGACCAATGGAAGTCTTGCGTAAGAAGCACAGATGCTTGGTTACTGGTGTAATCAGACCTTTTAGAGCCATGACTCTCAATGCACAGGTTGACCTTTGGGGTCCCTTATATTTATATTATGATTCATAACAGTAACAAAATTACAGTTATGAAGTAGCAACAAAAATAATTTTATGGTTGCAGGTCACCACAACATGAGGAACTATATTAAATGGTCGCAGCATTAGGATCCTTGAGAAACACGGCTCTAGAGAATGAGACTGGGGTCCAGCAGCTCCCCAGTCCCAGTATACACAGTCATGCCCTGCCTGCCAATTAGAGATTGTGAAATACAGAGAAAACATTCGCTCAATGTGGATACATTGTGATGGGTAAAAGTTAAAGGGGATCCAATAATACCAATTCCATCTCTAATGTATTAAAATGGACTTTAGGTTTATGAAGAGAAAGAATTTGGGGCAAAAGAGTAAAGGGTATATATAATTAAGCAGATTTGGTCAGTGTGGTCTGATTCATCATTGTTGAAGTTCTGGTTCAGACAGTTCTCACTCATTGAAGTCATCAATTGAGATCAACCTACCAGATGATCATTTCTATTCTGGGAAATGATCTTGACATCTGGGTTAATTGTCCTCATATGTACAGAAGTGTGTCCTGTAGGAATCTGTTATTCCTAAGACTGAAAGTGACCACAGGTTTAGGACACTGAATTATCTGTCAGCTTTCAGCCAAAGCAAAGGTCATAGACAAAAGGGAAAGCAGCCATGTTGGGTTTTTATCTTGAATTTAGTTGCCCCAGGGACCCAAGTAAGGAGTCAATGCTTATTATCCATAGCCAGCTTGTTCTGAAGGTATTTCACGCCAGCATGAGTGTTTGGTATCACTCAAAGTTATGACTTCAGAAGGTAAAATTGCTTAAAATGCATTTTAGCAAATTAATATTTTGTTTGAGGAAATATACTTCTTAGGATTTTTTTTCAGAATGATTCTTAATGGTTTGACAATAGTCCTTGTCATAGCATTTTTTCTATTTAAGAGGATAGATTAAAAATCGAGCCCAAAATACACATACATTTTGAAAAGTAATGTCAAAATTAGTGTTACAGAAGTGTAATTAGTAAGGCATAATTCATTGTGCAGAATTTTGATAACTGCAATAAAACTAAAAGTAGATGCCTTTTCAGTTTATTTTTAATATAATTATTACATTTCCTTGAGTGTATGTGTGTGTGTGTGTGTGTGTGTGTGTGTGTGTGTGTGTACCCACCCTGGTATGTGTGCTTTTAAATGCCATAATATGTGTATAGAGGTCAAAGGGCAACTTGTGAAAGTCAGTTTGGTTCTCTCTTTCCCTCATGTATGTCTTGGGGACTGAACTCAGGTCATCATTTGTGGCTGTGAGGGCTTTATGTGCTGAGCATTTTTGTCAGCCTTAAATATAGATCTGGAAAGATGAAAAAATCGGTACAATTTCATTTATTTATAACAACAACAAAAAATAACTATCACCTTCCAAGTAGGAATGTTGGTTGAATTTCAAGGAATACTATTTTTAGTTAACTAGCTAAAGCTAACACTTTTAAATGTTTACCTTCATATGCCAAAAAAAAATGGAAAACAGACAAGTAATATGCAGTCTAATGTTGAGTATTGACAAGTATTATGAAGAAGTATTACCCACTAATCTATTAAAAGTATGGAAAGCCAGGCAGTGGTGGCGCATGCCTTTAATACCAGCACTTAGGCAGAAGCAGGCATGTCTCTTGAGTTTGAGGCCAGTCTGGACTACAGAGTGAGTTGCAGGACAGCCAGAACTACAGAAAGAAATCCTGTCTTAAAACAAAACAAAAACAAACAACAAAATGTATGGAAAACTTAGTAGACTAAGGCAGGAAGATAATGGGTCAATCAGGAATCCTGAGAAAGACTCTGTTGCAAAGCAGTGATAACAACAGAATATCAACTGTTAAGAGCAAACATTTAAAAGAAAAGTATAGATAATAATAATACTTTAGAAATACTTGGATGCTTGGGATGCTTTCCCAGAAAATAATCCTGAAAGTAAGGCGAGAATGTATAAATAGAAAATTGGACATTTCCTTTAGTCAGAGCTGTAAGTGTAGAGGTATAACACAAAAATATACCTGTCATTTTTTGAGAAGCATCAATAAGTCAGTAAATGTGCTAGAGAGGTGGATCAATACTTAACTGCTCTTGAATCTTGAAAGTGATCAGGTTCAATTCTCAGCACATATGTGTGTAGCTGAAGTTTTCCTGGTCCCACAGCTGCTCAGACCCAAGTAAACACACAGAGGCTTATATTAATTATAACTGCTTGGCCATTAGCTAAGGACCACTGACTAACTTCTACACTTAAACTCAGCCCATTTCTGCTAATCTATATGTTGCCACATGTTCTGTGCCTTTACCTGTGACATGCTGCTCCCTGGATGGCGAGCTGGCATCGCCTGACTCAGCCTTACTCTTTCCAGAATTCTCCTTGTCTGTTTACCACACCTATATTTCCTGCCTGGCTACTGGCCAATCAACATTTTATTCATCAACCAATCAGAGCAACACATTCACAGCATATAGAACATCCCACAGCACATGTGGCCGACAACTCCAGTTCTAGAAAATCACATGACTTTTGCCAGGGAATCTGGCATTCTTGGGCTCCTGCATGTATGTGGCACATACGAATCTATACAGCCTCACACACATAGATTTGAATAAAGAAAAAATAATTAAAAAAAACAGTAAACAGCATATCAATGAGTTCTTAGGCAAATGAAAGAAATATCTTGTCCTCACTAATTGCAAAATTCATGGCTAAGGACATATAAGAGAAGTAAGATAAAGGAGAAGGGAGCATGGCAAATTAATTTAATGCTAACTGTGTGCTGTGTGAATCTTCAGAAATGAAGCCCCAGAGAAACAGAGATCTGTACATTTTCACAGATAGTCATGCAGAAATGTAATTGGATGTGATAAAGGAAGGAGGGAGAGAGAGAGAGACCTTAACATGTCCTGTTGGTTCAATTTCTTCTTTGTATAGGTTTGGACACCTGTCATAGGTCTTCAGAGCAGATGTCACTGTAACCTCACTAGGCTTGGTTCAGGAAAAAAAGTGAGAAGAAATGATGATTTTGTAATCCACAGCAAGGGGGAAAGGGGACAAAAAAATCAGAGACACGTTTCTGATTCTGCAGTTCTTAATGTTTAATTTTTAAGTGGTTTCAGCATAGCATTCCGCATCCACCATCAGAGCAGAAGACAAACTGCAACTGGATTGAAAGCATGGGGCTGCTGTTGCAGGGTACTTCAAACAGAAGTGTTGACCTCTGGAAAGCTGCTGACGCATTGCTTTTCCTAGGAAGTTGTGAAGAAAGGAACTACCCCATGCGTGGCACCAAAAGAACAAAGAAAGTATTCCCTCCATTTGCTGGTTGGTAAAGCAAGTGTTTGCTAGTGTCACTTTGAGGAGCATGGGTGAATTTGAATCAGCAAAACGTCCTGCCAAGCATGGGTAGACTCCCAGTAGCTGTATTATGGCTATACTGGCCTCCATCAACTTTCTACCTCTTATATGCCACATACCCTGAAGATTATATGCAGCTGAATGGCTGGAAGGAAAAGCATGTTGACCCCCAGGGAGGGTCTGATGAGCCTCCCACTCTCCCCTTTCTAGGAAGAGTGTGTTAAGGGCTCTCTTTTCTTTACCTTATACGTAGCTATTACTGTATGTTTTGATTGTTTTCTTGTCTTGACTATGGTGCCAAAGCAATATATTCTCCATGACAAGGACAGCCATGTTATACTCTCAGGAAATAGTTCTACCCAAACAGGTGTATAAACAGGGACAAGGTGGTACTTGGAAGATGCCTAGCAACTCACTATGACTTTGTGACATTTTACAAGTGGAGAAAGATGGGGAATAATTGCATGAAATTAAAGCATGCCTGTACGCCAAAGAAAACTATCAGCAGGGTGAACAGGTAATCTACAAAATCAGAAAATTTCTGTAAACTAAATCTCAGACGTAAATTAAAACAGTCAGTTTCAAGTTGTCCTTAAACAAATGTATAGGTGAGACATCAGCAGGATAGGTATGATATATGAAATAATAAAATAGATGAGGTTATTAATAAGAGATTATCATAGGGGAATATGAGAGGAGATGGGAAGTGGGGAGATGGTGTGGAAACAATGTAAATATAGTAGTACTCATGTATGAAATTCCCAAAAATTAAACATGAATATTAATGCTTTTTTAAGAACTTCAAGAACTAAGTTAATAAATAAAACTTCTCCTCCATAAATGGGACAATGAACTGAACAGTCAACAAAAGCAGTCCAGATGGCCAGTACATATTTTTAAAAATATCCAACTTCCTTAGCCATCAGGGAAAAATAGGCTAAAAGTATTCTGAAATTCTATGTCACCCCTATCTGAATGCCATCATGAAGTAAACTAATAAATAAAAGTGAGGACTGATTCAGCCACCATGGAAATCAGTGTGGAGGATTCTCAGACATAAAAGCCAAAGTATTACATGACAGTGTTCTGTCTGAAGAATGATCTACAGTCATGCTAGTTTGTTGTGAATGAGTAAGTGTGTTAAGTATGTAATACACAAACGTGAAAGAACACAGTATGATTACCTGCAAAAGAAAGGCACAGAATCCAGGCAATCAAAATGCAAGTATGAATGTGAGAAATGACCTAAGGCCACGTACTTGGCCTAAGAGCTATTACTGCTGTTGCTACTGAGGGAGGAAGTCAGTCTCCTGGAGACATGGCTGTTTGCAGGCCGCCCATGGTCTGTTGGAGGGGCCAACAAACCCATGTGGATATGGACATCACTAATTGGACTTGGGTTATTAACAAACAAAAGGGAGCAAGGATTTGAGAAGTATAAGAATGGAGTCACTAGAGGAAATTGATAGAAGGCAGTGGTGGACTAATACGACAAAAATATACTGCACAGGTATATATTTTCAGAGTCAATAATTTTATTATTTCAAAAATGTCAAATAACAAACAGAAAGCCACAGCTAAATAACATAACATCATCAAATCAGGCACTTATGACACTCAGCCTAAGTGACTGGGGAAACCAGTGACTGGGAACTAAGTGACTGGGAAAGATTTCTGAGCAGAGTTCCCTCTCCATGGATGAGCTTCCAGTTTCTAGTTCCTGACTCAAACATTTTACTCTCCAGAAGAAGCAATAGATAGTAAGTTCTCAAAGAAGCAATGTTACTAACACCTTTAGCTGATGGCTATGGTCCATTTCCTGGGTTATAGATCACAGTAGTAGCTAACTGAGGACAAAGGGTCACAAAGGTTACATCAAAAATATATTCCTGAGTCTGAGACAATGAAGGCCACCTTGATTTCGGAGTCTACTCACCAGTACAAACAACCTATCATAATATATCGCCATAATGCACATTGTATTCAGCCCTTAAATTGTTGATGTGTTTGCTTGTCTTAGTCAACATCATTTAAACTTATGTGACCTGAAATATGGGGAAAATTATAAATCCTAAGTGAACAAGGGCCAAAGAAACCAAACTAAGTAAGTAGTAAGATCCAGTGTAGGGTATGACATCTGATGATTTAGTTTTGGAAAGACAGACCCATATTTGTTGTATAACCATTTGTTAAATTCTAGAAGAATCTAGCTTGCTTATCAATATGAGGAATGTTAACAGATTGTATCCCTCAAGAATAACTTTAATAGCAGGAACTAATGGATCATAGGGCCATTTATTTACTTATGTGAATGGTCCTTGGAGTTGCTTTTGAGAAGAAAGTATGGATTCTCCACTGATTTATTGTTGCAGTGTTTTGTTTTGTTTTTTCCCTCATTTGACTGCTTTCTAGAAAAGAGGTGATAATCCTGAACATATGAATCCAATTAGCACTTCAATGAAAAAAATTACAGATTATTTTTTTCAAATTAACTAATGCAGACATCATTATTTTATGTTTTAGTTACAATGTGTTGACTGTTTTCAAACATATGTATCTATAGATTAATTAAAGTTTTTAAAGTCAGGTCAGACTACTTGGGGATTATTTTTTAAAAAGTTAAGAAGAACACTCTTGTTCTTTATTCTTCTATCAGTTGTGTCCTCTGCAGGGGTAGGTCAGGATCTTATTTAGCAATGTGCATTGCTTTGCATGTATAGAGGATAGGGTCTCTCTCCCCTGGCTTTCATCCCTGCAAGCTATAGTCTAGTTAAAGTTTACATAGTCCCCCTTTTCAAAGAACCAGGTGACTTTCCAGAACAATAAGACTTTCTGAGAAGGATCTGGTCATCCCCTAGGTCCTGGCTGACCTCGAAGTGTAGCATCCAACTTATTGAGTCCTCATTTTGTCGTTCTTTTCCTCAGTGGCATAGAACTCTATGCTTTGGTTTTTGAATACCTTAAAGAACATTTTTAGTAGTCTTATACTTTTAACTTACATGCAACACTTAAAAGCAAAAACAAAAAGTCAAATAAATGTAAATCAATACTGATTTTTGTTGTTTTTTTTTACATTAAGATTTAGTTTGACTAGTGATTAAAAACCCAATAAATCCAAAGAAAACAGACACACAAACACACACGCACGCACGCACGCACGCATGCACGCACGCACGCATTCAAGCAAGCATACACACAGAGTAATTATCATAATTAAATGTAGTATTTCCTTGTAAAGCCAATTTGGATAAGTGTTCAGAAATCAATAACTTAGAACTACATTGAATTAAATGATTGCATTGAACTTTGACCTTGGAAAATTTAATAACCTTAAATAACTATGACATAATATTTAAGTTTCATCTAAAAGTATTTCCAACTTTTCTTTAACTTAATATTATGAGACATAACAACATAAAACAAATTTCCCATCTTAATAAAAAATAATTCAATCTAAAATACTTTTTTAACTTGGATAAACAAGTTAAACTTATCTTTCTAAATATTGTTAAAGTTTTTGCCTGCTGCAAGACCTTAACCGAATTCCATTGTTGTATGAATTTCTTTTTAGTTTTTTTTTTCTTTTTTCTTTCTTTTTTTTTTTCCTGTCCAACATACAACTAGGCAATTCAGTTTTATTTTTCAGTATCTGGAAGTCTTTGATACCCATTTTAAGAATATTCAGTAATTATAATGAAATCATGTAATTAACTTTATACTGCTACTGTAAAATGGTTAAATGTTACAAGAAACCTATCAGCTATTATGATGCCACATCTTATTATCTGTTTGTTTGTTTGCTTGTTTAGAATTGGTCTCAATGTAGCCAGGGGTGACTCCAAACTTCTTATATAGTTAAAGATGACCGGAACTCCAAATCCTCCTGCCTCTACCACCCAACATCTGGGATTACAGGCTGTCACATTTGGTTATGGCACATTTTTCCCACATAATACATCCTGATTATGATTTCCCCTCTCTCTATTCTTTCCAGTTTCTGTGTACTTCTGATTCCATCCAGATCAACCTCCTTTCTGTCTCTCATTAGAAAATAAGCAGGGTAGGGCTGGAGAGATGGCTCAGCTGTTAAAGGCTAGGCTCACAACCAAAAATATAAGAAAATAAGCAGGCTTATGGGAGATAAT
Organism: Peromyscus leucopus; assembly: GCF_004664715.2. Taxonomy (NCBI): domain Eukaryota; kingdom Metazoa; phylum Chordata; class Mammalia; order Rodentia; family Cricetidae; genus Peromyscus; species Peromyscus leucopus. The sequence goes on along the minus strand of NC_051077.1, from coordinate 34,726,088 downwards.
AATAAAATAAAACAAGATAAAAGAAAAATTAACGCATCAAAATAGGACAAAACAAACAAACAGAAAATAAATGGCATAAAAAAAAAACAGATATAGATGCAGAGACCCACTTGTTCACACACTCAGGAATCCCATAAAAGCACTAAAATGGAAGCCATAATATATACCCAAAGGACTCTTGCAGGCCCTATGCATGCTACCTCAGTGTCTCTGAGTCCATATGTGCATCAATTCTGATTATGTAGGATCCCTATGTAGGATCACTTCTTAAGTGTCATCCATCCCATCTGGCTCTTGCATTCTTCCACCTCCTCTTCTGTGGGGTTCCCTGAGCCTTGAGGAGAGGGATTTGATGGTGACATCCCATTTAGGGCTCATTGATCTAAGGTCTCTTACTCTCTGCATAATGCCTGACTGTGGGTCTCTGTATCGTTTCCCATCTGTAGCAAGAGGAAGTTTCTCTGTTAATGGCTGAGCAAGGTACTGATCTAGGAGTATAGCAGAATGTCATTAAGAGTCATTTTATTGCAATGTTCTTTTAGTAGAACAGTAGTATTTGGTTTTACCCTAGGTCTCTAGGCTATATAGTCTTAGGCTCTTGGTCACTCAAGCAGTATTGGGTATGGCTTCATCTCATGGAATAGGTCTTAACTCTAGGCAGATATTAATTGGGTACTCCCATAAGCTTTGTACCACCATTACAATAGCTTATCCTGAAGGCAAGACACCATTGTAGATCAAAGTGTTTGTAGCTAGGCTAATGTCTACATTTCTCTTTTGGTAGCATACAAAGCATATTTTATTTTATAAAAGTCTTAGACAGGTGCTACATTATAGTAACATATGGCCAAGGTATCAGTGACCTCTAATAGTAAATATTTTATAAGAAAGAAAGAAAGAAAGAAAGAAAGAAAGAAAGAAAGAAAGAAAGAAAGAAAGAAAGAAAGAAGGAAGGAAGGAAGGAAAAGGTGGGGAAGAAATTACAGGGAACCAACCATCTTTACAAGTTAGTGTTATAACTGCACTTTTGAATACAAGGGCATATGCTCTCCTTTTATAGTCAAGGGTGTATAAGTGTGTCAGCTTTCCATGGGGTTAGGCTTTTTTATTATCATCATTCCATTCCTAACAGCTACTTTCATTATCCAAGTCCTCATCCACTGTGTTGGAGGTCCCAATTTGGCCCAGAGGTGATAATGGTAACAGGCATCCTTTAAAATATTATGTAGGCTTTGTAGATTCTGCCAACATGGCCAATTTTCTTCTGTGTGGAGAGCCGCATATAATAGCTGTATTTCTGTTTTGAATGAACGAGTTTCTTAAGCATGTAACAAGCAAAAGGAAGAGAAGAAAGAGTAAATAGCATGTAGTAGAACATCATCAAATCAGGACCTGAGAACATCCCGCAGGGATGATGGGATAATCTTATTGAGTAGGCTATGGTAAGAACATCAAAACAAGGCTTATACATCCTAGAGCCAACAGGCTGGGAAAGTCCCACTGAGGCAGCTAGCTGAAGAGCTGAAGTTCCTCATTGAGAGGCCTGGCAAGAGATGAGAATTCTTTGTGGATGAGGCTCCCAAGCTCAAATAGGATGTAACAGATGATAGAGGGAAAAAAAATCATCAAACTGTTTACAATATCCAGGGGAAATAACTGGAAATCACTAAATCAGTCATGCTGGAGTTCATGAGTGAGAGATTTCTGGGTAAAGTGTCCACTTCAAGGATGAGCATCCCACTTCTCATTCCCATTGAAGCATTCTGGTGCCATATTATGAACTATGTGTGGAAATTGCTTGCTTTCTAGTTATGCTGGACAGTGCCATAATTTAATACCTTGTTTCTTTGCTGCGGCAGGAACAGGGACCAGCTTTCCCCAGGACACAGAATTTCTAGGGACACTTGATATAAGCATGCCGTGTGATAACAAGGGACCTATCTGCTTTCAGAGTCTGCTCTCAACAAGCACACAATTTATTAATACAATTTATGCCACAACCATATATGTGGATCCTGGGTATACACATAGAGCTATTTGCACATTGAGTTTATTGCTGTCTCATTAACAATGGCAAGGAAATAGGACCACTCTAGATGTCCATGCACAGATGAATGGATAATGGAAATGCGGTACATAAACAGAGTGAAATTTTATTCAGCCACAAATAAAAGTGAAATTATGAAAATTGTAAGAAGGTTATATAGAACTAGAAAATATATTAAGTGTGGAAATTCAGGCCCAGAAAGACAAACAACATATCTTATGTGCCATATTCGGGTCTCATTTTAATTTCTATATTATAAAGGAGTAAATGTATATAGAGATCATCAAACTAGAAAAGGTCCCATGAGCCAAGGGAAAAAGATTTTCAAGAAGGGATATAGAAGGGTAATTAAATGCACATAATATAAAAATGGGGGGAAAAACATTGGTGTGGAAAATAACAAGCAGGTAGGAAATTAGGGAGATAGAGGAAGGAGCAAAAGAAGACAATCAACACAAACAAATTAGCTATGAAAGTAACATAAGGAAACAGTTGCTGTGGATATCACTATATGTAAATAAATCTGATTGGCTGATAGCCAGACAGGAAGCATAGGCGGGACTAACAGAGAGGAAAATTGAAGTAGAAGGAAGGAGAAGGGAGACTGCCTGGAGTCGCCTCCAGGACAAGCAAGATGTAAGGTACCAGTAAGCCGAGCCACGTGGCAAAGTATAGATTAATAGAAAAGGGCTAAATATAAGAGTGAGAGCTAGACAATGATAGGCCTGAGCTAATGGCCAAGCAGTTTAAATAATATAAGAGTCTGTGTCTTTATTTTATAAGTGGGTTCTGGGATTGGTGGGACTTGGGAGCTGGAGAGAAATTCTCCAGCTACAAACAGTATTTTGTATACTTATTTACTAATAAGCATAGTAAAAATTAAATGTCTGTGTATAGGTATTAGTCTGAATATAGGCCTTTCAAACAGTGTGGGAAGGAAGTCAAGTAAGAAATGGATATGTTCACTAAGTTTATCCTGTGCACTCCTGAGAGTATTTAGTCAGAGAGACACAGATCAGAACTGTAACAGAAAGGTGACATGTTAAATTCTAACATTCTCTCATTAAAGAAACCATACTGTAAAGATCTGAAGGACTAAAACCAAATACATTCATGTCAGTGGCTCTCACATTTAAAAAAAAAAATCCTACTGGCATAAATTGGTTGGTTTAATGTGAAATGTGGATATGTCTTTTTGATATACTTAATAAAAATGAAATCAATATTAGAAAAATATGTTTTATGTTAGATTATACACCCTGATAGATGAAGAAAATAATTGTAACACTGAATTAACAGTACATCACATGCATGTTCTGCCTAGACTAGTCCAAACTGATAGTAAACGACCATGGTGATGAATATAATTTTGACACATCAGTTAGAGTTTAAGAAGGCAGGAAATCAAGTTCTGGTTGCTCGGTACAACCACGATAATGCTATAAAGATTCTGGAACAAGACCTGCTGGCCAGTGCAATTCCTCAAATAATTCTGCGTGACTTGATGAGTTTATACACAAGCTTCCCATGCCTTCAGGCAGAGGAAAAAAACCATTTGGAAGCATTTCATGGAAGAGTAGAACAAACAATTAAGGTGTAATATGGCTAAATGACGGTTTAAAAACACTTAGAAGTCTTAATTGAAATGAGAGCACTACCAGGACTGGCTGGAGGTGGTGGAAAAGCTGCTTAGATTAATGTGAGTAAAACAAGAGATAATGGCCTGAAATTAAGGAAATCATGCTGACCCCCCAAGTTTGTCCATCATCCAACATACCAGTGGCAGCTTTCAAAATCGCTGTTGCTCCAGAGGGTTTAAATATACGTAGCTGAATGTTCTCGGGGAAATTTCTTTAATATAAAGCTACAACAGAGACACAGACTCATTCTGAAAAGTTATTTTCTTTAATAGCTCATCAGTAAATGATGTCAAATCGTCGGGTTGAGAGTTTAAAATGCTCCAAAAATTAAGTTGTACTTACAACCTGGAGGCAAAAGTGTGCCTCAAATCATCCATTTCAAAAGAAAGAAATCAAAGCAAAACAAGATACCGAACAGATGGGGGGAAGAAAGCACAATGAACATTTAAATTTGCAGTTTGTAGTGCTTCTCATTAGCTTTATATGGTTTCTTTATTTCATTTAGAGATTTATATGTGATGAATGAGATTGAGAGATACAAGTAAAACAAGCAGATCCGACATACCCTGCAGAGAGTACCCAAATCTCTGCTTTCTGAGTTCACGCATGAGTTTTTAATAATCAATACCCTTAACATTCTGAATATCAACAACAAATACTTATGTTACTGCAGGTATACCTGTTTCTAAGTAGAGATGGGTTGTATTTAGATTTATTTGGTTGTATTATGTTTTTAACAGCAAAGAGTTCACTTAGATCTAAATGGCCCAACTGTGTCCACATTGCCATTGCATAAAATCCAGCACCCCAAAAATTCTGCTATATGGAACAGGGGGATTGGTAAGGAGAACAAAGTCTCTCTGAGATCTTTAATAACCATTAGCCCAGAAGCAGTGTTGAAGCTGGGCAGCAGTCCAGCTCTATATATTTGACAATTTGGATTTGGACCTCCTATTGACTCCAACTCTCAACACTTAAAAGGACAGACATATAGCTTCAAGAAGACACCTCCTCCCACCTCCCCAATTGCCACCCCCAAGCTGAAGCCATTTCTTTAACTTTTAAGACTGTAATTAGGCAAATCTAGGCTCATAGCTTGATATAGACAATAACGTCAGGAAAAGTCAGAGTGAAACAGTGTAGGAGTGTTTCAAAAGACAGGCATTTCAAATACCAGCCTTAAGCATCAGGGATGAAAGTGGGGCCAGGGGAGGATCTAGGATAAAAATAGAATCTGGAAGCATGAGTTTGAGCTTTTCTAAAAGCTGTAGTTCACTGGCTTTACAATGGTCACATATTGGATCCTGTGGCTTTTGAAAATATTAGTGTCCAAGAGCTGTGGAAGAACCTATGTAAGATGACAGTGTAGTCCTTGAGGGCACCTGCCTGATTACAACTGAAGGTAAAACTCTAGATCACAGGGATTATCAAAGGTAGCATATCTTTTTTTTTAATAATTTTTTTTAATTTTATATACCAATCACAGACACCCTTCTCTTCCCTCCTCCCAACCCCTCCCAAACGTTTTTCCCAACACACCCCCCATTCTCTCCTCTGAAAAGGCAAGGCCTCCCATGGGGAGTCAACAGAACCTGGTACATTCTGCTGAGGCAGGTCCAAGCTCCTCCCCCTGCATCAAGGCTATGTAAGGTGTCCCATCATAGGTAATGGGCTACTAGCAATAACAGAGAGGGTGGCTAAGCTGGCTTATCTCAGTAATCAGATTGGTGAATACCCTACCTGTCATCATAGAGCCTTCATCCAGTAACTGATGGAAGCAGATGCAGAGAACTACAGTCAAGCACCAGACAAAGTGAAGGAAGTCCAGTCAAAGAGAAGGAAGAGGGATTCTATGAGAAAGGGGCATCAAGATTTTGATGGGGAAAACCTACAGAGACAACCAAACCAAGTATATCTTTATTTTAAACAAAGCTGATTGCCTTGTTTTCTTGAAAGTCCTCCAAAAATGTCTTAGAAAAAGCATGAGGCTCTATCCAGGGTCTTGAGACCCTAGGGCAGAGCCCAGCTCTGACCTGTTGAAGGATTCTTGGCGGCGGCGGCGGGAGGAATGAGGAATTATTAGATAGAAATACAGACCTGGACAACAAGAAAGACAAAGACACAGGATAGCTACAGGAGGGTCCTGGGCCAATACCCAACTGTCCAGAGTTTTATTCTAATGGACCTTTTATACACTGCCAAGGGGAGAGGCAAAAACCCTCCCCCTCTCAAGATCAAAGCACTAGGTACAGCCAAGCTTAGACACTTCAAAACACCTGGTGACCATGCCCCTGGTCGAATCATCCTATTATGCAGCCCTGCTGGGCAAAGCAAGCTCAGACTTTCTTACTAGGGAGCCTCTATGGGCCCCCACTTGTGGGATATTAAATATCTGTATATAAAAGAGTATTGTCTACATTGGAAACTTTTACAGTGAATATTAAATACATTGGAATTCTTGCATCTGAGCTAGCAAGAGGCTCAGATAAAATCTCAGGAAACAGCTTCCTTTCCTTCTATGTGGCTCTCTAATTCATTCATGCCTCACAACCTAACTTCCTGGCTGTGCTCCTCAGAATCTCTGCATGCATCAGGCCCTCTAAGACCTGCAGAGAAAAGGTTCCTACTTCCCCATTCTCAAATAGGAACAAAAGTAAAAATCAGACACTTGAAAAAGGCTAGAATAGTATGAGAAAATTATGAAGATGGGGATTAACCACAAAAAAGTTGACTGCAGTGCAAAGAACAACAATAAAAGAACCAAAGGGGAGCTTGAAAGGATGATGTGTGTGTATAAACCTGAAGGGTTTGAAATTTTACCCTACGTGTATTGACTAATCTGTCAGTTCCATGAATGCGGAGGAAGACAGGAGCCTTCTGGGTCAGAGACCTAGGACTACTACATTTTCAAGGCAGTGGTTTTAGACAGAGAATCATCAATTTATTTTCCCTAGTTCTTCATATCACATCTCCAGCAGTTAGTGCAAAGAGGGTCAAGAAAGCCCCCTCATACAATGAGTCTAGTTGGAGGATATGAACTCTAATCTCAGGAAATGTCCCCAATGGATGTAAGTCTTCAGAACAAATCCTTGTTATCTATGTGATGATAGACAGTAAACATCACTATGAAGTGCCTAGGGACGCACTTCATCTCCTGTAGCTGGTTTTTCTTTATCAGGACCTTTTGGAAAGGTAATGTAGGCTAAATAATGCCTGCACCTTTGCTTGCAAGGCTGGCAGAAATGACAGACCTTTTGAAAATTGTTCCTAGGTACTGTGTAAACCAAGGGGGATGTGAAAGTTGGTATAGGCATCAAAAAAAGATGATTGGGAAAGAAGATTATCAGAAAATAGGAAAATATGTTTAGGACTTGAAAAACAACGACTGACTGACAAATTTAGGAAATATGTCAATGCAATAAATTTGAAATTTTGGAAATTTTCTGAATATGTATTTTGTAAGAGGACTGATGAGACACCTATGGAATTGTATGAAATATTGAGGATTTAATTATTAGATCCAACATTCAACTACGGTTCCAAAGAACACAAAACGGAAAAGTAATGAAATCCTACCAGAGTCTTTTGCAGTGTTTAAGACTGATGTTTAGTCTCACATTCTCCTGCCAAACAGAGTAAGTGACTCCCAGTTGGAATGCCTAATAGCACAATTCCAGAACATGAAGGGGACAGGCTGTAGGCTCAAGGTGCCCGGAAGTTTTAATAAGGAAATCTATCCCGAAGACACCCTTCTGCAGGACTTTTGCTCATCTTCTAGCTCTTCAATATTCTTTCCATATCTCTGCCTATCAACATTCTGTAATGGATGAGGAGGACCTCATGAGGCCCCACACTTACCAAAAGACTTATAGTTGCTGGGGGAGGTGAAGTCAAAGTCCTTAGAAGTGTAGCCATAGGTACCTCCCTGAAGCAAATACTCACGCGCCTCATCCATGGTTATGCAAACAGCTGTTATGAAGCACTGCAAGAAAAATGAAACTAAAATCAGCCATGAAAGGAGGACAGTGGAAGAGAGATTGTATGGGAGGTATAAGTGAGAATAATAACTGAGATTCTGATAATACTTTATGTGTATGCATATTTATCAATGAAATTATGTAGTTGGAAGGTTACTCCAGTCCTGCCTGGTCCCACAGTCCTGTAGTTGCTTATAAAATAATCACTCAGAGGCTTAATATTATTTACAAACTGTATGGCCTATGGCAGGCCTCTTAGTAGCTAGCTCTTATATCTTAAAATAATACATTTCTATTCATCTGTGTTTTGCCACATGTTCCGTGGCTTTACTAGTCTGCTGGTATGTTGATGCGACATCTCTCTAGATTCTGCCTTTCTTTTTCCTGTCTCTTTCCTGGGATTTCCCCCCTGCCACTAAGCTGCCTTGCCATAGGCCAAAGCAGCATATTTACTAACCAAAGGGAACAACGCATATTCACAGTGTACAGAAAGACATCCCCTTGCAAAATTGTGGGGAAAAAATAAATTATTTTTAAAAAGAGACGGAAAGCTGTTCCCACTTTGTCCTAGTTGGGAGTTGATCAGACCAGATTAACCTGTATCAAGGAAACATTTCACTGAATATCAAAAACAGTTAACAGAGAATGTGAAAGACAATACAACTAATAGTGACAAGATGTTCTTTAACATGGAGAAAAAACAAAGAATACTATTATACTTCTAACAATTCATAAATATATAAGAAGATTTAATTAATAATACCAGGGCAGTAGTAATTCATCCTCCAAACTGGAAGGAAAATTCACTGGAAGTTGTTCAATTAAGTAAAAGTGAGCAAACAATCCTTCCTATTAATTTCAACAATGAGCCAAGAGAGTGGCCACAGCAAAAATGACAAGAAAGGCCTTTGGACCCTCAGCGAGGTGGCATCTTGAGAATACTCCTTCATTCACAAGCACATCTATGGAATGAGCTTCAAAAAGCATGCCCCCCCCCCCGAATTCTCGCAGAACTATGCAAATATGCGTGAAGATGGGAACTCCAAATGTGCCCATTGAGACCATGCCCAATAGAGCAGTCCCGGCCGAGGAATAAGGAGGGTTCTGTATCATAGCTGTCTGTTTGTTCAGAAAGCATCATGGAGACCAGCACTTGACAAACAGACTCTGTACTTTTGTAACCCATGTTACTGTCACCATGTCCAGAAATCAACACATTCAATGTGGATGAGAATTAGTGCTGAGTGTCAGGTAATATCAGTCAGAACATTAAAACAAAAAGCATCTCCAAAACAGAACATGAAGGAAAGGAAAGGAAAGGAAAGGAGAATAGATTTGGACTGTCTCTTTGTCATGTCTGAAACATCCTGGCATTTTATAAATGAAGAGAACATGAAAGTTACACCTTGCCTTGTCCTGAGCGTAAAAGGACTCATATAGTTAAAAATGCTATCAATGCTTCTTAATTTTTTTCAATATTTTAAGTCAATCTAAAAACAACATGAGCACAAAAATACAAGCCAGTGTCAATGTTGTCACCTGATTCGAAAATTGAGTGGCTGAAATAGGTAAGAAAGAAATGAAGAAAAACAAAAAATGTTAGAGAGAGAAATCAAAGGGAGTCTGCTTGAGGGGTATAATGAATTTATTAGGGCATGAATTGGAAAAGACAACTCATTAAACAGAATAGGTGAATTGTTGCAGGGTCCTGGAAGACTGAGGCCCTGTCCTATGCTGTTCTGCATGCCTTTATGTCTTTTTTTTTTTTTTTTTTTTTTTTTTTTTTTTTTTTTTTTTTTTCCAGAGCTGAGGACTGAACCCAGGGCCTTGTGCTTGCTAGGCAAGCATTCTACCACTGAGATAAATCCCCAACCCTGCCTTTTAGGTCTTAAGGGTAGTCCCAAGGCCATGCCCCAGTGGCTGTTACTTCAAGGTCAAGTGAAAAGGGATCCACTAAAGAATGTCAATTCCTTGATATTAAAAGTATAGCCTTAATTGTATTTTAAGGATATTATTAGAAGCCAAGTGATAAACATTAAAAATGTAAAATAAGGAGTTGGCGGTGGTGCAGGCCTTTAATCCCATCACTCAGGAGGCAGAGGCAGGAGGATCTCTGTGAGTTCGAGGCCGGTCTGGTCTCCAGAGCGAGTTCCAGGAAAGGCGCAAAGCTACACAGAGGAAACCCTGTCTCGATAAACCAAAAAAAAAAAAAAAAAAAAAAGAGTTGGGCAGGAAGCAAAACCAGATCAGTGACTTCTTATGTATCATAGGTAAAACACAATATATAATGATTTATATAAATGAACAGAGAAGCTAGCTAGGAGATATGAAGGTAACTACAGAAACCTAAGGGAAAAGAGCGGATGCCTCCAGGAAGCAGCAGTGGGATGAGTGTGAACACATCAGGGGCCATTATTGTTCATTATACTTCTGCACTACCATTATTAAAATGCCTACGAGTAACAATACATTTGAAATGTAAAATTCATTCTTTATAAAAATTTTAAAGACAGGGAATCTTAATTATAGCAGTCCCCTATGGTGTTCAAATTAGGTCATGCCTTAAAAGTCAGCCTCATAAAAACTTCCAAAATTTTTTGGCTGTACTTATATTTGAATGTAAACATCACATTACTAATCTTCAGGGGAATTAGTATATTGCTGAAAGTATATGTCTGGTGTGTAATATGGAATCTACATGTTAATAATGTTTATTTGCATAGCAATGATAATTTGTAACTTATTTTCTGAAAAGAACTATTGTCTTCTTTAGTTGTAAGGTGTTATTTCTTAACTTTTAAGGAAAGCATTTCATAAGTATTTACTGAGAAAATGAGCGTGGGCTTATACCTCTACATCATTTTCCAAGAAAGCATTGCTTAGCTTTCTTTCCCCCTCTTGCTTTGTATGTTTGAAACTTTTATTCCTACCCACTACCTCCAACAAGTTTTCTAATGGTGATGCTCAGACTAATCCAAAGGGCAATTTACACTTAACCTTTGTTAACAGAATTCCCTGAGCAGGTTGTCTGAGCAGTGCATTTACAATTCTGACTACAGACAACAGACTGCAGCTTGTCTCCAAAATTGGTTTCATGAATTGTAACCACAGGAGGAGACAGTGAAGGCTTTGCATTCATTGCATCCTGGCAAAAGGATTATAGCTCCAGTAGCTTCCCCTGGAGTCTAGTCAAATAGAATCGGGGTGAGGAAATTACTGACCTTTTCTACTGAGCTGCCACCAGCTTCATGCAAAGAGGCCCTTTGCTGAGGAAGAGCCAGAAATGACTTCAGAGTCCTGATCTATAAAGAAGTCATGCTCTGCCTTTGTCAATATTTCTTGCTGTCTGTCTCTCTTTCCCTTCATTGTATCTTTGTATACATGCCATGGAACAACAGCAGAATGTATTAGCAGGCCATATCAAGTGAGTAGCTCTTGAAATTGCAGGGATGGCTGATGTCAGTGGGATGTTATTCTCTAACTGCCCCCTAATGGACATCTTAGAGAAGCACCGACATCCTAATGTGGGATGGCCTTCTCTTTTTCTCAAAGGAATTGCTGCCTGATTCAGAAGGAAACAGAGAAAGAAAACGAATATATCAGATCCTGATGCAATTACGGGCACATAATAGACGTGTAATGGAGTCAAGCATAAATACAGCTGGGATGGTCCTGGGAAGGCACACAAAACAAATGTTAAATAAAACATACTTAGAGGTATTAGACCATTAACTCTGTGGATGACTAATGGAGAATTATTTCAGTATCAATAGCAAAGCATGGTCTTAATACTTAGTATGGTTATAAATACAAAGACTAAATCCATACTTTATTCAATAAATATTTCACCCAGGAAGTATTTTATGTCACTTCATATATATCTTCAGTAGTTAATATTCCAAAAGTCTATGATGAGAAAAGTCAGGTCAGGCTATAATCTCAGCACATAGATATTTTGCATTATAACCTGAAGAAAATTTCCTGATAATTCCAATATTTCACACACACACACACACACACACACACACACACACACACAGACACACACACACACAACTGAATATGTATGTATATGTACTAGTGATTAAGATCCCACACCTAGTTTAAACAGCAAAGATATTTTTCGTACATGTTTGGTTTTCAAGCTCTAGGAAATGTGAAATGAAAATATTTTTCACTCATCCACCATAGATCAAGTGAATGCATGTGAGCATGGAATAGAAAGTTGCAGACTTATACTAGGTGCTCACAGAACATGTTATTTTCAAATATATCGGAAGCTCCAAAGAGATTTTCTGTTCATATTCAGTAGTAATATGATGGAAGATGATCTAGTCAGGCTTACATGTATCTGTTCAAGAGGATGGGATTAATAGTAATTTTTTCAAGAGATAATCACTCCTTTTAGAAAGTTAGTATGAGAAACAATAGAAAGGAAAATATTTTCAGGAAAGGACATTAGTATATGCACTCCCAGGCCTAATGAATTTACAGAGTTTTGGTGACATAAAGATGCCAATCTGTAGATTTATTCTGTAGTTCATTTCCCAAGTTTACTTAGTATAAATTGTGTTCTACTGTTTGATCTTCACCAATCACATATAGGTGTTTTTATTTATGCTTAATTTCATGTCATATATAGTATTATTGAGATACACATTTATCTGAAATGATGTCTTATTAATTTTTGACATAAGTGTCTTTCCTGGACACCCAATACTGTACATATTCACTCAAAATTTCTCTATACTACATGTAAGTGCCTTAGATATATGCTGTCACTTAGTTCCAAACTTGCATTCCCAGACAAAGGTGATCACCTGCGGGGAGAAGCACTTTTGCCAGCCACCAAATGATAGAAAATGTCTCATTTGTAACAGAATGGGGTTTGGAAAGCCAAGGAAGGTGGAAGAAAGGGAGGATAAAGGATGAGTACAAATTGCCCCTCCAGGATGAATTTGGAGAAAGAATGTACTAGAACCAGGTTCTCTCATTTCCATTTGCCAGTGATGATAAACAAACATCCTTATCTATCCCCACATTCAGGAAGGGATTAATTTATAAGTGCAAAAATTAGTGACCATGTAGTAAGTATGCTCACATAGATACTATAATGATGGTAAGTTTTATGTCTTTGACATTGAATACTAGATCTTTAGAGTATTATTAGCAGTAAATTACTTATGTAAGTAGGAAACTATTGATATAGCATTATATTAGCATTAGTATTAAATCTGTACACAGGTAAATATATAAACCATTACAAATTACTTTCTAGTCTCTAAGACAATCTTTTGGGCAACCTCATATATCAATTGATAGAGCTATATAGGAAGAGATTCAAAAGCAAGACATTTACATTTTCTTGATTATCATATAAATAATGGCATAATGTGATAATGGCATTGCATTATTCTGTTATCAAAACCTGGATTATACTCAGGCAAGCTAATGTGAAAGATTTCACTCCCTTCCAATGAAAGTAGTGTTAAAGTCAATATCAATCAATCAATCAATCATGGCCAAAATGCTCAGAGGTCTTTTACCAGGTAGCCTCTTGTAATAAACATAATCATGGTTTGATTAACATTGCTTCCTAGTTTGGGGTGTGTGTGTGTGTGTGTGTGTGTGTGTGCGCGCGCGCGCGTGCGTGCGCAATGCGATGTTGTGGATCTCATATTACTCAAGTGGGCAACATATCGCTTTCTGTGGCAATCAAAACATATCAATTTATTTTGTCTATATATCTAAATGTAAAGTCCTAACAGAGGAAAACCATTCCATCAAGTTAAGTTCTTTTGAATGGAAAAAAGAGAAACCTAGGCATGCTGAGTTAAAAGACGACTTTGTAGGTAGCATAGGCATCAGAGGAATGCTTTCTTAGGTGAGTAAGAAGAAAACATAAAGCCAGTTGAAAGAAGTTCATCAGAATCTCAGAATATTTCCTTCTTGTGCCCATAAAGCCACCTGCAGTTCTTAGTTACATCACCTCAGCTTCCTGAAAGCACATCGGGTGATCCAATGACATCCTCTAACAAAAACCTTCCCTTTAAAGTAACTTAAGTACTGAACATGTCTTTTCTTAATTCTGACCAGCTGAACTTGAACTCTAGGCATATTGCTTCTTGCTTCTCATAAAACTAAGCCAGATAACATAAGTTCCCTTAAGAAAAGGTATAAGGACTATTTCTATCTTTCGGGGACTGGATGAATGGTATGGCTGTCCCTCATTACTGGGCAGTTGTTTAGGTATAAAAGTTGCTAAACCCTGTTGCTGTTTTTTTTTTTTTAAACCCTCTTCTAACTTCAATTTTTGATGGGCCAAACTGCTACACATAGGCAGGGAAAATTATTCCTCAGCATTTGCCTGCAGGATTGTGACCCCTAATGTCTTTACCAGAATGATAACTTCTGGGCAATGAACTAGGACTGTATTCCTGAAATTTCTCAACAGATGCATTGCTTCAGGGGAGGGCACAGTGATGCCATTGGAGAGCTGTCAGCGGTGAATCTGTTAGCTTGTAAATTATTCCAAGCGCATTAAGAGAAAGGAATGACACCTTTGTTAGCTAATGTGTTTCACCTGCAAAAAATAACAGTTGCATCCTCAATAAATTTGAGCCGGCAGGGAAAAGCAAGTTTGATTTCTCCCCAGTTTCTTGTATACTATTTACACAATTTGGTTAGCGTTCTCCCTAGGAAATGCATCTAGTTGGGGTGAATTAGCATATCTCAGTCATTTGCTCTTCACAGCCCCTCACTGAGCTCAAGCAACTTCATACTGTGGTTTCTCACATGTTTCTTCTTATAAATGAGCCTATTGTACGTGAGAAAAACACATATACCTTTACAAAATGAAAGGTATTAGAGAGAACCACTTGTTATTGTAATCAACTTTTCCAGGCGTTTAACTACTTCTTCTTGATGATAAAAGGCTTCAGTGTTTTTCTTTTTTCTTCCCCATTTGAGGCACTCCAGCATATTTTATTCTGGATATTTTCAGACTTATAGGTGTTCAGAGACAGCTCTTCCAAGTTGCGATGTACAATTCAGCTGTTAAAAATTTTAGCATTTGGATCCCTTCCCTGATTTCATGATGAGTTCATAAGTCAAATTGCTTCTATATGGAGCTGTGTCCTACTGGGCATGGCAGGTACCTGCAGTCACTGGGATGGGAGGCATTCACGGGAGGAGGGCAAGGAATCACTAGCCACTGAATGCAGCTAAAAATGGTGAACCCTCTCTGTTTCAAAAGGCAAACTGAAGAGTGAGGGGACAACATCAAAGTCCTCTGGCCTCTGCATGTGCACACAAAACTGCATGTATCCAAACAGGTATATACACACACACATGAAATTGTGTGAAGAGAAATAATTCATTGGAATCAATCCAGGAAACACCTAGGCATTGGTCTTCTTGGTTATATCAGGGTAACTTCCAAGGGTTTCCATTCCAACTAACCTTTGGAGAATTTCCTGGATAGTAAGTAACTTTAAACCTGTTGAGAGGTTAGAACAATGGAGACTATCATGAGAGTCTCTTAGTTGGCTAACTTTGAATCGGGGAAGTAATTAATCAAGCTTGTTAAATCAGCCCCTTTTAAAAGAGCAGTGATCAGATACAAGTCCTATTCTAAGGGACTCCTCCAACATATTGTAGCATTCACTTCTTGTTTCTGGGAATCTGTCTCCTTAGCTTTACAACTTCATGTCATGCGGATGTTACAACTCCATCTGTTTCACCAGCCCACTTTAAGATTTTTTTAATTTAAGTGACTGACTTCTGAGTTGTGAATTATCTGCAAAAGAAATGATGAATACCTTGGGACCTGTCCCTTTCACCCTTTTCCTCTCAGCCATAATTACCCCAGGTCCACAGCGGATTGATTTTCATTGCAGGCATGCAATTGGATGTCAGGCAGGAACAGGGAGATCTTATACCAGTCTGCACTCTGTATGTTGCTACGCTACAAACAAACTTGGACAACATTTTTGTCTCCTTTCTGTAGAGAAGATGAAAACTAGAGAGACTGATTATTTTCTGCCTTAGATTGGGGCTTAGGAAGGGAGGCATTTCACATTTCTAGCAATAGGCATGGATTTTGAAACTGTCATCCTCTGTCAGCCAAACATGCACAGGATGCACAAGCAACAGGGGGAGATAACAGGGATTCTGGGAATATGAGCGACCTGCCTTGTTTGGCCTTGAGTCGTGGAAGCACTATGGTGTCTCATTAAATGGTCTCCTTCTTTCCTTTGGGTTTCTTCCAGGAGTGCAGAGGCAGCGCGGCTTCATAGCACTGCTCTCCTGCTTGTGGCTGGTGTAAACAGATCTGAACTTGATATACGTGTGCACTCTTTCCCTGAGCGTTTTCATTTCTGGAGTGGTTGCAGCTGTTCCCCGACGCTGCTACAAAACATCTTTTAAGCAAGAAGACCGCTGCTTCCCTGCTGTAAGCCAGGGTGGATGGATGAGCGCTTCATCAGGAGTCCTCTGACACACGCTGTAGAAATAGACTCAAAAGCAAATGCTTCTTCCCTTTGATTCCATTATGGGGTGCTGTACCAACTCACAGCTGGAAACAAATTAAAGTCGTTTTTTGGGTAATACAAAGAAAGTGGTTTCTGAGTAAAGGTCCTATTCAAATCATTCAGGATGTTTTCCCTTGCAGGAGGATGTATCTGCATTTGCTAAATTAGATTGGTTTGCATTTAAATGTTGATAACTAAGAGAGTTCTTATATGACTTAAAATTTGCTAGGTGATGTATTTGGATAGTTATGTGTCTTTGCCAACTGGTAGATCCTTTCTTCTTCATGTACTTATTGCTTCTGCATTTAGTATCCTCCCAAAGAATGGAATTCTTCAAAATCAAAATGACAGCCCATTTCTTCTAATAATTATTATTGCCTATATTAAAATATTTGAGCTAAGTTTCCTTTGTGCTTCTGTACACATTTTTCTTTCAGAAGTCAGCTTCCTTCATCTCTCAGATGTCAAGTTTCTTTCACTAACTGGGAAAATTATCTGTGAATCTCTCTCCACATATGCCTGAAATACAATCAGGTAAGGCAAATACTTCAGTCGCCCAAGGGAACTAAAGGCCTTTCCGTCTGATGCATATTTCTCTGCGATCTTCTTTTGTTTTCCTTTCTTTAAATTAGAACAAAACCCAAAAATCAGCCTCAAGATAAGACCCACATTGCCTTTGGCTCCCTTTATTAGTTTAAGCACCTTGCTGACATTTGATAACACAACACACAAACAGAGAACCTTGCCTGTCCTTTACAACTACCTTGCATTTGCCCTTTTGCTAATGGCTTTAATTTTTGCTCCTCCAGAAAGAATCACTTGAATTACAAAGTACAGGGGCCAGGTGGTATCTATCTAATCTTTTTCCTAGTGAAGTCACAAGAAGAGAAAAACCACTTAAAAAGGCAACTTAGAAGTTTAAAAAAAATACAATTTTAAAATGGCACCACACCTTATTCTATACAAATATAGCTTGAATTAGAATTCTCAGAAATGGCATGGTCTGACCCCACTCATTGTTGGTTTTTTTTTTTTAAATGAACAAAATGAAGAAAGATATTAACTGAGGGAGCAAAATCTTTCAACCACAAAATATGTCATCCCAGCATAATTTGAATTAAAAAGCACTTGAAAAGTGGGAAGTACACAAAGATCATCCTGACATTTCTTTTTTTAAAAAAATCAGATTCTTTATTAAAAATCAGATTATTCTCATTGGAAAGATGATTTTCCTATGTCAGAAGGAACACATAATTATTTTTTAAAATCAAGGATGGCACATTGAGACTCAGAAATATCTATGCAAACATTTGTTAACTATCCCTTGTCTCTCTCTAGACACATTTAATTTCCTGCCAGCTTTGCAAACCCAGGAAGTCACTCTTTAATTTGTCACATTTTTACATTTATTACTACCCCGTGTCGACTTCTGTATATACATACTTGTCTTAGGATTTCTATTGCTATGAAGAGACACAAGACCACTACAATTCTTACAAAGGTAAACATTTAACTGGGTCTGACTTACAGTTCAGAGGTCCAGTCCATTATCATCATGGCAGGAAGTATGACAGCATGCAGGCAGACATGGTGCTGGAGAAGCAGCTGAGAGTTCTACATCTGGATCTGAAGGCAACAGGAAAAGAGAGTGATACTGGGCCTGACTTGAGCTTCTGAACCCTCAAAACCCATCTCCCGTGACACACTTCTTCCAACAAGGCCACACCTCCAATAGTGCCATTCCCTATGAGTCTATGGGGTCTATTTTCATTCAAACCACCACAATTCTCAAATTCTAATTATATCTTTAGGTATTTATTCCCTTACATAAGGTCCAATGCCATATAAAACATACAAAAAATGTATTTGTACGTGTTTCTGCTGCTGAAAATTTAGTTCTCAGATCTAGACTTAAAAATAGAACAAAGAAAACTCCCAGAGGGAATAGGTAAAATTTACCTCCCACATATGTTGATACACAAGTGCATTCTGGGTGTTTTACACGATCCATTGATGCATATTCTGAAACCTTCCATTTCAGGGGTTTTGGAAGGATTAGTGGTTTATGAGGTGTCCATAGGCAATCTATGCATCTGTTAGTTTACTTCCAGTGTCCTAAGCTGAACATCTTTGTTTCTCCCATGCCCCCTTTCATCCACAATGGCCTTTTTTGAAATGGTACTATTATTCGAAAGTTTGAAAGATGTACCTTAATGGATCATGAATTTGAATCTCAGCTATTTCATACTTAAAATTTAATTTAACAAGAATGCAAACAGAAGACCCCATTGACATTTTTGTTAGCTTTCTATTAGTACATTAAAAAGCAAAATTAGTATTAGTGTAACAAACCATATGTAAAAGCCAAATTTTCTTCATATGTGGATTTTACTTTTGAATTACATATGTTCCATTCAGCTAGCATCAGCCATACGTTATGGCATTTAACAGCTTAGGAGAATGATTTCTGGTCATGACTAGAGTTCATATCTCATTATTCTTTGGCTGCAGTTTCAACCAGGGCCATGTTAAAAAAATCTCCTACTTGATGGTTGATCAGTGACCCAATGAAGTGAGTTGTTGAAACATCATTGCAGTTCATAGAAGCCACGTGTGTGACTCCTGATGTGAGTGATTACATGCAGCATCCTTGCTGACAATGCCAGACAGGGGGCCAGCAGTTAATGATCCATGGAGATTTAACTACCCACATCCTCAAAGGCCCACCTTGTAGGGCAAACACGATGGAGCTTGCAATTTCATTGCCTCTCTATGTGACTAGAAATAGACTTATTTTATTATTTCTAATGTCATATGTTCAGAGAGTTTTTATCTTTCAGTTTTGTCCAAGTATGTGCCTATGAGATAGTGATTTAAACGCTCTTGTTAATACATTATATAGTTATACAGCCTTGTACTTCCTCACCCAATATCTATAAGTGGAGGGATGACAAAAGCATATAACTAATCTCTTTATTAACAAATTGATTAATCATAACTCCAGAGTTCTACTACAAAATGATATGACCATACCACACATGAAAAGTACACTTAAGGCCAATTAGCATAAGTTTCAAGTTACATTTTTAACATAACTAAAAAAGATTTTTTAAAATCTAGCTTCTAAAAAAATTGTAGCAGTCACAATACCTAGTATCTATCGATTAATTAACGCACACTGGTCCCTAGTTAGGTGGTAAGGACCATTTCAATGTAATTTTAGCTATGTGATATAATTTTCCCCTCTCAACAGTTTTGTGTAGCTGGTGTGAAGACATGTTCTACAGGGAGAACTTAGGGAAACAGAGTTATTAAAATTCTCTTCAGATCAGGACAAATGGATTGAAACTCAAGAAGATAAATTTCAGAGAGGATGAGAGCGACCATAGGGCATGTGCACCAAACATTAAAATGTGTTTTTAGAGGTGGCTCAATAGTCCAAGACAACACAGTGAAAAAACCGTTCCTCACTTCGCCTTATCCTCATAGTTTCCCAGTAGGCATCAGACATACATGGCTACCCACACCGCACACGTGCTTTTAGCTTAGGGATTGAGGCAGCACACAAGACAGGTGGAGCTTCTGCCTTGGAGGATTTAACATGCTGAAAGGAAGCATATTAAACCTGCATCCAAACATATAAAATAGTTGAAGACAGTGACAAGTGATAGGAATACAAGAGAGTTGGGTAATACGTTCAGTTGTCTGAGGTGCAGGGTCATTGGCTTCTTCATCTAGAATTCCCTGAAAGGAATCTTGTGAGTTACAGCTGACTGATGAGGCAACTCAGTGAAATGCTGGGAGAGAAATGTGGTGAATCAGCTTTCTATCACTCTAGGAAATGACTGAGACAATCAGTTTATAAAGGCACACGATTTACCTTGCTGTACAATTGTGAAGATTTTATTCCACGGTCATTGGGTCTGATTGCTTTTAGTCTGTGTTCAGTCAGTATCACGGTAGAAGCTCTTGTCAGAACCAGCCATTCACCTCAGAGTAAGAAGCAAAACAGCAAAAGTAAAACACACACACACAAACAGTAAAACACACACAAAAAAACAAACAAAAATCCCCACTGGCCTCCCTCAATCCCCTTTGAGGCCACTTAAAATATCTTCCAAGTTCACGTATGTTAGGTATTTTATGACATCCTAAGTGTGACAGCCTGACTAAAAGCATTACCATATCTGCCTTTGAGGAAGTTTCAACTTCGAAACTATGGTAGCTATTACAGCAAGTGTTAGAAAAACAAGTTTGGGCCGGGCGTTGGTGGCGCAGGCCTTTAATCCCAGCACTCGGGAGGCAGAGCCAGGCGGATCTCTGTGAGTTCGAGGCCAGCCTGGGCTACCAAGTGAGCTCCAGGAAAGGCGCAAAGCTACACAGAGAAACCCTGTCTCGAAAAAAAAAAAAAAAAAAAAAAAAAAAAAAAAAAAAAGAAAGAAAAACAAGTTTGGCAGCCCTGGGTAGGAAGGAAGACTAGAGTATTTTTCTACAGGGGTTGGAAGTACCAGAAACAGCAGAAAGGAAGGAATAAGGTGGAATAAAGCGTCCAGTGCAGACAGGCATCAATGTGTGTGTGTTGACTGTGTACGTCACAACTGCCTCCGTTCAGCAAAGCTAGCGAATATCAAACATAATAGCTCAAACCTAGGCTCAGTCACCAGTCAGAACCCTGCTGGTGGTTAGCATTGCACTACTAAGAAAATCATTGACCACTTCAGGCAAACAACTGTAACATAAAACAATACATAAATGCTCACTGAAATCATTAAATAAAAAAAAAATCTATTTTCAAAATCACCAAAATATTCTCATTTCTATTTTAGAGATACTGTCTTACCATCTATCTCAGCCTGGCCTTGAACTCACTTTCATCCTGCCTCATGTTCCTGAGTGCCAGCATTCTAAGCATGCAACACAATGTCTGGCTCCTCCTGTATTTTGAGAAAGAGAAATTTGGAAAATAAACCTGCCGTTATTATTGCCCAAGCTGAGACACAGAAGCATGACTTCATTTTATGAGCTTTCCAAAGGGAGTGATAAATACCAGTTTTGTTTATGTTTATGTATTCAACAGAGGAGCTGACAGCCAAATGAATATCAAGTATCCAATAATGTTTAAAGGTTGATAGAGATATGCCATTTATATATTTACTTACTCCCAATATGCAGTAGGAGTCATCCTCCAATGGATTATCCATTCAGCTAAAGTTTAAATTGGTTCTAAATGTGCCTACTATATAAAAATAAAATTAATTTTAATTCATGTAATGGTTTAGAAGCATATATAATTTGCATTAGAATTTTACTGTGGCAAATCATAAAATGAAAACATAAAAAGGGCAACTGTAGATTTTCCAGTGCATCAAGACTCACTTTGTTGTGATAAAAATACAGTGCAATGCATTCATTTGCTGAGAAAAATATAGCTAACAAAAATCAGGATTTCATTTTTGCTAATATTGCTGATATTAATTAATTTCCTACTATATTGAAATAATTAGTTAAATTTTCTCAGAAGCTAGTGGTTGGCTTTGGTAGAATAATCCTAGATGTTTTGCCCTTGACTGTGAGTCTCAATTCTGCCATGTATTTGTGGATATAACAATATCCAACATGACTGGAACTGAGAAAAATTACCTGAGGGCATTTTTGTTTTGTACTTAAAATTTATTTTGTCATTTGTTCTTATTAGCAATCATTAAGCAATTTAATAATTATAAGCTCTATTAACATTTTAATGAGTCTAGTGGCCATTGCTAAAAGTAATTAAATTAGTTTTATTTTATGTCATTTTGGAGCTGTGATTAAATTGATAGCTATTGTGCTTAGAAGAATAAACCTATGGAGAGACTGCTGTTCACCAAACATTCTATTAACTTGTAAAGTGTTGTTGAAACAGATAGATTGGGGACAGAAAGAAAAAGAAAGTTCATCATTGAGGGAATTCACAAATAAACCTTTAATTCTCTGACTTTGGAATCATCTAGTAATAACAAAAGATTTTTATTCATAAATATTTTTTTCTGGTAGATGTTGAAAAATGTAAAAAGTAGGTTCTCCAGCTTATGTGAAATACATACCATAGTCCTTGCAGGCATAATCTACGGGGATGGGAAAAGGGACTAATAACCAAGTGACTTTGAAATAGATTCATAAGTTGAAATGCAATTATTAGATGCTAAAATGCATCTCTGAGATATTCATTAATCTTTTAAAATATTTACTATTGAAATAATGTCTTTGTTTTAATTTAACAATTATATAAACATACATTAAAAGTTTTAAAAATAAGTAAATGGTAATTTCAATGTCATTTTTTTTCTTTTTGCTATTTATTTCTCAATTGAAAACTATCTAGTTTTTGTTGTCCTTTAAACCTTCCCTTACAGCTTTTAGGTTAGGTAGCATATGAATTGGAAGGTGATAATACATTACATATTCCATGTGCCAGTCCTTGGTCTTGAACGAAATTGAGATTTTACTCTTTAATACTGCTGCTGTAGGATAAATTCTGAAATGCTCTCAAGAGTAAAGTGAGATAGTCTTATTTTCTGATGAATTGCCTTACATGAGAATGCAATTAAGCATTTTACAGGGGAGTAATTTGTGTAACATGTACAGCACATGTGTGCTGATGGGAATTGTGTGATTTTGTTGTAATTATTTGATTCTATTGATTGTATTCCATTATGCTAATGTTTCCAAAATAAGCTTATCAAGCACTTTTATGCCATGTGATGGTTCAGCCTCACTGATATTTTCTTTACATTTTCAAATACCATGGAAATATTTTCTTTTTAAACTTCCATTTTCCGTTCACTCGGCTTTTACACACAGGGAGGAATATGGATGGGGTTTGGAGCTTTGGATTTTAAGGATTAAAAACTAGGCATTAAGAAATACTAAAATACACTTTCATGTATTTTAGTGCCAAATGCCATTAATGAAAACCCCTCTATTTTAATTATTTTTAAATATTAAAGCCAAACTCTATTCATGTTTTAAAAATATAATAATATGTATATCAGAGCTTTTTAACTACAGCTCTGAAAAATAATATGAACAACTAAGACATAACTCAACAGTATTTTTTACATGTTTATAATAAAAGGAAACTGAACTTATGTCATATAGAAATGAGCACCAAGAGAGGTTTTTATATTATTGACGCATTTCTATTGAATACATAAAATTTCCTCTTGGGGAAGTTAGTAAATATTTTGAACCAAAAGATAGAAGAGTTTGCTATGGTCCTCTGTCAATGAATTATCTACACTATAGTCTATATGTCATTCTCTACTCTGTCTCTCTTTAGGTGATCAATGCTTTACCATTCACTTTTAAATATACTTTGGGGGAAAAAAGAATTGAATTCCATACACACTCATGTTGAAGAATATCATCTTTGTCTGCTTCTTAAATCTATTTGAGTATCTCCCAGATCTTTCAAACTCGTTGTGATTCCTGACTCATCTCCTGCAAGCTCATTATCATCTGGGATATTTTTCAAGCCAGTAAGCTTTGTATCATAAAGATTCTGTTCTTTCAATTCCAATAGCAATCTGTTTCATGACTTTTCCTAAGGAACTGTGAGCAAACATCTATTTACCTGGGAGATGATACCAATGATAGATCAGCAAAATTATTTTCCCTGAGTCTATCTTGATGAGTCTATGAGTATATTAGGAGTATATACAGGGACACAGATGACTGAAAGAAACCTATATCATCATGAGGCTGGGCAAATCGCAAAAACTTTATCTATAGAATTATAGTACTTCATATAAAAGAGTGACTTCTTTCACAGTATTAAAAATAAGTTATAGATCTTCTAAGAAGGGTCTTATATGTAGCATATCTTTCTGATCCTCCAGAGCCTTACAGACTTCATGAACATTCTGAGACTTGTTAGATCATCAACTTCCTCTGGCTTTCACAATTCTCTTCCCCATTAAAGAGAGCCCTTGCAATTTGGAGGAAGTAGCTACATAACACATCCACTGCATTTCTTGATTCAATGTTAATAATTATTTTAAATGTGTGTTTTTAATCTCTGCCGTTTTCTACTGACACATCTGTATCCAAAAGCCATTGTCCTCTTTTGCAGTCCCAGTAGTGAGACCTTCCTAATGAATTAAGCACAGCAAGTCTTACCCTCATTTTCTAATGAACAAAAAAAGTTACCATCCAAATTTTAAAACATTTATCTTCCTTTCTGAGGAAATATTCCTCAATGTCTTCCTTTTTTGTGTACAATAAAATGCTTCTTTAAAATGTGTTGCCTCTTTTCTTCTCTGTTCATATTGTAAGCTCTAGGAGAGCAGAAACATCATATAAAATAACCACCAAATCCCTTGAGAAACTAAGTTATCCCCACCCTGGGACTATAAAAAATTTGGCTATAGCACAGTATTATGTTTCATCACATGGAAGTGATGTGACATTGGAATTCTTATCTACTTGACATTCTAAAATAGATATCTCATGCATACCAAAATGTAATCATTTTAATTAGTCTGGTACATTCTTCATGTACCTCTGCCTAAATAAGATGGCATACATGTGAGAAACAATATTAGATTAATGATCCTCTGGCTTTTCAAATTTTATTGACTGTATAGGTATTTCAGCTGATATAACTATGAATTGAGATTCCTATGTGGAATATATTTTTCTATATCTAAAAAAAAAATAGTTCTGTTGACCTTTTTGTGTTATCCAAGACATGTAATTAAATGTTGTCTCTTGGCATATGTTCTTAAACCCACATATTTTAAATCCTGGGCACCCACACTTTCAGAAAAGCAATATTAAAAGATTAATACTTTATATTGATTGTCCATATTATATGCTAGGCATTGTTATTAGTGATGTCTTCAAACTTAGAATCTTTCAAAATGCTCTATGGCATACATTTCTAACACTTTCATTTAATAACTGAGACTTGACACAGACAAAGTTTGTTATATTTTTCTTTTTTTTTTTTCTGCCAGAAGTCATTAAACTGTTACTTTAATCCAACTCAGGGCTCCAGAGCCTACATTATTAATTATTAAGAATGATGCATAAGATAATAGTGTTCCAATAAGATAATTTATATTTAAAACTTTATGGACTATTTACTCTTCAAAAACTTTAGATGCACAACTTGGATTAAAATACATTGTTCTTTTCCATTGGAAATGGTATTTTATTCTGATATACACAACTATTTAAAAGTAAAGTAGTCAGAGAACATTTTAAATATTAAATTCAAGTATATATTTATGAACTAGTATAATGTCTTTCCCCCATAGGATATTTTATTTTCTCCTGTAAATTAGGCAAGGTCAAGTATAGCAGTTAAAGTTTTATGTGACTATTTATTGATTTGGATTTATATTGACTTACAGTAATTATTTACTGGCCAGGGAGACAAAAATGAAAGCTCTTTCAATTAGTTTATGCAGCCTGAGCCCGGTTCTCGGTAGAGCTTTCAGCTCATAGCTTTGTTCAGTGGTATTTGTATGTAGTCAGACCATAGAGCTGAAGGTTAATGCTCAGTGGACAGGTCCAAATGTACATTCGATACCATCATTATAAGCATGCTTGCTTCTGTGACACAGAGCAGATGAAAATTCCACCTTGCCATCACCCAAGAGTCCTTAGGAAGATGGAAACGGATGAATCAGTCCCTTGTTTGCAAAAACTGTGACATTAATCATCCGACATGGTGAACTACCAGACAGGTGTCATTTGTTTTTTCAAGTTATGCGATGTTGTTTGTAGAGCAGCATAAATCTCTGGCTTCCCATAACAGTGTCTCCACAGGCACAGTAAATGGGAAGTGAATATGTCATTCTTGAAAATGTCAAAGATTAGCCATAGCAGAGTTACAGCTGCACTCACCTTCCTCCTTCATTACTGACTGCCAGAACTGTATGTAGAGACAGATGGACAGAAAGACACCAGAGTGAACCTCATATCTTGTCTGAAGGGGTCCACACTCATAAATGACAACACTTACTCAGGGACTTATCCATGTGTTGTGTTTGGCATGACCAAATGATGTGGTCTTCTTGATCTCCTGTGTAAAGAATATATTGAGATGTCACTCTGGGGGTGATTTTTTACACAGCAGAGCTTTGGTAGTCAAAAAAAAAAAACCGCCTTATTAAGTGAAAGAAGAACAAACTCCAGAGTAGAAAGGCTGACTCGAGTGCATGATTATTTGTTTTAATCACACCGTGATTTCAAGAATGTTCTTTAACAGCTTTGGTTCAAGTCCAGATCATACAATTGTCCTTTGGATAGCAAGTGTTTCAAATGTTGTCGTGGTGGAAGGATGCCAATGATTTGTAAATCGTAATATTCAAGTTGGCATTAGTTAGTGGAGGAGGACTGATGGATGAGTTTCAGAAGGAGCAAAGATGGCTTGAGAGATGTCTGAGACCCGAAGTGAGAAGACTGCAGAGAGGGCTTTTGATTTGTAGTTATCCCCTAGTCTTCTGGAAAGATCTAATTCTTTTTCACATTACTAAGACACATCAATGAGAACTAGAACTTAGTTATCTCATTACAAGATGGGAGCAACCAAATCTGCATTTCTGTAGAAATAATGTGCCTGCACATATTCTTTGTAGTGTAGTTCAGTGGTAGCTAAGGTCATCATTGTTGGAGGGAAAAAAAATCTAATTTTTTTGTCATGTACATTTTAAGCTCTGCTAATCACACTGACACGTCTCTTTTAGTGTGACAGTTATAAAAATTCATTATAGCTTATCTTACATTTGATTAACACTTGCTGTAGTCTATGCTCTTCTGGATTCCTGTTAAAATTTCCTTGTCAGTGTAAGGGTCTTATGAGACAGGGTTGTTAAGAAATGATTAGGCCATGAGGTCCTTGGCTTCGTGAATTGTTTAAAGCCAAAATGTGTTAAATTTCTCAGTCAACTCCTAATGCAATTTATATTTGGCCCTTATACTTTTTTCTGTCTTATTGCGCCTTACATAAAATTCTATCCTGTTATGTCTTAGCACAAACATCTTCATAGAGGTGGTCTCTCAGTTTTGTATGCTCCAGCTTTCAAAGACATGACCTAAATAAACTGGTATTGTTTATAATCTTCTTATGATCAGGGATTCTGTAATAATAATAATAAAAACCCTGACTATGAAAAACAATCATGGAATTCTGGGATATTTTGAGATCTTGTTTCTTCTGTGAAAGCTACAAGTTTTAGATAATCTTCTTCCCATGGACTAAAGCTATAAGGTGATATTTATAAATCTGCACATACACAAAATGCAACACAATATAATTGTCAATTGTTTGGAAGTAATTGAATGGTTGTGTTTATGTTCTTATCACTGTGAGATTCACTATTATAGAACACAAAAATAAGTTTACTTAAAAATGGGATGTAGATGTGTATGAAGGCAGATGCCTACAACCTGAGGACTCACAAAACAGCAGAGCAAGAAGACGATGAATTTATCTAGTCTAAGCTACAGAGTGAGAGGCTGTGTATCAACAAATCAAGTTGTAGGGATGTAGCTCAGTGGTAGAGATGCTGCTGGCCATATACAAGTCTCCAGATTAAATTCCAACACACAGACAAAGTACAGTATGAATCAGGAAACAAAAGATTAGGATTCAATTTATAGTCAAAGTGTTGCCTAAATGAGAGTGACAAATAGATGTGTCAGCAAAGCTTCCATAGATTCCCCCAAAGTTTAGAAACCATTGCCATTGGTCTTGGTTACTATCCAGAACCTGATGGTAAGATAGCACATGCTTGAATCATAGAACATGGAGAAATACAGCTGATACAAACCCAGAAGTTTCATATCTACTGCCTAGTTTTGATAGTGGTGAAAGGTGCTATGCAACCTCCTGGAGGATTTAAATAAGCACCTGTTGCATCCATCTCTGAACCCAGCGAGCTACAATAATGACCAGTTTTGTAAGACATGTTGTAGAGGTGCAATTGATCTCATGGGAACAATCAACCCCCTTTTTGGTCACAAGATGAAACCCTACCATACCTGGTGCTATTTCCAGGCCAAGAACCTGAAGATAGTTCATCCACTTTAAAGTAGAATTAATTGCTAATCTTCTGCCTAATAGACATGCTTCTAATGACTTATCACTATTCTCATAGCTCACAGCCCTATTCTTTAAAAACTCTACTTGCAGCACATGTCATTAACACAGACACTCCTAACTGTCCGAGGTGTAGAGAATAAGAGAATGTAGAATTCTCAGCCTTACTGTACCCATGCCTCCCAAGGCATCATGTGAAAGTGGGTGGAAATAAAAAGAATATAAGAGCTGGAGACAGTATATCATGACAAAGAAACAACATGATCTAGATATAGCAGGAAGGCTGCACATATGAACTCATAGTTGTTTTTCAGAAATTACTGAGGTCCAGCCTCTTTAGTTTCCTTACCAGGGGCCCAGAAAAGACACTACTAACAGTGAGAATATTCTGAAGGAAAGAATCTAAGTACACTGAGCTCTTACTTCCATCCACTTTATCCCTCTGAGATTATATTCTGTCTACACAGCTTCAATTCCATACTTATACTTAGCTCCTCTCTGTCCCTTCTTCTCCTGTCCTCTCATAACTCTAACTTTTTTTCCACCTTCGTCCGTGTCCTCATCTTCATCCTCAGTCTTCTTCATCTTGGTTCCTTCCTGTTCCTTTCCCAGAACTGGTCTTTCCCTTACCAGCAGCCTGACTCTTGCAATACAATGCAAGCTTCCAAGGTCCCTACAAGAGCTGTGACCATCATCTTTATTTGCAACCCAAAAGGAAAGATGAAAAGAGAAGGTGGGGTCAGATAAGGTTTGGAATGAGTCAGAAAGGGAATTAATGTGCTCAGAATATATTCTTTTAAGTGGTTAGGTGAAACGTTATGAGTCTATCATAAAGGTGCTCACACTACAAACTTACAGGTGGTTAGGTAAAAGAGTCTATAAGTCACTAAAATGAAACTGCCTCTATTTTCCTATGCCTCCATATACTGGCAGGGTAGGGTGACTCTGCTCAGAGCTACTGCATCTGGTATACAAATACCCTTTTGTTCTGAATCAATTGCTCTGCAATGCCATCTGAGCTGTGAGAGAAAGGGGGGCCTGAGCTTCATTTGTGCAAGAAACAAAGCTATGCACCTAAGTTCATCTGTCTCCTAGATCTAGGATGCTTGAGAAGAATTTCAGGTAAAATACACTGTTAAAAATTCTTGGGGAAGTTATGAGCGCACATGAGATTCATAGCAAGAAACAGTTAATATATTAAAAGCTGAGTAACACCAAATACTCCTTGAGATTTGGCTTAATCTCTGGAAGAATGCCTTAATTTTTCCAGGTATAGCTTTATCATGTTCAGCTGAATTCTTACAACAATCCTGCTGCTCGTAACAGTTGTTGGGAAAGTATACACTAAACTTGAACCAGGTTAATTCAGACCAAATCCCAACACGTAAAAGGGGAATTGGGCATGCAATCCCACCCCTAGCTATGATGCTGTTGGTCATTATTAGATACTGGGAGATGGGTAGATAGTTATCTCTAAGACTGTAGCCCCTGGTAAATCCACTGTGATCCACTCGAAGTCCATACATCCAAGAAAATATAAACAGTACAAGTCTGTCTTGATAGATCTTTTGTTGTTGTTTGTTTTTTGAGACAGGGTTTCTCTTTATAGCCTTGGGTGTCCTTCACTCTGTATACCAGGCTAGCCTTGAGTGCACAGAGATCCACCTGCCTCCAGAGTGCTGGAATTAAAGGCGTACACCACCACTGCCCTGTTTTTTTGTTTGTTTGTTTGTTTGTTTGTTTGTTTGTTTTTTAAGAGACACTTGGATAGGGAAGTAGAGGTGGATCTGGGAAGTGTTGTATGAGGGGTATTAATACAATCAAAACACTGTACAAAACTCTCAAAAATAATGAAAGTGTACAGAAATGAATATTTGGAGATATTTACATGTCACAAAGGTGTCACTCTTAATTTGGGGGTAGATAATGTGGCTGAGTAGTCTTCAAAATATAATCTACATGCAAATTTAGATGCCAGTTAATATAAAAAAGACTCTCCTTCATACAGTACAACCCAACTACCCATGTAGGTATGGCCATAAACTTAATGTTGTGTTAAAGGAGAAAAGTCAATTCTAGTTTTGGGCCCTCTAGGTATGCTACCTATATTGAAGAAATATTAATGTCTAGCTAGAAGTTGACACTGGTCAGAAACCTCTGGCTATGTATGTATGTAGAGTGTATCTTAGGATCTATGACAAGCAAGGGGGTCAATGGTAGCATCTGTGCTTGATGTTAGATGCTTCATAATGTTAGAGCAGTGGTTCTCAACCTTTGCTTCACGACCCCTTTGGGGGTCCCATGACCCTTTCACAGAGGTTACCTAAGACCATTGTAAAACACAGCTATTTATGTTATAGTTCAGAAAAGTAGCAACATTATAATTGTGACCAGGGATGCGGTGGCACACACCTTTAATCCCAGCACTTGGGAGGCAGAGGTAGGTGAATATGAGTTCAAGGCTAGCATGGACTACATAGTGAGTTCTAGGACAGCCAGAGCCTCACAGAGAAGCCCTGTCTCTAAATTCCAAATAAATAAATGAATATTACAGTTGTGAAGTAGCAAGGAAAATAATTTTATGGTTGGAGGTCATGACAACATGGAGGAATTGTACCAAAGGGGTCACAGCATTAGGGAGATAGAGAACCACTGCAGTAGAGCGTGTCTCTTTCAGATACACAGGTAAATGTAGCTCTTTGGGAAACTAAACAGTATTTCATCCCAGAACACTTTCAGTTCCCTCAGTGTGATTTTCATTGGGGCTAGTTGGATGAGCCTACATAGGTAAGAGTATAGGGGAAAAAAAGCGTACATATATTACAAATTTGAAAAGTATGTGGCAAAAACTTAGAGACCTTGAACTAATATCATTAATGCTAAAAGGAATGGGAGCCCAACTAATGCTTCTGCAGTTCAGAAATGCTGGAACAAGACTCCTCAAGATGGAATCTGTTGACAGATATTAAATGTACACCAACGTAAAGAGCCAATTGAATGAATTTGTCAGTTCCATAGAGAGCACGTGTTCCAGAAGACTAAATATTCATGTATACATACAATCAACATTGTGTGTGCTGAGAGGCTGAGAAGCTACATTTAGATATCTCTTTGATTGAATCTATTCTTCAAAATCAGTTCTCTAGAATTATTTCCTTCTTTCCTTCCTTCCTTCCTCTCCCCCCCACTCCCTTCCTAACTTCCTCCTTCCCTATTTTGATTTTGTATTCAAGTATTTCTTTGATTTGGTGGGTAACTCTTTTTTTACTCATTACTCTGTTTTTCCACCTAAATACAGGGAGAAATAGTCATTGTATTTAGGGATAAACAACCTGTATCTTTTAGATTAGATGGTCTGAGAAACCTCTTTAAAGAAGCCATAGAAATACAAGATGGGTTGTAATGAAACTGTTTTAATGATATAGCTGAGTTTCAAGAAAGAAAAGAAATTTCCCAAAGCCCCAAATGACAAGGAAGTTGAAAAGCAGAAAAGCAGGTATTGAACTGTGTCTGCCCTGAGGGGCATTTCAGTATCCTTAACAAGAGACATGTATTTTAGGACTGTGTAGGAAAAACAAAGGCCTTGGACCCTTGCAAGGTAGAGGGGAGGGACAGAGAACTTCAAATGTACATCTCTAGACCTTGAAATGAACACTCTCAAAGACAGAATCCAGTGAAAAATAACCCGCTGGCCTACAAAAAGAAATGTCAAAGAAACATGTCTTCCTGGACTCTAATTAGGGGTAAAAATACCTTGTGTTTTACACAGAAAATTTCTGAACCTTCCCTGCTTTCAAATGAGCTTAGGATTTGAATTTATCATGCTAGTGTCTAAATTGAGAATGGAATTAAAGACCTCATGTGAACAATGCTAGAAGAAGCAGGAACAAGTATTTTCTGGAGGCCTATATGGTCCAACTATCTTATACAGTATACCCAACAAAATGTTATCAGATCCAGATCCCAGGTCTAAAGTTATAAATTACAAAATATTGCTACTTTGAATGCAGAAACAACAGCAACAACAAATCCCAGATTTTATTCTGATCATCTTCAACACCAGTTCTATTTGTTTGAAATCCAAAATGCATTGGTAACAACTAAAGAACTAAAATGTGAAATTTTATACACGATAAAGATTAAGTGATGGCTCTTTAAAAATTCCAACAAAATACAAAAATTTTTAAAGCAAGTCTCTAAATGAGTTGAGGTATGTTTTACATCTACAATTATTAGAAGATTACTATCCAACAATTT
The DNA here is from genome assembly GCF_004664715.2 of Peromyscus leucopus. Classification (NCBI taxonomy): domain Eukaryota; kingdom Metazoa; phylum Chordata; class Mammalia; order Rodentia; family Cricetidae; genus Peromyscus; species Peromyscus leucopus. The sequence continues at coordinate 34,693,548 of NC_051077.1, read as the reverse complement.
TAAACATTTAGTCATCTTATTTGTGGATATGGCCACCAGCAGGTTGCCTACATCCCATCCAATGGTGTAGAACGTGCGTGCGTGAGCACACACACACACACACACACACACACACACACACAGAGAGAGAGAGAGAGAGAGAGAGAGAGACAGAGAGACAGAGAGACAGAGAGACAGAGAGACAGAAAGACAGAGACAGAGAGAAACGCAAAGGCAGCATTGATCATATTACATTGTATACATGAATGAGCTCTCAAATTATTCTTAAAGGAATTATTTTAAAAGAAACTTAGCCAAAACTCAAGTGGACAATATACTTGGAAGAATGTATCCAACTTCATTATTACTATTAACATTGTCATTACTTCAATTCTGGTGATCAAATCCGGGGCCACACATATTTTTATAAGCCTACTACCACCAAGCTACACCCTAGTCTTTTAACCTTATTGTTGATCATATTGTAATAAAATTAAAAAGAGGTATAGTTGACTAAATTTTTTTAAAGTTAGTCACTGGAATCCCCATAAGAATAAAAAGCACCCAGAAATTATTCTGACATTGTCTGGGCAGGTAAAAAATTGGAATATATCTTTTTTTTCTACCTTTCCATAGACAGGATATATGCAGGCCAACAGATATGTCTCAAAGTTTCAAGGAGCTTTAGTGTGCAGTTACAAATATAGAAATTGTTTATGAGTAGAAGGAATTGTTAGTGTATTTATATAGTAAAATAGTAATATACAATTTACAGTAAAATATACTGTGAAGATAAGAAACTACCAGTGGAAAAACACAGCTCTTACCTTAAGGAGAATAAGTGATAGTTTATTCTGGAGATATTTTAAGTGACCATGACCTGGGAACACAGATTACCCCAAATTCCATGTTCCAACATGTAAGCATCTTCATGAAGTCTTATAACTTTACCGAACAAACTCATAAATCAAGGCAAGTTTAAAATACCTTTGTGGGTACATCAGACAGGGGGTTACAAGCAATATGGGAGAAGTTTTCCATAGGCCTTGGATATCATTGAGGTTTTTGTTGTTGTTGTTGTTGTTGTTTGCTGGCCATGTTTAGTTCCAAGAAGGGGAGGAAGGATTGTAGGACCCAGAGGGATTGAAGATGCCACAAGAACACGGGCCACAGAATCAACTAAGGGCTCACACAGGAGCTCACTGAGACTGAAGCAACAAACATGAACCCTGTATGTGTCTGAGCTATGGGTACCTCTGCATGTACCTGATGGTTGTGTAGCTTGAGTACTTGTAGGATTCCCAGTAATAGGAATGGGGGTATATCTGACTCTTTGGCCTGCTTGGGACCCTTTCCTCCTACTAGGTTGCCACATCCAGACGTGAAATAATGTTTTGGACCCTGCCTTAATGTATCTTGTTAGGCCATGTTTGGTGGATATTCCTGGGAGACGTGCTCTTTTTATTAGTTTTTTATTTTGAAGGGAAACAGAGGACAAGTTTATCTGGGTAGAAAGGAGGTGGGAGGAGAGAGTGGAAAAAGTGCAAAGAGGAGAAGATGAAAAATTGATTTCCTTGCACTTCTAAAAAGGAAATATAAAATATTTCTAACTAAAACAGCTATGGGTATTTTCTGCATATGTGTTATGGTATCAGGAAAAAACACTTCATTAATTTAAAAAAATAAAATAAAACTCCTAAAATGTAAGTGCCTTTTCCTAACTGTGGAGTAAGACTGTTTTATCTCCATTATCTATTGTGTTGTACAAAGCAATTTTACCATTAATGGTTCATTTTTATCATTCTAAATAGTACTTTCTCGTTGTGTGGCATTAGATGTCAGGTTAGGCAACATTTTAGAGGCAATGATTATCACTTTTATTAACATATTTAATAAGAAAAGACTTTGTTTTCGTGACATACTAAAAGTTTTGAAAGGATCAAATAAATCTTCGATAAATAAATAAATGTTGTGACCTTAGCCATCTCCGCTTCTTAATTATCTGGGCTGTGATGCTTGTGAAATCCACTGACAGTTTGCCCACTTAGATGGCTTCTGTGCAGATGGGAGCCTGACAAGAACCATCTAAACAAGACTACGATTAGAGACAGTTTTGATGCAGACCCAGGTTTTCTCACAACCCACACATATGAAGAGAAACACTCATTTGAAGAAATTTTCTTACAGTATTTGATCTTCAGTGTCAAAGAAAATTTTGTAGCAGAATGAAGTCTAACACCTAGCATATAATAGTCTATGGGGACCATGAGTTGTTTCTTAGTGTGTGACTAGCAAAGAGGGAGGGAAAGAGATTTTTGTCACCTTTTACAAGAAGTTTCCCTCCAAAGATACAGACATGTAAATTTGCGAAGCACTATTTTAATTTTCCAATTAGGAGAGAAATGCTAGGGAAAACATTGTATTTATGTAAAATATTGGTATGTGCATAAAATTTTATAAAATTTCTTTAAGATGATTGTGTTGGTGATCTTTCCTGTAAATGTTCAGTAATTGTATGTATGCAATGCCCAAGATGAGTTATTTTGTGTTTCTAAGTACAGTTAGCGCAAGAGGAAATAATATAATTATGCTGGATTCTTTATTTGAAAATCAGCAAATCCTGTTTGCCTTAGTGCTGATATGGAATTCTGTCTGTGCAGAAATTCATCTTGATATATTCTTTTGTTGTAAATAACGATTTAAAGGTTATTAATAAGCATTGAATTAACATTTTGAGATGAAATATAAGATTTTTTTCTTTACTTTTCAAAAGATAAATCCCATACAGAAATAGACACCTAACAGATACATTTGAGAAGTTTAGTTAGGGAATCCTGTATACTCAAGGCATTAGAGATGATATTTGTTAACTGTATGACTTGGTGAATTTATTTGTGCTAATTTTTCTTTAGAGAGTTTCAACACAGACTGAGTGGAATTTTCTTGGTGTGACTGTGATTTTAATTTACTTTCAGTTTTTCCCTAGTCTCTATACAATACTTCTCAGGTGATATGTGATTCATCAAATCTTCATGCTTGAAGGGAGGTCGTAGAAAGCACAGGTTCAGTGAGGTGCCCATAATGCACAAAAGTTAAAGCACTCCAAAAGAAAGAACGATTCCTCTTCTCCAGACACTCTAATACTCAGAATGTGGGCTTTCACACCAAGCCTTTGAGCAATGACTATCCTGGTATCCCACACACCCATTCACTTCTGATACCAAATACTTGGGGTTGGCAGCTTGAGGACTCAGTTTCTCAAGCTTGAGGACTCAGTTTCTCAAGACTGACCTCTATCAGCTTTAGACTCCAGTTTCAAACACTGAATGCCCATGGTGCTCATATATTTTATTTTAATTTTTGGCAACACTGATTCATAGAATTTAAGGAAACACTTTATTTGCATTGGACACCTTCTCATAAAGGATGAGAATGATGAGCTACATGAAGATGCACACATGACATATTATGAGAAATGCTGCAAAGTTCCCAGGCCATTCATGCCATTCCATTCTAGATCATGTTGTATGCACCAACTGAAATGATCTATTAACCCCTTCATTTAGGATTTTTATGTCCCTTCTCCTATGTAGACTGATTAAGTGTCACGATTGATTGCAATAATTGATCATTGTTTCTTAACTTAATCTCCAGAACTCTGCTCCTTTTAGAAACTGGAAAGTAGAGATAAAAACTGTGACCCTCTAACATGTTTCAGTCCTCATTCTAAAACCTCAGCCACAGGTTTTTATCACTCCTGAGATTATCATTTTTTTTCCTTATCTAATATACCAGGATTGAGACCAGGGATTATAACACCAAAAGTTTCTCTCATACTAATTATTGAAATTCTAAGAGTTTTAGGAACACGGTATCAGGAACTTGAACAAGAGAACAAACATGATATCTCCTTCCCACTGTTACATGTCATTATCAAACTAATTCTTATCTCTGCAAAATGGCCAATTATTATCTAACTTGGACTTTGAGGCTGCCACCTAAGTTGGTAAGACATGTTATCCAATATTATGCAACAGTAAAATGTTAATGGTATACAAGTATGCTGTTAAGAGAGCTGATCAACGAACAAGAAATAAACAGGAGAAATCAAATCATTTGAAAACCACCTTATATACTTTTTCATTCATTTTGTAAATTAGCTTATTTACTACAAACATCACATATGTATTTGTTTAGACTTTTATTGTAATAACATAGCTTCTCTAGCCTTTTCGATTTTGACATTAAAAGATACTACAGGAGTACCGAGGAAAGGAGAAAACTAATGCCTAAGACTGTAGACTTAGCAGGTTTTGTACCAGGTAGGCATCATATTTTTTTTGGCCAGTGACAGAACAGTAAAGTAGTACAGTGTAAGCTGCTACGTCACCCATCTCCAGATGTCTCTGCCATCCTGTCATTTTCTTTAATCAGAGGAAGCATCTAACTGAATGACATGGATTGATGACCACGGTGAAATTTTACATATTAAATAAAGACAAGAAAATGAGCATTCTGGTAAAATAGAAAAAAAAAATAAGGTTATTCTCCTTTGCTTTAAATGTGCTGTGGTCCATTAGGGCCATTGCTTTCCCTGGCCCTGAGGTACCGCATCGCTGCCCTCAAACGTTTCTGAGGTGTGGTCGCACAGAAGCAGGAAAGTAGTAGAGGGCTCCTCTTGTCTTTTGCCTGTGCATTCCTCCATGGTGGAATACACAGACCAGAGAGAGGCAATACTCAACTTGCTGTGAAGCTGTTTTCTCCCTGAGGACTCTGTCACTGTCCTCTGCATTAGAGTGTCCTCATTTATCAATCCAGAAGCTGCCCTTAGAATCATACCACTTATACTAAATAAAGCAAAGGATAACAGAGTACAAACCACAGCTCCAGAGAAGCTAGCTAGCAAGGAGGACCCTAAGAGGCACACATGGATCGCCTTTGGAAGGGGATATAGATGAGAGATCTATGAGTAAACTGGGGATGGAGGGGCAATGGAGGGTAGGAGATGGGGGATGAGAACATAAGGGAGTAGAGAGGTCAAGCTGGAACAGGGCTGGAATGGGAGAACCATGAGAAAGATGTCATGATAGAGGGAGACATCACAGGGATAGGGAGAAGCCGGTTGTTAGGAAAGTTCCCAGGAATTCACAAGGATGACCCGAGCTTAAACTACTAGCATTAGTGTAGAGGGTACCTGAACTGGTTTAATCTAGTAATCAGATCGGTAAATACCCTAACTGTCATCATGGAGCCTTTCTCTAGTAACTGATGGAAGCAGATGCAGAGATCCACAGCCAAGCTCCAGGAGTCCAGTCAAAGAGAGAGAAAAGGGATTCTATGAGCAAGGGGCATCAAGATCATGATGGAGAAACCTACAATGACAACCAAACAAAATTAGAACTCATGAAATTTAGTCCAACACCTGTGGAGCCTCCATGAGAGTGGACTAGGCCCTCTGCATAATCGAGACAGTTGTGTAGTTGATCTGCTTAAGTAGGATCAGGATCTATCCCTGATGCAGGAGCTGGCTTTTTGACAGCTACTGTCTGTGATGGGACATCTTGCACAGCCTTGAGGCAGGTAGAGAGAGGGGCTTGGACCTGCCTCAACTGAATGTACCAGGCTCTGCTGACTCCCCATGGGAGGCCTTACCTTCTTGAAGGAGGGAGTGGGGAGGTGGGTTGGCCAGAAAGGGTAGAGGGGAAGGAGGAGGGGAGAGGGGGATCTGTGATTAGTATGTAAAAGGAATAAAAAAAAATTCTTAATAATAAAAAGAATCATGCCACTTAGACTCAGCAAAGTCTAGTGCTTGTTGACTTCTAACATGTGACCCAAGCAGTAAGAAAGACTAAAAGTAGGGTATCTGAGAACTTGATGCTTTCCCTCTGCAAAGGGCAGGATGGAAGCAACCATGTATCAAGTAGGTTCTACGTTGGTCGTTTCACCAGGAGTGGTGACAGGAATATCCTCTTTAGGTCTATTATAAAACATAGTGACTGGTTTACAGCCAACCGAGCCAAAGGGTCAATGGAAGTCACACACTGGTCACTGATGACAACGGCTTATCTCCATGTCTAATGTTGAAAAGAAGATTCCAACAGTCACACAAAGGGAGTAAATAAAAAGGTTAGAGAGAATGTCTTCTCACTGTTTGTAGTGGACTAAGGCAAAAAAATAAAGATGCTAAGAGATCACTGAGCACAGCATATTTAATTAAAAAAGATGTTTTATAACAGCAATTTATTGAAGAATGGAAATTAAGTCAGGTAGTATCAACAATTTCTATTATTTAGTTCAACTAAAATATAATACCTTCATACATGAGCAAATATAGTACAGTTAAATAGAAAAATAAAGGGACCATGCTTGTCTATTCTCTCTTACCCGGATTTCCAGAGGCAAAAACTAGTCAGATTTTTGCTTTTTCTTTTGTCCAGGTTTGCTCTATAAATTTTCCTGGGAACTCTGTTTCTGTACTTCAGTTTCCGATAATTACATAATTTATTCTCATTATGATATTCTTAATATGATGATTCAATTAATCTTTATTATCTGCTCATTCCAATATTTGATCTTTATATTATCATTCTGATTAGTTTCTATTATACATGTTAATATACTTTAAAATTTTAAAGCTATATTATATTCCTGCAAAGCACATCGTGAACAAGGAGTTTCTGCCTAAAGTGTGTTGCAGGTATTAATGCTGAAGCAGGTAGGAAGATAAAAGTATAAAGAATGAACACTAAGTATATTATTTTTTCATTTTTCCTCCTATGTCACTCCTCAAAAGCAAATTCTAATGAGTTTTTCATCCTTAAGTGATTTTCCATCACTGAAGGATTTTTAATATGCTAACAACATTAGTTCTTGATCAAACTAAATTCCACAGAGAAGAGAAGGAACTCCAAGGTTATGCCAAGACAGAAAGCACAGAGCACCTTCACAAAGGTAGCACATTAGAGAATCCTTGTCTCTGGGAAGATTTTTGATGTGGGTCCAACATGGAAGGTAGAATATTAAAGATCAAATGGAGACATTATTTGGCTTGGGGAAATTTACAGACAGAGAAAAGACGTAGAAAACCAACTTTGGATTAAGATGAGACTCAGACATTAATGCAGACTGTTAGGCTGTTTTAGAAGAATAGATGGTAAAGAAACGCATCTGGGAGTCATCAGTATGCCCAGGATACAGGTTCAGAGGGCTGAATGAGAAGGGAGAAAGAAAGAATGAATCAGGCCACCCCCAGCTGAGCAGCTCCAGCATGCAGAAGTGCAACTGCTGTGTGTGTGGTAGAGTGGTACTCTACCAACAAATGAATTCTTAAGGATTAAAGACATCTACCCATTCTGTACAGTAACAGCTTAGCCAACAATGTCCCACCTGCTAATTGTCCATGGAAACTAGTTACTGTCCTCACGATTCAATTACTTCTCTATAGTACAACCAGCTACTTAACTTGGCCTTTAACACAGTAGTTTTGTTTTGTTTTTGTGAGAATTCTTTGTTTCCAAACCATCAGAGTTTATGCTCAAATATCTTACTTTCCAATTTGTCTGTTATCTTTTCTTTTTCCTGATGTTAGTTGTATATGTGCCTAGAAGTCTTTGGTAGTGTTTTCACATTTAAGTCATCACAATTGGGTAGCCAGTATGGTTACCCTAAAGCTCAATCAGACAGAATACTCCTATACACTCAAGACATCGAGACAAGAGAATAAGGGATTCAAGGTCATTCATAGATACATAGAAAGTATAAGACTAGCCTGGATGCATGAAATCCTTTTTAAAAGTACATTCACATGATTCTGATGATTTCTTTTCACATTTAAAATATGTGAACTAATACTAGATTCAAGAACATGCAATCATTGTTATTTCATTTTAGTTGGGGTATTTTTCTGATTTAGAGACTAAATATGTAAATGTTTAATATTCACTATGACAAATCGTGTGACTATAGATTTCAAGGAGCTTCAGTTGGCACTTATATCAGTAAGGAAATAAGAACTTAATTTTAGCTATTGTTTATAAACATTGGGGACAAAATAATTTTTTAAAAAGTCAAAGTAGAGGAAAGCAGTAAATAAAATATAAAAAGTCACATGTTTTATTTGATGGCATTTTTACATTATGATGATAAAGACACAGCTACATGTTTTCTTTGGAAGAAAAGAAAAAATAAGAATGTGGGAAGTAATAAGTAAAGAGAATTGACATGATGTTCTAAATGTTTATCAGGAAATTGTTATTTTATAGAAAAAAAGCATGCATTGAAGGCTATGGCAGAAGGTACAATAGGGATTTATAACCCTCACTCTGAACATCTCCTGTTAGTACTGCTCTCCATGGAGTACTGTTCTCATGTATTACATGAATAAGCATACATATATAAATGATTAATAAAAGGGCAACTGGGTAAAGGCACTTGCCTTTTGCTGTGGAAGCCTGAGGACTCAAGTTGCATGTCTAAACCATATATAAATATGGAAGGAGAGAACTGACTCAGGAAAGCTATCTCCACATGTGGTTCATGGCACATGTTCACTCCCTCATCTCTCTCTCTCTCTCTCTCTCTCTCTCTCTCTCTCTCTCTCTCTCTCACACACACACACACACACACACACACACAAAACACAGAGTCTTCAAACTTTATCCTATTGCACACATGATACTGCAAATTAAGATTTTTCTCATTGGCAGATTTGTGTGTGTGTGTGTGTGTGTGTGTGTGTGTGTGTGTGTGTGTGTGTGTGTGTGTGTATGTACGTGAGGACTCAGAAGTTAAGCCACCTAGTGAGGTCTGACATTCTACTAGCACTTTACTACTGAATATTCAGTTAATTGTGGTCATTTTGTTATGCCATAGTGTTTTATTAATATAAAAAATAAAGCAAAACAGAAACACAAAATAATATCACCAATAGCCAGAGAAAAGATGAAGGTTCACTACATAATCTTTTTTTATATTAGACAATACAATTGCTTTTTTTCCTTTTATTTTATTTTATAATACCATTCACTTCTACATATCAGCCATGGAATCCCTTGTTCTCCCCCTTCCTGCCCACCTCCCCTTTCCCCAGCCCATCCCCCATTCCCACCTCCTCCAGGGCTTATTTGCTGATAAATTCCTTTAGAAAGCAAACAAATTTATCTGTGTTAACATTAATGGTTTTGTTTTGTTTTCTGTTTTTTGACCTAAGGTCTTAACATTGTAGTCCATGCTAGCCTCAAAATTCACTGTATAGCTCTGGGTGGCCCTACATTTTTTGGCAATTATTTTGCCTTAGTTTCCCAAGAACCAGGGTTGTCAAATAAAATCTACTATGCATGGTTCATCACATGTAGTTTCTATGTATTAGTAACCAAGCTCTTGGTAAAAAAAAAAAAAAAAAAAAAAAAAAAAAAAAAAAAAGTGTTCTTTCTTAAAACGTCCTCAAGTTTTCTCCCCCTTCTCTCACATACCTCTTTCTCACTGTGTTGCCTCATTTAGCAAGCAAGTTAAGGTGATTGTAAATAGTAGACTTGGTGGGACTGCACATTCCTACTCTTACTGGCACTCCCCTCATGATCTCCCTACAATTTCTCTCTCAAAGCTTTTTAAATACCTTCTTGCTTGAGCTCTAAAAATTAACTTTTCTTTTGAAAATGATATTCCCATTAATCCTTTGATAATTTTCTACAATATACATGATTTAGATCATAATTACCTCCTACCCATAGCTCTTTTGAGATCTATCCCTATTCATCCAACTTGGAGTTCTTCTTCTCCTTCTCCTTCTTTTCTTCTTCCTGTCAATCTTGTCAAGTTTGTATTTTTCTCAACTGCAGTTAGTTATAGGTCCTTCCCTGATGTGGCTGGCTTACTAGGGGTCATACCATTAAAGGAAACTCACTTTCTCTCTCCCAGCCATTATCAAAGTCCAAAAGCACCTCAATTTTTCATAAGACTCCTTGCATACCTCCCTGCTCCTTTCTGGGAGTTTGTTTGGATGTGACTTGCACTGGTCTTATGCATTATGTCACAGTCACTGTGAATTCACACTCAGAACTTCCTTGTTGTGTCTGAAAAGGGGTGTGGTAAAAACCCATTTGAACCACATTGAACCAATGGTTCCCACCTCTAACTCTTACAATCATTCTATGCTGTCTTCCATGAATCTCTCTTGGCATTTGGTGGAAAGGCATGATGTAGATGTCCCCTTTGGGACGGAATGCTCTCTAGTTTCTTTTCTTTCTGTACATGGGTCCCCAGTCACGATCTATAACAAGAAGTTTCTCTAAATGAAGGTTGAGAGATATATGGATCTCTATGTACAGCAAAAAGGTATTAGGAATCACTGTAACTTTATTTATATTTAGCACAATAATAGTAGTAAGTTTTCCCCTATGACCTGTGGCTCATCTAGCTACAGATTCTATTAACAGTACCAGGTATAGGTTTCATCTCATAGAATAGTCTTTAAACTACAATAAAGTGTTTGATTAAGTCCATAACATTCATGCTACCTGTGGGCATATCTTGATAGGCAGGTTGTTATTGTAGCTCACAGGGTTCAGAAAAGGATGTGATTCATGATGTCTTTTCTTCTCCAGTAGCATGCATAGCACCTTTCATGACTATTGAAAGTTACCCAGTAGAGATGATGCTTCTAAGTCAGTACCTGCTTGATTTCTTCATGTTTTGTAGCTAAATTATATGGTGTCTTCAGCGACCATATCTCACCATCAGCTTTTGCACGGTAACCAAGACAATGTCAATAACCTGTAATATATTAGGTCTTTGTTGAGGTCTTTGATCCCTTTGAAGTTGAGTTTCCTACAGGTGAGATCTAGTCTTATTCTATTAGTTGCAGCTACCAAGTTTGAAAAGCACCATTTGTAGAAGAGGAAATATTTTCTTCAGTGTGTATTTTTGCCCTCTTTGTCAAGAATTGGGGGCAGGGCATCAGTACATGAACTTATATCTGGTCTCTCAATTGTATTAAATTCATCAATATGTCTGCTTTTATGCTAGCTATATAGAACAGCAGATGCCTCCAACAGCTTTTTGTTCAGGGTTATTTGAGGTATACTGGTGGGTGGTCATATCTCAACTGAACAAAGGCACTATACAACAAACTCACAGCCAAAGAGCATGTTAAGCAAACAAGAACTCAAAGCATTTCCACTAAAATCAGGAGAAAGTCAAGGATGTCCACTCTCTGTTTCTCTTCAATATAGTTAGTGTGTTAGGTCTTAGCTAGAGTACTATGACAATTGAGGACAATAATAGAGATACAAATAGGAAATGACAAAGTCAACTATCTTTATTTTCAGATGATGATTCTACATAAAAGACCCTAACTATTCCACTAGAAATAATACTCCTATGGATGATTAATACATTCTGCAAAATATCAGGATGCAAAATTAACACGCGAAAATCAATAGCCTTCTTATGCAAATGACAAACATACTGAGAAAGAAATCAGGGAAACTATCATATTCAAAACAGCCTCAAAAGAATCTTGGAATAAAGTTAACAAAGGAAGTGAAAGGCTTTCATAATAAAATCTTCAAGGCACTGGAAAAAGAAATTGAAGAAGATACCAGAAGATGGAAAGATCTCCCATGCTCATGGGTTGATTGGATTAATGTTGTGAAAGCAGCCATCCTACCAAAATCAATTTACAGACTCAAAACAATCCCCATCAAAATTCTGATGCAATTCTTCACAGAAATTGAAAAAAAAAAAAAAAAAACCTTAAATTCCTTATGGGAAAACAATTGAATTTTCAAGCCTCCTTTTTTATTAGGCTCTCTGAAATCTTTTACCTTTCTCCTTAGATCCATGTCCTAATCTGTCCTCTCCTTGTAATATTGTGCTAGGAGATGAAATGAGTCCCTCCACACAATCACCGACTTTTTCCATTCATTCCTGCTGAAGCTGCCTTATTCTTCCTTCCATGTGACCACAGCCACAGACTTACCACATGTTTGCCCTTCCGAAGCTTAGTTTTATATCTTTCCAATTGCCTTATTTAAACTCTTGGCAAGAAAACAGCAAAACTTTTCTTCCCTTGGAACTTTAGGTTACTAATATCTACATTGATTAAGTTATCAATAACTCTCAGCAAAGATAAATTGGCAAATTCCAGTGGCTTCATAAAATATAAATATCCCTTCTCCACATACACAGCTCTGTAAGCTTTCCCCCTTGCTCTTCCTGACTGGAGAAGGAATCTCCTCCAAATTTTGATAATGGGACTACATTTCCATATTGCTATTCAGTTATCTTCAACATTTAATTTTCAACATTCCCCATGCTTCCTTATGATCAAGGTAGAGTTGAACATATGCAATTTTATTTAAATAGGTCAACATTGTAAATGCTACTCATTACTTCTGTTTATAATCCATTTGACGCCTTATTGCAAAAGATCAAGGGGAATTCAAGTCAGGAAGAAGAGGTAGCATGTTTGTTGATCAATAAGCAATCTCTGCCACAGATCCTGTGTCTCAGTATGTTTTATACTGTAATGACAATACTTTAACCTGGAAAATTTATAGCTAATAGAAATATATATCTCACAGTTCTAGAAGTTCGAGATCAAAGCATCATAAATCTAGTGGGGGCTTTCTTCCAGCTTTGTAGATGGAAACTATGGCTTCATCTTTTCAAGTAGTGAATATTATGTCTTTACAAGAAAGAAGACAAAAATGGGCAGAAAACACAAAGATAGCCCTTTAACCTCTGTATAATTGGTTCATAATGATTTCAGAGAGGGGAGGTGTGATGATTTAATTACTCTCAAAATATTGTTTTTTTTTTTTTCATATTATAACAGTGAATTGATTCATTCAAATAGACTCTTTGAACCAAGAGGTGGGGGCATATGCCTTTGATCCCAGCACTCAGAAGGCAAAAGCAGGTGGATCTCTATGAGTTCGAGGCCAGCCTGGTCTACAGAGCAAGTTCTAGGACAGCCAAGGCTACACATAAAAATCTGCCAATAAATAAACAAACAAATAAATAAATAAATAAATAAATAAATAAATAAAACAAAAAACATTATTAAATAGACTCCTGTTCTTACACTACAATGACAGAAGACTTCAACTGTTCTAATAAAAGGGGGCACAGTACTATGAAGTAGAATTATTTTAGTTTCATCATGTAAAGGAGTCTGTCTTTAATCCATAGGACCTAATTCCAGTTGTATAGCTGTAAAGCATCTGAGTGAACTGTCAAATAGATTCAAAGGATATATTAAGGTACACATTTTGTAAATATTCTGTTAATGAATTATGCAGGCTTTGGGCCTTGAAATTGCAAAAATTGCTCTTTAACTGCTCTGGCTTTTGCTGCCTTTGTTTTGGCCATTAGCAGCTTGACTTCTCTACGACGTTTATACTCTTCATGTTGTGAGGGTACTCTTTGATGGGAAGAGGGATTTTTAAGTTTGGTTTAAAGTGATTATGATTTTAATGGTATTTTAAGTATTCAGCTTTTATTACTTAGTATTTAAGGATAGACTTGAGTGCCATAGGTATATATTTTCATTTAGATAAATAAGTGGGTATGAGAGAAAGATGAGATAAAGAAAGGACCTAAGGAAAGAAAGAAAACAACAAAGATTGAAGGAAAGAAGTGACACTGGCTTTATCTAAATAGAAGCCTGCTTTGGCTAAGGGGCAGCACTTTGGTAATCTTCTACACACTCTAGCATTTTCCTTTTGAGCTGCTTATGGATAGACAGTGGGATACTGATTCATAGTAGACACACAGAAGTCTGAAGGTCATTTAGCTAACATTAATTTTCACAGCTTCCTTCAAATTTTTAATCTTGTTCAAGGTCAAGCATATTTTTACTTTGCACCAAACTGCATATTTAATTAAAAAATTGAGAAACATTCTTTAAAAACAGGACCAAGTGACTTAATAATTTGAGGAGTATAATTTTGTTTCAGATATATCTCCATCTGCATATTAGTATTCTACATTTTTTTTTCTTTCACTGAAAATTCTAAACAGAAGTAATTGTGGAATTTCCGTGTACACTTGGGGTGGCTTCGGTATGGTAACTGTTTTGAAGGAGCAGGACTGTGGCTGAGGAGTAAGCACTGAGCATTGTGACGGCAATTATTGAAATTAGAACAAAGCACAAGCTTCAGGGAACCATAGTGGACTATGCTCATCTTAGAAAACCAATCAAAGAGAACATGGCTCAGAAATAGAGAAAAGGAACTTTATTAAGAGACAAATTATATGGGAAGAAGAGAGATCTAATAACATAATAATAAAGAGAGAGAATAATTAGATGTAATAATTAGAGAGGCCTAATAACCTAAAGTGTGTCTCCAAAGTGCTTAGAACAGATTTGGTGTTTTATAGGGAGAAGGCTGATTTTGTCCTGGATCTGATGTGGGCGATCATTACTTTGAGCGTAGAAATACTTTGACTGTGACTTTTCTTCGAGGAAAGGGAGCCATTCTCATCCTTCTTGTTGAAGGGGTGCTTCCAAGAGCTTTGCCCATACTACTTGCTTTACACTGCATGCCTTTCAAATTCAGCCACTCTCACATCAATCAGCACTGTGGGCTAGTGAGGAGACCAGAGCAGAAGATCCCTCCCCATCCCATCAGGATAGAAAGGGAAACTGGAAGGCTGAAAAGAAACATCTGCTCAGGATGACTCTATTGATGTGAATCTTTGAGAATAGGATAATTTAGCTATATTCTTTGACTCTGAATCCTGAAATTGTTTAAACAGGAGTACATATGACCACACAGATGAGGACTTACTAACATACTCTTACTTTTGCATTTTAACCCCTACCCTTCTTATAACATCTGTAAACACTGGAGTCCTCCATTATCTTGAGCTTGCCTGAGAGTAATGTCATTATTGCCCTGAGTTCTGACATGTTCGCTCTAGTTGGCTTGAGAGTAACTCTCAGGATTGTCTCTAGGGCTATACAACCCAGGCAGACCTAACAGAGTTTGAGATCTGTCTGGCTTCAGGTACCATCTCACATGAAGCTCACCTCACAGGTAGGTTGCTGAAGGGCATCCAACTCTTTTACTTCCTCCTAGTCCATAGGCTCTGTGAAAGATGTAGACCATTAATTGTGTATGTTCCTTTTTGTACAACTAGCATTTATGTCTCATGCAGTGTGAGGCAAATGTGTTACTTTTTTACTTTACTTTACAAATCCTACAGACTGTTTCAATTTTAATAGAAAGCATGACTTTCTTTGTGAAGCTTAAATTTTTGGAGTATTCATTAATATGCAGCTCATACATCTTGAAAGAGCAGGTGTAACCCATAGTTTAGATACTAACAAAATTAAAGTGAAGTATTGACCATTGGCATGCAAAATTTGCTACCACTCTTGGAGAGAGAATATAAACAGGAGGCATTTCTCCCTTAAACAAAACTTTGAATTCCTTGCCTGCGTCATTTGCATAGCATGAGGGCTTGTTGCCGTACATATAGGGATTGTGTCAATGGCAAATGAAATGAAAACTCCGAGTACCACCTTATCGGGGGAGTGTGGCTCCTCCTAAGAATAAATAAGCAGCACATTATATTCAGACAACTAGGTGGCACTGCTGCATTATCCTTACAATCACTAAAGTCAGTGCAGAATCTTCTGTATCCTCCGGTTCAGAGGGAGAACCACTGTGTGCTCAGGAGTGGTGCATTTCTGTGGAGATTTCAATAAGGCTCTTGGACCAGAGTTGAAGGGTTGTCATCCAAAGAGTGTGCTAATGACTTTGTCTCCCATCGACCTGTTGTGGATTGGACTTGAATTCCAGAAATTTAGTCTTATATCTTTGAAAGGATTTTTTTTTTTTTTCTAATAGGAGGAGGGTAGCAAGAAGTTTGATTTTTTTTAAAGTATTTTAAATTCTATTGGGAAATGTGAAAACTTTCTGACATCAAAATATTAAAAAAGATCATGTATTTTGTTACCATTAGAGAGGATAGATAAATGAAGATTCCCAGTGTCTACCCCAAAGGGACACATTTAACTATTTAGATCCTGCAAAACACATATCTAGCTTTTTGCAAAGATGATAATGTATAAGTAAAAAATAACATCAGATAGTTTTGTATTTCTTTAGTGCCACGCAGGTAAACAAAAACATCAGGTAGTTTTGTGTTTCTTTTATTTATTTGTTTGTTTGTTTATTTTTATTAAGAAAACTTTTTTCATTCATTTTATACACCAATCAAAGATCCTCTTCTCCCCTCCTCCCACTTCCCCAGCCTCCCCCTCCCAACCTACATGAGCAGGCTTTTTGGAGTCCACTACCTATGATACCTTGTGCAGCCCTAAGGTAGGGGAAGGGCTTGGAGTTTTGCATTTCTTTAGTGGCATGCAGGTACAAGGTATGAAAAAAATTTAAATTAAGAAAACTCAGTCACCATGTTAAATTACTTCTCAAAGAGCATTGTGAATAACACCTTAATAGATTTGAATATGATACAGATGTTTCGAAAAAAAATAAACAAATAGCTTTAAAGTGAAGTTAGAGGAATTGTTTTCTTTTTCATTTGATGACATGAAAGTCATAGTATTTGTAATATTGAACCATAAAAATAATGTAGAATTTGAAATTTGCTTGCATGTAGTCAGATGCATTAGGAAGAACATGCAAATCATACCAGGAGGGTTAAAAGATGTCTCTGAATCAGGGTATTTAAAACTTGAATATCCAGATAAAGCACATAATAGTTGTCCCCAAGTAAAAATAAAATACTAAAGTTATTATGATTTCTGCTTTCTTTCATTTTCATGAGCAGAAACCACCACAGATAGTTAAAAGGAAGCTTGTCATAAAAGACAAGAACAGAGAATTAGTAAGTACAGTGGGATTTTTTTATATACAGACATTTGTGGAACACCTCAAAAATGAGTACTCTCATGTGGAACACACTAGAATCATGAAGAGTACTGTGTTAGTTTTCTATCACAGTACAATACATTACACACAGAGCAATTTAAAGTTATTCCCGCTATTAAATCAGAATTATACTGATTAGCTGGGTTAAGTAGTTCATACCTTTAATTACAACACTTGAAAAGCTGAGGCAGAAGGATTGCTATAAGTCTGAGGTCAACCTGGGCCATTCAGTCAATTAATTCCAGGCCAGTATGAACTACTGTTTTAAAATAACAAGTTCTATTGATCAGAACTCCAAGATCCTCTTCTATTGGTGAAATTATTAAGGCCACTCCACGTAGTTAAAAGGGAGGTTTATTTAGTGGTGTCACAAATGAAGGGATAGGTAGGTTGTGGGTTCTGGGAAAGACGCAGCACAGTCCGGAGGTGTTCTCTGGAGAACTCTCCTCGGTCTACCGCTAGCGTCCTGAGTCCAGGAAACAAGAGAAGCGGCCCATCCGGATCTCGGGTCTTCAGGGTCCTCTCTTGGCCCCGCCTTGTAGGCCTGACAGTTACCAAAGCCTCAATGAGGGTTGGAACTTCCAGATCAAAGCTGGATTGGCTACCCACTACACTCTTCTTAGGACCTTACATGACTGTACTCAAGATGTCTTTTTTTTTTTTAATTTGTTTTCTGACTTAAAATCTCTTTCTGGAACTCAGGTTTGCCTCAAACTCAAGTTATTCCTACCTTTGTCTCCTAGAGCTAGGACTGAAGATGTGCACGGGCTTGCTCACTCGTAAGGTTTTGAATGACCTTGCCGGTGTCTATTGTCCTGGCAAACAGGCATTTATTCTAGCACCTGAGAAAATCTAGCATCTTGCAGTTGTAGGACTGAGTCTACTCTTTTCTTGCTGATGCTTCCCCCACGGGTTTTTGTTGACTTCCAGAGGCTTCCGCATTCCTTTATGGCTCCCCAATTCTCAAAGGCAATAACTGACAAATCAAGTCCCTGCTTTGACCTTGAATCTCCCCTAACTTCCTTCCTTATCTGCCTTTGTTAGAAAAACGTGTGCTTAGAATAGGCACACTTAGCTGAAAGTGTGAACAGTAAGATTAACAGACTGAGAACTTTAATTACTACCAAAACCTTTTTGTACTTTATAGGTTGTAGTCTGATTAAGTTATCACAAGTTAAAGAACCTGCCTCATCACAGTACATCTACCACCAATATCACGTCTTGCTCATTTTATGATTCCCTGTCAGTGGACAAACTTTTCCCAAAGTCAAGGTGAGTGTTAACGTGGACAGTAGTATAAAGATTAACCAAACAAGAATACAGTGATAACCACCATAAATTGAGAGCAGGGGATACGCTGGCACTGAAGATGTGTTTCCCCTTTGATCTTCATACAGCTCTTCAAGTAGGAAGCTGAGCTTCACAGACTTCCAGCAACTTGCTAACATCAGACAGTCAGTAAACGAGGGAGCCAAACTTCAAGACGAGAACCCAGTGAATGTTGCGTCTGTGCTTTTTACAGCACAGCGTGAGAGAGAAGGGATCTGAGAGTCTTGTCCTTGAAGAGGAAAGTTATGCTTCAAGCAGAAAGATTAAATGAAGTTTGTTATGCAACATCAATATGATTAATGATTCATTACAGATAGTGTACAGGGTTGCTCTATGTATGTAGCATTCTTAATACAGCAATTATAATTTATACATGTCTTTATAGCCATTCATTTATGAATATTATATATTAAATATAAGAAATTAGGATTAATTTAAGGATGGCAAACATCATATATGTGTGTGTGTGTGTGTGTGTGTGTGTGTGTGTGTGTATGAATTTGTCAGAGATTTAAAAAACAGCAGAGAAAGGTTTAAATAGTACCTTCTGGATATAAGCTAGCCTAAACTTGTTTATACTAACTTGAAGTATTAGCTTCAAGGTAACTATTTTAAAGTACACAGTCATCTGTAGCATATTTTACAAAGAAATTTTGCAGTGAGTCCCTATATGGATACACAGGGCTGGATCCCACCGAATTTATGAATTATAGGACCCTGAGTCTTCTGACCAGAAAGCTTATAGATGGGTACTAATGCATCCAATCTTGTCTCTCAGGTGACAATTCTCAAAATTACTGGTGATGAGAGCATAGTTAGATAGATAAGATTTGAAGACATCCTGTCAGGCCTGTGTTCTAGGGGTCTTAGACCACTGGTCATTACCAACATCTGTATGTCATATATTGAGTACTTATATAAACTTGTCCTCTTGGGTTAACTGGTGTTTTCAATTAAATGTGAAGAAATAACAAAACTTTAGAGATGAGGATCCTTCAACCAAGATATTCACTTTCTTAATCTCCCAAGATTAAGGGAGATGCATGGAATTTTGGCCTTGGCAGGTGATGATGTTTTTCAAAGTTGTTGCTCTTTCTTCAGTGTTATTGAACTCTGCACATGTATTTCATCCTTATCTATAAACATCCAAGATTTTACAACTGCTCAGTCATTTGTATTTGACCTACCAAGACACACACAATTTACTTTCTTTCCTTCCTTCTTCTCCCTCCTCCTTCCTCTCATCCCTCTTCTTCGTCCCTCCATCCCTCCCTCCCTTTTTATCTTCTCTTCCTGGCTTTAGTGTGCAAATTTATAGTTTATACATGTCTTTATAGCCATTCAGTTATGAATATTATATATTAAATATAAGAGATTAGGATTAATTTAGGGATAGCAGATATATATTTGTTTATTTAGGAATTTGTCAGAAATTAAAAAACAAACAAACAAACAAACAAAAAAAAAACTAGCTGTTCTCTTGGTGGAAACACTGACCACCAGTAACATCAGAAAATAGTCCTAATAGTGTGGCTGAAAGTTTTCCTGTGTCCTGCCCAGTCCACAGCCACTCAGACCCAAGTAAACACACTGAGGCTTATATTAACTACAAACTGTATGGCCATTAGCACAGACTTATTACTGACTAGTTCTTATACTTAAATTAGCCCATAATTCTTATCTATGTTTAGCCACATGGCTTGGTACCTTTTTTTCAGTTCTGCCTTCACATCTTGCTTCCTCTGTGTCTGGCTTGTGAATCCTGACTCAGTCTTCCTCTTTCCAGAATTCTCCTTGTCTGCTTATCCTTACTCTACTTCCTGCCTGGCTACTGGCCAATCAGTGTTTTATTTATCAACCAATCAGAGCAACACATATTCACAGCATACAGAATAACATCCCACAGTGTAATAGTTAAGATTAGAAAATAAAATATACTTCTCTAAAAGTTAGTGTTCAAATTGGCTGTTTTGCCTGTGTAAAACACAAAGTATCTCCCACATAGCTAAATAGTCCACAGTGACTTTAAAGATTATGGGTGAACAATTCAAAGAAGCAGTAAAATGTTGATTACTAAAGTGATGAGTTTTGGTACTGATTCTTTGCCATCGTCTACACACCAGGGCTCTGGGATCCCTTAAATAACTCAGTGAGCTCTTTGAAGATGCATTTTGGTAAGTGAAGTAACTTCAAGAGGAATGTCTTCAGGACATCTGGAGGCTCTTAGAAAAGCATCTCTACATTAAAGTGATTCTTCTTCTTTTTCTTCTTTTTTTTTTTCTTCCCACAGAAGGGAATAAAGGCACCATCCCTTTGACATATGAGGGGTAGGATGGGCACCAACAAAGAAAAGTGCCTGAATGCTGCAAATGTCATTATACTTTACTGTATTTCTGTTCTTTAAGTAGTGCTACTATTTCAAGAAAGTATGTTTATACATTTGTGTTGTGCACATGTGTATATTAGATATGCATGTATGTGTGTAGGGGAGCATTCTGCACTGCATTATGAGGACAGAAGTTGAAGTCAGTTGTTTCCTTCTATTGTGCCCTACCATGTTTTTGGAAGCAATATCTTTCTCTGAACCCAAAGCTCTCCAATTAGCAAGTCTGGCAGGCCAGTAGTTTCTGGGGATCTGTCTGTCTCTGCCACTTTACCTCTCCCAGTTCTAGTGTTACAAGTATCCACTGCCACACAAAGACTTTATACAGATTGTAAGAATGCAAACTCAAATTTTCAAGCTTGCACATGAAGGGCTTTAGTGACGGAACTATCTCCCAGCCCAGAGAAGTACTTCCATTTTGTAGGATATTTCTATATAATGATTTGAATTCGGAACTTTTCATGACATTTTTGAATTAAAGAATACTTACAGCCTTTCCTACATTTCCTGTCCTTTCTCCCAAAACTTCCATGTGACCTCTCTACAACCCCTCCCATGTTCCCTTCCCACTCAGATTGATGGTTTATACATATATGTGTGTGTGTGTGTGTGTGTGTGTGTGTGTGTGTATGTGTGTGTGCGTATTCATAAATATATATGTATAACCTGTTGAGTCTATTTACTGTGACTTGTGTGTATATAATTTCAGACCTGACCACTTTGTGTTAGATAACCAATTTTGGAGCTTGCCCTTAAGAGAGGCTGATTCTTCCTCTCTCAGCAGTAATTAGCCTATAGTACGTTGTCTAGGGAAGGGACTCCTTGAGATTTCACCCTTCTGTGTTAGCATTTATTTTGATGTTGTTATTAGTCAAATCTTGCTTAAGCAGACATACTGTTCAGGTATCATGTGTATACCCCCCCCCCCGTCATTTCTAGGAGACACAATCTCACATCAGATTTCTTGGTCCTCTGGCCCTTACAATCTTTCTATTTCCCCTCCTTTTTTTAAAAAAAAATGTTCTCTGAGCTTTAATTGAAGGAGTTGTGAGGTGGATATATCTGCTGGGGCTAAGCTCCACAAGATTCAATGCAATCATCTCTGTTTATAGTACAGAGAATTTCTTTGATAAGGAATGATAACTGCACCTTTCTCTGAATATAAGGCTACATTTCAAAATAAAGTTAGGAATTATGGTCTCCATACAGGGACCCTCCTACCACATGCCTGGCCTCAGGGGCTTTCCTTAACAGCAGAAGAACTTTCCATAGCCCCTTTACTCCTGTATACTTTCACGACTCTAAAGCCAGAACCACAAAGACCAATGCTGCCAAGTTCTGTTGCCTGCTTGGGATAGCACCTGCCTCCCCCTTCAATCCCATTTGTATAAGCTTTGATTTGCTGTTACTCTTTGTTCCAAGAGAATTCCTTAGGCCTTTTCTTTGCACAGGTTGCAGGATTACCTAGGTAGGGTCTCACTCTGAGGGCATCACTCCCTTTATTCTAATTCTCCTTCTCTCTTTTAAGCACTAAACATGACTCCAACATCACATTTTTTTGCTGTCCTTTTTCTCTTCAAACCATACAATTTGTATTTCTTTTTGTGCTACGTGCTCTTTTTTCATTATAGACTCACACAACTGTGATCATTAATAACTGAGTCAATATTAGATTATCTTGAAATTTCCTCTGACAACAAAATTAGCCCAAACCTCCTCTGGCACATACTTAGGACAAGGGTAAAAATCAGCCACGTTATTTGCCAAAGTATTATGTGAATGTGACCATGTGAATGGTCTCTAGAGCATTTGCTAGTTCTCCTCTGAAACCTTTTCAATGGGGCCTTGATAGTACACATGGCTCTCATCACTACCATCTTTCATGTTTGTTCTGGGAAGGCACATATATATTGTGTTCATTTTTTTTTTTTTCTAGTCCACAGTCCTAATATCTTCCACATTTCTCCAAAACCTATCAAGGTCATGCCTGCCATAACACTAGCCACTCTCTGATAATAATTATGTCTTAGTCACTTTTCTATTGCTATGACAACATCATGGCCAAGGTAACTTATAAAAGACAGCATCATATTTAGGGTTCATTGTTCTAGAGCATTAGAGTCCATGATTATCATGGTATAAAACATGGTAGCAGGCAGACAGGTGAGATGCTGGAGTAGTAGCTGAGATCTTACATGGGATCCACAAGCATGAGGCACAGAGAATTAACTGGGAACTGTGTGGGCTTCAGAAAATTAAAGACTCAATCTCCAGTGCCACAATTCCTCCAACAAGGTCACACCTTCCAACTCTTCCACCTTTTGGGTACCAAGTACTGTGATCCTATAAGGGCCACTACCATTCAAACCAGCATGACAGGCATGGATACTTTATGTCATTGC
Organism: Peromyscus leucopus; assembly: GCF_004664715.2. Classification (NCBI taxonomy): domain Eukaryota; kingdom Metazoa; phylum Chordata; class Mammalia; order Rodentia; family Cricetidae; genus Peromyscus; species Peromyscus leucopus. Next base: position 34,670,554 of record NC_051077.1, on the reverse strand, counting down.
AGACAGCCATTGAAAGCTATACTGTGAATTTAGTCGTGATTTTCTAGTTAGCCATTTGCCCTGAAATATTTTTCTAAGTATTATAAAGGATAAGATTATACCTCTACCTGAGGGCTGTGGATCATTTTGATGTCCATAGTCTCTCCTCTCAGTTTTCTTTTTTTCTACTGAATGGAATTTTCAGAAAGTTTGCCAGAGGCCACATGTGGATAACATTTTTCTACTATATCTTGCATCAACATTCTAAATAATTGGAGATGATGGACAGCTATCATCCTAGCAAGCTCAGGTCAGTGGCACTGAAAATAATACCTCTAGTGCTCATGAGATGTAAAACGTTTCCCTGCACACACCATTAGCTTCTCAGCATGGTGTTTTGGGGAGTTTTTATGATGATGTTGGTCTTTGTGTGGTAGTGACTGACAGTTGTTTCTGCCTCCCATTAAGGCCAGACCACTTCCCATTGTGGAGGCATGTGACTCTCCTCTACTGAGTCAGTAAAGATTGATTCATCAGTGACAGCAAGTAAGACTTTGTGACAACTGAGTCCTCAGGGTTTAGGATGTCTTCAAAATCATATACAACATTTGCATAGGGCAATGGTGTTTGCTGTGCCACTCTGCTCAGGCCTCTATTCTGATTTGTTTTTATTTGCTTATTTCATTGTACTTGTTGAAGCAATCAAAGGCGTTTCTGCTACTGGTATTCGAACAACACTAAATGTGAAAGGCATACTGCACCTTCCCCATTGTGCTGAGCAGGGGAGTGAGATAACATTGTGGAACTTTCACAGATGACTTCCTTTTTAAACTTTAATTGATTCTTTGTGGGTTTCACATCATGCATTCCGATCCCACTTATGTCCCTGTCACCTCACTTGTGCCTTCCACCCTTATAACCTCCCCCCAAATCAAAACCAAATTTAAAAGACAGACCAAAAACCGAACAAAACAAAGAAACAAAACAAAAACAAAAACAAATAAACAAAAAGAAAGTAAAGAAGAATCTTGTCTTGGAAGCAGTAGTGTGGCCCATTGTGACACACAGTGTGCAATTTAGTCTCTTCATCTTTACTTGCAGGTGTTCATTGCCACAAGTCTTTGGTCCCACTCGAGGCCAATGGATCTGCTATACCACCAATGCTGGGCTCTCACTGGGGCTCCTCGTGTATATCTCGTAGTTGTCCTGTGTTGTGGAAATCCTACTGTTCTGGATCTATAGGTTCATCCTTTTTTGCATGCTATAACAGTTCATAGATGAGGTGGGTGTTTGCCTGGGCCAACTCATAGCACTGGTTCTAGGCCTGCGTGGTAGCCCCCTAACCTAAACCCATGTGGTGGCAAGGGTGAGGGAAAGATGCCTCTGGCACCTTTGGCAACTAAGAGAGCTGACGCTGGGGTCACAGATAACTTTAAACTAAAGATAGATTCAGACCCATTTCTCTACTCCTCTTACTGAGATGCAACATGACACACCTTTAGTCTTCACAGGTACCTACATAAGTTACCTGAGGCCATTGGAAAACAATCTGCCCCTACCATTGCCCTGGCTAGACCCACAGATCACCATGCCACAGAAATTCAAATTTGCCAAGCTAGTGTCAGGCTGCCAAACAATAGACTTTAAACTGAAAGTACAGCTTTTAATCTTTTTCTCCCTTTGTTTGTACTACAATTAGTGCTTGGATTTTAGTGCAAAAGTATTCTTACTTAAGAGTTATAAGTTGATATAGGGGTTTTTACCTATTAAATCTAATGACTCCTAATATCAGAGAAACAATCCTGAACTGGCTCAGTATAAAACTTTGGTCACCATCAGAGTCTGTGAGGCCTCCCTCTCCCTGGGTAATTGCAGAACTAGGATGTGCTTACTGCCCTAAGAAGCTTACTGGAAACACATTCTAAACTACCTTAGAAATGGAACCATGCAGCTCCCTGCAGTATCCATCTTCTGTTATTGGATACATTCAAAGGGGGATGCAAAGTGTGTTCTTTCCCCATTCTCTCCCAGAAATTCTGCTCATAGTGTGAACTGTTTTACAGTGATGTTTTAGTCTATGTCTTGTCCGTTATGAAATATGTATGTCATAAAAGATTTTCAATTAAATTCAATCTGAATTAAATATACTAGGGCATATATATATTAATCATATAGGACAGTTGCATAAAATTTTAATAGTGTCATGTTCCTGTTGGATTTAAGTTAGATCTTTGTGTAGAAACTGGACTGGTACCAGCCCATCTACTTTGTGATATCATGAAGCTGCAGTCATTCATAAATTTCCTAATACACTCTGGTTATGTTTTGTTTTATGTGCATGTGATCATCTACAATGCACCATAATGATGGAACTTTTACTTGAAACCTATAGAAATATGCATGTATATATTGCAAATATATATAAATTAACTCTAACTCTTCTGTTACTGTATAATTTATAGCACTTAAGCCTATAAACTCAAAGACTGACATTGCCCCTATGCTCTTATGTAGTGTCCAAATAGCTACTTTATGAAACTAAAGAGATAGTTAGCTACGATATGTTATTGGTTGAAACAGACTGGGGCCAGGAATCATTGGATTGATGGGTGTAGACAAAATACATAGCAAGGCTTATTTAATCTCCAGCTCATGTGTCCTTAATTCATTATCTGTTGGAGACACATTCAGGCTATTGATTTCCATAAGATAAAGAAGACTTGATTTCTGTAATCGTGTCTATTAGTTTCCTCTAGACAGACTAACAATTTTTCACAATTGCTAATGGCAATCGGAGGTATTTAATTTCACTCCAATCCTGTGTAGTTGCTACTTGGCAGAATATTTGTGCAGTGGAAGATAAAAAATAATCCTAAGGCACTCAAAGTCTCCATTTATTACACCATTCTGTTTGCAATAGCATCATTATAAGGACTTCAAAGTACAAAACCTTTCCACCTATTGTTTTTATAATTAAAATTTATTTTTGACTTTAAGACAATTTGTTTCCTAAGGGGAAAAAGTAGTTTAAAAAAACTGATGTTACTCAAAGAAGATAAACTTACTTATTTTCCTTTTTACGGTTGAGTCAGAACAATAATTTTTTTTTTACAAGCAGTAATACAATTATTCCATCTACACGCAAAATTTCATAGATTTATAAATTAGGTTTATGTTTTATCTACTTTTTATTTATTTTATGTACTCATTTACGTGTGCATGTGAGTGAGGTGTGTGTGTGTGTGTGTGTGTGTGTGTGTGTGTGTATGTGTTGTAGGCACCTACATATGTGCAAGTGATTATGCCATGTGTGGAAGTGGAGGCTAGAGGAGAATAGTGTGTCTTACTCCATCACTTTCCATCTCAGTCCCTTGAGACAGGGTCTCTCACTGAGCCTGGAACTATGTTGGAAGCATGCAAGTCTTTGTTCTTCCTATCTCTCCTCAGTCCCACCACTGAGGTCATAGACACAGGCATCACTACACCTCACTTTTCACAGTGGTTCTGGGGATTTGAACTTAGGTCTCTTTACCTTCACAGTAAGCACTTTTACCCACGGAGCATCTATCCTGCCCCTACGTACTCACTTTATTGTCTCTTTCTTTATGCTGGTATATTTGTTGAATATCATAACCATCAATCTTTAGAGGACATATTAAAATTGTACTTCACAATTGTCTGAAATAAGGTAGCTCTGGTCTCAGATTTACTCAATGGCCCTTAGTTGTTAAAGAATCAACTGTTTTAGAGAATTTCTCTTTAGCATCGCTCCAAGACATATTTCTATATGTAAAGGCCCTAAAAAATTTCAAGCTCATTGTAGTTGAAGTATGGATTGCATAATTATTTTCAAACATCCCAAAACAAATTGACTCAAATGTACTATCTTGTAGTACATTGCTAAAAATGGATTCCACTTTTGACATATATAAGTATAAAGCATCTAGAGACTGTAAATGTTTACTAGAATTAAGTAGCAAGTAAGTAATCACATTGTAATAATCACCATATGACTGACATCATATCAAAACAAGCCTTTTCAATGTGAGTCCCGTGATCTAGGCCATGCCACCATGAACATATGTGGTCTTCTGAATATGATTCATGTGAAACTATAGTTACATTTGGGTACTAAACCCCCAAATTCTCTGGTGTAGAAAACCGTGTAATTTTATATAAGGCTCTATTTTTGGAATAGCTTCTAAAAGAGTCTATGAAAATTGAAAGAGAGCTACTGATTGACTGTTTTCCTATCCTTAACAACTTTGTACTTATTTTGTATATAATTATCTATGAATATTCTGAGTAATAAGTCCCTCCAGAAGCCACAGTGAAAAGAAATACACACTCAGACAAAGAGTGGATTGTAAAGACAGAAAACTCAAGGGAAAGAATGGTCTCTATTAGGGAAAGTCACTGACATAAGCTAGATAAATGTGTTTCTTTTTGTTTTTTTAAACCTGTAAAACCTGTTTGAAATATGATTTTCTGCATAGAAAGAAGTCAGCTGAGACTCCTTTACTGATTCCAAATTGCTGGGTATGAGCATAGAGGTGACAACCTCCACTGCCCTCCCTACCCCCCGGCAAAGAATAGGCAGCATAAAATTAAAGATAGGCTTAAGAAGCTCTCTAATTCCATCAAATGAAGAAGACATCATCAGTGTTGTCCATGTTGTTGCTGTACTCTCTCTCCCTTCCTCTCTCCCTTCCTCCTGCCCTCCCACCTCTCTGTGTATGTGTGTGTGTGTGTGTGTGTGTGTGTGTGTGTGTGTGTGTTTGTGTATGTATGCTTATTTTTAGCGAGTATATGCACCTGAGAATATATTATACATGGTGGTATGCATATATATGTGTTCCAGCATATTTGGACCAGAGGTTGATATTGGGTGTCTTCAATTGATTTTCTAGGATAGTTTTTGAGTTAGGGTCATTCACAGAATGTGAATCTCACTGATTTGGCTAGTTGGGCGGGCCAAGGGACCAATGAGCTCTGTGGGTCTGCTCATATCTGTCTAAGACAGTGATGAGACTAAAGACTCATTCAAACATACCCAGATATTTTTATGCATGCTGGGGATTCAAACTCAGGTCCTCATACTTGTGAACCAGGTACTTTTCCAAATGAACCATTACACCAAATATTTTAATTTTTGTTTGTTTTAGAAAAATATCCTATTTTTTTCTATCATCATTCTATTGCTTTTGTTTTTGTTTTGTGTAAACATGTAAGTCTGTATGTAAGTAAGTCTGTGCATGTGAATGTCACATACATGTGGAGTCTAGAAGAGGGCATCAAATCTCTTAGAACTGAAGTTATATATGTTTGTGAGCCCACAACATGGATGCTGAGAGACCGAGTCAGGTCTTCTAAAAGAGCAGCATGAAAAAAAAATTCTTTTTAGATAATGCTATAGAAGAAAATTCTAACAAATGTTTCCCCTGTCTTCTCTAAAACAGTTCAAGTATCTGAGTTTTACTTGAGATTTAGCTTCCCAAATGCTTTTGCTACTCCTTAATTGAGCTGTGTGGCACTGAGAGTCTGTTGTTAGTATAAACATGTTTTGTGGTCATATTGTTTAAAGAAAAATAAAAGAGAGAGGGAGGGAGGGAGAAAAGGGGTGAGGGAGAGAGAGAGAGACAGAGACAGAGAGAGAGAGAGAGAGAGAGAGAGAGAGAGAAGTGCCTGAATTCAGCCAGATGAGTATGCTATTGTAATGATCACATTATTAACCTCATCAAAAGATACCTTCACAGACACATCCAGCATAGTGTTTGGCCAAGCATTTGGGCATGGAGGACCAGCTTCCTTAATATATGCTATTAACCTTCTCAGTGCTTATCCCCTATGCTCATATCTCTTCAGTAGTGTACATGTATTCCATTTACAGGACTGTAGTCAATTTTTGTTTTCCTGGATGTTTGCAGAACTTTTGTCTTCCCTAGCATATAATTAGGGCTATTACTGCTCACAATCACTACAATTCTAAATTATTTTACAATTACTTTGGCTATCACTACCAGTAGGAATTAATTGCTAAATATTTTTATAGCTGCAGTAAAATATTGTTCTTATATATTTCATCTCTAAAACTCAGCACAAATAGGAAAGAGGATATAAATAGGCATTTTTTAAGCAAGGAACGTGAAGATCAATAGGATTCAAGAGCTGTTCATGAATCCTCTCTGCTGTGAAGTGACAAAGTTGAGACTAGATCCCAGGATTTCTAATTTTTCTGAGTATATGGCACTGCATCCTTTAATTAGGGGCATGATCACCTTCTACATTGTAACACAGTCAGCCAGCTGCTGTGGCTTCACAGGAACAACAGTCACTTTCAAGGAAAGAAGAGCCATTAAAGAAGATATATGCACATACTTGGCCATTAAAAGCCCATTTATCACACACGATGATGAGAGTTTATGTAATATTTCACCCGGCTTGTAAAAAGAGCCTTCCACCATGGATTGGATTTAAGACAACACTGGAAAGAGAATGAGAATTGAATGTTTTTCTTTCCCCAAGAAATTCTGCCCCAGTTTCCTTCAATTTGATAAGGGATGATAGTATATTATAGAGTAAATTTGGAGTTGCTTGGCAACTGTGATCAAGACCATGGTTGAAGAATTCAAATTTGAACTCACCAGAAAGAGATAATTCTGTTTAAAGGAATGATTGTGTGAGAGCCAAACATAGCAAAAGCCCAACGTGATAGCCTAATGCTTCTTCCTTCTACTCCTGAGACAATGTACTCCTTCTTACAAGCTTTCTGTTCAGAGGGCCAGGGATATTTCACATCACAGTGTTTCTAACTCCACAGTGTTTCCCCATCACCATAAACATTGCCTAGAACCCAGGAGAGCTCTCCTTGTCTAACAGTCACGTTGGGTTGGAGAAATGATAGTATCCTATAGACATCACGATTTAAAATATCTTCAGTGGCAGATGGAGAAATGATAGTATCCTCTAGACATCACGATTTAAAGTATCTTCAGTGGCAGGTGTTTTCTTATTTTTCTTTATTTTTTTGCAATAATATATAAGAACTAGAACTCCTAAAAATTGTTTTTATTATTGTCAGAACTATTCTAACAGAAGATTTAGGAGAGCCAGGCTGCACTTTGAACCTAATACTTTTATAGGAAGTGTATGTCTATTGATTGTAACATACATATTAGTGCCTCATTTTTGATGCAGTCTATGCCCTTTCTGTTTAGAGTTGATTTTTTTTTGATTTTTCCAACATTTAAAAATAGACTCATAGATGGTTCCCAATCCTTCTGTATATTTAACCTGATAATTTACATTTTTTGAATTTCATATAGTATGGGCTTACTATTATCTTAAATTAAACCTATTTTGATAGGGATTATTATTAACTTGATTTTGTTATGACCATTGGGAGCCATCTATGAGTCAACTAGGTGCAGAGTCAATGACATAGACTCTGGGAGAATGTCAAAACAACAAACAGTTTATTCAGGAAGAGGCAAGTCTTATATACCCTCCACCCTACCCTGGGGGAAGGTCTCATGAATATGTGTCTGCTGGTGTAATATGGCTGCCTCTCATTGGTCCAGGTCATCTCCAGATCATGTCTCAGCTGCTATTGCTAAGGCCCGTAGGCAGACCCAGATTGGCTCTCTGGAAGTATCTTATTACTGGTTTGGGCCAGCTGGCCCTCAAGCCGGTTAGGGATGAGTCATCCCACAGCTTATTATGGGAAAATATTTTTTTAATTATGTATCTAGAACACTGAGTGCTTAGCACATAATAATGTAAACTTCATAGTTATTTCTATTTATCAAAAGCACCAGCCATGGGTACTTCATTTCATGAGGTTATAGAAAATATGAAATAATCATAAAAAAGCCAGGCATTGTAGTAGATGTCTGCAATCCAAACATTTATGGATTAATGAATTATGGGTTTAAGGGCAGCCTGGTCTGCATTGAGACTGTGACACACCAAAGAAAACAAATAAAATTTAAAATTAAACAAACTAAATTATTCTAATAATAATAACTGCCATAAATGTTTGGTCAAAAGACTGATGCTATGTTGGTTGTTTTTTTTTTTATTTTATGGCCATGCAAAGAATTCTGTTATTATAAATTAATATGCATTCATTGGTATTTTGCGACTTTACTTACATTTGTAAATTACTATCTCATTAAGCTATATTCCAATATATAAATATCACTGTGAATGTTTTGATAACACAGTGCAGCATGTTAAAATATGAATTTTTCTAGGTAAAAATAATTATATTATTTCAAAATATACTGTAAATTATTGTGAACTCATAAGGCAATTTTTAAAAAACTGAAATATATTCTCAGATTAGTTTTACATTTGCCAAACACTGAGTAGAAAACACAAAGGTTTCCCTGCCAACTTCTGGATCACTCAAATGTAGCTCCCTTCATCCTTAACATCCCTTCACAGAACAGGACAAGCCTTGCAATTAGTCAGCCTAGTTTCACTCCTGCAGCTGTAAATTCTAAGTGTTTGAACGATTGTAGTCACTATTGTAACACCATAAGAGTTGAATGTCTGAGCAGTCCTTTGCACTCAGACTCCTAACTTTCAGCAATTATAAAGTTCCCATAAATAACAGTGTATATTTTTGTATGGGTATGATTTTCCAGGTTCTTTGAGCAAATAAAGTAATATTATTACTGGATCATGTGGTAAAAGAGGATTTGATTTTGTAATAAACCAGTATAGTGTGCTTTACAGTGCCAGGACCTCCTTGCATTCCTTCTAACCAGAGAATTGACCTTATGCCTCAGTTTCATCAGTACTTGATGTTTTCAGAGTCCTTGGACATATTGACATCTTAATGCCATGGAGCATCTTCTCCAAGGATTACTTACTATCTCTATATCTTCTGGGTTAGGTAGTCTATCAAGGTCATTAGCAAAATCCTAATCAGATTCATCTATTGATTATTATGTTTAGTTTATTTTTGAGACAGTCAATCAATATACAACTGAAAGTACCCTTGAAGTCACTATGTAGTTCAGACAGACCTCAAATTTGCAATGATACTCCTGCCTTAACTTCACAAATTCTGGGATTAAAAGTATGCATCACCATGCACTGATGTGTTCCTTCCCCTTTTCCTTTCTTATTGTTAAAATATTCAGAGTTTATTTTGTACATTTTAGGTATCACTCTTTTTTTTTTTTTTTTTTACAAAGACAAACAAGTGTTTTTATTAAAGGGTAAAGTAGTAACTGCAGGGCAGGCAAGCTATGAAAACCTCAGCTGTTACCCAGAAGCAGAGAATGGAAGAGAGAAAAGGCCATGCCATTTATGCTGGCATGGAGAGCAGACACATGGCCCACAAGCAACCAGATGGCAGGAAAGGAAGCTATAGAGAATTGCATGTCAGCCTTTTGTCAGAAATGTGTAAATATGTCCATCCATTACATGAATTTTATCTTCATTCCTTAGCCAGTAACTTTTGTCCAGCAGGATTTCCAATTATTTCACTCGTGGAGCATGTCTTTGGTTGTATCTATAATGGCATTTCCAAATGCAGGGACACCAAAATCTTCTCCACTGCTATTCTCTAGGGGTTAATGGTTTTGCTAGCTGGCTTTACATTTTACCTTGAGTTAATCCATTTTGAGATAATTCCTGTGAAGGTTATAAACTCTTTGTTGAGATTTTTTTTTTTCATACAGAGGTGCAATTGTGAAAGCACACTCATTGAAAAGACTTCCTTTGCTCCATTATATTGCCTCTGCACCTTTGTCAATGATCAGTTGACTACCTTTGTGTGAGTCTATTTCCAGGCTCTCTGTTCTGTGCCATTGATCTATTTGTCTATTCTTTCACCGTGTTGTACTGCCCTGATTACTGTATCTCTATAGTAAGTCATAAAGTCATCTTGTTCTTTCTCTATCTTTACTTTTCTATATTATGTTTAAGTTTCTTTGTGGTGACAAATCTCCTCATTTATGTCAGTTGACAAAAGTAAGCTTTAGAGCAGGCTACAATATATATTCCAAGATTCCTATTGTTTTTCATTTGTATGACTATTTTAAATTTTCAGTTTCAGTGTGAGGTATACATTCTGAAAATATCTTTTAAAACCCGCAAATTACATTAATAATGACCCTACTTGTATTTCATAGTATTTAAAATAATTCTAGAGACTGATTGTAATTATTTTTTATTGATAATGATGAATTTATAAGCCTACACAACTTCTAGGATTTATTAAAATCTTACTATGACTCTGAGTCATTTAAATCATTTTTTGTAAAAGACTATGATAACAAATATTTCTTTTGTACTTATTAGATCAAAATTTGGAGTATTTGTAAATATCATTTTTTGGATCCAACAAGAATTCTTATTAAAATTACACCTATTCCTTTGTTAAATGTGTTTGACAGAGTTGATTAATTCACTTGCAGTTGTCAAGACATTCTATTAATACTTGTTTTTCATGTCAAAAGATAGAACTCATATCTTGTTTATTGAGTTTTAGCAACTGTGAAGAAGGAAGACATTCTGTAAATCTTCAATCTCATTTACTCAAATACAAGAAAAAAGTCATGCAGGGCAGTTTAGATGTTCATTCTAGAGTCAACTAACCCCCATGGGGATTGATCCAATTACTTTGGCTTCATTAGCTTGGAAAGATTTTACAGAACTTAAAATTGTCACCATTGCATACTACAAAAAGATTCATAAACAAAGGTTGATTGCCTTCAGATGCACTAAAAGGGTTACTTAACCTTTCCTTTGATGCATTTTTTGAACTTCAAAACAAAAATATATCTAGTTAAAGCATTGTTAATGTAGGAGTAGAGTTTTTTAAAGCACCTTCTATCATATTCTCTATGCTTTTCTTCCTCCTTTGGCTTCAGATGACAATCAGAGGAGAGTTGGGTCTCTTATGCAAATCTGTATCTTTATTTCTTCAGAGTGAAAGTGTCTATTCTCAGTCAACCATGTCTTACTTATGTGATTCTTGATATACATAGTAATTTACAAGGATTTTTGATATTGTTTGTAAATGTTCAGAAAAAACAATTAAATTTTAATAAATGAGATTTTCTTCAAACACAAAGCTGAGATCTCTTAATTAAGAATTAATTTCTTGTAAAATGAAGCAATCTGGAAAATAGGAAGATCAAACACACATGCATGCATTGAAAACACTTTAATGAAAGATGTAGTTTTCTCTTGCTGTGTTTATTTGCAGACTTAACTACCACATTCCCTTGGTTGAATTGACTCTATATATCTATTCCTGCATTTTTCCTAGTAGAACAGGGATCATATTTTATTTCCATGCTTTAAAAACTAACTACAAGGCAACTACTCAATAAATGTATAAGAGTTAGGAATGGATGTTACAAGGAGTAAAGTGAGTGGAGTGTTCTGATTAGTTTTTTTGTCAACATGACACTGGGGCACCTTGGAGGAAGGGACCCAACTTAGAAAATGCCTCCATCAGTTGTAGGCACAATTATGGGGGCAGTTTTTGGATTAACATTTGATGAGGGATGGCCATCCTCCTGTGACCTACACCACACCTAGGCAGGTGATCCTAGGAGATAAAAGGAAGAGAAGCCAGTAAGCAGCACTCCCTCCTGATCTATGCTTCAGTTCCTAATTCAGGTTCCACTTCGAGCTCCTGCCTTGATTTTTCTGGAGGATGCATTGTGATGTATAAATGAAAGCTCAAGTAAACCATTCCCTTTCCTGGGTTGCTTTGTTTCATGGTATTTATTGTAGCAATAGCATGCAAACTAGGATGTGTTGTAGCAATGGTGAAGGAGAAAGGAATGCTACTAATGGTAGCTAAATAATGGATGCTCCATCTGTCTGTCTGTCTGTCTGTCTTTGTCTCTATCTCTCTGTCTCTGACTCTCTGTCTCTGACTCTCTCTCTCTCTCTCTGTCTCTCTTTCTCTGTCTCTCTGTCTCTCTCTCTGTCTCTCTCTCTGTGTGTGTCTATGTGTATGTGTGTCTGTCTGTCTGTCTGTCTGACAGGGTTTCATATTGCTCAGGCTGACCTCGACTGAATACCTGATTCTTCTGCCCCACTTGCTTATGTGTAAGATTCAGGTCTTTGTCACCACGCCATGCTGCATATTAGGTAATCATGATGAAATATTATCACTTAACCACAGGGACATCTTAGTCTCTGAAATCTCTACAGTTGTGAAATAAACCTCATGAAGACAAAGAAAAGCACCTAAATAAAAAAGAAAAAGAAAACAAAGCAAAACTAAACTAAAACTAAAATTATAGGGGCCAAAAAAGAGTTGGGATCTTATGGGATCTGAACTATTTCTGTGGATTCAAATGAAGAAGTTCAGAAAAGGCTAGGAAAATAATGTAATTTAAAAAAAAATACCAAGATGATTATAAGTCATAGCCTAAGATAACAGTAGCAGTGAAGTAAGGGGGGACTGGACAGAGGTCACTGAGAAATGACTCTGTATGGGGAGAGTACAAAGAGCTGTGCGCCCTCCTCCTCCTTGAGCTTCTCACTGGCCTTTCCTTAGGTGAGGTCTTTTCACATGGCTTACATTGTTGATTTTGTTGTTTTATTTATTTAGCTTGTTTGTCTTTCCTTTTAGAAGACTTCATAGGATTTCTTCTCATGTGCCTCTGAATTCATTTTTTTTCTTTACCTATTGATTAGGCTCTCCTTACCCCTTAAAATGGACTGTAAACTAGAATGGACTGTGATTAACCCAAGTTTGCCCTAATCCATAGTATCTCAAGTTCAATTAAATGTTGTTGACATTTTGGACCAGATAATTCTTTACTTGTATAATTAAATAGTTGAAACTTTCATATATATTATAGAACGCTTGGCAATATGATACTAAAATATAGTTGAAATTAAAAGAAAGTACATTAAGATTTTTTGGTGACATCCTATGGAAACTCGTGGTTAAGGTAATGGCTGGTGTCAATTGTCAGTTTGCTAGTATCTAAAAATCATCTAATGTCAAGACTGTGAATTCTGACATATTGTCTTGATTATGTCCATTGGTATCAGACTACCCATTGAATTGTGGGCAGGAATTATTAATGGTGAAGAAATAGTGAAGACAAAAAGTGAAGAAACAGAGTTGGGTACACATACATTGTGACAAGCTGCTTCAAGTCCCTGATGTTTTAACTTCCTCTTCATGATGAACTGGCCTTGAAGTGTGAGCTAAAATCAAACTTTCCTCTCTTAAATTACATCTGTTATCAGCAGGAGGAAAGAAACTAAGATAGGTACCAATGTTAAGATTTTTTTGTTCACTCAATCAATGTGTTAGTTATTTCCAGCAAACCTTGCTCCTGCAGATGAGTATACAAACTAAATTTTCAAAATCTAGAATTTATTTTTCCATGTTAGAATTAAACAACAAACATTAAGGCTTGCATTCTTAATCCATGCTTCAACCTGAGGATGATAAGGTTATGTACATATCACTTGTTGGCAGCCTATTTTAAGCACCCAACCCTGATGATGATGTTGAAAGTATAGTTTCTGAGAGTGTCTGACTTGCATTTCAGGAGTAGCTCATGGGGGAGAACCTGGCTCATTATGGAGTATATTGTATCATCGGTCATCTTATGAGATGACAGGGCTTCATAAGACAAATGTTATGGATCAATCTTCTGAGGCCAGCAGGACACGCAGCCAAAATCCTCATTGGCAGAACAAAACTGAATACCCTTAATGAATCCTGTTACCATGGCAACATACTGTCAAAATATGGGCTAATAGCAAAAAGGCTAGAAAACCCTACCTAGAAGCCAGCATGTCTTTTGGCAGGTTAGGAACTAGAGTCTGGTGCTGAACTCCAGACATTCCAAAGGAGAGAGATGACAGAGGAATGAGCCAAAATCCTGCTGTGAACTCTCCAGGAATGTTAATGTAAATCCCAGAGCAATGTGAAAACAGGTTCTTCTGGCTCCTTTATTTTCTTTTTCTTCACTTTTATCAGTTTTTCTCCCTATATGCAATTAGATGTTAGTTGGTTTAACAATAAAAGGCATGCCAGAAGGATAATGCTTGTATCTTGTAGCACAGTCACATTTTAGGAAGTGGAGTTTTATTATATGTGTTTACTATATGTGTGTGTGTATATATATATATATATTGTATCAACAATCAGCATCTGTAATTCAGGATGTTTTGGGATGTTAGGGCAATTAGCATAATGCAAGGATGACTAGAGGCCCTTGTAGGCTTGTGGAATGAACCCATATTGTGTATTTTTGCTTTTGGAAGATAGCTACAAAACATTTTTCTAAGATTGAACCACATGGAACAAGTAAGTCTCAGAATATCAAGAAATTTAGGTACACTTGCCACTGGCTAAGCAAAAACGTACAAGTATCTATGAGGTTCACTGATTAGTGCATGCCTTTCCTGAAGCACCCATGCTGCAGAACTATGCTTTCCACCAGCTTACTTAAGACTTTGCTGAGTATCCTACAGACTCTCCTCAAACCACATTCCTTTCTTTGCTTCTTTTCTTACCCAGATCTTGTACTTGGGCTTCCTATCTTGAACTTCTTTTGTCTTTCTCAGGAAACGAACGCTTTTCAATGTCTCTTCTCTTACTGTTTCTGAAAGGCAAGATTAAGGCATGGAACGGCAAAACAGTTCATTATGTAAAGGGCTTGCCAGGCAATCTGAGGACTGGAGTTCAGATCTCCAGAACCCCTGAGGATACTGGGTAGTTCTACCAAGTCCAAGCATAGGGAACGTGGAGACAAGGACTCCACAGAAAACCTACTAGCTAAACTATCTGAACAGGCAGGAAAGTTAGGATAACAAAGAGACCCTGCAGCAAATTTAAGGTAGAGAACTACTAAGGAAAAAATATTAAGTCTACCTCTGCACTCCAAGTGTACATGCATGCCTTCAAAAATGTAAGCACATATAGGTACACATGCATACAAAACACATCCATGTAGAAATGCCAAATAAGAAGAAATCAAAACCAATCAACCCCCGCCCCCCCCAAAAAAAAAGATAAGGAAGGCAGAAATAACCATGTCAGACTTCACTACCCAGAAACAGAGTTTTCTCAGAGCTGGACTCTGAGTCACAGGCAGGGTTTGAAGGGTTGAAGCACAACAAAGAACAGCACTCTGGAAGCTACAGTCTAATACCATGGTAGATGTCCCTAGTGATATTTAATCTAAAAGAACATTTCTGTAGCTCCTCCCATAGTTCATCACTAATATAACTCAAAGGGCTCTTTGTAGAGTGTATACAAATTGCACATTTGACTGAAAGAAAAAAAGTTATATTGCATGGAAGTGTTATGCATGTTATGGTGCTACGTGATGAATAATTGTCCACATTAGAAGTATTTCATTAATCACATCGAAGGCAACATAAATTTAGACACTTCAATCCTCTCATACTTTCCATTTAACAGCAATTTCTATGTTTCAAATGCTTCTACCAAGATTGGGAACTACTTAGAGTGCAACAGTGTCTGAAGAAGTCATAAAGAATCTTATTATTGGCTATCTTCCTGAAAGAGAAAAAAAAATCTATAATACACTTAAGTATAAGTATGTATATAAATGTATAGTTTAAATAAAAATTTTTCTTCTAAGTTAACAATGCTCTCCTCAAGATCTAAAGACTGTCTAACAAAATACTTAAAAGCAGGCATGAGAAGCCCTGTATGAAGTTAATGGCTTGGATTATTCAAGAGACTCCCCAAAATTAAGGCTATTGCTATTGCCTTTGGTTACTCTCCAAGAGGTGGAAGGTGATTTGATATTGCTGAACACACCATGTAATTTAGACACAGGGTCCAGAAACCCATGAGCTGGAGTTGACCTGAAAGCCTCCTCTCTGAGGACTAGCTTCTATGGTTATCAGAAGGTGCCAACCACCTGTCCTACCCACCTTTGATGCCTATGAACCACGATCACTAGCATGGTATGATGTCCCTATGAGTACAATAGTTGCATGTGTACTTTTCTGGCAACCATGAATTTCCTAATTGGGTTTAAGACCTGGTCAGAAAAGAGAGAACTAATTCATGGCAATGGAAAAGTAGCCAACTACCCCAAACAGGTGAAATCATGGATATTAGAGCTGAGCCTACAGAGCCCACTTTTCTTGTTTTTTTTAGAAATTAAAAAATAAATTAGCTCCTTTTGGAATTTGTTGTGTTAAATATTTTCAGATAATTTTATCTGTGGTTATAGATATTTAATTAAACTGTACCATTTCCTTTTATTAGGCACATTCCAACCATGAAAATTAACATTTAAGAAATAAGAAAAATAATACTTTTGCCCAAGTGATCTCGGTAATTTTTATAAATTGGTCTTTGGGCCTGAGTCACTTTGATAATTAACAAAGTTCCCCATTTCAGGTCAAATGAAATGATGCAACTCTACATCAAACATATAATAAACTCTATCTTTTTCTGCCACAGATTAGTCTAGGATCCAGGGAAATGCTGCATTGAATCTGTGGATTATTTCATAACTTCTTTGTTTGTTCAGACTGTGTCTCTAACTTGACTAGACCCTTTTTTCATACTTGTTATTTTCAAATGTATTAGATGGATTAGAAAAGGTTTGTTGTAGCAAAAAGGACTTTGGAAGACCATGAAAGCCCAATTCTCAAAGCAGAATGAAAATGATCCTTATCCATTCAATATAAACCCATGATTATTATGTTTCTTATAAACGTGGGGAAAATGAATATATTGTCTGTTCCAATGAGAACATTTCATATTTTTTTCTGCAATCAGAATTTAATCTTGTTAATTTTGTATTTTGTAAAATGCAGTGAACATTGAGAAATAATTTTTAGATGGCTTTTCTAGTTTTCCATCCAAGAAATAAATTAGAATCAGGATATTATATTTATAAAAGCTTTTATTTATGAACATAAAGGAATCATATTATTTATTTCAATTTAGATTTTTCTTATGTTTTAAATTAATATATGCATGTTTTGTGACTTTTCAACAGGCCACAACTTCAAACTCCTGCGGTGGATATAGATTTTGCTCAAGAAAACAATAGTAAGTGTTTATATATATATATATATACATAAATGTATATATATTTGTATATATGAAAAATTTTAAAATACTAAGACTCTTCAAAGTTTAGAACCCCATTCTAGCTCAAATTACTTAAAATACATTAAAGTGATTTTTTAAATTTAAAATAATTTAATTATTTTTTTCATTCTAATATTAGTAAAAATTTAATCAGCTAAAATCTGGTCATTTTAATCTTGTCTATGCATCATTACAAAGACACTCTGTCCATTGTTTACATCAGCTTTGTTATGTGGATTTTTTTAACATTGATTTCCTTTCTGATTAGCTAAATGTGACTCACTTTTTTCTGTGTAAATATTCTACAATTGATTATGTTTTGGCTCATAGAACACCTATCTGCAGTTTCTTTTAAAATTATCCAAATGGTTAATAATGCTGCATGATAGAAGTTTCATAGGAAACGTCATGTTCATCTCCCCCTGGATAAGAAAGGGGCTTTCTTCTAACTGAAGGAAGATGGTATAGTGAGATGGATTCACTTGTTTGCTCTTGTGCCATGTAATTTTCATGATGGTTTAAACCTATTTATTTCAACTGTGAACATATGTAACTTGTTTTTCCTGACATCTCCCGTTATCTTTGTCCCTTTCTTTACATTAATGTAATTACTTGGCAATTATCTCAATTCTAAATGGAGTAGGGGAATATCAGCATGCTGCAGGCTCTTTGCTCACTCAGGAATTAAAGCAATTTAAGATGTGAGGCTGTAAATGGAAATGTTCTTTTAATGAAAAGCAAGCAGCATTTCACATGCAGTTTTCTATCTCACTAAAACTTACAGAGATACAACAGTGCTCTGTAAATTCTGAATTCTGGATGTTTTAAATAGTTCATCTTCACGGTAGTTTTCCTACTCAAATCGATTTCTGGTGAGTTACATAATGTAGAGTATGCTCTGGTTTCTCTCCTCAATAATGCTATTTCCTGCATATCGTACTGACTCAGTAGTTGAACTATTTGGCATTATTCCTGCCCACTGATTTTCAATTTGGCATGACCTCCACAGGCAATTAAAGTGTCTTTCTAGAGTGCAATAAATTCACTATTGTTATGTTATCAAAGAGATAACAGTGTCATATTTATGAAATGTTTATATAGCCTGTTCAGAGATATGTTGGATTCAAAAAGAAATTATCTTATTTTAAAAATTCCAATTTTGCTTTTGTTTTATTTATATAATTTAATATCATAATTTAGGAAGTGCATGTATTTCTTTTTTAGGAGATATGAAACTAGTATTAAGTTGATAACCTTAATATGGTGTGAAATTATTGTTGAAATAACTGAAAGTATGTCTTTGTCTCTAGTGAGGGTAGAGAGTTTGAGAAAGGGCAGCAAATAAAACTTCACAAATAAGAAACATGGCAGTGTTTACTTTCTAACACAGTGACCAAATTGAGGTCACCAGTAGCAAGGATGCATGTTGTATAAATAAAATTTAAACCTATTTAGTTCAGATTCTCTGTGATTTAGCTGATATTTCCACTGTGTTTTTAATTTGTCAAATCATGTCTATTTATCTTCAAGACTAAACCAAGCATCATCATATGCTTATAGATTATATATATAATATAATATGCAGAATTAAACACATTATTTATATGTAAATACATATAAATAGTATATATATATATATATTTGTGATGGTATGTGTATATGTGCAGACATATATGTGTATATAAATAGGCTCACACACATATAGATGGATAGATAGATGATAGATAGATACATAGTTAGATGATAGATAGATAGAGATACATACATAGATATACTAATATAGATAGATGTATACACACAAATAATGTTTTCTTTAAACTCAAAAGAGGAAGTTTAGGTCCCAGACAGAATTTTATTTCATTCACGAATTATCTAATTCTATTTAATCTCTAAATCCTTAATAAGAATCTTGTCTCTTATTTATGACTGGATAAATAAATTTATGTGTTATTTCTAAAAATTACTAATATTTGGGAAAGGAACACAAAAAAAGCAAATCAGTATTGTGAATGTAGCGCAGTTACCAACAGCAGCATTGTAGTCTCAAGAACTTTGTGTTCCATGCTGTTGTGTGCCTTAGTTGTGCTGCTCATACAAATGAAGGAAAGGAAAGTCTTCCAGCAGGTACCTCTGTCTCTGTATTTAAAAATCTCTTGGGCAATGAGGTGTACAATCTCAAATGTCAAAAATGCACAGAGGAAATATCACTTTCCTGCCTTCTGGATACTCATAAGATTCAAGAGCAAAATTTTCAGTTTGTTGCAACAGAAATCAGATGGTTGAGAGGAGGGTGCTGAATTCTTTTTTGAGAGGGAGGGCAAGGCTTTCTGGTGAAGCCTTTACTTGGACCATAAGAGCTGTTGTTCAACAGAAATGGTAGTAGTGGTGATACAGTGAGTGTGTGTTTGAACGTGGAGTTGGATGCCAAGCATGAAGGATTGCATAGAAAGCCCTAGCCTTCATCAGGCTATAGAGGAACTGAATGTTTTCAAACTCTCTATTAAATGGCAAGATCAAGATGGTAGGGGAGCATCCATGCTCAGATAGTAAGGAATCAATCAGTGTCGGGGCTACATGGGAAAAGAGAGAGAGTCTTGCTTTATAGCTGCAGCTTTGCAGAAGAGTCGTCACTTGATTTCACTTCTTCCCTTCGTGACCCTGGTTTATTTTAGAAAAGTGGGGAACGTTAGACTCGCATATGGGAAACCTCCAAATGCTCTGAGACAGTAACTTTACAGCCACTGTGAAGAAAGGTCATGGAAACAAGACTAGAATCAGAGCTGCAGTGTTGCATTATCAGGAGAATACTCAGGAACCAATGGTGATCCTTCCCAGAGGGGAAACATGACAAGTTAGTCAGAGGTAGCATCAACTGGGATGGAAGAGAGTAGAAAAACTGTAGGCTTGGCCCATGGAGACAAACGAGGCTGTTTACCTGAGGTTAGCTCTCCTTCTCAAACTAGCAAACTTACAAGATGACCGTTGCTAGGAATATTTCAGAAGAGGAGAGGAAATTGAAGGAGAAGAACAACTAGTTTTAAAATGAGTCGTTGAAAGAGCAGACAGTGCGAACACAATTGAGGGCACGATTCATTTTCTTATTAAGTGGCGCTGTTGGGGTGGTTGCGGACTCCAGTTCAGAACCAGCCGACTCTACTCTCTGTGGTTCTTTGACTCACCTGCTGCCATCAGGGTAACCCTAGGCTCCACATGACTATAAAAGTGGAATTCACTAAAACTAAGTGAGTTTACAGATTTAGTTCCCCAGCGACATTCATCATGTGGCCAATGCTGCAGACCAACCGTGGTGAGTGGGGACCACTGGGCAGCCTAGATAGAGTCAAGAGTTGTATTTTTACCTCTATCGAGATTTGGTAAATATTCATAAAACGTAATTTTCAATCATGAAATTTAACATGAATAACAATATTTTGACATTTATACTTGTTTAACAATTTTAGGTGAGAGGATTAAACATTCTATAATAGTCTATATTAATCCATCAAGTGACATCTAAATTTTCTTTGAATGAGAAAATTGTACATCTCCAAGTTTATTAATTCAAGGATTTTCTTTCTCCTCAACAAGGTGAATAACTAAGGGTGATCTGGACCGCCTGGGAGAACTAGAAAATGACAGACTAACCCATAAGTTTCACTCTTCAGGACAAGACCATTTTCCTAAGACATTTCATTTTCCTTTTACTTATTAAGAACCAGAATTTCAGTTTTTTAGTTACTGAAGTTCATTGATGCTAGCTCTCACTTAAAGATAACATTTGAAAACACAAAATCTCATTAGAGTGCAAATTTCAGTACTCAAAATTTAAGACATAGTTCACTACCTCTGACCCTTTAAAATGTGTGGAACTCGCAACTGTCTCTTTGTACACACACACACACACACACACACACACACACACACACACACCTCTAATACCAATGTTATCAAATTAAAAGAACACTCTTCATGGTATTATCTACTAAATATTAGCTATTTGCATTTAGACCTTGTCTAACACTATAATATATATTATATATAAATGTGCACATCAGCTTTTAGATCAGACCAGTGTACATGTTTCCCCATCTCCTAATTGATGAAAAGTTCTTCAAACCTTGGAGTGTAATTCAACCTCAATATTCAAAAATGAATTTCAGTGCTCCTTAGTGAGAAACAGCTTCCTTTTCAGGCTCTGTGTTTACCCACTTCCTTTTCCTAAAACACTGATGTTTTTTATTGTGATACATTTATTTTTTTTCTGTAAAATACTTGAAGTGATGTATTCAAGTTTCAAAATATTCTCTTTAACTCTGATCCAAAGTCCGTCTCACCTTCCCTGATTCCCAATAACTTACATCCTGTCTTTTGATCTACAGTTTGCAACTTTCCTTCACTTGGTAAGTTTTTTTTTTTTTTTTTGCTCCACATGTCTTTGTGCAGCCAATTTTGTTTATAAGTCCACAAACTTTTCTTCCTTCAAATGCCTTTTTCTGGTTGCATTAGCTCCCTTCTCATTATTACTTTCTTAGTATGGAATTTACTAATTTGAGACCTCTAAGCTTCCATGGTGAGTGTACTTTAATGAAATTTAATTAAGAGATTATGGCTAACTTAAGTCTTTTAGTCCTACCCCCTTTAGCTTGCTTAAAGGCAGTCACCATCTAAGAAATTTATAAGATTACATTAGTAAGAGTACAACTGTATCTATTGGTTGAGAATTTAAGTTCAGGTAACTTAAACTACTACACATATGGCCAGTTCACGGACTTACACAGAATATGTGGTTTGAAACAGAAAACAAAATATAACTAGTAGAAATGTATAGGATTAAAAAACCTTAAGAGGAAGGAGACACAATTGTCAGATTGTCACCAGAGAAAGATAAAATCTGCATAAAGTCCTATTACATTATTTATGAGCTCAATATTATTCATAAAGTTTCCATATCATTCCCCCTTTTTTTATTATTATTTTAGTAGATAAATGGTGGGTTTGTTAGTAGTCCTTTCAGGATCTGTTATTTCTGTGACTGTTGAAATTCATAACATAATCAAAGCCACTCTGTGCTACTTTACCATTCTCATTACTAGCATGTGGGCTGGAAGTATAATAAGCAGAGGTAATAATAATATAACATATGCTACACCTGTGATCTGTTGAATGATGACATCTCAGCATAATAGTCACACCAGGTCACCCTCATGTATACAACATCCATCAGTGAATTCTGGAGCTATGTAAAACTTGTAAAGCTCTAGATCATGTGCTTATGTATATACATGTGTCTGTGTACATGTGTATGCATATATATACATATATATATATATATATATATATATATATATATATATATATATACTTTATGCTGACCATGTCTGTGGGAAAAATCATTAGTGCTAATAGGTTTCCCACTCTTTGTCAAGAAAAACAATAAAGACCTTACGTACCTCATATATGTATGTATATATATGTATATATATATATATATAACTTAAATGTTGGTAAAAAGTCAACATTATATAATACAAATAGAAAATTACTTAAAATAGAACATAAGTTCCAGAAAGAATAACTGTAATGTCTTGAGAACATAGTTATTTTTCTCTTTTCAACTCTTAGAAAAATTTATCTTGTTTTATGAATCATCGCCCATATTCAGTTTCTTTCTTTGTGAAAGTTACCAGTTGACTTTGGCACATTGGATTTAAGAATTACTAAAATGAGAAATTTAAAGGTGGTTTTTCTTATGTAGGTAAAAGGTGTAGTTGTTCTTTAAAATGCTTAGAAATAAAACTTTTAATTTTGGGGCTGGACGCTTGAATCCAGGATCTGGCTCATTCTCTGCACACACTCTGTCAATGGACAGCAGCCTTGCCCAAGAGCAAGCTTTTGACTTTAGGAACTCTTGTCAACAGTCTTGCTGACTGGAGAAATTACATATATATAGAGAGAGCTCATACTTACTTCTCCTTTCCGGAATGCATGTGCTATACATACTGAGTTGAGTAATGATAGAAAAGAAACTGTTGTTGATTATTTCCTTATCAAGCAGAATTTGATCATTTTTTGGATGTTGGATTATCTCATGGGTTGAAAGTATTACATATATTCTGCTGACCTTAATTACTTATTTGAAATAAAAGTTATTTTTAGTTAAATACTTCAGTATTGTTTAAGGTAGTTGTTTTGGAGAGCTAATTTCAAATGCTGGCTAATTACAAGTGTACTAAAGTGTGACAAAGTAATAGATTGATTACTATGCATGTGTATATTCTTGTAACTAAAAATCTAATTGAAAGAAAATGTGAGGGAAAAATTGGTATGATGATTCTTGTATCTGGAGTACAGCTGTTCCATCCTTCCTAAGTATAAGCACAGTTACCAGCAGTCCCACCAGTGGGTACTGTCAAAAAGGAGCTAAAAATGTCATGATCAGTTTGTGATTTCTCATCACATACACACAAAGACAGGTCTGAAATAGCTTGCATTGCACAGAGCTTAAGATACAAATATGTGTATGCATCACTTTAATAATAATGAAAACTGACTTTGTGACCTCATGTAATCTTTCAATTATGTTTTCTTGGAAGACTGGGGGATTGTAACCTTATGTGGAATTGGTTTGAGAGATTTCTTTATTCATTTTTATAGGATGGATTCAGTTATCCTAATTTACATCCCTATTTAAATTTTAACATAAGTAGGGGATCACGGCATTAGGACATTGCTTGTCCTATGTGAAGTTTGGTCATTGAGCTATCTCAGCTTGGCCTTCTGCTACTCTGTATATTTACTAGCTGGACATTTCACCTTTTTCTCTTAGTTTGGAAAAGGTATTAATAGGAAGAAAAACTAGAAAGGTTATCCAACCCAAATGCAGAATATATATAAAGGTCAGGGTGATAGGGCATGCAATTCTAATTTCCAATATATATCAGATAATAAAAATCTGACACCTCATTCTGGTCACAAAAAAATGCAATAACAGAACAGAAAATACTGAACAAATTATTTTCACAGGGTACTGTAAAGTTGAAATAGGCTAATAGTATCTGTCCATTTTCATTAAACTTTTAGAATTGTTCTTTAATGATTATGAAGAAGAAACTATACATGTAAAGTAGGAATGTGTGTGCTTGTATATAGATACATGTAATATATAAGATATCAGATATTTATTCATTTCCATATCTACTCATCAGTGAGTTATACATAAGCCATAAAAGAGGTGTATGTGTTATGAGTCAGAGACATATAATAAATCAGTTTGAAGTAAATTATCAATTAATAAAATTATTGATAATATAATTTAATATTTTATTTAAGTCAAAATATATGGTATGGATATAGATACTAACTGGCATTTAGAGTAAAAGATAGGGGCATATTATAGGTTGATTAATGGTTCTGAAAGGCTATAAATATCCTTATACCTGGAATTTTTACATGAGTCCTACTTTATGACACAGAAATTCTTGCTGATGAGGTTAATTTAACGATCTTGATGTTTGATGAACAGCATACCTTAGATTATGAAGTAAAGCCTACATGGAATCTCTTTAGCCTTGTTAAAGGAAGCAGAGATAGAATGTAGAGATAAACATCTAGAAAAGAAAGGCAGCATGGCCACCTAAGTACTGACCAACGTGATGTAACTGTAATCCAAATAATACCAGCAGCCCCTGGGAGCTGTGGGAACAGTGAATGAATTTCCCTTATGATGTCAAGGGACCAGGGCGCTGACAACAGCCCACTAAATATGATTTCAAATTGCTGTCCCCAAGAACTGGAAAAGAATAAAGGTATCTTATTTTTTAAACTTCTACTTTTTTTTTAATTAAGAAATTTTATGCATTTTACAAACCACAGATCCCCCTTTCTTCCTTTCTTCTGCCAGCCTTTCTCCCCAACGCACCCTCTATTCCCTCCTCCAACTAGGTATGGCCTTCCACATGGGGAGTCAGCAGAGCATGGTATATTCAGTTGAGGAATGTCCGAGCCCCTCCCCCTGCATCAAGGCTGTGCAAGGTGTCCCACCATAGGTAATGGGCTCCAAAAAGCCAGCTCATGGGAATAAATATATCTTAATTTTTAAGTCACCAAGTCGGTGGCTATTTTCATTATTAATAGTGTAGAATTTTTTTTTAAAGGGGGACCCTTTTGGTAAAATAGAATAATTTGTGGTATATTTCTGATGAAAGCAATGCCTCCTGTAAGTTAACTAAGAGAGGATTTCATGAGTACTGGCTCAGTTATCCTAGTTATAGAAATGTTTTGTTGGTACCTTATACCCAGATTATCCCAAATAGTTCATCACTGACCCATTCTGAATTAAGAAATAATCACAAATTAGTTTATGGCTGGTACATCCTCAGCTAATCCAGTAATGTTGCAGACTTAAACACTTGGTTTGTCCTAGCATCTACTAATCTATCACGTAAGTCAATCCAAGAGTTCCATGGTCTATGGCTCACTTCATCATACTGCAGAGGGTTGAAGACCACCAAAATGAAGAGGTCGAAAATTCATTGTGTTGGGACAGATGTTTTTGCTTCTTTATTTTCCAAATATTCAAGGGAAGAGAGAAGTTTTTCAGAAAAATCTCTTTCACTCATTCTAACTATTTATTTTGAAGTAGAGAAATAAGCAAGAAATACCAAAATTGAGAAGAGTAAACACAGCGGCCTATGTAGGTGAGGGTGATGAATAACATGAATCTTAGAGTGTCTGTGTCATAGTCCTAATTCACAGCAGTTCCTGTGGAGCCATCAGATTGGTGACTCATGGTGACTCAGAGCCAGTCTTTGTGGAAGTGTTTGTACCACTCATAAGTTTGATAAGCACCCTGAAATACAACAGAGCTTTATCAACGGCCTTACAATTAAAGTGCATTTGTTTCTCAAACACCCTTGCCTCAACAACCAAAACTTAAGATAACAGAGAGGGAATAAAGGGGGAGCTTTTGAAAAACTGGGTCCATGATTTATAAGGAGAATAAGAGAAATCCGATAGTGACTGAAGAAGAAATAGTCAAGATATTTGTGTCGTGATTAAAATGGTCCGGAAAGGAGTGAAAAGAGAATGACTGATGGTGAAGAGGTGGTGGCGATGAATTACCAGAGCAAATCTTTAGCTGAGAAGATATAACGAAGACACAGCAGTAAAGAGTGGACCAGCGGTGGGAGAAATACAGCAATTCATCAAACACAGCTAAATATGAGTGCTGCAGAAAGAGGCATGTTGAAGGAAGTTAGTATAATGGGAAATCAAAATATTCATAGAATGAATCAGAACAATCCAACTGTTGATGAATAATTTCCTATAAACATAAGATAGAAATAAGGTTATCTAGTGATAGATAATGGTCAAAGCTAATAAGTTTGTTTTTCAGGAAAAAAAAAAGAAAGGAAAAGAGTTAGAAGTGTCAAACGATCAAGAATGGCTGGCTATTTGCAAACCTGAAAGGTAGAAGACATGTTGAGGCCAGAGACAACTCACATGGAAAGCAAAGAAGTATCCTAGGATAGTAGTTTCTATAGGGAAGAAGAGTGAGCAATAAAATGAATAACCTTGTCAGAGAAGACGATGCCGTAAGAAGCATTTTGATAACAATTGTCCCCGAGTTCCAGGTAACACATGAGAAGGATCTTATCTGAGAGAAGACAGAGATATGATGGACTGAAGGGAATTTAAGCAGGGGCCCCAGGCTCTGTGTGAGGGCAGACTCAAGAGTCAAAGTCTACATGATGAAATTTACCTGCAGAATTTAAGGTACCTGAGGAGGCCAACTCTTAAAATGACAGAAGACAGGACAATAGGCGAGCTTACCAAGAGGAGACAGACTCTGGAAATCCCAGTTGGTGATTGTTAGTGAGGTAGAGGTCATAGGACACTTTCGATCTCTGTTATCTGTAAATGAAACAGAAATGAAAGTCAACAGATGATTCTTCTACTTCGTATTCCTTACTAATGTCAAAACAGAATTCCTTCACTAAGTATGCATAAATAAAATCATGAAGACACACGTTTAAATATGAGGTCATTGAGATGATTGTCTTATTGATCCTAATTCATGCTGCAGACTTACAGTAACTAGGACCACTTTTAACTTATAAAGTGAATGTAATTTATAAAGGTTGTGTAGCACATTTGGACCTCACTTCTCAAGAGTTTAGCTAAGCTAGAATAACAACAGATATTTCATTGTGTATATTAGCTATAAATTATACTTTAAAATGATTGGTTTTATTATGTTAATAGTATGTGTGTGCCTCTGTATACTTTAGTGTTGGTACCCACAGATGTTTGAAGCATCAGAATCCCTGGAGTTGGAATAACAGACAATTGTAAGTCGCTTAATGTGTGTGCTGGGAACCAAACTCAAGTTCTCTGCAAGATCAATGTGAGCTCTTAACTGCTAAGCAATATCTCTAACCCCTGGATTATCTTTTTGATGTACAGAAATAAAAAAAAATATTTTGAGACTGAGACTGTCTGTTTAGCCTGGGCTCTCCTTGAATTCAAAATCCTTCAGAATTAGGCCTGTAAGTGTTGGTATCTCAAGCATGAGTCATTTCTAAGAAATCTTCATCTAGAAAAAAAATGGATAGAGTGAAAGAGTTACAAAGATTACCTCATAACCTAAAAATATCTTATTATGTATAATTATCTGAATCAAAGACACAAGTTAAATATGCTATCAGATTGTAATGTAATAATGTGAGTTAGGAAGAGAAACCCAAGGACAGTTTTAATGCAAGAAGAAGAGGAGGAAGGGGAAGAATGAGGAGGAGAAGAATAAGAGGAAGAATAAGGAAAGAATAAGAGGAAGAATAAGAATAAGGAGGAGGAGAACAACAACAACAAGAAAAAGAAGATTTATCATCAAAGTTGGAGAATTCTAGAATGGGGCATCATTGAATAAAGTCTACACAGCTTGGTGGTCATTGTACAATGGAGAGACTGGTAGTAGCTGAGTTCATTCTGTGTGACATGTAAAGAACTAATAATCTGGAAAAGACAAATGACTGAAATGTAGGAAAGATAAAGGAGCAAAATGAAGAGAGGGAACAAAAATGATCATTTAATTGATCATAATTTGACATCTCCCATCAAGATGGGAGGAAGCATTCAGATTGGGAGTCTGCCTTGGTGCTCTAGGTTAAGTCTTTCATAAGGTCTCTGAGTCGCCTACTTACCTTATTTCCTTTCCCATGAGTTTGTCTGTCAGTGGGGTCTTTTACTCCCTTCTACCTTTTTCCCATGAACATGGGAATGACCCTCTTGAAAACCTGCCCCTCTTTTCTCTATCTGTCCATATCCTCCTAACTTTCCCTCATTCATTCTCAGAAGTCAAAACCAACTACTATTGGGGGAGGGAGTGATGGCTGCTCCTAGTTGCTTCAAGCTTCCAGAGGAAAACATAGGAAGAGGCAGTAGTCAGCGGCTTCATGGAGAGTTTGTCTGAGAGGCCACAATAAAACTTAAGCAGAGATCCAGATTATATAATAGCCATTTGATGTGAGTCATTGTCCTTGACACTTGCTGTGTGGGTGAAGTGGTGTCTGCAACGTACAGAAAGTATTCATATTACCATAACTCTTGCTGAGAATATAGCTAAGCCGGTAATTGGGCAGTTTTGCCCTTGTTAAAGAAAATAGGCAAGAAAAATACCCCAAGACCATATGCTTTATCATAAGTGTTAACAAGGTCAATGGTTTCTTTGTTACCATTGTTGTAAGTTACATTGTGGAGAAGGCTGCTATTCAGCTTATAAACTTGAGGGATTTTTTTTTCCAGACAGTAAAGTTCAGTGGTTGGCCATTGGCTCTCTTTTATTACACCTTCCATGGAAATTTGAGAGATAAGCTTAGAGACACAGTCTTTTTTTGAAACAATTGATATAGTTTTGTTTGATGAATTAAAGTGTTAAATTGTGCAGTTAACTCTTTTTTTTTACCTCGGACTCCTGTATAGGGAAGTGAATGCCTGGGAAGTATATCAGAGAAGTCAGACAAAACAATGGTCCCATTGTCAGAGTTCTCATGGCAGAAGCAGCTGGTCCATGTACCATGTAGGACACCAAGTGATGGTGGGCATCACGGATCAAATCTGGCCGAAATCTGGACTCCATTTTCATTCAGAGCGTAGCCAGACATTAGCATCTTATTGTCAACTTAGAAATAGAATTCCATAAGATCAAATAGATTCCAAAAGATCTAATTCTAATAGGTTCCGGTGATACCCCCATGAGCTCCAATCTGGTATCCTGAATAATTTCCCCAAAGCTGGGAGTTTGAGAGTATGGTTTTGCTAGCCTTCTTTAACCAAAAGGGTGTGTAACAGATGTGAGAAGCAACCTTTATAGAGAGAAATTTTAAAATTGTTTAAAGTTGGTAAAAATATATTTACCAACTATATTTGGCCTTGGCATTTAAGAAGGTGTGTCTATATTTTCTGTT
Organism: Peromyscus leucopus; assembly: GCF_004664715.2. Taxonomy (NCBI): domain Eukaryota; kingdom Metazoa; phylum Chordata; class Mammalia; order Rodentia; family Cricetidae; genus Peromyscus; species Peromyscus leucopus. The sequence continues at coordinate 34,641,019 of NC_051077.1, read as the reverse complement.
GTTTTCTTTTTTTTCTTTATTGGAAGTAAGTAGGCACTATGGTGTTCACTTGAGTCAAGGCCATGGTGTCATATTTCAAGACAGCATTTTTCTTATTAAGAAAATTATCAGTGACAGATTTGTCTTGGAAGCATCTCACATGTTTAAACGAAGTATTCTAAAGTGCAGTCCTTTGAACTGTTAAGGATTCATATTGATCATATAATCTTTGGTTATACTCTTCTTCTGGTTGCTGAAGATCATGCAGGTGGTCAAAAATAATAGCTTTTAAATTTTAATAATTAGAAAAAGGTTTGAGCAAGAAATAAACATTCAAATAAACTTTGGTTAGACATCTTTTTTAATATTTAAATTAGTCTTTGTAATTTTATGAAGAACAGAACTTTGATTTTAACAGACATCTGACATCAGTAATATTGACCTTTGATATTGAAAACATCAAGATCCTTTGTGTGTGTGTGTGTGTGTGTGTGTGTGTGTGTGTGTGTTTGTGTATGTGTGTGAGTGTGTGTGTGTGTGTGTATGTGTGTGTAGGTATATATGTATGTATGTAGAAACATGTTCTATTTAACTCTTTTTTTTAAACATATCTTATGTAATTTGCTCAGATCATTGTAATCCCAACTAGATTTCAGTTTTCTTTCACATTGTGAAAATTCAGTCATTTTAATCTTCATACACGGATCCTTTTTAATGAAAAATATTTCTGGTTTTTACCATTTTAAATATATGTGTTCTATTTACTGTCTTATAAGCAGATGTAGTAGCATTAAAAAATACATTTCCCATCTGTTGAGAAACTTCTCTCCCTGGGGGACTAAGCAATGTCTGTCTATACGCCTTCCCATGAATTTTGCATGACAAACCAAAGAGCAACTGTACCAGATTGCACTCTGGGAACCTCGTAAGCCTATTGTGCCCCCATACAGACCATGGCTGATAGTCACATTTCTTTCACAGGCCAGGTAGAGAATTGACTGTCCAGAAAAGGCAAAAGATCAAAATGTGGACAGAGAGCAAATGTAATCATTATTGAGTACAAGTCGACAGCTCCCATCTAGATGCATCTGGATGGGAGGGAACACTCAGATTTCGAGTTTGTTGGGGTTGGGCTGCTCTGAGTGAGGCATTGTATAAGGCCCCTAGGTTACCTCCTTTCTTTATTGTCTTGTGCAGGTATTTATCAGTGAGTAGATCTTTTCCTCCATGCCATCTTTCTCAAGAAAAAAAAGTAGTCCTCTTGGGAAGCCCATCCCCATTTTCCCTATCAGCCTGTATCCTTCTAACTTTCTGTTACTTGGTCATTGTGACATTATCACCAACACAGAAGTTAGAATTAAAGAAGCAGATGATCAGCATTGCCTTTTAGGTAAAATTATTCTAAAAATGTATGAACATTAATGGAATTTGTGTGCAAATACTCATTTTTTATACAAGGATTTACAAAGGGACAGGATAATGAATGTGTTTCATTCAGTAAGACTATTTACTGCTCTTTGTTAAAGTATTTAAAGGTAGACTGTTAACATGCTTCTAATTTTGTCTCGGGCCACAGTGCTTGAATTTGCAGGAATTTGGCTTGGGTTCTGTCTAATTAGTCACGCAGACAAAAGAAGAAATGAAAAGCAAATTAGTAAAAACAAAAATTAGGAACTACAAATTCACCACTTGGACGAATGAATATAAAATAACTAAGGAGAAAGAGCTGGGATTCTCCCTCTAAGCTGGAGCTAAAAATCCAAATGATGGGACCCCAGTGAGCAATGCATAGACACCACTGATGAGTCAACCAAACTCTGGTTATCTGGAAAAGCCAGAAATCATTGCTGATAAAAGACAGATGGGATTTCATTGTATATTTCAATGTCCTCCCCACTGTACTGAAATGAATCAGATAAGGTAAGAGATAAACTCCTGATATTGGTCACTGAGTTGTAGTAGTCACTGAAATAATGTATGAAAACTAGTTTCTAAAAATATAGAAAGGTATATTGATGTCAAATATGAAAGAAATAAAAGAAACACTACACAGTTAATATATAACTCAGGCAAATAATATTTCAGAATGTGCTATGACTATGATTATGAACATTCTTTAATAATCTGACATTATATAAAAGGCAAAATCACATTGTTAGTTTATGTCATATTATACTTAAGCATTGCCTATTTATTTTCATAAAATTGCTTCAATTTTTCAAGTAGTCAGTATATAAATAAATAAGTATATATTTAATTAACATATTTATAAAAGATTTATGTAATAGTATCTCAGTGATTTGCTTTTCTAAACTCACACTTAACATCTAATGTAAAGAAATTATTTGATCTGACTGCAGAATTTACACTTTTCCTTATTTCTTTTATTGTCTGTGCCACCATGAAAATGCTAGTAAACTATAAAGTTAGTTTTGTTTTGTGAATATCTTCAGAGTTTTATTTCTTATAAATATAATATTAACAAATAAAAATATTTATAATACAGTAGAAGAATTACTTAAATAATAATATGAAAGATATATTTATCTATGGAGAAATGACTAATGAGAGTATGAAGGTCAAACTAGATTTATATCAATGATGTGTAAGTCTAGGCCTAAGGTTAACTTTAACATACGTATGAGTCTTGAAAAAATTTAAAAAAACATGAGCATCTTATAGATCTGTGGCAGAGCAGAAACATTAGCTACTGGGTAGAGATCAGTTGTAAGAGGGTTTATCGGGTCTAAAAATTGGCAGGTTCTCGACTAAGTTCTGACACTCTTGTCCTATGCCCCATTCTTACTGAAAACACCATGCAAAGGTAGAAATCTGATGTAAATTTGTTAATAGGATGAAGTATCTCTTCCTATTGGCTCATGATTTGTACTACCTTTGGGAGAGAGGGAGGGAGGGAGAGGGAGAGAGAGAAAGAATAATGAATTTGGAAAAACTGTGCCCAGGTGGAAATATCCTTCCCTAGAATTACTCAATACCTCACCCTTCACATTCACACCTCTTTCCCTTATTGTGAATCATTGAACTTCCTTGAACTTGCAAAAATAAAGCACATGAATTCATTAGGGACTTTTCTACATCATAATTTACATTGACAAAGCCACAAACAGAAGCAGAGGCAAAACAAAATTATATGTTCCTAGAATTTATGTCCTCATGCTTTATAGATCTTTCCTCAAAATATCATCAAGTAGACAATTTATTCAACTGTAAAGAAAATAATACAACTTTACAGTTACTCACGTGCTGGTATCTGGACCCACCACTATTTATCCTTGTAGAGTGATGTATCCTATTTGGAAAGAGTATATTTGACCTTATCTGATAAAAATGAGGACTTGTCTTAAATGGGTGTTATTTAATCATAAAATTTGAGAATGATCACCAAACAGATGCACTCAACATAAGATATATAGCATTTGATAGCAAATCGTCAGGCATGTAAAACTGTGTGTTGAAACACTTACAAACTATATTAGTGGAAAAAATGCTAGTTTATGATGTTCATATATATTAGGCCAATGACGAATCCATCTCCGGAGAATTTTCTTTTCAATTTGTAGCATAACCAAGGAGTAGATTAGATTACTTGTCAATAATCCTTAACAGTCAAAGAAAAGCCTAAAATGAGACTGTAAATGGAATTGGCAATTCAATAAAAAAGAGAGCATAAGTAAGACCTCTATTTTGCATCACTGTAATTTATATTCATTAAAATCACTCTGCTTGATAAGCTAGACTTTAAAACACCAAGAACAAATTGTTAAAGAACCCCCTTTACGTCTTGCCTCGTTAGGCAGTCAGTGTGTTGTTTCAGAGTTTGAAATAGTAGCCTGAATTGAAGGACTGTCATGCTTAGGGACTTTTTCAAGAATTAACAATGCTTGATTCCAAGGTTGATTCTTGATTGGACTCCCATATTCTTTCATGATCTGGAGCCCAAGGGCAGAGTTAATAAGTTTCATACAAAGCTGAGCAAGAGAGAGCAGAATAATATGGGTTTATCTTGGAGCATTAGTAATTTAAAAGCCATTTTTTGACAAGTATGGATCTCCCTGGATATCTGTATTAAGACATCCTCTAACCTTTGGTGGTTTAATTAATATTGCTTATTACAGGCATATTCTTTCTGCTTTATTAATATCCAAAATGTGCCAGGTCAGCAACAAATGGACTAGGGGAGTAAATGACAGATTTGGGAACATGATGGTTCCAGCTAAGATTTTCCCAGGACTCTTACTTTCAGCTTGTTCTTATGTATCTAACTGAAATAAGATTACTATTACCCCTAAAGCCCAGGTAATGTACCTTTCTAATCTCCTCAGTTGGATTGGGAGAAACCATCTTTTTGGGGTCATATCTTCCTAGTAGTACTGGCTTATTTTTTTCTCTACAACACCCTCACATTTTCCTTTGAAAATAACCAACAAAACTTTTGTCTGTTATCAAGTGGAAATTCCAAAATTTTCAAAAGATTGTGAATTTTTAATGTTCTATAATGACAGAGGGCTTTTAACATGCTTATCCAAGCATTAATTCATTTACTCATCATCTAAATAGTCATATATTAGTGAGCTATGTGCTGGACAAAATACTATTTGATAGTAAATTAAAAAATACACTGAATAATGAGAAACCACTTTAAAAAGTGGTTCACTTCTTCAGAGCTATAAATAAAATATTTTCAATCAGGCAATTATCTTTAACTTTACACTCGACTTACAGGCCCCAAACAGCATAACTGCTAAGTCGGGATCCATTTATTAGCACCTGTGTTGTTTTAGTTAAAATGTTCAAAACAAAAATTAATTTGGAAAGCTCTAATTGTTCTTAAATTTGACATCTCTTGGGATATATTTAATGCAGAAAAGAGACTATAATATCATCTCTAAGTTATTCTGTACATCTTTACCACTCAAATAATATGTAGGAAAACATGAAACACGTCTCAACGAACAATGAGTGTGTGAAGTTAGTGTCTTCAGTCATTAACTTACCTGATTTATACATTTCTAGAAGTTCAAATAGAAAAATTTCCATAAATATAACTGCATTAAAAGATATTTTATTTATTATGTTATTTCTGTTACTCATAGAGAAAGCTTCAGGTATAGATTCCTGTGTTAATAGTCTTCAACATTGAATTCCAAACAGTTTTCTTTTCACTGTTGAGATAGGGTCTTGCAATATAGTTCTGGCTTGTCTCAACTCTGTGTAGCTTAGATTGACTACAAATCCCTTTTCTCCTATCTCAGTTTCCTGAGTTCTGGTATTGTAAGCACAGCACTATATTTGGGAAAATCTTGATTTCTTCACAACAGCAAATCACTCTGAGAAAATGAAGTTGTCTACACAGCTGAGGGACAAGAGTTAGGTGCAGACTAAAAGCATCAGTCAGCGAGTCTATGCAGAAGTGGAGAGAAGAGCCAGTGGGCATTCCCAGAGACCTACATTCATTCATTTTCATGCTCCTTTTAAGCCTTCATGCCCCTTGAACATGTGATTTCACTGGTTTCTGATAACCATCATAGAATTCAATGAATCACTGTGAAAATCTGTTATCACCAGTTTCAGTTTTCTCTAATTTTTCTATTCCATCTTTGGAACCACAAGAGTGGTTTGAATTTTTGATTAGCTCATAACTCGAAGTTCAATATTTAACTATTTTGCAGTTTTGGAACCAGTTTTTGTTATCATCGTTATTTTAATATATCTTAATTAAAATGCAATTACATCATTTCATCCTTTCCCCTTTTTCCTTCCATCCTCATGTCTCCTAGCTTTATCATCTCCTATGTCTCCCTTTCACTTTAAATGGATGTCATTGTTTTCTTGCATTATTGTTACGCACATACGAGGGCACAAATGTGTGAATACAATTGGCTGAGTATATTTCTGTTGTTCGTATGTGGATGGTTTCAGGGTTGACCACTTTGTATTGGGTAGCCCTAATCCCTAAGAGAGGTTGATTTTCCCTCTCTCAGCAGTCATTATGTTCCTATAGCACTTTGTCTGGTGGTTGGACAACAAATGATGAATTTCCCTCCTTCTATGATAAAGTCATTTTTCATATCTTCTTATGCAACAGTTCCTGGAGAGATAATCTCACAGTAGACTTCCTGGCACTCTGTCTTTTATGATTTTCCTGCCCCCTCTTCCCCAATGTTTCTTGATCCATAGATTCAAGAGATGAGCTGAACTGTATCCATTGGGAACAGACTGATCATGATCCCTTGAATGCTTCACTGTGTCCAGATGTGATTTTTCTGTAATGGTCTCCATTTGCTGCAGAGAGAAGCTTGTTTGCTGAGGCATGAGAGCTACATTTGTTTGTGGGTGTAAAGATCAGGTTTTGAGTGTAGTTTGGAATTACACTGTTCTAAAAAAATGATGGTAATAGGGTCTCTTCTAAGATTCATGGCCTCACTATCCTAGCTAGTTGGAAATGTCTGTTACCTCTCATGATTTCCCTCTTGTTGAGGGGGCTTGAAGTCCAATTAGACAGTTGTGAGTTACCATCACCATGTACATGCCACTTTTTGCACCTTTAGAGTAATCTTGTCACAGTAGTCATTCTTGTGATTCAGCATATCATGGGTGGATAGGAGTATGAATCGTTTCGCTTCCTCAGCAACTTGCTTAATACTTTCTGATACTCTTGGGGCTGGATCATGGGAAAGAGGCTTTGAAGTCGAACTTAGCTGAAATCATCTGAGTCCTGTAGCCTAAGTATGCTTCCTGTCAACCTCTGAGAGGAAACCAAGGTGAGCAGATACAGCCTGTGTTGTTTTGGGAGTCACTTGAATGACTGACTGAATATAGGAAAAGAAGTTTCTCAGGCCTGGTACTACGGTTTTTGTTAATATTATTCTTGTGGAGAGCATTGTCTACCCAAGTGGCATAACTGTGTATGTGTGTGTTATAATTTTAAGTAACTATAAATATGATTCCTTGAGGATTTATTAAACAGTTTTACAACCTTGGTGTTGTTTACCCTTGTTTCCTCCTGGGTCTGTGCTCACTTTCCTCTTCTACAGTTGGGGCCCCATCTCTGTTTTGCTATCTACTGCATTATGCTATTCCCCTCTCATGCCCCAAGGTCCTTTTATACTTCCCTGCTTTTTATACTGACTCCATGTTATGCACTTACATCTGAAGATTTGGAGCTAAGAACAAGAGATGAGAAGAAACAGACAGGGTTTGTCTCTCTGGGTCAGGGTTACCTCACTCAATATAATCTTTTCTATCTCCACCCACCTAACTGAAAATTTCATGATTTCATTTTCTTTACAGCCAAATAACAGTGAATTGTATATATGTATCACATTTTCATTATCCATCCATCCATTGAAGGACATTTAGGTTCTTTATATTTCCTGCTATTGTGAATAGGGCAGCAATATGTGTGTGGAGTAGACTGTAATGTCCTTTGAGAATAAGTCGGGGAGTGGTATAGCTGGGCCATCTAGTAGGCATATTTTTAGAATTGTTTTTTTGAAAATTCCACATACTGGTTTCCAGAGTGGCTACAGCAGTTTGCATTCCCACAACAGTCAGGGCATGCTAGCCTTAGACCAAAACCTTACCAGCATTTGTTGACAGGTCTGTTTGTCTTAACCAATCTGAGCTATCACTAAATTATACTTTTCAGACTGTGTGCTAAGATCCTAATCAGGAGAAAAGAACATACATCATGTGAAAATTCGAAAACAATACACTGTAGATGGATAAAGTTGCCAGATTTTGCAAATATAAATACTTGTCTTTGGAATGCGTGCATATCAACATTATGCACTATTTATTTGTAATTCTAATTTAACAATAGTTGTTCTAAGTATCTAGCAACCTTTAATATAGACCTAAATGAAATACAAAATTAGAGTAAATGGGCCATTCATGTTCTGATCATTTGGAAAATTACAAAAATAATTATTATTTTTTATTTTTATTAGTTGACTAAGATATACCTTTGTATATGCATCCCCTTCAACTTTTTATGCATCAAAATATTTAGTAAATAATTAAAGCATGAGTTCACTACCAGAGATTACTTTTGATGTCAGAAGTCACATGCAAATAGAAACAAAAAATATAACCAGTAGAACACATCACTTACTACATTTGAAGTAAATGCTTGGCTCAAATTTTAGCAATTCAGTTCCATTATTAGAAAAGCAACTTAGAGATTCACCAGGGCTCAGGTGAAAGGAGAAACGTATAACTAATTGCAATTTACGTTTCCCTTTCTAGATATTAGAGATTTCTAATTTCTCTATTCGAAAACCAATAGAAACCCTAAATGTAAATGTGATTTTAACATCTAAAGTTTAGGCCCATCCACTCTTGCATATTGTTGGTGTCATCCTTGCTTAGCTCATATTTAAGCATTCATGTTGGGGAGACTTTATGGGTGTAGCTACTGACATAACTAAGAGACCAAGTCTCACAGTGAACTTCTGGATCTCACCATCTTTCCATCCTGTCTTCAGCAATATTCCCTGAGCCTTTGTTGCAGGACTTGTTCTCCAGAGGCAGCCATTGGGCTTGGGCTCCACTGTTTTGCATTGGCTGTCATTTTTCTGTAGTGGTCTCTGTCTGTTGAAAAGAGAAGTTCCCTTGATGAGGGGGGAGAACTACATTTTTATGTTGGCATAAGGACACATATGTGGAATGTTCTTAGGGATTATTCTTGCAATACTAGTCAAGAGAAAAGAAGTTTCATGAACCTGGTTCCAGTTTATAGTGCTACAGAGAAATACCATAGACTTGGTGATTGACATATAGATAGTGATTTCTCGTATTTGTGGAAATGGAAATGGAGAAACCCCAAATCAAGGGTCCATTAGTAGTGAAGAACGTTTTCTTAGGCATTATAGGTACATTTCCTTTTGTAGTCTCACACAAAACAGAAAGGAAACTCTGATCTCCCTTTGTTTTATTATAATGGTGTTTTTCAGATTAAGAGAACTCTACCTCTGTGAGTCACCTAAACATTACTGCTTCCCTTCTGAGTACTATCACAGTAGGAGCTGAGAAGGTTTAAGAGTGGTAGCAGCATCATACTCACCGCATAAACAATGTCATCTATGCTGTACATATTCGCAGGAATCTTCTAGTAAAAGAAATGTTTGGCTGAAACCTTCACACATGAACAGAAGATAGACTTCAACCTAGCCCCTTGGCTCTTAAAAGCTGTGATTTATGGCCCCTTACAGCCCCATTGATGTTATTTTCAGAATTAAAAGTGGAAAGAAAGAATGATGTTAAGAAAGTGGTTTTAAACATCAGTTGTGTGTTACAAGTGGATCTTGTTGACTCTTGCATCCATTCTTATTATCACATCAGTATTACTTGGAAGAAACATAAGGCAGAGAAGAAAATGAATCACAATTTATATGCAGTCCAGCTGTGTGTGTATGTGCCATTTGTCTTCATATGTGGTTAAAAATAAACTCCTGATCAGATTTCAACTTTACGGAGAAATATGTTTACCTGGGTCCCAGTTGCCTACAATATCTCTTTTTCATCTGTAAACATATACAATATTTTTTTCTTGGTAGGAGCCTAGTAGGGCTTGAAGATTAATTTAATAACAAGTCTCAAGAAGCGCATTTAATTTAAATTGAAAATAAAAATTGATAAGATTAGTTATTAGATTCCTCACACTAAAAGTTGTCAGAATACACCTTATAATTTAATAAGCACTAGAAAATAAAAATGTTTATTGCTCTCTAGATAGCTAACAGAAGTAATATTTTTTAATAATGTTCTTTTAATAGTCTGAAATTTTATATAATTTTAAACAGAATGACTTATTTCTAAATAATAATTTAGAAATAATCGCTATTAAAGAATCCATAAGAAGTTGATGAATATATTCTCTTAGGTTTGCATAATTGAACCTTAGGCTTAAAATGTGTGTATGTATAGTGAGTTTTAAAGTATAATGTAATAAAAATAACATGCTTTAGAGAAAGCTACTTTTTCTGGTTTGATATACTACATTTATTGGAGCTATCCTTTAAAGTATTGAAAAACTGAAAGAATTTGCATTAGAAGTAAAGATTCAACTGGAATGTAATTAGATTGAATTTTCCCCTTCATTAAGCTTATGGATAAATCAAATGTGCATTTTCATTTCAAAAGTTTATTATAGGGAAAACACATAAATGTAATTATAAGCATTCTCATTAATTTATCTTTGATTTCTTGCCATTATGCATATGTGTCCAATTTCACATCTATGCAGGCCATTTTCTTCAATTGAGTTTCTGCTTTAGGGGATATGGATTATCATTATATTTGGAAGGCTTTCTGTCACTTACAGGCTAATGGCCATAAAATTAAACTTGATATTCAGTCACCCAGATATTTGAAAACAAAGGCAGATAATGGGGTGAGTGGTTCTGCAGGCAGACTTCCCAAGTTACTGATTAAGACCTATGATTTATTACTATGAACCACTTTTTAAATACCTGGTTTAATGCACACACATCATTATTTCCAATTTAATAGAAATGAAGAGGATGCTAACTTTTAAAATAGAATGTACCAAATGTGATGGCTTCCAAAAAAAAAAAAATGAGCATCTTATTGTGGTAAAAATACTTTTTTTTTTTATTTTAAGGATAGGAAATGCCTCTGAAGTGAACATCTTCCAACTTTGCACAATATCAGGGAGCAGGTAGTGATTGCTTGAAGCTTAATGAAATAAGAATGCCATAAACTTTGGCGAACACTGTTGCTGAACATTCTTACTGCACTTACTTTATCTCGGTATGCATTTAAAGATGCAAATATCAAGGATCTGAAGATTTTCTCTACATCTGGCTGTGTCCTTCTTTCATTCAAAATCTTTCATGAAGTAATTGATGAATAGATAAGTAAGTTTACCTCCTCTAAAACTCGGGACTCTGGTCAAATTAATCAAATATGTCCCCAAGCAAAGTCTATGATTTCAAGGTTATTCGAAATAAAATGAAAATTTCTATAATGTGGTATAACAATACATAACTCCTGTTAACAACCACATAACATTTAAAAATCATAAATGGTATTGTTTATAGAAATTACATGCGTATGAAGGAGAAAGTGCTTATCTTGTAATGATGTACCAGCATTGGGGAAGGGATGTCTCTGGGACAGAGAATGGAAAGAAGACAATTTGCCGTGAACCATAATCTTGAGTCTGTTTCCTTGCCTTATGATACAACCATACAAACTTCAGAAGTTATCTTTTTTAAGAGGTAAAATTTTTGTTGTTGCTGTTGTTCTAGTTCTGGTACAAGTTTGGATGTCTATACCTGATGACAGCTTCCCTCAGGCAGAGTCCCAAGATAACACAGCAAATCACATGATAGGATACATCAGGTGTGTGTGTGTGTGTGTGTGTGTGTGTGTGTGTGTGTGTGTGTGTACACTTGGCGCATGCACATGTTATGATCTCTCTTCACCAGCATGTATTAAGAGATCATTACCCACAACCTTATCCAAACCTAATTGCCTCCCAGTTGCCTCACTTCTAAGTACCAAAGTTGATTAGTTCCTACATTTTTAGTGTCTCACAAACTTTAGCATAGGAGTCTCTGAGGAAAACTGAAACAATGCCAATCATAGCACTTTATTTACAACAGAAAAAGGGAAACAAACTCAAATGTCAACAATCATTGAGTTCCATCGAATATATGTAATGTCTATGGATTGTGATATTTAGTGACTATTTGAAATACTTTGTATCTGCAAATTTTCTTTTAAATGGGAATATCATTTGGGCAGAAGTCTAAAAGATCAGAGAAGAGCATATAGTTAAAGCATGGGGACAGATTAGAAAGAACATTTGAAGACAGGATTGCTTAATGTCTGACAAACAGAATGGGAGCATATTAGAAATGGGTAGCAGTCTTTGTATTTAAAAGTATGCATGTGCATATATGCAGAAGAGCAAGTATGTTTCTATATTCCAGGGGTGTTATTACTCCTTCATAGATGTTTTGGATAATTATCTCAGTTTAAATGACTAAAGCAATGGTCTCTAAAGTGTTTACTGGCACAGTAAAACTATGTCAATAATTATAAACATTGTAAATTATAGAATAATCATTTAAAGAAATTGAATATAATAATAACACACATTACATAAAATAACACAAATATCAATTCATGGTTTTATGAATTGAAGTATAAATAGCAAACCAATATCACAATGGCTCTTTCTTCATAGTTTATGGTGTTTTCTTATTGAAATAATTTTCTTAGTCTTTTAAATTTCCACTCAGATGCAAATTAAATTTATTATTGTAAATTATTAAATTATTGCTGAAAGATCATCTCCAAACCAGTTACTTTCATTCAGCTTTTTCCCCCTCACTTGAGTTTCTGTCGAAGGAAATAAAAGATTTTCAGTTGCTTAAAATCCAAATGACTCAATCACAATCTTTTAATTTTTTTCTAATTTATTTATTATTGAGAATAGAGCATATCTAATGTACAATTAGAAAACGTGCTTTAACTCATATTTAGAAGTATGTATTCCCAAATATTATCTATGGTCGTGTTAGAAATTATTAATTACCAAATTTCAGATAACCTCTAGATGTGACCTAGAATGGAAGTGCTTCTGTCTCTGAAATAAATTTATTAATTAAAGTTGTTATAAACTTTAGCACATATACTTTAAAAGCTAATTGGTTGACATGTTAATACGCTGTTAATGAAAAGAATAACAGTGACTTGCCTTATTAACTTCTAATCAGTTAATTAGTTAAGAGTAATTAGAGATTGTAGTCTTATTGCTCTGACTGGTCACCTGAGATTCCAAATAAAACTCCTAAAATACACAGTTAGCTAAGTGGTAGAGAACTTTTAAACAAACACAATATCCTGTGTTTGGGTCTCCGCACAAAACTTTTCAAAAAAATAAGAGGGACTTGGAATTATATGACATATGATAGTATAAAAGTTAAAAATTATAGAGAAACGAGGGCCTAGTGTTTATGATTATGATTCGGCTAGATTAGTATCATTTGGATTACATTCTTGTTTTGGAAAAGGGAAATAATGATTTAGAAAAAATTAGAAACAGATAGAGATGTAGAAGAAATAATATAATAGAAGAATCGTGTATTATGCTTCTACTTCCTTTTCCTCCTCTACACTCTTAATACACATTATTTTTAGTCTACTTTTTAGATGAAACATGATTTAAAAATCCCTGTATTACAGATGTTTCAATAAGTCACTGGTCTCTAAAATGTAAGAAAATGGAACTGTAGGTTTTAGATAATTTACAAATGCCCTAATCCATAAATATTTGATATAACATTTAGAAACAATTTGTGGTGCAGATATTTATTTACAGCTCTGTTAGAAAGCATCCTCTTTCAATTCTGGAGTTTGAAAATACAATCATTACACTTCAGAAGGCTTGTCCAGGTAATTGTGACCAAGTTTTATGGCTTCATGTAGATCAGAGTACCAGCTGGTTAGAGGTCAGCTTTCTTCTCTCAAAAACATTGACTAGTCCCTACAACATTAGAGGAGAAGCCAAAAACTCATATATTAACAACAAAATGTGTCAGCTGTTTTACAAAAGGGCAAAAGCCTCTCTTTACATTTGGTTGAACATGAGAAAGCAGTGAATGGCTTAGAGCTGAATAGGCAAGTGTTTAACTAACTTGAGTCCCTAATATATTCTCTGTCTCTCTGTCTCTCCATCTCTTTGTCTCTCTGTCTCTTTCTCCCTGTCTTCCTCTCTATACATCTCTCTCTGCCTTTCTGTCTGTGTGCCCCTGTCTTTCTTTGTCTGTCTGTTTCTCTCATCTCTCTCTATTTCTCTTTCCCTCCTTCCCCCCTCCTGTTCCCTCTCCTTTCCCCTCCTCTCTCTTCTTCCATCTCTTCTCTTGTCTTTTTTCAAAGTTCTCTCAATGAAGCATGCAATACATTCACTCTCCACACAGAAAGTTGTTAGGGAAGATAAAGCCCTAGTGATTGAACAGCATTTCAGTCCTTACCTCCACTCCCTATTCATCCCCTCAGGTAGGCTTGTTGCTTATAAATGCTTGCATCTGTTTTCCTAAGAAATATTTATGGTATCCACCTTCCCAGCAAGTGCAGAGATACAGTATAATTTTCTCCTTGTTAACAGAAGGAGAACCTGTCAAATTTGAAAATGTTAGAATATGAACATAGCAATATAATCATTTAAATGATGGGCATGAAGTAAACAGCATGTACACACACCAAAAAAAAAAAGTGTTATATAAAAGGGAAATAAGACACTCATTTGAATCCCTGGATGTATGCTGTAATTTGTACTTATACGAAGACACTCCCAAAAGTTATCAGTCTGGTATCTGTAAAGAAAAGCTTCAAGCACAACATGATATAATCAAGCCCATTGTTATTTGAAGTGTATGTATCTATTACAGCATGGTGATGAGTGGGATGCAGATGCCTTGCTGAGAAGTATTCATGTAACAAATGCTCAGGTTTGAGTTTATTTGGCTTATTTTTCTAACAGTTTGAAAACACTGTGGTTGTTCTTTATTAAACCCCTGGCATTCTGCAGTTTACTATCTCTTTTAAAAAGACAAATATCTTTGGGCTCTGTTCCCCTATAACTAGAGTGTTTATTTACACAGTTCATTATTGTAAATAAACTTTAAATAGTCAAATAGTGAATGAAAGCAGGTTGGATCAACCTCAGGAAAACAAACACATTTATGAGGACCCTAAATTCTGTATATAATTTCAGGATATTCTCAGATTTCTGGCTAAAAATAAATTATAATTCATTAAATATTATATGGTTGTATTTTTTATTATTGGCTATTTACCTTACTAACCCATCAATGAGAACACTACAGGTTACATAACTTCTATAAAAATTTTACTATACTTTTTCTTATAATGTGAATTTGCAGCCATAAAGTCATTATATTCTTGTCTGTATAATTTAACCTCTGACCCACTGTCTCCTCTTCCAAACTATTTCAGAAGAACATATTTATCTAATGCTATGAGGTCTAGATTAATCATAGAGAATACTTATGTAGAGTGTGCATGGAAATAATACTGAGTGTCAGAATGATCCTACCTTCTCGTTCTTTCTGAGATCACTTAGAGAAGTCTGTACTGTGTCAGTCCTGGGAAAATGCTGCTACTATAGACCACTTTATATCCAGAGTTATTCATTGCAGGGCAAAAGGAAGGTCTATGTAGCTAATTATTTGCAAAGGAAATTAACTATATGGAAGTACACCATTGCTTCTCTCATTATGACCTGAGGTTCTAAACAATTTAAACAACTCCGAGGCAAGAGCAGATGGTACCTTCAGTTCTTAAAGTAATAAACATAAAGAAATGGACTCCAGAGGAATCTAGTCCCCTGGAAAGCAATGCTGTGCATTGTCAGCACTGGGAAGAAACCCAATTCCCCATGCATTTCAAAAGTATAAGACTGCTATGAATTGAGCCATACTGACACTTTAATCTACTTGTAATAAATAACTGTAATGCATGTGTCATTAAGAACCTGAGGGAAGATACCGATCGAGGGAATTACACCAGCCCCATCTATTTCATGACTAACTACATTTTCTTAAGAATAATCTACCTGAATGGATTTAGATATAAAAAGAAAGATACTATGCGTGTGCTCTGTGTTTGAATGCCCTTTGGAATAGACGGGGACTCTGTTAATTAATCAGGCAGTCTTTTTCCTTTTATAGGCTTTGGTCCCTGGTTAGGGGTATTTTTCAGCAGGACTGAAGGATGGTTCTTGTGTTTTCATGACTCTCTCAACCTCAAACATCAGGCCTCTTAGCAAAATCGAATACAAAAATGAAGTGAAATGATGTTTTCTGTCTCTGCTAGCTGCTCTTAATTGTGTATTAAAACGTTCGTCTATGACTATTTCAACAAAGGAAAATGAATCAAGTGGGCATATTCCCATCAGTGGCAAGGCAATCATTTGAGGAAATTTGAATTTTGAAGGTCGCCGGAATTCACTGGTATAAAATCATAAAGGGACACATCAGCTTGACCACTATGAACATTTATCAGTGCTGGCAGTTCCCCAGAACTGCCTGCTGCCTTGAAGAGAGGAAGTTTGTAACACAAATCATAAATGGTCCTATTAATAAAATCAAACCTGAAGCCAGGTATTGGGATGAATGCTAAAAGATCAGAGAGACAGAATACAAACCACAGCTAACCTCACCTCACCAACTTCTCAGCTGCTCCTGTTTCCTAAGACTGGAAGCCTCTGAGTCCTTACCCAAATGAATCTCAGCTGAACTGCTGCTAAAAGCCTAAAAGCTTAACCAGGCCCTAGTTCTAGGTCCTCGTGCTTTATATACCTTTCTGCTTCCTGCCTTCATTTCCTGGGATTAAAGGCATGTGTCACCATGCCTGGCTGTTTCCACTGTGGCTTTGAACTCACAGAGATCCGGATGGATCTCTGCCTCCAGAATTCTAGGATTATAAGTATGTGTGCCACCATTTTCTGGCCTCTGTGTTTATCTACTGGCTGTTCTGTTCTCTGACCCCAGATAAGTTTCTTAGAGTGCACAATATATTGGGGAACATAATATCACCACAGAAGTTAACTCTAGTTGTTGGTCATTTCTTTCTGGCACTTGTTTATTATAATAATTTCACTTTCTTTACCATTATATAAACCACAAACATGGTTTGTTTAAATA
The DNA here is from genome assembly GCF_004664715.2 of Peromyscus leucopus. NCBI lineage: Eukaryota > Metazoa > Chordata > Mammalia > Rodentia > Cricetidae > Peromyscus > Peromyscus leucopus. Next base: position 34,624,319 of record NC_051077.1, on the reverse strand, counting down.
GTTTCAATCAAGTAGCATAAGCCATTATGGATACAAATGTATTTGGTCTAAAATCATAATTCACACATAGCAACATCCAATTCATGTCCTTCCCTTTCTTTTTTGTGTACCTCCTTCATCTGACCATGAAAACAATACATTACTGTACAGGAATACTAATAAAGGAATCTCAATCATGGTTTCATTTTCCAAGGTTTGCCTGTGTATATGTAACCACCCTCAGGCACCAAAGTCAGCATTCTGGACTTAGCTCCTTCTCAGTGGGAGTTAAAGGTGGCATGGGGTACACACACAGAGAGAGTGGCGCTGGCCCTAAGCAGCCCTAATCTACATTACCATAGTAAACATGTTTCTAGAATCTACTTGAATCATCCCACTCATTTAATTCATTTTGATTTTTAAACAAAGCAATAAATTCTAGGAAGACTGCCCCCCCCAGCCATGCCTTCAAACATCGTCCATCAATGAACATGCATAATATCAGGCCTCTCCTGTATTGTTATGTCCTACTCTCTGTCACAATGTGCATACTCAAGTTGTATCATGGCCCAGAAACACAGAGGTAGGTAGAGACTCCATCCCTTAAAACCCAAAGTACATCCTTAAGCCTAGTTATATTACTCCCCCATTTCTTTCCTACTGAAACCCCAAGAGAAACCCATGGTTCTCCCTGTCCCTTTTACTCATGACAGCCCTGATGCTTTTGCATGTTCATCCCCCATGCTTTGGAATGCCTCTTCCACGAAGGAGCAATAAACAACAAATTTTGCTTTCAAGTAACACTTGTTTCCTGCTTTGATGACCATATGATACCTCAAAATTTTCTCATGCAATATGCTTTAGTATAATTGTATTCAAGTGAAAGAATGTATAGACAGCTGATCATAGTAATTCAGTCCTTTCATAGCTGCCTATATCCTGTTTTCTTTTGTTTTTTAAACTACATCATGAAGTCCTAAAGCCAAAGAGTAGTTTGAGAAATATGTTAGCTTTGTGTTACTATGATAACATATCTGAAGGAATCAACTCTACAAAGTAAACACCAGACATATTAGACTTACTGAGAGCTTGTCATGTATCTCTGTCTCTACCACTTTCTGTCTCTCTGTCTTTGTCTCTGTCTCTCTCTCACACTTCCCCCAGGGTAAATGATACATGTCCATGTCTGTATGCACACGTGTTTATACATATATGTGTATGTGTATGCATGTGGAGGCTAGTTACACTCCCTACCCTTTATTCTTTACTTATTTACATAATTTCTGAATGAATCAGCCATTCACTGATTCAGCTAGTCTGGCTGACCATTGAGCCGGAGGGATAGATCTTTCTGTCTCTTCTTCCCCAGTGTCAGTGCCACAAACATGCATTGGTTTTCCATGGCTATGTTATATGTGGGTGCTAAGGATCCGAACTCCGGCCCTTGTGCTTACACACCAAGCGCTTCTTCAAGTGTACCGTCCGCCATGACCCATATCAGGCTTTCAAAAGCTTTCATAAAATTACATCCAGAGCAACCTGTTGAAGAATTCCTGGATTACATAGTGTGGATAAGCACTGATCCTGAGGTTGTGAATTATATAAACCGCACAAACAATGATTTAGTCCAGAAGCCCCTACTACCCCAGGCGAGACTCCTTCAAATAATTATATTTCTACAAAGGATAAATTTAGGCACTGGTGTGTTGTTAGTATTGCTATGCACTTGTGAGTGGGTGTTTGGAGAGTCAGAAAGGATATCTTCATGAAGGCTCCTGTGGATTTCCAGGATTTGATGTTATTGCCTTCCAATCTTCCTCTTTAGAATAACCAACATGCAGGCCCAATGGGGGTGACAGTAATTTATTGGACTGAAGCTGCTCATAATACTTTAACCTTAAACTCCCTACCAGGAGGCCAGCGGCCAGCTCTTACTCACTCCTGCTTATGAAATATTCCCAATCATTGACCATTTGACACTACTCCACCACTCCTGGATAGTAGTGTTTTTAAAATTTTTGAAGCTGGGTATAATGGTGCACACCTGTAATCCCAGCACTTGGGAGGCTGAGGCAGGAGGTTCACAATTTTGCATTGAGTCTGGGCTATCTCATAAAACCAAAAAGTAAAAGAGAAAAAAATCTTCCTTTATATCAAGTCAAGAGTATACCTCTATTAATTTACTAGTGGGTGTTAGGAGATCTAGTCATTCTTCCCTGTGAGTGCCCTTTTCAGTACTTTATAGTAGCTATCATGTGTCTCCCAAGTCATCTTTTTCTCTAGATTAAATATCTTTAGTTATTTCAAAAAAAAAAAAAAAAAAAAAAAAAAGCTGTAAGATCTCCCTCTAGAGGACACTAGGATCTCAGATATCAATCGCCAACATAAAAATATTTTAAGAAGAAACTTCATAAAATTCCCTTCATGTCTCTATAAAGAAAGGTGATTATTAGCACTCAATATTCTGTTATGAAAAGGTTTACATTGTGATTGATAGGAACAGAAATATTTTGGAAACAAATGTATTAAATTCCTATTTATTCCTCAGAACTCGCCACACTGTGGGAACACAGGACTGGGATTGTGCATGTACTTCCTGAAACTACACAGCAGTATCTGGAAACATTTTTCCACAAGTTGGAAAATTGGATTGACGACTTCATAAAAATATGGCAGTTGTATGGAAGCTTAAAGCTTTTTATATGTGCTGTTTTTAAACTTTGCTAATTATGTTCTTATGTGCTCATGATTTTTTTTGACATGTGCATAGTCAGAGTTATTGAAATTTAAATCTGTTCAGTGCACATTTATGAATGTGTATTTCTGAACACTTATTACCAGAATGAACTAAACTAGGTTGAGTAGAGTTGTGGGAGGGGAGGTCTTCCTGGGGATTTACTAAAACATTTTTTCAGATTAGACTTATGGCCACCTTGTAAAATTCAACACATGCATTTATGTGAAAAAAAAAAAAAGCTGCTAACAATCATAGTCATTTGAAGTAGCTAGTGAAAAAAAAAATCTCAAAAGAATGGCTTTTTAAATGGAAATGTCTACCTTTCAATGCCAATCTGAAGCATTCCACTGAAGCTCTGAATATTCAAATATGCCAAAAGAAAGGCCCCTGGGTAAATCTGACTACAAAGCCATTATATCTCACAGCTCTAGCCAGATAATGAACCCATTAGGAAGTTAAATATCCCACACGCTCACTTTTTCTTTGATAAAATGGTCACAAAAGGCAACATGGAAGGATAGTAAGGATGTTCTCACCGATACATCAGTACATGGTGCTTGGTCCCAGTCCTGGGAGAGACTGAGACGTTCATTCAACTTATTGCCTCGTCATTTTCAAGTATCTAGAGCTATCATTTCATCCACATTCGTTTTGTTTGTCTGTATACAGAAATATCTTGGGAATATTTCAGAATTATTTAATTATTCATCAAAGCAACATTTTAAATCATATTAAACAGGTAAAGTAAGTAATGACAAAATATTCAGAAACACAAATAAAATACCAAAAACTAAATATGAATCATCCTCTAATCTGTAAGTAAGCATAAATATCATTAGGATATTTTATATAATCATTATACTGTAAGGTCCTCTAATTTATTGTTTTTGGTTTACAAATGCATTTCGAACTATGATGTTAAATGTTCTTCTAGTCTGTTTATGTGCTGACGAGGCAAACAACCCTACTTCTCTCAAACAACTTTTATTCCTTGTAAGACATGTTCAAAAATGATAGCAGATGGAGACAAAATGTCAACACTGATACTAGTAAGAACTAGGTTGAAATATGTAGCTCATATTTGTAAGTAAGGGAGCTGCGATGGTTGGGATATGAAATGTATCTCAAAAGGCTCATGTTCTGTGGACTTGTTTTCCAGCTTGTGGCCTTTAGGCAAGTGGTTGATGCTGAGTTCCATGATGTAATCAATGGATTAATCCTTTGATGGGTTTTTCATGATATAATGGCATTGTTGTTATGTGATAGAGACTCAGATGTAGGCATGATTAAAGAAACTAAAGAATGGGTGCATGCTTTGAAGAGTAGATCTTGACACGGACCCCTTCCTATTGTCCTCTTTCCTGGATGTCACTAAGTGTAAAGTTTTCTTTTCCTAGGGAAGTCCTTCTTCAGAACAGACATAGGACCATAGAAACAAGCAACAAGCATAGATTGAAACATCTAGAGCCATGAGCCAAAACCAATCCCCTACTTTGATAGTTGTCACTCTTAGATGTTTGTGATAGTGACATAAAATCTCACTAACTGGATGAGTTTTAAATGCCAAATCACAAATTAAATAGTATGCCCACATGTTAAATATGATCATGGCTTACTGTTTTTTTTTTTCTGCAAGATTTCTCTTGGGGCATTTTAAATATTGTGAATTAAAAAAAAAAAAAAAAAAGCTAATGTTGCCTGTTGAAAGACTTAAAAATCAAAGATGCCAGTCTCTTCTAATTTTTTTCTAAGTTCCAACTTGTTAATAAAATGAGTATTTTCTCCAAAATTAGGAAATGAGGTAAGATGAGGTACATGACTTATCTGCAATGAAATGCCAGGACCCACAACAAAAACGCCCTTACCCCTCCACCAAAATACAGCAGTGTTTTAAATGGGCATGGGAAGGACTCATTTATAAACAAAAAAATTGTTATCTAAATTTATCCTTTCAGATTGGACACTTTAATTGTTCTAAATGTTCACTACTGCCAATAGGTTTCAGATATGTATCATGAGCCCTATGATTTTTCATTGTTAATAACTAATTTTAAGGTTCCTTGCTAGATATTGAACTGTAAAAGATTTATTAGCAAAATTCTCCCTAAAAAGGCAGTGGACAGTTCAATACCCATTAAGTAGTATTTTGAGTTGTCATATGTGTAAAGGATATTCAGATTCCTATCCCCCCCAACACTACTTTAATTCATGCTTCTTAATATTTCTAAATTTAACTTATAAATGTCCTAATGTCATTCTGTATTAACTTCTTTAGCTAATGATGATATGTTGATGTTTTATTAATTTGATTTTCATTTCTTCTTTTGTGAATGATTCTTTGAGATTACATACACTTTTCTTTAAATAATACTTATTTTCTGACATTTTCATTATGTAGTATAATACTAAACAAAAAGCTTTTGTAAGGTGAGTAACATTACCTAATGATTTTATTAATAATGTTCATAGATGTTTATTACATTTTAAGAATGGTGCATTTTGATGCTAAATATTTGCTAAATAATGGTTATTTATAAATGTCACCCCTGAAATAAAGAGTCAAACAAAATTTATTTTCTCAAAATTAAAATCAGTCACATGCCAAGATTGTCAGAGATCCATTTCAAAGGCTATCAATCTTACATTTTAACTGATAAATTCAAATATATGGTTTTTCTGTTTTGTACTTTTTCTTTCTCCTCCCCTCCTTATCATGAAGCCTACAGTGCCAATGTTCATTTTATTTTATGTGATTATGTCTCCTAGGACTAAGAGCCAATTTCAACACATGAAGCCTGTTCAAACACATTCTACTGCCAATACAACACACTGCTCTCTTCACTCAGTCCTTGAACTTTGAGCTGACAGCACTTGTAAAGAGTGTTTTTGCTTTCTAATCCTTCGTGGAAAAAAAAAAATCTTATTGATAGTTTCTATCATCCAGAGTGCTCTAGTTCTACTCCCTTTTCACAACAAAATAAATATTTCTCAAAGCATCGCCCACCATTGAGCTGAATGCCCCATTGGCAACTATGAGAAATCATGTTGCCGTATCTATTATATGCTATCTACACGACCTCCCTACATTAATGCCTGACCTCATTACAGACACTAAGTATTTTGTTTCCCCTTTAATTCTCAATGGGGCACAAATATATTAACCCATGACATTTTTGCTAATTGAGATGAGCAAATGGAACCAATGCTCTGGACTAGACATTTGCATTCAATGTATGTGTGTGTTTCCAAAAGTCCAATATTTATTTTGTAGTTTTCTGTTTCTTCTTTTTTTATAATATTGTACCATGAAAATAAAATAAAGTAGATATTTACTCACTGGTCATCTAATTTCACAAAGCTGTTTAAGCAGTGGCTGAGGCCACAGGGACTGTTTTTCATTGGGAAATGCAATGAAGATAATTCTACAGATGGAGGGCACCCAGAAACATATTCTGCACAATCCCCCTTAATATGAGTAAATCTGTGGATAAGGCAGAAAATCCACATGAGGGCACAGAGACCATTTGGGTACCAAACAATTAGAAGTAGAAAAGTGCAATATCCACCATCATGCTTATAGGTCTTGGCTTTGAAATATTGTCTAGTTTCATTTTCCATCTCAGTCACTAGCTAAGCTACCAGAAGAAAAGTAACACTTATCTCTCTGAGGCCTTTGGGGCTTATTCATTCTTTTAAGAGTGGGAGGTTTGGAGAAAAAAATCATTAGTCATTGCCTGGATACTAAATAAAGGAAACCTCATCCCCTAAACAATGACCATTTTGCCATTTGCAATGAACCATTCAACTGGGGATTTTTTGTTGTTGTTTCTTTGAACTGAATGAGGGTATTCATCACTTTATCTCCCCTAAGGGCTAGTTACTTTGGAGCTCAGTGAATAAAAGAAAAGAAAGAAGTAGAAAGAAGGAGGAAAACACATTATTTTCAGTTGTCTCCTAATTATAATGATTTGTGAGTTACTACACAGTAGTATCAAATATGTGTGCTGCTTGCATTCCAACATAACTTTTGAGATATATCAGATTCTCCATAAATGAACTTTGGTCTTATCAGTGATAGTTGCATGCCAAAGACTTTCTTTTCAACTTAAAAGACAACATAACTACACAGCTACAGAAAACTGGTCAATCTCATTTCTCTCCGAATCTTGACAGTATTACATTTTCAGTGTATAGAAAAATAACAACCTCATGAGCATAAAAACATGTTGTAGGAGAATGCTTGCCTGGAGATTTCACATCTGGATGAATTCTGTCATTCAGATCAAGACTTAGTTTATGGTTTGGGAGGAAACATCTGCCCTCACTAACCCACATGAAAATATGATCCACCCAGAAGTGGATCTTTCTTTCAGTTCTATTTCAAAATATGAAAATATTTTACTACTCACATATATATGTGCCCTATGAATCAGTGATTATTGTATATTTATTGTTGTTTGTCCCCCTTATTATTGTATAAGCTTAGGTTATCAGTCTTATTTCCAGTGGGTCTCTCTAGCACCTGAAAGAATAGTTGGGTGGCAGTTGGTGCTCAAAAGAGAAATGAAAACAAAACAAAACAAACAAACAACAAAAAACAAAACAAAAAAACCAAAGTCTTGTTCAGTCTGTTCAACCACATGAATTTATTTTCTATAAATCAACTATGTCAAAACCACCGACAACAAAATACAAGAGAGTTTAGATAAATAAATCTATATCATGTTGATGTCCGTGGTCCATACTGCCACCTGAGACCATGTTGGTATCGCTGATGGTGTCCATGATGCCACCAGGGGCCATGGATGTTGATGTTTGTGGTCCATACTGGTACCAGAGGACATATGTATGTTTATCACCTGGGCTGCTGCCTGAGGTCATGTTGATATCTTTTTATGTTCCATGCTACCACTGAAGGCCATATTGATGTCTGTGATCTATGTTACCAAAGAAGGCCATGTTGGTATCTGCATTCTGTGATGCTGCCTAAGATCATGTTGATCTGCATGGTCTGTATTACTGTTGAAGGTCATGTTGATGCCTGAGGTCCATGCTACAGCCAGAGGCCATGTCGATGTCTATGGTACATCTTGCTGCCAGGAGCCATATAGGTGTGCATGATCTGTGCTGCTACCTGAGCCCATTCTGATGTCTATGGTCAGTGCTGCAGCTGAGGACCAGACTGGTACCCATGGGACATGGAGCTGCTGAAGGCCATGCTTATGTCTGTGGTCCATATTACTATTAAAGACCATGTAGATGACTATTGCCTGTGCTGCCACCTGAGGCCATGTTAGTGACTGTGATTTTTGCTGTCCCTGAGGGCCACATTGGTATCTGTGATCACCTGTTGATGTCTGTGGTCTCTGGTACCACCGGAGGCTAGTGCTGATGTCTGTAATCTGTCCTTCAATCTGGGGACTGTGTTAATGTCTGATGTCTGTGTGGCCATTAGAGGCTATGATGAGGTCCATGGTCCGTGCAGCCATGGGGGACCATGTTGATGTCCATGATCCATGCTGCCTCTATATGAATATCTGTGGTGGTCTGTGTAGCTGTAGATGGCCATGAAGGGGTCCATGATTTATGCTGCTGCCAGTTGTTATGGGCAGTGAAGTATCTGGGGTAGTGCTGCTTGAGGACTATAGGCTCGTAGTTGAAAATGAAAGACATTAAGGGCAACAAACCCCCCAACCAAAAAAGGGAAATTGTCTAGATGGGGAGCCACTGGGGAGGGTCCTTAAGGATTGTGATGGAGATGTTGAGGTATAGCTCTTCACAGTTTTTGGTTTCTGGCCAAAGGATGGGAAAGGACTCAGTTATCTTTGAGGGACTGGCCACTGGGAGTTTGGCCATACTCTGATGAGTAGTATATGGGCAGTGCAAATTGTACTTGGTATATTTTTCTTTGTGGGGGGTGGTGGTGTCAAGGGTAGGAGGGTGGAACTGTGAAAAGCAGGAAGCAAGTGTGACAGGGATACCTTGTATGAAATTCCCAAATAATCAATAAAAATTGTATGTTGGCAAAAAATGTCCAATCCAAGATTAAGGGAATTCTTCCCCTTTTCAGCAATAAGGGCTGAATTAAATATTGCTTTAAGCTGACTCCGGTGGCCTTTGGATTAGCAAATAGGTATGTTCTTTTGAATTCTGAGTTCTAGGAACCTCAAATTAGTAGTGAAAAGAGTAATTAATTTTAACATATGTGGTGATATTGTATTCCTCAAAATATTGTGCACCCTAATAAACTTATCTGGGGTCAGAGAACAGAACAGCCACTAGATATAGAGGCCAGAAAATGGTGGCACACACACCTTTAATAATAGCATTCCAGAGACAGAGACCCATCTGGATCTCTGTGAGTTCAAAGCCACATTGGAAAGAGCTAGGCCTGATAACAAGAGCCTTTAATCGCAGGAAGTGGTGGCAGGAAGTAGAACGGTATATAAGGCATGAAAACCAGGAACTAGAGCTGGTTAAGCTTTTAGGCTTTTGAGCAGCAGTCCATCTGAGATCCATTTGGATGAGGACACAGAGGCTTCCAGTTTGAGGTAACAGGATTGGCTGAGAAGTTGCCCAGGTGAGGTTAGCTGTGGCTTGTTCTGTCTCTCTGATCTTCCAGCATTCACCCCAATACCCAGCTCCAGGTTTGTTCTTATTAACAAGACCACTTAAGATTTGTGCTAAAAAACATTAATGAAAATAGAATGCAGCCTTGCTCAAACATGTAATATATTTCAGAGAAATCAATAGAGACATTTTGGAGAAAATGTCCCAAATCATAGGGACAAAGCATGGACAAAGAAGTCAGAGAAGGTGAAGCCAACGTTTTAAAAAAGAGAAGAGAAAGAAAAAAAAAAAAACACTAAAGAATTTGGAAGTTTTGTAATGGAAATAAAAACCATTTAAAATGTTAAGCAAGGAAGGAGATGAGACTAAGTGGATTTTCAAATATCTCCCAGCTACAACATTAAAAACAAATGTACTCAAGGAAGACCTGAAGTAGGGAGTTAGCAGCTGTCACTGCCAATTAGAAGCTACTGTGGTAATCCAGGCAGCTGATGACGAGGCTTTGATCTTGGAATAAAGACATTGATTTTGCTTTTAGAGCTTTAATCCAGAAGGGTGTTTTTTTTTTTTTTTTTTTTTTTTTAAATTGTTCCATGGGTGCTTAAAGAGAAATCAGGTTATAAAGTACATTCTCATTTTGCTTTGTGTGGCTGAGGAATGGTTACATGTTCTTTGGTTCAAAAAATAGCTAATACAAATTTTGTCAACCACCAACTACGTCAATTATAAGAATATGGTTATTAACCAATATGAACAATATTAATATAAAGAACACAAGATATACGGTATGGCAGCATTTATCTTCAAATAAAATCAAACAGGATAGGCAGGAAGAGATGGTGAGAGTATGCAAAGAGGATAACTGTTATAATTGTCATCTGAATTAAGATATGAAGAAAAAAAAGTATAATTGCCAGAGACTTTGGAGTCTAAGAAGAAGACAGGCTAGTGCAAATGTCCTGAGGCTTGGCAAGTGTGGTGAACAGGGAGCATATGGGTGTTACACATCAGTGTAAGCCAGAAGGAACATGCAGTAAAAGAACATTAGAGAGTAGCTCAGAGTCTAATCAGTAATAGATGTTCAATTGTATGGCATTCCATTGAGTGTGATTGTTGATGAACTTGCAGAGCTAAGACAGGAAAACATCAGAATCTTAGAGCCCAAAATTTCAAGTCCTTTCTAAAATTCTGAGAATGAATGGCTTTAACATTTATATCAAACCTAGTATATGATCCCTCGTGTTACAGACCACAGTTAGGGTAATATTAGACTTCATTTGATACTCTCAAGTAGATGGAGCATCCTCTATTAGACCCAGTCATTTATCTGAGTGTGCTAAGACAGCTGGTGACAGGGAGGCTAGCTAGTAGGAAGGACCCTAGGAGAGACGCATGGATTGTCCAGCGAAGGAGAAATAGAAGAGATCTACATGAGCAAACTGGGAGTCAGGGGTTATAATGGAGGGCAAGGGATGGGGGATGAGAACATAGGGGAACAGGAGGTTTGAGCTGGAACAGAAACAGAGTGGGAGACCAAGAAAAGAGATAACATGATAAATGAAGACATCATGGAGATAGGGAGAATCAGGGTACTAAGGAAGCTCCCAGGAATCTACAAAGATAACCCTACCTTAAACTATTGGCAATAGTCAAAAGGGTACCTGAACTGGCCTACTCTGGTGATCAGATGGATGAATACCCTAACTGTCATCATAGAACCTTCATCTAGTGACTTATGGAAGAAGATGCAGAGATCCACAGCCAGGTACCAGGCCAGGCTCCAGGAGTCCAATTGATGAGAGAGAAGAGGGATTTTATGAGCAAAGGACATTGAGATCATGATGGGAAAATGTACAGAGATGGCCATCCAATCTAGTGGAAATGCATGAACTGTGGATCAATAGTGTGGAGCTCCCTTGGTACTGGACAAGGCCCTTTTGATAGGCAGGACAGTTGTTTAGTTTGAACTATTTAGGGGATCGGGATCCATCCTTGGGGCATGAGCAGGCTTTTTGGACCCCAGTGCCTATGGTGGGACACCGTGTGCAGCCTTGGTTCAGGAAGGAGGGTCTTGGACCTGCCTCAGCTGAATGTACCAGGCTCTGCTGACTTCCTATGGGAGACCTTGCCTTGGAGGAGGTGGGAATTGGGGGTGGGTTGGGAGGAAGACTTGGTGGGGCAAGAAGAGGGAAGAGGGAGGAATCTGTGGTTGGTATGTAAAATGAATAGAAAATTTTTTAATAATAAAAATATCTTAATAATAATACAAAAAGTTATCTGGTGACTGGATAAGTTATTGTTCTATTCTCAGATCTCACAGTCACATGCATGTTGTTTCTAAAGATCTATTGACATTAGTATTTTAATATGAATGTGTGAACTTTCTTAAAGAAAGTTTTAAACAGAAAAAAAAATGAATTGATCAATGCATTTGATCATGGCTGGCCTTAAGTGAAATTGAGAAGGAAGAGATTTACTTTTGTCCTTTCTTTTCCCATCTGATACATTCCTTTCTCCACTGTTTGTATTAGAAACCACGAGCACAGTGCTGAAGGCTGTGTCTTATCATACTACAACCAAAATCTATGTGTTCAATTCTCTGAATATACCAATCTTACTTTCCATTGTGAAAGTTAGACTGTATGACAAGTTCTCCTGTACATTTTTTGCCTGAGGATCAGGCTTTCTCACCATATCTCTTTCATTCTTGAGCAAAATCCTTGGATTTATAGTTATTCATTTTAGACCATTTTTCCTAGATTTATTTAATTTTTGTTTTAGTCTGATATATGTAGATTCAAGTGTCATCAGATGAGATATGAGGGTTAGACGAGGTCTGTGAAGTCTGAAGTAGACACAGAAAATGGTTTCCATCTGTACTTTCTACCAGCAGATCTATTCTCTTCCATGAACCTTTCGTAGTTTCAGTGTTCACAGAAGCCACAATGACCTCAATGCCAGATGGTGAACGGAAAAGAAGGAATTTTGAGCTTCATGTTCAAAGAAAATTGTGATCAGAACCCAGCCTCAGTTTGAAACTCCAACAGGTATTTTTAATTGCCAGAAAAGATCTATGCATTCATTTTTATGTTGAGTCTTAACCAAGAGCTGAGTCATTATTGGAATAAAATCCTTACTCAGCACTTGCAGACTTCCACCCACATGACAAAACCAAATGAAATCACTACATCAATCTCAGTAGAGAATAGATTGTGAGCAAGCTGTCACAATGAAACACATAGGCATATACAAAATCTATCTTCTTGGTGCGTTGCAGTATCAACCTGCTAGTCTCTTTAATAAATCATCACATTGTTCATCTGTTTAACTTAATTCATCTGCATTATAAGTATGTTCCCAAAGGCTTTCAGAAAATGAGTACATTTTTTTAATAACTTGCTTTTGAAATAAATAAATACTAGTGGTTCATTACACTGGGCCTGACGTTTTCATGGTAGAATTCAACTGAATGACTATTTAGCACTATTATTTAAATCATTCATACATGAATTCTTTGAGTCTATTTTTTTCATCCTTTCTAATGGGAACGCTAAGAAATGCTCCAATTAGAGGATAATTTTAGAATATTCAACTGAGAATAACATTTAAATTGAGAGGTTTTCTGTAAGCATGGTTTCTTTTTCAAATTATCATACAATGAAAATCTAGCATTGCTTATTTTTGTTTATATGTATATTATAAGTTGTTCTAACACATTTTAAAATAATTTTTGTACTTTGTTCAAAATAATAAAAATTTAACATTAGGGTTTTTTTGTTGTTGTTGTTTTGTTTTGTTTTTACCAAACTGTCCTTTTTCTTCACCAAAAGTTTTTCATTTTATCATGTTTCCTGACAATATTTATGCATTTTTATTTTTTTTCTCTGTTGAGATAATTTTGGCATAGTTCCTGGAATCAGAATAAGGCAGATAAATGCACACTCTGAAACAGATGTAGTAAATCAGACATGTCTTCAGCAAATGGATCCAACAACCGCATATCAAAGACATTTTAATTGCTTATTAATAACATTTTAAACTGTCTGATGGATGCACATTCTTAAAATCATTTTTCAAAACAACAGAAAATTGCTATAACTGTCCACTTGAGATAACTGAAAAAGCATTAAATGCAAATTTTATTGCCCCCATCATTGATGTGTACATGCACACATACATGCCTCACACCCATGTGCATGCACACACACACACATCTCTATTCAGTTTAATTCACCCACATAGTATGTACAGATATAATATAGAACTTTTGGTATTAAATAATTTTCTTTAATATGGAAAGACATGGCTAGTGAGGATTGTGGGTGCATTTCCTGTGCAAGTTGCTTTGCAATACATTTATGCTATGAACACAAAAAAACAGATATATCACTTCATTGGCCTGCAAAGTTAGGCCTTATTGTGGAATGTTTGAATTTAGAGTCCCACTATTAACCGGATGCTCATTTGTTGTCAAATTTCAGTACAAAAGTCAGACTTCTCAGTGACATCTGGAGGGAAACTAAAGGAGTTCACTTTCTTGAAAGGATACCATTTTTCTTTTTCTTTTCTTTTTTTTTTTGTTTTAAATAGTCTTATTGTAGCTTATTATAACGGGCCTATAAAGCATTATGCGGCCAACATGTAGCCTCCAACTTGCTACTCTTCTTCCTCATATTCCTGGTTGCTAGGATTACAGATGTGGACCACCATGACAACCTTTCCTAGATATTGGCACCAATTTAATCCAGGCAACACAGAGGGAAATTCCTGCTGGGTGTGAAGGGGTCCTGTATCTAAACAGGTTAACCTAGTCATTCAGAACTGCACAAATAAGTCACTCAATTTGTTTGCCTTCAACAAAATATTAGTTTAGCCTAGGCAGGTAGGTGTAGGGCATATCATGTAGTCACACAGATAGAGCCTGAATTTTATCAAGGAGAATAATTAAAAGTAATGAGGGTTAGGAATCAGAAGGCATTGACCTGAACCATTTGCTGTTGCAAATGCTGAAATAGTCTATATCACTGTACCTCTTGTTCATCTTAGCATTTATTTTCCAGATGGGAAGAGTCATAATAAAACAATAAGTATTCAGACGTTCAATGCATACAAGATTCCTCCTTAGTACTTAAATCATGTGATAAAAATGGGAATAAAGCCGGGCGGTGGTGGCGCATGCCTTTAATCCCAGCACTGGGGAGGCAGAGGTGGGCAGATCTCTGTGAGTTTTAGGCCAGCCTGGTCTACAAAGCGAGTTCCAGGAAAGGTGCAAAGATACACAGAGAAACCCTGTCTTGAAAAAAAAAATGGGAATAAACGGTCACTTACACAAGTCTGAAGGACTAGCCCAGCCAGCAGAGAGGAAGCTTCCTGGTCAATTTCAACTTTATTTACCCATGCCCTGTGATGAATTGTATATTGTCTTCTGTTTAGAATCTTAGCATCAAGTACTAGTGGGCAACAAAGTGCAGTACAGTAGCCTTTGATCCACAAGTGAAAGAGAGGTATACCACCTTGTCACTGTTTTGCTGTTTGTTTATTTGTTTTTAACATCACAATATACAGCTTCTGAAAGAGCTATGCATTTGGCCTTTAATCTGAACATTGTTTGGATTTCCTGGATGCATCTTCCTCATGAGAGGCACATAAGCAGCCATCTTACCTCACAGGGCCAGTTCAGTACCAGGCTTAGCTATGGTAATCAGCTTGTATGAATTCATGTCCATAAACACAAATAACCTTGAAATACCAGGAGTCTCTCAGGGCCTTGGAAACTGTGTTTCGTCACTCACATATTTGTGTGTGTGTGTGAGGTTGGTTCAGATATTTCCATGAGTTATTTAACGTGTACATTTTCTTTTTAAATTTATTGAGGTGGGAGTGTCTCCTTATGTACCATTTATTTCCAGTTTTGTAATATCAGAATGGACTCTCACTGCACTAGATAGACTGCCTCTGGCTACAACCCAGCCATCTGATTTTTTTTTTTTTTTTTCCAAGCTGCTGGACTGTCTATCGATCTGGTCACCTAAGGTGAAAGAAAAAAAACAAGCTCAACAAAAATTGTATTCAACGCTCCTGTGATCATTTTTTTTTTTCCTTTTTAGAGCAGCAGGGGGATGATGGGGGAGGGGAGAGTTCTCCCTCTCACTAGGGAAAATGAGAAAATCACAGACACATGCAGTGTATGTAGGTCACATTTCTCCGGAATGGGGGATAAGTCTATGTCCATTTCCTATATAAAGAAACCAAAATTGTCTCACTCCAGTGTTGAGTCCTTTGTCTATCACAAAAATCTCATCTCAACTAACTGAAAAACTAAGCAGATTCTATGATGAAATGATGAAAAAATCCGGTGGAAAACAATTATTTCATAGTCTTGGCAACAAACAGTGTAGGTATATGAGATTATGGTACCTGATTACACTTAATTTGGGTTAAGTTCAAAGTTATAGAATTCTGAAATAAACCTGACACCACAGTCACTAAATATACTATATTGAATTAAATTTTTATTATAAATTATGTGATATTCCCATATAAACACATTTGTCAAACTCTAAATAATAAAATAATAATTGCCCAAATCATCCAGATAATTTCAGCTCATGGCCTTTTTTTTTTTTTTTTTTTTTTTTTTTTTGGTTACACTGCTTTAGAGTAAGTCTCTCTACTGTTCCCTCCCTCTTTGTATTTTTTTTTCCAAGTTATTTTGGATAAAACAAGATTATTCTCTACCTCTTCAAATAGAATCTTTGGCATTCTTTCAGACAATAGGGTTGAAGGTCAGGATAGAAGACAGAGGACAAATATGGATGTCAGCAGAAATCGCCAGAGAGAAAACATGAGGGGCAGAGGGCAGGAAATTAGGGTGTCGAGAGGCACCGAAGCAGACAGAGTGGGGCAGGAGATTAAAGCTGATAGCCCCAGTAATGCCCCAGAGTGCAATCATGAGGCAAGCCCGGCCAGAGAGCATCTCGGCAGGGTCCAGGGCAGCGCCTCCCATGCCAGCTTAGAACTGGAAAAAAGATTACAGGCAAAAGCACAAACTGGAATTTTATTTTTAAATCCCCAAGTAGGGTCCACTTGCCTATCGCTCCTACCAAATGCCATCTGCACCTTCCAAGTTTTCAGGAAAAATAGACACCATCATCTAGAGCCAAGATTATTTTTTCAACTTTCTTTCTGTAAACCATAAACATCTACATGCTCACCGGTTCCTCATCACATGCGACCTCTGCAGATCCATAATGTAATTCATTCATATCGTTTCTAAGGCTTTATTTCATTGGTCATATTCTTGCTTCTCTCCTCCCTTGTCTTTTTCACACTCTTTTCTACTTGGAAAAATGTTCACATAAGATTATATTCAAACATCACAGTGTATTTTGTGAATGAGGGTGCATAGTAAACAAAACAACAACAAAAACAAAACAAACAAACAAAAGGACATGATGACCCATGCTTTGTTTAGAGTCAGAAATTATAAAGAGAAGAATCCCAGTGATCAACCTGCTTTCTCTTTTTATTAAGCCAGAGAGATCCCAGTCATGGGATGGAGCCTTCCACAGTCAGGGTGAGGTTTCATTCTTCATTTAAATATCCTAAGAACATCCTCATAGACAAGAGACGTTTCCATGGTGACAATAAACTACATCAGGCTCCCAAGAGTAGCCTTCACACTTCCATGTTTGCTATTCTAAATTGTAGAATTTGTTTCCTAGGTCCAGTGAATAAATTTACTTAATTTAATTCAGTAAAGTTTTTTTAAGCACATCTAATTCTCCTTCTTTTGATAATTTCTTTCAAATATCAAAATCTATGCTGTAGCACTTAAAATACTATATCCTGTGCTATTACTTACATATTTTTCTATGCTTGACTCAAGTTCTTTTGTGACAGCTGATATCTATTACTGAATTTCCACATTTTCTTTGTAAGAAAATATTTAAAAATGAGGTCCCATGTTAGCATCCTTTAAATTTGTGTGATAAAATCCTTGAGAAAACCAATGCAAAAAGAAGAAAATATTTATTTTAGCCCATGGTTTTAAATGTTTTAGGTCATGGTTGGTTGATCCCGCTTCCTTTGGCCTGTGGTGAGGTACTATATTTTATGGGGAGCATGAGAGGATACACACAGCTAGCCTCATGGAAGCCTGAAAGTCAAAAGACAGAGAGGGGGACTGTAGTCCCAATACCCTCCCAGGACATGCCCCCAGCTGCCATACTAGTCACTAGACCCAACTTTCTGAATGTTCCACCACCTACTAATAGAACTGTAGGCTAATGTTTAAGATATTAGAATAATAGCATTTGGGGAACATGGGCTTCTAATCCCTAACATGTTGACTTAGATTCTCAATAAAATTGAGATTCCCTTTTGATTTTAGTATGTAAAATAATTATGTACTTCTACTAACCTCTTTCATGAGTTTCACTCTGTTCATCTACAATATCATCTAGAGGGAAGAAGAGCTTGTGTGTCACAGATCAATTTGAATAAATAGAGAGTGGCTCCCTGCATCTCTGTGTTGGAAGGATTCTAAAGGCTTATCTGAGGACATCTGCCAGGGATCACGGACAGTTAACATAACCAAGGGGATTTTCTCATGCACTGGAAATTATGCTACTTAACATAATAAATATGTATATACCTTGAAAAATATCCAACATTGATAGAAGTATATAATTATTTTAAACATTAAAATCAAAAAGGATACACAGCCCTCATTAAAAATCTAAGAACACTACTGGAAAAATAACTAAGAACTATGTTCTAGTATCTTTGAATTCTTAGACATGTATACTATTCTATGTTGAAAAACCAAATGCATAGAATTCTAGATTTAAAAAGCATATAGGCATGACAGCGTAGGAATGTTTTCAATGGGTCCTCTCATTCAAGTAGTGAATTCATCTAAAACAATGTATATAAAATATGCTACTCAACAACGTAAGAGCATACATATTTAGAACAATGTGTATGATTTTTTTTAACAAAACAACTAATTTCTGTGGTAGAAAACGATAAAAAACTCACTACACATCATGCATAGCAGTGTGTATATACATGAGGAGACTAGGGAAACCTTTCTCTAGTTTTCTAAATGAAATGAAGGTAAACTTTGGTTTACCTTCTCAATCCTTTTTATTTCATTTTTTTTTTTTTTTTTTTTTTTTTTTTTTTTTTTAGTATCTGAAGTTACAAATACCTTTTCAATGCAGAACATCCTAGGGACTTTATAAGTATTCTTCATCTTCCATTCATACTTATAAAATATTTAAGGGAACTTTATTGACAATTGTTAATTTGAGTTTCAGAGAACAGTCTTTGTGGATTTATTATATCTCTGTGTAATCTGTGAGCAGAGACACTATCTATATCTCTTCCACATCATATTTTAAATGATGTTTGATTGAACCTAGAAAGTGGAGATAAGAATCCTATGTAGAACAAAAGGCAGATTTGCTTATTCCAGCTAGAGGAAATCAGGTTCCTTAAGTTCAGTGTTCCTCTTTATCAGACAATGGTTACCTGGTGTTCTTTCCATAACTCTCCATTAGGGACAGCATCTAGGAAAACAATTGAATTGCTTATGTACAAACTACTGTTGCTCATGTATAATAATATACTATCTTTTATTTAAGACCTAGAAACCACCTGTCCTCTGCCAACATCCACTAGCCAGTCACAAACTAACCTGTTACAAAGAAAGTGTGTCAGACTTTTGCCAGTTGACATACATGTGCTATTTATGTTGTAGTGTTAAGCCCAGCAGTTTGTTAATTTCATTTACTTTTTTTCCTATTCTGAACAAATGGTTTCTTCCCATAAAGTGAACACTGACTTAATTTCCAGGTAATGAAATTTAAAAGCAAAGACCTGGAATAAGTCATATCTATCAATTATGTAATCCTATAATGAATTTACCAGTTCTTGATCAAATGAGGAAATGTTTAGCAGGTACATCAGTCAGATTGAATTTTCATGTCTGTGACTGATGCTAAGCACTGTGAGAATCACCGTAATGGATATTTCTTTCATGTGGAATATCATCTTCAACATTTTGGTCTATGATATTGTCTTCAACTTTAACTATTCTGTACACAATAAGCCACTCCCAGATGTGTAATGAATAGATGACTCTCTGATATCATATCATATAATAATGTCATGATACCATATAATCAAATGCATCACCCATGAAGAACTTGCCCTAATACATTTCTTCCTTTTTATGAATTGCTAATAGACTAAAGATTATAAAGAAATATATGAATTACATCAATATCACCAACCATTCTGTTTCAGGCAATCAGTGTTTGACAAATATTATGAAAGTTTTGATGCTAAATTTTGTAAATGTGTTTGTAACATATGCTTTCCTTTGTAAAAGCTAAAAAGTTTCGGAAAATTGAGCAAACAAATTTGGGTTATGTTTTCTTTTTTTTTTCTTTTATGATCATCACCAAAGCTTGTATTGTAAGAATGTAAAAAAGGAATAAAGATAACATATTTAGCTTCTTGATTTATTCTTTCTAAGCAAGAATCACAATAAATGTCACTATCACATGAAATATAAAGGAAAAGCATCTTAATTCTAAACTAAGTTGTACCATTAGGTTTACTGCAAACGAAATGCTGTAGACAATACTGATACACAGACTATGTGGCAACAAGGACTCTGGAGACATCCTAGAGGGAGCTCCATGAAGCGTGAGTTTTATTAACTTAAAAAGGAAACTATGACACTCTGACATTTAGCCCTGAGCTACTTCCCAGAGGCTGCTCCTTTGGCTATGCTGCAATAATAGCACCTCAATATCTAAAACCAAGAACTAGAAAGTGCTCATCCATGATGCTTACAAGCGTTTCTCTCTGGAAGATAAACATAACCCTAGGCCTTGGCTCATAATAAGTATGTCATGGGAAGAGAAACAGGTACGGTTCTTCATTCCTCTGAGCATTGAAAGCAAGTTGCTCGGTCCAATTCCAGGGCAGACCATGAAGTTTTCTTCAAAGGTTGCAAGCAAACTTTTCTTAAGTTCATTAAACATCTAAGATACTCTTTCTTCACCATTTTCTTCAAGACAATATGTTTCCTCAATGTTAAGATGGAGAAAAATATGAGAATGCTGAAGTGTTCCTAAGTTTCCCAGCTGAACCTCTTGTTTAAGGTCTGGATATTATTTTCCCTCCTTTTGCTGCCTATGGGAATGTAAATCTGGTAGAGGAGATCTAGGTTCATTGAATGCAACCTATGCTGATTGTAATCTTCCCTGTCTTCAGACACTATCAGTGTCCTTTATAAATCTTAGACTCTGTAGTGTGCCCACTGTGGGTGCTTTCAACTTAATTCCTTCTGCTTCCATGTAAGTGCCCTAAGGTAACACAATGTCTTAGAAAACATCGGTAGTTTTTTCCGCACTTATGCTGACATCCTTGAGATATACCCAGAGGTTTTCCTTGACTTCCACAGTACTGCAGTCTCATTTCTTAGGCTGAATAGGATTGAAGAGGTTTAGTCACAGCTCCTAAAATTGTATGAACACCTCTGTTTCCTCTACCCTTCATTCCTCAGTGAGCGGTGGTTGGAGAGAGTAATGAGGAACTACTTGGAGGTTGTAGCACCATCCATGGGAGCAGAGCCTTGTGCTTAATCATTTCCCAGCTCTTTCATCTCCAATCTCACTTATCTTGGCTTCAAGTACACAGGGAATTTAAATTACAAAACACTCCTTCTTGTACAAGGTCCATTACAAGCATTCTGGGATAAAAGTGTTTTCATAAATGCTGCATTTTAATCAGATGCTCTTGTACTCATTGGGAAGGCAATGACTTTGACAGTTCACCAATATCATTGTGCTTCACAAGTGTCTATTTAACATCCTTTCTGCTGATGGCTTTCACACCTTAGTGTTCATGTAATGATGTGAACTTGTTCCTAGGAATTCTAAGCTCTTCAGAGCTGAGTAGTCTGCAGTGAAGTTTATTACATAAAAGTTGAATGGCACATTAGATGGTTGCCCTGTAAGTGGTTTGTGAAACATATGTAAAAAAAAAAAAGATGTATGAGGTTGATACATATAGAATTTTAAAATATCTTATTTGAAAGTTATATGAATTTCAAACCTGAAATAAAATGGAAATATAGAATATAATAGAAATACGTATTATTAATATAGTATAATATGTGTGTGCATGTGTGTATAGATGGGTGAGTAATTTAATAGTCATGTATAAGGTATACAATTAGTATCTTTTTTCAAAATTCTGATATTCTGTTGGTAAAAATTTCAATCAATATAAGGAAAAGAAAAATTAATTAAACACATATTCTAGTTCTATATTTAAAACAAATAAATGTCATAATAAATTATTGAGAAAAATTTTAAATAAAAAGTAAGAGCAATCATTGACAAACACTGGTGGAAAAAAAAAACACAAAATACTCTCTGGATGATTGAAAACCTATATTGAAAGATTTTGTTTGTTTGTTTGTTTTTTTGAGACAGGGTTTCTCTGAGTAGTTTTGGTGCCTGTCCTGGATCTCACTCTGTAGACCAGGCTGTCCTCAAACTCACTGAGATTCGCCTGACTCTGCCTCCCTAGTGCTGGGATTAAAGGCATGCACCACCACTGCCTGGCATTGAAAGATCTTAATGAAAATGCTCATTATGAGATTATTATCCAGAACTGTGTTTGGAGTAGAAGGAACATCACTGATTACCCACTGTGTGTGCACTGAGTACCTGCATGAACAAGGTTTTCTCTTGATATTCAGAGGTACTGGGAAATTTATACACTAGAGAATCCTCTGTAGAATCAAGCCTATTTTATAGGAAAAAATATTTATATGTGTTGAACTATCCCTTTATTTCTGGAATAAAACCGATTTGGTCATGATGTATGATCTTTGTGTTGTGATGTTGAATTTGGTTTGTATTTGTTGTGAACTTCTGCATCTATTTCATCAGAAAAATTATTCTGTAATTTTCATTATTGAATGATATCTTTATCTGGTTTTGATATCAGAATAGTAAAGCTTCATAAAAATAACTTAGAAACATATCCCCCATTTCCTCAAGACATCTGATTATTTAATTTTTTACTTATTTTAAATTTTTACTTAAGTAATGGGTTTACATTGTTTCTTTTCCTTTTACCACCTCAAATTCCTCTTGTGACCATCCTATTCATTCTCAAATCTATGGCCTTCTCTATAATTTTTATTATTACATATACATGTATATTTGTGTGCATATACATATATGCACTTATAAATGCAAACTGTTGAGTTCATTTAGTGGTGCGTGTGCGTGTGGATGTGCACATGCATGCGTGTGCATTTGTGTGTGTGTGTGTGTGTGTGTGTGTGTGTGTGTGTGTGTGTATATGTGTCTTTGTGTGTTCAGAGTGATCAGTTGGGACTAGATAATCTATCAAGGACTCACTGTTGGAGAAGACAGATTCTCCCTTTCTTAGTAACCACCGATTGCCCATAGTGCTTCACTTAGTTTTCAGGGCCTTGTAAGATTCTTCTCATCCAGGTTGGCATCTCAATCTCCTTTATGTAACCATTGATAAAATGGTTCTTGTATTCCGAAGCCTGATTGGTAGTTTTGTTGCAATCTTTCTTTTTTTAATATGGGCACTAAATTTAGCATAAAAACTTCTGTTAGGACTGACTTCATTGTGTTCCAGAGATAATATGTTACAGCCTTGTTTTATTCATTTCTAAGCACTTTTTCCTCTTTAAAGCTTCAGTATCATCCAACAGTTTTTGTAGTTTCTATTGGTATTGCTTTTAACCTTTAAACTATTGTTACCAAGTAGAATATAGGATGTTATTTTAAAGTTCCTGTATTTAACAAGGCATACTTTGTACCCTAATATGTGATCTGTTTTGGAGAATGTCCCATAGATTACTGCGAAGAATGTATTTTGGTAGAATGTCTTTAATCTAAAGCCTTAAATCACCTGGCCACAGTACCGTTTGGATGAATTGTTTTATAGATGATCATTTGACTCATATTGCTGAAACAGTGAGAATCATGCACTGTAATTAATATGTACTTTATATTTAGTAATGTTTTTATTTAAAAAAAAAGTGAGTGCATCTGCATTAGAATTGTTATGGTTTTGATGGACAGTAGCCATGCCTTCAAAGTTCCTTCTAAATATTTATATTTATACCCATAGACACAGTTGCTCTCAACCTTGGTCAGAGAAACTACATTTCCCAATAGGTACTGGCTGATTTAGAGACTCATAATTGATCCAAGTGCTGAGAATAAGGGTCAAAGATTTCAGTAGTAAACAGGACATTGATGTAAACTTCAAGCTCTCACCAGAATGAAGAAGAGGTAGAAAGAATGTAAACACCTTAAGATGAGGAGGAGTGCTGTGCAGTGCCTTCATCTGGACATAACATCACTACCACAGCGATAAACTCAGAGCAGCTGTGTTTACTTGCACAAGATATACACAAAGTGAATCTTACAAAATATCCAGCAAAGATGAGCTAAAAGATCTCCAGGACCCATGTCTAACTGAGGAGCTATTGGCAGTTGAGTTGCTAGAAGATGGAGAACTATTCTTTATTTAGGATGTGGCTCCTTATAGGATTTACATGCTCCCAGTGGATTCTCCTATGCTCATTCCTATGTGGACAAGCAGTAACTGTAATCAGTGGGTTATAAAAAAAATATTAAAAGAAAGACATGGATTATGAAGGGAAGATGTTGTGGAGAATACGGGTTTTGATGGAGGAGGAAATTAGTGTTAAATATAAATATATTTACACCTGTATGAAACTCTCAAGACTAAAAAACTAAGTCATTTAACAGAGCTAATTTGGCTTAGAGAAAGTTTGAGGACAGATTGCCAAACAAACAAGAATTGTTTCAAAAACTATTTTGAATCAGTAGCAGAAAGGTCCACATTTAAAAAAAAAGTGGAAAAAATTGAAAAGTTTGTCAGATCCGGATGTTATAGATGGCCATCTCATCAGCGCAACTGTAATCCATGGCTTGGAACTCTGGTTCTGCTGGTCTCATCCAGCTTGGCTGTTCTCTGTTTAGCTCCTCAGCAGGATGGATGCTTTCATCTAAACTTCCTAATCTAACTTGTGCTACCCTGGGACACTGTGAGACTTAGAAGTATCAGTTTTGTGACAGTAAAATTTGTGATTTACCCCTTTGCATGCATGAAGCCATAGTCTGATTCATATACTCACCCACAAAGAAAACTGTTTATGTCTAAGTATGGACCTACTTTATTGAAAAGCTGCAGGGGAGGATCTGGGGGAGAAAGTGAATTCAAAGTCCTGTCTCTGGTAATTACTTGCTTTATAAGAGTCAGCAAGATGCTTATATTCTCTCTGAGTCCATTTCATGTCTGAAACCACATCTCTATCTATCATGCCCAGTAGTGAGAAACCTGCAATGGTTTCTAGAAAGTGTTTTTCCAGTTATGGTTTGGTTACTGGACTAAACATTGAGATGGTTGCTGCGTGTCCCATAGGCTATCAGCAGGCATCAATCAATCCTTGTGTTTCTTTCTCTGATTATTTCCCTGCTCCCTTCATTCCAAATAAAGCTGTTGTCTTGAGCCTCCTTTTTCAGGCTTTTTCTTTTTCCTTCCACCAAGTTAATGCAAGATGAATGAATATTCACAAATTTAAATAAAAAAGTCTTTATTTAAAAGTCAGCAGTCCCCAGGCCCCTTAAATGACTAACTCTGCAAAGATATTAGGTCTATGAAAATGAATGATTAGCCAGGTGGCGGCGGCGGCGGCGGCGGCGGCGGCGGCGGTGCACGCCTTTAATCCCAGCACTTGGGAGCCAGAGCCAGGCGAATCTCTGTGAGTTCGAGGCCAGCCTGGGCTACCAAGTGAGTTCCAGGAAAGTTGCAAAGCTATACAAAGAAACCCTGTCTCAAAAAAAAATTTTTTTAAAAAAATTATGGGCTGGAGAGATGGCTCAGAGGTTAAGAGCACTGGCTGTTCTTCCAGAGGTCCTGAGTTCAATTCCCAGCAACCACATGGTGGCTCACAACCATCTACAATGAGATATGGTGCCCTCTTCTGTCCTGCAGGCCGAACATTTACTGTATAAATAAATAAAATAAATAAATAAATAAAATCTTAAAAAAAAAGAATGATTATAAAAGATGTCTGTGGCCACTTCCAGACAGATAAGGGATGACCACATCCAATGCTTGACTTTGTCTTATCAAAAAGTAACTTGTGTGCTTCTTACTGGATAAATGTAATAAAACGTTTTTCTTTATGGGGCATCTTGTATGCTGTTTCCCATGATGAGTTCACTCCTTCACAATACACTTCTCACAGAAGTGGTTTTTTTTTTTTTTTTCATTGTTGTTGGTTTGTTAATTTTAAATGAATGCATGTTTTGCCTGCATGACTGTCTGTATACCACATGGGTGCAGAAAAGAGAATAGTATCCTCTGGAACTGAAGTTACAGACATATACTATCTGAAGACTGGGAATCAAACCTGAGTCCTCTCTTCATCACTGAGATATCTGTCCAGTCCCAAGAAGTTCTCTTTAAGTTTTAAAAATTGTTAGACATGTTGTAAATTGAAAGAAAATTACATCATGTAGCCTTCCCTTCCCTCCCTCCAGCCTTTCCAATTTACCTTCCCTTTAAGCCTCTCCATGGATACCCTCAAATTAAATTGATAGCATCTTTTTCTTTACTTATCTTTAGTGTGTGTGTGTGTGTGTGTGTGTGTACATGTACATGTATAAATATGTATAAATACAACTGATGAGTTCATTTTTATTGTTTGTGTGTATATGGTCTCAGGGCTGACTGATGTGCATTGGACAACCAATAAGGAGGATCATCTTGGGGAGAGGCTAGTTCTCCTTTTCCCAGCAATCATTCATTGCCTGTAGTCCTTTACCTAGGAGTGGGACCACAAAAACTTTCCCCTTTCCATGTTATCCTGTCCATTGATAATGATATTGTTCTGGTCTCATTTATGTAACCATTTCTAGGACAGACTGTTTCACAGCAGACTTCCTAATATTCTGCTGGCTCTTACAATCATTCCACTTTCTCTTCTGTGCTATTCCCTGAGCCACAGATGCAGGCAAGAGCTATTATGTTGACCTATTGATTGGGGCTGGTCCCTCCACAATCCCTGTATGGCATCCCATTGTGTTTGCTGTGATGGTCTCCTTTTGCAGTAAAGAGAACCTTCTCTAATGAGGGACAGTGGCTCCTCTTGCCTGTGGGTCTAAGATAAAATTTAGAGTGTAGTAAGGAATTACACTGGTCAAGCAAAAGATTATTTTCTAAGGTCTCTGACCTCTCTGTCCCCAGGAGGCTGTCTGCTTTTCTCATAGCAGGCATGCGTCCACTCCTGTTGATTGGACTTTAAGTCCAATTAGACAGCTGTTGAGTGCTACCAACATGTGTGAGCCACTTACTGCACCTTTGTGCATTTCTTGTCATGCTGGCCACTGTTGTGTTGCAGCTGAGTAGGACGGTTTAATTGATCTGCTTCCTTGGCAGCATGCTTAGTATATGTCTGGAACCATTGAAGCTCTACTGCAGGAGAGAGGGTTTCAGACAAGATCCAGCTTGAGTCATCCCAGTTAGGCTTGACTGAGCGATATCTACTTTGGCCAAGTCTGGAATAGTAAATCATGAGAACAAAACAAAACAAGTCAAAAATGATGAGTATGGACATTATAATCAATTTCCTCATGAGTTCTTATTGCTGTGTCCATTTAGCAAAATAATGATACTAGGTTATATCCTCTAGGGGAAATGACTTAGCCAGCTGCAGGTTTGGGGGCCCAGTTAGTGGTACAGGGCTTGCATTCAATTTTGTTGAGAAGAATTTAAAGCCAATGAAATGTGATGGGTTACTACCATAACATTCCCGTCACTACTGTAATAGTGGGCATATCTTATCAAGCCAGTCATTTCTGTATCTCCCAGGGTTGGCAGTTGAGTAAGACAGTTGATTAGGAAGACCTTTTTTTTTTTTTTTTTTTTTTTTTTTTTTTTTTTTTTTTTTTTTTTTTTTTTTTTTTTTTTTTTTTTTTCTCCAGTAGCAACTCTAGAACTTTCTATCAATATAAAAACTAGTCAGTAGAGATAAAGGTCCAGGTCAGTACTCTCTTGATTTCTCCAAGTTCTATAAACAAGGGGTGTGGTGCCTTCAATAATAAGGTTTTGCCATCATGTTCTGGATGATAATCAAGCAGTGTCAATAGGATATATATGTTTGTGGAAAAAATCTATAGGACTCTGCTGTCCAACAAAACAAAAGGAGATAACCCATACCTGGTCCTGGTCTTCTTATTTGATAGCCTATAGTGTCTGGAGGAGGTATTGTTTCTCAATTATAGGGTATTCCTACAGTAGTCGGTTTCCATGGGGCTTTTATAGAGATCACTAATGATATTATTTTTCCCTATACTTCCTTCTATACCCTGTCTTTCTACCCCTACTCTATTTAATGGTCCCTGTTCCATGTCTATTCTTCATTTGGTTATTCAGATTTCATACACATGCACATACATGCACTCAGATATATTCAAAAGTAGCATATGCATATGAACAAAAATACAGTGATGTTCTTTTTGAGTTAGCTCCAACAGAGTGATTATTTATAGAACAACAATCAAATATTTATTTAAAATTTATTAGTTTGTAAGTCTCAACTACACGTTCATTATTCATTCATCCATTGATAGACATCTAGGTTTGTTTACATTTCTTAGATGATGTAAGTGGAGCAGCAAGGAACATGGGTGAACAAACATTACTGAAGCAGGATGTAGAGTCCTTTGGGACTATGCCCTGAGCGGTATTTCTCAATCACACAGTAACTCTAGATCAGCTTTTTTAAGAAGGCCACATAGGTTTCCGTAGTGGCTGCACAAGTTTGTACTACCACAAGATGTGAATTAATTTTTCCCTTTCCTCACATCCACACCTACATCAGTTTTCAGCTTTTTTTTTAAATTGATCTTAGTAATAATGACTTGGGGAAGACAATATATCAAAGCAGTTTTAATTTACATCCCCTTGATGGCTAACAATGTTGAACTGTTTTTTTTTTTCTTTTGTTATTATTCTTAGATATTTGTATTTAACTTTTAAAATTTTTTGTCTAGTTTGATACGTCAGTCTTTAATGCTTGGTGTTCAAATTTTTAATAATAAAGTTAATTAGATAAGCTTAGTGAAGCTTATTTGAAGTTCATACATGTAATAATGCTTACTTCCTATCTTAATTCAGTGATAGGAGGGATTTTAGAATTTCCTAACTTAAAACACATGATGATTTTTTAAGACTCACCTATGAGAAATTAAAGATGTTATTTCTGAATTTTAGGAAGTTTAAGTTAAGCAAGTACCATTTTGAAGGCTTGGAGCCTGATAGCTGTAACTGAATATATTATAAAATTTCTGGTTTAACATATGTTAAATAAACTCTGGAATTGCTAAAAGTATAAGCATTTATTTTAATAGATTGGTGAATCTTTGGCAGAGGAGAGGGAATAGATATTTTTGTTCAAATTGTTATCTTAGAATCTGTAGTTATCTAAATTATTAAACATATAATTTAATGTAATGTGGAAAAGTTCTTGAAATTAACAGACATGCTAGTTGTGCTGACTAATTTTTTGTCAAGTTAGCACAGCTAGAGTTATCTGAAGGAGGTACCTCCACTTTAAAAAAATGCCTCTGTAAGGTCCAGCTGTACTGAGGGGGCCCCCAACTGGATCAGGCCCTCTGAATAGGTGAGACAGTTGTTTGCCTTGATCTGTTTGGGAGGCATTCAGGCATTGGGACAGGGTCCTGTGCTCAGTGCGTGAGTTGACTCTTTGAAACCTGGGGCTTATTCAGGGACGCTTGGCTCAGCCTGGGAGGAGGGGATTGGACCTGCCTGGACTGGGTCTACCAGGTTGATCTCAATCCTCAGGGGAGTCTTTGCCCTGGAGGAGATGGGAATGGGGGGTGGGCTGGGGGGGGAGATGGGGGGGCGTTGGGAGGGAGGAGAAAAAGGGAATCCATGGCTATTATATAGAATTAAATTATATTGTTAAAAAAAAGATTTTCTTATGTAGTGATTGATGTGGTGCGTGGTGCCATGCCTGGGATGGTGGTCCTGGGTTCTATAAGAAGTAGACTGAGCAAGGCATGATGAGCAAGTCAATAAGCAGCCCTCCTCCATGACTTCTGTCTCAACTCCTGCCTCCAGGAGCCTGGTCTGTGTGATTTCCTTCATGATAAACAGTGATGAGGAAGAGTAAGCCAGATAAACCCTTTATCCTCAAATTGCTTGGGCCATGGTGTTTTATCACAATAGCAACTATAACTAAGACACTAATCATATGAAAATACCTCTCAAAAAGTAGAGGCTATGCATATAATATTTGAGCACTGCTTTTGAAAATTTTATAACATGTCTCATACCAAGTGTCGCAAGCAGCTTTTAGCACTAAAACTTAATACAGAATTAGATCACTAATAAATCTTTTGCAATTAATGTTCTGAGAAAAAGTAAATCCCTGCCTGCTATTTCTTTAACAAATGATCAAGGCACAAACTCTTTCTGTTATTCATCTTGCTCCCAATGGCAAGATCTTTTATAATTTTTGAGCAACTATCTCGGTACATTACAGAATTTTACCTAAAAACTATGTGTACTGAAGCTTCACATATTTTGTCATAAAATTTATAAGCTAACAGAAGTAACATTTGACCATTTGTCATTTTTGGCATATATAAAGACTAGCCCAGTGCAGATATATGTGTGTGTGCATGTATATATGCATACATATGTGTGTGTTTGTATATATCCCAATTAGTATCACAGCCAAGTAATTAGGTAATTATGTTATTTTGCTAAATGAACAAATGAAATGAAGGAATAATACACGTTGTCTACAAATGAAAAAGAACTTGATATGTCATTGTGGCTAAGGAATATTCATTTATTTATCAACTTTAAAACCACTATTCAAGTATCTTATAAAGTTGAAAATATTACACACTTATCTTATTGAGATAGATCTGAGAAGGTACTTGCAATTTGTAGGTGTATTCTAAAAATTTCCTTGCATCATAAAAAGCCACATACCTGAAATATAGTCTTACAGAGTTTGAATATTTTAAACTAGACAATTTGTAGTCATACAACAATAGTTTTGTTACAGTGTCAGTAATGTTAGTAATTTTCTCTTCTTTAATCAGCCTTTGATGTATTAATGTAATTAGAAAGCTGTCTAGCAACCTAATCAATGTGGTTGGCAAAAAATGTCAAGGAAAGAACATCCTATAGGCTTCTACTGAGGTCAGTCACATTTATAAGACATGAAGGAGTTTATTATTTACTTAAATAACCATAATATCCAAATGATATTTTAGGTGAACATTTTAAAATAGAGTAAACTCAGTGGTTAACAGCACTGGCTCCCCTTCCAGAGGACCCTGGTTAAATTCTAAGCACCCGCATGACAGCTCACATCTGTCTGTAACTCGGTTCCAGGGAAACTGACACCCTCACACCAATGCTTGTAAAATAAAATTAAATTAATTATACAATAGAATAGGCTCATATTTTGTGAATACAAACTCTACCATAAAAAAGAGACATTTAAGGGCATGGGATGTAACTTGATAGTAGAATACTCTGATCATGTGACAAACACTAGGTTTTATTATATATCAGCACTACTACCGAAAGTAAAAAAAAAAAAAAAAAAAAAAAAAGAAAAGTAAAGTCCTTGGGTATTGTTCATCAATATTGTACCATAGAGCGTTATCCCATCTCTTGTTTTTTTTGAAACAGAATCTCTCCAGGTAGCTTAGACTAGCCTTGAACTTGTTATGCTGATATGTAGCCCAGATTGGTCTAGAATTCCTATAGATATTCTCCAGTGGGGGAATTATAAGTAGATGCTACTATGCACAGCCTTTGTTTCCTGTTTTAATCAAGAACATATGAAGATAAAACTTTGATGCCAACTCTATTTCAGACCTGAAATTTGATTCCCCTAATTAGCAGTATAGGAGCTTGTTGTATATCAGATTGATGGTGTGTGTGTGTGTACAGCCACATTTCTATATGCATGGGGAATTCTAGGAGACAAGAGAGAGAATATGCTAACAATTTCTTCCTAGAAAAGCCAAAACCACTAAAATAAGTATTTAACACTTGGGAAACCCATCACTGGCTAAAGCTATTTCCCATAGACATTGACCTTTTGAGAAAACTGACCACAATTCCACAGACAGGAAAAGTAAGAACCTGGGACAGATCACTCTGTAAGCCTCGGCCACCTTAAAAAAGAAGAAAAGAAGTATTATAGACAGGGCTCTGATGACATTCTTGGTAGAGGAATCAGAAAGAGTGTAAGAGGTAGAAGGTATGGAGGACAGCAGAAGAACAAGGTCTTCCGAGTCAACTGAGCACAGTTTATATGAAGCCACAGGGACTGAAAGGGCAAACATAGGCCTACAGGTATGTTCACCAGATCCTCTGCATATACATCACACCTTTCAGTTTAGTATTTTTATGGGGCTCCTGAATGTGTGAACAAGTGGGTCCCTGATTCTTTTTACTTTTCTTGTGTCTCCTTTCCTTCTGTTGGGTTGCCATGTCCAACTTTGATGTGATGGTTTTTGTTTTATCTTATTCCAGTTTATTTCATTATGTTTGGTGGTTTTCTCTTAGAGGTCTGTTCTTTTCTCATAAGAAACAGAAAGGAAGTAGATCCAGATGGGAGGGAAGGTGGGAAGTAACTTGGAGGAATAGAAAGAGAGGAAACTGTAAGCAGAATATATTATGTAAAAATATTTTTAATAAATGGTGAAAAATAAGAATTACATGTTTTATTCATTTTTTATTTTTATGATTTATTTGTTTTAATTTTGTGTGTGTGGATTTTATCTGTATGTGTATCACTTGTGTGCCAGATGCCCATGGATACCAGAAGAAGGCACCAAATCCCTTTGCTCTGTTGCTATATGGGTGCTGGGAACTGAACCCTGGGCCTCTGAAAGAACTACAAGTGCTTTTAACTGTTGAGTCATTTCTCCAGTCCCTCATGTTTTGGAATTTAATACTTAGAAGATATGTGTAGCTAGAGATTTCCTGCCTGGCCCCCAGTCAGGACAAATCTATCTCACCCACCAGTCCCACAGCCTCTCAGACCTAACCAAGTAAGCACAAAGAGGCAATATCCACAGCAGATATGTTGCTTAGTGTTACATTGTACTTAGATTACAAAAAAACAAGGGTCTCAAGTCAGGTGATGTGGAGAGAGAAGAGATAATCAGGACCACAGCTATTCAAATTTAGAGTCAAGAGATAATCATTTTCTATGAGAAAAAAAAAACATTGACTTAGGAAGGAAGAAAGCAACTTCCAAGTTAATACCTTCCACCCGCAGGTAGACTTTCATCACTATTCTAGTTCTCTTTAACCTCAAATTAAATAAAAAATGGAATTCTTGTGATATCTAGTACTCCATCTTACTGAGCATGGTATGAACTTCAGTAAAATGTTGAGCATAGTTTTATGTTTACCACTTATAATCTATATATGTCTTGACAAATGGAAAATAACTATTTGTTATAATGCTGACCTTTAGCTTCAGTCTTGTTTTGTGTACATAGAAATTCAGGCTCAGTAAGTGGTAAAAATGGATATGAAATAGAATATCTGGTATCGCATTAGTATCACATTTCTGCAGACTCTCTAGATCTGTTTTGTGTTTGATTGTTTGTTTGTTTTGTGAAGGAGGCTCTAACAGTTGACATTCATTGTCAACTTGACTACCTTTATAGTCACCATAGAAACAAACCTCTAGGCATGTTACTAAGATATTTCCAGAATATTAAACTGAAGAAGGAAGATTCAACCTGGATGTGGATCATGCTATTACATGGATTTGAGCCCCAGATGCAATGAAAGAGGGCGTGTTGTGAGCTGACCAGTAACATCCAACTCTCTCACTTTCTGACCATCACACGAGGTGACCAGCTGTCCCATATCCATACTACCATGCCTTTGTCACAATGATGAGCTGTACCCTCAAACTGTGAGCCAAAAATAAATTCACTGTCCCTCCTTTCCTCTCTTCCTCCCTTTCTCCCTTCCCCCTCCTTCCTCCCTTCACCCTCCATCCCTCCCTCACTCCTTCCCTCCTCCTTTCCCTTCTTCCTTTGTCTCCATCGGGTATTTTGTCAGAGCAATGAGAAATATAAGCAATACAACAGCTTTACACAAAATTGAACTATTGATTGTTTTGAAATCATTAGCTAATTCCCAGTTACACCAATAATATAACATACTCCTTCTTTGAGCTGTTTGTTTGAGCCAATAGATGCTATGGGTTTTCCCTCACAGAAGTCCCAGGTACTCTGTGATAGCATTCCATTTTATATGCAAGAAGATGGAAGGGGCAAGATAATGAAATATAAGCTGTTTCTGGTTATAGGAGCTGTGTGTCTCGCCAAAGCCATGATCTGTTGAGAAAATGTTACAAGATGAGTCTTATTTGAAGTCTCCACGAGCTAGAAAGGATGATTGTTTCATGAACAACTGCAGATTCATAATTCAAATGTAATAATTTGTTTTTTGTTACACATGGTAACGTAAAACTACTGAGGGGAAGGCCAAAGAAATCTTACAGGAAAGTTAAAATAAGCAATTAGAATAGTATTGGAGAAACTAACATAAGATGATGTCGTATGCAGTGCTACTTTTTTAAAAATAAGTGTTGATTGGCTGGAAACTTCAAATCAGATACATTTTGCAAGATGTTTTTACCTGGTTTTGAGATGTAGATTGACACCAGGTCCATTATGGAAAGCTGGATCTTCATTACTTAAAGCATATAATAAACTAGTGTATAAAACAGAATAACAACCACCAACTTGATCCAACCAATGACTTACATGCCAAGTTGCTCTTCTCTATAAAAATCCTAAGTATTTTCCCTATAGGAAAAAGAAATAAATGGAATTTTCTTTTTAAACTAGATGATTATTTGGTATATACAGTATTAGAAAAACAAGATCAATTGCACAATCTAAATATAATTACACTCTCTTCAGTACAATGTGCTGATTACAGTATCCTACAGGTTTAAGTCGATTCCTTAAGACAATGTCATCCTAGAGAGTCAATAGACAGACAAATTTTTGCAGATACTATAAATTGCAGAATTATCCCCCGTTAACTTACTAGCTTCATTTTTACTCTCAAAATCTTCTCCTGGGCAGAATAATCAGATTTCTTGAAGGAACAATCTAGACTATTCCAGTCATGTAACTATAATCTCATTCATAAAGTGAGTAATCAGTACTGTAGGGAGAGGCTCTCTCTCACATGTGCTTGGTTTGACTCCTGATACTTGTTGTGTAAATGTGTCTGACAAGCAGATGATTGCTAATTCCACAGCTGTTTGTGTTACTTCTTCCTGCTCCTCATCCTATCTTCAACTGTAGTTTTCTAATTTCTGATCCAACCTTTCTGTGTATCTTTCAACGTGCCAATTTAGGAATGTTTTCATCACAATGTTTCATAATGGTGTCAGTGTAGGAATCACTGCACTTTGATGCTGAGTAACATAGTATTTAAAAATGAATTGTAAATCCATTTTGATTGTTCTCAGTTGTGGAGTCATAATTTTAACATAATAAATATAAGACTGTAACTAATAGATTGAAATAATTTTTGCTATCACAATAATGTTTCTCCTTTTAACCCATTGTTCATTTCTTATCTTTTCCATCCCCAGCAATATTATCTGACCAATATCTAGAAGAAATATATGTAACTAGGTTTAAGTGACTCTAAGGATTTTAGTAATAAACACTTTCCATATAAAATCATTGTGTAGTTGAGACAAGAGAATTCATTTCTATTCATTATTGCATCATTTTACAGAAAACCTTTACCATGTAAGTTGTAGAAATAAAATATAAACGACACACATTTACAATTTTTACAATGTTTTATGGGACATGTGTTTGGCATGTTGCCTCCGCTTTACTTTAGGTCTGAATGGTTGCTTAAGAGATCAATCTATTCTCATACATAGGAGCACTTAACAGTCATTTCCTAACTAGTAATGGAGGGACATTGCCCCCAGCAGGGAAAAACAGAGAATAGAAATGGAGATCATGTTTACACTTTATCTAAATGTAATCAATATCAACATCAGTGTGAGAAATTATGCTCACTAATACCTGGAAGTCTCAGAAATTAACTTATAACCAGTTTTTTTTAGGTATTTCTATTTGCTTTTTGTCATATACATTCTTTAAAAGCAAAACTTCTGATTCATTGTATGCAAACAATACTGAAAAATTAAATTAAAGTGGTAGATTATAATATTTATACCTAAGCATATCGTTGATTATTTACAGTAAGTAATACAACATAAAATTGTTCTATTTCCTTTGAATATCAGAACTGGACAGAAGCTCTTTCAGATTTGATGAGTGTAGTTTTTTGCCTGTAAAGCTCATAAAATCAGTGATCATTTGAATATTTGAAGAATCATCTCACTTCTGAAATATTGATGGGTATATTTAAACTTCTAGTCTTCTCTTACAATACATAAAGGAATGATATTGCAAACAAAGGAAGAAGTGGTATTTGATGTTTCTTCTTCAGGACATTGTTCTGAAACATTATGCCACGATTACAATGGTCAATTCAAAATTTATGATCCACTCCATAATTTATTGTCATATTTCAGGCCAGATTTTTAAAAAATTTTTAACTTACTGAAGGGATGAATATTTTGAGGCATTTTCAGATATGGGATTTTAAAGCAATTCTTTTTCTCTTTCTCTCTCTCACTGACTGGCTCTGTCGCCTACCCCCTTCCCTCTGTCTAAAATTGAGAACTTTTGAACATCCCAGTGTCTGTGACGAGATTGAATTTATGTACGGTTGACATTTAAAATAAAATGTTATTGGAGAAAATGTCAGAAAGTGTAGAAGTTAAGTCATATACTGGAGGAACTTAATATACTTTATAACCTTGTAATTTTTATCAGATTTAAAAGATTTATTCTATCATAAATAAATGATGTTATCCATAAACTTGAACTTTCTCTTGGAGTAAATAATAGTCATTGAAGAAAATAAATTGAACATTGAAGAATTTAAACCACCCTTCAAATGCTCTTGGGTTGGTGATAGGAAAAGTACAATTTTTTTTTCAGTTCTACTATTTCTTTCTTTTTAGAATAATGAAATTAGGCACATACCTTCTAAATGAAAGAAATCTCACGTGGATTGGAAGATATGGGAATAAAACACTCATTGTCACTGGAAATCCATTGTCCTCCCTTGACTGATAACGTTAAATGGCAGTAATAAAAGGGATACTTCTAAACCAGAGCAATGGCCTACAGCATGGGGGAGCACCCCCTCCTTCCTACCACACTGGCCTTGACTCCACGGTGGACACAAGTCAGAGTACAAATCTCAAATACTTAGAAATGTAGTTGTTAGGATACACATAAGACAAACAGCTTACAGTGCATTCCAATCAATCCATAGAGACGAATGTCCAGAACACAAGGAAGCTCCTTGTAAACAACTAGTGGTCAAGTTCAGAAGCCTTGCCTTCAATGCCAATACTGTATTACATCACATACAATTCTACACTAGTTTGCTGCTGTCGGAATCATAAAACGTCACTTGCACGTTCATTTACAAACACTAAGGTATTTAAAGTGCAGTGACAAGAATAAAATTTCTATAAGGTTTTAAATTCCAGGAGGCAGTTTTAAAATCTTATGGCAGCCACTACGTCATATCAGTACTTTACTTTTCAAGTAGCTTGAATCACTACTTTGATTTATAGTCAAATGTAAATATTTTCTTCAACTTGTCATCTTATTTTTACAACATAATTTTCCCCCTTGCATACACACCAAGACATTCTAATGACCTTATATGCCAAAGAAAATTCTATCATGAGGACACCAGGTTCGCTGTGCTAACATGCTTCTAATTCCAGAGATGGCTCAGCAAAGCCTGGATGACAGTCAGGCATGTCTATTCTTAAGGAGAGTTTGATTTGGTATTTGGAATAAAAGGTTGTGCCTTTGTTCATGTGTTCTAGGTGAACTGCAATAGTCATTCAAAACTATGTGAAGTGCTCAACGTGAACAGAGAGAGTTCTGGCTTCTAAACTCATGCTTAACATTGTCTCCTTCCTTTCCCTCCTTCCCTCCCTCATCCTCTTTCCCTCTTTCCCTCCCTGCCACCCTCACTTCACTCTATCCCCTTCTTTCCTTCCTTCCTGCTCCTTCCCTCTTTACTTTGGTTTATTCTTTTGTCTTCTATGTGCGTTTTTTCCCCTCCCCCATTTCCCTCTCTTGAAAACCCAGGACCTGATTTATGCTAAGCGCATGCTGTAACACAGAGTGACACATCCAACCTGGCATAAGTCTCATCACAGTTTAAGAACATATAAAAGGCCATCAGCCTCTGCCTACTTGTTTAATGTGTATCATGGAACCAGACTGATGGTTTGGTTCAGGTTTTCCTCCCCAGTTCACAGGATGGAACCTTCTGGTAATGAGTCAGATGTGGTTGACTATGCATGTGTAGTTCTTCTAGGAGTGCTCTCTCTAGAGTGCTGAGAAAGAGGGGGAGTAAGGGCATGCAATTTAACCACTGTAATTAGACATGAAATGATCCAAGATGTGGACAGAATTTCAAAAGAAAAACAAGTTCTAGAGAAAAAAGCACCACCGTAAATAGATTTTTCCTAAGGATTCCTTTTTCCTACCCCAGTTAATGGTCTTGAGGCACATATTCCTTGCAGTTTTTTTTTTTCTTTACTCTTCTAGATAGAAATAGCCTGAAAAGCTTCTGGGCTTGTTCCAAAGCAGAACTTGCCAGTGATTTGTTTTAAATGATGACTGAATTTTATTGGGACAATAATGAACACTATTAACATAAACAGCGAAAACTTGTACCTCATGAGGTGTTTGTTTTCCACCTGTGTTCAAGAAAGGTAAAGGAAGAGTGAAAGTAACTTTTGTGAGTTATCGTTCCACGGGACTGTACACTTAATTAAAGGAGACATTTCCCTTGGCAGTGACACATTTGTCGGGAAGAGAACTTTGCCCCCTCATGAATGAAAAATGTTTGAAACAGGACACTACAGCTCCAGTCTGTGAAATCTTTAAGTGTCCAAATAAATTTCTAATTATAGAGCGATTCTCATTAAATAGTGAACATGTATAATTACAGAAAGGTTTTCACTTAATTAGAATCTCATCAGAGCTTCCATCTGCATCGAGATTTTGATAATAGAGGTCAGGACCTTTTGGGGTTGTTGGGGAAAAGTAGGCCAAAATATGAGGGAGTAGAATGATCCATCATGAAGTTTTGAGCATAGATAATTTTTATTGAGTTCTGGGAAAAACATATAGAAAGAGTATGTTATAGATGTAAAGGATGGTTGCCAGCATGGTTCACAACCAGGATATGTGTTGAGCAATTGTGCTCTTACCAGGGCACCTTAGATAAGACACAGTCTACACACTGCAGAGTTGTATATATTTCTAACTTAGAAAAACTTCACAAGTGAAGGAAGCAAATGCCTTGAATTCTAAAGTAGCAGGTAGGCTATTAATGAAATATTTTGTTTGGGATCATCGTTTCCCTACTGATGAACATTTG
Source organism: Peromyscus leucopus (assembly GCF_004664715.2). Taxonomy (NCBI): domain Eukaryota; kingdom Metazoa; phylum Chordata; class Mammalia; order Rodentia; family Cricetidae; genus Peromyscus; species Peromyscus leucopus. Next base: position 34,585,309 of record NC_051077.1, on the reverse strand, counting down.
AAATTCTCCAGGAAACCTGAAACAAATTTGAGGGAAAAGTTTCTGTTGAATATTGGAATTTATGGTACAGGTTTATTATAACAACATCAGGATCTACTCATAACATAGGCAGTAGATGATTTCAGGCTTATATATCTGTGTATAGTAATATATTCATTATTCAAAGTATTTTACCATTCACATTGAAGATATTTAAAAGAATGCCGCCGGGCGTTGGTGGCGCACGCCTTTAATCCCAGCACTCGGGAGGCAGAGCCAGGCGGATCTCTGTGAGTTCGAGGCCAGCCTGGGCTACCAAGTGAGTCCCAGGAAAGGCGCAAAGCTACACAGAGAAACCCTGTCTCGAAAAAACCAAAAAAAAAAAAAAAAAGAATGCCATTTAGATTGTTTAATTAAGGTACACATTTAAGAACAAGTAACCCCAAAGGAAGAAACACCTGGTTCAGCACCAAAACTTGTTTTAGAAAATAGGAATTTCATAATACATGAACTTCAATCCTTACTCTGAAGAACTCGGGGTCATATGACATAAAATACATTTTCTTGACTACAAAAAAAATCCATGTTAATCAGAAAACAGTAAAAAGCAACAGAAATATTTGAGTGTGAAATACACAAATGTTTTTAGTCATGTATTCATTTTTTCATGAAACCTTGTTTAACAATCTGAACATATTCCTCCCATCATATCAATATCAAGCCTCTCTATGGTTTTTAATTAATATATGACCCCATTTAAAATCCCAATATGATAATGTCATCCAAATAGATGGAAAAAATTGAAACTATAGACTGGTATGCATTAGTAACTTATGTAGAATAATTAATTCCCTTTATTCAAGAACATTAGGAATACAACAGAGACCTTTAATAACTTCTCTACCAAAAAATATACTGGTTAAACTATATTAATCCAAATCAATATCTATTTATTCAATAAATACTTGGTTACAAACACTCACCAGAGATCACTCCAAAGATACACAGGACTTTAAGATGCATTCTTTGCCTTCAAGGTGTCTAATATTGGATGGGTCAATAAATATATAAACAATGAACTCAAATACAAAATAAAATGCATTAAATCATAAATCAAGCTATAACTAATTGACAGTGTTAGAACAAAATGATTTAGTGTCTTAACACATCCTGTTCAATATCCTGGCCAGCATGAACTTTAGAGGCCTTCTTCTCCAGGTTAAGCTAATATAACAGACTTCTCAAGGTCTCCATTGCTTCTTCCAGGTTGATTATCCTCAGACTTGTCCACAAATAGGGTAAATTGATAATATTCAGTCTAAATCAGAATGTATCTGTGAATGAAGAAGGACAGCTAATACCTTTATCATTATAATAGTCATAAAGCAAACTGTCTTAGGCAAATAAAATAAGGATGGCCACCAAATTCATATTCAAAGACTTTGTATGTTGACATGAATAGTTAAAATAATATGTATAAATGATAAATGCACTCAAGATTATTTTATGTTGTCCCATTGCTCCTTAGGATAGATCAAGCCTTTCTAATGAGAATAAAGGATCTTCTTAACTTTAGAAATTATTAGAATCTCTCTCACCTCTTAGTTCCTAGGCTGACATCACCAATCTCTTGTGTCCTATATTTCTCATTTGTGATTAGCTATTTGGAAGTTCTTTTCAAAGGCTAGTGAAATCCATACGTATATATTTCTAATGGCCCAATCAAGGAAGGGATACATTCTAACCTTTTTGAACAAACAAAAAGTTTTAGTCATAAGCAAAGCATTTGATAGACTAATAACTAATTTTGTGGAGAAAAAAATAACGATTTGCATATTTTGAGATATGAACTGAAAGACAAAAGATGAGACCCAAGAGCTTATCCACACAGAGGCAGAGAAGAGGATGGTGGTTCTCAGAAGCTTGGAGCACAAGGAAGAAGGGAATGGGAGGTGGTAACAAAAATCTCATTGAGATGATGGTATTTAAACTAGGCTTCAAGAAAGATAGTCTTAATGGGACAATCAGAAAGGGACACTTCTGAAAGCTATGACTGAAAATACAGGCTGTAAAAATGATTTATTTTCTTAGAAAGAATTTCAAATTGAAGTTAAGTTTTGAATACATTTGTAAAGTGCACAGGTAGGATAGAGATTTTCAGTAAAAAGTGAAAAATGATGTCAGATCGTGACTGCAATAGAGGTTACGTTTATCTCCATTACAATTCTGATATAGAGAAATGGCCTAAAAGGATAGAGGATTCCATAATGATCTTTCTCTTGACTCTAAACTTTAAAGGTACTGTTCATTCATAAGTTTGTGCCAATGAAATGTAAATAGCTGAAGTCTGCTAGCGATATTCCCAAATCCTAAAACCTCTGAAGAAGTTTGGGGTTCCTAGTAGCTCATCCAGTAGGAAATAATTTATTAAGCTCTCACTTCTGCTCATCAATCTTACACTCCTCGCATGTTGATCAAATCTTTTATAAAGATGAAAGTACATAATTTTTCCTGCAACTTGCTTGTGCCCAAAATCTTATGCCTACATTAGAGAAGATGAATATTTAAATTACAAGTAACATGACAGATTTTAAAATAGCCATTAGAAGCCAGTTTGGGTGTTGTGCATCTGAAATCTTAGCGCTTGGGATATGGTGGCAGGAGAATCAGCAGTTCAAGGTCATTTACCGCTTCCTAGAGAGTTCTAGGTCCACTCAAGCTCTATGACACATAGTCCCAAACAGGAACATAGATACAGCCAACCAATCCATCAAAGAAACAGTTACCATCCCTTCTCTGGCTCTTCTTTCTTCTGTGCTGCTTGTACTTTGAAATGTGTATATGTTATCATCCTTCCTCTACTGTACTAGTTATGTATGAGAATGAGACTCAAAGTTTTGTTGTATAAGAAATTCTAGAAACACTGTGCCTCACCATGGTAATTATCTATACATATGTCACTTGCTGGAACTAAACTATCAAAACCAGCTCTCTGAGACTAGAGCCAATGATTGGTTTGGATTATTTAGAATATGTGCCTAATAAGATATTTAAAACTTGGTATCAATATCAGAAAAGTAAATATATAACCATATGTATATATGAAATTCTTCATATACCAAAGAGAAAAATAAATATAACGGGTAGTTGGACATAATTTATTCTTTCCTAATATTTCTCAAATGTATCAATAACCAAAGTTTAAAAGTAGTGAATAATAAATAGATGAGATAGCTCAGTTAGTAATATGCTTGTTGTGCAAAAATAGGGACCTGTGTTCAGAGTCAGAAACTGCATAAAGAATCAAGTATCTGGAATCCCAGTGCTGTGTGTTCAAGCACAGGGAAATTATTGAAGCTCGCTGGCCAGCAAGCCTAGCCAATCAGTAGCTTTAGGCTCAGTGAGAGACTGTCTTGAAAAGAAGATGGAGAACAGTTGAAAAAGATTCTTGAAACCACTTGCCCTGAACATATATACCAAGATGTTATAGAATAAAGAAAGGGGAATAGCAAAACAATGTAAGTGTAACTTCCCCTGATGCCATGACATGCTTTTGATTGCTGTCTTCCTACATCAATCCCATTTTGTTTGCAAGGAGGCTAGCTCTGGATTTAAGAGCTGTTCTTCCTCTAATGAAGCCTGTACAACTGGAGAACCACTGATACAGTATTCTTGAATAAGCAAGTAAAATTGAGTCAGAATAAACAGCCCAAACAGATTTTTTTATCCCCCCCCCCCACGCATATAACATCTTCAAGATCATACCTGCAAGGAAGGGGTTATTCTGCCTCTTAGGAGGAATGTCTCTCAAGAAAAACAAGAAAGAAAGAAAGAGAGAGAGAGGGAGGGAGGGAGGGAGGGAGGGAGGGAGAGAGAGAGAGAGAGAGAGAGAGAGAGAGAGAGAGAGAGAGAGAGAAAGAAAGAAAGAAAGAAAGAAAGAAAGAAAGAAAGAAAGAAAGAAAGAAAGAAAGAAAGAAAGAAAGAAAGAAAGAAAGAGAAGAAAGTTCTATTGGATTACCTATGGTCTTAGTCACTTAGGCATGAAACATTCACCAACCCTCCAGGCAGTCTCCTAATTTAGATGTCTTTTTAAGCAGATCACTGGCCTGGCAAGAGATGTATTCAGCAAGAGGAAAATAAATCTCTCAGATTGAAAGTCATCTTTTATAAAAGAAACAGAATTAAGATAGTGGAATTCAACTAGGCTTGTAAAAACAGGCTTTTACCTCAGACACTACATTTGAGAGATGTGAGTTGATCTCATGTTAATGTGGATTTGGTTTAATCATTTGTCCGCAGAAAGAGGATTGCTTAGTGAACAGTGCCCTCTGTGTGTACAGGCTTTATTTGACAGCATCAGGCCTGTTCAGGAAACAGAGACGTGGACAAAAGGAAGTTCCAACAAATTAGTTTATATTTGCTTAGCATTTTCATGGAGGAAAAATAAATCTACCAATAAGAGACACACTGTAATCAGTCTCTAATGGAAAAATGAGGTCTGATTAAGACTCTTCTGCTAATGCACTCCAGAGTTAGTTATAACCAAATTACTGAAAATGTTCAAAAAGCCCTTCCGTTATTACTTGACTTACTTTGTCTCATTTGTCAAAGGGCTTTTGCAACCTTTCTTGCTGAGCAAATGTCCTTTTCGCAGCCTTGCATTTCTGTGTGGGCTTGAATTCCTCAGCCAGTTTCGCCTGATCACCCAGCAGGCACAATTAAGGAAGTGCATTAGTTCTTCAGTAGATAATAGAAGCTCTAAATAGCTTCCTATAAGAGCCTGCATGGCACAGTTCTATATTTTTAAGTCAGCTGGATTCACTGTTTAATAACCCGAACAGCTTGAGTAATTTGAAATCATAGAAATATAGAAAAATGGAAAGGATAAAAAGTGGTGTAATGCATTTTGCTTCAGCTCTTTCTATACATTTTCCTTCCTGTATATCTGAAAGAGATGGGAAGATTACATCTGAACCCTAACAGCCGCTGTTATTTGCATACCATGAGCACAGAATAGCTAACAATGGGGTTCTTTGTAAATGGTATAGTTTGATCATTTTGACCAAATAGTCCCCACACTGGTAAGCAGCAGAATGAACATGGAGTAAGAGCAATAATTCAATACTGGGGAAAAAAAACATTGAATATATTTTTAACATCTTCACAAATGACATTGTAACTGCAAGGAGAGTGTAGTCAAAGAAACGAGTTTGAAATCTATAAAATAATAGGACATTTTCATTCATCAAACATGTACTGAGTATTCTAATTACAGAGATTTAAGATATCCGAATACATGAAAAATGTGCTTTGATTTTTCAGTAATTGCTCTACAACAAAATGAATGTATCACAGTCTTAGAGAACAGTCTCAGACACTTGAATTTTGGAAAGAAGCATAGGTGACTGTTCTTTGTGCAATAAAATTTGGATCTTGGAATTACTGAGCCGCAGGTTATCTGCTTCTTTCAAGAAATGTAGCGGAATGTATGAGCATGCCAGACCATGTCAAGAAATAGTGATCTTCATTCTAACTGATAAGATTCTAAAAGGCAAAATGAGCAAAATTTAAGTGGATATTTTAATTGGACACACATGTGCATGCATATTCATTTTTTTTGTGGAGATTGAATCCAGGGCCTTGTATATGCTAAACATACTCTATGCTTCTAGGAGTGTGTGTGTGTGTGGGGGGGTTCATCTAACAAATATATGCATATATTTATTCTGCAAAGTAAACTTAAGCCCTATGCTGTTCAGAGTTCTTTGTAATGTTACCTTGCTCCAAAAATTATTAAATATTTTGGTATTGCAATATGTCAAGTAAACTTACAGTTTTGTCTGATATGAAGTTTGTATAGTTTTCAACAGTAGTTGACTTGTGTGTTTATTCTGATGTCTTTACTAGATGTTTTCATGAACATTTTTGTGGTTTTATCTTCATAAACAATCTTTGTATTTGCATAAAGCCATATAAGAAAGAAAGCTTTGCATCTTAGAATAGGTCAAGTGTTTCATTGTGTCCCATGCTCATCAGTAGGCAAGGAACATGCACACTCCATCCTGTGTGCCCTTGAGAACAACAGACATTATCTTCAACAGTCTGTCCCAAACTGTGTTTGGAGGAAACCTAGCCTATAACAGATGTGAATAATTGTTCTTGAATTAAATTGTGAAATGGTCGATAAAGTTTAGGAACTACATACTGAATCTCCCTTTAGGTGATTCATATTGCACATTAAAATGTTAAAGACTGTAAGAAGTACTGATATAAATACACCACTTCAGGTTCTGTTATCAGGCTTTACTGAGCCTTGGTTATCAAGGAATCCTTTATTGATGGAACACCTATTAAGGTAATTTAAGGCACCAGAATTCCTTAGAATGCAGTTTGTAAAACACCAATTGTCCATTTATCGAGCACATAACTGTCAATTTCAGAATATGCTGTGAAACAACTGAGTGCTATCTGCTCTCCTTTTCTTTGCCATGTTATTCAACAGAGAAATGTGTCCAGCTGAAATCACCTTTGCAACCATGCCTCCCTCAAACTGCACGAAGAACAATTGCAACCCCTAGGGATTTCCTTCTGCAGAGCCCGAATCCTTAGGATTTGTTATTATTCCTACTTAACCATCTTCTCGGATAAATTTACCTGCTGGGTTTCTATGACTTTGGCTCCTCCTCTCCTTAATGCTGGTGACTTCAGTATCCACAGTGATGACTACTGCAGTGAGGATTTTGAATGTTCCCCTTAGCTCCATGTGCCAAGAGCATGGCTCTATTGACAGGTGATGGAACAGTCAAAATGTGGGACCTATTGGGAGTTGTAGTGATTATTAGGGTCTGGCCCTGCTAAGGGGACATTGGTCCCTCATTCTTCTGTTTCCCGGTTATGAGATAAGTAGTTTTGCTTTCCCATGTGGCAGCTTCCAAATTGATGGGGCCAGCCCATCCTAGAGTAGAACCTCCAACATTTGATGGCAAAGTCAATGTTTCTTTGTTTTAAGTTAGCTACTGCAGATATGTGTCACAGTGGCAGAGCCTTGAGTGACATGATGATCTTTACAGACTCTTGAATGTTGCTGTCACTTTGTCACATGCCAGTCACATGGTCCCACTTTCATTTTGTTAATGAAAAATGATAATGAGCAGTCTGTTTTTCCCAATATACTGCACGCTCACTTCTTGGGTTTCCAACGATGTTTTTATACTCTTAAAATACAGATTTTTTTTTTACTCTTGATTCACTGTCCTCTTCCAGAAGATAACCCATGGTATTTATTTTCCCTCACCTGGTTTAAACTACTCACTAGTTATAATAATGTAATGATGGCACAATCAACTTCCTCACCTTTTAAAACTATTTCTCCAAACATTTTTCTAAACCTAAATACCAAGTTCAGTTCTCTTGATGTCTGCATCCATGAAGCCAACACAGAGTATTACTAATTGTATTTTTTAAAAATAAATAATTCAAGATTATTATATCACGGACTTATTTATATTTTACCAAGTCCATATTATACATCCCATATCCTACAATCTCAGATGCATATTTAATGAAATAAATGAAATAAAATTGAAACTCCTTTTTCCAAGTTGTTAGCATTTTTCCCTCTAACTTTCATTTCCAGTTGACAGCAATGTATTCTAACTTACTGAGTGAGTCACAGTAATTAGAGGCATTTTCTTTTTCCTTCTCTCTCTCTCTTTATCTATCTATCCATCCATTTTGGTTTTTCAAGGCAGGGTTTCACTGTGTAACAGCCCTGGCTGTCCTGGAACACACTTCGTAGACTAGGCTGGCCTCTGCCTCTTGAGTGCTGGGATTAAAGGCATATGTCACCATGCCAGGCTGTTCTCTCTCTCTCTCTTTCTCTCTCTCTCAGCAAGTGTCCTTTTAGAATTTTCAAGTAAAAGTCAATGTGAATATTTAAAAAGTAGAAATATTATTTTCATTAACTATATTTTTAACTCGATTTTTCATTTAATTACATAATCTATCAAAACACTGTAGAAATGTATTATAATGTGTATTATTTACTTTTCAACATCCATTTATGTTTTAAATCACTCAGTTTTTCTCATTTTTATTAGTGCTTTGAGAATTTTTTAATTGAAAATAGATTCTTCTCTCATATAATACAAACTAACCACACTTTCCCCTCCCTCTACTCCTCCCAGATCTTCCTAATTCCTTTTTCCCCAAGATCTACCACTTACCCAGTTTCCCTTCAGAAAGGAGCTTCAAGAGACAACAACTAAATAGGACAAAAAGATATAGAGGTTGGACAAGACAACGCAACAGGAGAAAAAGAGCCCCAAGAGCAGGCAAAAGAGTCAGAGACACATCTGCTCCCACTGTTAGGAGTCTCACAAGCACACCAAGTTAACAGCCATAACATAGACACAGACGACCCATACAGGCCCTGTGCTTGTGACTTCAGTCTCTCTGAGCCCGTATAAACCTTGCTTCATTGATTCAGTGGGCCATGTTCTCCTGGTGTCTTCCTTCCCCTCTCACTCCTAGAGTCTCTCCTACCCCTGCTTTCTCGGGGTTGCCTGAACTCAGAGGGGAGGGACCCAATGGAGATCTCCAATGTAGATTCTCTCCCTCATAATGTCTGGCTGTGGGTCTCTGCACCTTCTCCCATCTGCTGCTCCTGGCAGCCTCTCTGATAACGACTGGACAAGGTATTCATCTATGAGTATAGCAGAGTATCATTAGCAATCCTTTAATTAATTAATTTTTTGGACAGTCAGGTTTGTTTCTACCCCATATCTCTGGGCTTTCCAGTCTCCAATTCCTGTCCATTCAGGCAGCATTGAGTATGGGCTCCCTCAACTTGTGTGAGTTTCATGATAAACCAGACATTGGTTGGTCACTCCCATAAGTTCTGTGCCCACCATTGCCCCCGCACATCTTGCAGACAGGACAGATTGTAGGTCAAAGGTCTTGTGGCTATGTTGCTGTCCAGGTTACTCTTTAAGTAGCCTGCAGAGTACCTTCCCATACCAAAGAGACTAGAACACAGGGGTGAAGGCTCCAGGCAAGTACCAGCTCAATCTTTATGGTCACTGATTTGTGTGACTGTTGTCCTTGGCAACTGGCCCCCACTGTCAGTTAGCAGAGAGCAACCCTCTATGTGAGTGTCATCCAAGTACATCCTTTAATCTACAACTATCTCTTGGCAGAGTCTTTCAAAGTACTCTAACTGGATTCCTTATTTCTGTTACGGTCTACTTGTTACACTTATCACTAGAGAATAGAGGCTTTCCTTCACAAACAGCAACCAAGTTAGTCATCATAGCAAAAACCTCCCACAGATAAAAACATTGGTAGAACTGTTAGTAGCTCTAAATCAATGCTGGAGGAAACTGAGCTGTTTTTGCAATACACTAAATTTTGTTTTCCATCATTGACCAAATGCTTTGACACTGACTATGTACTTAGCTGCATCTGTGAATGAAACATGACCTCTGTCCTCAGGATGTGTGGACTCTAGTGGAAGAGGAAAGAGTTGATAAGTAAAGGATATATTAAATAATGACAAATAGTATTTTTAAATTAAGCAGTACAAAGGCATAGAAATATCTTAATAAACTCTCACAGGAAATGATGGATGGAACTCTTGGGCATCTGTGGGAAAAGATGTGAAGGTGATGTTAGGTCAATTAAGGAACCAATGTGACTAGAGCCGATAATGGAACGGGAGACTGATCACTTCCTCTGTGCTGAAGATAGCAGGCCAATAAAAGCCAAGGTTATTGTTTTTCAAATCATATCAAAGGAATGTTAATATTGGAAGAAATAATCATTGGCAGTAATAATAGAAATACATGGAACATGAAGATATGTAGGACATTGTGCATTATATATTTTGTCAATTTTTTTCTTTCTTGATTAAATGAGCGTAACTTTTAAAATTTCTATAAAAGAAGACCAAAATTTATTTTTTTCCCTTTGCTTTTGATTAAAATTCATATGGAAAATTCTCCTTTGGTAGCGACAGAATAAGCTCACAGCTAGCTTCTATCACTAATATCAACACATGTGGGGCTTCCTGGTAACAAAATATCAAGTTCATTGTAAAAAAAGTCTTACTATATTATATAGCTATGCATCAAGGAAATGTATTCCCCCACAGGGTTTTTAAAGGATGAAGATTTCTTAAAGGTAATATAAAAAGTATTATGCCATAGAAATTTAATCATAAATCTCATTATATTTGTATAGAATTTACAGAAAAAATGGAAGAGTAACAGGGTAAGTGTATGTATTATTTATAGCAAATCCTATATTAATTTAGAAAAAAGGAAAGTACTCCTGATAAACCCTCCAGCTCATCTTTGCCCCAGGTAGCAACATTTATTGGAGGAGAACATGGATTTTTTTAAACTTTTTCAATTAAATTTCTGTGTTAAACTGTGCTGTGTAATTTAAATCATGTAGTCCATATGTCTCCAACTCTTTGATTCCTTGGAGGCAGTATGTAAGAGAAAGGGTTTAGACCTAGTGAGATAATCTGAATTGTATTATTTAGAAGTGAAAATTTTCTTAGGTGGTCAGAATAGTTTCCTTTGAAAAATATTTCTGTAGAAAATCACGTAACAACAGGCTTAGCTTTTAAAATATTTATGTCGAGACACTGTAAATTTCATAATAATAACAAAATATTGGACATAACTTCAAAATCTTGGTTCTGTACCTGACTGAGTATAGTCTAATATAACCTATAGCACTTAGATAAACCTATCAACTTCCCTTTGTTTGTATTTGAGTATCATCAACCCTCTTTGTACAAAATAAAACCCCTACACATTTGATTCATTGCACAAACAACCTAGTATCTATGAGACCAAGTATTTACAAGTGCATGCAAACACTTTCTATCAGAACAGACGCACAAAGATGTGCTGGTACAGAAACTCACAGAAATGTAACACTAAAACAGCACTCAAGGATGTGTGATACCTGCACTCATGGAACTACTATTCAGTAGACACAAATTGTACTACTACAGCACTGCATCAGTAAATGTTGAGCACTGGGGATGGAGGTCAGATGGTAGAGAGTTTGCATAACATATGAGAATTCCTTGATGACTCCTTGTACCACATAAACCAGATATGATGTCACTTTCCCATAATTCAACAACTTGGGGATGGAAGCAGGAGAGTTAGAATTCCTAGGATATCCTTATTTATATAGCTAGTTCAAGGCCAGTTTGGGCTACATGAGACCAGGAGAGGGAGGGAGAGAGGGGACAGAGAAAGAAAGAAAGAGAGAAAGAAAGAAAGAAAGAAAGAAAGAAAGAAAGAAAGAAAGAAAGAAAGAAAGAAAGAAAGAAAGAAAGAAAGAAAGAGGGAAGAGAGTGGAGGGATAGAGGAATACTTATCAGTATTTTGAGATACTTACAAGCATTAATAATTCAATAAATATAAAGTTATGAATATAAGGAACTTGCAGTTTAGTAGGAATTCGATAGGCTAGTGTTTCTTTCATCAATTAAATCATTAATAAGAACCGACTTTTCACTAAACATGAAAATACGAGGTGGGATAAGTCCCTGGAAAGATAGGTGAGATGATGTGTAAATAATGAGAATCCAAAGAAAGTGTAGATTGAGATTGTACAGAGTGGAATGGAAGCTTTAAACAAGTGATTTTGTTGTCATGGAAAAATATCCAGAAAAGACACTTGTGTATACTGAGACCTGCACAGCTTTGGTTTTGATCTAATTGAGGCAAAGAAGAAGGAAGAAACGAAAGACACACATACAGAAAAGCTGGGATAGATGGACTATGATCTCTGATAGAAACACACCACCAGCAAGCTAAATCATATACATCTGAATAGTAGATCATGGGTTGTTGTTGTTGTTGTTGTTGTTGTGTGTGTATACAGCTGAACAAGGAGGTTATCATATAGAGATGAACAAGGAGGCAGGTTTAGTTCACCTCAGTCTAGGGTCCCTATAAGGGAGTAGTGGAAAACTAAAAATAATCAGAAGGAGGAAGTTACAATGAACCTTTCCCATTCTCACAGCCAACATCTATGCATGGACCATTTGCCATTTCCCTGAGTCTGACTGAGGAAGCTTTTGCAATTCCTATGGATGTAAGGCATTGGGGACCTTGACATTGCCAAGTTCGTGTCAACAATAGACATTAACTTAGAACCTCATCCTTTCCTTACACATTCACTCAGGACTTCTGTTCCCTACAAACTAAATCTTACAAATACCATCAGAACCATGCTAGACAGAAAAAAAAAATAAGCTAATTAGGGAGATAAAAGGTAACCAGCACTCAAAACTGTAATCTGAGGGAATGAAATTTTCAGCATGAACAAGTGATTTAATAAAGATTTATAATGTCTTACAGAAAAGAGTTTGATAGGTTCATGAGCTCCATGGTGAGAAACATTCTTCTAACTTTAAATTAGACACTTTGCAATTGAAGGAATTTTAACATAAACAAGTTGGTTGATCTATTCTATTGAACATATGCATGAACCAGTTGAGAAGGTAGAAAGCATTGTTTTGATTTATCATTTTCTGTTTTTTGTGCTGTGGTCAGCTCACTTCATGGCTTTAACGTCTGTAGTCTGGTAGTATGTCATGGAGAAGGAGGATGACAAGCTAGCTACTCACCTTATGGTGGCTAGGAAGAAGAGTGAAAATAGAAGAAACAGATAGCAAGATGTGTTTTCCTTAGTAACCTACTTTCTTCCATCTTTGAGGTTTCATTAGCTACCATTAATGCCAATCAATTTGATACTATCAGTGAGTAAGTCTGTTGATAAAATCAGAAGCCACATGATCCAATCACTTCCCATAAATCCCTTCAAGTGCTAACCAGACTCTTAACCTATAAGTCTTTTGAGGGAAATTCTGTATCCAAACTGTAACACTAGTCACATTTTAATTCAGTCAAGTATGTAGTCAAGTTTAACCATCACAGAAGTAGTGTTATTAAAGTGTTTTCAAATATGTCTAAGCATGAGTCCAAAATTGAATTTAAAAGAAGGAAAACAGAGACAGAGAGGCCAATTAGAAAGCCATTGCTTTAGTTTCCTAGAAGGTTTATAAAATCATAATCTAAGTGGGAGAACAGGTACAGGGGTTTTCTTTTCCACTGAAATCGAACACTACTTTAGGGTCCTTTCAAACGGTATCTCATTTAATTCTCACCAGGATCTTTCATAGTTGATATTATTGTGCCTAATTATAATGATTAAAACAAGACAAAACTGAATCTCAGGGAGGACATGAATCAGGACCAAGATCACATGCCAAGATTGATTGGAGCAAGATTTGGACTTCAACTGAGCAGTAAAATTATCACTCTGTTATTAAACATATGGGTCAAAAGTGGGGAAGAAAACTGTTGTATCTACTTGATAAACTTAAATAGAAGAGTCTAAAGAAGGAAGAATATTGAAGGTACTGATTTTTATGGCTTAATTTCTTTATCCTTCAAAGTTGTCATAAAATGTACACTTGAAATTGACAGGAAACAATGAAGAAAGACAGGTACTATTAAAATAAATGGTGAAATGGAAGAGATAGAATGGCCACAGTATCATGGAATCCAGGAATCGTACACTACATAATGAAGGGACAGTCATGCTATCTTACACATACCCAGAGTTTCTCTATGATAAAGAAAACCAAACAAATGCCCTGTTAATACGAACAATGAGAACATGACTAAGCTAGTCCCTGAGAGTTCCACTGGTTAGTGTCAGGGGAACATCAGACTTAGTGGCTGAGGGGACACTACTTAAAAAGAAAGGAGGATGAACATAGGCATTCTAGTACTGAGTAGCCTGACTATAGAAATTGGGAAAGAAGTAACTTTCACAATAGAGAGGAACTTATATACGTCACATTATACTCATTCAAAATAAGCTTTAAAGTCAAAGATATAGGAAGCTATTAGAGGACACACAGGACAAATGAGACTGGATAAGTTCTCGTATGAGTTTGAAGGCCATAAAAGACAAAGTTAAATGCTTTCTTATTCTTTGAAAGTGTGGAGACCTAGGTCATGTTCTGAGCTGAGAGAATAGAGAAGAGTTGATGAGGATCAGAATAAAAGACATTTGGAAGAGAGCTTAATAAAACAAAATGCGAAAATAATGGTCATAGCCATAGTTACAGTTGCAGTATCAGTAGGAATGCTTGCTAACACGGTGAGTCCCCATGTACACTAGGCTCCAGTGTTGACGTCATTTTCCAGAGGGAGAAACTGAAACAGTTAACTTAGGTCATCTATTCCTCCAAATTTATATTGTATATGAGGAAGTGGCTGTTCTCTGAATTCAATGCAGAATTTAGATCTTAATTACAAACAGCCAATCATCATATTAGTATATCAATTATCCTAATAGAGGACAATCATCCAATAAGTCTTTGGAAGTAGTCTTGGTGTTTAAACAAGAAAAAGAAAACATCAAAATGCACCAGAGGAAATTCATTTTCTTCCCTTTTATGGAGAATATTTGTTTCTCCCAAAATATATCCTGACTAGGGCTTCACTTCCATCTACTTCCTACATCCCTTCCCATCTAGATCTACTTTCTTCCTGCCTCTCATTAGAAAACAAACAGGCTTCTAAAGGATACTGATAAAATGAAATGAAACAACAAAATATCATAAGATAAAACAAAAACTAACACATAATAGGACAAAAAAAAACCCAAACAAACAAAAACAAGGAAAAGAATACCCTTCAAAGGGCGCAAGAAACAGTTACAGACCCATAGACTCACTCATTCACACATGCAGAAATTACAGAAAACAAACAAACAAAAAACCCCACTACACTGTTAACCATGGCATATACCGAAAGGACTATTAGGGTAAACAGAATATATATATGTCTTCTGCAGGGGTACCTGAGCCTTGAGGGAAACGATTTGATGGGTCTGTCTGTTGGCTTCTCTATATGTTGCCATATGCTGCAGGAGGAAGCTTCTCTGAGAGACTCACAGAGTCAGGGGAGTGTTTGAAGGAGGGTTTGATTGTTTTGAAATTCGAGTGGAAAAAAAATCTCATAAGAATTGTGGTGAGAGAAGGGACAAGGGACTTCACCATCACCAGTGTATTTAAAAGCAGAACATAACTTATATCTATTACCTGTACTCATCACTAATATTCAGCCTTTCTTGTTCTATTTTCTAGATGTTGTATTATATCCACATACATATACTCATTTACACACATGCATATATTATTGGCCAGACTCCACATATCAAAGAGAACAAGTGATATTTTCGTTTTGCATTCTGAGACCGTGTAAATTTTGAAGAATATAAACCTAAATTGTTTTTGAGTAAAAACTCTGTCATGGAGATTTGTTGATGTTGTTATTTGAGTTCTATGGACAGATGTATGAAGATGTGTTTGGTAGTCAAAGTGCAAGAGCCAATGTAAATCTACATGGTTTTCATTACAAATAACAATTCTTTTATTTTATTTTATTTAAGAAATTCTGGGCTAGAGAGATGGCTCAGCGGTTAAGAGCACTGGCTGCTCTTCCAGAGGTCCTGGGTTTAATTCCCAGCAACCACATGGTGGCTCACTACCATCTGTAATGAAATCTGGCACCCTCTTCTGGCCTGCAGGCATACATGCAGACAGAAAATTGTATGCATAATAAATAAATAAATAAATAAATAAATAAATAAATAAATAAATAAATCTAAAAAAAATAAAAAAATAAATTTTTTATTCATTTTAAATACCAACCACAGATCCCACTCTCACCCCTCTTCTTGCTCCCCTCCAACTTTTTCCCCACAACCCACTTCCCATGCCCTCCTCCAAAAGGGTAGGGGCTAATGGCAATTCTAACTATATAGTAGGTCACTGAGATGCATAGACTTTAGTTATAGTTAATTGTACTGGTTTCTTTAAAATATCATTTGCAAGGCTTATTATGATAAACTTCATAATGTTTTAAACTATTAAAATAAAAGAGTATGGATTATTTGGCACGTTCCACATATTTTAGTAAAATAGTCTATTAGTAAATAATCAAGCATATACTTCACTCATGCCAAGCCCCGTAGTTTACCAATGAACAATAGAACACAGAAATGTGACATGACTACACATAACATGTCAGGGAAATAAAGATGATTAAAAACCTCTTAGGTACAGTCTCTGAGTCATGGCAAAATTCTCAGGCCCATGAAATTACAGTGTCAATTATAACCATCTTTCCTAACACTGTATTCAAATGTAAGCTTCCTGGGATTCTCTTTGGAGATCCTAGTTAGTTATTTATAGCACCTGATCAGAAGAGGGTACTGAAAGTCAGCAAAGACTCTAGGATGTCAGACAGAACTAACGTCAGTGCCTCAGGTCATGGGTTAATTCATAGGAAACTATAAAATTGAGCCGGGGGGAGGCGGGGAGGTAGTGGTGCATGCCTTTAATCCCAGCACTTGGGAGGCAGAGCCGGGCAGATCTCTGTGAGTTTGAGGCCAGTCTGGTCTACGGAGCGAGAACCAGGACAGGCACCAAAACTACACAGAGAAACCCTGTCTCAGGGGAGAAAAAAAAAACTATAAAATCATAGTGTATGATTGATCTTTAATATTAGCCTCATCAGCCAATAATAGGACAAACCAGGACAAACAAAAGATAAACAGCAACAACAGCATGTACAGAAAACAGCAAGAGAGAAGAAAAGCAACACAGATGAAACACAAAAAACATTAAATGGCGAGCCGTTCAAAAAATAAATACAAAATGTAAATCAATTTTTTAAAATTAAAAATAAAATATTATAAAACAAAGGTTTCCAAGCAGTGAGGAAAGAAAAATTTTACACTGATTTTTATAAAGCCAGCATGTGGATTTTTTTCCCCTGCAGTATTTGTTTAATAGAGAAAAGTAAAGTATAGAGCTAAGAATAAGTTACTAAAGGCCCAAGCCTGCCAACTTTCAATCCAAATAAGTCTACTCTTTTTTGGTAAAGCAAATAAACAAACAAGCCAAACCTACCAGATTGGTTAATCCAGCACCACCAGAGGTTTAGAAATGGAAATCCAGGCCAGAAAATCACTTCCTAGGAGATGAAGTCCCAGGATTCATCAGGAAAGTAGATGTGTGCACATTTACAGTGTGGTGGGAAAATGTGCTGGGTTTTTTTGTTTTGTTTTGTTTTTTTGTTTTTTTTGTTTTTTTTTTTTCAGCAGGGAATAATGTAATACAAGAAAGTGATCATCAAGACAAGTTATAGCCATTTTCCTTCTGTTATTAAAAATGGACTTTTGGTATACTTGTAATATCTGGAGACTATTTATCTCAACAGTATGGAACAATTATCTTTCAGAGTTCTGAGTGTTAATATCTTAAATTAAAAAAAAAAATATGTCCTCCTATTCCATTTTTTTCAGAAGTTTGATTTATATCCGTGGAGGAGCTTCAGAAAATGGATTGGATATTATTTATTTTTATTCATGTTGTTGCTCAGCTCCTTTCTGTCCGGGGAAATCATGCTGGTTTCACAGCTGAGGATGAAAAGTTGTCACTCCACCTCTTTGCATATTGCATTTCGCCACCAGAGTGACCTTAAAGCTGATTTCACACGCTGTATGGATGGAATTATTTTTCCTTGATTCTTCATCAGAAGAGGGGAGGAAAAGGGAAAATTATTTGTGTAGACTTTTCTCTAGTTGTCCATTCCCATAGTGTAGCTGTGTATCTACTAAATTATATAGCGGTATATTTTGAAAATATGTTTGTCTAAGTCCTTTTATGAGACTATTGTTTTCTTTTTTTTTTTTTTCTTTTTTTGACTAAAATTCTTGAACTGGGATTGGTGGCTCACAGTCTGAATCTCTATGCTTGGAAATCTGAAGCAGGAGGATAGCTGTTTGTGTGCCCAGTAAGTCCTAACATGAAATAGTCTTGGTTCTGAGCCAGCAAGATCTGGGCAGAGTTTGCTGCTGTTTTCCTTGATGATACAGACTGTGCAAAGTGCCCCTGTCGTCTTTGTCAACACCTGCCCTTTGTGGCATGCCCAGGAAATACACTGCACTTGATGATGCTTGAAGGAAGTGTGTGTGTGCTTGACAAGGCAATTCACATCAAAGCATGTTATTAAGAAAATGAGAAGGGAAGACTTGGAGTCTGAGGGTCTAAGCTCAAGGCATGTCACTCTTTGAAAACTAGATAATCTACTTTCTCACTGGGCCTCACACCCTTTGGAACTGAGATAATGGAGGAATGAGCAACACTAGACTCTAATTACTTCAAAATATGGTAGAGATTATTTTTCTTTCTCGTTCACTCTTTTGTATAGAGGCAATGGAAGTTTATCTATTTACATAAGAAATGGAGAAAACAGACCAAGTTAGCTATGAACCTAAGCTTCAAAGATTGACTCCCTTGACTTTTTTCTCGAGCCACAATTGTATAATTGTGAAGACATTGGGTCAA
Organism: Peromyscus leucopus; assembly: GCF_004664715.2. Lineage (NCBI taxonomy): Eukaryota > Metazoa > Chordata > Mammalia > Rodentia > Cricetidae > Peromyscus > Peromyscus leucopus. The sequence goes on along the minus strand of NC_051077.1, from coordinate 34,566,867 downwards.
GGGAGGTAGGGCATCAGACTGCGCATTGGAAATTATGCCTGGAGGAGCAGTGGAAGAAGATGGCAGGCTTTGCATCAGACAAGTGTGAGTGCGAGCCTGGGATGCATGCTCGAAGTGTGTCACTTATGACTGGGTTCCTGCTGTGCTCCAGTTTAGTCTGCTACAAAACGGGCCTGGAAATATTTACCATCAGGCTGTCTTGACAAATTACATGCAGTATATAGTCTATGAACTCTGCTTGATGAATAGCAAGCACTCTATGAGCCTTACCTATGACTATTACTACACAAAACTTAGTACCACCAAGAGAACAAATTTGGCTTAATATTTATCAACTACTGCTGAAAGTTCAGGCTAAGCAGAAAAAGAGAAATGATGAATCCCTTTAAGCGCCCAAGAAATGAGAGAGTTCTGCCTTCAATTCTTTGATTAAAGGTCAATTTGTAAGTTTCCATGTTCAAAGATATTTCTATTCAGATATTGCTCTCATCCTTATTAGAGTCCCAGTTCAAAAATAATGATTTCTCAGTGAATATGCCTAATGATACTGCTCACATTACAAGCAGAATTTCAACAGAAGAGCATATTTGGGGTAAATAAAAATATAGTAAACTCCCCAACAACATACAGGCACTGTGAGCTTAGCATTACTTCCATTCTATTCAAACTGAGAGGAAGCAGCTAAAAAGGCTCTCTAACAGATATTTACTGTGTAGTTCAGTGTAAAACATCCTGACCTACTAAAAACTATGAGAACACAGTCTTTTATAAAAGAGAAAAAGAATTGCTGATAATTCGAGTTTTGGGATAGTCAATGTTTAATTGAAAAAGATGATCCATGTTAGGCCCCTAATTTGTGAAATTCTAGAAGCAAGTTTTATTCAAAATGTGTACTCCTATAATAAAACCACTATGCAGGCTCTGGCTAGAGAACTCAGAAGTTAAGAGCACAGAGGGTCAGTGAATTCTTTTCCTAGCACCCACGATGTGGCTTACAACCACCTGTATTTCCAGTGCTAGGGAAGCTGATGCCCTCTTTTGGCCTCCTAGGGATCTAGACACGCATGTGGTGTGCAGCATTGTATGCAAACACTAAAATATACATGGTCATTTGTATTGAGAGCACCACTAAGTAGCCCACATATTTCTTTTTTTCTCCTCTCCATTTGAAATGCACGTTGAAGAGAAGCCTGTGGAAGGTAGCAGAAAAACACTTCACAAGTTTACTTCTTTTTAAACAAGAACAAGAGTGTTTTCATTAAGAGATGGTTTCTAGGCATTCGTTGATAGGTAATAATTTTCCTTCATTAACAACAGCTTCAGTTGTAGGCTTAATGTTGTGAAAGAATTTTGAGAAATTTAATTATTTGCTCCACGAATTGCTTGCAAAAGACTACATCTGTCATTTTTGAGCATGTGTTTTCCAAATTCTAGTTTTATCTCATTGGTCATTCTTCTTCACTAAAATAGATCCAATGTGTAGAAGCAATTAAAATGTATCCATTTGGTATTTCACTGCCTACAATTTTGAATCAATGCTAACTATTCTCTGTGTAAATGTTTTCAGTGTTTGAACAGTAAATTCCTTCACTATTCTTGTACAGGATTTGACCTCCTTCTCACTGTTTTTTCTAATAATCCTCAAGTTGATCTCCACTTGCAAGTTTCTCTGTCTTTGACTTTGTTCTCTACACTCCTTCAATGGCTGTTACTTCAGAAAACATCTGGCCATGTTACTCTCTGGTGCTGCACTCCATTCCTACACAATTGAAAAAGTGCAGACATCTATTTCAATGTATATCCTTCCATGGGCCCCATAGTCTCTTTTTAAACCCATCCCTTGCCAATCTGTTTCATGATTGTGACATCTTGCCTCAATCAGAGCATTCTTCATTAAGCAAACACACTGCTCTTTCTTAGTAAATCTGTCTAGTCTCTCAGAATATTCCTACTGTAGCCCTTCTCCTTGAGCAGAGATCACAACCATTTTCACAACTGAACTGGACATGCCACTGCCTCTGTGAATCCCTACTAGACAGGATTTATAATTGTTTTGGCTTGTTACCACTTTATTTTCACAGCACTTACCATAACATGAAAGCACATAAACATATTAAAATGGCTGGCAATTATACTAAAGCCTAGACTAAGTCTCCTCATGGTGGATGGCTGATTCAGTGAAAATTTGTGGTAGCTGATTTATGGACGGGTATTGCACTTGTTTTAGAATAAATAAGTGTTCTATGTGCTTTTAACATTTACTTATTCTAATGATTGTTCATTTTAAAAACATTTTATATAAGGCACGTGATGTATTTTCTCACATTAACTACACGATTTCCTTTGAATTATTTTAAAAAATAAGGCTAGTGGTATTGAACCAGGTAGGGAGTGGGCCTGAAGAGACAAATGGAAGGCAGGGTCTCCGGTGTTGCTATTGCTGGGTGCTGTTCAGCGCAATGCTCATCTTCTTTCCAACCTCCCCACCGCATTTCCATTGGGTGACCTCTCTCAGGCCCTAACACAATGTAGACCCCTCTTCCTTACACTCGTTCCCATTCAGTTTTCAGTTGCAGAATTAGTATTTCTGTTGCTCCGTGTTAATGGCTATCGGTCTGCGCGTTGTGGCAAGCTGGCATGCTGTACACCCACGTGTCACCCTTTCAGCTTTGCCAAAGCATCTTGGTGATTAGTAGACGGCCTAGACAACAGAAACGTATTTTCGTTCAGGTCCAGGGATGGGGAGTCCAGCACAAATCAGAGAGGCAGCAGCTGGGAAGGGCTTTCTCCTAAATTTTTAGACAATGCCTTTCTGTGGTCTCATACCTCTTCTTAGTGCACTTGTGAAAAGGAAGATAGAAAAGAACACTTTGGAGCCTCGTTCCATCAAATCACCCAGGTCAGTATGATCCATTTAGCCAGTGACCTTTTGACTCCAAAACCAGCAACATTTGGAGTCAGGTCTTGAAAAAAATGGACTGAATGGGGAGGACATATATACTAAGTTCATCAGAGGACATTATTGTAAATTAGTGGTTATATGTTTCATAAAAGCCTCGGTTTTGAAGTGGAATCCAGAACTAGGGTGGGCATATTTCCAGAAAGCAGACGCTTTGGAGAAGTTGGACAGGATGTGCCTGACCAGATTACCACAGCAAACATCTTCTTTTTTATCCCCCCTAAAATTGGAAGCAGTTCCTGTTTATGCAATCCATCCTTGTCAGCCTTCTGCTCCTGCTTAAATGTTTTGTAGCCACTTTGATTAACCCTGTGGCTTGGTGCTCAGTTTCACTTTGACACAATGGAGAATTACTTTGTATAAAACATATAGGCATTTATTTCCTTTATTATGGCAATTTTTTTTTTCAGAGACAGGGTTTCTCTGTGTAGCTTTGCGCCTTTCCTGGAACTCACTTGGTAGTCCAGGCTGGCCTCGAACTCACAATGATCCACCTGGCTCTGCCTCCCGAGTGCTGGGATTAAAGGTGTGTGCCACCACCACCCGGCCGGCAATGTGTGTTTTGAAATTACCCTTTCTTCTGCCTTTCCAAATATTTATTAAAGAAATGTCTGCATTTGTAGCCCTCTACACCTTCTATGTCATTTGATGATTAAATTACACACACACACACACAACACACACACACACACACACACAAAGATGCCATGCATAAAAATTATTTCCATAGTCAGGAATTTTGGAATTCTTGACATCTTTTACCTAAAGCTATGGATTTAGGTGATTTCTAAAGGGGCTTGTTTCCCTCTTCAAAGGTGCAGAATCACTAAGCAAGTTCCAGTAGATGTCACCTGTAGTTGTAAATGACTGCATCACTGTTGCAGTAATGTGACATATTGACCAAGACTGTGCTTGCACAGCATCCTCAAACTGTCCTAGATTACTCTGTGAAAAATGAAGTGGAATTTGTAGGCTTACTCAAAGCATAATAAATATGAGAAGCTATATGCTGTAAAAAAAACCTGGATGATATCCTGGGCTTCCTTTAAATAAGGCTGACACAGGCCTGATTTCCCTTCATGGTGGAATTGTGGTTTATTTATTATATCCTGAACTTGTCAAGACATCATAATCTCACGTTTCACAGCATTCATCATGAACCAGAGAATTTGACCCACATTGGAAGGACAGATGAACCATTTACTAAGGTTTAATGCAATGTTAAAGATTTGATATATCTTATAATGACAAAATTAACTTACAATACATAATGTGCCTTTTCAAATTTGCTGGATATAAACCTTTAATCTTTTTTAAGTAAATGATTCATTTATGCTGTTTAAAGAAAAAGGGCAGAGAAGAATATGAACTATATTATCAAAAATTATTTTAAATGTTGAGCATACTCAATTATGACAGTTAAGTGTTACATATATTTTTAGTATTATGAGTGTTTTTTTTCTTCCTAGAACTTATGTAAGATCTTCCAATTTGACAAACCCTCAGGCACCTTCAAGAGCACATAACATAAAAGTGAAGAGAAAATATAATTGTCACTGTAGACTTTTAGCAGCTAAGTTATATGAATTTATGTAGACTTCAAAAAATAGATTTTTGAAGTTAGCACTTTGTGTGTGTGTGTGTGTGTGGGGTGGGTGGTGTGTGTGTTCTTGGATGATGTTCAACGTGTTATAGTAAGAATATATGGACACTACTATGCAATATTTTTGATAATATAACCTGTTGTCTTATAAATCTACTATTATAAATGATAGTCATTATTTTCATATATTAGAGTAGACATTAAATTTTGAATAAGCCATCATTTTGGAAAAACATATATTTTATCAACATAAATACAAAATAATTATATTGGTTTTATTTTAATATCACATCTGCTCATATTGCATCTAATTGTTATAACATGTTTTTAAGCTCATCTGTTTCCTGGTATGAAAGTTAAAAGTATATATTTGCAAGACTTTATCAAACATTTAATCTCAAAAACTAAAATGACAAGGCTGAAAATTTAGCTTAGTGGTAGAGTGCTTACCTACGAGGCACATTGTTCTGTGTTTTAATTTCTACAAAACCATCATAAAATAAAACAAAGTCACTTGTTTTTAGACATATTTTTCCAAATATCACTAGAATAGTCAGTTTTACAGTAATAATAATAATATAACTGAATTACATGATACAGGCTACATTTGAACAAAAGAAAATTATTTAGCTCTCGAATTTGGATGTTTAAGGGCACGGTACCAACATCATTTTGGAATCACGATTATCTTAGGGCAGGAGTATGTATCAGAGAGAAGAAAGAGAGAGAGTGACAGAGACTGTGGCTGGTCTCAAGCTATTATTAAATTTCATTTTCACAAGAATTCAGTTCAATAGAACAGCATTATTCTCTAGGATGGCATCTCAGTGACTGGAGACCTGTACTAGACTCCACTATTTAAAGATCTCACTACCTCATAACTACTCTACCACTGAGGGCCAAGATTCCAATGCATGAATATTCACAGGGTGTGGCAGGAATCTTAAAAGTTCTTATTAATAAAATCAAACCCGAGGCAAGTTATTAGGGTCCATGCTGGTAGATCAGAGAGACAGAACAAGCCACAGCTATCTCACCTGGCCGGATCCTCAGCTGGTCTTGTTTCCTCAGACTGGAGGCCTCTGAGTCCTCATCCGGAATGGGTCTCAGCTGAATTACTGCTCAAAAGCCTGAATGCTTAACCAGCCAAATGCTTCTAGTTTCTGGTCCTCACGCCTTATATATCTTTCTGCTTTCTACCACCACTCCCTGGGATTAAAGGCTGGCTTTCTGGGATTAAAGGCGTGTGTCACCATGCTTGGCTGTTTCCAGTGTGGCCTTGAACTCACAGAGATCCAGAGGGATTTCTATCTCTGGAATGCTAGGATTAAAGGTGTGAGTGCCACCATTTTCTAGCCTTTGTATCTAGTGGCTGTCTGTTCTCTGACCCCAGATAAATTTATTAGAGTACACAATATTTTGGGGAACACAATACCACCACAACAGGGCACATTGAAATTACATCCCAAATATGACACCCATCAAAACCAGATAATTGTCTTTAGTGCCTGACATGCCATCTCAATATTCTCTTTCACTTTAGAAGGAACCGGTAGACACGAGTGGGAATATGTTTCCACAGGGATCCTGAGGCAGCTTCCTGTGCTCTGAGTCGAGGTGGTTGAAGCCCATGGTGGGATGTGATGTAGCATAAGGGCAGCCAGTTGGATTGGAGCAGGCTAGGAAAGGCACAATGAGCCAACATAGCCTGGACTCTGAGGTCAGTGGCAGAACTAACAGAAGGGTAGCTTTAAATTTACCTTCAAAATGTCATCATAGTATAAATCACTTAATTCTTTCTTGTGTCCCTAGATGGTCATAGGCCATTCTGCAAATGGTAGATCATTACTGTACTTGTTGCATGGGATCCTGGACCTCTGCCCTTTTATAGCTTTGATAAATGCCCACGGTGTCTTTCTGTTCCACTTATCGGCACTGAAGCAAAAGCCTTATAATAGCTTTTTGTCACCTCTTCAGCTCAAAAAGTAAAGACTTTACTCTCAAATCACCTTGTTAACCAAGGCCATTTGAAGAGGACAAAGGGCTAACATAAATGACATTTTTTAAAAATGACTTAGGAAAATACAAAGGTTTTTCTTTCACAAACCTAACCATTCCATTATCCTAGTCAAAACCTAGATAAAATTTAGCTCCATTTGAGCATGATTATAGTGCTCAATGTAAAATTGCCTAAGAATTATGAACATGTATATATATATATATATATATAATATATATATATTCCATCTTCAAAAAGACCAATTTATCTACTTATTATTCTTAAGAAAATGTTAATCCTTTTTGTTTGTTCTCTTTTCCCAGACAGGTATTCATATAGCCCAGGCTTTCTGTGAACTCCCTATGTAGTTTATGATAGAAATTAAGCATGTGATATATTTTTTAATTTGCTTGTGGTGTGTGTGCGTGTGTGTGTGTGTGTGTGTGTGTGTGTGTGTGTGTGTGCCTGTCTGTCTGTGTCTGTGTGTGTGTATGTGTGTGGTATATGCCTACATGTGCACTTGCAGATATGAGTACACTCATCTATGTATATGTGGAAGCCATGGGTCAACTCCATGTATGTTCCTCTACAGTTCAGTTCTATGCTTTGATCTTTTCTCATTTTATCTTCTTTCTTCTTTTGAATTTGTTATTTATCCCTTCACTTGTATTCTGTCTGGTTGTGTCTCTCTCTCTCTACTGAGCATGCCATTACTAAAGGTCTTTCAATACTACATTAAAAAAATCCTGTTTTCTATGACATATTTTTATGTTCTCTTTTGCCCAAATAATTTCCCCCAAAGAACTCTTTCTTTCATTGAGTGGATGCTGTCAACAGGTAGCATGTAAGATTGCTTTTGCTGTCTTTTGATCAAAACTGTGGTCTAAGATAATGAATAAAATTACATTTCAAGAAATACAAGTGGTGCCATGTTAAAGAGTTTTTTTCATATCTGGATAGTATAAAAGTATTGAAGGGTTTTAATAAAGACTGAAAGGTTTTTATTTTGTCTTTTGTTTGTTTGTTTTGATTTTCGAGACAGGGTTTCTCTGTATACCCTTGGCATTCTTGGAACTCACTCTGTATAACAGGCTGGCTTCCAACTCACAGGGATCTGCTTGCCTCTGTAGCCCAAGGGCTGGGATTAAGGGCATGTACCACCACTGCCCATCTGAGATCATGCTTTAGTTGAATCTTATTAGTTTGAAAGATAGATGTAGGTGACATCAGGGACATAAGACAAGAATCTGGGAAGATGGTGAGTTGAAGGATTAAAGCAGTGATGATGTGAGAGCTATGGGGACCTGACCTAAAATGTGTTCCAGTGTAGAGGATCAGGAGGTTATGATTGTCATTGTAATTGCCAGACCGCATCTCAAGGTAGTGATACCTTGGTGACTGTGAAGGCAACAATAAACTGAAAGGAATCAGAACAGGTACAACTTGGGTGGAGAAGGTCAGCACCTGAACATGAGCGGAAGTGCCAGCTTCTACCGGTTGACACAGATCCTCATCGGTATACACTGAAGTGAACTGATTTTTACAGGCAGACGGGATTAGAGCACATAGCTGTCATTCTGTTTATCAGATTTTCCTGAGCTGCTTCCAGTAAGCCTCATGTCCACACGGCAGGCTTGGCATGACAAATCCTGCAACATTTCAAACTTTTGCAACACTTAGGCAAAACATCATAGCCTTGTTTCCCAGCATTTATAGTATTTTATAAAAGTTCATTCCACTTAACAAAAGACAGCAGAGCAGTTTGTCACCTGTCTGTGTTCCTACCACTGTGAACTCTCTCAGTCACCCACTAAAGTTCCCTGTGATCTTCTTTGTGTTTCCTAGATATGCCAGAAACTACAAATCTCTGAAATGCAGATTATAAAATGTTCAATAGCTAATATCTCTTCCATTCCTTGGCCACCTGGCTTCTTTTGATCATCAGTTTGCAGTTACCATATTTGTCAAAAGATCTTTGTTCTAAATATCAAATGTTGAGTACTACAAAGCATGCCTCAGAATTGTAAATTTAAAATTCTGAAAAACTAGCTTAACCTTTTGTTTCTAAGGTTTGGTTGAAGCGAAAGACCCAAGTTGTTGCCATAAGTTTCTCTGGTCCCATCCAGGCCCGTGGTCCCAGAGCCATTTATACAATAATCACTCAGAAGCTTAATATTAATTTGCAAATTCTATGGCCTATTGGCTCAGGCTTCTTGCTACCTAGCTTTTACAACTTAACTCAACCCGTAACTATTAATCTACGTGTGGCCATGTGTTCCGTGGCTTTACCTGCGTCCAATTACATGCTGCTCCTTGGACGGAGGTTTGAAGTCTCCTCCCAATCTCCTTTCTCCTCTCACTATCTCTCTTTGCTTTTCCTGCCTGGATCCATTCTGCCCTACCATAAGCCAGTGCAACTTTATTTATTAGCCAATGGAAGCAACATGTATTCACAGCATACAGAAAGATACCCCATAGCACTATGACACCCTTATTATCATCATTATTTTATTTTAACATGAATGAACATCAATGAGGTGAAATAATTTTTGGTTACCAATTGTTGAATAGCACCCTCTCCCCATTTACCCTCTAGTGTTTCTTATTATAGTTTGTGTCCCATGTGAAGATTTCCTTACATGTATTTCAAAGACATTCTTAGGAAATACCAAAGCTTCCCTATGCAAGCAAGTCCTTGAGCACTAGTCAGGACCTAGATTATTTTACTGGAAGAAGAAAGGGCTATTTTTATAATAATAGAAAAACATAAGAATTAGTTTTGCCAGTCTGTTTGAATACTCTACTGCAAAGTATCATAAAGTATCAGGGACATTTACCTCTTGAAGTTAGAAATCAGTTCAAGACCAAGGTGTTAGCGTACTCAATTTCTGGTTGCATGCTTGGTTTATGACTCATACAGGGAAATATTTTTGTTGTGCCTATACATGTTGGAGGTTCCAGCTAACTTTCAGGGATCTATCATTTCTGGGCACTGAACTCAATCACTAGATCTCTACTTTCATAGACTAATCATTTTCCAGAACTTATGTTTTAGATAATGATTTATCAATATAATTTTGGTATATCATAAATATTCCATTCAAACAGGCTTTTAAATTTGAAAAGTTTAGGAACTATTTTAAAAGTTATGTTTATATATTTTATGTTAAAAATAAGTAAGCAACATACGGGTGAGTTTATTTAGAGTACCTGAAGAAGCAGGTGGTGATTTAAAGATAGACAGTTTTTAGGATGATCTTCTATGACACGCTAAAAATGAGGCTAATTTATCAAATTAGTTGTATTTATTGCATGCATTCAATGACTAATGCACTGTGAAATCACAATGAAGCATGATGTATGGTTAAATATGAGCATATGAAACATAAGGTAACACAAGACCTATCACACACCAAGCAATCACTAAATCCAGGAGATCATGGAGACTGCAGTAACCTATTAGCATGTTGTCAGCAAAGACAGCAGGGGCACTCTTAGAAGACTGGCATCTGTAAGCACCCAATGAGTAGAATAACATTTGCCCTTAGATGAGAAAGAGGGGAGATACTGATTATTTCAGAGATATTTTCCCTGCATTGGGTGAATAGAGTTTAGTTATAAAGGGAAGAAAAAAATAGTACCAAAGAGATGTACAAGAAGAAATTATGAGTAACATTTGTATTAGGTGAATGAACCACCAGAGAAATATTTGTTTGCATTTTTTTTTTTTTACTTTAAGAATGGAGTTAGCCTATAAGATACGCTCAAGAGCTTCAACATACTTTCCCTTGAGTTTTTCCTACTCTCTTTATTACTAGTAGTACTTTTAGTCCATTGAAAGAGCAAACAAAGAAATGTGTTTCATTATGGAATTAGCATATGTTCTTTGTATTGGTCTTCCTCCTTTCTTGCCTCCATGTTCCCCCGACACAAAGAGCTTCTATTTGGCATTCATGTCACACATCCCTTTGTCCTCATTTTTGGCTTTTCCCTCAAGATCCATTCATACTCTTCATGGATGCTTTTCTTCTAGTTTCACAGCACAACCACACACACACACCAATTAAAATTTAGGATCTGGGTGTCATCCAGCAACCAATAGGATCAGATACAGAGACCCACAACCAAACACTAGGCAGAGCCAGGGGAACCCCACAGAAGAGGGAAAGGAAGAATTCTAAGAACCAGAAAAGTTGAGGACACCGTGAAACACAGCCCACAGAATCAACTAACCAGAGCTCATAAGGGGTCATAGAGACTGAAGCAACAAACATGGACTGTGTATGGGTCTGAGCTAGGTCTTCTGTATATGACTTACGGATGTGTAGCTTGGTATTCTTTTGAGACTCCCAACAATGGAATGTGAGCTGGAGGGGAGGCATGTATCTGACTGTTTTGCCTGCCCTTGGAACCCTTTACCCACTACCGGGTTGCCATGTCCAACCTTGATATTATAGTTTGTGCCCAGTCTTATTGTTTTGTGTTGGGCTATATTCCGTGGGTATCAGTGAGAGCTGGAAGGTCTGCTCTTTCTTTCTTTCTTTAAGAGGGAAACAGAAAGGGGAGGGGGAGGGAGAACCTGGAAGGGGTGGAGGAAGAGGAAACTGAAGTCAGTATAGAATGTATGAGAGAAGAATAAAATTTAAAATAAAATCTAGGCTCCGCACATGACAGAATTTCAGGATGTTGCCTTTCGAAACAAAGCAGAAACAAACTAGAATTCAAATGGTTTGAAAATAACATTTGGACCAGGTGGTGGTGATACACACCTTTAATATCAGCACTAGGGAGGCAGAGGCAGGTGGATCTCTGTGTGTTCAAGGCCAGCCTATTCTACAGAGCCAGAACCAGGACAGGCACCAAAACTACATGAAGAAACCCTATCTCAGAAAAAAAAATTACAATTTGATGTGTATAGTGGTGCATGTATGTATTATATACATTATCACTGCATTGCCTCTTAGAATATTTTAGGTAGCTAGAATATTTTTTCAATATCTCCCCAATTCTTACTTAACTAAGTCTCTTATAAATTACATTTACATAATTTATTACAAAAAGTTCTGTTTTTACTAAGCAGAGACAAAATGTTCAAAGCCATGAAAATCCAGCTTTAGATGTCTTCTATAATAAATTGTCCATAAGCAAAATGTGGCTATAAAAATTAAATTAATCAAATTGAATTAAATTAAAACTTATAGACACAGTCTCTCTGTTCCAGGTACTTACTAACCACATTTGGCTAGCACAAAAATGGTATACAATGTTGGCATTGGATGACACACATTTAGAATGCTTCCATTCATGCCAAAAGTTTTATTAAAAAGCATCATTTTAAAAATGAAATTATTATTACATTGGGGATTATATTTGATGGTGTGTTACTTTTGATTGTGTTGCATTTGTTTAACTCTTTGGAGCTGTGTTACCATGCCTGTCTAAAGCACTGATGGTCTGATAAAGAACTGAATGGCCAATAGTGAGGCAGGAGAAGGAATAGAAGGAGAAATCTTGAAAAAGAAGAAGTAGCCAGAGAAGGAAGAGCACTCCAGGGGCCAGCTACACAGTAAGTAACAGAGTAAGAGTAAGATTTGCAGAAGTAAGAGAAAAGGAAAAGCCCAGAGGCAAAAGGTAGATGGGATAATTAATTTAAGAAGAGCTAGCTAGAAACAAGCCAAGCTAAGGCCTGTAGCACGAATCTTAAAAGTTCTTATTAATAAAAACAAACCTGGTGCCAGGTATTGGGGTGAATGCTGGAAGATCAGAGAAGAAGAACAAGCCACAGCTTCCTCACCTCGCCAGTTCCTCAGCTGATACTGTTTCCTCATACTGGAAGCCTCTGTGTCCTCGTCCAGAATGAATCTCAACTGAACTGTTGCTCAAAAGCCTAAAAGCTTAACCAGGCTATAGTTCCTCATCCTCATGCCTTAAATACCTTTCTGCCTCCTGCCATTAATTCCTGGGATTAAAGGCAAGACTCACCATGCTTGGTTGTTTCCAGTATGGCCTTGAACTCACAGAGATCCAGACAGATCTGCCTCTGGAATGCTAGGATTAAAGGTGTGTGCTACCACTGCCTAAACTCTATGTTTAATATTGTGGCCGTTCTGTTCTCTGACCCCAGATAAATTTATTAGAGTGCACAATATTTCGGGGAACACAATACCACCACAAAGGCCAGGCATACATAATTAAGAGTAAGTCTCCATGTGTGATTTATTTGGTAGCTAGGTGGCTACCTTACCACCACCACCCAAAAGACCAAAGACCAACCAACAATATTATTATGATTCATTTAATTAAAGAATTGAGTCAGTAATTCTCAATCTGTGGAAGCTAAGCAGAAAATACTTCAGGATGGGGCAGGAGAGCTTGGGCAACAGTATCATTATCTAGGTGTAGCCTCAAAGACAGGAATTGTAGCACTGTAGATCGTAAATTTGTGTACGAATATCCATTAAAATGTGAGAAACGGGAAAGTTAGGTATCTTCCAACCTCTGCCTTTGGTCATTTCTTCTAGGGAAAGCAATTATGTTGTTCATCCATAGTAACATAGATGGGTATTCTTTAGAAAGACAGAAAAAGAAGAACCCATACACATGAACACAGGAAGGACTCAATCAGATGGGTTTGGGTTAACTAAAAAAGTGAGAACAAGGACAGTTGACAAAATAAACAGTAGATTTGACAAATGGATGAGGAAGTCCCTGAGAAAGATTTGACAAATGGATGAGGAAGTCCCTGAGAAAGAGATGAATGTTTATCGTCATTCACATCCCACTGATATCATTACTCAGTCCATTTATTTGTTGATTTCCAGAACTTTGAAAACTGCTTCCTGTTTCTCTTAAATAATTTTATTTTCCTTAAACTCCTACAATCCTAGGTACTTTTAGTTGGTGAAAGATAAATTGGAAATTGTATGCTAAATTGTTAAACTGATGAGAAAATATTTAAATTATGGTAAGAAGCTTTATGTTTAATACTTAGAAAGTACAATATTTGGATTATTGAAGGAATCAAAGGTAGAATAATCATTTTCCCTCAACTGTGACTGTTTTTGAATTTTCCAGCAAATTCTTCAGGATAATTTTGGGTAAATTAATTTGAAAATAAAATTGAAGTAATTATCCATTAAAGTGTTTTTGTTTAATAGTGAAGATTAATTTCATATTAAAAATTGAGAGATACAGAAGAATATAGGTTATTCTTAACCCTTTCTTCAGATTGGATTATTATTACATATCAGTTAATGGATAATTTTGATATTTAATCTTAAAATGACAAACTACTCATCTCTAAATATTCCTTAAAATAAAAATCAGCATAGTACTAACTAGAAAAAGAAGAACCCCATTTAAGTGTAAACATTCAATGTTATTTTTAAGTGCATAATTGAACAAATATATTTCAGTGGGTCCTTTGAAGTATAAGCAAGATCACTCAGATTACCTTTTATAATTTTCAAGCTAAGTAAGAGTGTGGGCATGTGTGTAGAGGGTGTCTACTTAAAGGAGAAATGAGGGAGGAGTGGAAATGTATGGGTGTGTGTATATGGTGTGTACATCATGGGGGAGATCACAGTTTCAAAGTAGATCAAGATTTGTAATTTGATAAAGCACACTCAATGTTATTAGAATTTATGTTTGAGGTGCTGAAGAGATGAATCTGCAGTTGAGAGCACTAACTGCTTCTTTCTGAGTTGGGTTCCCAAGGCCAATACCAGGCAGCTTACAGCTGCCTGTAACTCCAGCTCTAGGTGATCCAAAGTACATTTCTAGTCTCTGCAGGCAGACACACACACACACACACACACACACACACACACACACACACACACACAAATATGCATAAAATTTAAAAAGAAAAGAAAATCTTCTTTATAGAAGAGAAAGTGATTTCTAATACAAAGGGATGCTCCAAGGTGGTGTGTTAGTCTCCAATACTATGAGAATCTTTGTACTCTTGGAAATTATGTGGACATTTGGCATCATTTTAACAGAGACATGGGTGAGTTAGCATAAGTGCAGACGAATTATAAGCTCAGTGAAGATAAATAACACAAAAATTCACAACTTGAACTAATTAAAACAAGTTGGGGTAAATGCTTGCTCAAACAAGAAATGAGGGATTATCTATCAGCTGTTTCACCAATTGAGCTATGCAGTATTTGCAAGTCAATCTTGGGGATTTCTTAATATTTTCCATTAAAAAGGGTTTGGATTATGTCTCTAAATCTCTTTAAATCTCCAATGTTAAACAATGCAAATTCACCAGGAGAAGCTACGATTCTTATCTGTATGTCTAAAATAATAGCACTTGAAACAAATTAAAAGAAGCAACATTTATTTTAAATAAAAACTTAATCATTTGGAATAATGATGAAATTATAACATGAACCCAGATCATTCTCTTAATTGATAGCTCAATGATACCTCATTTTAAAGAATACAAAATTATTTCTACATCAAATCCATTACATACAGAATATCTGTTCTCATTCAGTGAGAACAAAGTCAAATTGAGTAAAGAGGTAAAGAAATAATGTGCTTCCAGCATTCAAATATTCCTAGGTATCCAACATTTGTATATCAGCTCTGAGCCGAGGGAATAATTAACAATAAGTTATAGGTGTTGAGGAACTATAGTATTTGATGTTGAATTGGATACAGTTGATAATAGCAGTGTAAATGATACATTTTGATAATAAAGGTTTATTGTAAGATTTGAGTTTAGGGAAAGCATAGATCACTGGACTCAATAAAATAAAATGGAATAAATTAATAACAATGGAACAGTGCTTAAGTTTCTACTTAAAGTAGATGGACATAGTATGTTAAAGTCTTTCTTCTTTGGTCCTACAATCTCCTATTGTGGTTGAGTTGTATATAATAGGAAGATGATTAGAAATTAGTGGTGGGACCATGCTGTTCTCCATCACAGCAGTACAGGGAAAGGATTTACTTATATTCCTCTTTCATGTGTTAAAATTGACCAACTACTAATACTTGCACCTTCAGAGTGAGAAAGAATGCTGTCCTCTGTGCACTTCACCCCGAAGTAATTAGCATCACCCCTGAAGAGGATAATTCTGTCTGTGTAAAACTGCTCTATGTAACATTTAAAAGTTTCTTCCAATCTCATCATTCTGGCTCTTGCTATGGTCAGTCTTTGAAGTTCATGTTGTTAGTTATTTTATGCATTACTGAAGGCATCAGTGTTTGCAATAGGTTTTATCATTCCACCTGGATCATTGCCATCCGACTTCCTGGCCATCCGCATCTGTTTCATTTCCTCCCTATCCATCCCCTTGTATTCTTTTCTGTTTTCTGATTAGTTCTCTCTTGTTCTCAGCTTCTATCTAGTGATGTGCAGTTGAGCCAGCACCCTTGGCTATCTCCTGTTTACATTGCCTTCCTAGAAGGATGTATCTGGGATCCTGAATGAAATTTTCCCTGGGCAGCTTATTTCAAAATTTATATCTTCAAAATAGACTAATCCCTTAAACCCTACCTGTTCCATGGCAATGCCCAATTTGTATGCTAGGCCTTACTGAAAGCAATAGCAAATACATCTGGTTCAGGGTTCTTCATGAAGGCTGCTGCTCCAGTATTTCTTACCTCTTAAATCCCACAAACTTTCATTGGTCCTCAAATTAAGACCTGATATCCTTTTTTTTTTTTAATTTCTGGTTTAATTGGCAACAATTCCTCTTAATTACTGCTCAGGATATCTGTTTTCCTCCCATCTCAATGTTACCTACTATGAACTCTTGTTTCTTTACTCTTGCCTCAGCAACCTAAACGATCCACTAGCTTCAACTTCAGTTTCCTACATTTCATACCTACCAGATAGGAGAGCCTTGCTCAGTAACCAGAAGCCCATCAGAATAAAAGAGAAGTATCAAAATAATATTTTCATGGCCCTGTGAGGTGGCTAGTGGGTAAAGGCTCTTCCTTTTCCAAACCTGGCAAGCTGTTTAATTCCTAGAGCCTATGTAAAGGCGGAAAGAAAGAACTACTGTATCAAGTTGTCTGGTAACCTTACACATGTACCATGCACATGCCTCACACACATACACACAGACACACAATAATAAACAAAACATTTTAAAATCTTCCAATTTTTATCATTTCTCTATATAGGGATGCTGAATTTTTCGAAAGGCTTTTCTATTGAGAACGCTCTCCTCTTTCTGTTTTGTTTCATTTACTTATATTTCTGTGTAAGAAATCATCTTACCAATGAAAAATAGTATTTTAAAATTTCTTGTTATTAATTTTTATGCTTGGAATTCTCTATCCAGTCTTGTCAATGTGTGTAGACCCCCAGTATAATGTTAAAGGGAAAGGGTGACTCAAATGATAGCCCCCGTAATATTTCAACAATTAACAATGTTATTCACACTTCCACTTGAAACTCAACGTTGGAATAACCAAGTCACACTGAATCTCTAGTTCACATTGTGGGTTTAAAACAAATCTATGAATGCATATTTAATGTAATCAAACATTTTACAATATGTGATGATTCATCTCAATCTAGAGTCTAGAAACGATTCTTCTTAGTCTCAGTTCTAGAATCTAGAATCAGCTGGGAGACAGACATGTGCCTGATGGGGGCTTACTGTGACCGACTTCGTTGATGCTGGAAGACCCATGTTAACTGTGGATGGGACCCTTCTGTAGAAAGGAGATTCGAGACTGTGTCAGTAGAGGAAGGAGGCAGAGCAGCACTATGCACATGTCACTCTCTGCTTCCTGACTGCGGATGCCATAGGACAAGTTACTTCAAGCTCCTGCTTCCTTAACTTCCCTGCATGATGTCCTGTACACTGGAACAGTGAGCCAAATTCAATCCTTTTCATATAAGTTGCTCTTGTTATAGTATTTAATAACCACAAGAAAAGAAAATGAACTAAGGCATTTGTTACTAAAACATAATAAATATTTGATAGTGACAAACTATTTATTTCAAAGTTAAAACTAAATGCTTTAATCTACTCCCAGTAAAACATTGCTGCATTTTTACAGAGATCCTGTATAATTGTGCTGTGCTTTTAATTTTTTCAAAAGAGTTGTCAAACGCAGTATTCAGAATGGTTTAATGCAAATCCAAACAAGTATTTTAAGCTTTCTGCTACAGAGTTTATCAATAAAGATAAGGTAGTGTCAGAAAAGGATAGGATAGGATTCTATAACAAAAAGATTAATAGACTGGGTGGTGGTGGTGGTGGTGGTGGTGGTGGTGGTTGTGGTGGTGCACGCCTTTAATCCCAGCACTCAGGAGGCAGAGGCAGGCAGATCTTTATGAGTTCAAGGCTAGCCTGGTCTACAGAGAAAAATCCAGGAAAGGCACAAAGCTACACAGAGAAACCCTTTTTTTTCGAAAAAAAAAAAAAGATTAATAGTTTCTCACCATTTTTTAACCTATGGAAATTATTTCTGAAACATAATCTTTTCTATTAGCATCCTGTTCTCTTGATTGCCGGATTAGTAACTTTTCCTTCTTTTGAGTCTTGGTGATGTATCATGTACTCTATACCCATCCCAATGATGTGATTTGGGTATATCTTGAATATGTAAGTAAGTAAATAAGTCAACAAGAAACATTGCACAACCATAGTCTGCTACCTCTAACTACATAATGGTAATTTGGAATGAATGTTAGCAATAAATATGGCATTGCTGTCCTTTATTAATCTACCCAACCCAAGGTAGATTAGACAATACAAAATGTATATCATGACTATCACCCAGTTTTCCTAATGATTCTCACAGTTTTCATTTCACTAGCTTTTCTGATCTCTGTCATCTGTTTTGGCTTCCACTATATGCTAATAATATGAAACTTTCTTCCTCATTAGAAAAGAAATAGTTTCCAATTTTATTCAAGAGGCCATATGTCCTTCCTTCCTCCCTCCTCTACTCCTTATTGTATACCACTGGTTGTCCTTGAATTCATTATATAGCCCAAAACTGGCCATGAAGTCCTAATTCTTCTCACCTCTGGGACTACAGATATGTGTCACCTGCTAGCTTATTCTTTATTATGTCTATAGAGTAAACTATAGCCAACATGGTGCATTCTTACTCCCTACTATTTCTTTAATATACAATTTTGATTTTATTCTTTTGTTTTGTTTTGTTTTGTTTATCGAGACAGGGTTTCTCTGTGTAGTTTTGGTGCCTGTCCTGGATCTCGCTCTGTAGACCAGGCTGGCCTTGAACTCATAGAGATCTGCCTGGCTCTGCCTCCCAAATGCTGGGATTAAAGGCGTGCACCACCACCACTTGATTTTATTCTTAACTGTTGTTTGAATGTAACCCACAGATGGTGCCTGTCACCTCCATACGTCCAAGTCCGGGGCTATTAATGGATTCCATTTTTTGTTTGATTGTTTCTGAAATGGTTGTCTCTTAAGACTTCATCTTGAAGCTCTTTGGATATCCTTAAAATGTATGCTCAATTTTACTATTTTTCTCATACTTTCATTGACTATCAGCTCTGTCCCATACTATGTATACCTCTGTTCCTTACTTTCTTACTTACAGAATTAAATCTTAAACTTCTTTCTTTTCTATGTCAACTATTTATATAACACCCATCTATAAATTACATATAAATTTAAACTCTTTTATGTCTAACTATTATTTCTTGTTCATCTTTGCTTCTGTATTTTCAATGGTGTAGACTATTTCTTCCAAAGCATCTTCTACATTGCACATGCTTTCTATGAGAACTTACAGGGCATATGGCCATCTTAAAGTAATTATTAGTCTCCCCAAGTTAGATCTTTTGTCGACCTTTTTCATGATCTAATTCATTCTGTACACCATGCAAGATAATTGCAACTAAACTGCTTCTTCTATTATGCTACTGTTATTGATAGATATTCTTTGGCTAAATAAAGCTCAAGCTGACAAAGTTCATAATCTTGCACCAAGTTTTTATAGTCTTCACTATCATAGTTTTGATCATAACTTCAACTATGAATCTCCTCTGATATATTTCTGTTCCTATGATAATTTTTCTTTTCTGTTCAGAGCACTTCTGATGACTGTTATTTACAAATTGATTCCATGTGGAACTATATCTAATAGATTTAATGCAAATTTAGTAACAATCAAAAAAGTACTATGTTTATCAAGGTTCCTCCCCCAGGAAATAAATAAATTCTTTAGATGCCAAAGAGACTTATCTTGAGTTTCTTCTACTGATGGCCAGCTTGATCCACCAAAATATAAGATATTGCTGTCCCTATCTCACTTGTAAAATAGATGCACTTATTAAAGGTTTATTAAAATTTCAAATAATATATATGCATACAATTTTTTTGGTGATTATTTTAGAAATGAGCATCTGCAAAGTAGGTTCAAGTTTTAATGATCATTAAGCTTTGCCTGAGAAATTCCAGTTGTTGGCTACAACAGAGACATCGCAAAACTCCTCCAGGTTAAAAAAAAAAAGAATCAAATCATCACCAACCAAAAGACAAAACAAAAGTCCTTAGAAGCACAAAAATGTGGTTTTGATATGTTGTTTGTTAGTTTTAGAATGGATTCTTTTGTTGTCTGCCAAGAGAAACAAGTTAGAAGAAATTTTTAAAAGTTTAAAGTCCTGGCCTCTATTATAAAAATATCACTGCCTCATTAGTGTGTGGATGTGATGTGTGTTTGCACAGTAGGCATGTTTATTATGACAATGGTTACATGTGAGGCCTTCTGCTCTAATTGCAACTTATCAGTAAAACACAACACAGACTATTAAGGCATCTATTTATTTGTTGTTTTTACAAAATTCAGTGTTGAATGACAAATCCTCTTTTTTTTTTTTCAAATTAGGACTCTGCAACTAAATGTGCATAGGCCAGAATAACTATGTCCATGAGAGAGCAGCAGTAGCTGTGTGTAGGAAAATACAAAGAACCTATACCTTGTATGCCTGGTGAGACGTTTATGAGTTAGATGAAAGTATTGTTCTGAATATCATTCACTGCCCCAATTAAATAAGGGAAGAGAAAACCTGACAATTTAAAAAATATATACTGAGAATATCAGCACCATAACTCAACATGTTTTATAAATGTTAGAGACCTAATGAATTTGATTAAAGCAGTTTAATTAAGGTATGGTCTGCAGTGTTACATCCCCCTTCCAGACAAAATAGCTCAGCGAACAGGTAGTACATCCCCAGTGAACTGTGAATATCAAAGTCGGGGAAAATTCTTCATTTTAATGAGCTGCATTTTCTGAGCCCAGACCTCTCCCCTGACAGGGTGGCTGCAGGAGGCACAAATGAAAGTAGCTGTTGTCCTTTGAGACTTTCTGGAGCTAAATGCTGTGAATGCCAGAAATTAAAGTCGTGGTGCTGAGATGCTCTGTGTCTGCTCTGGCTTGTGCTGCCCTTGGGCTGGAAACTGTTGTTAAAAGAAAAAGCTCAACAATTAAGAATATGTTCATATTTTGTGTATATTTATAAGACTGTTACTGTTACACTGAATAGGACGATAGTAAAATACTCCAACTCATTTTTATGAATGAATGATGTAAGTTGTATTTGCAAGAAATAAGTGCATGTCTGTTCCTGATAATATATTTATACTGAATGTTAAATTTACTAAAATGAACCATTTTATTTTTCACTTGTACTTTAAATAAGGAAAGCCCAGTATTAATGGTCCTGGAGAAGCACATGGGAGTAAATTAATTACTGTGATAATTATCATTGGGGAACAAGAATCTATCTATCTATCTATCTATCTATCTATCTATCTATTTATTTATTTATTATTTATGTTGTTTAAAGGTGAGAAAGTGAGTGAGTGTTTTAGGATTTTGTTTTACAAATAAGATAAACTCTATATAAAGACATTTATTTAAAATGAGCATAGTATTCTTTCATTAATTAACAATTAGATTATTAATAACCAGAAATGAAAATTTGTACTTAATTCATTATTTAAAAAACTCACATGACTGGAAAGAGTACTATTTCCTAATTCTTTAAATACAGTTGAGAAATACATTTCTATTATTTTAAAAACTGTTTTCCACTTTAAAGAAATGGAATCATCAGGAATTGAGGATACCTATCTAATCAATTATTTGAAACCATTACTCATAATATCAAAGAAAACCTGGTATTTAATCATATGATATTTGAATGTTCAATTCCTTAGTCTTTATTTACATATAAAGACTAGTACAAAACACCACAAGATATTATTTGTTGCCAAAGAAATAGAAAGCTTAAGAAATTATACTGATTTCCATAAATACTTCATAAAAATTTGGGAGGAAAACTAAGTATGATCCAAAGAAGTATATTCCCAGAGAAATCAGCATAATTACCTAAGTTAGTTAGAGGATCACCTAAAGTTTCTGGATTTGCTCCAAGAAACTGTTCATACCGAGGACAGGAGTTCATTGCAACCATTACAGGGGAGAAAGTCTGCAGTGATTTATCGCTTCTAGCATTAAAAACACATCATTTGATAGCAGTTTGAACAGAATCCTTAGCTTAAGCTGATTTTCCATACAGAAGTTTGTCTTCCTTGAAAATCAAAGTGTTCTTAATTGTAGTCAACGTTCGCATAATGATTTTAAATTTACTACCACACACTGAAATTAATGTGTGCTACTGTGAATTTGAACAAAGTACAGGAAATCCCACTTTAATTATACCCAATCTGTCTTCTTTTCTTCCTCCTCTTTTGTCCTTTTACATTTCAAGGATGTATCCTTTTCTTCCCTTTCTCTTGTTTTCCAAAAGCAAATGGCAGCACAAGTGATTGCATACTCCTGGGTTATCTTCCAAACTAGGCCACTAGCTTTGCAGTCACAAACACAGCATTTCATCTTTGCAGAATGGAGTGGCCACTTCAAGAAGGCCTGTCCTACCTTCCACTGCTGACCATCTTGGAGCCATGGTGAAATCACCATCATTTGATTGTATATTTATTAACAGGACAGCTAGGAAGGTAAAAGACCATCGCACTTACTTTAAAAGATTTACTATAAAAGACCCAGTATGCACCCATTTAGAAAACTGATTTATCATAAATAGATTGGAACTTATTCAGCCATACACAGTTTGACTGCACATGAGCAGGGTTAATATGCTCATTAAGGTTTAACTTAGCAGTATCATGTTAATGGCTTTGTGGATACTATTTAGTGTATGATTTGATGTCCACAGCAGTGCTGAAGCAGCTATAATTTTGTGATATCATATTTGCAAGCAAGGCATGGGTGTCTGTTCTTGATATGTATTTTACACTGTATGACAATGTTACTAAAATGAGCCATTATGCTGTTCATTATATTTCAAAGAAGGAAAGCCCAGCATTAGTGGCTCTCAAGAAGCACAGAGAATTAAATGAATTAATGTGATAGATAGCACTGGGAGATTGAACCTTAGTAACACAGATTGCTTTTTTCTCTTTTTGAGGGAGAGGTAATGAATGATCTATATAAAACAAAATCATACATACATTTTCTTTTCTCAATTTGGAAGACAGAATATGTACTTAGTTTTAAGATATTTATACCATGTTTTACATGTTACTTTATATAGATACTCAACACACTTCAATAAATGCATAATTGTTAGATTAATTAATACATAGAATTTAATGTAGGACATTAATTGATATTAAGAACAACTTACCTTGTAAAATTAGAGATTTTGTTGGTTAATACTTGCCAATCAAAAATAATGCCCAATTTACTTTGAAATATGGAGTTCAAAATCAAATATTGAAAAGTTCTCACTTATTTTTGGTCTTTTAAAGAAATTTCAGTGATGAAAATAGTTTTTATTGTTTTCTTTCAGGGGCTTCTGTTCCTTTTCAATAACAATTATTTTAGATATTTGCAAATTCTTTCTGTTGGCCTCTTTTTCTTTCTTTTTCTTTTCATTCTCTCCCTGTCTATTCTTACAGAAAAATTAACTGATTTTTTTTTGCCGTTTTACAAATTGGATATGTGAATATTGCTTAGGAAATCTAGACAAGATATCTTTTTCATGACCTTGCAACCTGTTGTCTCATCTTTCTCCACAATTTGAGTGTATAATAATTCATAATACAATCGTATAGTATCTCAAATAAAATATAACAGGCAATAATTTTCATGGTTATTTATTTGCTTTAGGTATTTTGATTTTATTCTTAAAAATGGTCTTTTCCATTTTTACATTTTTCATGAAAGTTATAGGGGAATGCTAAATGTTTATAATCATTTTAGAAGCCCAAAGCCACATTTTAAAATTATCACTTTTATAATTACATTTATTTTAAATGATACATACTGTATAAACATTTTATGTATTTAAAAGGTAGTATATAAAGTATTCCTTGAAGAGCATAATTTTCATATCAAAATTCACAGGAAGCATCGGAATATTAAAAATGCCATGTGTCTTTCTGGGAAAAGTTACAGTGAAAAATAAACAGGAAAAATAATAAAACACCAGGAGATAAAAAGCAACCATAAAAATATTTTTATGCATGATTATGAAAAATATGCCTTAAATCTGAATAAGCATTATGGTAACACATTTTTGCTATGATTATGAAATCATGCTATCCATTAAGTAATAGCTATTTTTTTGTTTAAAATAACCCTATTATAGAACAGAGAGCTTGATGTTGTAATCATACTTAAAAGGGGAGAAATGGAGTTACGGTATAATGGAGTAATAATGACCATGCTAGACACAAAAGGCTGATAAAAAAAAAAAAAGCTAGTCCCAGTAATGCTAAATCCTTTATAGTTGTGACTTAGTGAGATGCAAAAGACCCCAAAATGTGAGAGACTGATGATGCTCTTACTGTGCACCAGAACCGAACAGTATGTCTCTAATACTGAATACTTGTATCATAGAACCATAATGCCATATACTGGTATTCATAGAACGTGGAATAATCAAGCAGGCATGGACACGTACCTTGTGAAACACAATAACAACCAACCTAGAAAAAGTTGTTCATCGATTGACTGGTGACACGGTGTCATGCAAGTAACTAACCATTTTTTGATTGTGTTGAAGTCCTGCTCCACAAGATGAAACCCACATCTGCACAGATATTGGACCAAAAACCTAGGGCTAGATAGATCACAGACCCTACTAACTAACTTAGGCAATATACCAATTTCTTTACGAACTATACAGTGGAGCCTTCAGACTAAGCAATGGGTGCCTGTGTGGGGAAAATTTCCCTTCCATTTCCTATTCCATCAGGACCCATAGCTCAACATAGACGTGTGTGTCAGGGGTGGGAGGCATGTGAACCCTTCCACCATCCATAACTGGCTATTTTCAGATCTAGTCTTGTGCGAAGAACTCCAGCTACGATGCTGCTTTATTTCCAGAAGACTTTTAAAATCTATTTCCATCTTCTGGCTTCTACTTTCCTTCTGCCCTTTCTTCTGCAATACTGTCAGAGCCTAAAGAGATTGGCACTTGTGGCCAGAATTTTTCCTGTGTCCTGCCCCATCCCACAGCTGCTCAGTCTCAAGTAAACACACAGAGGCTTATATTAATTATAAACTGTTTGTCTATTGCTCAAGCTTCTTGCTAGTTAGCTCTTACAACTTAACTCAACCAATTCCTATTCATCTATTTTGCCACATGGCTTTGTGGCATTACCTGTTCTCTCGCATCTCCTGGAGGTTGTGGTGATACTGTGTTCCCCAATATGTTGTGCACCCTAATAAATTTATTTGGGGTCAGAGAACAGAACAGCTACTAGATACAGAGGCCAGAAAATGGTGGTACACCTGCCTTTAATCCTAACATTCCAGAGGCAGAGATCTGTCTGGATCTCTGTGAGTTCTAAGCCACACTGGAAACAGCCAGGCAGGATAACAAGAGCCTTTAATCCCAGGAAGTGATGGCAGGAAGCAGAAAGATATTTAAGACATGAGGACGAGGAACTAGAGCCTGGTTAAGCTTACAGGCTTTTGAGCAGCAGTTCAGCTGAGATTCATACTGGATGAGGACTCAAAGGTTTCCAGTCTGAGGAAACAGGATCAGCTGAGGAACTGGAAAGGTGAGGAAGCTATTGCTTGTTCTGCTTCTCTGATCTTCCAGCATTCACCCCAATACCTGGCTCCAGGGTTTGTTTTTTATTAATAAGACCTTTTAAAATTCATGCTATAGGAGGTGGCTTGGAGCATCTCCTCTGACTCTGCCTTTCTTCTCTCCCTATCTCTCTTGGATTTCCCACCTGGCTCCACTCTGCCCTACCATAAGCCAATGCAGCTTTATTTATTAACCAATGGGAGCAACACATATTCACAGCACACCAAAAGGCAGCTCACGGCAGGTACTGATAATCCTGTTTATGACTGAAAAGCTCAGCAATCTCTTATTCTCAACTTTGCCTTCTTTTAACAGTCTTCAAATGCTCATTGTAACTACATAGATTTCCACTAATGCTTTCTTTTCTTATTTATTCTCAACACACATGTGTGCACACAAGTATGTGCATGAGCACATACAGAGAGAGAGAGAGAGAGAGGAGAGGGGGGGGGGGAGACAGAGAGAGAAGAGAAGCACAAAAAGAGAATTATAATTGAGTAATTTTTGATGAGCACAAAAGACAAAGGAATTATAAGAATCTTCAGTGCTGCAGAACTCAAGCTATGGTTCTAATTTCCAAAGAGCTAGGATTCAGTCATGAATTTTCATTGATTTTCTTGGGGACTCTAGTTAGTTTTTCTGTTTTCAAATGGTCGGTTATCCAATGTGAAACCATAATGTATTATTTACTGAACTGACAGAAGTGATGTACAAAATAAAAATAAAGCTAGCTCTGATACTTGTGTCTTATCTAGATGGATCAAAATCTCAAGGAACACAAAATGAATAGTACTTCGTGTATTCAAATGACTTTTGTTGATGGAGATTTCTCTAGTCCCATCTGGCTCTGTGGTCCTGCAGACACTTGTAAAATAATCAACCCGAGGCTTATATTAATTACAAACTCTATGGCCTATGGCTTCAGCTTCTGCCTAGCTAACTCTTTCATTCCTATTAATCTATATGTTTCCACATGGCCGTGGCTTTAACTAGCCTGTTGGTATCTTGTTGCTCCTTCGGTGGTGGCATGGTGTCTCTCCCAACTCCACCCTTCTTCTCTCTGTATCTCTGCTTGGATTTCCTACCTTCCTGTAAACTTTCTTGCCATAGGCCAAAACAGCTTTACTTATTATCCAATGGGAAGCACACATATTCACAGCATACAGAAAGACATCCCACAGCAGACTTTCTTCATGGATGCTCCTTTTGTTTTCTTTCATTCCGTGACTGCTGTGATAGGAGGGGTCCTCCTAGATACTATGGCTGAGATAATGAGCTGAGATAGGAGCTGTTGTAGCTAGTCAAGGGTAAACCAGGATTTATGAATATAATAAGTCCAGTATTTCTTTTTATTTCTTTCATGAACTTCCAGTCAAAAATTTGTGGAATATTTTCAAGAGGAAAAATTGTCAAAATCAGAGGTGGAAGAAAAAAAAAATGAAGACATCAAAAGAAGACAAGTTGAATTATCCAGTTGTTTTTATAAGTACATTTGTATAAAGGCAGCAACGTGTGGAGTAAAAGAAAGAAAAATCAGATGTCTCTGTACAGGTTTCAAGATTTCATGTGCTACTTATGTACAGAGTATATGCAGAAAATGTTTAAACTTGAAGAGAATTTGTGGGCCCACAAGATGGCTCTGCAGATAAAGGCTTTATCCTGCCAAGCCTGACACCCTGAGATCCATTCATGGTACTCATATGGTACTAGTGGTTCTCTGATCTGTACAGATGCCATGGCATGTACACACATTATGCATGTTCATACCCACAATAAATAATAGTAAGTAATAAAAGTAGCTAAATGTATTTGTATGTAAGTATTTGTATGCTTTTTATTCTGGAAGAATGGAAACAACTTTGTATTAGTCTGAGAAAGAGATCATAGTCATTCATTTGCTTCTAATGACCAAGAATGTCATATCTAATTCATTTTTTTAAATGCAGCTTTTATGCAATAAATGGAATTGGCTATAGAAGCAACAGCAAGAGAGAAGGCACCAGGACTAAAACATCTGTTATACTCTATTCAACAAGTTAGGGATACAGATGGCTATTTCTTCTCTCCAAAAATGTAGTGAACATGAAAAATTCCAAGATCTTGTTTATAGCTTTTTTCATTTGCAATAGTTCCTTTTGAAAGCAATGAGTTGAGGAATTGAAATAGCACAACATAAAATTAAAGTAAAATTGCTAAAGTCAGAATGAGATTAGCTACTTATTTTAAGTAGCAACTCCCACCTCGTGTGTGTGTGTGTGTGTGTGTGTGTGTGTGTGTGTTGTTCATTTAAATAAAATAAGCATAAGAAATGGACCATTATTTTTCCTATGAAGAACAAGGGCACAGTGATTGATGCTTTTTTTTTTTTTTTTTTTTTTTTTGAAAAAGAATCACTCATACCCTTTAGGGAGAAAATGGTCATATGTGTAGAAGTTAAACACATACTATAATGGATGTGAGGAGAGCACATGTTGGATAGGCTCAAGGGGTCCAAGTGCCAGAGGGATGAGAAAAACTAAAGTGATACCATCTACAACAGAGATGGAAAAAAAAAAAAAACCTCTCTGGAGTCTGCAGAGGAGGGTGAGCTGAGATGGGGCTTCAGAGGAGGGTTGGGGAATGAAAATCCTGGACACCATGTTACAGCAGAAGAAGAGGAAGAAGCCGCACTGAAGTTTGGGATGGTTAAATTTCAATAAGAAGGCAGAAGAAAGCATGAAAGGACCCTGGAGGGTAAAGGTGGAGTCATACAACTTCTCTTAAAAGAAATAGTTTTATGCAAAATCTAGAGGAGAGAGATGAGAGGTGGCGTGGGAGATGTTGAGAACTTAAATGAAGAAATAACTAAGAGTATGGCTGTAACAGGCATGACAAACCCAAAGGACAAGAGGGATCAAACATGGAACTCAAGACTAGAAGGAAAGTTAGGATGTAAGGAATCAAAGGAGGAGAAGAGGAGTTCAAAGCATCCTTAAAAGAATGAATAAATATTGGAAAACAGAACGTCAGGGCCTACTGCTATGCTGTGGGAATGAAAAGGAGAGAATGGGGGCTCAAATAAGGACTCCAATGAAAGGATGGAGAAGCAAGGGCTCAAGAATGGAAAACAGCCTCTAAGAAATACCCAGTGTGAATGGCTTTGAAGAAAAGCAAGATCAGACAGTTGATAGCTAAAAAGACTTTTGAGATCTGCCTGAGTGCTGTTCAAAGGAATTTGTGTCGGGTGGAGGTAGGGATGTTGTTCTGCTGACACAATGAACAAGGAAGCCTTGACAATGGTATTTAAAAGCTAAGGGTGCTCAATACAGGAGGCTAGGGAACACAGACTATAAGAGAGCTTTTTCCTCTTTTCTGGAATCTATTTTCTAAGGCTGGTTAGAGCCCAGAAAGATAGATATCCCTGACTGCATAGGACAATTAAGAGAAATCACAGAAGGGGCTCTAGGAAGAAGCTGGCAAGGATGGTTTTAACTTTCGTAATAAGCATTGTATTCTCATCTGAGCAGAATTGCAATGCCTGGTAAGAAAGGTGAGTAAGACATGGTTCCTTCCTCACTAAACTTCTGCATGAAAAAAGAGAACAAACAGGAGACATGGTAGTGTACATATTGTTTCCTGCATCTCTCACCTGAATTTTTATATGTTGTCTTCACATCTTTTAATTATATTAGAGTAGGGGAAAAAAAGAATTGTGTGTACTCTTAATGTTCAGGTATAACTTCCAAAGAAATCCTTCTTTATGGTCTGGTGACCTGTTTTCCTACAGTGAAAGGACAAGACTCAGTGGCCAATTGCTCAGAGACTTAACCTAAGATCTCCCTCAGACTGATGATCCTTTGTAGATGTAACCATCTTGTTAAATAAGAAACACAGAGTCAATTGCAAAGTTAAAAAGCCCAAGAGGTCAGAGCAAAAGCTAAGAACTAAAAACCTTAACCTTCACTGCCTCTGCTGTCCTCCTCCGCAAGAGACCTACTTCCTGTGTGTTTGTCTTTTTATAGACTTTCTGTTCTACCTTTTCATTGGTTGTAAATCCAACCACATGACCTCCTCGTCACTGCCTGTCTATACAGACCTCCAGGTCTTCTATGGTTGGTATTGAGATTAAAGGCGTGCGTCTCCATGCTGGCTGTATCCTTGAACACACAGAAATCTGCCTAGCTCTGCCTCCCAAGTGCTGAGATTAAAGCATGCACCACCACCACCCAGCTTCTGCTATGGCTTGCTATTAGCTCTGACCCCCAGGCAACTTTATTTATTAACATACAAATCAAATAATATTTCAGTGCAAATAAAATATCGCCATAATTGTTAGTGTAGCCTGTGGGAAACCCACTTCCTATAGAACTTCTTAGTCCTCATGAAAGCTGTAAATTGCATAACCACACATTTCTTACACATGTGTCAGATGTCTATAGAGAACATATATGTATATGAATGTATTTTCTAATCCACCAGTAGGTATCTATATCATAATGATATTATTCTATGTGCTAAAAAAGATATTCAGTGCCACCAAACATTTCAGGTTCCTTATAATGTATCAATGGGTATATTTGTGTCTATGAATGAATTTGCACCTACATGTGCGTTCTTAGGCCTTTGATTTGTAAATATCAAGACGTTGGTACTCAAACATTTATCATGCAAATTTGAGAAGCTACAGTTCAGTCTATAGCATCCGGTTAGACAGCAAACAGAGTCAGTGATTGTTCACTAATTTTGTTTTATTTTACTTTGCTTTATTTGCTTCTTTTGCTTTGCCAATATACTGTGGCACAGAGTCTTAACTTCTATCAGAGAGTAGATGGCAAACAAATATAGGTAGAATAAATTAGAGATGCAGAGAATCATGTCCTCTTTCATAAGTTAACATTGAGGAACCTATGTAGGTTTGGGGGAAGACATGGTACAAATATATTTCCTTGTATTCTTGTGGTTTAACATACATAAAATCCTATAAGAATATGATGAGCCTTAAATATGCAATTCTGAAAAATAAACATAAGAATCACAAGGAAACCTCACATAAATGAACCAGTCTTAAATACTTGATTAGCAGTAATGTACTAAAGTCCTCAATGTACTTTTATGAACATAGACTAGAGGACTAGGGATATGGCTCAGCAAGTAAAAACACTTGATGCTCTTGCAGAGAACTCATGGTCCGATCTTAACACCCACATGTTTGTTCAGAAACATCTGTAACTCGAGTTCCAGGGAATGTGCTCTCTTCTGGCCTCTACTAACTTCTGCATAAGTGATGTTCACATATACTCATACAAGTAAATGTACTTTCAAATAAATAAATAAATAAATAAATAAAATAATTATTTCTTTTTATATGTTTTTTTAACATATAGTCTTTCTTTCTCCATTTCTCCCAGATTCTCCTCACCCCCTACCCAACCCAAATTTATGGTTTTTCTCTCTTTCCTCAAATAAAAAATAAAATAAAATAAAATAAAAAAGTCAAAACAGAAAAGCTAACTGATTTTATATGCTCCAGAAATGGATGACCTGTCAAAATAGTCACAGTGATTTATTGATGTAAATAAAAAATTAAAATAGAAATTTTCCATTGTCCTCTGTTCCATTCAAACAGCTCCCAAGCACATGTACTTTTGTTCAGGTTTTATAAATAACTAATTGGCTTTTAACACTTTCTGTCTAGAGTGTTTTGCATTTTCAATTTAATAATTTGCTTATGGATAAAGAATTTTCGAACTATTTCATAACAGGTGAGTGATTCTTTGTGGTCTATCTAAAGGCAACAGGTGAAAATTCATTTAATCAATAGTGCATTCTAATATCTTAACATGGTCCAACGTCTTGAGAGGGGTGTGAAGTAGTTATAACACTATTTAATAGTACACTAAAACTGTTCCATCTTTTGCCTTGCATTGTGGGGTAACTCAATGGACATGATAGACACTATATCTTGGCTTAAGTAAAGGAGTTTGGAAGACTCCCAGAATATATTATATTATATAATGTGGCAATTTCATTTATCAAAGACACTATCTGTCACTAATGAGGAGAGTCCCTGAATAGTCAATACAAATTCAGTTTACCCTTTTTCATTTGATTACCTCTCTGAGTCATGTGCATTTTTTTCAAAGCCCTGTGACACTCTTTACTTTCCCCCATACTGTTATATCTTGAGATACCCTGTAGCTAGAGTTTTCCTGCCTTGCCCACAGTCAGGACAAATCTCTGTCACCAGCCAGTCCCACAGCTGCTCAGACTCAACCAAGTAAACACAGAGACTTATATTGCTTACAAACTGTATTGCCGTGGCAGGCTTCTTGTTAACTTTTCTTATAGCTTAAATTAATCCATTTCCATAAATCTATATCTTGTCATGTGGCTGGTGGCTTACCGGCGTCTTCACATGCTGCTGCTCATGGTGGCAGCTGGCAGTGTCTCCCTGCCTCTGCCTTCTGCTTCCCAGAATTCTCCTCTCTCCTTGTCCCACCTACTTCCTGCCTGGCCACTGGCCAATCAGTGTTTTATTTATTGACCAATCAGAGCAATTTGACATACAGACCATCCCACAGCAATACCCTGTTTTTAAACTTGTAGGGTAAATAATGTACAGAAGATTACTCTATTACACAATGATGTGCTTAAGGATTTTCCCTTTCTTGAACATAGTACAAAAATAGAAATATAAGATGAATGCATGAGTGAAAGAAAGACATTTTACAAATGAGTGCAAATGAAAGCATGTAAAAAAAAAAAAAGTCTGCCAGGCACAATGGTGGCATGTGCCTTTAATCCCAGCACTCGGGAGGCAGAGGCAGGCAGGCAGGCAGATCTCTGTGAATTCAAGTCCAGCCTGTGCTACCAAGTGAGCTCCAGGAAAGCACAAAGCCACAAAGCTGCACAGAGAAACCCTCTCTCAAAAAAACAAAACAAAACAAAAAAGTCAAAACCCACAGGCACAAGGAAACAACAGAGTATAAAATTCTATGACACTGTGGGATGAAGATAATAATCAGCTGCATCTTATACAGCCCTCTTGATCCTGAATATATTTTATCCTAAATTAGTATGAAAAACCTACTGTTAAGTAAAGATAAGTCTTAGAACTCAGTAAAAATATCATTTTTAGCATAACTTGTTGAAGAAAGATGATAGCTCTGATGTTGAATAGGATTTTTAATGAATAACATAAAATACTATGCAATTTAATTTTGTCATTTTAGTGTAGCAGTTTTCCCTAAACTTAAAACAAATGTCACATATGGGTGGCTCAGAGTCCAGGGAAGATGCTACATTCAGTGTGGGAAAAAAAATCTATGTACACCATGCTCTTATGTCTGTTAACTTTATTCCTCTACGACAAAATTCTATCTACACAACTACAGCTCTGTCCAGCATTCAGGGCAGGAGTAAATCTAGATACACCAAGCTCTTTGTCCCTCAAATTTATTTCTCTGGGATGAAATCCTGTCTATATAGCTTCAGTTCCATCCTGACTCTCAGTTCCTCTTTGTCCTCTTTTACTGTCCTCTCATAGTCTTGCTAACAGCTAAGCTCTTCTGCTTCCAGCCTCATCTTTGCCCTGTGTTTCTTCACCTTCCATCTCTACTTGCTCTCTGCTCCTGGCTCTGACGAACTCTGTAAGAGTTCTGCCTTACCATCTACAAAACCTCTGTGTTTTTCCTTCTCGCTGGTCATGCTGTTCTGTAGGCCTCTATAGAAAATGCCTGCCTCTTCTTCCCCTGGCCATGTGGTCTTTGCCTCCTCAGGAATGTTGTTCCACCCTGCTTTCCACTTTGATGTGTAAAAACTTCTTTTGTACTCAGTAAGTTGCTCTGGAGAGCACTAGGCCTCAAGGCAAGGAGATGGTCCAAGCTTCATTTGCACAAGACACAAAGCTATACATCTACAGCCTGCTTGGCTTTGCCTATGTGACTTTTTCCAAGTACTGGCCTGAGCAGGAAATTCACACACACATTCTGTGGGAATTGTTAGCACAAGAAATTCACAATAAGACAAAGCTGAATTTTAAGCTGTGTAACACCAAATAGTCCATGCTAGATGGCTTCCCACTTGACTGATCCTTGGCCTGGTCAAGGTATAGCTTTAATATAAAGCTGAACTCCTTATAACATATTCTTGTGGCTAACCACAGTCACATTCTGTGAAAATATATGAATTGCATGAGAACCTTCTTAATCAAAAGGAAGAAGTTTAGGTAAGCATATTCTCTTGAAGTCCATTAATATAAAAATTAGTCATAAAAGTGCTTGACAGAAAGTATCTGACTATATTGAACACCATAATGCAGTATAATTTTAACTAGAGAGTGTATTGAAAGCATTGTCTACACCAAGTATTTCATTTTTAAATATACTCATTCTGAATTTAGAGCCAGGGATTATGTTACGTTTGTAAGGATTATGTCCTTTATTACGTCACTAGACTGCTACGGCATCCCAGCCTAAAAAGCAGGTGTGCCCTCTCTGTGTTTCTTCCTCTCCACACTCCTTCCTTTCTCTTCCCTCCGCACAGCAGTCTCTCTGTTTCTCTGTTTCTCTCTCTCTTCTCTTCTCTTCTCTTCTCTTCTCTTCTCTTCTCTTCTCTTCTCTTCTCTTC
Organism: Peromyscus leucopus; assembly: GCF_004664715.2. NCBI lineage: Eukaryota > Metazoa > Chordata > Mammalia > Rodentia > Cricetidae > Peromyscus > Peromyscus leucopus. The sequence goes on along the minus strand of NC_051077.1, from coordinate 34,532,609 downwards.
TCTTCTCTTCTCTCTCTCTCTCTCTCTCTCTCTCTCTCTCTCTCTCTCTCTCTCTCTCTCTCTCTCTCTCTCCTCTCTCTCTCCCCCCCAATAAAGCTCTAAAAAGGTAAGTAACCATGACTTGTGATTCTTCCAATCCGCACTCTCTTCTTCCAGCATGGCCGCTGGTAGTGGCCAGCCAGGAGCAATGCTGTGTAACCAACAAAGTTGTCTTAGATTAGCTCCATACACTTGGACTTATTAATGAGACAAATGCAAATGTAATGTTGAAAATATGTGCATCTTTTCATTTCTTGTTGCAATAACCTTTAGTTCTTCCAGAGCTTGCAGTTTAATATGCTCACACATAGATTGCTTTCTTTGAAGGTACTCATGAAACAGCATCTCCAGAGGTAAATGTCCATGTTCTAAAGGCGGACCTTATGGACTAACCTCTTGCATCACTCTTCCCTGCTAATAGTACAATAAAAGCATTCCACATCAAGAAATCAGTGATGTTTGCTAAGCATTTATTCTGTGCATGCCATGATTCCAAATACATTCACAGATGTTCACGTTGAATTGCTGTAGTAGTACAAAGTTAATCTTTAACAATTCTTGATTGTCAACAAGTTAGCTGAGAATATAAGTGCTGATGCTCTAGGATAAGCCTTCAACCCAAATTGATATGGAACTCAAGTATTTGCTTCATATTCCTCCCCAGGAAGTGTTTACATTCACATTATTCTGCTAGAACACTCACTGTTGTCCCCAGTTCCAAATTTTGTACCAGCTTTAACTATTTCAAATTTTCAAGGTCATGACACACAAAGGGTTATATCATAATATCTGTTGGTAACTGATATGGCATGAGTTATTTCTCCTCACAAACAAACTACTGAAGTGCCAATATTTAGAATGTCAAAGTATGACTCCGTTTGGTAAATTTATTCTTGACATAGGTATGTTTACCAGATTGGTCTTGGTTCTAATATGATTGGTACCATTTTAAGAAGGAATTTGTAGTCAGCATCACATACATAAGAATGCGTGAATGCAGAGAGAGGATAATTATCTGCAAATCAAAAAGCATGCCTCAGCAACAACAAACTCTGCATTTATCTTAATCTTAAATTTCCCTCGTCTAGTCCTAAGTGAAAATGTTTAGGCCATTGAGTCTTTGGTTCTTTGATGTGGTACCACTAGCAATCTAAGGCAATTACCACCTCTCAAAAACACATCCTTTCTACTCCCACTAGAATTTTGAGGTTATTTGTGTATTGGGAAGCATAGCATGTAGTATCTGCTGAATAGAAATCTTAGTGCTTTTCATGCACCAACCATTTAATTCTCTGTGATACGAATACAAATAGTGAAGTTGCAGGACATGCATTTAACTCTGGACTCTGGTAGTTTGGTGGCGCCAGCATGTCCTCTAAATCATCTCCTCATACCCTAAAGCACTCTGGCATCCTTTTGGACACTCCAGTTCATTTTAAAGCATCCATCTTTAACTACACATTTTAAGCCCAAATTATAGCAACAATAAGATGTTGTTCATTTTTAAAATCTTTCATTTTTCTCACCTCTCTACCATTAGACTTTCTTTTCTTGCCATCTACCAACATTCTGTTTGTGAAGAAGCTGTAAAATGTGTCTCCATGAAGTCTGTTTTCCCAATAGGTTTTCCATCTTCCTTTATGAGGCTTTGCAATTCTTTCCAGGGACACGGGCACACATACTTCCTTTACACTCTTCATATGTATCCAGGTAAGTACAAGGATGCAAATTATTTGAGGTTGTAAGGCACGGCCACTACATATGGTTGGTCCTCTCATCCTCTAGAATGTTGGGGTGTATCAGTTTTCTGCTTATGCCCTGACAAGATACAGTAGTCTTCGTAGTTTAAATGTCAACAATGGACATGGATTTTTCAGACTCGCTAAGTGACTCAGGAGTAAAAATGCATATTGCTTAAGCCTGCTATCCTGAATTTGATTCCTAGAACTCATGAACTAAGGAGAAAACAGGCTCCTAAAAGTTGCCCTCTGACCTTTACACACGTGCTGTGACATACATAAGAGTACAGATGTATATATACACATCACATGTTTATATACAAATAATTATTTTTAAAGTGTGGGAAGGAGGGCAGAAAGATTGTAAGACCAGAGCATCAGACAGTTTACAGTAAAATTGTGTCTTCTAATAAATAATGTCAGAAGCTCCACTCATAAAGTCTCATCAATGTGACTGCCTCACGTGAGCTAAACAAAGACTACAGTAGGCATGCCAAAGTACACAGGGAAAGACCACAAGCCTCAACTCTATAAATGACCACAGACAACTAAGGAATACTAACAGTGAGAGAAAGAGCCTTCTCCAGGGACAAGTAGACCAACTGATTTTCAAGTACCAAATGGTCAGCCCTGAAAACATTCACATGAGTAGCATTATGCAGACAGAGCAGGTCATAGTAAGTATTATATAGGTATATGCACATACATATATGCATGAAATTCATAAAGTGGAAGCCACGAATTTGAAAGAGAGTATATGGGAAGGTAATTTAGAGGAAAAAGGGAATGGGGGGGATGATGTAATTGCATTATAATCTCAAAATAATAGAAATAACAATTTAAAAGACCAAAAAAAAAATAATGTATTTCTCATAGAGTTCTCAGTGTTAGGAGTTCAAGATCAAGGTGAGAAATGGCTTCAATTTTCCCAAAGTCTCTACTGTGTCCACACAACCTGCTGACCAACCTGCATCCTAGGACTCATTCTTAAACATGGAACAGCATTCTACATTAGACCCCAAGTGCTAGGAGGCCCCACATACCATCTATATTTAATTCTTCATTTAAAGGCCTATGACCAGATGAAAACATATTGATAATTATAGTTTCAACATGTAAATTGTGGAATAGGAGTGTATTTCAGCCCATAACAATCACAAAAGGCATTTCTAAACATTTCTTGATTTTAATGCTGATCAGCCTCAGGTTACGCTGCATGGAGGATGGTCCTGATTTGGAGTATTTCTTAGCATTCTTCACATAAGGACACAAGCTACAATAATACATAACAAGTTTGTTATTTTAACAGTCAAACGTGTGGGTCCCACAGGTGTAGCTAGGATTTTTCAGAGCTGATGGTAACAGAAATATAAAGATATGTGGCATGTGCAATTATATTTTCACCCCTTTATTCGTTAGCCCAAGATGAAATCTGAAACTCAGAAATTAACCACTTCATTTCAAATTAAATGTTATAGTTTTAGAATTTCATGCATAAGTACATTGTATTTATATTATTTCCACCTCTCTCCCTCCTCAGTTCTTTCCACATCCCTCCACCCACTTAGAATGAATTGTGTATACTTCTGTAATTATTACTATTTCATACACATTTGTGTATATATATAGTTATATTGTTGAATATATATACATATATCTATATATTGAGTAGAATTAGTATTGCCCATGTGTACCTATGTTTATAGCTGATTGTTTGGATTGGGTAACCTCTCAAATGCTCATTTTGGATAAAACTTCTCACCAGTTATTGCTTGCCTGTAGCTCTCCATCTGTCCCTCTGGTGTGGGGCTTTATTTTCCCCCATAACACTGGTATGTCAACACATTTTGCTTTGCACATGTTTTATGTGAGCAACTATACTGGTGATAATTCCTGAGTAGGTTTGCAGTATCATGGTCAGGCTTACAGTATCAAACAGGGTTCTCTCCTATTGAGTGAGCCTTAAGACCAATTAGATAATTATCAATTACCCTCAAGACTTATGTGATACTATTGCACCAGTGGCAATTTCTTACTTATCCATTCATTGATGTGGTTCAAAGGCTTTACAGCTGGTTAGGACTTTGAGTAACATTTCTCCCTTGACAGATTGCAAGAATTTTTCTCATAAGGGTAAATTACATTATGCATCAAAAATTTAGACCCAAGTTAAAACTTGCCTTACTAGCCCACTATTTAATGAAGTTTATCTTTGGGGGGGGGTAGTAAAATGATAATGAGATAAAAGAAAAAGGTAACTACAAAATGGCATTTTAACGGACAGCACATTAAAATTAAGTCATTAAAACTGAATCCCCAGTAGGCAGCTTAATCATTATAATTAAAGCAAGTAGTTTAAGTAAAGATTAACCCAATTGGTAATGATGCTTTCCAGTGCTTTATGTATTCTGATAAGCACAATCATTGAATTCTTCAAACAAATGCATTCTATCATTTAAAAATATCCTTGCTTATATTCAATATGCATTTAGATATTAAAAATGATGGGTGCAGTCATTAATTCAGAAATATACTCTGTAACAATTTGGTATGCTTTGAATGACTTGGCTGATGCAAGGGTAGTATAAAGGTTATCAATTACTGCAGGCTTTCTGAAAATATGCAAAAGGGACATATTGCTTTGTGTAGGTATCACTGACCCAAAATGTCCCACTCCAAGAGTTTGGTATCTTGAATGGTTTAATTAATATAATGCAGTGTGTAAAGGTTATCAATTACTGCAGGCCTTTGTAAAGACATTTTGGTTTCCAGCGATACTGATGAAAACATTGTCCTTGCTGCTAGTCACTTTCACCTGTGGAACTACAATCTCTAACACCAGATAATGGAACTGGCCCTTTCCCTTCAGCTGGGTGAATATTTCAGCTTCCCAGACCACTTTCATTCGCAAACCTAGGAAGACATTTGCTGACCTCAGTGATCTGTTCTAATTACAAACATTATCTCAGCTATGCAAATATAAACATAAAGGTTAAAATAATATATTTATTTAATCCTTAATGTACAATGGTGTTTATGCATTAATGCACTACCTCAGTAAACAATGATGCTGCATGGAGTGATTATTATTAATTATAATGTACATTTTATAAATGTAATTGCACCTAAATCAAAATTCGAGTATGGATTATTGAATAAGCATTTGCAAAGCAAATAGCTTGAAATAACATCACAATAATGATATTTACTATTGCTATAATAGTCATACTACTGAAAACTTTTCAATAGTATCAAACAGTTGAAAAACAGAAACAAGAGGTAGACTAACCTTGGGTGGGCATCTGTGACAGCTGAATGCTTTATCAAGCTGGTCCCACCCTTTCCTTGATGTCTGTTCTTCATGTGTTAGAGAATTATTACTAGAGATGTAATATCCCATTACATTCATCTTGGGCTAGTAAATAAAGGAGTGAACATTTAACTGCAGCATGACACATATCCTCTTGTTTCTGTTACCCTCAGCTCTGAAACACCCTAGCCACACCTGGAGGACCACAGTTAAAATTACAAACTTGTTATGTGTTATCGTAACTCCCTTTCTAGCACTGTTTAACAATATCGTCCATTGTGAAAGCTCTTTGGTATAGTTAAGCCTATCAGATCCTTCCTAAGTGATGAGGGGTGATGGTAAAGTTTAATTGGAGTGGGGTGCTAACACGAACTTGATTCCAGAACAATACTGAGGAGGGAGCGTGTGTGATGGCTCTCAGCAACCAGGCAATACCACAAGACTATTCTTGCACACCAAGTAAAAACAATGTTTAGCATTTTAAACTCCTATTTTATAACTCTAGTAGCCATTGTTTATCTACCACCCCCTATATGTCATTGAGCATCTGTTATTTCAAATTTAGCAAAGAAAGGGAAATTTCTGTCATAGACAATGAATATAAATACTTCATGTTTTTAGATTTTACTGTAACTCATTCAAAAAAAAAAAAACCTTCAAATAAATCCTCTCCTGTTTTTTGAGTGCACATGTCACTGAAAACCAGTGACAACATGAAAAGATGTTCCTGCAATTGCTAACTGAAAGAACGAAGCCTCAGTAACATAATAGATTCTTAAAATCGTAGTAAATTAGTTCTCAGTACAATTTTATTTTGCCTTTCCAATCTTTGTAATATTCTGCTTACATCTATGAATGGCTCTTCTGTTCTATTCTACAGTTACTGAAGCATATTGCCTCTGAATCCCTTGCACTTTAATATTGATAAATCGACTTTTTATTTTTTTTCCCATGTGCAATGGATTGAATGCCTTCCCCATGTCCTTGTTAAAACTCTAAACCCAAAGCAGTGGTATTATAAGTGGATATTTGAGTGTCAAATAGCTTCGAGGGTAGGGTGTTCACAAAGTGACCACCATTCAGGATGGACTTCAGAGAGACGCCTCCCTTTCCAACCTGTTAAAATAGAGTGAACTTCAGTGGTGTAAATCCTAGAAGCCTATATCAACAGCTGGCAATGCTGGCACTTTGATCACAGTCCCCAGCTTCAACAACAGTGTGAAATAAATCTGTGCTTGTAAACTACAATGTTTATGGAATCTAGTAATATCAGCCGAGAGCTAATATATCATAGCACCTGCATTCCTGAATGAGGAAATGGTTTCTTCATGAATAAAAGCTTTGTTATTTGAATATAGACTAGTCCATCAGTCCTTGAAACCTAAAGTATAACTGCATTTAATCTATAAGAGCTCCTAAGCCTTATACCAAATGGTAAAGGTTCATGTTTAGTCACGTTATTATGGTCCTCTTTAGGACTGACAAAGTAAAGGAAGGCCCAGTAAATAACAGCTTACAAAGAACAATGTCATATGCCATCAGAATATAAAGCACAGCGCTGAGAGATGTGGTAGATATATTATTCTGTTTTACAGATGACTTACCTGACTTTAACCCCTGGTATCTCACCTTTATATCATGCAGTCTCATTTGAATTGCTTCAGTTCTTCCATTTGTAATTTGATATGAAGAAGTAGTAATGCTTAAAGTTGGCTTTTAATAATATCATTCATATCCATTCTACTGCAAGTAATGAACACTAGGAAAACTGGAAAAAAAAAAACATTACTCTTAAGTCATCGGCTTGGGTTTGTGACACGACAGGATTTTTTTTTAAAGATTAACCCTCTTGCCGGGGGGTGGTGGCACACGCCTTTAATCCCAGCACTCGAGAGCAGAGCCAGGTGATCTCTGTGAGTTCGAGCAGCCTGGACTACAAGTGATCCAGGAAAGCGCAAAGCTACAAGAAACCTGTCTCGAAAAAACAAAAAAAAAAAAAAAAAAAAAAAAAAAAAGATACCCTCTGATTTTTCCTCCTGAAAAGAAAAAAACAAAACAAACAAACAAACAAACAAAAAAAAAAACCCTCCCATAGCACACATAGCACAGCTTGGTAATTTCAACTACACAGAAGGCTGAAGAAGACAGATCCCAAGTTCAAAGCCTACCTGGGCAACAGAGCATGTGCAAGGCTAGTTCAGGCAATGTAGGGAAATCCTTTCTCGAAATAAATCTAACGGTGGGCTGCAAATGCATTTACTGGTAGAGTGCTTGCCAAGAATGTTTTAAGTGCTAGGCACAAACTCCATTACTCCCCGCCCCCCCCCCGCCCCCCCCCCGGCACACACACACATACACACTCACACAAGGAGATACTCAAAGAAAACATGGCTTCATTTTTTCATCAACCCTTTGCCACATCTAGGAGTGATTGGCTGTACTTTCATGGTCTATAGCCAGGGAAGAATCTATAATAATGTTTCATTGGTAGTAGACTCTAAGCAGAGAATCTGTTCTTGTTATTTCTCTTCTCCAGCCTAGGTGTCCCATTGCTTGGGTGGTATCAGTTCAGCCTTTGCCTCTGTTTTCACACAGCCAACTTCGTGTCTCTCTCTTGTTTCTATTTCTCCTCTCCTAAGAACAACTGGAACTACCCTATCTTAGCTTGCCTATACCTACAAAGACCCTATTCAAAATAAGCTAACTTCCCATGTAGTACAAGATAGGATTCAGTATATGCTTTGTGTGTGGGGGGTTCCATTTATTCATAATAAATGTCAACTGGAATATAGGTCCACGCAGTGGAAAGGACTGGGCTCTTATTATTGAGTCAATCATAATGTCATCACTTCTAGATTTCTTAGGCTAGAACAGATAACCTCATTGGGATAAAGACTGAACTGGAATTTCTTTTCATGGGAATAAAAATAGCCTTAGTGATACCCAATAGCTAACTCATCCTTTTATCTGTTCTGATGCCAAAATAATGTATATTAAATTTTAATAGATACTAAAAATTTATATGAAAACAGAATAAAAGAATGACATTACTGTGAATCTACCAGGAAGTCTAGCAGGGCTTATGTGGTAGGTCTTAAATCTTCACCACTGTTACTAGTGATATCATTAATATGTTTGTTTTTGTTTGATCAGAAGTCAAAATTCTTCAGTTTTCATATTTTTTGACTCCAGGTTTACAAGAATCTTAGAGACCAATGTATGGAACAGTCTGTCACTCATTTTGTTTGAGGGCTAGCTCAAGGCCAAGAGCTCCTTTGTTAGTTCTCCTTGAATGTGTAAATGTAACAAAATTATAAGATCAGATTTCATGAGGAGCTGAAAAACCCATCAAAAGAGCAAACAGACACAGAAGCATGATGGGCTTGATTTGGTTTATTTCCTCTCCAATTGTTTTGTATATAAATTCAATTTCTTGTTTTTTATTATTAATTTTTTTAGTTTACATACCAACCAGTTTCCCCTCCCTCCTCTCCTCCCGTGCCCTCCCCCAACCTTCTTTCTACAACCCCCTCCCAATCCACTCCTCAGAGAGGGTAAGGCCTCCCACAGGAGACAATGATGCATGGCATATCAAGTTGAAGCAGAACTAACGCCCCCTCCCCCATCAAGGCCTAGGGAGGCATCCTACCATAGGGAATAGGTTCCAAAAAGCCAGCTCGTGCACCGGGAAGAGATCATTGTCCCTCTGCTAGGGCCCCACAAACAGACCAAGCTACACAACTCTTAACCACATGCAAGAGTGCCTAGGTTGGTCCCATGAAGGTTCCTTAGCTGTCTGGTCTGGAGTCAGAGAGGTCTCACGAGATCAGGTCAGTTGTCTCTGTGTTTTTGCTGTCATGGTCTTCACTCCTCTGGCTCCTACAACCCTTCCTCCCTTTCTTCAGCAGGACTCATAGCCAGCGGAGTCCCAGAGCTTGGCAGTGGCTCTCTGCATCTGCTTCCATCAGTTACTAGATGAAGGTATTATGATGACAGTTAGGGTATTCACCAATCTGATTACAGGAGAAGGCCAGTTCAGGCACCCTCTCCACTACTGTTACTTAGCTAGGGTCATCCTTGTAGATTCCTGGGAGTTTATCTGGCATCAGGTTTCTCCTTAAACCCATAATGCCCCCTTCTATCAAGATATCTCTTTCCTTGCTCTCCCTTTATGTCCCTCCCCCAAATCGACCATCCGGATCCCTCATGTTCCCATCCCCCATTGCCTGAAGGAAGCACTGGGAAGACTCGGGCAAGGAGACTATCACTCTTTTAAGGGTAGCCTGTGCTACACAGTGGGATTCAGAACACACTGGGTTATAGTGTCAGACAATCTCAAAGGAAAAAAAAAATCATTCACAAATGAAAAACCACTCCAAATCTTGTGTAGTGATAGAATTTACATACACTGTTTATGTTCAATAGTGTCTCTACTTCTTTTAATAGTTGGATATGTCCTCACTTTTAATTATGAGTAAAGTGGTATCAATAAAAATTCTAACTAAAGCTTTCCAGTAATTCTTCTTGAAAACAATAATTCAGCTTCAGAATGTTGAAAGCCAACTGTATTTTACAGTTTGAGAATTTATTGTTTTATAATTTTACTGTAAGTAGTAAAATTTATTCATGCAAAATTCTATACCAAATGTTTCCATAAGATCAGCATTTCCTAAAAAAATATTCAACATTTCTAATATTTTTGTTTCCTATTGACTTCTTATAGCTAAGTAATAAATCCACTACAATAATCTTTGTCTTTTGTGTTCATGTTTAAATGTGGTCTCATCAATCTCCTTGGTCTATAAGCACAATTTGCACTTTCTCTTTCTTAATAAGTTCAAGTCTTTATTTTTAAAAAGAACACTTTTTATCATTCACATTCATTTTACTGTATATAAAATATCACTAACTAGAATAAGGTAAAGTGATAGCATGTATGAAAGTATTTCTTTTTGTGCTATATGAGAATCTACATTACTGGTGTGGATGCAATGAATTCTCATCTTATGCTATACTCTAGGAATTTCTCACTGACATCTGAGATCATTCAATTTTACACATGCTCTGCAGTGTGCTTCATATTTTCATTTCTTTTAGCTATAGGTCAATACCATTCTACAGTTCTTAGGCAATTAAATATTTTGAAATTATTTTATTTCTGCAGTATTGCTGGTGGAATGTCTGAATACACAGTGCTCAAGAAGAAATGGAAGTCTATTTTTTCACCATGAATAAAACAGGTCCAGCTAAGGGAGAAAATATTTGACTTGGTCTTTTTATGTGTAATGAGAATTAGAAGCTTTTCTGTTGGTTTACTAGAGAATAGCGTATGCTTTCAATGTAAACTCTGCTGACCTGATGTAGATTTAAAAAGTGAACCATTGAATCTCTAACATCCAGCAGAACACCAAGCACTTAATTCTTCTTCATATGTAATAATAAAGGTTAAATGCCATTATGTTTATGCAAAGAACAAGCAAAAAGAAATCCTGGCTGCTCAAAATGTTCACTAATCATTGTCAATACCAAAGACAAAGTAAGTGGGAAGCCATTCTTAAAGAGAAAAATGGGCTGGAAAGCAGGTGTCTTTTGATGAACCCACCAATTTTTCACAGGAATAATAAAAAGCAAATACATTTGTAGTTATGGTGATCAGATAGGATATTCTGGCAGGAAAGGTATAGGTAGTTGTAGGAGAGACAATGTATTAATATAGATTACTCTTGACTAATACAAAGTTCCTGGCAAAGTAAGACATTAGAACTGATCACCAAATAGAATTAGGTAATAATTAAAATACTTTGCAGAGGGGTTGGAGAGACCATTCAGTGGTTAAGCACTGTCTGCTCCTCCAGAAGACTGATTTTCAATGCTGAGCACCCATAGTGTATCTCACTATTGTCAGTAAGTCCAGTTCCAGAGGATCTGATATTCTCTTCCAGCCTCAGAGGGTACCAGACATACAGTTAGTACACAGACACACATGCAGCCAAAACACTCATACACATAAAATAAAAATAAATACTTTGAAGTAAGCAGTTTTGGAGTCAGAATATATGTTTTCAAATCTTAACACAGATATTTCCTAGGTGTTTAAACAGAAGTACGTAACTCAGCTTGCAGACGATGAAATTGCAATAATGATGTCAGGCATGGTAGCAAATTCCTGCAATCCCAGCACTGGAGATTCAGAGGAGCAAGGATCTTGGGTTCAAGTCCAGCTTGGCATACATAGTGAGAACCTGTCTCGAAAAAAGTAAAAGAAATAAAATTATTAAAATACTCGTTTGAGACGGCTTTGTTAGGGTTATGTGACTTAATAACGGATTCTGTTATCTAGCCCAATGAGAGTGATCTGAGCAATATTTACAATGAAATTCTGGGGTACATAAAGGTAATTTCACAAGTAGTAGTTGACCTAAGCACCTGAGTGGAATTACTGTTAGAGTAAAATTGTGTGTATTCTAGTCATTCAGTATCTCATAGCTAAGATAAAAACTGCATAGCGTTCTTTTCTAAATTTCTTTCCCATAGTTTTAGTCAACATGTTTCTTTTAACTTATTTCTATTTATGAGTATTTTGCCTGTGCGTATGTATGTGTATCATATACATGTCTGGTACAGACAGACACCAAAAGGGTATGTTGAATCCCCTAGACCTAGTGTCATAGACAACTGTTGCTGGTAAAGGAACTCCAATCTCAAGCAAGTGCACCAACTGCTCTTGACCGCTGAGTAATCTCCCTGGCTCCTCAACATGGCTTTTTAAAAAATTTAAAGAAAAAAAATCGAAGTTATATCCTTGTCCCCTTTTCTCTGCCCCCTCAAACCCGTTCCATGTATATTACCTGCTGTCTTCTCAAATTGTCTCTTTCTTTAATTGTTGTTTTACACACACGCACACACACACACACACACACACACACACACACACACACACATCTATACAACATGCTTGGTCTGTATAATGCTATCTGTATGTATATGATCATAGGGCTGAACCTTTGTTATTTCCTAACAAATGAGGTCTTGTTCCATTTCAACCGAGCCCCTTGTCATCTAAAAGTTATTGTCATTTAGATTAATCATGGTATCAATTCTAAATTGTCTCCAGCCTTCTTTACTATGCATTTATTCTAACTGAATCATAGGAAATCTGTGAGACTTAAGGGTATGCAGTTGCTCTAGTTTGAATTCAGACAATTCTTGTATTATTCATAGACAAATGAGATATACTGATTCCAGAATTTACTCCCTTGGTCAGGTATAGCCAGATAGGAGACTGACATTTTCTAATGCACTGGAATGATGTGATGTTTAAATAGCAAAGTCCATCGGGCTGACCGAGGATTGCCTAGGACCGCTTGTTTGCACAGCTGAGAGATGGCTGTGATAAACTTTGCATCAGTGATTGAACCTCTGTGCCTAATGCTCTAGGGAGGCCTGCTGTCCATCACGGGACTCTAGAGCACATTTCCTCATAACCCCTGTGATTGGTTCTTTAACCCTAGTCAGATACAATATTAGGTGCACATATTACAGGGGACCAGACATCCTTGTCAAAATTGCACTGATTTTAAATTTTTATATACTGATCAATATTGTAAAAACTAAACTGTCTTTCTTTTGACATTCTCAAGAGTTTCTGTTTTCCATCATTTCTAATATCTTTGATGAATTTATAGTCTCCATTTGTAATAATAAGTGTGCCTATTATAGCATGATAATGATAGTTAAATGAGTTTTTGTTTAATAAATATGCTTCATAATAAAAACATTACTCGTAAGCTGAGCAACATATAAGGAAGATGAAGGTAGAAGACTGGGTGGACAATGGAGAAAGTTTCTTATATGATTTAAATGCACTTAATTTGTAAATAAGTTTAAAAAAGGAAAGAAATACTATGAGTACAATACTATTAAGTACAAATACTTCATTTGTATTTAATTGTGAACTTTCTCTTTACTTGCATATTTTTCAGCATCTCTTTCCTGATTGTAAATGAAAGAGAGTTATATTGACCAAAGTAATACACGTTCTTGCCTATACCTCTGACTCTAACATGGATAGTGAGAAGTCAAGAGTAAATGCAGGACATGCTTTATTAATTTTGATTTCTAAGTGCGGGAGGATTGATTATGCTCCCTATCAAAAAGAAAGTTCTTGAAGGCCAAGGTGCCTTAATAGGTGAACTGGTGGCCACCAAGTCTAATGACCTGTGAGAAATCTCAAGGAGCCACATGGTGGAAAGAGAAAACAGACTTTTGCCTGCTCGTGTTATTCATTCATTCATTTTGTGGTATTTATATGCATGTGTGTATGTGTACATTGGGGATGGTGGCTCTGGAAGCTAGAGAGAGTGGCAAATCCTTGATGCTGGAATTACATGTGGTTGTTGTAAGAGGAATTGCTAAACGGTCTTATTAATAAAAAAAAAAAAAAAAAACAAAGTCAGGTATTGGGGTAAAAACTGAGAGATCAAAAAATCAGAACAAAGCCAGCCACGTTCCACGTTTCACCACTTGGAAATCCTCAGCCAAAGAGATCTACTTCCTGTATACCCAGACCTATATGCCTTTCTTTTCTGCATCTCATTTCCTCTCTCAGCCCAACTACATCACTTCCTGTCTGTCTGTACAGACCTCCAGACCTCTATGGTTAGTGCTGGGATTGAAAGCATGTGTCACCATGCCTGGCTCTGTTCCCCACTGTGGCCTTGAACTCACAGAGATCTGGAAGATCTCTGCCTCCTTAACACTAGGATTAAAGACATATGCTACCATCGTCTGACTTCTATGTTTAATATAGTGGCTGGCTTTTTTTTCTCTGATCCTCAGCTAAGCTTTTTTGGGTGTACAATATATTGGGGGACACAATATATCACCACAGGTTGTGAGCTGCCAATGTGGGCTCAGGGAAATGGACTCTGTTCTCTGGGAAAAGAGTAAGCACTCTTAACCTCTGGCCACCCTGTCAGCCCCAGAAGTAGGCATATCCAAGGAATTCCAATGCACTATTAATATGTTTTTTTTTATTCTTTTGATACAGGAAGAATAGAAAGTCATCACTAGAAAATAATCAATATTCTCATGTTCTCATCTGCATACAGAAAACAGTTGTGTACCTGGGTTTGTTTGAGGGCCCCTGGCAGTATGATCAGGATCTATCCTTGGTGCATAAACCAGCTTTCTGGATCCCAAGGTCTGACACCTTGCTCATCCCTGATAAAGTGGTGAGGGGCTTGGTCCTGTCTCAACCCAATGTACCAGGCTTAGCTGTCCCCCCATGGGAGAACTTACTCTGTTGGAGGAGAGGATGTGGGTGGCAGTGGGGAAGGGGAGGTTTTGGGGTTGGTATGTAAAACAAATTTAAAAAAATTAAAAAGTAAATAAATACTTAAATAAAATAATCAATAACCAATTGGCCAGAGGAGCCCCTACATAAACATAAATCAGCATAAAATCAAGCCTATAGTGAAAGAGGTAGCATGATGTTCTAGACTTCAAAGTTACCTTGATAGTGTTTTTGTTGTGACTGCTACTGAGGAGAATGGGTTAATCTTGGTCTTAATATCCCACCTATATGATTAATTTTCAGATGTGTTAAAAAAAAAAATGGAAAGACTGGACAGAAACCACTAGCTTGATAGAGCTGTGAGTGATATCGATGGTGAAATGTCAAGCATTAAGGCTCCAAGATTTCTAGAAATTGCAACTAACAACTAGAACATCCTAACAGGTCGCATTCATTACAGCAGTGGTCAGTTGTACCACTAGTGTCTTTTCTATAACTTAGAGCACCCAGGATGGAATGCCAGGGTGGCATGAGTGTGTATATACAAAACCTCCATCCTCTTTCCCAATAACTCAGTATGCTGGCACCCTCTGTAGGCCACAGCCTGCAGAGAGGGACATCTGTTTTAGAGTCTCTGTATTCTCTTGACCAGCACGAACCAGTACTTTTCTCATCTCTAATTTTCTGTCGAATATTTTCTCACCAGTTTTCCCAGTTAGGTGCCACTCTGTTCTTGGTAACTTAATTCTTTGTTTTCATTACTCGGACTCTTTCATTTCCAGTATTCAGCAATTTCTCATGATTCCCCAGCTAACCTTTAAACTGTTGTCATACCCTACCAGCAATACACTTGGCTGTTTTATTACTAATAGATTGTTCTAGTTGTTCTTGCCTTCCTAGCAAAAATACTCCTCTATTTTGTCTTGACTCTAGATGCCTGAAAGATTTCTTCAGTGTGTATTATTCTCATTTGACTATGATTTTCCTACTGGTAAAGAAAACATGCTTACATAATTTTACATTGTAGGGCACACAAGCTGAAATCTCCCTCTGATAAAAATTTTTGAAGTTGTCTTCTCCTCATATCCATTGGATTAAATCCTAAACAAAATTTTTTAATTCCAGCTTCTAATTGAATATATTTCTAGACACATCGATATGAGATAATATGAATCTAGCCTCCCTTCTTGCAAAGAGAATTTCAGTCTATAACGCTGTGATGCTCTTTCATAATTAGAAATTTGAAGACACCTGTAAGGGACACACAGGCACCATGATCAGTTTTGTCATGTGCATATCATGATGGCCTCTTCCTCATTTCAATTCAGATTTCAGGATTATTTCATTCCTTACTATCTGACTGTAATTTTTTATTATAAACTATATTGTACAATTAAAATATTAGCTGTACATGTAAATATCCTTTTGAATAGTAACCGTGTGTGCCTACAGTCCAGCTTAACAAATGAAACACCAACAATCAACCTCAAAGGCTGTTCTGGTTCCCTCTGATCGTGGAGAAAAGTACTATCATCACAGCCCAGTTCCCTTATTTTAAATGTTGAGCCAGGCTGGCTTGCTACATTGTAAAAATGTGATGTTTGTCCTGAGCTTTGACTGTTTTCAATAACCTTAAAAATTATCTCACTGGTGGATGTTTCTCTAATTGCAATAATATATATATAAGGAGAGCAACATACACATCCATCTTCAGGAAGAAATTGTTAAGTAACTTTTTAGCAGTTCCAGGACAATATTCCTCTACACAACATGTAAAACCACATTTGTATCCTGCTTATGTTCTTGGATATCGAACAGTATCAAATTCTTCTGTCACTTCTTAAGTGCTTACTATTTCTTCTAGAATATGCTTAGTCATAGACTACTAAATTAGCTTCATGAATAACTCTGGGGGCAAATCACCATATCTGGACTACTGACTAAAAGTATGGCTTCTGTTTAAATATGGCCATTGTTACCACAGACTATGAACAATGAGCATGCTCTAGTTGTTGGATAAAATATATTTATTAGTTATGTGAAACAATTCCAGTATTCTCTGCCTTTATTAATTTATTCTGTGTTTGTTCTATACTTTCTATTTCTAAAAAATTCTCTCATTGGTCAATTCATCTTTTCTTTTGCTAGTATTTAAAATATTTTTTATTTTGTTTTAATGTATGTATGTATGTGCACGTGTGTGCATGTGTGTGCATGTGCATGTGCATGTGCGTGTGTGTGTGTTTACCAGTATAAAAGTTCCAGATTCTTGATCCTACATGAGATCAAAATTTGGACAGGCAGAAATCGAAAATGTGGTGACTCTGTAAAGGTACTAATGAGGGGGATAGACAAGTGGCTAAGAGTTTAAGAGAGCTGTTTCTCTTGCACAAGACCTAGATTGGGTCCCCAGAACCCATATATCAGTTCATAATTCTCTAACTCCAGTGCCAGGAGGTTCACTGTCCTCTTCTGGGCCTGAGGGCAGTGCACACATGTAATACATATACATACTATATATATATAGTATATAGGCAAAAACCATTACTATACATAAAGTTAAAAATAGCTGTGTTGTTGATATTTTGGGGCATAGCTTCTCCAACATTTGTAGGAGACACAATCTCAGAGCAAACTTCCTGTTCCTCTGGCTCTTCCAATCTTTCTTCTCACTCTTCCATAGTGATCCCTGATCTTAGGTACTGGAGTTGTACTAAATAAATCTTTAAAACAAAAGAGCAGTGATGAGACCACTACCATCCTGTAGCTGAAGTTTTCTCTAGTCCTGCCTGGCCCATGGTCAGGACAAATCCGTCTCACCCGCTGGTCCTGCAACTGCTCAGACCTAACCGAGTAAACACACAGAGACTTATATTGCTTACAAACTGTATGGCTGTGGCAGGCTTCTTGTTATCTAGTTCTTCTATCTTAAATTAACCAATTTCTATAAATCTATACCTTGCCACATGGCTCCTGGCTTACCAGTATCTTAAATTTGGTACTCTTGGCGGCAGCTGGCCGCATCTCTCCAGCCTTCCTGTCCCCAGAATTCTCTTCTCTGCTTGTCCTGCCTATACTTCCTGCCTGGCTACTGGCCAATCAGTATTTTATTTATACAGAGTGATATCCACACACCATCCTTCTTTTATTTCCCAAGCAACCTTAAAATTCAAAGAAAAATAAAAACTGATTATATAACTAGAGTAGACCTGTGTTCTCAGTATGTATGAGACCTATAGACCAAAACCATGACTCAGTTCTAAAGCTATCTAGATAAAAGATCAAGATGCTAATACAGTTCTAGCAGAAGACTTGAGAGGGAACAGAAGTATCTTTAGTAAACGTGATAGATGAAGCAATGCAGACTCATACATCACCGTGACATTGATCATTCCTGACACTAGTTTGAGAATGTCTTTTATGTCTGGATTCTCACATTACAACATCCCTAAAAATTTGAATAAATGTGTTATCTATTATTTTACGGGACACTATGTTGGTACGTTTAGTATGCTCAAGGAGAATGGAGGTTAGAGTAGCTTTCCCCCAACCCCCCTAGTATAAACAACATGCAAAGTGGTCATTGAAACAAAATGTGATACCAATAGTATTATTTACTTCAAGTAGTATTGAATATTATTTAAAATATAAAACACTTCACTGTGATGTCATATGCTACATATATATAGTTATAGTTATGGTTATGGTTATAGATGTGTTTTCAGACAGCTTTTCAAGAATTTATTCATTTTTCCATTCGCTACACATTTACTCAAGTTTCCATATTATACTATTTAAAATTATATGTAAATATGTGTTTCAAATAAAAAGAGATGCATATCTAGAATATTACATTTTAGAAACATGAAGTTCGATGAGCTATACTGAATATACTTAGTTTCAGAGACAACCAGTTTACAAAACATATATCACTTTATTATTTCCTTACAAATGTATTAGTAGTTTTCAGTAAACTTTATAATAGATATTTGAGGATTATGGAGAATTTTGAAAAATATCATCTTGAAAATTAATCTAGCCCACAATTAACTATAATTTAAAATAGATCTCTCATCTTTTCTGCATTTATTTTAACAGGTCTAAATGTGGTCTCTGCATATAATTTATATATGTTTAGAAAAAGAAATGTATAAACTCAATGTCTAAATATGTTCACAGATAAATTCCCTAATAACTGTGGGCTACTCTTCATTGTGCTAAATTATTTTCTGAGTTATTGTCACCATAAAATTTATTTACCACCAATATTGATCGTCAAAATGAATAAGCACACTCACAGCCACAGCTCACTTCTTGTTGTACAAACCATCCCTTCTTTTCCCAAAGCATTTTTTCCCTTTCTCTTCCCACTAGAGATGGAGGGTAAAGTTGCTGTTCTATTGACAAGATTCTGGTTTAGGACCTTGCAATGATTCACTTGGGTGTGGAATTATTTCCCTTGAAAAGCAACAGGGGAGTGCTAAGATGGTAAAGCAATAATTACTTCCTTCAGCAGCAATGGTTTAGGGAAAAGCCCAAAGACATATGGGCTGAATATTTAGCAGACAGTGATAATGGTGGGGTCACAGATATGACTCTGTGGAATGCTAGCAAAGCAGTATTGCCAGGAAAATTGATTGAAATCTTTGCCCAAAAGAAAAGAGAAAGGCAACTACAAATACCAGAGTTAGGGACTAAAATTAGGAGCCTCCAAAAGGAGCATATTAAGAAGGGTAAGGCTAAAACTAATTGATTTAGAAAACGCCAAGGGGAAACTTAATAGGATTCTAAATGAGAGAGTGGAGTATCTAATAATGCACGGTAAGACCGAGTTTCCCTCCCATGGCAATAACGCAGATACCATCTTGGCCTGCTAACTTAGAGGGAGAACACAATTGAGACTAATTAGGGAAATTAAGGGACAAAAAGGGCCCTCCTCAAACCCCAGTGAAACAGGAACCAGCATTGTTCCTTATTAAGCTTTCGGAGACATTGAGCATGGAAGCTTTTGTGTTATGTTTAAGTTTCTAGACTCTATTGATCATGATAAACTCCAGTCTTCACGGTTCAAGGTGTTGTTTCTAGATTTGAACATTTGTGATATTTTAGTGTCTTCCCATGAATATAGTGTAGAGTTTGGGGCAGAGTGTAAACAAGCAATGAAATGTTTTGAGAAAGCCAATGGACTGGGAATCGGCTGTGTCTCTTAATATCACTAACGTTTGTGATATCATTTTCCTAACTTCCCACATAAAAATCAAAGCTCCTGACTCCTTTCTGATTTTAACAAAAACAGTCATTGATTTTATGTTCCCAAACTACTAACATATAGAAACTCTAAGGTAAAAAAATATTTCAATACAAAAGTCAAAGATCTTTTATGTCAAAGAAAAACTGAAACTAATAAAAGATGAAAAATGATAATGAAATAACTGAACTTAATGATAGACAACTTGATATTCGTTAGGACACAGTGGACTGACTGTTCAGTGTTTTTGAAATTGAAGTAACTTCTTTGTTTAAAGGACTTAGGATCAAATTTTAGATCATTACACTTTGAAGAAACAACATTTGGTCCTGATTCTAATTATTTCTCAAAATTCTGATAACAGTACATAGCTCTCTATCTTATTTTCATATGAAAAATGACATTGAACACTTCCCCAGATGATTGAATAAGAGATGTGTAATGCACTTGGGAAATTCTAATTATTATTTCTGCAGTTGCTCATTATTAATTTTCCTAGTAGCAGTTATCCACTTTTAAATTTCTAAATTATTACTAGACAAGAACTTAATCTCTCTTTATTCATTCATTTAATTCACTCTTTCATGTAGAAATACTCTAAAATGTACTTAAATGGAATTATAAAAGTCATAATTCTTTAGAATATTAAATACTTACAATATTTGTTTGATTGGCATTTTTTAATAACACTTTCATGATTAAAGGTAAAATACTCAGTAAAGTATCAACACCCACGGGTCTGTAGGAAGAAAGTCTACAATAGATATGATATAGAGTTCTAAAAGATGGGAATATTTTTTCTTTCCACTATGACAGGGCCTTGCTATGTAGCTCAAGCAGACCATGGTATTTTTATATGTAGTTTTCAATGGCTTTGAACTTGTAGTCCTTAAGCCTCACACTCAGAGTGCTGTGATTGTGGTGTGCACTGTGCCATCCATCACAACACTACCACAGCCTCTTTGAGCAGCCAATCCTTCAGAGCAGACCGACCATCCTGAGAGATCTGAGTTGCTGAAAGCTTATGGCAACTCAACTCTCAACGTGGTCAAGATGCAATCGGTGAAAACATACCTTTCTATGTATGTATCGCTGGCACTTTGATATTAACATTCTTTCAGAAATGAAGCTAAAGATCAATTTGGCTATAAATGTTGTTTTCTTTCCTCCTGCTCTCCTTTTCTATACACTACATTCCTGAGAAGAAGGGGGGCTACTCATCCTTTGTATAGAATGTTAGACATAATAGTAAGTACTAAAATATCATAGCCAGACTAGTTTTAGTTGTGGCAAAACTTTCCCCTAAATGCAATGCCAGAAAAATGTGAAGGAGAAACTTACATCACATTTAAACCATTTTTTTTTCATTTTATTAAGAAATATTATTGTTTGCCTTATTTGATTTCAGGTAGTAAAACTGGCTTGAAAGGTCTCATCCTACTTATCTGGAGTATTTGTATAATTTGTATCATTGTTTGACCCATCAGAATTCTGTTTGATTGGATAGCTTCAATCAAGAAAACATTTCTATTTCTATTATAATAGAAAGTTTCTAGAAACAATTATCTTAATTTATTTGATCTTAATGTATGTAAAATTTACCAGTTTATGCATAAATTTTGTTTTGAAAAGAATTTCATATTACTTTATGGTATTGCTCATATAAATTACTATTGATCAAGAACATATTTGTATTATTTATAACTTCAAATTAAAGGCATTTCTTCTAGTATTTTAATACTTTGAACCTTTAATTTTTTTAAATGTGAAAAATCATTAGTATGTGATAGGTTTTTGAAAAGATGCATAATTTTTCATTTTCACTGATGAAAATAAGAGAGCAACCACTTTCTAGTCTGGTCAAGTCTGGTAGGGAGCATGTTTGGTGCAGAATTCATTTGTCTGTAACTTAGGATGCCTCTGTGTAACTGAAGGAATTGATGCCCATGGGGAATGATCCTCCTGCCTACTCCTCTGTTTCACTTGTATCATATGGCCTCACTCCCAGTTTTAGATCCTCAAAGGGCTAAAACCACAAAAATCGTTTTATTGACAGGTACTTTCAAAGATTTCAAGGATGTTATAAAATCAAAGGCTTAAATATGAAAGAAAACTCTTCAGTCATACATATGCATTACATCTCACAAAGTGAAATTTATGCCTTCCAAGAATAATTTGAGCAAAGGTGCTAACAGGTACTCACATTGAATTGAGGGATCCTATCAGCACGTTTTGTTTATGTCCCATTATGTGAATCATGCAATTCAACTCATGCCAAATACCTATGATAAAGAAGACAATGACTTTTTGTAACTGCCAAAATGAAAAAAACAAAACAAAAAATACACCACTTAAAAGTTGTAACTTTTTGTTACCATCGTATTGTGATAAAAGAACCAAAGAGAATCCATTATTCTCTTGTAATTTTTAGTGCTTGCCAGAAGATCCTATCCATGTAGATTCAAGGCATGAAGGTGTCTGCTACCTACTCCTTAACGCATCTACTACTCTTTCAGCCATTAAACTAAATACCCTTAAGTGATCCACTGATTTTTTTTCCTTCCTCACAGATCTCAAATACTTATCTCTCACGTAAACAGGTCTGCTTTCTACCACAACAAGAAGGGAAGGACTAAAATGAATATAGAAAGCATGAATATAGCATCTTCGTGTGTAAAGGACCACATTATTACGGCAGGGCCAGGGGTCTGTCTTCCTGGGGCACTGTACATTGGTTCTGAACTTTGCTAAATGAGATAGTGAGACCTTCTTTTACCATTTGAGAAAAAGAAGCTCCCAACGTGATATCAGTATGAAGGCGGGTAAAATAGGAAGGACAATAGCTGATACAGATGAGCAAACTTGGAAAACTGTGGAAATGCTGTCATGGGCAAAGGAAGGCTTTAGGGCTGTGGTTTATAAGAAAGAAAGCAAGAGAGAAAGAAAGAGGGGGTAACTTTCCCTTGGTCAGTGTGGGGTTGCTTCATCGTGAAGTTGAAAGTTCCTCTTCATAAAAAGGTGACAAATCATACGATTTTCTTTAAACTTGGTTTAAATAAATTGAAAGACTTTTTTATGGAATAACAATAGTTGACAATATGAATGTCACAGTTACATGTATGAATAGTTATTTTATACAAAATACAGAATGATCTTAAACTTTGAAATTGAATCTCATTAATTCACATTTTCTTTACTAAGTGTCTACACTAAGTAAAAAATTTTGTTTCCCTTGGTATTTTAAAACTCCTTTAGTTAACCTTAATTTGGAAGTTAATAGTCTGCTATTAAACAATGGGAAGCATTAGAAATAAAATTTTAAGGAATATTTTAGCTATATTTATATAAGACTAGTTTATAAATACTTTTGCTTGTTGAATAATTAATCATTTATTAATATAGTAATTGCTATTTGAAGCAAAAATTGTAATATATTTTCAAAGCAAAATTAATATTTTCATGTTCCTGTTACATATACTTTTTGTATATTTTTCTCTCCCTAAAATTTTTTCTTCAATTGACAGTATTGGTTTGAAATAAGAAATGTAATCAAATTAATAATTGTAAATTAAAATTCTGTGTCTATTTAGGTTGCTAGTATAACAAACATATGATTTAAAAAGATAGTTAAATCTTCACATACCAGAGAACTTTCATAATGACCTTTAGTCACATTAATGGAGTGAATTAGAGGACTGGGAAAAATACTTTAATGACATATATTATTAAATCTTGATCACAGTTTTTGTTTTGTTTTGTTTTTTTGCTTTTCCATACTTTACTGTAAGAAACACAAAACCCAATTTACATCAACCTTTAGATAATATCGTCCAGGATTCTGACAAAGACATCTGTGTCCTTTCTGCAGAAAGGCACAATCACATTTCAAAGAGGCATCCACCACAGGACAGCTCTTTGTTTTAACTCATGTCGACCAAAGCTCACCAATTCTCTGGGCAAAAAAAAGCCAGTGTAGATCAAAGGGCTTCCAGGGAGGTTTCCATTGTGCAGGAAAACCCGATAGCTGTTCCATTTCAATTACTCTTTGATGAAAAGGTATTACATGGAACACATCTTTGCAAAATACAGGAGGTTTGAGTTACACAGACTTAATTTTTGAGAACAACTATTTATTGAAATGTGATAAATAGCTATGTTTAATTTTCTTCACTGTGTTATGTAGTTTGGTTTAAGCAGTCTTTGCCCAGGCATATACATTATTTTATTGATTCAACACAGATTTGTTTAGTGCCATTCATGTGTCCTGAATCATAGTTGTGATCTCTCATTTTCAACTTTCTGGCTGAGATGAAGAAAACAAAAAAGAAAAAAAAGAAAAAAAATGGAACTTGCCAACATTGCTATGTTAATGCTCATAGATTCCATCTTAAATTGCTGTGAAGGAATCAAATGAAAGGCCAAGAGCTTGCAAGTTTCAGATTGAATATTATTTTCTCCAAAAGACCTAATCCCATTGGTTATTCATTCATACTCCTCCCCAAGAACTTTAAAAGTCTGTTTCCTGGGGCTGGGAAGTATTGTAGGGATAGGAGAGATCCCCTAGACGAGAGTCTGTGGGTTTGGTCTCCTGCACACATACAGAGGAACTGCATGCCTGACAATAGAATTTATGAAAAATGTAAAGCTAAACCCATGAAAGAGAAGACTATGACTTTAAAGAAAAGAATGACAAACTCAAAATGATATACACTGATTAACTAAGCACTCCCCATAGATTTATTTTCACCCAGATCATAGATGTCAGTGAAAGATGCCACCCATTCAACCAGAGGGATGAGGCAGTATTTGGGGAGGGGGGCATCTTCTATCTCCCACATTCCATATTAAATGAGCCAGAACTAACAATTTGCCTTTCTAAAGGAGCCTATTTGCTTACATCACTGTCCATCATTGTAGGACAAGGCATTGTTGTGACTGCTTGATATTTATACTATGTGGTGTGTGTGTGTGTGTGTGTGTGTGTGTGAATGTGTGTGTGTGTAACAATAATATTTAAAGAAGTCATGGATTTGAAACAGAATGGAGGATGTGAGAAGAGCTGGAATTGGAAAGGGAAGGGTATAAATGATCTAGAATACTAATACTCTGTCAACTAGCTGTCACTTTAACAGGCTAGTTAAAGAAAACAATGTAGCCGGGCAGTGGTGGCGCACGCCTTTAATCCCAGCACTCGGGAGGCAGAGCCAGGCGGATCTCTGTGAGTTCGAGGCCAGCCTGGGCTACCAAGTGAGTTCCAGGAAAGGCGCAAAGCCACACAGAGAAACCCTGTCTTGAAAAACCAAAAAAAAATAAATAAATAAAAAAATAAAAAAATAAAATAAAATAAAAACAATGTAAAAGTAAGCAAGGTTTATTTTGGCTCCGTTTCTGAGGTTCTAGCCTATGGTCACTTGTTCCATTGATTCTGTGCTGTAGTGTGGAAGAACATCATTCCAGGTTAGCGGTACTGTACAGAAGGTGCTCACCTGATGGAGGAAAGCACATAAAGAAAAGAAGAGATGGGGATGAGATCTGCACTGCCCGGACCTGTGACTTACTTAATTCAATGTCCGTCCCAAATCCTGGTACTTACTACCTCCCAACAGTGCCATCAAATTACAAATCCATCATTTTGTTAACCACTGATGAGATTGGATGCTATATAGTCACTTTATTTTCATGTTCAAAAACAGACAAAAAAATCAAGAAAAGCAGATGAACCAATTAATAAATGGATTATAGATCTAAAGAGAGTTCTCACAAGAATAAAACAAATTTGCTAAGAAATACCTCAAATGGTGTTTAACATCCTTAGAAATCATACAAATTCAAATTAAAACTATTTTGAGATTTCATCATACCCCATCAGAATGACTAAGAAGAAGAAAGCAAGAAAACAACCAGCAACAAAAGCTGTTGTGCATGGGGGTAAACAGAAGTCTCATTCACTATTATGAAGGTTTCGCTGCAGTCCCTATGGAAATCAGTGTGGAGAATCCTCTATAGGCTAAAAGTAGATCTGCCTTATGACCCAGGTTAGCAAAAATTTAGCGTGGAAAACATCAGAAATTCAAACCACAAGACCTAGTCCAAGAAATCTTGAAATCTACACACAAATATTCTGCTACTCAAAACTGTTTTTAATCCCAGAGCACTATTTTTCAAATCTCAAGCATTCTGTATAAGCAATATGCAAACTTTGATCTTAAGATTCATGAGGCTTAGTATTCTCTTTTAAATATTATTTTCTCAAAACCCTTTTCCATTTTGAACTCAGAAGTGAACTAAAATGCTAGACCTATAATAATGGCACTTAAATTAAGCCATAATAGTAACCGTTAAGCTGTTTTAATTCCATGTATTGATCAAAATTCATAAATATTTTATATCATAAACCCTATAAGCATGCTAGCAGAAGATTACCAGAGATGGATTATTCATAATAAGCTATAAGTTAGAATGAAAATTGATTTAAATTTTTATGTCATAATAACATTATAATTAAGAGTTAGTTTATCTCCAGTGCCTAATTATGCTTAGTGTCATTCAAGTAATATAAAAAAAGAAAAAAAGATCATGCTGCGTGTGTTTGTTCATGTACATGTGTGTGTATGTGTATATGTGCATGTGAGTGTGTGTGTGTACATGCATGTACTCATTTGCAAGCAAGCATGCACATATGCAGATATGCATATCCCACATCAACTTGGGATTCTCTTCTACTGTGGGACATAAGAATTGAACATACTTGTTATTATAGTTGGGAAGCAGGCACTCTTACCACTTGATGTTATTTATAAATATAGATATAGATATAGATATAGATATAGATATAGATATATAGATATATGTAGAAGATTTTCTGTGTCCTGTCTGTCTGACAGCTGCTCGCCACATGGACAGGTAAACATACAGAGGCTTATATTACTTACAAATTGTATGGCCTAATGGTCAGGCTTCTTGCTAGCTAGCTCTTTTATCTGAAATTAACCCATTTCTACTAACCTATGTTTTACCACTTGTTCCGTGGCTTTACCGGCCTGCTGGCTTCTTGCTCCTTGGGCAGCTGGCTGGCATCTCATCCACCTTCTTTCTGTCTGTCTGCTTGGATTTCCTGCCTGCCTCTAAGCTGCCTCCCCATAGACCAAACAGCTTTCTTTATCAACCAGTCAGAGCAACACATATTCACAGCATACAGAAAGACATCCCACAGCATGTATAATCATCCTACATGTTGATTGTATAAAGTAAAAGACAGAAAGAAGACTAGGAAGCTAAATTCAATAGCTTTATATATACAAAGTCACTAACGGTAAGCATAAGTTCCTTTGTTTATGGATTTGTTTGACTTTTCATCCTTAAGAGCAACTGCTCCATGGATCCTATCAAACTAGTTGACTGACCTGACATCTTATGACTCATGGTTTTGCCTGAGTTCTAAGTTAAACAACATAATGAAACTGTCTTGAAGTTTTGATGCTATTTTTATGTTTTAACATGAATGGTCAATAATGTTAGCAATGAAAAAAATGTTTTGATTCTTTCTAATTGTTCCTCAGGATTTGGATTAAAAAGAAACCTTGGTATATTACAGATTATATTGTGGTGAAATTTCAATAAAGTAGGAACACATTATAGTTTTTAACAGTATAGAGTTGGCATCCATACACAGAAGGGCATTTTGAAGCAGGATTCCAGTAGGAATTTTAAAAAATATTCATAGTCATCTACTATGCATTGCTCTACATAAATGAATTGTGCTAATGGATTTGACCAAAAGTTATGGTTCAAATCATTCCAAGATTGTCTCTGCTTATGTGCAAGTAGTTACAACATGAAGTGACCATATGTGCCACTAAATATTACTAGTAAAAGCCCTTGTATTATTAACATATCATAAAATAATATTTGCTTTCAGGTCCAGCATATTCAAAAAACATAAAAACTGCAGTACTTCATATTTAATTGACCACAGAGTTAGTTCACATTGACAGAGTCTGAATTATAGAAGAATTTAAAAGAAATGCTGCTTCTTTTTTCTCATGCAGGCCCTTAATAGATTATTAAAGAAAAAGAATATAAGTACTTTGTTATGAATCTTGCTGAAATATTGTGTGTGGGTTCATGCCATAAAGATACCTTATAAGTAAGGTCACTGCCAAATACATTTTTCTAGAACTTAGCAATTAAATGGTATGAATAATGTTTGAGACAAATGGACCTCACTTCCTCTCTCTACATAACAGAATTATATAAGATCGCTCTAGTACTTAAAATCTAAAAGTCTGCTTTCTTTTAAGCAGTTTATAAAACCTTTTCAGTCTCTTGGGGTGGGGAGATGATTCAGTTGGAGAGGTGCTACCTCCAAAGCATGAGATAACCCAAGGTAGGTTCCATAGGTTCCACATGAAAAGGCTAGGTATTGCAGCATGCCTCTATAACACTAATGCTCATGGTTGGGCAGTCTCACAGAATCAGTGAGCTTCTCTTGTAGCCTGAGTCTCAAACAGGAAAGTGGAGACTTGATACAGAAAGGCACCAAATGTCAATCTCTAGCTCCCATGTGCAGATGTGTGTCCCTATGTTTACCCTTCATTTATGTTAAACAGAATTATTCCAACCTGCAGCTGACAGTTAATGTTATAGATAATACACGATAGCACATTTTGTTTTAAAAGTGCCAAAAATCATTTCAGTCTTTTTTACACTCCAAATTTCAGATAATTCACAACATACATATATACACACGTAAACACACACACACACACAACAAATTAGTCGTTTTAAAAAATTTAAATTTAATTTTCTTGAGAATTTCATATATGAGTTCTGCATCTACAACATTCCTGCCTCTTCCCCTTCCAAATACTTCCATATTCCTCCCTCTCTCCCAAATTACTTTTTCTTTAATTATTCTTGTTTATTTTCCTCATCACAGCTACTGTTGACCGCTTATATCTCTTCCCTTAGGACTAGTATCTTGTGGGATATCCCCCATCCACTTTGGTATGTCAACTGATACTGTCACTATCCAAATTCAGGAAAACGTATTTTTGAAAGTTCATGGGTACATTTTTTTCCCTGTCATGTCTTGGGGAAAATACATAGCAGTATATGTCCTGGTTCTGTTATACTTAAAAATCTTATGCCTTCACTTCTGGGATATTCCCTGACATTTAGATATGATGGTTACATTGCAGATGTTTCAACTGAAGTTTGGATCATACTAACACTTACTCTCTGCACTTTATCCATGTGTAGATCTCTGTAGTAGTCTCCATTTCTTTCAAAGAGAAGCTTCTTTGATAAGAGGTAGATATACTTACACACATTCCCACATTTACTTGTTAGAAATTACATTCATTTAGGGATTACTTTAGAAATATTTGTTTTATTGTAGCGGAGGAGAGCTAGACCTGGTTCTCGGCCTAGGTGTGCCTCTAGATTCCATGGTCTTCTAATTCATATGGAGTTGGCTGGGTTCACAGTACTGTATACAAATCTCCTCCCATCAAGTAGGCATGAAGTGCAAACAGACAGATGTTAATCACACTGAATACAAAAGTGGTAGCATTGCTCACCGGAGTTGGTTGCTGTGCCAGCCATTGTTGTGGTTGGTAGAATTTACAGCTGTATAGGACTACTGATTTCTCCTCTCCCTTAAAAACAGTTCACTTAAATCAGTCTATTATCCATCACGGTTCTTGTTTTACTCAATTAAATGTTTTATTTAATATTCAAGTTTACTCTTCTCAGTGGTTTCTTTTGTGTTATATTAACAATGCCATGCATGAGCCCGTTTCAACAGTATCAATAAATTACTTCAGTGCATTGCTCTTTTGGAGCTCTAATACACCAAATACACACACACACACACACACACACACACACACACACAGAGAGAGAGAGAGAGACAGAGACAGAGACAGAGACAGAGACAGAGAGACAGACAGAGAGAGAGAGAGAGGCAGACAGACAGAGACAGAGCAAATCAACCATAGTCACCATTGTTCTTCATACATGAAGTTGGAACTCAAGACAGATTCAACATCCCAAGCTCTCTCTGGCCATACAGCTCTGTTTGAGGCCATATCCTCATTTAAAACTACACAACTCATTCTATGACATCAAATTGCTACTTGTTCAAAAGAAGTGAATGCTGATCATGAACAAGATGATGGGATGGATTGTGGGTTCTCTTGCCCCTTAATATGAGAAGTCTCAATATTTTGAAAAGTCCATGTTGGTCTTGGATCACAACGATTTTCTTGGTATCAATTACATGGTAAAACAATATTCTCTCTGCTAAAATTTTAAAAAGCACCTATTTCAAATATGACTCCCAATTGCCACACTTAAACAATTTTAAAACAGGTCATAAATTGCATGTGTTCCAAGTGTTCCTAAGTCCACTCTCTCCTTCCTGATTGCCCCTATCAAACTGGGAAGAAATTCTGCTTCCCTGCTTGCAGCTCCAATGCAGTGTTCTTTTAAACAGAACTTATCTTCTATGCTCCTGTGAGGGAGCAGAGATGTGATAAGATAAAAGAAATGAAGCTTGGAGTTATCTTTCTAATCCTCATGCCTGGGATTCCTTTCAAAGAGTGTGTTTGCTCTTATCTCAGGGGAAATTCCTCTTCCCTTGCACTACAAGGATCTGCCAAATATTTTCAAAAACATGGTATACTGTCCATTAAGATAACAAAAAGCATCTGTCTTTTGAGAGTCTCTTATATAGAATAATGTATCAAATATATTTATTTATTCTTTTAGCCTGATTCAAGACCCCTGTTACTTTCCCAAAGACAATGTGTCATGGGAGAACAAAGGAAATTTACTTCTAGATGCTCAAAGGATTGTCTGAGGTGGACTTTTCATCATGATTTTATCATGACTCCAGGCTCTCAGGCTTCATTTTCTATGTTCCAAAGTAATTACCAATACAATACTAATAGAAAGAGCTGCAGCTAACCTGTTACTCCATTAGACATATATTAAAGCTGTCTTGCTTTTTATTAAGAGTATATAGGAAAAATTAGTACATGAGTTAATGTCAATATATACATTTCTGACAAAAATCAATTTCACTATTTAAGAAAGTGTCATAGAAAGAATTAAAATTATATATTAGTCTACTGATTAAAAGGAACTTAAAATAAATACCATACCACCCAAATAGAAGTTGAGGAAAACAGTAGCAGGTAGAATAGTATTTAGAACTTAATATCTCCCTAGCTACATAGAGTTAGGCAGCGTTACTATGAGTTTCAAGGACAGAGTGTTTGCTTATATGTTCATTTGTGTGTGTGTGTGTGGGGGGGTGTTTGTTTGTGTGTGTGCATACATGTAGGCATCTCTGTGGGTATATTTTAATTCTGAGAATGATAATAATAAAGCAACATGTCACAGCTGGACTCCATTTCTATCCTAATCAGTGGAAAGATACATAGCAAATTGAAGTAGGTTTTTTTTTTTTTTTTTGAACATGCACATTCATGTTATTTCAGGTAGATCTAATTTAATATCACATACATAGTAGAAGTTAATATTCTTTAATTTTTTTCTTTCATATTTATAAATATATGTCCTGTAAATTCATCCCACAACTACTAGAAGTAACTGAAAATTTTGGAGGAATATAAAACATGCAAATAGACTCCCCCCATAATCGTCCACTTTCACAGGAGAAGGACTTAGAAAAACAGCTGCCTATTTTTGACAGTGAGTGAGCAGACCACCCCATCTCTTCAAAAGAGAAAGTACAGTGCACCTTTATTTTGTGTGCTAACAGCCAGCCACTGAAATAGCTCTAGTAGCTTAAAACAGAATTCCTTTGAAGAGAGCCTTGAATTCTACTTGCTCCATCACAAACAAACAGAATTGATTCTCTTAAATATAATTTGGAGATATTGATGTGTTCGCTGCTGCATTGTTTAGACTTCATTTTAGTACATTATCCTGGCCGATTTCACATTAATTGGTATTTCATTTTACCCCTGGCTGTGGGATTTTAAAAATTACACCTCAATTTATATGCAAATATTGAGCCAAGATTATAAGAATGGTTCTAAACTCCACTCTCCTTTATAGAACTTCCTAAAAATATGACATTCAAATTACATGTACTAAAATTTGCATAAGAAGTAGCTGTATTTGTATATTTATTTTTTTGAGACAAGGTCTCTTTCTATGTTGCCCTGGCCAATCTCAAGCCTAGGGGCTCAGATAGATAATAATGTCATCTCATTCTTCAATGTAGCTGGCATTACAAGCACATACCACCATCCTGATTGTTTTGTTATTTTTAATTAAACTTATTCTAATTGATGCATAAAAATGTTAAAATTATATAGTATATTAATGAAGTATCAGGAATTATGTTCTGTGTGAGATGTAGGTATTAACACATATTCATTGTGTTATAAGGATATCAGATTAAATATATCTGTTTTAAGGTGAAAAATATCTGAAAATCCTTTATTGTAGTTCATTGCACTGTAGTCCATTTTATTACCATAAAACAATACAACAGAATTTCTGCTCCTACTTAACTTAGTACTGACAAATCAACTTCCCTATTTCTACTTGATTTAGCTTCTATTAAGCACTTTTCACATCTCAAGCTCTGGAAGATCAACTATTTAGATCACACATGGGACCTTTCTTTCTATGAGTGCCTTATTTTACTTAACAGAGGATCATTAGTTATGTCTTTGTTGTCAAATATTACAGGATCTCATTGATTTTTATAACTAATATTAGTTGAAGAACTGAACCACTCTTTATGTATCTGTAAGTGGATAGGATAGTTACTTAAATGATTCCCATTACTTGGCTACTTTGACTAGGACCACAGAAGAAATGGGAGGGAAGTTAGGGCAGTTATCTCACTAACATACTGATGTCTTTCCTTTGGATATATATCTGCTAATGGGAGTTCTGGATCATTTGGTGTGTTTGTGTGTGTGTGTGTGTGTGTGTGTGTGTGTGTGTGTGTGTGTGTGTTTGAGAGAAGGATAGGTATTGTTATATTGCCCAGAATCACCCCCAAGCTTCTGATTCTCTTGTTTCTAACTCCTTGCAAGATCTACAAGAATGCACCACCAGTCTCGGCTGGGTAATAATGTTCTTTTCAAAAGAACACTTGAAATTATCAGAAATATGACATAAAAAAATGAGAGCACTTAAATAAATGTTCTGGTTTCTGTCCATTTAATATTAGGAACTTCTTTAGTGTTCTTCCATTTACTGTGGATAGAAGGGAAGAAGTTTGTTGAGCAGCTCAGAAGACTTCTAAGTAGTTCGCAGCTCTTGCTACTCTTACAGAAGACTCAGATTCAAATCCAAAATCTACATTATGGCCTATAACAATATATAATTCCATTTACAGGCTGTCCCATACTCTCTTTTGGCCTATTTGGGCACAAGATATGAATATGGTGCAAAGACCTACATTCAGGCAAAATATGCATACACAGAAAATATATTAAAAATAAGATCTTCAAATAATTGGGAAGAAAAACAAAATATACATAAAAGATGTGTAAGTGTTATAGGAAAGACTTATCAATATAAGTCACTACGGTTGCAAATGGTAGTTAAGACAGAATTTGGGTAAGTTCAGTTAGAGACATAGAAAATGAGCATTGATCATGAACCAAGTGTGTTGTAGGCAGAAAGGAAGATAAGGAAGAACATTTATTGCCAGTAGGGTTTTCTGGAAGCTGAAGCTAAGATGGAATTCAATGTTCAAGAAGTGTGTGAGGATGAGCACTTACAAAATGAAGTAGCAGGCAGGATTAAAGAGAGCAAAGAATTTAGGTTTGATGGGAGACATACTACTCTTCAACTAACCCATCTGGAAGCCTAGAACCAGTAATTCTCAACAGAGCTTAATTAACCCATCTAAATTGAATCTTTAAACCTTTCTCCTGTATCAGGGTGTGTAAATGAGAGGAACCTCAGGTGAGCTTGATCTTCTGTGGTGATTGAAAGATTGTGTGCTGAACACACTGTTCACCAGGAGCATTAATTTCAAACTTGAAGACAGACATGGAAGATACATCTCCTTGTCTACCATTCTTTATGTGAAAAAGAGCTAACGTATGCTGTTGGATGGAATGAGTAAGGAATGTTGACTGTGACTTCCTGAAATTTAAGGTCATAGCAGATAACAGTCATAAGAAGGGTGACCACTATACCAAGAGCTGTTCCTTGTGCCAGTCTTAGAAATATGCCCTCCATCAGGGAAGGGAATGATACATATGAATGAGGTACAAAAAAGCAATGCTATGCAAAATTGACAGGTATGAGGTATGCTGTTGAAGATTTGTGTGTGTGTGTGTGTGTGTGTGTGTGTGTGTGTGTGTGTGTGTGTGTGTAGTTAAGGCAAGCAACCATTCTCATGGGAAAGTGACCCATGAATATAGTTACAAAAAACAGTATCTTGGAAAACAAAGCATCATCAACCACAGAAGTAGCTTAGGAAAATATGTAGTTTGCACCAATGGGTTAATACACAAGTGGCTTTTCAGCAAGATATTATTAAAAACATTTTTTAAACGTTACTGTGCGGCTCTGCAGTCTGCAGCTGGCATGTACTTCCATTGTACGGCCACTACCAGCTGTTCTTTCATTTACTAAACATTCAGCAAATACTCACTAAAGTGAAGGAGAGTGGGTCACAATGTTAGGAGGAAGACAATGAAGGTGGATTAATTTCAATACAATATTATTTATGCAACAGGAAGTGGGAGGAAGGTCCTTGGACCCTCTACAGAAGAATGAAAACAGCTTTAATGGGAGAGGGCTCTGGCCCTAGGGACTCAAAAAAGCACCCAGACATTGATAAAAGGGGGGTGGCATACATAGACTCATGTTTTAGAGCATTTACCTGGTGAGAGCTACAAAACTAAAAATTCATTTGCAAGATCATTACAAGAGGTCCAGTAAATGCGTAAGACAACAAACAATCAAAAGTTAATAAACAAGAGTAATGTGCTTCACAATAGTGAAGTTTAAAACAAATTCTATATATTGAATTTTACTATATTATTTTATATTATATTTATTATTGGTAGTATTTAGTATAATTTCAGGGTCAAATACTTAAATAATAATTTTTTGACAAACAACCATGACCAACATGTTGTTTTGTAAAAAAAAAAAAAAAAAACCTGAATTGGACCTTTATAAAATACAAAAGCAGGAAGAGAACATCTGTAGAACAAGCAACATTTTTAAGAAGAAAACTCAAGTGTTTCTCTTTGAACAAACTTCTGTTTTATTACAGAAATCTTAATGTATATAAATAAGCTAGACACCTGCATGTGTATACACATGACAAAGCATTTAGGGGCAATTTCCGGTACATGTGGGAAGAGGGTATCAGCTTCAGCAGCTTTCCACCTCGAAAGGCTTAAGCAAATAATAAAAGGAAAATACATTTATGGAAAGAAAGAAGACAATTAGTCAAGAAAAGCCTGACTAAAGTAAAGAGCAGCTCGCTGTGATCACAGCTGGCAGACCCTGTATTCAGGTTTGTGCTTCTGTGTTTATGTTTAAGCTCAATGATGAGCCTTAGAGGAAAGGGCAGAAAAGGGGAAGGACAGAAGGAAGAATTTTTGTGATGAACTGATACTTGAAGACTATTCAGAACATTAAGCAGTATCCCATGAATTCACCTATCCTTGTTTTATTTGTATTTGTCTCTAACATAAAACCAATATTTGTAAGAAAGCACAGGCACTCACTTTCCTGTCATCTCACACAGAACACAAGTCCTCCATGGCTGGGTTTTACCACCTTTAAAAACATATCTGCCAGCAACTGAACAGTGTTTTCATAGATGTGTGACCAGTAACACTGGATGGTAATCCATGGATTATTTCTCTTTATCTTACAGTCAACAGTGGGAATTTTTTTTCTGGCTTGTAACTTTTTAAACTAAAGATCAGAAAGATTTTATTCATTCTTGATGGTCTAGTGTAAGCCAGATTATTGAGTCAAGTCCAATTAATATAAAAACGCATTCTCTGCATTTTGGGGATGTTTACTTTTCTTCAAGTTTTTAACTGATTCTGTATGTCAGAAACATTG
Source organism: Peromyscus leucopus (assembly GCF_004664715.2). Classification (NCBI taxonomy): domain Eukaryota; kingdom Metazoa; phylum Chordata; class Mammalia; order Rodentia; family Cricetidae; genus Peromyscus; species Peromyscus leucopus. The sequence continues at coordinate 34,496,880 of NC_051077.1, read as the reverse complement.
ACAGGTATAATGGTGTGTGTGTGTGTGTGTGTGTGTGTGTGTGTGTGTGTGTCTTGGTTCATTTGAAATGACAAACTGTCATTAATTCAGCAGCTCATGAACAACAGAAAATTATTTCTCAAGTTCTAGAGATGGGAAGTCCCAGTGCAAGGTGGTAGCAGATTTGGAATCCAATGGATGCTTGCTTTAGGATTCATAGGTGATTCCTTCTAGCAGTATCTTTTCCAAGTTAAAGGAGAAATTGGATTTCTCATGTTTATTTTATAAATCCCATCACTGTTGGCTCCAATCTACTTATGAGCTCTCATGACCATCCTACAGCCTACTGGCTACATGTGACAAAGGACAAGTGGGAATGAGGCCCCAAAGCAAGCTCACTAACTTATGTAAAATACTATGAAACTTTTTGTTTTCTGATTTTGTCTTTGTAACTCAATTTATCGTCCTTAATCATAGAGACTGTAGATCTCAATGTTGTGTTGCAAGGTCAAAAGTTTAGGTACACCTAAAATCCTTTGAAATGGCCTATTTCTTAATACAGTTGCACCACCCTGAGTATTTGAGATGTGTAGGTGAGAGAGGAAACACACACATTGAAGCCATAGCAGACTAAACCGACTGAAATATCTTCAGATTTTAAGTTTATGGTTCATGTTACAGTTATTAAAGGAAAATACACTCTAAAATATCATTTTACTTTATGCTATGCATCATTTTACTTTATGATAAATAACATGAATTATTAAAATTATTATTAAAATTACATATGCATATAATAAATATGCATTATTATTATAAACTAATTTCTATATCTTCTCCATTTCATTGTTTAATAGTAGTTACAGAAAATAATTGTAAGAAATCTTATTTATCATTATCATCATGGTAAAGTATAATCAATTGGTAAGAAACAGATATGAGGACACTTTGTTGACACTGTTTTTTTTAATATGGTGGGCAAGTCAATTTCTTAATTCTCTCCTTTCATGTTGAGCACAAAATAAAGGCATTTAGTTGTCTGATTTCTCTTAGATATCAGTGAACAAACAGCTCCTGTGGATTTAACACAGGCTCATGAAAACCACTAAGTTAGAAGCTTTTTTGGTAATAAGGAAAATAGATGCCCAGACATATGTATATATAATTATCTTCTACTTGCTAACTTCCTGATTGGCGGTAATTACCTTTGCTAAATGAATATTAAGATCACTGGTGGGTATATTAAGACAGCTCTTAGAAGCAGTACTGTGAATCATGGTTAATTTATTTTGTGGTAAACAACTGGGCTTCTAAACACTCAATTTCAACATTTACTTTATATTTGTCATTTAAAGTTTGGTAATAAATCCAATTCAGTAAGAACCACAGTAGTAAGTGTACTAATGGTTTTCCTAATTTTAGAAATCAATCCAGCAGCTGTACATGGAGAATACTCTGTCATTTTGAAGTGATTGAAATATATAGTATATATGTTCAATTGAAGGCTTCATGTAGACTTTTTTATTATTCTAATTAAGGAATGGTTGTATTTTGATTTAAGCTATGAGAGTCTGTCTCTCCCATATACTTTCATTCAACCACTGAAAAATAGTTGATTCCAATAAATTATATTACACACTTCTCTTCTTGAAGATTGCTTTTCATTTTTACCCATTGTTTCTGCCCATACCAAGGAATAGTTTCATATTTTGACCAAAAGCAGTCCTGAAAAACATACACATGAATGTGAGTATATATGCCATACCTTCTGCCTTCACCCTGACCCCTTTCTTCCATCTCCTTCTGTCCCATTCATATTCAAAGGTGGCTTGTTCCTACTGTTTCCCTTTGATACATTTCCCTAATTTAGGGAGCATCATAAGCATTTGCTGCATTTAACACTGTAATTGGTAAACACTTGCAACTGGGTTTTTTACATAACATATTTATGCTCATTTACATTTATAGATCTATAACTAGATACCTATTGATTTTATCTGAAAACATTTTATTTAATATTCCAATGGGAAAGATTTTTATTATGAGTGAGATTTTATTTGTATGACACTCAGAAGTTAAACCCAATATGGATAAATTATGCACTTCTGATTGCATTCCTTACTTAATTTCTGAGTACATGTTCAGGAAACCATCCTGAGTATTGAAAGCCCAGTGAGTCATTTTGCTATTGCTGCTCCTTTGTTTTGACCCAATGCACAACTGCTGTCACTTGGAACTCTTTAAAATTTTGTATCATTTGCGTTTTTTTAAACTTGTATTGATCCTTTGTGGATTTAACATCATGCATTCTGATCCCACTTATGTCCCTGTCTCTTGTATTCTCCCTCTGCCCTTGCAACCTCTCCATCAAAACAAAACCAAATTTAAAAGAAAACCCAAAATCCAAACAAAACAAATGAAACAAAATGAGAGAGAGAGAGAGAGAGAGAGAGAGAGAGAGAGAGAGAGAGAGAGAGAGAGAGAGAGAGAGAGAGAATCTTGTAATAGAAGGGTGTCACACAGATTACCCTTTAGTTCACTCATTTTTACTTGCAAGTGTTCATTACCACAAGTCTGGCTCTAGGCCTCTGGCCTTTGCTACATCACCAATAATGAATGGAATCTTACTGGGGCTCCTGTCATTGTCCTGTGTCATAGAGATCCTGCTATTTTGGGTCTGTAGTTTCAGGTTCATCCCCCTCCACCTGCTGCAACAGTTCATAGATGAGGTGGATGTTGGAGTGAGCCAACTCATAGCCCATGCTGATAGAATCCCTCTTCCCTCTCTTCAACTGGACTCCTAGAGCTTGACCTGGTGCTTGACTGTGTATCTCTGCATCTGCTTCAGTCAGTTACTGGATGAAGGTTCTATGATGACAGTTAGGGTGTTCTCCAATATGATTACCGAGGTAAGCCAGCTCAGGCACCTTTTCCATTATTATTGCCAGTAGTCTAGGCTGAGGTCATCCTTGTGGATTCCTGGGAACTTCCCTAGCACCTGGTTTCTCCCTGTCCCCATGATCTCTCCCATTATTTAGGTATTTCTTTCATTGCACTCCCACTCCATGCCTCCCCCAGTTTTGTAACAAGAAGGACACATGGATCACCCTGCCAAGTGGAAATAGATGAGATCTCCATGAGTAAACTGGGGGTTGGGGGGCAATAGAAGGTGGGGGATGGGGGCTGCTTATCTGTTCTTGAGTGTGTGACCATTCACTGGAGAATGTTTAACCTACAAGAAGCCATGCCATTAAGAAAGAATTAACTCTCTCTCTCCCCACATACCAATAGTTCCTCAACTAGGGGTAGAATTCCATTTGCAATTTTGTCTAGTTCAACCTTGTATGTCTTGTTCTTGTTGTCACAACCATTGTGAGTTCTGATGTGCAACTTCCCAGTTGTATTTTGAAAACACTCTTTCATTATGTTCATCCACTGCCTCTGGCCTTTGACTTTTACAGTCATTCTGACCACTCTTCCTTGATGATCTGTAAGCCTTGAGGGGAGTGTTGTGATATAAAATTTCCATTTAGTGCTAAGTACTCTGCAGTCTCTGCACCATGACCAGTGTGGGGCTCTGGGTAAATCACCACCTATTGCAAAAAGAAGCCTCTCTGATGAGAATTGAGGAGTCTACTAATCTATGAATTAATCTATGAATAACCTATGATGTCACCAGAAGTCACCTGAATACTATCTCCAGTTAGCAGAGAAGTTCTCGCTCCAGATCCTATGACTTCCCTAGCCACTGGTTCTTGACCTCAGTCATGGGATCAGGTAGGAGTTCTGTCTTGTGAAGCATGCCTTAAATCCAATCAGATAGTGTTCGTTATTCCAATGACATTCATACCACTGCTGCACCAAGTAGACCTATTTCCCACGACTGTTGTTATTGTTGGAGCTTGCAGGGTTGATAGCTGAATACTACTGATTATTATTTTTATCTTCCAATAGAGTACATTGCACCTTCCCACTAGTGAAAGCCACATAACTGTTGGTGCCAATGCAATCCCACACCCATTTTAGAGGAAAAACAATCTATTTTTTCCTGTATATATGAATCCCTAACTTCATAATTTCTTTCAAAACAGTTCTGAAAGTCCCTAAACTCAGCATAAACCCACAGAGAACATCCTTCTCCATGTTTATAAAAGCTAGGCCCTATGGCCAGGCGGTGGTGACATATGCCTTTAATCCCAGCAATCGGGAGGCAGAGGCAGGCAGATCTCTGTGAGTTCGAGACCAGCCTGGTTTCCAAAGCAAGTTTCAGGAAAGGCACAAAGCTACACAGAGAAACCCTGTCTCAAAAAACCAAAAAAAAAAAAAAAAAAAAAAAAAAAAAAAAAAAAAAAAGCTAGGCTCTGAGCTGTCATAGGTTATCAGTTTACTTTATTTGTGAGTGACTGTTACCTTGGACCTATTAAACCGTAACTATAGGATTCAAATTTGAATGTAAACCACTGCATGTAGCATGTGGGATTTGGCAAATAGCTCCTTAAGCAGAGCTTGTGCTCAGCATATGCAAAGCCATGGGCTCACTTCTCAGCACTACACATATCACATATAACATTCACATACACATACAGAGAGTGATATGTATTTCCTTCTGTATTTAAAAACTGATAGGATAATAATTTGTGATAGTGTTCTGGATTAGACTATATATGTGAATATAAAGCAAATAGCTAACTTGTAGATGAAAATCAACACATGCTCAAGTTCAGAAATAGGTACAGCTCTGATGGTGTACAAAGTCTGCTTAGATTTACTTGATATCTACTCCTGGAGTAGACAGTAGACATCTACTTCTATGCTTGTGTGACCACTCTCCTCTCAAATGTTATGCCTTAGATCACCTCTGTCTTTCCAAGCTGTGGACAGTTTTCTTTCTTTTCTGTTTCCTTCTCTTTTTTTCTGTTCACTTTTTTTCATTTAGGCACAATAACCTCACTCGACCTCAAGCTTGTCCTAAGGCACCATATATCTACTGTGTGTTCAAATGTCTCAAAGCAGTATATAAGCATAAAGTTGAATTTTCAGTATCCTGGAGGCTTGGCAAAGGGAGCCCTGGGTAATTAGATGAAATGAACAGCAATACCTGAAGTGCTGGAATTCAAAGTCTTTTCCAAAATTTGTGCATTCTAGGCAATAATTCAATTTGTTCTACCCTGGGGCTCACTTTAGAAATATCTTCCCTTTCCACTATGAGTAGAAAATGCTGACATCACAGAATCAGTGATGACATCATTTGCTGTAAAAGGTAACTTGCTGCAATAATACATCATTACAATCTGTAACTGCAACAAATCAGTCAAATTTCTTCTCTGAATGAAGTCAGCATTGTGTGTGGATGACGCTGAAATCAAAGCTTAAGTGTGGCACCATTGAAGTGAGTTATGTGCAAGGAAGCAAAGATACCGTTCTTTAGATTTAATTCTTTATTTTTAACTATCATGGCTATGTTGGAAATAAGTAACCATCAAGGATTATGTATTATCTGTAACTAAGATGCTATGTGGAAGGTATTCTGTTTAATGAGTCCTCATTTCATTGGCTATTAGACTATACATCAGTTGCATGCCTCTGCCTTTCAGCATCCAAACTGTTTAGCTTCCACTAATAGGTACATTAAAAAGAGTCTTGCTACAAATATGAATGCAAACATCATAGCCATATACATTTCTGCCTAGACTCACACTTTTTAAAAGCTCCTAAGAGAAATCTTCATGAAGATAAACTGTAACCTTTTTGTGCAGTGTTTCCTAATGGAGAAAGACATGGCATGCATTTTTCTGTACGTAGCTGAACTAGAGCTTGGGAATGATATTGAATAGCATAAAAAAAAACTTTAGAATAATTACTATAGCATGATAGGTATATATGATTGATACCTTGCTCAGCTTTCTGTACATCTGTGAAAGCATCTTTTGAAATAGTGTAAAAACACCATTAAAACTGTAAATTGAATCACAATGTTATTACAGCACCTTGAAACAATGGTGGGTACCATTAAGGAGAAATTGGAATAATGGGGTTTGAAATACTACAAACATAATCTAAGCATATAAATAATGAATAGTTTCAAAAGACTTCAGAAGACATTTCTTTGGGTTTCCAATTTTTGTTTTGTTTTGTTTTTGTTTTTGTTTTTTTTGAGACAGGGTTTCTCTGTGTAGCTTTGCGCCTTTCCTGGAACTCACTTGTCAGCCCAGGCTGGCCTCAAACTCACAGAGATCCGCCTTGGCTCTGCCTCCCAAGTGCTGGGATTAAAGGGGTGCACCACCACCGCCTGGCCCAATGGTTTTTATACATGTATCTTTTTAAAGGAAATTGAATCTGAACTCCAGAAAGACATTTCCTAAATACCCCGTTGAGAGAGAGAGAGAGAGAGAGAGAGAGAGAGAGAGAGAGAGAGAGAGAGAGGAGAGAGAGAGAGGGAGAGAGAGAGAGAGAGAGAGAGAGAGAGAGAGAGAGAGATAAGTGAATAAAAAACTTTGCTAAAGTGGCACTTTAAAAGGCAAAGTTTACTGCATGTGTTTCTAATATCCAGAAGATTCTAAAACCACCACGCTCGTGCAGTGTTTGTGGCATGATTGTGGAACTATATCACTGTAGCTCACTATACATAGTTCATTTAACTGTGAGCAAATCTTTAAAAGTCAGTATGAATCATGTGCGATCATATTTTTGTTGTATGTATTGAGGGAAAAAGTTATTTAGACAAATGCCAATGTTCTTATTGTCAGAGAAAATGCTTTTTGTTCTTGGTCTGCTTAACAAATTTGATAGTTTTGAAAGCAGAGTCCTAGAAATCTCTTGCCCAGTGGAGCACAGAGCAGATTCTCCTGAAATCCCTTTTATTCCACATGTGTTATCCTTTGTGAGGAATGAATGAATGAATGAATGAATGAATGAACAAATGGATGAGGAAAAAACTAACTTCTGCAGTACCTGAATAAAGTATCGTTTTCATCATGATGATCACAGATACTACATTTGCTTTATACCTATACTGAAATGCAGCCAGAAAAACCCATATTGAAAAATTTCACTAGGAAGTGGTGATATTTAGAAGAATATATTTCAGGTGTCATTTTCAAATAAAATGTTATAATGCATTATGCATACTTACACTTTAGTGCCCCATCACACACACACACACACACACACACACACACACACACACACGAGAGAGAGAGAGAGAGAGAGAGAGAGAGAGAGAGAGAGCTTTTCATAATTGTATAATTAATAAGTTTAAACAGGTATTTCAAACAGTTGACCATATATTGTCATTTAAAATAAATGGTATGAGCCAGGTGGTGGTGGCACACTTCATTAATCCCAGCACTCGGGAGGCAGAGCTGGGTGTATCTCTGTAAGTTCGAGGCCAGTCTGTGCTACAGAGTGAGTTCCAGGAAAGGCAGAAAAAAAAAAAAAAAAAAAAAAAAAAAAAAAAAAAGAATATTAAAAAAAAATAAGTGGCATGAGACTATTATGTTTCAGTTACATAAAACCATAGTAATATGAATAAATCTTGTAAATGAAGTCGATTTCTACGTCCTTGCTAAACCATTATTTTTTCCCTCCATTACAAAGTCCTTTGTCACATACTGCAAAATGTTGTAGATTTGTATATGTTGCTAAATTTCTCTCTCTCTCTCTCTCTCTCTCTCTCTCTCTGTGTGTGTGTGTGTGTGTGTGTGTGTGTGTGTGTGTGTATTTATATAGAGGGAGATATGTGACTCTACTGTTATTCTTGAGAAGTTGTCAGTTGTCACACAAGTATCTCTTGAAGCATACAAGAAAATGATGATTTCCTTTGTGTACCTTGGCTGGGTAACTTTGCCATTAAAAAAAAAAAAAAAAAAAAAAAAAAAAAAAAAAAAAAAAACATAGGTTCTAGTGCAAGTTGATATCCTTTCAGATGGTTTCTAAAGAGAAAAAATTTTTTGAATTGTGTCATGCATGTTTCTAATATTGGCTTCCCTGCAAGGTTGAGTAAACAGAAAATAAAATGAAAACATCTGCAGAGAGTGATCCCAGTATGAAATATGGCCATAACGTTTCATTCCAATCAGAATCGCTGTTTATTTTCAATATTAAGACCAGCAGTAGGTAAGACCCACCGCCTGAAAATTAAAAGCTAATCTATGGAAAATGGCGACCAAGGGATGTGCAGTCTGTGTTTGAACATTTGTTAAATAAGTCATGAAACAGAAGAAAGAAGCCAATCCTCTCAGACACTCTTGGTTTTTCGTTTTACCCTGGTGCCCAGGCCTGTGGGCTGTGTATCTTACATAGAGCTGCACGACTGTCCCACGGTTGTGAGCCTCCGCTCGCCAGACCATGTCTGCTTCATTTGCTTAGACCATGCAGCCTGCTGACATGCAGGCCATTGTTTGAAGAAGCTCTCAGATTCTGTTAGCAGCAAAGTTGATTTCACAGAAGCCAAGTCTGCGGTTTTTTTTTTGTAAAGTGCTCCTCATTTTGGCTCTTTGGACTTCTCTCACAATATAACTGCTATAAAACCTCTTTCAATTCACAGTGCAATTTGATGAATTACCTTCTCTGGATTTCATTATAAATGTGTCTGAAAGTGTGACTGCAGAGACCGAGGTGTTTTAAAATAACAAATAGGTACACGGCAAATGAGAAGCTGCATGTCTAAATGCCTCCGGTTCCGAGTGTAGCGGGGGAAAGTCCCACTAATTCTTCACAGCATCTGTTTATTGTTTTATTAATGCCAGACAGGGCAATTTCATTATTAGTACACAATTGAATACATCTGTGTAGAGAATGCCCCATCAGGGGGATGGCAGGCTTGACCTTTGAGTGAACCACATAACCCAGGCTAGCCTGGGTAGCCATTGACAGCAGCAGCACCTGGTATCTCTGGCCAGGCATTAAGCAGGCTGTACCTCCTGAGCTACCGACTTCAAAGACGCTGGGAGAAAAAATGTAAAGAAAATTTGTGTGAGCTAATTTTTATTTCCTATCTTAAAGGCAGGATCACTAGCCGAGGATCATTTTTTGGTTCCTGATCCTCTAATTGACTGGCATTTCCTGGGATACCCACTTAAGTGGAATCAGGTTTGTTCAAACTGAAGAGCTGTCTATTGTCAAGAGACCTTAGAGCTGTATCCAACCAAGAGAGCAGGCTCTCATCCCACACAGCACATAGGTTCGAGTTTGCAGGATGATTTCCTGCTCCGGATCAATAACACATCAGGGATTTCTCTTTCAAGTGAACGTGTCCTGTCCATTTTAAAGGCTTTTAAATGGTTAACATTTTACAATCCTGTTCCGAAGCTTCTGGAGGCCCCCAGATTATTAAAGCCTGGTTTCTAAAAATAAGAAAGTAGCCAGGTGGGGGTAGTTCACAGCTATAATCTCAGGAGCCAGAGGGAGAAGGATGGGTGTGAGTTTAAGGCCAGTTTGGGCTATGTAGAGAGACACCGCATTAGAAATCAGAAAAGAAAATCTAACAGCAACAGCGAAAACAAAAACAAACAATTTGACATAGATTTAAATTTGACATAAATACTGAAAGGGCTGCTGCAGCAAACTGGATGTCCCAGAAGAGGGCCCCATGATGTGCGCTTTTACGTAATTGCCCTCATCATTGGCTCCACAGCTCAGGAGTGTTATTGTCTTTCCTCAAATTAGGGTGGAGTATGGAATCACAGTGATACTGCCGGTGGAGTCAGGTGTTTCTTGGACTAGGAATAACTTCAGTAGGGCAGCTTACAAATGAGCCTATGCTTCACACCTACTTTATAATAAATATAACGCCCTGGTTTATAATAAATGTAAATGTAAAGCCAGAGCCAAGAATAGATGAAGGGAGGGAAAGACAGGGGGATGAAGAGGGAGGGAAGGAGGGAGAGAAGGGAGAGAGAGAGAGAGAGAGAGAGAGAGAGAGAGAGAGAGAGAGAGAGAGAGAGAGAGAGAGAGAGAGAGAGAATCTGATTTCGTGTATATAAAAGTATCCCGAGGAAGAGAGAAGACAGCCTGGGTATTCGCCACCATTTTTTTTTTTTTTTTTTTTTTAAAGACAGTATGTCTCATTGGTCTGGAATTTGCCAGGTAGAGTAGCCAGCTGGCCAAAACTTCCTGGGCATGGATGGGTCTCTGTCTCAACCTCCCCTGCATAGGACTAAAATTGCACCCCATCACATTGCCAAGTAAGCCATCTCTCCATCTTTGACTTTTTAAAGTCTTTCTACTGCAATAAAATGATGAGTTAACAAGTACCTTTATTTCAGAACAAGTTTTTTTGTTGTTGTTGTTGTTTTTTTGACAATTCCTATCAGGCATAATTGTAGTAGATTTAGGGAGCATTTAAAGGAAAAACAGCACTGCTCTTATGTGTTCTGTGCTTGGGTACTTGCTTTTATAGATAGATGAAGACTCTAAAGGTTCAGTGAGTTTAGAGATCTGTCCAAGACCACATGCCTAGTGCACATTTAAACTAAAATTCAGGATTCTCCACTCACAGTCCAATATACCCTGACTATCATATCAATTTATCTTTTCTTTATTCTTTAATTTCTTCTATTTTTCTGATTATAATTACATGATTTTCCCCTTATCTTTCCTCACTTCAAATCCTCCCTTATAGCTTTCCCTGCTTTCTTTCAAATTCATCGCCTCTTTTTTCATTATTGTTGCAAGCATATATGTCTATTTATAGACATATATATTCCTAAATACAACCTTCTCAGCCTGTGCATTTGGTGCTGGATAACCATTTGGACTGTTCTTTCCTGAGGGAGCCTACTTCTCATGTTTTCAGCATTTCTTATTTTCCTGTAGTTCCAGGTAGAGAGTTGAGGACTTGCTGTCTCCCCTGTCCACATCAACATGTCTATTATTGCAGTCTTTGTCCAGCTCATGTTTAGGCAGTCATATTGATCAGAAGCTACATCAGAAAGCTTCATCAACATGAGTTTCAATTTGACTTTTAAAAAACAGTTTAAAATTATTTCAGACTTGACTTGATGATAATTGTGAAAAAGGCAGAAGCCTCATTCTTAGTCTTAGACTAAAAATCATATAATTTTTAAAATAAATATTTGCTTGTGTTCTATATACAAGTCTCTACAGTGTATATTCATTGCAGAACAACATCCAATGAAACAGGAAGTATCTCAAGGTCTGGTAACCAGTGAAGAATCTGATTAACCCTGGCTTGTACTCATTATGGAGACAATAAAATTGTGATCTGAAAGATGAGTCCTATTAGGGGTGGGTTATCTTTGCATTGTTAAAGGAATGAATAAGACACAAAATAATAAAGCCAGCAAGATGGCTTATTGGGAAACAGGACTTCCCACTAGGTCTGATGACCTGAGTTGGGTATCTGGGACAAAATGGTCGAAGGAGAAAATATATTTCCTCAAGCACTCCTTGGACTTCCGTATGTGTGAAAGAACATTTTTGTGTGTGCACGTGCAAAGCCACACAAAATAAACAAATTCAATAAAGAATCAATTTTTAAAAACAGTAATATTTTCAGTCTTAAGTAGTATTTACTTGGTTTTATCAAGACACGTTATCTTTGCTATAGTAAATGCAACACCAAAGGCACAGTTAGATTCTTGATTTCATTGGAAAGTAAATACATAAAGATTTGACAGAACACAAGGTCAAATAAATATTTCCAAACTCCTACATATTTGGCCATATCCACTAGATATGACACCTAATTTTGTGAATTCTCCAAATGATTTATCATAGGTTAGGACTACTTACCAGGCTAAGAAGTTGATTCAGAAATTTCTTTTATTCATCAACTTTAGCAGAATTACACATGTTTATTGACCTTAAAGAATTAAAAAAATATCTTTATGACACTGGAGGGTTGTATGGGTAAGTTATATTCACTTTTACTTATTTTTCTGATTAATTATTTTAATTTATGTGCATTGGTGTTTTCTCTTCATGTATGTCTGTATGAGGGGGTCAGAATCTTGGAGTTACAGACAGTTGTGAGCTGCCATGTGGGTGCTGAGAGTTGAACCCAGGTCCTCTGGAAGAATAGTCCTTGTAATAAATTTGACAATATTCATGGAATTATCTTTTTATGTATGCCACTATAAAAGTACTACACAAGAAAACATTTCATCATCAGGTGGACAGTGATATGCAAATTCAGTAGTTAAAATAGCTATAAATGAGCCATCCACCAAGCAGCCACAGATTTTTGTTGAACTTCCAGATTTATCCTTATGATTTAGATTACCATCCATAATAAAGTCATCAAGAGAATTAATATTTTATTGTTTATCTATTTCCAAGATTTATGAGGATGTTAAATGTGGTAGAAACACACCTGCAAAATACCCTGAACTTTCTTGGTATCTCAAAACATTTCTTTTTCCTGGAGCCCAGAAATGATTTTCCCAGACATTAAAGAATCTCAGTGACTGAAGCTAAATTCAATAATAAATTTAATCATAAAAAATAAGATTTGGTGTAGAATTGGTAAATCTACAACTATGAAGCCTAAATAACATCTATAAATACTTCTGGCACATGTACTTTTCTACACTTTATTTCAAAATCCAGTCAATAGAAACCTGGATGATTATGAGGTTGATTTTTTCCTTGCTGACTTCTAGACACATCATTGAGAATCAACAATCTGAGGTTTGAAATATATTTTAATGATATATGCTTTTGGGTTACGTATGTGACAAAGTGCATGCATTTTTCATGGAATCCCTTTTAGAATAAGAAATTTTCTATACAAAACCACGCCAGTATTTTGATGTTTTCTCTGAGTTAAAATATCATTCTGGCATTGGTATGAGGCCATATTTTTAAGATTTTCTTACCTTGCAAAAGGTTTGCTTTCTGCTATAGACTTTTGTTTGTTTTTTAACTTTACCCGTTGTTTTTCTTTAATTCTCCCCAGAAGACTTTTTGTATTTAATGAACCTTCACATTATGACCTGTAAATCATCAGTCCTACAAGCTTTAATTTGGGAGAAAGGATGACAAAGAGCTGAAAACTGACTTTGTGAACCAGAATTGCTTTCTTAACATATATTTTTAAGGAGGAAAATTACTATGACAAGTTCATTGCAGTGGAAGATCTCATCTTTGGTAGATTACAGGTATTTTAAGATTAGTAATTTCCACAGTCATTTTTCTGCCTATAAATGCTTCAGATTTAATTTAAAATAGCATCTGTATTAATTTTTATGATTTCAAATGAAAGTTGATTGTTTCTGGTGCTTGTAATTCTCTGAAGTGTTGCATATCAAACTGTGCTCTCTGAAGAATTTAAATCATAAATGAAATGTGCATGTTTCTCCCCGCAGGAATTCTATTTGAATCAAATCCATCCTTAATTTCTGTCAGAATGGGCCATTAATAATTTACTAACATTTATTGTAGTTTATGCCTTATACCTTAAAACAACTTAAGCTGTTTTAAATATGTATAAATTATACTTTGAAAATTATTATATATACTTTCTGCTGTTCTTGATTCTGTGGATAGATGTTTGAATGGCCTGTTCATTGTATTGGGCATTGCAGAGCACACATGAAGGAACATATCTTAAACAGGAAACACTGAAACTAACTGTAATATGTATCATTACATTGAGATGCAGTAATCTATGACTCTATGCCTATTGATTTGCTTTAATTAGAGAATTCCAGTCTTAAAAACTATTTACAGATAAAATGGTAAACATGTAAAGATACAGATATGAGTGACATCACTTCCAAATACAGGCATCATGTAAAATGTATTATTTTCATTGCAACCAAGATCTATAAAACTAGGTTTTTCAGGAAAAGTGTCTCGGTGCCAAACTTTACTTCAAACTATTACAGTGTTGTCAGTCTACTGAAATTGGAAAATGGAAATAGTTATTGACCACATGACATTTTTTGCATATAACTAGAAACATAAGCGTCAATTGTACATGTATAGAAAAATGCAAGTCACATCTCATTTTCATTGTTTGTTGACATAAAAACATCATTTAGAAAGAATACTAAGGTTGTGAAATTATTTCATCAATTTAGCCTTGCTATAAGAGCATATACTCTATTAAATATGCTTCAAAATTTAATCATTTGTTACACGTAAAATAGTATGAAGAATGTACATATCAGTATTTTTGTTCATTATGTTTACTCTCTATGTATGTGTGTGATAAATATACAAACTCATAAGCTATTTTCTGTATACAACTACTCATGTGTGTGTATATGTACGGAATATTCTGAATTCTTTTGAGTGTTGACTGCACAGTCCTTACACAATTAAGACATCTGCTCTGTGATTTCCATGTCCTGCAAACTATAACATTCTGTGATAGGACTTTAAACCATTGAGAAGCTTGCAAGAAAAATAATTACACCCTCGACCACTGAAGAGGTCTTCAGAAATTTTACACAAAATATCCTAAACACATAAAGAATAAGAATTATTTAAAAAAAATTATTGCTGATTTTTATCCAACTTTTTTTTCAAATAATACTTCTTTTTATAAATTAAATAAATTTCTTTCTTTTTTGGGGGAGGGGGTTTCCAGACAAGGTTTCTCTCTGTAGCTTTGTGCCTTTCCTGGATCTCGCTCTGTAGACCAGGCTGGCCCCTAACTCACAGAGATCTGCCTGGCTCTGCCTCCTGAGTGCTGGGATTAAAGGTGTGTGCCACCACCGCACGGCAATAAATTTCTAAGGAAGCTGAAAAATATAACTTCTGTGCCTTTATTCGTCTGTGTTAAGGAATATGACATTACAGTTAAAATTATGAATTGTGTCCATTTATTCCTCTTGTTAGGACAAAGGATCATGACTCAGCTGACAAGAAACTGGAATTTAATCTTGAACTCAAGTTGAACTAGGCTTCTTTGTCATTGACATCCAAAACCTTCAGCCACTGCCATAAATTTAATTAATCACAAAAGTAGCAGAATTCTGAGTTTTAAAATTCATAAGCTTCAAAAGTATTTTATGTTTAATTTTTAAACAATTCAGGAAGCAATGGAAAATGAATTTTGTTATAACTTGGATTTCTGATTTTTACATACTGACATGTGATATGTCATGTTCAAATGTATGTGTTTGCTCAGAATTTGCATACACAATAATTTTTTCTCGTGCTTCCTTTTGTATGTAATGATAGTGTCATGAACTATGAAGAGTTATATAATTGTTATTGTGTATGAGTGTGTGCATGATGTGTGTGTGGATATCCATCCCATGGCCCAGGCGTGGAGTTCAGAGGACAACTCTATATTGTTGGTTCATTCCCTAGATCCAGGGCTCAAACTTAGGCCATGGTTAGTAGAGCCAGCACTATTCTCCACTGTGCTTCCTTGTTGATTCTCAAATTTACTCTTCGTTCATTCCGATGACTTCTACTACACCCTTTACTCATCCCGTTGCCATGTCCCTGCTTCCGTTATCTCTTTCGTTATCTTCCGTTATCTCTTTCTTCTATCAGGTCATCTGAAAACATCTTCGGAAACGTATTTCACTTCAATTTATAATCATTTCTAGTCACCAGTCTGTAAAATAAAGTTCAGCAGCCCAATAAATATTCAGTGAGAGGCATTCTCAGGCTCTGAAAACTTGAAATGGCCAGTTTGGAAGTGTCTGTTCCTTTCTCATTGACAACTCCTCCATCCCTCTTGCAGGAAAGTAGGTTGAAGCTGGATCCTTGTGAAATGTAAATGTGTCAGACATTATTTTGTTATGTCCACTAAACTATGCGATCACAGCCTCGTTGTTTTCTAACAACTCTATCGAATGGTTGTCTTAATTAGGGATAGTAAGTACTACACTAAAAAGACTAAAAAGACTTGGCTCTTGACAAATGCATGGCATTTCTTCTGAAATTAGATTTGAATAGATATTGCCCAAAACTTTCACTTGGGAGTTCAAAAATTACTTTGAATTTGTTCTAGGAACATAACCCTTAAAGCTTAAATCTGAAGTATGTTGACCAATCTGTAAGCAATAATTAAAGACTGAATGAAAACATTTCAAAATCATTCACTTAAGAGAGATCCACTTTGTAGTTGTGTATCAAATGCTACAAATGATGCCAAATTTATCAAAATAATGAAGATACACAGAGTGAATTTTATTAAAAATCACTCATGTCACCAGCTGAACCCTGTATATTATTATTATCATTGTTAGTTGTGTGTGTATGTGTATGTGTTTGTGTTGGTTTAGAAGTATGTATATCTGAGAGTTTAGACGTGCATGTGTGTGCACATGTGTGTGCATATGTGTGTGTCAGTGTAGATTTGTTTGTGTGTGTGTGTGTCATTGTAGATGTGTGTGTGTTTGTGCTTATGTATATGGGTGTGTTTGTGTGTGTATGTGTATATGTGTGTCAGTATAGATGTGTGTGTGTCAGTAGAGATGTGTGTGTGTCAGTATAGATGTGTGTGTGTGTGTGTCAGTATAGATGTGTGTGTGTGTGTCAGTATAGAAGTATGTGTGTGCCTGTGTGTGTGTCTGTGTGCCTGTGTGTGTATGTGTGTCTGTGTATGTGTATATGTACGTAGCACCTTTGGAGGTCAGATAACAGCTCTTTGGAGCTGATCCTCTCCTTTCAATGTGGTTTCCAGTGATTGAACTCAAAACAACAGGTTTACTCAGTATGAACTTTTACCTACTGAGTCTTGTCACCCATCATAGACCTAAACTTTAAATGGAGTTTTCTTTTCTTTTTTTTTTTTAAATCTGATTTCAAATGAATTTTGAGGTAAAAAAATCACATAGAATTAACTATATGAAAATTTTGTTCTTAAATGTACACAACTTCAACTATATTTTCCATGGTTTTGTGTGTTCATATTGCAACTATATTATATGGAAAGTATGCCCATTGCTTTACTATTGCCTCTACCATTGCAGTAAAGAGGAGCTGTAAAGTCTCGCCTAAGATTTACAGATCAGGAGTCTGAGTACATGTTTGGTGTATAATGCTGGGTCAGAAGTCTCAAATGGCTACTCCCAGTGCTGGCCAGGCCTGCAGGTATCCCAGGGTAGTAAGGAAAATGTCCATGCTCACATGTGTGCTTATTAGTAGCATCCATATCTGGCCCATCAACAACTGAATCCTTCTTTGCCCTGTGAATTTCTCTGAAACATCTGGCCCCTAAGTGACAACTCTGGAAACAGGAGGAAAGGGACAGATGCAAAAGCCCAAAATGAAAACTGTGGATCTGTGTGACCAAATCTCAAAAGCAGAATTCAATCACTATGCCCACACTAGCATATCTCATCCATTAGAAATGAGTGAATAAGTCCAGGTCATATGTGAAGGGGAGATTATCAAAAGGTATTTGTGCCAGGAGATAGGGTGGCTGGGAATCTGTCTTCAGTCTACTGGGTTAGCTGATCAAATTTATTAGAAGTGATTATCTTAAAGAGAGCCAGATTCAGAAAGGCAAATATTTCATGTTTTCTCTTGCAATCAGAATCTATATTTTAACTTATATACATTTAATACATATATTTACACACACAATTAATTCTGTAAACTTTAAAAAGTGAAAGTAAAGGAAATAAAGTACTGGAAGTGAATTGAATTTCTTGAAATGCCTATTCTTTTTAAGTGAGGCAGATTTAGCACACTTTTTAAATTTAATTTTATTATTTTATGTGTGTTGGTGCCTTTTGCTTGTAGGTATCTATACTTTCATGTACTAAGTGTGTGCCTGGTACCTGTGGAAGTCAGATGATAGCATTGAATCCCCTGTAACTGGAATTAAAGATGGTGTTGAGCTGCCATGTGCATGCTGGGAATTGAACCTGATTCAGATGGAAGAGCTAAAAGTACTCTTAAACACGGATCCAAGTCTCCAGCACTTTTGACAATATTTTAGTAATAGTAATGCTATACAGAGAAGACTAATCAGTCCATGGGAGTCTGAGATTTATTCCTTATAATAACTTATTATTACACCACAGTAAAAAATGTTTTTATTTCTTTTGGCTACATCTAGTAGCTTCCCATTTATATAAGATATCAACTGCCATACAGAACATGCATTCTATTATTAAGTTGTTTAGTAAGTAATTTTATGCATAATCTTTGCAATTTGACCATTTTAATGTTTTATTATATGTGGGATTTGCTTGCACAGCCGATCCTATAATTTTTCTATGTCACAGTAGCTTATGAGTAAATGGCATCACATAAACAGACCTCCATTTGAATGACAGCTCCAGCAGTTATTAGCTATAGCAAGTTACAGAGAGTTTCACTTCCATTAATTCCTGGTAAAGTGGAGAAAACAATCAAACTTCATAGATTCTAAGGGAAGAAATTCCCATGCAATAAAAGCATTGAAAAGTGTTTATCACTAATCAGGCTGGCACCAAACGATGTGTCCTCAGCATCTATTGAACAAGCAGGGATGGTATTAGCTTGCCACTTCAAGCAAAATGTAGAAATAATACAAACTGTTAAGTTTTCAGCTAATGGATGAGTCATTCGATTGAAAAAGGAAATAACCCCAAAGTTCTTAAATTCGTAACATTTTTATTTATTTATTTATTTATTTATTTATTTATTTATTTATTTATTTATTGGAGACAGGGTTTCTCTGCGTAGCTTTGCGCCTTTTCCTGGAACTCACTCGGTAGTCCAGGCTGGCCTCGAAATCATAGAGATCCGCCTGCCTCTGCCTCCCGAGTGCTGGGATTAAAGGCGTGCGCCGCCGCCGCCACCACCACCCAGCTTCATAACATTTTTATTAGCAATTTTTTTTTTGAAATAATTATCTTTCCCCCAGAAAACACAATTGTGAGATACAAAAGAAAACCTTATATTATGTGTGTAATGGTAGAATATCAACCAAAACAAAAATCCAGTTTAAATGACCAAATTCAGTTAGGAAGTTTCATGTGTAAGAAAGGAAAAAACAAACAACGAAGCCCTCTGTACCAGAGGCCCATCCTTGACAAAACCCGAGAAGAGATACTAAAATATCTTCATTGGAGCTGAGTCCATAACGTCTCTGCTAGCCGAGTGATACCTAAGAGGGCAAACACAGCAAAAGAAAGTTTAGTTTTAGCTTTAATGACACGCAATGAGATCTTGTTGATACTTTATATCAAATATCATAGCATGCAATTGATTAATTTCACTCTTCAACATGTGTGGCTGGAAGTTTCTCCAGTCCTGCCCAGCCCCCATAGTCAGGAGGAATCTCTCCCTCCTGTGTCCCCCAGCTACTTGGTCCCAAGTAAACACACAGAGGCTTATATTTCTTATAAACTGTATGGCCTATGGTCAGGCTTCTTATTAGCTAGCTCTTATAACTTAATTCAATCCATTTCTATTAATCTATATGTCCCCACATGGTTGTGGTGCTACTGGTCTGCTGGTATCCTGTTGCTCCTTGGTTGGTGGGTTCGTGTCTCCTCTTATTCTCTTTTCTCTCTTTTCTTTTAAATCTCTCTTGGATTTTTCCTGCCTGGCTCCATCCTGCCCTGCCATAGCCCCATGTGGCTTTATATATTGACCAATGGGAGTAGCACATATTCACAGCCTACAGAAAGACATCCCACAGCAAATATGAGCCACATCTAATATGACTGGGGACATGCTGAGCATCACCTACAAATTTAACATGGCTACAGTTCATTCAAAACTACGTTGCAAGCATTGCAAAGCAGAAAAGGGCACATGCAGGTTTTTTTTTTCATTAATAATTTAAATAGTTTATTACTAAAATTTGAGTCATCATGAAATAGTGTATGTTTGTGTGTATGTGTTTAAGAGCCTTCGTTCGTAAATTTTAAAGAAATCAAGGAGAGAGTGCCTTCTGCTTTTGGTAGTAGTAGGCTTAACTAATGTCTATAAGAGCAAAACTGCAGCGACATATGAAAAAGAAAAGCCCTTCAAAGACAGACCTTTTACTACACTGCACTGTAAATGTGGAAGTCTGAGAGTTTTCAAAATGTGCCTAAATGATTCAGCCTCTCACTGTTGCTCTCAAATCATTCATTTGTTTCCAGTCCATATTTTATATAGTTCAGGTTGGAAATAATTTTGGAGTAAATCTGTCATTTACACCTGCCTTTCCATCTCTCTTGTAGGATCTAATTAAATACACAAAGCATATCAGCTTTGGTTGATGAAGTGACTCCTTGTCATTCCTCCCTAAACTAACACAATGTAGGCATCATTTCAAGAATTCAAAGTGATGGTGTGATTCAAGCAAAGGTTTAGGGCCATGGAGTTTGTCTTCTTTCACTAAGTATAATTAAAGGCAGCTAGGAATGGTAGCTCACACACAAATGGGTATAGCAGTTAGCTGAATAAGAATGGGGTCCTTCTCAGTCTTACTTCATTGACGGTCTCCAGCATTTCTATAGTTTTTATTGCGGTGGAATTGCTTGTCTCCTGTGGGCATGCTTTATAGATTTTATGGCTAAATAAGCACATGGTCATAACAGAGAAGTACAGAATTATAAATTGATTTATTTCATAGTGAGGGATTAGTTTGAAAATGACTTTTAGCATAAGTATTAATTCTCATCAGTTTCCTTGAAAGCTTCATGGATTTCACTGTCTCTTAAGGAAGGAGGGTCTGCTACAGTTGTTTGTGTTCTGCCGTATCCCCACTTCATACCCCGTTGCCAGCATGGACTAATCAGAGAGCTTAGTAGTTAAACTGTGACTACTTCTCACTTTTCGCTCTTCAGTATTTGTTGTTTTTGTTGTTGTTGTTTGCTTATTTGTTCTTTTTTTCTTCCATTGTTTTTCGAGATGGCTATGAATAATTTGAAGCCCAGCCTTAATATTAAGAGTTTATAATTTCATTACATTCAAGATAATCTTGCACAGTAAAGGTGTAGGTTGTCTTTATAAAGTACTCCCTTGCCTTGCCATGGGTAGATGCTCAGATTCTTTGTGACATCATTGCTTACACACCCAAGCGCTGATTGTTGCTTCCTGGTGAGGATGCCTCTTGATGGCCGGGGGGGGGGTGGGGGGGGGGTGGGGGATAGAGTTGATTCTTCCCCATTGTCACTGTCAAATCTATAACAACACAGTAGCAAACTCAAAGGCAATGTCTCAAAAGGTGTGAGCTTGGTGATGTTACCCAGAATGTTTCAATATGAAAATCCATGGTTATACTATTTTGTCATTTTAAAAATATGAATCAGAATAAAAAATATCTATAATGTGATTGTTTTTAATATATGAATGATCTGTCTAGCATGTTCAAAATTTTATTATACATTTAATAATGATTATAGGTATGATATCAATTGATTAAATCCTTAGCACTGGCATATCACTATATCAGCTATAAGACATTGCATCTATTACCTGTATAGTCAGGATGATCTGTCACTATGCAAATCTGTGCTGTTTCAGAGGAGGAACTGAAATCCGTGCGGAAACTGAATTTTCTTATCACAATGATCAAAAAGTATACTTAAACCGTAAAGTGGACTTTCGCTTTGGGGAACTATTTTTAAACCATGGCAGATAGTTCTCATGTAAAGAAGAAAATCAGAGCAAAGTCATTGATTTCCTTTGGTAACTTCCTTGCAATTCCAGGAAACAACATCAAATATATAAATTTGCTGAAACTAAAAATGGCTATCTTGTAGAATTGTTTAGTTTTTTTTTTTTTAAACAGAGGTTATCCCATCTTCATTTACCATTAATAGAACTCTGTATGTAAGTAAAGGAGAGGCATGGAAGGCCAAAGCCTCACGGGTGTGCAAGAAGCCCCAGAACCTGGCACATAGCCAGGGTACTCTGCCATGAGACACTTCGTTAGCTTCGGGATGATTAGCAAATGTGGACAGATGCTCACAAAATAAATCATAATTGCAACAGGAAAACTAAGAAAGCACTCAGAACCATAATGAACAAAATATGCTATTATTTTTCTGTCTCAGATTGCACTCAAATAAAATGGCAATTATATCAAATGTAGTGTATATTGGCCTGACAATCACCTATACAGATTAGCTCACATTTTTACTGCAGTACAAGATGTACAAGCCATTCTGAGATTTCAATTAAGGCACATAACATCCAGACAAAATCACATTTGCTTAAAATATTGATCCCATTCATATACAAGAAAAGTACATTCTCAATGTAGACCATTGATATAAATTAACCAAGGTAAAACTGTAAAGATTTTAATTCTATTGTGGGCTAGATTCAGAAAACATTCCTTTAGGTAAATAAAAATTAGTTGCAGAGTATCAATTACTACTTAGAGAAATGGATTGAGTCACTTGAAATTATTTGTCATTATTATTGTCAATAATAAGTATAAAGAATAAAGTTATAGTACTTTAAAATGTCATGGTCAATCTTTAATACCCAGTATGCCTTTTTCATTTTAGAATAAAGATGCACATTTGTTTGGGCTGGGTATTATGGTACATTTCTGTAATCATAGCACTAGAGAAGTGGATGCAGAAAAATCAAGTATTCAAAGTCACCTTTACTATAAAGTAAGTTTAGGACAGCCTGGACTACATGAGAGCCTCTCTCAAACAAAGAAACAATCAGTTATTTACACTTGATTTGAATTTTCTAAATCTATGTGTTCATCTCTGGAAATTTTGATAAAATATTCTATTAATTGCTTCATTCTTATCATAGGACTGGGTCAGAAGTTTGATATTTTCCTCTGTCTCTTGACACAGTGGGTCTACACAAAACCAGTCCAGACTATTAGTATAATTGGATTCAGAAAAGAAAATCAAAATGCCAAACATAGGTGTGCAATAATCCATGCTTATAAACAAAAGAAAATGGGAAAATTTTCAAGGGGAAAGCAATGGAAATCCAGTATATTCCATTTACCTACAGGGAAATTGGTTTCCTTTATGCAGGAACAAATATATTCATTACTCCCAGTCCAAAAATAATACATGGAAACTTCCAGAACACTTCATAAGCTCAAGATTGTGTTTTGTTCTCTACCATATGATGAAATTCCATGCTGTCTCTTCTACTATTCACAGAGCAGGGATCGCACCATGTCCAGTGTTTCTACATGGACACTGCCTTTTCCTTGGTCATAGTTCTTTAACCATTTTGGTAATCAAATTAAATGCTAGGGAATTCTCTACAGGAATGTGATTTTACTTGACAGTGGTTCTAAGGCTCAATTATATCATTTCCAAGAGTTTGAACATTTAAAAGATCTGTAAAGAACAACCAAAAATGTCCAGATCTAAACTTCAGGCCTCAGTACACACATAAGGGGGTCACAGCCTTCTGTACCTTTTTCCGCAGGTGATCTGGTACCTTTTGTCCTGCCTGGGACATGTATATACAGACATACCCATATAAATCCAATTAAATCATAATAAGGCCACCAATGCCTTCCAGCATCTTTTAGAAAAGAAAGATAAATAATTACATACTGATGTTGTGAAGACCTATGACAATTTGTTTTGGAAGATTTTACTCAACGTAATTTATAAATAAAATTTCACTATAGATACCAATACATGAATAAGAGCTATACTAAGGCTTTAGATATTCAATGGGTATCCTGAATTTTATCCCCATGGATCAGGGTGTTCTATTGTAAACTAAATAACAACATATAATGGGCAAGAATGAATTACTGTCATGGTTCAAGATCCCTGTTATGTTTTTTATGTATTAATCTCAATATTTCAAATTTTTTTTAAATTCTGAGTCTTTGTGGCTTTAGTTCTCACAGGATAAAGTTATAGATTGCAGGTGATAGAATCTAAAAGAACAAAGCAAGAAAGAAGAAATGCAATAAAGGAAGAAAAGAGTGAGGTTGTTAGCAGCATTAGTTAATACTTCATGTTCTATAATCAGCCCATAGAGAACTATTCCACTGTCTAAAAGAACAGATGAAAAACCAGCAAGAGAGGGTGGTCTTTCTAGGAGACACCTCACGTTCTCAACATAGTGGGTATCAGGACATGTGTGCACAGAATACTCTACCACATCTGTCCATCTCCAGGCAGGGTCTGTTCCCTTCATACAAATGTGCTTGGAGGAATAATATGTCAGTTAATGAGAGCCCCGGTGAGCTCCCATGTGAAAGGGGGACACAGAGTGGTGTAGACAAGACAGTGCTCAGGTCATGGCTTTGTCTTGGACTGGAGTAGGGATCATCTCAACCTTTATCAACAAAACCCATAGATAATTGTAAATTGAAAAATAAACTGAAGACGTGGGCGGTTACACGACTGTCCTGAGACTGTTAACTACCTGAGGACAGTCTCTGTCCTGACTGTAAGGTGCCATCCCAGATACCTACTTATAGAGCACATAGCTGTTTGGTCAACTGTCCTGTAAGTGTATAAAACTGTCTTCTCTTCCCTTAACTTCTCTAGCCTTCTGTTTGTTTCAAAAAGTTCCTTTCCTCATACTATCACAAATATTTGTGATATATTGCAACTTTGCACACATTTTTTTCTCTACTTAGTCGTTTACATATTATTTTTACTGTCAGGTGAAACAGATTTTAAAAAAAAAACTCATTTGAATATATGTTGAAAAATCATAAATAAATTCACTATTCTGATTAATCAAATGAAAAGGACACATTTAGTGTAGACCAAACATAACAAGTCTGGGACATCTGTAAAGCAAAAAAGGGTTAGTGACTGAAATCACAAACACCCTTGTAAGCACTGACTCATTTTGTACTAAATGATTGAAGAAAAGCAATACTTTAATACTCCAAAGTACACAAAGTTGGAATTCCTGGGACTGAACTCAATAGCAAGGAATCAGTTAAAGAAAAGGTATGTATGAGAATGAATCTCTAGAAAAGATTAACCCTTTTACCTTTGTACAGAAACAAAACACAAAACCAGTGCACAGAATGGCTCTGAAATCACCTCAGCAACTATGCTTTTTTTCTAACAAAATAGAGATAATTTTAAATATTTAAAGTAAATACACAAACATGATTGATTAGAGCACGTTTGCTAAATTGAAATAATAGCCATTACCAGTGACTGTGAAACAATGAATCTTTGCCTAAAGCAGTGAATGCAATAAGGCTTTTCATAACTTTTTGTATGCATAGTAAAGACTAAATTTGTTGCAGCATCCACAGAGATTTAAATTAATTTCAGAAAGAAAATTATTACATTAATTTGTTTTCATCGAATATAATTTAGAATTAGTTATTCAGTAAGGGTTTTCCCAGTAGCCTTTAATAAAATGATAGAGATGGGCTTATGGGGAGAGAATCTTAATTGTTCAGCATTCCATTTCTGTTTGACTCATTTTCCAACTTAGTTATTAGTGTGGAGCAGCTTCAGTAAACTGGTGTTTGTAAACTAGAATCCCAGACTCCCAGCTCTGTTCTCCGGTTATTATGACTTCAGTTAAAGAAACACACACACAGACGGGGCTAGTGTGGTCTGCATTGTCTGAGGAGTGTCCCCATTGTTCTCCGACACAAAACACAACAGGCACTGAAGATAAATATCACCTCACTGCTGTCCTCATAATATAATTTATATATTTATAAATTTATAAATTCATAGATACATTTTTTCTGGGTCCTTATGCATCTCCTTCACATGAAATGGCCACTCAGGGAACCTGCCATTAAGTCTTTGCAGTAATTCATCTCTGTTCAATAACATAGAACCTCCATAGCCTAAATGTATAAAAACCCCATGCTTGAAAGAGTTAATACTTCATTGTGAGGATCTAGATATATTTGGTCAAACGAAATTGGCATTATAAGGACGTATTTCATAGTAGGTTTATATCTGAATTCCTCTCTGTCTACCTCTCTATTTGTGTATTTATGTGTGTGTGTGTGTGTGTGTGTGTGTGTGTGTGTGTGTGTGTGTGTGTGTGCACATCTGTAGCACTGGGGAAAGAAGCCAGGACCTTGTACATGCTGTCCAAGTATTCTACCATAGAACTACACATTCAAGCCTTATTTTAGATTCTTTATTAAGGTTTGGCTGGTTAATTGAAAATTAGGCTCAACAAATCTTTCTGATTTGTTGATGTGCATATACTTAATGAAATAATACATGGAAATCAATTGGAAGGTATTAAGTGACTATACAATTACAGTGGAGTTTCTTGCACATTTACCCCTGGGATTGTAGTTTATTAATGAGTTGTGAAGTTGGAGTCTTCTTTAGTCAACAAGAAATAAAAGGCAATTGTTTAAAGAAAACTTCATAACCTACAATCTACAATATAAGTTCATAGACTGCAAGCTCTCACTGGACCTTGCCATATAGGTTACTTCCTGATCTTTGCCTTTACCCCTTCAAACAACTCAAATGTTTACCATCTCTTTTCTCCCTCTGTTTCTGGAGCAGAGTATCACAATTCATTTCAGAAAGATTAACTAAAACCTAGACTGTCAAAACATCCTGAACCATTAGAAAATAATGCACTCCATCTATTGTTCTGGCAAATATATTATAGGAACTAAACACTAGGCCAATTATCCAAGTAGTTGATTGATTGAACAAGTAAAATTTAATACTCATTTAATACCCAATATGAACATGAAACTATGTTAAATGACATTTAGATAGTGAAACTTATGTTTCTGACAAAAGATATATATATATATATACATATATATATATATAATGAAATAACCATGGACAGTATATCAGTATATATCCTGTCATATTTAATGGAAAGCAACGTAGGTAGTTGTAAAGTTGGGTAAAGTGGAAGCAGAGCTCACCTCTAGTGAATAAGCCAGTTTCCCCCAATGAAGCCAGTGGATTATAGAACCACAGACTGTGAATTTGGGTTGTTTTCATATACACGAATCTCTCAGACAGTCAAGGTGCAGTGTGGAGCTGCCTAAGGTGCAGGCTGGATGCATCCTAATAACATGAAGTTCAGGCTGAAAAACAGAAACAGAATGATGGAAAAAAGTGTATCTGTAATCTACTTACAAGATGATTGGAGTAAGAGTTCTGAGAACCATCAAAGAGAATGAATGAAAATGAATCTCCCTCGTGGTACTTGAAATCAGCTGTCACAAGCCATAAGCTTACTGTATGTGTTTTAAAACTCCTTTTTAGAATCATATCATTTCAAATATTGTCTCAAATATTTAATATGTAAGTGTGCTTAGAAGTATAATATATGTAGATTTTGAAAACCTATTTATTTTGTTCTGATTGAGTCATATTGGGAATGGAATTCCGAAATTTGAAAATCTTAATCTACAATTTAACTACATCCCCACTCTCATTTTTGAGAAGGGGTCTTGGAGCCCGGATCTTCCTCTCTTTACCTCCTGAGTACAGTGTGTGCCCCCATGTTGGACTTATTTCATTGTTCTTTACTCTAGGCCTTAAGAATCTTCCAAGGAGAATTTGAATGACATCATTCCCCAACTCTCTTTGATCTGAATTCATTTAAATATTTGTAAACTTCTTTTAAATGTAACATTTCTTTTTAAAAAAAAAAGATAATGGACAAAACATATGAAAGGGTGTTTTCCCCTTCTTTTACAAGAAAAGGCATAACCTTGGTGCACAGAGTGGTCCAATGCAAATGTTTAACTCTTATCCTGTACAACATCTTCACTGGTGGTTGAATTGTCTGTCAATTTGTTTTAGGGCTGTACTGAACCTTTAACTACTACACTAGATAAAAATTAAACCACTGTAACACAATGTTACGTGCAAGTGGCATTCAGTTATATTAGTTACTCTCTTGCAATATGGGTACTTAGTATTTGCAATAAAGTACATACATGAATAATGTACTGAGACCTGGGTTCTTGAGCATTAGAAGACAGCACCACATTTGCAATGACTGTACATGCTGATTTCCCTTGTAAAGGGCCCTCCTGCAAAGAATTTAAGTGTCCAAGTAGATAAATGAACAGCAAGAATCTGTGAGGTTGTGCAAACATATTAAATTATTAGCAACATAATAATTAGGTATATTTGGTGCACAATCTTTTCTAATTTCGCTTTTAGTCTGATATTTGTATAATAGTTTTGATATGACTAAAAAGAATAAGAAACAGGTTTCTCCTATTCTTATCAGTCATGTCATTCATCAGCAATTACACATATTTGCACTAAATGTTTAGCTATTAGCCTAAGACTATATGTTTCTAAAGTATTCTTTGTTTTTTTAATAAAAAAGAGTTTTTCATGTAGTTTTGATAAAATTATTTATTCTAAATTTGATGTTCAGAACATTCATTTTATAGGTGACACTTCCATTAAAAGGATCCCTATTCATGTTTATTGGTGTCAATTCATTTTATGAATATTCATTAGTTGCTCACAAATATATTAGAAACCACACATAGCATTAGGCAGTATTAATAATGCATGTGGTATTAGAGAACCTATTAATATTTTTGAGACTAACTCAGCTTTTCCAAATGATTTTAGATATAGGCAACGTTCCAACTGACACAAAATTGGAATCCCCCCAATAAAAGAAAGGCTGCAAATCTACTTAGCTAATTAAAGAAGCTTATGTTAGGCTGTAGGCTCAATTTGGAAGACGAAGGATCACACCTATATTTTTAAAATAATGTATACTGGATAATTTAAGGGTCTGTATAATATTTTCTCATGGCATTTTCCAGTCTATAAATTGCATTCACAAGAATATCACCTCTCTCAAATTAGAAGTTATTAATCACTTTGTCATGTCAGGAAAAAGCAGCAAAGGCATTTAAATTTATGTGCAATTGGGTGTTTTTACCAATGTTCTGCTTCGTGTATTTTTGACTTTCACCTTTTGTTTGGTTACTAATCAAAAGAAGTTACTACCATCACCCCTATGATGTGATTACTGTGAATTAATTGAGAACATTTGGCCAAAAATTTCCTTAGAATAAGAAGAGCCACAGATCTGTTGGGATGTGTTATGTTCCCATATCTTTCTTTAGGAATCTATAAGAAGAGTACAAAGAAGATAATTTTGCCTTCCTATGTATTTTGTAACGTTACACAGATTTTCATGTCTTTCAAATGTATATATTAGTTTCTGCTATACAATATGAGGGATAAATATGTAAATCACCTATCATAGTCACTTAAGTTTAAATCTCTCTTCCACATTTGCCAAAACAATTATACTTACTTCAAGAATTTCGACCAGAGCTATTTACTTCACAAATTGAGATAATTGAACATAGTGACAAAAAAACACTCTCTCTATTCTTCTATTATATAAGCTAATTAAATTAAATTAGAATTAAAGTTAGATTTAATTTGTACAAATATAAGGCAAACAAACAAATACATCCTTGCTCTTTAAGTCACGTTTTTCCCTGGCTTGCTAATCTGCAGAATTTGAGCATCCACAAAGGGCGTCTTTCTCATTATCACAAATCCACCAGACATGCCACATAGTGCTTAGAGCACTTGGCTGGCACAGTATGGCCAAGCCTCAGAAGTAGCTTGTTTCTGCTTTTCTGGTGGAGATATAGGAAGGTTAATGGGTTTTGGTCAGAATTACTTAAAGCAATTTTAAAAATTACATTTCAGAGCATCCCCCTTGACCTATTAGTTGTCCTATTAGACCCAAAGTGATGAGAAGGAAAACTAGAAGTCATAACCCACCTCCCAGCAGTTACCAGGTGTGATTTTGCTATAACGGAAATCTTTAAAAGCCTCCAACATGAGACAATGATACCCCCTACCTGCAAAATCTTAATGATGTGGAAAGTGATTGAAACAGAAAAGAAGACTGAAATTGCCCTGGCATTTATTCCTGTTCCTATTTTTAAAAAGACAGTCTGTGGTTACTTTGGTGTGAGAACGCATGTTAATTTTCCTACATCAGCTGTGCTTTATAAATCCGGGCTACAATCACACTAATGTGACTATCAATAATCTATTCAGATTCTTTAAGTAGACATTGTGTGATTGCCTGCTGTGATTATGTGGAATTGCGTCTTTTGAAAACTTGAACTTTTTATGAATTGGTACTTTCCATACTTTTAAAGGTACATTTACAAAGTCAACTTATAATTATCTGACTTAAAAAGCAACAGCTAGCAAAACATAGCCTTTAAGTGACTATGTGTCAATCGATCAGTTAAAGTTAATAAATAGCCTTGGATTCCTGGTCAGGGACCAAGAGTGATATAATCAATGGAAAGTAGGAAACACAGGGGCATAATTTATTTGTTGTCAAATAATATGTTTACAACTGCATATGCCAACATAAAATGATGGCACAAAATAAGCTCTCCAATAGAGATAAATCAATATTAAAATTCATGAGAGAAATCAACCATTACAAGGCTGATGCATATTTCTTAATATTTTTAGATACAGTGTTTTGTACATTCTGTGAAAGATGCAGCATTCTGAAGGGATTTGATTTTTTCCCAGATATGAAGAAAATTCAGTACATAGTGTTGTTGTACTTCTTTTTGGAAAGCTAATTATTTTGTCCTATTTCTAAAATAGAGGGGAAGTAAGGCACTGCACTGTTGTATCAGGATAAACTGGAAACACACAAGTGTGCTTCACACACTTACCCCTTTCCTTCATAGCTATAATGAAGTAGACACTTTGCTCATATATTGCTCCTCATTCTGTTATGGGGGGAAGAACTGGCTCTTGGCATTGCCTTAGTTTTCTTTGTTGGAGGTTAAAATGATCACGTGGCTTTGAAGACGATATCTTTCTGGGTCATCTTACTATAGCAATTTTGAGGCACTGTATGCATTTACCTGTATGATTTCTCAAGTAATCCAGGATTCTTAATTGACAAGGGCAGCTGTCCCTAGACCTAGATCTTTATATTCTAATATCCATGACAGTCTCACTATGTACAATGTAATGGTGTTGTTTTAAGGTTTTAAAATTAGAAATAGCATATGCCTGTTAAATGAATTAATGAAAAGAGCAGCAAGCTATCCAAGGAGATAACTCATCTGTCATGACCTTGGGCTATACGGTCTGATAGAGGCAGTGCTTCTTCTCTGTCTACATGACCACTTCAAAGGGAGGAAAGAAGGGGTGGCACTCTCTTGGGTGGCAAAGACCAGATCAGACAGCGTGAAAGCAGCATGTGATTGGTCCCCAGCTTTCCAAGAACTCTGCAACTGAATTTACTTTATTCTGTATCAGTGAGTTCATTTTCCCTATAGAACTCTTAATAAATTGACATATATACCATTGAAGGTCTTGTTACACTCATCTCCACCATTGCTTTGAATCACTCTCTCCAGAAGCTGTTAGCTATTAATGGTTTGTTGATCTTATATCTATGGATTCTTGTAACCAGAGGCTTTTCTCTGTCCTGCCCCATCCTACAGCCATTTCCAAATAATCACTCAGAGGCTTATATTAGTTATAAATGCTTAGCCAATGGCTTAGGCTTATTACTAGCTAGCTCTTACATGTAAGTTAACCCATTTCTATTAATCTGTATATCACCACATGGCTCATGGCTGTTGTTTGTACCACACATGGCTTATCAGTTCTTTCATATCTTGCTTCTTGGTCAGCTTGCAGCTTCTACTTTGACTCCACCCTTCTTTCCCCTGTATTATCTTTGTCTTTCCTGCCTAGCTATATTCTGCCCGGCTATAGGCCAAACCAGATTTATTTTTTCAGCCAATGAGAGCATCACATATTCACAGCATACAGAAAGACTGCCCCACAGCAGATACTAATGGAGATTTTTGTTACATTTAAATACTCTCTCATGAAGATCACAGCACATGTAGATAGGGTGTTATATGGAAGGGTAGATAGTCCCACAGGTGAGAGAATTTATCAAAAACTAAGTAGGTATTCTCATAGATGAAGAGTACCAAAACTGTTCTCCAAGGTGTTGTAAGAGTCTTCTGATGTAAATTCTTAGTTACAGAAGATGAAAGCAGTTTTTCACATTCCTGACAGTGCTGAATTTTAACCTTTCATAATGTATACCAAGGCTAGACCATGAAAAACTAGAAGAATTGTTGCTAATACCGGAATCACAGGCTTCAATGGTGAAAATAATTCTTTTTCTTATTAAGAAATGTTTTGTTTATTTTTATATACCAATCACAGATCCACCTCTCACCCCTCCTTCTGACCTCCCAAGGCTTCCCAACCCCATTCAACCCCCCGCATCTCCTCCTCTGACAAGGTAAGGCCTCCCATCGGAGTCAGCAAAGTCTGGTACATTCAACTGAGGCAGGTCCAAGCCCCTCTTCCTGCATCAAGGCTATGTGAGGTGTCCCACCATAGGTAGTGGGCTCCCAAAAGCCAGCTCATACCCCAGGGATGAATCTTGATCCTACTGCCAGGGGGACCCTTAAACAGATCAAGCTACATAAGTATCTTGCTTATGCAGAGGGCCTAGTCCAGTCCAATGGAGGCTCCACAGCTCTTACTCTAAAGTTCATAAGTTTCCACTAACTTGGTTTGGTTGTCTCTAGGTTTCTCCATCATGATCTTGATGCCCCTTGCTCATAGAATCCCTATTCCCTCTCTTCATATGGACTCACAGAGCTTGGACTGTTACTTGGCTCTGGATCTCTACATCTGCTTCCATCAGTTACTGGATGAAGGTTCTGTGATGACAGTAAGGGTAGTCACTGATCTGATTACTGGGGTAATTCTTTAGCATAACTATGTGTTTGAGAATAGGTTTCCAGTGGGAAAAAATAGACAAAATGACAACAACAAAAACCCAGACATTTCTCCAACATTGAAGAAAGTCTGTACACATGAAGCAAAGCAATGGAGGAAAAAGAGAGTGGGTTTAATTATCCGAGGTATGTGTAACTTACAGAGTTAGGATAATATTATGGCACAATACTAAAGTGCCAAGAATGTAGAAATGCTAAATACAGTTTCTATGAAGAAAAATGCTGAAAAGTTTTGAGGCAGAAAACTTCATAGTATGGTATAGAATGTTTCTCTCTTCCAAAGCAAATAGACTTAACTTCTTCTCTCCATTTCATGGATTCTAAATACTGAAGTTGTAGATATAGCTAAGTGAATTTTGCTGGCACTGAATTAGTCTACGTGTGGGCCTGTGAAATGGCTCAGCAAGAAAGCCACTGACAACAAGCATAACTACTTGAATTTGATCCCGAAGACCCACATGACAGAGGAGAACCAACTTGCAAAAGGCATGCTGTGGCATGCCTGCATGGATACACACACACACACACACACACACACACACATACACACACACACGCGCGCGCACACACGCGCGTGCCCCAAATATATAAATGAATATAATAACATTAAAAAATAATTATTTATTTCAAATGAAAAAAGGATATGCAACTCAAATATTAATATCCTTGAGTTTGTACTTACCTCTTTTCTATAAACTCAGAGACTCTGTCTATTCTCCTGTTTATTTCCTAGTAATCCTCACTACAACATTAGCAGTGCATTATGTAAGAGTAGAGAATTGTTTCCAGGAATATGTATACATATATCTAAACCCTGGAGCTGAGGAGATGGGTCAATAGGTAAAATGTTTACCACACAAACAGAAGGCCTGGAGCTCTAATTCCCAACACCCAGACAGCAGCCAGGTAGATGTCTGACCCCCTGTAATCTCCACAAACTCTGGGTAGTAGAAGAACCTGTCTCAGTATACAAGTTGTAAAGAGACGTCAACTTCTATTCTCTGTACTCATGTGTACACACATGCATTTGCAATTACACACACATTAACATGCATATGCATGCCAGTAAGGATAATTATTAATAATAATAAATATAGTTATCTCTGTCTTCCTTAGCACCAATAACCTCTTAAATTTAAATCCTCTTTATACAGTACACTACAAATAAAGCAGTGTGAGGAGGTTTTCTGGAATTATAAATAAAGAGCCTTGGTGTGTTGGCCGTTTAGAGTGTGCAGAAAAGAGTTCTTAAATTCCTATAATCCTGGACAAAGTTTCTTAAATGCAAAATGGTGAGAAAGCTAACTCCACTTACAGGGGTTCATGATAAAGAGGGTTGGTGTATCCACCTAGCAGCTGGCACATAACCAGAATCCTCTGTTGTATCTATTATTCTGTTTGGGCTGCTATAACAGAATTCCCATAGTCTAGGAGTATTTCTTTATTTTTTATAAATATTCATTTATAAACAAAAATATTGATTGCTCATAAATCAGAAGTCAGGTAAGTCCAAAGTCAAGTTAACTGATGATTACAGCTGGATTGGCAGGTATCAGAAGGCAGCAGCTCCTTATGCTCCTTTCTTAAGGGTACTAAATCATTCTAGATATTTAGACTTTCAGCAATTGACTCATCCTTGTGACCCCACAATGCTAATTAAATCATTTTTCAATAATACAAATGGGGGCAGAAATAACACTCAATGTGCAGCATTACACAGTCTTAAATATAGGATTGTCCTTCCAACTTTGATCTTTCTAGAAACTTCAACTTTATATTGCCATCTCACACTGAAGATAAGCTTTTCAACTTTAACAGAAATCAACTTGCTTCTGTTTGTCTTAATTTTGCAATTATTAATATCTCTCTTTTTGTCATGCAGCTAAAACATCTTAGTGATGGTCTTCTCATCATTTTACTTCACTGTGGCTTAATAATACAACAGAGCTTTGGTGGTTTACTGTCTGCAAAAATTCCTCCTGTTACTATTTATTCTTGACTCACTACATTTCCTCATTTCTGTCAAAGTTCATTCACTTATCCATCCATTCCTTCTTTGACCATGGATTAAGTAAGCCTCACTGTAACTGGGTGTTTTCATTCTGTGTGTAAGTGGTTTGGGGAGACTCATGCAGAGGTTACTCCTTCCAAAGTCACATCCAGATGCTCTTCCACTCTGCATTACCTTTTTTTCTATGAAACCCTGTGTCTCAGGGGTGGTAACATTGTGCTTCATGTTCATCATCCTTTATAAGAAAAGGATAAATTTTAGGAAAAGAAAAAGCAAAGAACCTTCCACAGAATAGCTCGATGCCTCTTTGATTACACAGTAATGGCACCTGGGCAGAAATAGAGGCAGAATGACTGGCAATATTCTCAGCAAGTGGCTCCGTGGCTCTGTCACTCTTCAAATCATGGGGAATTTCCTACTATTACAGACAATGTTATTTGATTTCAAGAGGTAGGCGTCATTAACTTTTCTAGGATTTAATTTTATTTGATGAAATAAGTGACTGTAATTCAGTGTTTGATGCTATATTTTTTAACTTTCAGGATAACTTTCACAGCTTATATTTTACGAGTTCTTTTTTAAACTTTAACTAAAATTCTGTAGGTTGTCTGCTCTCTCTCTCTCTCTCTCTCTCTCTCTCTCTCTCTCTCTCTCTCTCTCTCTCTCTCTCTCAGTCTCTAAACTCTCTCCTGTGCAAACTGTCTTTCTCCCTTGCTCCCTCCCTCCCTCTCTCCTTCATTCTCTCCCACTTCCCTCCTCTCCTCCCTCTCTAATTTTTTACATAAGGGCTGAAAAGAAGAAAATGATGCACTTAGAAGTCTACTTTTCATCAGCATCACAGCCCTCTCAAATTAGTGGGTTACTTCTGCTCCCATTCTAGTTACATGTCAAAAAGATCATTTAACATGTGTTCAGTATTAAAGAGTAAATAAATCATTCTCAAATATTAGTAAAGAAAAAAGTCATGTCAGGAGGGTGTCCTGAACATGGATTCCTAGGTCCTTTCCAGACTTTCTAGGTATTATTTCAGAGAGATGGCCCCTGGTTGTTTAGCTGTCTGCTTTTACGAACTGTAATTTTGGAAATTGTTCCCAAAGCTTGATTGTGCTTCTTCTTTTTTTTTTTTTTTTTTTTTTTTTTTTTTTTTTTTTTTTTTTTTTGCAACAGAACACACTGCTCGGTTGTTTGACTTAGCACTTATGGCTTTGCTAAATTCTTCTGGACTATTGCTAGGGAAGAAGTAGGTCTTCCCTATAAACACCTGTTTTCCTGCTGTGCTCTCGTTTGCTTTTGTTGGTCTAGAGAGCAAATCCAGGGGCCCTGCATGACAGCCCAGTGTCTTCACACTAAGCTACAGACAGGGTCCTCTTTGATCATAGAATCATATTGATTTATGAGTTATTGCAATGGATCATGTTCCAGTTGTTCTTATTTATATTTGGTTAGCTAACTAAGGAGCTTGTAGCTTTGCCATTTTGTGTGAGAACTCTCACTAAGCAAGTAAGTAAACATTTTAGTACCATTAGGAAGGGCTTGCTATGATTTCAGGCAAATTGTAGATCCAGTGGTATTGATTCCTTACAGAAGAAATCATCCAAGGATTCATTGTAATGATGTTGGTTAGCTAGTATTAGAACACTCGGCACATGAATATATGAAAAATTGAAAATAAATATCCCAGCCTGATTTTAATACACCTTTCTTACTAGAATGAAAAGAAAGCATCAGGTACAAAGATGTGAAACTCACATTACTGTTGAAGAGATTAGCAAATACATCAAATGATTTTTATTGGGAAAGTCCTGAGGTAATTACAGTCAAGAATATGAAAATGAGAGATTATATGTTCATAGAATGACCATTCAGTACATGTCCCAATAAAGTACCTGGCAAAATTATTTTGATGAATTATTGAATACTTGGTTTCAGAGCCAGTGCTGGTAAAATAGATGAATAAAGGGATTGCACTGCTGGAAAGTTAGAAGTGTGAGTGGCGTACAATAAAGGATGTTCTAAACTTAGTATCCAATTATAGGTCTTTTGTCACTGTTGAAGAATGGGATCTTGAAAGTTTATTTGAAATTAAGTGCAAAATATGTTTCCAAAATTGATTATTGATTATTAATACTTGAAACTTAACTAAGTAAGTTTGCTTTAAATTTAATCTGAGTTGATAATCATTAAAACTGTGTGTGTGTGTGTGTGTGTCTGTGTGTGTGTGTGTGTGTGTGTAGAACTGATTACAGGTTGGCAAAATTACAGGAAGTAGTTGATGTGAAAGTGGTTGACCCAGCTTTACGTATATATATATGCACATGCAAACACATATCTACACATATGTGTATGGGAGTACTTTACATGAGACAATATGGAGTTAGAGACAGTGGGAAGATGAGAGGCACTGCCTAGCAGAAATGGAGAATGCTACAGTAAACCAGTGTATTTGAAATGAATATTGTTCCAGTCAACTTCT
The DNA here is from genome assembly GCF_004664715.2 of Peromyscus leucopus. Classification (NCBI taxonomy): domain Eukaryota; kingdom Metazoa; phylum Chordata; class Mammalia; order Rodentia; family Cricetidae; genus Peromyscus; species Peromyscus leucopus. The sequence continues at coordinate 34,459,809 of NC_051077.1, read as the reverse complement.
TTATGAACATGAATCTAAGATAGGCTGTTTGCATGAATACCAGGGCAAAGGGAACGAATGATCTCACTAAAAACTTGAGAAAGAAATGTAGCATCTTTAGTCACAGCTCACAGCCAATCCCACACCAAGAACTATCATACACACCCCAGCACTTCCTTTCTGTGTTCTAAGTAATGTCCTAAATGAAGACACTCATGCTCATGTCTACCATTCACATCAACTGTTCCTTCTTATTCTTTATTCTATGTTTCATATTTATTGTCTACTTTTTAACATTCAGTCTAATAAGCCCAATCACTCCTTTTCATATAATTTTTTTTCTTTTCTACCATCAGTTTTACCAAATTGCGATAAGATATATTCACTGTACAATAAAACAAGCCCTGAATATTATTAGTCAGCCTCTACTCTATGATGTTCTCCAAAGTTCTAGTTCATGAGTTTTATACTCATACTTTCATTTGGGAACTTAAGTGACTATATTTCTCAAGTTTATGATATATCTTTTTGAAGTTGACCCACTCCAATCTATAATTACTTTAATGAAAATTTTGTTACACATATCATCATTTTTAATAATTATGTTTTAGTATTTCTTAACTTATCCTGTCACTTTGTGTTCTTGTAGGTTCTTACCATTTTGGTCCTTTGTTGAGAGACTGTATTTAAGGAGGATTTGCTCATTGTATGACCAAGCTGCTTTCTTCGTGACCTCTCCAATGATGTATGAGGAAGGCCTAGTTCTGAGGATCAAACTCAGGACCCTATAAGAGTTAGGCAATTGCTCTACCAATTAGCTATACCCCAAGCCTATTGTTTCTTGAGAGCGTTTCTTGCTCAAATTCACTCTACCATACATGATAGCTTGAATGATTCATCTTCCTACCTGTGTCTCATGAATGCTAGATTTCAGACATGTACCACCATGACAGGCTTTGGCAATATTTGACCCTGGTTAAATGTCATACTTTCTGTGTTGTACTGTTTAATCTGAAAAAAACCAGTGGTTTCAAAACAAGGGTTTATACTGGGCACCTAAACCTCTACATTGTGGATAAAATGGATTTCAATCTATGCATGGCTGAAGTTTCAATTTCCAGACGGAGCCAAGAAAGATGAAAGTCTCTCCTGTTGCTTTCCAAAGGCTGAGAGTAGAGAGTCCCTTCTTGTTCTACATAATATTTCCTGGGGTTTCATTTCTGTACAATCATCTCCTCCAGTTTGCAGTCTGTAGCAGAGAGATGAGTTTTATCCCTATACATGGCCATTACCTTCTAACTCTTGGACAAAAAGCCCTATATTTATATCTATATCATTTCCACATCTGAGACATTTGCTTATGTGCTTAGAGCTCTGTTATAGAGTCCCTTCCTTCATTTCTAGGTCCGGGTAATTTCTTTCTTCTTCCTGTATGTATATCCATGTGTAAGTATATTATTATAATCCCTTCTATATTGTTATTATATTATTATAACTATATTATTCCTTCTCATACACAGCAGTGTAAGTGTGTGTTACATTTTTCTGGCATCTATGCATTATGGTTTGGCCTCAGATCAATCTTCCATATCACTGTAAATTTTACAAGAAGGCAGCAGCAGGAATTGTCTGATGAAGACCAGGGAACCCCTGCTGGCAAGAAAATAGTTAAGGTTTTATTATTATTTTCTTTTTTAGTAATTCAGGCAACAGATGTTAGACTGGGTTTTCAAAAATTCCTTTCTCTTGAGAGATTTAAGAAGCAACAGCAAAAGTGAAAGTTTCTGTTTGACCTCCCTGGAAAAATTCCAATAAGCAGCAGATGATAGAAGAGATTATGAGACACCACATCCGAGGGTAAAAGAAATAGGCTAAGTCACAGAGGACGGGCCTCTTTTCCTGCTTGCATGCAAACAGGACAAAAACAGAAGAAACACGTAAACATGGGCTGGTGAGATGCCTTCGCGGGTCAGAGCACTTGCTGCCATGCTCGAGGACTTCAGTTCAATCCCTGCAATGTGGAAGGAAGAAACTGACTCCTGCAAGGTGTCATCCAACTGTCCCACATACACTGTGACATGTACATATGTGGATGTGCACACATACACACGCACATAACAGAGAACCAAATAAATAACTCAGTGCTTCATAGTAACCAAACACACCATGTCTGATATGACATTTGCTAAAAGGAAACCCTTTTCATACAATCAGTCTACATCAAGAAGTATGAGAAACAATAAAAGTGTCTAGAGCAACTGATAGAGCCTGCATGAACAAACCATCACTCCCTTGAAGTTTACTCCTTACAGTTTATTACAATGGGTGGGTATGCATTCCTCCTACCTGACTGGGTTGCATCATCTAGCCTTAATAGGAGAGGAAGTGCCTAAGAATCATGGCAACTCGATATACCCTGGCTGGCTGATATCCATGGGAGGCCTGAAAGTATCTGAAGAGAAACAGTGGAGGAGAAGTGGATGGGGTGGGGGTGGGAGAGAAGGGAGAGGAGGAACTGGGAAGAAGGGAGGGAGGGGAAACTTTCATTGGGCTCTAAAAACAAAAATAAATAAATAAATAAATAAAACAATATCAGGAGGAACATGAAAATGAACGGGTTGATATATAATACGCTTTCATCCATTTGATCATTTTCCTCCCCCAATGAGCAGTCCACTATTATTCCTTCTCATATACAGCACCATGAGCACCCACTAAGGACTTGGACTTGCCAACAACATACTGGACTGAAGGAAGGAGTGTTCTTACACTGTTGAGATAGAAGAAATATTTGGCTTCATCTGAGGTCTGGCATGAGAGACAGCAGAGCATAGATTTGGGAAATGAGAGAGTAATAAAGGGAGATATAATAGCCGGTTGGACTTGCTGTGTATTCTGCAAGGGAGGCTTATGGTAAAAATGAATAGAACTGATTACAGGTTAACAAAATTACAGCAGGGAGGTGATATGAAAGTAGCTGACCCAGCTTTACTCTTTAAAGCTACTGTGACAATATCTGTTATAAATATGTCAGGGTTTCCTCCAGGTCAGTGACTCCCTAAATGTTCCAATCACACCATGGAAAAGTAATGATTTTAAAAGAGTGAGATTGACCCAGGCTCTCTCTTACCTCAAAGTTTTGCCTTCAGTTTTCCCTACTCTGAAATGGTGCCCAGATGAAGACTCATTCAGTCCAGGGTGGTTTAAATTATAAATGAGGATGTAGCATTACAAAAAAGGCAGAAGAATGAGTATGTTCACTGACAATGACCATAATTCACAACTGAGGGAGGGAGATGCCGTTTAATGAACACCCATTATATGTCACATATAATAAGACAATACATACTTATCAAGATAGTTATAGTCTCCCTCACACAACCTGGCCTTCTTGAACTGAAAACCACTCTGCAATGGGAGATTCATATCACATTAATTGAAATGTCCACTGGATAAAAGTATATCCAGGATATCTGATAACAGTGGACTGTTCGGCCATTTATTCACAAATTTCATCAATTGTTCTCTTATTAAGAATAATGGTTACATTTGAAATATGTTAAAAGAAAATATCCATGGTTCTATCACATTAAAAAAAAAAACAAACTACAAAAAAAAAGAACCTCCTGGTAAACATCAGGCATGTCTTTTTAACATTAAATCAACAAAGACATTTTAGAAAAGAGTATATCCGTGACTCAGATTTTGATGCATGCATGATATAAACAGACACAAAAATCGTTTACAAGGTTAGTGGGAAAGGCAGGTCATTAATGTCTCAATATCACTATGCTAAATTGCATTCAAGGTTAGGAATCTTACCCTGATATGCAGCACCAAGGCAGCCTGCTGTTTGCCTGTAAGAGTCAAATTGTATCTCCTAAGCCCAGCTTTTTAAGCACCTAGCATTGACATTGCTTAATTTACTTGTAACCCTTAGAAGAGTCTTTGGGCAGAGAGTATTGGTCTTTGTGCTGGATTGAAAACTGGAAGTCCCACAGGAAATTGACTAAAACTATTATCATAGTTAAGATTGCCTATCATTCTAATTATAATTCACATCCAATAATGAACACCTTGTTCAATAATATTTAATTCAAATCATGATGCTGAGTATAAAATTACATATCGAGAGAATTCATTAGAAGTTTCAAAAGTAAGCTGAGTAAATGTGCCTCGGAGAATGTATTTGATGAATTTGTAAAAGTATTTAAATTAGATCTGTAAAGTATGATGAAAAATCCACAAGGGATGCGCAATTAGGCGAATAAGCTCTTCAAGGCCAGGAGCTGCCGGGCATTCGCTGTAAAACGTTTTCTGATATATTGTTGATGCAGAGTACAGACTTGGGAGGGAGGGGTAAAACAGCAGACAACAGAGCAAAACGCAGCAGAGGCGATGACAAAAGTGATTGAATAAAAAGGAAGTGATTCCCTCGTAATTAGTTCCCTCTCCTTTGCCTACATAGTGTGCAGAAATCGCTGAAGTATTTTATTATGGGACAAATGGTTATTTAATTTATACATTTTAGAAAGCCCCAAACCAAAGGACTTCATGAAAGGTTCTCATTCGGAACAAGGTCTCTAGAAAGAGAGTCCTCAGGAAATCGTAGTCTGCACGTGAGACAGGACTGATTACACAATTATGCAATTTGACAATATATAACTGTGTGAAACCTGAAATGATTTTATTTCAGAAGACTGATCTGAACGGAGCCACTTTATGGTGTGTGGTGGTATTGTGTTCCCCAAATTATTGTACACCCTAACAAACTTATCTGGGGTCAGAGACAGAACAGCCACTAGATACAAAGGCTAGAAAATGGTGGCACTCACACCTTTAATCCTAGCACTCCAGAGGTAGAAATCCCTCTGGATCTCTGTGAGTTCAAGGCCACATTGGAAATGGCCAGGCATGGTGACTCATGCCTTTAATCCCAGAAAGCCAGCCTTTAATCCCAGGGAGTGGTGGTAGAAAGCAGAAAGATATATAAGGCATGAAGACCGGAACAAGAAGCATTTGCCTGGTTAAGCATTTGCCTGGTTAAGCTTTCAGGCTTTCAAGCAGCACAGTTCAGCTGAGAGCCATTCAGATATGAGGACACAGAGGCTTCCAGTCCGAGGAAACAAGACCGGGTGAGAAATGGGCCAGGTGAGGTTAGCTGTGGCTTGTTCTGTCTCTCTGATCTTCCAGCTTCACTCCAATACTTGGCTCTGGGTTTGTTTTATTAATAAGACTCTCTAAGATTCCTGCTACAATGTTGTGATTATCATCACAAAATAACGGTAATTTTTAAACTAATGTACCAACTAGTTTCATTCATTAAATTCATCTTTGCATTCATTCTGCTTGCACAGAATATATTGGATAGTGATGACTCTCCTGGTCCTACAGTGATAAGGAGCCAGTCAGGATCAGTGAGGAAATGGTCCACACTACAGCAGTGATTGCATCCTTGCATCAATAGCGTTGCTGTGCAAGTGACCTCACTAACAGTGCACCAATGATAAGTAAAATACAGTCTCCAAAGTGGGGTCAACAAGCCTTTCCTTCAAAAGGAAAGATAATGAATCTTCGATGCGTGAACAGCCTTACAGTCTCTGTTGTAGCGACACAGTGCTGTGACTGTCATGGGGCACACATAAATGACTGCGGCTGTGTCCTAAGGAAGTTGTTTTATAAAATAAATTGAAGTCTTGGCTTGATCCATGGTTTGTCGTTTGCCAGCCTACACAATGAATTATAGGGACAAGATAAAAGAAGAAAAGAGAGAGAGAGAGAGAGAAAGAGAGAAGAGAGAGAAGAGGGGGGAGGGAGGGAGGGAGGGAGGGAGGGAGGAAGGAAGGAGAGATGGAGAGAGGGACAGAGGGAGGGGCAGAGGGAGAGAAAGAAATTGTGAGCAATGAATGAGTGATTGTTTTTTCCTAAAACAACAACAACAAAAACACAAAGAGTTAGTTGAGAAATAACCAGAGAGTGTGGGGAAGAGTTTGGTGTGGAGTGTAGCTTTAACATATGTCTTTATAAGTCTTTTGGGAAATGATTTCTAAGTTGTGAGGTTCATAATATCTCCATCTTCCAAGTGAGGATGAAGCTTATTGCTCAGACAAGCAAAGTGACTTACATGGTGGCTTAGTTCAGCCTCCAATCTCTGTTGTTCTAACTCTAACCTCTTATCTTCTTGCCACTGAATACGCTACCTCATTGTATATAACATGAAGATGTAATAAAAATAAATTCCTTCTGCCTTAGGAGTTTGTAATCTCTCAGAAGCTCTTATGGATTTACATTTAGAGAGTAAAATAAAACAAACTTATTTTGGCAAACTTTCATACTTTTTTTGATAGGACAAAGACCAGAAATAGATTCTTGAGGTATTGTTCTCAGGAAATTTTCTAAAGCGCTTTCATTATATCCCAAACAACTGAATCCTATACACATAATATATCAGAGAACAAACACTGAGCAGGGCAGAACACTGTTGGATAATTTAGAATGAACCTTGAACCTGAGTGTCTGGCATGTGATGTGTTGATGGATATAAGGCAGAGCAATGGGAAATATACATGATTGAGGTGGAGAGATAAAATTAAGTATCTTTTGGCTAGCAGCTGAGTACACGTTCTAGAAGAAATCTGCTTAACTGGTTTTGGTCTATGAATAATTAAGTATGTTTTATAAGCATGATGACATGCAGGTGTGTTAACCTTCTATCTTCTTGTCTTGATTATGGATCTAATAAATACCTTTCAGTACCTAGATTCTCACATGAGAATGTTATTTTATAGTGTCCAAACATATGTCTCTCTGTCTGTCTGGTTTCTCTTTGTGTGTCTCAGTCTGTCTCTCTGTCTCTTTCTCTCCCTGTCTCTGTCAGTCTGTGTCTATGTCTGTGTCTGTGTCTGTGTCTGTGTATCTCTCTCTCTCTCTCTGTGGTGTGTGTGTGTGTGTGTGTGTGTGTGTGTGTGTGTGTGTGTGTGTGTCTGTGTGTTTGTAATTTGGGGCATGCTTCAATACCACAGCATGTGTGTGGCAATCAGAAAACAACAATGAGTGTAGCCCCTCACCTTCCACCTTGTTAGGGATTTCTCCTTCACAACTGCATATGTCTAGCTGGCTTGCCTGTAAGCAGATCCTCTTGTTCCTGCCTCTCCTCTCACAGTAGGAGCTCTGGGATTGCAGAGGCAGGACCAGTACCATCTTCTCATGGGTCCTGTGGACATGAGCTGGGGTCCTCACACTTGTGAAAGCAACTCCTTTGCCCACTTAGCCATTTCCCAGCCCTCTGAATCTCTCCAGGGCATTTTTAAAACAGTAGTTTTAAAAGTGAATATATATTTAGACAAAATGCAAAGCCTCAAACAGTACAATAAGGAACCAAAAGTTTGTAAATATTTATTTCCTGTATGTGTTAGTGATGTAATATAGTGTCCGAGGACATGTTGACAGAGAAGCAATCCTGTACTGGACAGGGTGAAAATAAACCTGATTTCCATCACTAAAGAATAATACATAAAATAAATAATAAATTACAAAAGAAGACCAAGGCTTCTCTCCTTTTATGAGCACCTCCTGGCCGGAGTGCATGCCTGGAATGAAGCTAACCTTACTGCAGAGTACGCTGCTCTTATTCAGCATGTTCAGAAAGAGTCAGATGAGTTTGGAGACAAACTAGAGAAAGACCCATAAATTCCAAGAGTTGTCACTTTCTAGTTAATTCTGTTCTGAAATGAGATTTTTCTCAGCTGTTAGGGAAGAAAGGGGCTATTAACTAGGCATTAACAAGCAATTTCCAGTTCAATTTTGCAGATAAAAATGTTTGATTAAAGATAGTGTCTGTAGATATTTAGAGGTGTAACTCTAACCACATGTCAGACTGAAAGGGGATTTTCATCTTAGCCATTTTGTTCCTGTCCATGCTTGATTTTTTTCATGATCTACTTTGCATTCTTTTAAATGAATACTTCAGAAGCGAAGAAAGCTAATGAGAGTTTTAATCAAAGTTAACTAATAAATACAAATTGAAATCTGCATACTCTCAGACTATCATAGTTATTTTCTTCCAAATAAGAGAATACTCTAAAATAGTTAATACACATGTCTGTTTGTCTGTCTGTCTGTCTGTCTGTTGGTACATGTTCCTGTCAGTGGGGTCCACGTATGCTTGTGAATTCATGCATATACATGTGGAAGACAGAAATTGAAGCAGGGCATCTTCCTGACTTGTTCTCCACCTTATCTCTGCAGTCACAATGGACTATTGAGCCTGGCGCTCATTGATCAGGCTAGCTTGGCTGGCCACTAAACTCTGGAGATGAACTGTCCCTGTCCCCTAGAGCTAACATTACAAACACACCACCACACCTTGTAACTAGCTTTTACATGAGTATTGTGGGCCTGACTCAGGTCCTCAAAATTGAACAGCAAGCAATTTAACTGACTGACCTCTCTCTCCATGTGCCCCTACCTTACATATTTAAAATACAAACAGGTAACATAATATCTATGTTGCAGTATTTGAATTTCTGTAATGTGAAAATTATTGCATTTATTTATTGCACATTATTTATTATGTTCAGTATTTTGTACACATTTGTTTCAAATATAGTGTTTTCTTTACAAAGAAATATTTTATCAGAGCATAAATTATCCAGTGGCGACCTAGAAACATTTTCTTCTTTTGAGACAAAGGAATACTTATTCTTTACATGGCACTTCAATTTTTTGAAATGCTAACACACACAATAATGATCAGGAAGCCAAATTGGACTGGGGAAAAGAAACAAATATAAATTTTCAAGGAGTATGTACAGTTTTCAGCCACTTCCTAATGGAATAAAATAGATTTAAATAACCATGGCAAAATCTTTTCTGATTTTCAACACATCAGTCATTAATCTTAAGAACAAAACGTCCATCCACAGGAAGTTTTCCTCAAAATTCTCATTCCCATGCTTTTCATGGGGGCTTATTTAAATATGGTAAGTTGTAAAATGGGCATAATAGAAGAATTACGATTTAGGAGATGAGCACACGACCTGTTCATCTGTAAGTAAGGCCTGATGTCCCTCACAGCAGCTGGCGCATAATAACATCAAACTCCATTTGCCACAGAATGGATAATTTGATTAACAGTAGATGAATATTCTTCATGTTCTGTGGAAACATTTAATTTTCTCTCCAGGAGCCTGAGACCATAGTGCTGTGTCTGCTTGCTTGTATTTGCTGTTGTGGCTCTCATTGCCATATAAAGTATAAAGTAGCAAGTAAATGCCAACCAATAGAAAAAAAAAAGATAATATACCAGTTTTAACAGCAGTGATAACGGTAGCACTAATTTACCCGATCTGTGTTAGTTTGAAGCAGACACTGCCTCTCCTTCAGCCTTGCTAGAAAATTTCAATAGATCCAGGAGAAAATATCTCAGAGATTTACAGTGTTTCAGCCTTAGTTAAATTATATAGCTGAATGGTCAAATGAACTTTCCTTTGTAAATGTAACCTCTGGTGATGACAAGGAAAAGACTCACATTTTTTACTTTGCGGTAAGGTTGGTAAATAAGGTAATGAATTTCATTTCTTTCATTAACACTGTTTTTATAATTCTCAAGACCATGAAAAATGTTATGATTGTTCCATTTCCTCCTCTGTGTGAGCACTGTATTAAGTTGGCAAACGAATTTCAGACTTAACTGCTATTCTTTTCCATATCATCATGCTAGGAGTTGCCCCTCTTGAATAGTGCTAATTCCAATTAGGTATTTTGCCACAATCTTGTCCAATGGTAGCTTCAGTAACCACACTGCCAAGTATCCAGATGCTTGATGCAGTTGCTAAGTCATATTTTCGTTGATGGAATGTACCAGAAGGAACTTCTCATCCCAAGCCTTCAAATGTTCTGGAAATTACTGCCACTGCCTTTTGGAGCTACCTGATCTGCCTTGGTTAGGAGACCAATTTAGAAAGAGCATGAAGAAACAGCCTGGGAAAGCAGAAAGAGGAAGAGCCAGCTCCAGGCACAAGTAGGTTCACCCGGTAAATAGTACTCTGTGAGTCATTGTTACAAACATAACACAAGAATGATCTGGCTGAGTTCAGCTTTGATTGATTTCTCACAAAGAAATACAACATTTTATTTTAAGCCACTAAAATTTGTCATGACCTGTATTTATCACAAGAGACCTGAAAGATGAGTGTGCACTCTAGGGACTAAAGACAGAGAGGACGATCAATGGACTTCACTCAAAGCAAGCAGAGTTCCTGCGGGGGTTAAACAAGACCCATGTGCTTAAATCAACAAGGAAGGAAGAAACAGAAGAATGAGAGAAAGAATGAAGGAAGCAGGGAAGGAAGGAATGAACGAATGAATGAAACAAGGAAGGCAGAAAGGAAAGAAAAGAGAAAGAACAAGAGATAAGGGAAAGGTAGTGTACACATGTGTAAGAGTAAGCAAATTGGATTTTGCTGGTAACAAAAAAAAAATTAAGTTAAAGCTAAGGAGATTCATGAGCCTAAATCACACAGGCTCTCAGGACCAGTTTAAGGATTTTTAATTCAAAGGCAATCAAAGGGTTTAAAGCATAGAAAGAACATAAGCCATTTTGCATTTTAAAATATATAACTTTAGTTACTGCATGGAGAATGGATGGAAAGGAGCCAAGTGTAGAAAAAGAAAGACAAATAAAAGGGAGGTTGCAATATTTCAGGAAAGAGATGACAGTGACTTGGACCAGAGTAGAAACTGTGCAGGTGGGGTGAGGTAGACAGATGGGAAACAGATGTTCTGGGGAAATAGTCAAGTATGATTTTTAATGCAAGGAATCCAGGTGATGAAAGACAGAGGTGTCATCCACAAGATGACTCCTTGATTTCAGTTTTGGCAAATATTCACAAAGAAGGTAGCCTTCATGTAAACACAGAATCCTGGAACAGAATAAATTAAAGATAGATGTAGGGGTAAGGTCATTCATAGTGGAGATTCAGACTAGTTAAATTGTCTTGGGATTTCTATGAAATGTGAAGAAAGATGAAGGAGTTGTAAAGAAAGGCATTGATGAATTTCTCGGTAACTCAAAGAAAAGAGCTAACTTAGGATTCCATATGTGGATGGCAGCGCGGGGGTAACATTCCAAGACACTGGACCTGAAATGTCCTAGAGGAGAACGTACAGACAAAGAGAAGAGGATCCAAATGTGTGCCCTGCAAAGACTTGGTTTGTTAGCGATTAAACTGAGGAGGTGGTGGCCATATGTGTAACTAGCACTACTGACCCCTGAGGATGAAGGTAACTGACGGGCTGTTACATACAAAAGTCAAAAGTGGCCAGGAAGGTAAGATTTGCCTTAGACAGGCTTAGTTAGTTTAAGGCAGGAGCTTCCACTGGATGTAATGATAGAATATTGACCTGTAACTTTGAGAAGTAAAAATTAAACTGAACCGTCAGAGAAGAGGAAGAGGGTGGAGTGAATGACTGATGGCTAAGGAAGAAGAGGCATTTAGGGAAGATAAATCTTTGATGGATACAGCCATGAAGGAAATGGAAGTAATAGCCAAAATTAGAATGGAAAAGGAGACTAAGGGATAAACTTTACAACACTCAAGCTACCAGTTTTACTATTGGTGGAAGAATCCAGTGGGTTGGAAAAGGTAGAAGTCACAACACAGGAAGGAATGAAGAATGGAATAAACTTTGCAGAACACTTGTAAGATCTTTGTGTGTGTGTGTGTGTGTGTGTGTGTGTGTGTTTCCATGTGCTTGTGGTGGTTAAATTCCTCAAAGATTTCCCATGATTCCAAAGCCTACCCTTTCTCCTGCCTTAGGCTGAAGCATGACAGTGTTCATTATCCTTGGAAATTTCCCTTAGTCCCCTGCAGGGCTAATTATTCCTTCCCTAAAACTTGCTTAAATGTTTGTTGAGCTAAGAATCTATCCCGGCTATTCTGTGCAAAGTCCTCCACTGTTTCCTCAAACCCCTAATCACTCTCACCTTGATTTACTTTTTCTTGCCACCAAAATTATCAGTTACTGATGTAGTAAATTAGCTGTACATGTAATCGTTATTTCTTCCTTGTGAATTTCTTTTCACTTATTTAAGTTTTCCTGTCCCACACTCCCCCCCCACACACACAGCAAGAGAATGTTTGTTTCTTCATTGATGCAACACACCTGGCTTTTTCATGTTTGTCTGCTCTGTGGTGATTGAAATGAAACATGTTCCCCATAGGCTCCCATATTTGAACACATGATCCCCAGTTGGTAACACTTTGGAGGAGGTTTGGGAAGCATAGCCTTTACGGAGGAGGTATCATGCCACTGGGGGGCAAGCTTCAAGAGCTGGTAGCCTTCCCCTACATCTAGCTTGTCCTCTATGCTTCATTATTGCAGTCTAGAATTTGAGCTCTCTCTTCCTGCCCCACCAGCATCCCTGCTGTCCACTTCCCTCCCTCTACCATACCAATGATGGACTCTAGCCTCAGACACCTTAAGCCAAAAGAAACTCTGTCCATAAATTGTTTCCGGCTGTGGTGTTTTATCAAGGCCGTAGGAGAATTCATAACACTATCTTCACAGCTTAGCAGACCCTTCGGCTTGTCTGTGTCATTTGGAGGAAGCAGTGGCCCATGTTCATTATCACATGTCATTTCTCTGACATTTCAAACCCTTCTGCCATCTGCATTTCATTCCTTCTTGTTTTCTGTCCACCGGGCACCCTCAACCCGCTCCTGTGCACTTACACTTACAGCTTTGTGTTGGCCCACCGGTATTTTTAACCAGTGTTCCAACAAATGTCTTCCAAGTCATAGATAGCCCATCGCCATCGACTTCTTCTGTGGGCAGTTCCACTAGTCTTTTATACATGGTTTCACATACCTTCTATGTTTGTCTTGGCACCTCACCTCCCAAGATACTTGCCTTCAAAAGCAGATAAAATGAATCAGCTCTTAATTCTTATTAGATGCCCCAGTAAAATAGAGTTATTATGTTCATGGATGCCCTTCCATTACAAATATAATATATGTATGTTATATACTATAATATATACAAAAATTCATCTCCCAAACACAAAAAGTAAAACAGAGTACCGAATTATCGCCAACCCTTATATGTATAGCACTTTCTTTGTCTTTGTTAATCTTGTTATTTCCTGATTATATGGGTTCAAATGATAGTCTCCAATCCTTATTTCAACATGGCTGTAAAATGTGTGATGGTTTGAGTGTATACAGGTGAGTAAGAGTGAGAGAGTAAGCGATGAGGACAATAGACTACTTTCCCTTAGTTGCTCACATAGTACAGGCAGACCAACTTAAAACAATAGGATGCCCTTGGCCCGTCCTGATGATACACACCTTTCATCTAAGCACTCAGGGCTCAGGCATAAGGATAATAGTTTGGGTTCTGTATATCGGAAGACACTGCCCTTCAAAAAAAATTGAAGCAAACATAAAAAGGGTATGATCACTTTTCTTCCTTTCAAATGAAGAACAAAAGAAAACTGAACCTCACAGATGCTCTTGACCTAATGCTGAAAAGAATGCATAGCTAAACTGTAGGGTCTCTGTGTCTAAATCAAGCTTATGAATTGAAAAAGGCATGCTGGAGTTTATTTAAAAAACCTTGTTCAAAATTAAAGGGATGTTAGTAGAAATAATTTATTTGAGACTTTCTTTTGGGGGAAAAAAACTAAAGCAAACTGTAATAAAAAGTAAAAGGAAACAGGTAGGGGCAGGAGATAAACACCTAGGGAATCATTTAGAAAACTAAAAATGGAAATTAGAAAATATGTATAACGTGTAAAACTCCGCAGGGAACTTTACAGCCTAGAAGTAGAGGCTGAGGAAGGCAAATCCAAAAGCTTTCTCACAGGCATTTGGGAGGAACAATCCACCAGGAAGCATGGGGTTTGAAAGAAACGTACTTGAGACTATAGCCACCTGCTTCCTAGGGAAGGCACACATTAATAGAAAAGTTGAAAGGGGTGGGGGCATTCTCCCCAAATAAAGTAGAATTGTTGTTTAATGAAATTCCTTTGAAATTTTATCAAGGAACAAAAATCATCACAGTATTGAGAAACTGAGTATTTTGGTGTTAGTGTGGTGGTTTTGTTATGTTTTATTAAACTCATTTTATTTGGTTTGGGTTCTGCCTTTTTTTTTTTTTCCTCAAGGCCTTCTGTGTAAAATTACTATTTGCAGAAAGCACTCTGTAGCCACCATGGGGCTATAGATTTTTATGCCTCAATTGCAGCAAGGTAGTGTTGACACTCAGAAAGGAGACACCCTCTGAAGAATAATTGGAGATGGCTAAGTTCTCTTGGCCATGCTGAAGTGCCACCTGGGAACAAGATTCCTAAGAGACAGCCACATGCTTCTCACAGGGAAATCTCTAATGAAAAGCTGAGGTTAACTCAAAAAAGCCGTGGGAAAGAACCCTTAACAAGGCTGAAGGAAAGTCTAGGAAGACTTCCCTGTGCCCTGGGATAGGAAGTGTTCAAAAGAAACAACAGAGCATGTGTTTCTTCTCTTTTACAGTCTTGATTCTGATGGAGAAATGAAAGGATCCAGTAAGCTGGGAACATCTGTGCATGTCCTACTAAAATACTGAACTTGGCAAGGGTAGAGTGGGAGACAACATAATTATACTCACTTCTGGCATTGAAGACCTATTCATTGTACTCTATCCCTGAACAAAACTTGAGGAAAAAAAACCTTCTGGTCATTGTCTTAGTTAGGCTTTTTATTGCTGAGAAGAGACACCATGACCAGGGTAACTCTTATAAATGAAAACATTGAATTGGGGGTTGGTTCACTTATAGTTTCAGAGGGTCAATCCATTATCATCATGGCAGGGAGCATGACAGCATGCAGGCAGACAATGCTGGAGCTGAGAGTCCACATCTTGACTTAGAGGCACAGAACGACAACTGACTCTCACACTGAGGGAGCTTGACCAAAAGACACCTCAAAGCCCGCCCCCACAGTGACACACTTCCGCCAACAAGGCCACACCTCCTAATAGTGCCACTTCCGGTGGGGGCCATTTTCATTCAAACCACCACATCACCCGCTTCTGTTTATTTCCCTAGGAATAGAACACCATGCCTACTGCAACAACTATTTCCAGGGAAAGCCCCTATACTTGACAGTTTAAGTCCTACTGCTTTGGCTTGCAGTGAGTGATGGACTAGGGTCACTGGATCAATCTTTTTATACCCAGATTTAGTCATCATCTGAACATCCCCAAATAAGAGCAGTCCTGTTTAGTGTAGCTACCATGCTACCACATGCTCAGACATGCACAGAAAAATTAGCACAGCCCATACTATTCCACAACTTCATAGCAGAGGTGAAACATAAACTAAAAATCCAGTGGGGGAATTCAAACGTGGAGGAAGGGCACATGTGGCGTGGGATCTAAGTTGAGAAAAGGCACAGATACGTGAAATGACTAGAAAAGGTCAGGTGGCTTAGATGAGATTGGAATTGGGACACATCTGCAAAAATCAAGACTGATAGAGGCAAATGAAGAGCCATGGTGTTTGCCTTGGCAGAAAAGTAACATGAGCAAAGTAACAGATTAGGAAGATGACTCCAAGGGAAAAAAAGAGCCCCATTCTCCTTTTGTAGGTTCTCACAACCATTTTCCTAGATTTTTTCATTGATACAAAAATAGGCAGCCCCTAAACTAAAGACTATTAGGTGACTATAATGTTTAGATTGAATAATGACCATGTAGGACTCGGAGATCACAGTGTAGAGATATTCCCTTGCCTCTAGATACTTCTCAGGGTTCTTACACAATGGAGATGTTCGATAAATATTGATTGAATTAAGGTAAATAGATGGGGTGGCTAAAGGCTTAAGGCATGGACATCAATTAGAAGGTTATTAAGTAGCAGAAGGACACCTGTGGAAGATCTCAGAGTAATTTCGGATGAGGAGCGGAGGGGTGACTTTTAATGTCCGTTGTATTGGTATATTGTCCTCTGCTGTTTGAGGTTATTGAGAAGCCAGAGGGCCCCTCACCCCCTATTTCAGCTATAAGTATGCTTGTGTCCCATATCCTCCAGATCCCCTTGTTTGGGGATGAGCTGCCCCTCTTAAGTCTGAGATAGGGAGGAAGAAGATCCAAAGAGCTCAGGAAGAGAAATACCGTGCCTTTAAAAACATTTAGAAGGCAAGACCAGCCCCACCAGTTGTTTCTATTGTTCACCTTATGAAAGGCAAGAGGGAGACGGAAGGAAGCTGAGAGTTAGATCATGGGAAGTTCAGCCAAGGAAGCTGAGCCATGGAGATAAGATGAGATGTTCCCTCCACGGGGAACTCCAGCTGACTGCTTCAACTTCCCCAGGACATTTTGGATGGATGTTATCAGAGTCTTTTCTGGTGATTTTTTTTCTCTCTCTTTTGCCATTTGTTCTTTAACTTGGCACCTCACCCAAGGGGACATTGCTCTGCCTGGGATTCTCCATCAGGAACTACAACAGGCTGCCTTAAGGAGGCTTCCTCTATAAATTTCTGTTGGCTCAATTTGATGATGTCACCTTTCTGCTGTTATTTGTAATTTTACTTAGAAGCCTCCTCACCCAAGGGGACACTCTGTTCTGCCTGGAACTCACTATTGGGAAATATAGTTGACTTCCTAAAACAGGCTTCCCCAGTAACTTAATAAACGTTGTCATTTGAAACTGGTATTATGGCTATCATAAATCACTCTCTAGACCATATAGAACACGACTGCAACACAGACATATTTCATTCATTAGGTATTTATATTACTTAAAACTGTTGGTAAAGATTAGCGGTGAGTTTATCACACACAAAAAAGAAATTACAGATACAATATTGAAATGGGTATGTATTTTTAAATGAAAATGTGATTAGAAGATAAATGAGACAGTTCAGACTTTATATTAAAATCTAAGAAATTGCAATAGAAATCTTTTGAAATATAAATGTGTCTTAAAGATAGAGTCTAAATTAGGAATAAGAACAGGAATCCAAGAAAAACACCAGTTATTTTCATAATTGCTATTGTTGATTTTTGTTTACGGAATGGTAACTGTGCAGTAAACCATATGTAATATTTCTGAAATATTCTGACTAGGGTCATCTTTCTAAGATATTTGTAGCAATGAGTTAACACATTAATCATAATTGTTCAGAGTGAATGTTATTTTTTAAAGGGCATATGAATAGTAGTTTATGGACCTAGAGGTTGGGCTTAAAAGTCATCTATTGAATTCGACTGGACTTGGCATATAGAAGGAGTAAGGGAATTAAGAGAGGAGAGAAAAAGAGGGCTAAATAGGAAGAAAAAACAAGATAACTCTAAGTTTGTTCTCAGGAAAACAAGTGAATGAATAATAAGATGACTTGATCCAAACTCAAGGAAACCTAGAGGGGTTAACTAATGAGAAATGTCTTTGAAATATTCCATTCAATGTGTGGAAGTCTGAGACAACACAATCAAATGTTATGCATGAGCAAGAAGCCTGGTCGTATCAAGAGGAATGGAGTATGTTCATCTGAGGAGATGATTAAGTTGAGGTTGCTTAGAGAGCTTTTGCTTGACGTACATGGCATCGTTGGTGAAATGAGATGTGGAATTCTACCTGCTGAGGTTCTAATTGAGGAGCCAATGTTCATATCTGCCCACTGATTATGTGCAGACCAAGGCTCAGTTTTGTGTTCTGTTATAATTTGCTTGTGCCGTAGATTTATTATCCTTGGAACTTGGCTCATTTGAACCACTGGAATGTGTTTTTGACCTCTAAGCATGGTTTTCCCAATTTTTCCCTTTCATTAGCCCCTGTCACATGACTGCCTGATCCCTCCAACTACCTTTACCTTTCAGTGTTTTGAATCTTTTCTTCTCTGTGAATTTCATCTCTAAGTCTTTCAAACGTGTGATTTCAAAAGTTTATATTCTGCGCTGCTTTTGGATGGCACCTTCCAATGTCCTCATAACCACACTGAAGTTCTAATTCACCATTAATGAGTTGCAATCACAAATTACAAATTATCTAGTATGGGTGTGTTTTAGGAAAGATAAAATATATGGTAGCCTACTCAGTAAATTCCATTCAGAAAAAAATCCTTCATTTGTCATAAGTAGATGTTTGAGTGTGTTTGATGCTGAAATAGACTATGAAAAGTATAAATCATTTTTTATGCCCCCCTCCTACTTTAACTGACTGTTAAAAGTTAAACAACTGCAGATTTATTTTTTTCCTTTAGGCTGCCAGCTCACTAAAAATGACACAGAGACTCATTATTAGTTATGAAAGCTTGGCCTTAGCTTAGGCTTGTCCCACTAGCTATTATAACTTAAATTAACCTACTTTTATTAATCTATATTTTATCATGTGGCTTTTTACCTTTCTTTCATTCTGTATGTCTGATTCCCTCCATGTCATATTGGCATCTCCTCTGTGCCTCGATTATCTCCTCCTACTTCCTCTCTCTGCTCAGAAGTCCTGCCCATATCTCTGCCTAGCTACTGGCCATTTAGCTTTTTATTAAACCAATCACAGCAATGTATCTTCACACAGGGTACAAACACCCCACAACAAACAACTATACTGCTGATTCTAATCACACTGGACAGAAGGGCATCTATGCTCAGTCTCCCCAGTGATCAAAAAGCATGCCACTTCACACAAGCTTTTTTGTTGCACTCACTAAAAACAGTGTGGCTAACACACCACCTTGAACTGTAAAGGAAAGCATTGCATAATGACCAAGTCTAGAAGCATTTATTCTTTCCACCCTCCCTTCAGCTGTCTTCTTTTGCTCAGCACTAGAACAAGAATGAGATTAATACTGCTTAACCTCAATCTGAAGTTCTCCCAATTCGTATTAATTTAGGTATTGTTTGTTCAGTAAATACCAATGTCAGTATGCAAGTCCAAGTCTTCTGGGGAGTAGGTACTGATGTGGGATAATAGGTGGACAGACTGTAGTAGGGAAAATTCCTGTGGGGGGGGGGAATGGAAAGAAAGAGGAGAAGCTGCAAGAGTTTTCAGTCTGTAAGTTAAGACTGACCCAGAGTGGAAGAGAGAGAGAGCAGAGGGGAGCATCATGAAGTTTGCAGAAGGCACAGCAAGGTTATTGGGAGTTCCTAGGGCAAGTTCTTTCTGTGGGCAGCTTTGACTCCCAGGAGCTACCTTTCCTTCCTATCCTAACCTTGTTTGGTGAACAGCTCAGAACTGCCCTTGGGAATCACATGACCTTGGAGCTACCGCTTTGATGTACTGGAGGTTTCAGCAGCTTGGGGGCCTTTGGGCCCCTGCAGTTAAAGATATGAGAGGTGTGCACTGGTGGCCTCTGCAAGCATGTGCTGAGAATTAAAATTTGAAATGGTATGGATAATGCATGCTTCCTGTGGAGACATTTCCCGTTTCTTCACCCATTCCCCTTAATCAATTCACTTCGTGAGAATCATCTTCATAGATGCAAAAGTAAGCATTTTACCCAATGTCCATTGCTGTAATGAAATGTTTTAACCTCCTCTTTCCCTACTGTGTCCATCCTTGGGCCTTTCCTTTACCTGAGTATGCTAGGGCTTTCCATGTATAGGTCTCCAAACACCCTCCTGCTATTTCTCTTTCCTGCTAAAGCCTCAGAGATCCACAGATGCCACCTCCTTGAACTCTTCTGTCTGCCATCCTTTTGTATTAACTACCTTCCTGCATACTGCTACATGGTGTTGCATTTCCCTACAAGGAAGACATGTCTGTTTACTTTCTTAGTCTCTCTCCATTAAAGACTGTGAACTCCGGAAAAGAAGAGATGTACTTTATTCATTTGATTTCTGGTGCTGAGCACAGTGCTTGAGACATGGTAGATGGTAGTTCCTGAATGATCACTAAAGACATGCATATATGAATTGCGAGCATGCACACAGACTGAGAGACTACAAAGACATAGCTGTGTCACATGGAGTTTAGAGAAAGTATATCATTTGTTTGTGGTAGTTATTATTTCCAATATTTCTTTCTGCGAGATGAATTATTCTGGTAGCTACAGTTTACAGAAATGCTTGGTGTTCCATAAAGAAAAATATTTTGTTGGTATACTCCTCTGCATTTAATGTCTCCTAAATGCTGTGCTATAGCATTTCATCCAAATCCTCCCAACATCACTTTGATGACTTAAACATAACCCAGCTGAGATCCTGAGAGTCTGAGCTTTTCTGTCTTGCTCCCTACCCTGGAGGTGACAATGGCAGATGGCACAGTTAGGTGACTCCCTAACCCCTCTGTGGCTAGTTACAGAGCCAGTAGTGAATTTCATAACCTCCTTTTGTCCTCCCTACTCTTTCTTACAAGTCATAACTTTTCTATGTGCTCTGGATGTTAAACAACTTGTACCTATATTATGGCTGTCACACATATCACAGTGTTAGTGGTACCCATAAACTCATGGCATCACTACCAGGTTTAATAAAGTACATAGGGAATAGCTGAGACTAGGCAGAATGAAGCACAACTCTGGTTACAGAGTCCCAGGAAAAGCCTGTGCTATATTCATGGAGAGATTTATTGGGACATCTCAAAGGATTTTCATTAACTATGAAAATATAGCACTTTATTTATTATAAGATAAACTTGGAGAGGGAACAGATTGCTCCAGGGTTAGAGTGCTTACCTCACAAGCATGAGGATAGGAGTGTAGATCCCAGGAACCTGAATAACAGCTGGTAGGAGAGACAGCAGGTAATAGAGAAATTAGCTGACCAGACTAACATCATCCCTAAGTTCTAAGTTCATCAAGAGAGAGATGCTGCCCCAGGGA
Source organism: Peromyscus leucopus (assembly GCF_004664715.2). NCBI lineage: Eukaryota > Metazoa > Chordata > Mammalia > Rodentia > Cricetidae > Peromyscus > Peromyscus leucopus. The sequence goes on along the minus strand of NC_051077.1, from coordinate 34,439,032 downwards.
GTAAGGCACGGTGCTATCAAGGAGGACTCCTGACTTCAAACTCTTTCTTTCACATGCACACAATCGTGTTTGCTCACAAACATGGGCTCATGCAAGTACACACACACACACACACACACACACACACACACACACACACACACACCATACACACAGAAATATAAACAAAACCCTTGCTGTCAAACATGCCAACAGTCACCCCACTCTGAAATAGGTTATAACTAACCATATCACCTCACTTTGTGTTTAAAATAATCTATAACTATTTAATTCTTTGGAATATTGACTGTCTGGATAATTGGGGTATAAATGTATTCAATAGAAAAAGAATTATCTTTGGGAGGGAAATTAATGATACAAAAATCATAGTGTGTTGAATGAGCTTAATTTATTCACTCTATTACTTTCCCTCTTACTAGGGATAATTTAAAGTCAATAGTAGTTCCATTTAAAACCTGTGAATTTTCAAATCTTCTAATTTAATTATGAAATTGAAAGAGATGTCAAATCATTCTGAGTTTACATTTGTATAAAGTAAATACTAAGCATGAGACCTAGGTAATAAATGGCATAGTTCTCAAGCATCTCTAATTAACTGTCTTCTCACATTTTAATTCTTTTATTCTCAAATTGTGCTGCTGTGACTTTGAGTTTTCCAGGAAAACAGTACCGGTTGGAGCATGTATATGTTTCCTACCTCTGGTTTCACAGCTAGAAAGGCCAGGCTGTTGTGTTGTAAACTTTTATTGGCAGGAGTTCATAATTCAGCTGTAAAATTTCATGCTGGGCTGCAATTCAGTGCACAAGCCCTATGCCCTGAAGAGCTTATGTTTCTACAAAAACAATTGTAAAAAAAAAAATCTATTTTTTTCTCTTTTAGGTGGACCAGAAAATAGTATAGTGAGAAACACTATCCTTTAAAAAAAAAAACTTCTAAAAATAAAAGGTGCAAGATGAAATGATCTCTCTGATACTGAGACATAACCCCTCACTCATAAAAATAACTATTATATGATAGCAATGGAAAATTTATACTTGTAACAAGTACAGCTTGCTCTCTGGTACTCAGAGTGAAAGAAATGTCACTTTGCTTTATTTTTCTAAGATAGATTAAATCCAGTGTGAAGTCAACATCACCAAGGTTGACAAGAACTCTAATAATAGTCAATTTAGGGTGCCCTCTCTCCACCCTCGGGCATTAGTAGAACTCTGAGGCTGATGTAGTCCCAAAGAAAAGCCTAGAGCACATAGCTAACTATGTGGCAGCTTGAGATTCTTAATCAGGCAACCGCATTCCTCACATAGGCACTGAAGGGTGGGTACTCTGGGGTTACTATGGTATCTGGTCTTATGTCAACTTGGCAGACAAACTAGGGTTATCTGACAGGAGGGAACCTTCATTGAGAAAAGGATTTCATAATATTCACCTGTAAGGCATTTTCTTAACTAGTTATTGATGAGGGAGGGCCCAGCCCATTGTGACTGGTGCCATCTCTGGGCTGGTGGTCTTGGGTTCTTTAAGAAAGCAGGCTGAGTAAGTCATGGGGAGCAAGCCAGTAAGCAGCACCCCTCCATGGCCTCTGCATCAGCTCCTGCCTCCAGGTTCCTGTTCTATTCTGAGTCCCTGTCTTGACTTCCTTCAATGATGAATAATACTGTGGACACGTAAGGCAAATAAACCCTTTTCTTCCCAACTTGATTTTTGGTCATGGTGTTTTATCATATCAGTAAAAAACCTATCTGAGACAGCAACCTAGTTATGATGCCCTGAGAGGCCTCAGGATATGAGCACTCAAGAGCATATCTATGTACATGGCCTTTACATCTTCCCTCATGACCCCAATTTCCCACTTCCTTTCCAGTTTCCAACCCACAAGGGACCTTCCAATCCCTCTCATAAATGCCTGGAGTACTCAAGTTCCTTGTGGAAATCTCTAATTCTGAACCACAGTAACAACTGTTCACATTTACTGTCTCATTCTCACCAAGAAGGTTGGCTGATAAGAAAGAGGTAAAAGGAAATGACTCTAGTTTTCCTACTTACTCAACTTCAGAAGAAAAGAGGAGTCACCAACGCTATGTGTGGGTGTAATCAAAATCACCCTTTTCTTCCAACCTGGGAACATAAGTCTCTGTGTGTCTCTGCACATGCATGCCAACTTGGTGTTGTTCCCTTTTCTGTTGGAATTCAATACCACTCTACAAACAAAACCATCCTGAACACGTATGTTGTTCTTTCCTGAGTTTGAACTTAAGACTTCAGATACTTCTCATGGTTTCATTAGCCAATGTACCTTTCAGTGGCTTTCTATAAAGGGTGGAGAGCTAGAGAGCACTCGCTCAAAGAAATTTCTGAGGTGCCCTTCAAAAACTGAGAGGTGAGACTTGACAGACACTAATTAGCATCAATTTATCAGACTGAATCTTTGACTTCTGGTCCATGATAAGTGACAGATGATAACGGGTCACTGCTAGCAGAACCCGAAGCAGAGTTGTCGTTACTGTGGCTATGAATGGACCGCTATGTTAGAATAATGCTGATGGGCCACACGGCTGACGAAGTGGAGAGAGCTAAGGATGCGGAGACGTCCAGCTGACAGCCAGATAAATATCAAGTGATAGATACCAAGTTACACATCATGGGACATTTTTGATTGCCCCAAGTTGCTAGCCTTTCAATACACTATTTCTCTGTTTCATCTTTGTGGCATCTTCCTGTAAATGCATTCTTGTTAAATAGGTACCCAGAATGGTGGGGGAAAGGAGCAGGCTGGAGACAGGAGCGAATGTTGTCTGCTTGCTCCTTCGCAGTATATGAGTGCCATTCTCTTTGTGTTTGAATGATTTCCCCTACTCTGGTTTTCTGTTAGAGATTGACTCACAAAACATACCTGGAAATGGCGAGGCCTGTCCACAGAGGCCTTATGTGTTTCCTCTCCCAGGAGCTCACTTTCTTTTTGCCCCCTCATAACGTGGGAAGCTGGGCGTGTTTACATACTTGGGATTCTGCTTTATTGTGTGGGTTCCTGTTACCTACTAGTCCTTTTGTTGATGTTTTCTTTAGATTAAATTCTTCTTCACAGGATCTGTCAAGTTGAAAGGTGAAACCACATGATAAGTTACTTCTTGAAGGAGTTGGGAGTTGGGAATACTGGCTGGAATTTAAAAAAAAAAAGCAAAGGAAAAATAAGAACATTCTAATCACAAAAGGAAAGAAAAATTAAAAGGGTTTATTTTACTCTTCTGGGTTAAGAGGAGAATCCAAATTTCGGTAACAAAGGATCTTTTCAGGCAACTAACATACCAGTGTGTTCAAATTTAACTTTAAAAACTATTTCCCTGTGAATAGCCTTTCAGTAGAAAGAATCAATGATTCTTTCCTTGTATGATGCTACATTTGGCAATCTACAGGATAGCCACCAGGTGGCGCTCATGTAGTAACTTTGAAACAGCCAGCCAAGACAGGTAAAAACCCAGAATGGAAAATACTACTGTCAAACAGATGTTCTTGTCTTTGATGCTGCATCGAAGTTAAGGTAGGAATGATGAGGTCGGAAAGGCTAATAAATTTATTATGTGTAGGAAAACTTATTTCTCCTTGCCCATGAGGCAGAAAAGCCATTATTTGTAAAGCATAATACTCCCCATGCTTTGTTTGCTGTGGCACCAAATTCCCTAATCCTCCTCATAGTTCTGTTATCCTTTGTGCGATATGCATCTTCGGTGATAAGTAAAGAAAAAGATACGATAGTAGTTTCTATTCATTGATTGCCTAATATTTAAAGAAATCTTTTTTTTTGGGGGGGGGGGAATGCAGTGCACACTGATCATCCAACAGTGGGCAAGGAATAGAGACAACATTCATACTGAGAAACAAATGGCCTGGGAGAATGGCAGGGCCTCTAAACAAAGCAGGCAGTTTTTGTCCAACTGGACAAAAGTGTCCCCCTACCCCATTGATCAAATAGACCCTAGCGTCTCTGCATCCAGCTTGTCAATCCTGAATCTGTTTTCCATCTCTCTTTATCCCTCGCCCAGTCTTCATCATCCTTTCTTCCAGTCCTCCCTGCAGTGGAATAGGTTGTTAGTAGACTGAAGTTACAGTAGAGTAGCTCGCTGTTCAGATACTGAGAAAGCAAGCAGAAATGTCTACTCTACGGTGCTCATTCTATTCCCCCATCTTCTTGCCCGGCTGGCTGCAAGGTCTGCAAACCTCCTTGGGTAAATCCTGCCACAGATAAGGAGTGCCAAAAGGGGCAGGGAGGGGGCAGGGGTTAGATAACTGTCCTGGCTATATCCTCTGTGGACTCATTTTCGTTTATTTGTTTACTTTGTTCGGCTTGAACTCAGGCCGTGTATAAGTTTGACGAGCTCTCTACCACTGACCTGTATGTCTTACAGAGCCCCTTCCTTTTCCTTTTTTATTTTATTTTATTTTTGGTCTCGTTCATTTTGAAGCAGGACCATATTAAGTTTTCCAGGCTGGCCTTGAACTCACATTGTAATCAATGCTGTAGTTTGCCACACTTCTGCCTGAGCTTCCTGAAGAGCTAGGATTACATGTCTGCACTGCCGTACTCAGCTTCAGTGAGGATGAGCAGTCGGTGTGAAGGGCCAAGCCACAGTGCTCCTCAGGAGTTGTTGGTGACTTATCCTGTATCAGATGAAATGCTCACGTGCATGTCCATTAAATCAGTTTGAAAAGTTGTAAGCTGAACAAAGAAATAAAGAGGAGGGAATGAAAGGAAGTGGCTAGCGTGCTTCAGAAAATTCGAATATAAAAACTCAGTAAATGGTAGGTAAGCAAAGAAAGTAGGTAGTTTACATTCCTCATTTTACAGACGAAAGGGGTGGGTGGGCAGAGAGGTCAAGCAGTTTACATACAAGTCAAAATGTTTTTTTATTTGTTTATTTGTTTTTTATTAATTCAAACCTCAAATGACTGATACAGATGTCAAAGGGGAAAAAAAAGCACCAAATTGAATATATTGACCCCTTTCCTAAAGATTTCACGTTCTGGCACAGAGCTATTTAGAAAATGGAGTTTGCAACTAAGCTGCCCATTAGTTCATCAAAGGTTTGTTACGAAGAGAGGCATTTTGTGCAGGTTAGAACTAGATCCACACATTTGATGGCCTGATAAGCAGTGACCACCTCACCGATGTCTGCATGCCAATGTCATCCCCCAGGGCAAGACCTCTAGCTAGTCCCTGGGAACCCCTGCTCAGGAGGGTCTCTTGCGGAGTTCAGGGCTCCGCTGTTGCTCTCTTAAAGATTTAATCCATTTTTAACAGAGGCTGCTGTGCTTTCATCTCATACTGGCCCTGCAACGCTGTCATCTGTCGGATGGCATTTGTCTCTTTTCATCATGGCTGCATCAAAACAGACACCTCTTGTTTCCTGGACTGTTTTTGTAACCTTTCAAACTGTCCCCAGAAGACTTCGCTAGCCAGTTATTTCCTCAAACAGATGAGCTAGCATGGACTATCTGTGAGCCAGCTTACATTCTTGTCACGGAGCTAAAGACAAAGATTCCCTTTCTCACTGGTCAATTCTACAATGAGAACCTACTCTATGTGAGGTGCATGCCAGGCCAAGGTCATATTCTAATTCTTTCGATCATGACTGCCTTCTGCCTTCTCTAAAAGAGGGAGTACTTTTGTACTCGGGCGCCCTACATTCCTCTTTATCCTTGTTACAGTTTTCTCCCAGGGAAAGACCTATCACAGTCTTGTCCTTCAGCCCTGGGAGTATCTTCTAATCTCTTTGTTCTGTCTGCAAATACTACCAATAGGAGCTAAGGCTGAGCCACTGGAGAAATGCTACCCCAGGGGGAAGCTGCCATCCTTGCTCAAGGCTAAAAAAAAAATTCTCCTGTGGGTCCTGGTGGATTTTTGAAACATTAAACATGGTCTATATTCTTTGTGTGTTGAAGAATCAAATCTGCAAATGGATCTCTTGATGTTTTAATTATCTATTTATTGTATTCGACACTGAATTGTAAGTTGTGGTTACAGCTCTATCTCTGGAGGGTCAGTCAAGGAGAATAAAAATGCCTGAGTATGCAAAACAAAATGTATAGAAGGGCAACAAGGATGTAGAATGGTGTCCACTTTAAGATTAAGAATACCAGTGTGGCAGTGAGGACTTGAGAGAGCCTTAAGTGGCTAATGCTCACACAGGATGATACAGGGAGAAGCTATTAGACCTTTTCCAAATGGTTCTGGAAGACTGTGTAGAAGAGGTGGGATTGCATGAGCTATTTGGATGATAAAAGAGAGAAAACTTGGCAGTTGGTAGGAGATAGCATTCCAAGAATATGGCACAGTTTGGAAAAGGCTTGTGTGGAATGACTGGGTGATGGAGACATTAAGCCAATTGGCTTGAACTGAACTGGGGCTCATTCCAAGGAAGGATTTCAAATTTAATTCAAAACAAAATAATGACTTTCTGAAGCATTATTAAGGCAACTAGCAATAAATTTCTGAATCTAATCTATGCTACACAAATTAAGAGCTGGTGTATGGGATTCCCAGGGAAGGAAGTCTCCTGGGTAGTAGTAAGGGGCAAGCCTTGAGAGTGAGCAACATTAGCAACCCTTAGGGGTAAACGGAGCAAGGCCTGTATGCTATACATTGCAGACCAGTGTGGTACAAATAGTCAAGGAGAAGGAAATATTTTATCCTTGCTTCGTCAATGTGAGGAAAAGAATTATGGATGTCAGTCTTGGCCTCCTTATGCCCATCTTTTTTGTTATCCTCATGACTTCTGACTCTCTGAACAGAGCTCCTAGCAGCCTTCATCTTTGGAAGAAGAATGCTGTCTCTATTCGCTACACCTTTACTTGCCATGCCCTGGTAAGACTGTGTTCATCTACTTAGATGGATTTTAAAATCTTACTAATATCCATTTCTTTCACAAAGAAATGATAAGAGAACATATAGACATGCAAAAAGATAAACAACAGCATAATTACATAGCTGTTAGAAAGAGCTCACATGCCAAAGGAGTGGATCTGGAAAGTACAAAGGAAGACAATGTGTGTCATGAGAAGATGAAGGAAGAGCCATGAAAAGTTAGAAAGGGGGATCTGTCTTAAAGAATAAGAAGGAACCATAGTAGCCAGGAAGAACAGAGCATTATGGGAAGGCATGAAACCCCAAAGGGAAAGTAAGACCTCCAGTAAAGGTTAATCATGAAACAAGAACCCTGTCATACAGTTCTGGTCAGAGGATTCCAGAGCATAAGAGAGGGAGATTTGGTAGGAGATACAACATGGAGAGTCTCACTTTTTATTTATTCATTCTTTTATCTGTCTATCTATCTATCTATCTATCTATCTATCTATCTATCTGTCTGTCTGTCTGTCTGTCTATTTATTTATTTATTAGTTTTAAGGACTGTATTATTTCTCTTTTTCTTTTTTTAATTCATTTTACATACCAACCACAGATCCCCTTCTCATCCCTTCTCCCATGCCATCCCCTTCCCCCCCACTCCCCTCCTCCAAGAGCGTGAGTTCTCCCATGGAGGGGGGGCAGCTAAGCCTGAATGTAGCAGAGTCTCACTTTTACGCTGAAGGACATAATGCTCAGAATACCACTTTCTCCCCAAGCTCAGGGGGTTAAAAAAAAAAAAAAGTTAATGGTTTGAAAACTTGCAGTAAGTTCTTTTTCTCTTTCCCTAACACAATGTTAACTTGCCAGTGCACAGAAGAGGTAAATCACCCACCCTATATGACAGTTTTGATAGCACCATCTGAAAAAAACACCAGATCATTTGTCTTTGTGAAAGGCCCTGAGCATATTCTCAAGATCTGCTACTGGTATGAGAGCAGGCCCCCGCGGAAGGGCTCTGGAGTGCATCATTTGGCATGTCCCGCTGCTCTGGCCATCTGCTGCACCTTACAACGGGGTCTGGCAATTTAAGAGATGGCACAGGCAACCCCACAATATATCCATATGTTCTCCTCCTCCTTGTAGCACAAGAGACAGAGCAGCCATCTTCAAGACGGCACCAGGAATCCCTACCCACATGACTTCCGTTTTCTCCTGAAGACCAGAGTTCGCAAACTACAATTTATAGTGCAGAATAAAACAACTAGGAATCTGACCAGAAAATCTGTATAGCTGATGTTAAGTTATGAGCTAGCCTCAGGAAATAATAGAGACTCAGCTATCAATAAGAAAGAAAGACCCACTCACAGGTAGGTTGGCTTGTGAGAAATGATTGCTAGCATAGTAAAGTTCCTGGAAAAATCGGAATTATATTTGTACCTGTATACAGGATTTTATAACCTAAAGCCTTGCTTCTCAAGGTGTTCTACCATGGTATCTCCAGGAAGCTTGGTAGAGAAGACAGAGAGTCCTCTGAGATCCACTGCAGACCACAGCATCAAAACTGGATCTTCACAGAAGCCCTAGTAGATTCATATACACACTGAAATTTGTATTTCTATGCTCTCTCCTAGGGAAAAAACATGAAAAACAAATAAAATTTCCCTGTAGTTTTGATCATGCTGGGCAAAGAATGTCCATGCTATGAATGAAAAAAGAACTTCCTTCCTATTCAGAAATTTAATGCAGCAGACATGATACCATAAGTAAGTTTTTAAATGGATGCTCATTGAATGACTTTCTAATTTTTTTAAGAAAGAGGGTTTTAAAAGTATCTGCTCTGGAACTCTGCCCCAGACCAAGAACTGGGTGAGCTGACCACTTCTTGATTTGGGACACTTAAATCCCCACTTTTCCAGTTTATTCAACTGAGGACTGGCAATTTCTTCTATTAACCATTCATATGCACTATGGTGCTTTCTTTTTAACTGTATGGAGGTTGCAGGCTCACTGTGCTACATGCCACTAGGTGCACATTCTTCTTGTGCATTCTATGAATGAAGAATGCTAAACCTGCTTTTCCACTTGTAGCTTGAATTGAAGAAGTGTTATCTATTTGCATAGTCCAGAGGCACTTCATATTATGTCATTGTCCAACCCTCAGGCCATGGCAGTTTTGGACAGTACTCCTTAAACACTTCATGTCACTTCTATGAGGGTCTCATTGCTCATACAATGAGGACAAGGAATAATACAATGTGGACAAGAAGTACAAAAACAATGCTTGCTAGTATGCACAAAGTGTCTGCCTACCTCTTAGCACTTCATAGGGAAGAGAGAATAGCAGGGATCACGATGTTGAATCACCCAAAATGTATGAGTTTAGCCAAAAGAGCTGAAAGATGGCATAAAAATTATAATCCTATTTCATATGGAGTGATTAAAATTAGGATAGCAAATTGTCAGCTAATGAAATACACAGACTGGAGAGGTGAAACAGATAATAAAAGGTTTACTCAAGGTGCTAGTTTTAATTGAAAAAATTACTTTGTACTGATATTGTTGTTTAAAAATTGATTTGTTTTATTAGGGCCTAATATGAATGATGCATCTGGGAGTCACCCAGGAATATAATGCAATGGATAAATGGCTGACATTCAGGTTTCACTATACAAACTTCTGAGTAGAAACATAAGAATGAATTTCTTCAGTTTATTCTCTAATTGTTGAAAATATTTTAGGCGTCCTGCTTTAATAGCTTCCACACTATAGGAAACACAAACACACACACACATACATACACACACACACACACACACACACACACACATATATATATATGTATGCGTATGTATGCATATATTCATTATGTGTATGTATGTATGTATGTATGTGTGTGTGTGTGTGTATGTATGTGTATATATTCATTAGCCACACAAGTGTTGATAAATACATAAGTTTCCAGAGTCACCATATTTGGTTTCCTGAAGATTCAATCTCTAAGCAGAAACACAATTCCTAACCCCAGGGAGCTTACATTTTAGAAGAATCAATGTGCAAATAAATAATCCAAAAGAAAACTGCCTCACCAATCTGACAGAGTCAATTGGCAAAAGAAAAATTAGTATCACAGAAAAATATGCTAACATCTGGAGAATAATGAAATTATGAGCAACAAGCAACAATGAAATCATGCCAAATTCAAATGATGGCTGCTCTTGGTTGGTTTCCAGAAGTAACTATTAAAAGAACATATTAGCCTTAACCCAGTGTGTCTTCTGTGATGACTGTGGAGGGGGTATGTCATTCTCCATTCATGAGGGATGGACAGATGCCAGGGTATTTCACGGGAACCTAATTGTTCTTCCCTGCCAGGAAATTGCTACAGCATGACAAAATCCCAAGGATCAAAGTGCCTGAAGATGAGAACCCCTGTAGCCAATTTGTGTTGCCTTCAGGTTATGTTATAGATCACCCAAAATACCTTGTAGTCGTCGGTGCCCCAACAGAGACCTGGGCTTCGAGATTCACCAGGGGCTGTCTCTATGACCCAGGGCAAATAATTTATGCCTTTGAACCTCATTCTTATAATTTGAAAAATTGAATGCATAATATAATAATACAAGATCAGTGTAGAAAATGGGTATCTGTGTGTTCATGTGATACATACACTTCCTGATGTTGATTGGGTGTGCGACAACTACTAGCACCCTGCCTCAGTCTCACAACGGCCTTCATAAAGATCAAATTTATTTCCTCAAAAAACCCAAACTTTGATGTTTTATTTTTAGTTTTTTTTGTGCTTATTATTCCTGAGGCTTCATTTCTGTGCATATTTGCTCATAAACCAATGAACAAATACAAGATAAAATGTCATGTGGTAGGGCTGTCAGCTACAGCTCTATCTCATCAGCACACCATGCTTATCTACCCAATAGTCACTAGTTTGGATATCAGTTAGATATTGTTCTGATTTAGAGGTACATGTGGAAAATTAAAAAAAAATGGACTCAGTAGGCTGTATTTATATACACATACACTTAAACATACAAATGTATGTAACAATTAAAGACGAGGTCATGAATTTAAGAGGAGACAAAGGAAGAATCGCAGGTGGAAAAGAGGGGGTCAAATTACATAAATACAGTCTCGTGTATGAAATTCTCAAAAACAACTATTTAAAAGTTTTAAAGGGCTAGAAACAAACAAAAATTAGTTTCATAAACATGATGTACTCTACATAAAGCAATGCTTAGGTGTGTTGTAAGGGGAAAACTTTAAGGTTCAACTTATCAGTGTTCCTAATGAAGGCAATAATATGAATAAAATGAAGGAGAAGAAATTAAAGAGAATACAGAACATACTATTTCAACAACGAAGTCATACCTAAATGAGAAGTAAAGTTAGGAAGGAACTGAACATTGTGTTGTCCTTGTGTGTGCATGTATTTGTGTGTTTAGCTTTACTAAAAAAGCTCCATTTCCTGTCTATGACTAACTAAACCTATTTTTTGCCTTCTACATAAATTTACTGGAAAACATTATATGTGGAAGTAGAGAGTCATCTCTGTTTACTTGCTTTTAATTTTTAGTTCATTTATTTCAAGCCTCCTATGGGAATGTGTAAGGAGAAATATGTTTCTGTGCTCTGAGTTTCTGCCTCCTGTGAGCCACTTGGCCAGGACACTCCAAATATTTGTTGGGCATCTATTATGCTCCAGGCATCAAGCCTACAAGCCCATGTCCTCCACTGGAGTTAGCAGAACAATTTTGCATGGATTCAAACAGATTGCAAAATGAGGACGCAAGAATGCTACTGGATCTTCAAAGCTGAAGGGAAACATTTTCTTCAGAGCATGTCAGCCTAATCTTCTTCCAACGTCTATGGGGGTAGGCTTTCATGGCAGTGTAAAAGAACTAAGGCTCTACTGTTCAAGGTGGAACCAAGTGTCTCTCTGTGTACACTGGCAAGACCTCAAGCCTTGGAAGGGAAACATGGCTTCATGCCACTGGAGACTCAAAGGCTGTTTCTAGCTGCCAGGCACAAATCCTTTTCTAGCTCCAGAAAGCCTATAGTGTAGAGAGCTTCTAACCAGCGCCAGGAGCTAAATTAGGTCCTTCAATACTAGAACTGTTTGATTGTAGAATTGAGTGTCTGGGTCACTCCTGGACAGTCTCCTCAGTTCCTCTTCTATCTTTCCTTTGAACAAACACATTGATTTGTTCATGACACCCCATATTCATAGACTAATAAATCTGTATGTCATTGCTAAAAAATCATTTATTATAGCAGTTACATGTAGCTCAGGCTCTGCATCATTACTTTATTTTTGATGACTCTGAACAGGCTAGTATAAAGATGAGATAAGAGAAAAGGACAGAATGGGAGGAGATTTGCTAGCAGCTCTGTCTCAGCTATCATCCCCTATGAGGATGAACACACAATGGGTCAAGAACCACAATTGGTCAAGGTCCAGAGAAGAGATACTGTAGAATGCTCAGCCCTAAATGGGACATCTATTACATAAAATTTTTATCACTTGGCACGGCTGAAATGTTTTTTTCATCTTCTCCTTTGCATCTAAGGGGTAAGAAAATTTGTCAAACATCTAAACATTTTTTGGTTATTATTAACTCAGCTTCTCCTGTGTTGACCTATAATTTCACAATCTCTCCTTTGAGCTAATGTGTCACAGGCCAGTGGCCACTCTGCATCATGCCTCTCAATCTCAGATTCCAGAAAAGAGTAACATCTCTCCTCTGCAAGCATCTCAGCAGGAAATATATCCAAAATTCATAGGCAGGCCTTCCTTTTTTTTTTATTTCCATTCCCCTCTCCAACTATGCCGTTCTTTGCCTCCATTCACAGCAATTTATGAGCCATCATTCAAATCTGTCTTGGACTTCCCATCAGTAATTTTTCAATCAGTTCAATTTCCTTGAAGTACTGCCCTTCCTAGCGTAGATGGCTCTCAAAGTTCTGTTCAAATTCTAAGATCTAGTTTAATATCAAATCTTCTTATCCTTCATTTTTATTAGTTCTTTGAGAATATTATACAATGTAATTTGATTATCTTATGCCCTTTCTGAGACTTCTCCCAGATCCATCTTTCTTCCCTTCCCACCCAAATTTCTGTCTTCTTTTTATTCTTGTTTTTCTGAGATTAGAATATAATCACATCATTTTTGCCATCTTTTATACCCTCCCAAACCTCCCACATACTCATCCTTGCAATCTTTAAAATTAATTGCCTATGTTTTATTAATTTTACATATTTATAATGTATATTTATACATACTCACATATATAGATGCATATTCCTAAACTTATCAATACAACTTGTTCATTCTGTAAAATGTTATGTATATGTGTTTTCAGTGCTGACCATTTGTTATTGTGTAAACAGTTGATGTGTTCTTCCCTGTATAAGACAATTTCTCCCTATCAAATACAGTGTGAGCTGTATGTATACTTTCATATGTGAGGCCTTCCACTGGAGCATGATCAACCTACCAGGGGCCACATATTTAGAATAATTTAATGACTCTCCCTATCACAACAGCTATCAATTACCCAAATAACTTCTTAGCTATGAATGGAATTTGGACCTAACTCCCTTTTCTAGACTGGAATTTTCTCTGTTTTGAGCCTGGGCTGGTCTTCTGCATGCTGTCATAACTACTGTACATTCCCGTGTGTAATTGTTTTGCTGTGTCCGGAAGGGATTTGCTGTAGTTACACATCACGTCTGGCTCTTACAACCTGCCCATGCTATCATCTACAATGACTGCAGAGTCCTGGTGGGAGAAAGTATGATATAGATGCTCCAACTAGGGTTGAATACACTGTAGTGTCTAATTATTTTCACCTTGATCAGTTGTGGGTCTCTGTCTTCATTGACATCTACTGGAAACAGAAGCGTCTCAGATGAGGGTTAATCTTTGGGTGTAATGGTAAGTCATTAGGCATTAGTTTAAATCTGTGATCACTTAACAGATCAACAGTTGTAGGTTCTCCTGTACAATCACAGGTGTTTTGCTCAATATGGGTGCCAAGTATGGGTCTTCATTTGTGGAGTGGGCATAAAATTGTATCAGAAAGTGTTTGGTTACTCCTAGCACATTCATGCCACTGCTGCAACCAGCGGCAGGTTTGCCAGGGCAGCTGTTAGTGTAGCTCTAAGGGTTCACAGGTAGATACGATTGACTAGTAGTTTTCTCCTGCAATCAAGTGCACATACCTTTCAGCATTAAGAAAACTAGATAATAGGGATGAGGCTTCTGGTTAGTACCATCTTGATTTCTGGGTGTTCTCTGATTCACTTATGTAGTGTCTTCAGCAGTGAAATCTTACCTCTAATTTCCAGAACATAGCTAAAAGAAACTGTAGCATGAATCCAAAGGGTCTTATTAATAAAAACAAATCTGGGACCAGTTATTGGGGTGAATGCTGGAAGAACAGAGAAGCAGAACAAGCCACAGCTACCTCACCTTGCTAATTCCTCAGCTGATCCTGTTTCCTCAGAATGGATGCCTCTCAGGTGAACTGTTTTTCGAAAACCTGAAAGCTTAACCAGCTTAGTTCCTGGTTTTCACACATTATATACCTTTCTGCTTTCTGCCCTCAGTTCCTGGGATTAAAGGTTCACTTCTTGGGATTAAAGGCTTGAGTCAACATGCCTGGCGGTTTTCCAGTGTGCTTTAAACTCACAGAGATCTGGGTGGATCTCTGCCTCTCAAGTGTTAGGATTAAAGACATGTGTACCATCATTTTCTGGCCTCTATATCTAGTGGCTGTTCTGTTCTCTGACCCCAGATAAGTTTATTAGGGTGCACAATATTTTGGGGAAACACGACACCACCACAAGAAACAGCCTGCTATGTTTAGGAGGCTATAGGACCACTCTTGCCAAGAACTCCAAACAAAGTCATTTGTTGTTTGTTAGCCTATGGTATTTCCTAGGGCATTGTTACTGTTAGACGATAACTTCATTTAAACTCGTTATGATTATGTTTATGTAAATATCTGGAGAAGCGTCTTCAACAGCAGGTTTCCAGATGAGTTGTTTTTGGAAATTGCTGTAGTGTTAGTTATCCCTCCCATATATTCTCTCTCCCATATATTCTCCCTCCCATATATTCTCTACTCTCATCACCATAGTCTCAGTTCTAGTAGAATATATTCCACATACTTTATTCTACTCCTCTCTCTAACCCCCAAGATCCTTCCTTTATATTGAATAAGTAAAACATCCAGTTTTGCTCCAGGCACCCCATAAGGTCATTTTTAAATTTTTATATATTTTAATATAATCTATTTTGATCATGTTTCCCCCTCTCTAACACCCCTTCCCTTCTCTCTACCCACTAAATTTCCTGTTCTCCCCACTATTTTTTGTTTGTTTTGCATTTGTCAACTACTCTTGTGTGTATTGCTTGCTCTGGAATGTGATTGATATTCCCAATGATACTTCATTAGAGAAAAAACTGATTTTCCCTTATGTCCCTGGCTGGTCTGTAACTCTCCATGTAGACTAGGCTGACTTCGACCTCAGAGATCCTCCTGTTCTGCTTCCTGGTGCTGGGATTAAAGTTTTACCATGCCTGGCACCTCATAAGGTCTGTCTAGGTCACTAATATCTCTTCTTTGAAAATCTGTGCAACTCACAGTTCTCATGTTGCTTCATAAGCAAATGTTTGCCAAAGTGGTCAGTTCCTCATCTCAATACTCTCTTTGCTTGATACCCTGAATACCCGTTTACTCATGGTTAACCTCCAGCCTCCCAGCATTCCTTTTCAATTTCCTACAACTCTTGTTTAGCCTTTATTCTGTTTAAGGTATCAGAATACAATCCTTGGAGTCTGCCTCTATGTTAAAACACACACAATGTCAGATTATTGAGTCTAGTGACTTAAACTAAAACAACAACAACAACAACAACAACAATTTTTTACCTGTGTTTTAAGCCCTGATTTTCAATCTTACGTACCACAGTTAGAAGGTAGATTCATCTCACTCACATCCCAAACCCTGGATATCAGTCAATCCCATTGTTTCTAGTTTCAGAAGAAATCTGGTATCACAAATCTTCTTTCTTTTTCTTCCTTTAAGTCCTCATCAACTTTTTCATAGATTACAGTAATATTTTAATTTGATCATTTGCATCTTTCTTTATATTTCTCAATTGTTCCATAGTAGCCAGAATGATACATTTAAATATGTTATATAATTTTGTTCTGGGCTTTCCATGACTCATCAAACAAACAACAAACAGATAAATACATGGAATTACCACTTTTCACCAGGTTCTTTGATGGTCTGAGAACTGGACAGCTAAGATATCCTCCTCTCTCTAATGTGCATTTCCTCTATTCTTATAGCTCCTATCAAATTGGCACTCTATAATAGTCTTAGAATAGGCTGAGCTCATCTTAGCCTCCAGGCTTCTGCTTCTTGTGTCCTAGGAAATCCCCCTTTAATCTCTACCTGGGTTTTGCTTCTTCTTTCCTTGTCATCTTCTCAGGCCCCTCTGCCATTGTGGCTTTCTCTTAGCATCGTATAACTAGAAGCTCCACTCTCCATCCTCCCAGACCAGAGCCCCAGCTTTATTCTTGCAACCGTTGTCACGCTATCACAATTACAAAACCTTCGTCCTCCCAAATTGCCTTCCCCTTTTTCTCTCTCTGTCATCTATCCCCATCTATCCCATCTTACTTATGCTGCATTTATTTCTTCTCCCCCAGTTTTGAATGTAAAATCTACAAAAATTGTGTTTTTATTCTTGACCAAGACTTTGACATTTACAGCATGTATGAATACATACTACAGTGCCTGCTGCTCATTAGGTATTAATAAGTATTTACTAAAGGATTAAAATGATAATTGAAACAAAATTTCTTTATCTGCCTTGTGTATACCTACTCTTATCACTAAGTTTTCCCTGTTATTAGTTCGTAGGAAACCCAGTGACAAAAAAAAAAAAATAAGAAAAGGGAGATTTGAGTAAAATAATTGAATATCTAAATCTAGTTAGAATAAGGTTTGGATATCTTCTTGTAGGAGTGAACAATAGAAAGCCTGTGAAAAATTTAAAAAAGCACTGATGTGACATTTTAAAAAAACACTAATGTGTGTAAGCACTGAAGATATCTATTTGGAATGTGAATATTTTTACTTGCGGACTCTTGAGTAAAATGCTAACTAATATTGTTTGGCTCCCATTTCTCATCTGCGTGGTAACTGTGCTGTAGGGTTACTATTTGATGTCCTTCCTAAGCCCAAGAATTTACTCAAGCCTGTAAGGGTCTGAGTGAAGAACAAGGAAGGAAATAGAGCAGTAGCAAAGGAAGGGAGAGAAAGAAAAGTGAAAGGAAAGAAAGGCACAGGGAGAAAATGAAGAAAAGAAAATGTGTAAGAAGCAGGAAGAAGGGAGGGAAGACTGTCTCTGTCTCTGTCTCTGTCTCTCTCTCTCTTTCTCTCTCTCTGTGTGTGTGTGTGTGAGTGTGTGTTTGTTTGTGTGTGTGTGTGTGTGTGTGTGTGTGTGTGTGTGTGTGTGTGTATTGTATTATGTAGAAGGAACCTGGTTTTCTAAATGAGTGCCCGAACATTCTGGAAAGATTGTGTGACTTCTACTGACATCCAAAATTTTCAGTGATTCTTGATCACTACCTAGACCTTTGTCCAAGTCCTGGATCTTTAGCTTTCTAAATATTGCAATCAGAGGTTTGGTGTTTGGGAGGACATCATGAAATCACTCATTCATTAGCAGATAATTATTCAAATGTAAACTAACCAATTCTTGTTGGAATACATTACTATCTCTCTGATCAAATATTTTGAACAATATCTATTCATTTGGTATCACTACTCAATAGTATCCCAATTTCATTGTCACCTTGTAAACTTATTTTAAAATATATATTCAGGCCTGTGGAATAACTTGCAACATGCTGAAACATTTTAATACAGCAAAAATAAGCCTCTCTCATTGTCTGCCTTGAAAGATTAATGTAAAGATATGCTTTTTCAAGCTAAATATGTGTGGCATTTATTTCACTTTAGCCAAATTACTATGAAGGATTATATTCTACCAGCTACAACCATGGCAAGTTCATTACCATAATTATCTCATCATTCTGTGCACAGTGATCCTCAAACATGCTTCTCCCAGTGTTTTACAGAGGCAGAATATGAATTCCTAACTGTACCTAAAGGAAACATGACGTTGTGCTTTTTAAAAGCCAAGCCACCTACGGTGTCAAGCTAACAGCTCAAAACTATGGCCCAATTAACTGAGGACACTACAGAGGAGGTCAAAGATGCCATAAAACCCAGTAAAGACACTGAAGCTCAGACCATCAAAAGAACCAGGAGGAATGATGTGGAGTCATAATGATTACCTCATCTAAGAGCATACTCAAGAAAAGTTCCAATTTGTCCTTTATAACGCTTCTTACTTAGTCTAATGACAACTCACTCTTTAGGCTCTCATAAAAAGTGTTCCACAGCATTCTAGGCTTTATCTTTAGGGGTTTTTTTCCCCTCCAGAAGTAAAGCCAATGGGAGTGTAAGGTGGTATATTTTTATTGATTTTTTTTGAAAGTAGAAAACAGAGAAGTTAAATGAAATAAAAATAAATAATAAATCAAAAGTTACCTAATGTGAACCTATCTAGAAGCTCAGCCAGTTGATTTAAATGAAAGCCGATCCATTTGAGATGCCAAGTAGAGGTAAAATAGAAAGTACATTCAGCAGGAGGATGTGGATGGAATATGAGACTCGCAGCTGGAACTACTGTTAATATCTTGAGGTTTAAATTCGCTGAATGGGTAAGATCCATGGCAGAGGTTCACAAAGGGACAGCGACCTATGTTTGAACTGAGGGCTCGCATCTCTTGACCTAAAAATGTCACAGTAATAAATGACTTTTTGAAAGTGGTAAATCATAGCCATTAAACAAACAAATCATTGTATACTGTCAGTTTCTGCTTTGAGGAGCAAAGGCCATTTTCACTATAGCATAAGAAAAACATACGACTTCTTTCCATTTAGAATAGCTAAACAGGATCCACACTTCTTTACTCTCAACTAATTCACCCACTTCTCCTGAGTTTCATGTGTTTTAAGTTTTTAATCTGTGCATGTAATACATACATACATACATATGTACGTACACACATACCTATATATACATACATATATATATACATACATATATATATGAAAGAGAGAGAAAGGAGAATGGAGAATGTATGCACATATATGTATCAATATGGATATGTATGTGCCATGTCTCCTTTGAGGGAGAAAATCACATCTGGTGTCCCTGCCTTCCACCTTGTTTGAGATAGTGTCTTTTGTTATTTGTCTGCTGTGTACACTAGGCTAACTGGCCCACAATTGTCCGAGGATTCTCCTGCTTGCCTCCCATCTTGCTGTAAGAGTGCTGGGATTGTAGGAATATGCCATCACATCAAGCTTCATGTGGGTAATTGGGAACTGAATTTAGCTCCTCATGCTTAAACTGTAAGCACTTGGGTTTATTATTTTATATTTCTCTAGTCTGTGTTTGCTTTTCTGGTTGCATTTTTGTCTATTGTTGCCACTTGTTTTTAACTGAAATATATTCATTGTACAAAGCACTGGGTTTGAAGCTGGGAGTGGTGCCGCACACCTTTAACCCTAGCACTCAGGAGACAGAAGCATGCCAATTTCTGAGTTCAAGGCCAGCCTTGTCTGTGAAATAAGTTCTAGGATAGCCAGGCAAATACAGAGAAACCCTCTATAAAAATGCCTTTAATTCAAGTACTCAGAAGGCAGAGGCAGGTGGATCTCTGTGAGTTTGAGAATAGCCTGATCTATAAAGTAAGTTCCAGGAGCACCAGGACTGGTGCAGAGAGAAACCTTGTCTCAAAACAACAAAAGTGATAGGTTTAATTAGGAAATTTTTATGTATATGCACTATATTTTTTATCATATTCATTGATACCCTACAGCCTCTATTTGTTGCCTTCCCTCTGCCTTCCCTCTCTTGCTGACCTTTCTGCATGAAGGAAAACATGTGATATTTGCCTAAGTCTTTTCCACATAAATTGACCATTCCATTCATAATAGATATTCCTTAGCATGGAAGAATGATTGATAATCATTTTATCGGAGTAGAGATTCTTTCAAATTTTAAACCCAAAGATGGATGCCCCAATGTTACAGAAGAACCTAGGGTAGTCACTGTCATTAGGTAACATTTCATCCTTCTGGGGTATTTGATGGAGTTGAAGACTGGATAGTTATAATTATAGTCTTCCTTAATTATGATAAAAATGTAAATTAGATATAAAACTTTAGACTCACCAAGATAAGATATATAATACAATATTTTCTCTAATTTTGTCAAATACAAATGAACTATATATTGCAAGTGTAATTCTTGATAACTGCTT
This sequence comes from Peromyscus leucopus, assembly GCF_004664715.2. NCBI lineage: Eukaryota > Metazoa > Chordata > Mammalia > Rodentia > Cricetidae > Peromyscus > Peromyscus leucopus. The sequence goes on along the minus strand of NC_051077.1, from coordinate 34,418,757 downwards.
TTATTGTATGTAATTCTACTATGCTAAAATTAAAAGCCTTCCTTTTTAATTAGACAAAATTGGGAAATGCTGTGGAATAATCCTTCTGTACACTGTGAATATGCATTACTCTCATTGGTTAATAAAAAAGCTGACAGGCCAGTAGCCAGGCAGGAAGTATAGGCAGGAAAGCCAAATGGAGAATATTAGAATAAAGAAGGGCAGAGTCAGAGGAGATGCCAACCAGCCACTGAAGAATGTACATGTAGAAAATGAGGTAGCAAGCCATGAGCCATGTGGTGACGCATAAAGAATATGAGTTTATTTGAGTGTAAGAGTTAGTTAGTAACAAGCCTGAGCTATCTGCTGATAATTTATAAATAAATAAAAAAATTAACCCTCTACCACTACATTATCAAAGAACTTTTTAAATATTCAGAATTCTTAGTTGTTATTTCAATAATACTCAAAAGATATGTACTTACTATATCCCACTTCAAACATCCACTTTCTATCTCCTTCAGCAGTCACTCCTTAGATCATAAAGTTTTATCAAAAAAAATTATTGTAACAATCTTGTCATATTTTCAGATTTTGTCACCAGAGGCAGGTGTAATTTTAAGCCACTCGGGCATGGTGGCTTTCACTTACAATCCCAGCATTCAGATGACTGAGTCAAAGGGATTGATTTCCAGGAGTTGAGGTTAGCCCTGGGGTATATTGTGAGATACTATCTCAAAAATTAAAAAAAAGGTAAAACAATAAAATCACAATATCACATTTCTTTTAGGTATAGTTAGGAGTTCACATTCTGCCTTAGATAACCCTCAGGAGGAATTTGTCACAGCAAATACTATGTACAGACTGTCTAGGTTAGCAATGGATATGTCATTGTCAGAGATGAAAGAGTTCATCCAAAAGTGGCTGAAACAAAATACAGTAAGATTATATATGCATTAAGCAAGAAAGACATCACAACTTTACATTAAACTTCAAAAGCAAGTAATGAGAAATGAAAAAGATAGTATTTTTCCAGCTGTATCTGAGATTAAAAACAGTCCCAAAGTGAGCTGAGTAAAATTATCGTTGTAGGTTTGCATTCCATATTCACAAGTTGGGTGTTGCCACACATTTCCCCATGGGGTGGATGCCATATGAATACCCTCATCATTCTGTTTTTGTTTCTTATTCCAGCTCTGTGTGAATGGCGGCAAGAATTGTACTGCTCTCACTATGGATAGTGGGAATCTCCCACTGCTTATGATTATTGAGGTTCTTTGAGGCAGGACATACAATCTCAGATAAACTGTGCCCCTCCATTACAAGGGCGAGTTGAATATGATCCTGGCCTCACAAGTACCTTATTTTTCGATCCTCAGTGTCTATACTCAATTATTGAGCATTAGAGGTCAGTACTTACATTTCAAAAGCTCTTAAAGCAAACATGTTATTGCCTCCTGTACATTTTGGGCATCAAAACCTTAGAACTCACTTTAAGAGTTTATTACTCTCACCTCTGTTCTTTTGGAACATCATAGCATAATGGAAAATATCCTAATCCAAACTCAGAAGAATCCAACAAAGCAATTCAAAAGGAAAATGCTGAGTTATAAAGAAACAGAATGATTGGTTTTGTTTTCATCAGTAATTTTGTTCCTTCCCTCACACCAATGTCAAAAGCCAGAACGTAGCAATATGTGAACTAAGAACAAGAAGTCAGTCATTATTTTATCATTTAATATTAATTATAATAATCTTAGTCATACTAGCATTATGGAGCTTTCAAATGAATTCCCAAAGAATTTGGATAATAATTTGCCATTTTATTCATGTTCAATTATGTTTAAGTGTTGCCAAGTCCATTTGGCCTTAATCACTATTTATTTCATCAGTATATAGCACTGGTATGCCTGGCTTAGAACAACAATTTGTGCCAGAGTGAGATTGAGCCAACATGGTCTTAGCTTATATTCACACTCAGATAATGTCTATTCAAGCATATCTGTGCTGGCTCCCAATGAAAAGGGGTAAAGTGAAGAGGAAGCCAGGGCCATAGGGATCACCTCTCACTTGTTTACTTAAAATACTTTAGTATCCTCTGTACATATATCATAAAGTCTTTCATATGATTTTCCGAGGCAGGGTAATAGTCCAAGCTCTCTTTCTCTCATGTCTCGAAAATGACCAGTGACTTCAGTCACTGGTTGTTGGTGTTGTTCTTAATGGAATCTGTCAGCCTTATGGCTATGTGATCCATGTTGCTTTTCAGCAGCTATAACATTTTATTTGCATGAGTTCCTTTGTCTGTCATTTCAAAGTTTTGTTTTCCTTTCCACACTTCCCCTGGGGTACTCTTTCAGATCATACCAATTGCTTAGAACTTCTCCATGGGAGATTTGCAAGAGCAGTATAACGCACACAAGGGTTTCCTATTTCTTCATTTCATTAGGTCTTATGGACTTAAGGCAATGACCACCAAGCAGTTAAAAATTAAGTAATACTCATAGAGTGGCTATTTACCCAGAGCCCCGAGTAGTGGCACAATTTAGCAGTCAATGCCAGAGTCAACTACAGTAAATTCAGACGTTATTGAATAGATACAGCCCTTGCTTTCAAATGGACAGTGCTGTAGATGGTGTTTGGATAAGTAGTGATGTTCATAACACTTTTGATACTGCTCAGAAGAAACCTGTAGATGGTATGATTTTATCAAGGACCACCCTGCTAAAGTAAATGCAATCATATTAATCAGAATTCCACTCACGAATTTGGAGTTGTGTCCATAAAGATTTCTGAAGTTTCAAGTAAGAATTCTCCATGTAGGCCATTTAACTGGTTGACACTGTAACAGAATTTTCCAACCATTCCATCTTCTACTTTCTGACTCAATGATTTAATTCAAAGGAAAGAGTGAATTAAGATGGCCTGTGGCAATGTGCTCTCTTTTATCTACCCTATCCATATTGTGCTATTTAAATTGACTATTCTCATACCAGGAACTTGGTTAGCAACTGTGGCCTTTAATATTACGCTGAAAACTGATAATGAATGACTTGAGCAGCTGAGTTTTGGGTTTTGTTCTCATCAAAAGGAAAAGAAGATGCATTCAATCATGACTTGAAAACACATACATAAGTGCTTCTCAGAGCCCCACATTTTCAGGATAACAGTCAGAATAAGAATTTTATATGAAATTATACAGAGTATTTCTGTTATATGCATACTCATATTTGTAACCACACTACATTTGTTCATTAATTTGCTAATAAGAATCAAAAGAACCAATAGTTTGAATTTAAGTTTATTAATGTCTGGTGTCAAGTGCTGCTAAGAGCTGAGTTTACCTCCATGTGCTTTGTTGGTATTGACCTTTTTTCATTCTCTCGATGAATAAATGATGAATATTAGTATCCTCATTTTACATTTGAGTAATTTAAGCTGTTAGTGATTAAAGTGGCTTAATGTCTCACAATGAGGGATTGGCAGGCTAGGGTTTGGTTCTAACTTCAGGGTGGTCCATGTTCTGACCTCTGACACTTTTTTTCCTGTTTCTCTTTAAGTAACCACAGCCATGTGCTTTGTTTTCATTTTCTCAGTCATTCAGAAGTTTACTATAAGATATTTTAAAAAAGTAATTTCCCCAGAAACATAAGAGGCAGATATATGCTCTATGTTTTTTTTCTCCTTCCAAGATTTGCAGGCATTCCTGCTAATGAACTGTAATATAATCACTCTGAGTTAAAGTTCCTGACAAAGATCCTGAGAAAATGGTCTTCACTGACAAAGAATTTGAACATAGTCTCCAAAGAGGAATACATCACAGAATCACCAGGCTTTAACTGTATAGTCCACATGGTATCTGCTTTATGAAAGCTTCCTTATGGAAATCATTGACTGGCAGGTGGACACTGATCGCAGCTACCCTCTGGCTTGCCCTTCCATCATTTCTCTCAGCATGAGGCTTGCCTATACGGTTTTCCTTCTTCACCTCCCTAATCCTGCCTTTCTGCCTCCTTGGACCCGTTCATTGCTTGTCCTTTTTGATATGACCTCCTTGTACCCTGAAACATCTCATCTGGTTCAAAAGCCTCCATTAACTCCATTTCCCTTGCTCCATTCAGCCTGCCAGTAGATTCTGACTGAATCTTTTTCTTTTCTTCTTAGTCTTCTCTCTCACTGACTTGCAACCCTTAGCAAACAGGAAGCCCTTCGTTCTGTTCAAAAACAGAAGCTACAGATGGATTTTAAAGGAGTGTGTCTGTGTCACTGTGATGAAGTAGCATGAACAGGATCCTAATTAATTCTACCTGTAAGTGCAGCAGCTTTCTCAACAGGGCTCAGATTGATCTAAACTATTCCATCCCACTTGTCAAAGAAATTTCTCCTTGGAGAAGCCACCAACAAATATATTTTAAATAAGTCATTGGTTAGCATTGTGATTACCATCTCTGAAAGAGAAAATGCCAACAGTAGTAAGATTTTAGATATTGTGCCTGCTAGAGGGAGATCAGACTGGTGAGGAGTGTCATCCTTAGTCATTGAATGGTACCCAGATGTAGCTTCATTACTATGTGCATACATGAGGACTCTGTTATGGATAGGCATCAGGACTGTCACAGTATCTTTTTTAAAGAAACCCATGTGCTCAGAAAACTAGCAAATGAACATGGTTGCAAAAACTTGCATTATTCTTATAGCATCCAATCCCTAAGATTTTCTAGGCTAGCAACCCTAAAGCTGATACCCACACTAGACACAAATGCTTTATTTTAACATTTTAGTTTATTTCTGTTTCTTAACATTTATCTGATGTTAAATGATGTCTAGGGTGCAAATGTAAAATTAGAACATTTCATTAAAAATAAATTCTCAGAGATATAATTGACATGTGAAAATCAGTAAAGTCGTTCTTAGGCTATTTACATGGCTACCAATACAATGATAGTCTTCCTTGTATCTTTTCCAAAATGAGTATTTGTGAGCTGGCTGACTTCCCAATATCAATACAATCTCTGAGGGGCCAATTATTAAAGTGATCTATTAGAAGCATCATTTACTGATCACAGATAGGAAAGAATTTCCAAGGTGTAATTATGCCATTAACAAATTATCATTATGAAGATGACTTGTTGAAATAATGAGGAAAACTCAATGCTGATATTTTTAGAGCTAGAAGCCTGTATTATGTGAAGAATATTTTCATAATTGAAGGGATTCTTACAAACATAACCTTTGCAACTCTAGTTTTCAGGCACTGAATATAATTTATATTTCTAACCATCTAACATCAATGAAGGAAAAAGAGAAGCTGCAAATTTAATGTTGTGATCAAAATCATTCCAATACAAGCAGGGATGATATATAAGGCAATCCATACTGTATAAAGACTAGCATTACTAAAATTAGTGTTTTTCGTGAAAATGATGTTATTGTAATGCTGTTAATATTAACCATGGAACCTTTTAGGAAGTATATCCCCTCAGCTTCTTATATAGTCCCTATTCCCTTACCACTTGGAATCTCTTTGCAAGGGATGCTTAGATACTATATTAAGCTTCTCTGATCTATCGATTTAGAGATTTTTTTTGTTTTATCTTGTTCTGGATTAAACACAAATAACAATCACTAACTCAAAAGGATTTTGGTTAAACACAAAAATTGTTGGACTCCCTTTTCCATCAGTGACAATAAAATTTACTTTCTACCTATTCCAGACTATGAACTTGAGATGACCCAAGGAAAACAACTTCTGTCTTTCCCACTTTCCATTGCATATGGAAATATGAAAACAAAGTACGATCAATTAAGAATCACAAGTGAATATTAACTTTTAACCTCACCCACTCCAGCTTATCAATTGAGTTCATCTTTGTTAATGTTCTTGTGCTTGCAAACACTCCATATTTAAAATTTGCAAAATATTAAATGTGACACATGATTTTGTTCATAGACAAATGGAATATAGGTATATGAAAGCATATAGCACACAAATACGCACATTTGCATACTCCTGATATTAGTTTTAAATTGGTATTAAATTTTCCTTGCAATAGTATCATATTCTGTGATCCAAGGGAAATTGATGAAGAAGTTTATGATGCAATGCCTTTTGCACTGATACAGGAGTCAGGGCAAATAGGTGTGTGCCTACTTGAGAACAACTTCTCAGTTGTGATTCTTAAGACAAGTCCCTGATCTTCTGTTTGCTTACCCACAAAAGTGTCCTCAGGTGTGTTGGTAAGGGTTTCTCATTCTGTGTGTGATAAAACACCATAACCAAAAGCAATGTGGAGAGGAAAATATTTATTTCTTTTCACAGTTCTTAGGTCCTACACTGTCAGCGACGGAAGTCAGGGCACGAACACAATGGACGGGAACATGGAGGCAAGAACCAAAGCAGAGGCAATGGAGGAGTACTGCTTATCAGCTAACTCCTTGGAGCTTGCTGCATCTGCTTTCTTATCCTATCTAGGACAATGGCCCCACTTGTATCATCTCCTGACAGTGGGCTAGGGGCGGGGCCCTCCGCACCAATCATCAATTAAGAAAAAATGTCCCACATCCTTGCCCACAGACCGAATTTATGGAGGTATTTTTTTTTCCAATTAAGATTCCCTCTTTCAGGCTACATCTAGGTTTTTGTGATGTCAACAAAACCAACCAGGACACCTGTCTCTCTTTTTAACCCCAGAAGGTTTAATAAGATTATATATAATAGTGACTACAGAAATAATTTGAAAAATGAAAAATAGCTGATTATAAACCACAACTCATCATTTATTTTTGTCAGTTTTTGTAGCCAATGAAGTAATACACAAATATTTATGAATCAATTTCAGATTAACATACCTTGAAATTAATTTTGCTTAGATTCATATGCAAATATTGACAGTGATAGTGATTTATGTTTATTTCTTACCAACACAGACAAGCCTGTAAGACTTAACATAAATGTTATTTTAAAAGTGATGTCCAAAATAAGTAGGTTTAAGAAAAGCTGTAATAACATTGAATAATTAGATTGATAATAATATTGATCCACACTTCCTCTAATAATGTCATCAAACATTTTGTAAAAATTAATTAAGCATCACACTTTCCTTATTTGAAAATGAATTAATAATTCATGGAATAATGAGACATGTACAATCAACACCATTAACCGGTTTTTAGGATGAACTTAATCCCTTAGTCTTTTAATTTAATCACTAGAAAATTCTTTCATCTTTTACTGACTGTATTTCAACTATACTCAATTTAATTTTTAATAACTACACCTTGCTTATTATTTACCAACTTAAAATGCCAACTTCCAATATAGCCTGTGGGAGTTCTCTTTTTCCTCTCTGCTTGTTGGCCATGAGTCCAAGAGGGCAAAGAGACAGGAGAGGCAACAGAATGCTTTGTACACGTCCCATGAACACACACGAAGACAGCCCTAGAGGAGACTGCTTTCAGTGAAAAAGCTCAACTTTATTCCAGAGTATAAGGAATATACAGGATTGGGGAGCCTGGGGACAAATCCTAATTGGCATTAAGTGGCACACTCCTATCACAAGGCTTTGTATGTGGCAGTAGTTTCCTATAGCAGAGCTCCTAGTATATATTTTCTTAGCAGGAATCTGTGCCAAGGATAAAGGTAAAGATGAATCAGCATCTGGTTTAGAGACAGGCAGCTGGTTAGAGACAGCTTTCAGATAAGGTCGGTCCTCCATGCCCAGGGACATTCTCCAGATTAGGGCAGGTAGAAGCAGGAAGTTCTTGGATAGAAGGAGTCCCATGTTGCAGAGCTATTGAGATAAGTAGCCATGCCATGGGGAGACTGCAACTAGCAGGACCTTCCAACAATAGTCTTATTTCTATGACTCTATCAAATTTTAAAAGGTAGGGTTAGATATAATGTCTTTCAATTTACAAAAAGAAGATTTACAGACACACAAAAATGATCTACTTTGTTTTGAAGTAGACAAAATTACTTGTAATAATTTGTAAGAAAAATTGGTAATACATTTTAAGTTAAAGAAAACCATAATCTAAAATCTTTAGAATTTGTGTTGATACCTTTGGAGTCCACATTTAGGTAGAACTCATGGGCTCAGTCTTCTCATTTGAAAGGTTTAAGATGGACCAATGAGTGGAAAATTTTTCTTCTTCCAATGTTAAAATGAGGAGGGAGAGGAATGTGTGATTATGGTCACAGGAAGATGCCAGATTATTATTCTCTTAGTCAGCAATGAAGACAAAAGATTAAAATCTGGTGAAATATACATGCTTGCAGATTTCTACAATTTGTATGGATAATGTATTTAGCATACTCTTGGGCTGGGTAGCAGTACAATCTCAGAGGGCTTCCCAGCACCCTCACCAAAATAATAGTAATGATGTTGTAGATGTCGTCCGTAGAATTGCAATAATTGCTCTTAAGGAATAATCAGTTCCTGAACTTGCTATGTTACCTGTGAAAGTACAAAATTATAAATCTCTGGTGAACAATTTCTTTCACTGGGCAAAGCAATAGACTACTTACTTCTGTGAGACTAGGGCTAATAAGACAATGCTGTGCCCAAAAATAATCCTTCTACTAGTGTCTAATCATATCAGTGTCACTGTTACAAACACTGATAAAAAGCAATAGTCATGACAGTGTTCCATGATACATGAACATTTGCAAGCACCTGACACTGTAGTCAATGTAGAGTGAACACATCATTGTTCTTATTGGCCTTACCATCACCATAAGGCAATGTTATTACTTCCATTACACAAATAAGTGTGCTGAGGATAAATGAGAAACTTGTCAAAATCACAGTTTCTAAGTGGCATAATTGTTTAAAAAATGAATTGACTTAAATTCCAATCATTCGATGTCAGATTTTGGAAGAGTTCTTTGTTTTATTAATCCTGATGTAGATGCCCAGACACTGTAATATCAGTGTTACCAAGAGGGGTGGAAGGAGCAGTAGTTATAATTTTAAGCATTATTTTTATACAAAACAGTTGGTTTTGTTGTGGCTTTTTTCAGACACACTCACATAGATTGATAGATAGATAGATAGATAGATAGATAGATAGATAGATAGATAGATACATCACTCTTACCCTTATTATAGTCTCCTGTCCCTCTCAGTGCCATTGGTCTATTTCCATTTGACTGTATATGAAGACAATATTTTATTTTTATAGATGATAGAGGTCAATGACTTGTAAGTTAATAGTTAGCAAATATTTCTTCATACTCTTAAGCCTTCTTCATGACTCTGGTTATTGTTTGCTGTACAGAGCCTTAAATTTTTTATTTTTAATTTTGAGGATATCATACATGTGTACAATGAATTATGATCATATAGCCCTCATTGATCTCTCCCACTTCTCCAAAGTACCATGAACCCAACTTCGTTTCTTTTGTTGTTATTTTATTACCAACCATGTTAGAGCTACCGATATGTACATGTGTAGAGAGTCATATACTGGAGCCTGGAAAATCTACCAGTGGCCACGTCCTTAAGAAAGAATGATTCTCTTTCTCCTAGTAATAATCTATTGCCAATAGTTTCTTAGTGAGGGGGTGGTGCCTGGAAATCATGGTACTCTGCTGGGATTTGGGGTGTTTTGTTTTTCTGCAAGTAGTGTGAAGGTAAACAAAGCTGCCATGAGTTCCAGTTTGTGGCTCTTGGACCATGTACATGAGACCACATTTCTCAAAACTCCTCCCCTTTCTTTGGCTTTCTCATTTTCACCACTTCCTCTTCCAAGCTGTTCCTTGAGTTTTGGGAGTGGTGAGTTCTGTTTAGGTAAGCACTAAGTCATAGTAATTTTATATCTTAATGCTATTCCTTTCTCAATTCTTCCATTATTTCCCATGATTTTGAAAATCTTATTTTCAGAAAGTCCCTTGCCACTGTCTATATCTTTAAATATTTACCTATTTTCTTCTACTATTTTTAAAGTTTCTGCTATTTAGTTATGGTATTTTATTTGCTTGAATTGATCAATAGTGCTAATTTGTGTCTTATTTCATTCTTGTATGTGTGGATATCTATTTTTCCCAAAATCCATTGTTGAAGATGTTGTCTTTTATCCAGTGTATACTTTGGGGCACCTCTGTTGGGTCTATTTCTTGTTCCTATATTTTATTCCTTTAGTCTACATGCTATTTTTATAAATTGTAGTTCAGAAGTATAATTTTAAAAGCAGGTATTGAAATACTTCCAGCATTTCTTTCTTAATTTCTGAGTAAATTTTCTTTTCCATAATTTTAACTGGAAAACTGTAGCATTCTTGAGGAATATTTCTTTTTTTATTATTAAGATTTTTTTATTCATTTCACATACCAGTCACAGATCGCCATCTTCCATCCTCCCACCTCCAGCCTCACTGCCCCCCCAACGTACCCCCCATTCCCTCCTACAAGAAAGTAAGTAGAGTACTTCTTAGGATAGTTGATGCTTTGGGTGGAGGGTGGAGAAATAGCCACAAGGTAAAGCAGTCTCATAAGATCTTTGGTTGTAAGACTACCAGGAATCATAAAAGAAAAGCAAATATGTGTTAAATATATACAAGCAGTATCCTAAGACTAAGCAACCCATATATCCAAGAAGAAAGTTATTTACTGAGTTAATGCAAATTTCTTTGAAGATCAATAAGAATAAATAATTTGCTTGATGTACGCATAGACAGTTGTAAACAGACAATTCAAGAGAAAAATAAGAAGCTATACTTCTTGCTATGTAGGATTCTCATTATGACATGAAGTGGGAAGAAAGAAAAGGAAAATTAAAGATCACTCACATTTGTCTAAAATTAAAATAGCAAGAATAGAAATAGACAGACACAACCTTTTTGGGTATATATACACAGGTCAACTACTTTACTTAATGATATGTAGAAAAATTAAAGATATGTCTAACATACAAACTCACTATTACACCTTTTTATTTTTCCTCTCAAACAAATGAGAATGTAATACTATTTAAGTTATGAATTATATCTCTGCTTACTAATATGAATGTTTTCAAATGTCCTTACCTCCTTATAGGTAAGTAGGCATCCATTGGTATGGCTAGTTTGACTGATTATATGAAAGATGGAAAGTACTTATTTAACAAAGCATTAACAAATGAATGAACAAAATATCAATGTGAATAACCTTAAAATTAACATTAAGCAAAAAAAATCAATTTGGAATATATGTAATTTTAGAAATATTGATTTAAATTTCAGAACACAAATACCATACATTCCTTACAGAGGTAATTATGTACATATAAATTTGCATATGTATAACAATATTTAATTTTAATAACTATCAAAATACAGTAAGGACTAATGTATTCAGGAAAGAAGCTATCTCTGTTATAAGAGTAGAGGATATAAGATCAGAAAACACAACTATAACTACACACTTATGGACCATTTTTTAATCTCATAATATAAAATGTTATGAGATTTTGAGCTGTGGACAGCATCTGTTGATCTATCTCTCTGCAGGAAATATTTTATGATAAAATTATTTAATAAGACTGCTCAGTGTACTCATATTAAACCCATGTAGCAACTCTGTAGAAAAATTTGTTTCAAAATAAAGTACAGTAATTTTTTAATCCTTTGATTTTTCTGTAGGTTAGTAAATTTAATTCTGTACTGATTGTCAACTATTCAATTCAAATTCTGTCTGTTGAAAATATCAGTATAATGTGTGATTAAAGAACACTGAACTATACCATACTATGTACATTGAACTATACCATCACTATATACTAGAATCATTCAGGATCTGACATTTACCTCAGACAGTAATTGATTAATAAGCATCTGTGTGCATATGACATTGCACTAGCTAAGGCACAACACTCTTCTTTCACGGTCCCTGCCTTTGAGAAGCTTATGTTCAAAGAGCCTTTCAATTTGGCAACAGATTTTAATACACAATTGCCATTATTTCTTACCGACTCTTTGGCATATGTGAACTTTCCTTTTATTGCATATACTGTTCTGGACAAGAGGGAATCTTCTTTGATATTTTCTGAAACCCTAAGTATGGCATTTACACTTCATAAATAATAAAAATCACCTCAATGTTTAACCTCTCATTATAGTTCCTCTCAGCTATTATATTCATCTCTTTATGATTTGCCTCTAATTTATTTTAATGTCTTTAATGACTACTTTAATTAAATAAAACAATTCTCCATGGCTATGATTATAGATTATGCTAAGAATAATATATATATATATATACACATATATAATAAAATTACATATGTTTGTGACTTTAGATACAAACAGCTATTTAATCCTTATCAGTGACATCAGTGTGGGTGCAATTAGCACAGTTTGCAGCCACTTCATAATTCAGAAGAATGTGATCATTCAGTTGGAAGCACATTTGACAGAAACTCCATAGTCATGAAAGTAAAAGCTTGCAAGATCACCCACTAGGATGGAGAAGCTGTGAGTCTTTCATTGGTGCTATTGAATACTAATGTCAAGGTCAGGATGCTGTAATTTCAGGCTGCCAAAATATTGCTGGAAATGATATACCAGAAGATGTTTAAGAAGGCAAAGAAACAGAACTTGGGAAAAAGAACTTTCTCAGCATGTAGTTTGATATGTCTCTTTACCCCTGGAAGACAAATCTTCACTTGATCATTGTTTTACAACAAAATCTTCTGCAGATTCCCCTCCATAATGCTTCCCATAGTCATCTTTTTTATTCTTTTGTCTTCTGTGTTATTAAACCTCTATCTTGGATAAGAATGGCAATGATTGTAAAAAGAAATCTATTCCTTGGAAACTCTGATTTTTTTTTTTTTAAAGAAATTCTGTTTTTGCAAAGCTATATCCACCCCCACTTCTAACAAATGCCACCACCAGTGGGCTGTAAGATACATTTAATTCTATTACCATTTTATCAAAATGTCCTATCAGACATAAGTTTCTCTTTCCTCAGAGTGAAGATATAAGAATATAATAATTTGAGGCAGTTTGAAATTATTTTGAAGTTCCTAGACAGCAGCTTGCTCTAATTAAAGAATATTTACTATATCATCACCTAATGTCTCCTATGTATGAAAATTTTGTGGTTTGTTAGGTTTTGCAGATTGTGTGTGTGTGTGTGTGTGTGTGTGTGTGTGTGTGTTGTGTCTGTTGTTTGAACCCTGTTATCATTCCCTGAAACAGCTAATTGCGTTAACTGTCACTGTTTTAGGTGAAATCTGAGGTCCTGATTAGTAGTCGATTTTCTAAAAATTGAAAGCACACAGGATGAGAGCAACTTGGTCCTGAAGCCAAACTCATGGGAAGCCCCCCATCATCTTACACTGTAACATATCACACAATGATTTTAAAACCTGGCACTCCAAAATAGTCTCTAATTGATTTTTTTCTCTTATTCATTAAAAATGAATCAAGAGCAAAATAATAGACACAATTCAGCACACACTTCTTTCATTTTTTTTTGTATTTTCTGAAAATTTCCAGAGTCCATTCTCTCAGAAATAAAACTCCCAAACTCAGCTTTGCCCTCATCTGACTGATTTCACAAACATAAATATGTCAATGAGCTATACCAAACAATAGCCCAGTGGGATTGCTTTCCACATTCCAGATACATTTTGAAAGATGTCTAAAATGACATGTTTGCTGTAAAATATACATGGCCGGGTGAACTTCCCCAGTTTTATCTTGCGCCTCAGTAACTCGAAAGAGAAAATGAAATCTTTTCCTCTGCGTCAGACATGTTTTAAAAATATTTGAATCTCTCTTTTAAATTTTCCCTAGCCTTTATAAGCATACTGGATACTTGTTTTAAAAGTTTCTAATTTTAACCTATTATTATTAGAGGCCCGCCACACAAGACTCAGAAGCTTGAAGCCATCACCTTTTTAAGTGTGTTGTGGTAGATGTTTTAACTGAATCGATTCAGTCTAAATTAGACCACGGCTAGGCTTGGCTTTAAAAACAATTTATCAGCTTTCTACAGAGCTTTAAATCTTATGAGATGGTAATGTAGACAGCACTAGAAAGTATTCTCAATGTTAAGCAATCTTTTATGATTTGGGTATAAAATCAAAAATGACATTCTATTTTAAGTGACGGATAAAATGGCCTTGGAAACCAGGGGGACGACAGCAGTGTGACAGGTTGGACCCGAAATACACAAGGCGAAGGTGACAAGAGTAGAGCGTATTCAAAGGTTAGCCCCTTTCCAAGAAGGATATAAACCACAGGACTTAAAGAAAAATGTAAGTTGAAAGCTCAGTGGAGGCAGCATTTTTTCCTCTGTGATGCCGATCCCTGAATCTACAAGCTACTCTCTGGCTTTGTTTTTCTTTTTCTTTTTTCCATGTAGAGTGTTTGTGCTAGTCATGAATGGTATTAATTAGACAGTCCTGGAGCAGTTATAAGGAATAAATCAGGCCGTAGAAACAATACTGGAAGTTCATTAATAAGTAAAATAAATCCCTGCTTTCAGGAAGCTCATTGTCTAAGGGGAAAAATGGTTCAACTAAAGAATCAAGGACAATGTGACATCGCTATACTCCATATCTCCCTTCATACTCCCTTGGCACACTCTCTACAGCCTATGAAGAATAGAGGCATGTTAGATATTACAAGGGTACAAAAATAACAAAAATAAAATAATAAACATAGCTCTTATGTAAGACACAGAGTCAGTATGGTTCTCACCTTTTAGTCTTGGGTAATCCTGAAGTCCACCAAAGCTGTGTGAAACAGGAGAGGTGAGATTTGTGTGATGAGTTTTCATATGGCATGGATCTCTTTTCTCCTGGGAATGCTATGCTCCAACAGGCTGAAGTGGCTTCTATGTTAAAGGGGTCTTCCTCTTCCTGGCATCATTTCCAATATCTGTGTTTCTTGCCTTGCAACAAAGCTCACAATATGGTTCATTGTGCTTCTACAGGTGGTGGGCAGTGCCCCTCTCTGTCTGGCAGGCTCATAAATACCAGGGTATTGCTAGAGTTCTGACATTCAGTAACTCACATGTGGTTCACACAAACTTGATGGAATTTTTGGCTCTACCATCCTCTCATTTTTTCCATATTTAATATGAGAAAGACACTTAAGGAATTGCTCAGCATCCTTAGTCATCAGGGAAATGCAAATCAAAACAACTCTGAGATACCATCTTACACCTGTCAGAATGGCTATGATAAAAAACACTGAAGACAGCTTATGTTGGAGAGGATGTGGAGCAAGGGGAATACAAGTTGGGAGTGCAAACTTCTACAGCCACTTTGGAAATCAGTATGGCAGTTTCTCAGAAAATTAGGAATCAATCTACCTCAAGACCCAATGATACCTTCTTGGGCATATACCCAAGGAATGCTCAGTCATACCACAAGGACACTTGTTCAGCTATGTTCATAGCAGCATTATTTGTAATAGCCAGAGCCTGGAAACAACCTAGATGTTCCTCAAACAAAGAATGGATTAAGAAAATGTGGTACATATACATAATGGAATACTACTCAGCAGTAAACAACAATGACATCATGAAATTTACAGGCTAATGGATGGAACTAGAAAATATCCTCCTGAGTGTGGTAACCCAGACTCAGAAAGACAAACATGGTATGCATTCACTCATAAGTGGATATTAGAAGTAAAGTAAAGGATAACCAGACTACAACCCACAATTTCAGAGAAGCTACGTAGCAAAGAGGACCCTAAGAGGGACACATAGATAGCCCTGGGGAGGGGAAATAGATGAGATCTCCTGGGGAATGGGATGTTTGAACAGGAATGGGGTAGAGTGGGAGAGCAATGAGAGAGATAGCTCCATAGAGGCAGACATCATGGGGATAGGGAGAAACCTGGTGCTAGGGAAGTTCCCAGGAATCCACAGGATGACCCCTGCTTAGACTACTGGCAAGGGTGGGAGGGAGTACCTGACATGGCTTACCTCCGCAATCAGATTACAGTGAGAACTAAGGGAAATGAAACTACAAGTCCTGTTCCCTAAGAGCACCAGACATACATACCAGCTTTCTGTCTTTCCTATTCCCTCTCCTCGAGTCATTTTAAATTTTTTGAGAACTTCATACATGTGCCCCAAATCTTCATCACCCCTACCTCTACTTCCCTGCTCTGATTCTTCCCATGCATCACCATTCTCCCATGGCTTCTTCCTCTTTACTTGCTATTGTTACATTTTACATACATATGCACATTCATGTGCATGCACGTGCGTACACACACACACACACACACACACACACACACACATACACACTCATGCATACATGGGCAAGCATCTAAGTAAAGGGGACTGTGTTAATTTATCATTATTTTTATGCACATGTGTCCCTGGGTGACCACTTTGAATCTGACAACCTACACAGAGGATTCTTCTGCATCTCTTAGCTGTAAATGACTACTGAGTACAAACTTGTGTAATTTTCCCTGTCTGTGTTAGCCAGGCAACCGGTGTTGTCCATATGCAGCCTTACTAGGGAAACCTTTTATTGAAATATTGTCAGCAGGTTACTCTGTTGTTTCTGGGAGGCACTATCTAGCAACATGTGCCCTGGTCCTCTGACTCTTAAATGTTCTTTTGATTTCTTATGCAACTTCTCGAGAGCCACCTCATTTTCAAACTACAGGCAAGAATGGAGGAGATTTATTTAGGTTGCAGAAGAGAATACAAGTAATGTAAAAGAAAATAATCTCCAAATAAGTCACCACGAACTGAAATTATCTGTGATTACAAGGCCAGAGCATTGCTCCAAGAAAATGCAAGTAATATATTTAGTGCATAGCAAGGACTTAATGCATATCTGCTACTGCATGGATGTGATTTATAGTTGTTGTGTGTTAGAAGTAGAATGGAATAGCTAATTGCTCAAGGGTTGGATGAAACAATACAAGCAAAGCACTTATGGAGGGATGATGCTCAATTACTATTAGCTGGTATTAGTTGGGATTTTACTGCAGGATAAAGCTTGTACAAACACCCTTCCATGGCAGTCTTTGCTTCACTTTATGAAGCCACTGAAGTCATTGTGACATAGGCACAGTAATGGAAGTCGTCTGCAAAAGGACCCTTGGGCAACTCAAGCTCTTTAGTTCCTCAGGTGATTATCACCTTCAACAGAACCAGAAAGAGAAAGCAAAACAGAATAGTATTCAAATTTTGTGCTATTTTTAAATCTTCATAAGCATGCTTTTCACACTTAACACTTAGGATTCTACAGTTTGGCCAGAGTTTCCCAGGGCTTCATTAGTGATAATTAAAATATCATATTTAATGTCTTAAATGTTCTCAACTCCTGTGGATTTATTTCACACACGTTATGTTAGTTATGCAACAAGCAATCATTTATTGGGCATTTGTGCATATAGATGTTGTATATAAATAAATAACATTATAGCTTCATATATTTTATGAGAAATTGCAAAGAGAATGTCAGCTATATTTGCTTTTAGGGTTATGACTTGTAAACATTAAAGCGAAATTAGAAAGTTCAAGGTTTGTGTCAAGACCAGGAGGAACCACAGGCATGGTCACTGTGACTAAGCATAAACAAACTCATAAACTAATTCACTTTAACTTTCCGCTTTCATCTCCAACTCAAAACACTAAAGATGTGCCTCAAGATTACTTTTGTATAGTAAAATATTCCAAAGAAAAGTCTACAGAAAGCTGGGCTATGGGCATAAATGTCCTCATTATTTCTTAATGAGGACATTTAGCTGAACAGCTCCCTACATGCAGGACTTTCCAAAGCAATGTGAATGAAGTCCTCAAAATGTCTCTAGTACTACATACATTGTTTGGGATGCCAAATAAATTAATAAAAGACCCTCTTTTATGAAAGTAGTAACCACCTTATTGTGGTGGAGTATTGCTTGATCACCTTTTTATTAGGACGTAGCTTAAGCTAGCTAATGAAATCCAAGCATTACCATGTCTAATGGGGAACAGTGGTAGCAGCTAGAAAATCTAGTTGCTTGTCTTTTTTTTTTTTATTTTATTTTTCTCTCAAGGCTGATGTTTGCTTCTTGAATCATAAAATTTGAGAAATACATGTTGACATTCTGCATTCGCACTGTGGCCATAGGCTGGAGATCACCGTAATTGTCAGTGACAGACATTCCTTTGCAAAGCTAAGTTCTCACCTAATTTGTGTGAAGCAATCCCCAATGAGTGTCCCAGCAACAGCCAGCACATGTGAAATGTTGCTTTCAAATTGCGTGCATGTGCCAAAATCTGAAAGAAAAAGAATTCGTGGAAATGACATCTGCAATGGAAAAATAATAAGAGTAAATAAATGTACATATCCTTAAAAAACAGCTTTCTGATTTTCTGGAAGTTGTTTGGAGCAGTGGATTTTTAATCAGAAAGGATGACTTGATCACTCTTCCTGTGCAGTTCAGCTGCAGGGCTACAGCAAGGTCAGATCATACACAGACATGCCAGCACACAGCAGAGTGTGGATGGTAAACTTCTTTGTGTCTCAGAACTTATTATACATAATTTGACTAGCTTACATGACATTGACCAAGACTTGGACGATTTACCAACAGGGATTTATTTAAGGAGAGATGGCCATAGCTATGCCGTCGCCGTGTTTGCCAAGTGCTCATTTAATACTATGAGGTATAGCTGGCCGTCGTGTGCTACAGAGGAAAACTACATGAGTAGATACGAGCCAAGTAAGGCTGGAGCTGTGTTCTGTATATAAACTGGCTGGTTCCACAGTTTGTATTCTTATGGACTATATAATATGAGAGACATCTAGTTAGTTAATTACACTTGACATGACCACTCAAACACTGCTAACTAGCATTCTTTGATGTTATCATCATTGTTCATATTGTATTTGCACCATAGACTGTTATCAACACTCTCAAAATTTCCTTTCAGTGGATAATTTCTTTTTAAGTATGTATAGCACCTTGGATCATGAGAACACCTCAACAGAAATGATTTCCCCTTCACTGTAAAGCATTCAGATATTAATTGTGTGGACAATATCTTCAGCTACTCCCTTCCCTTTTCCCATGCTATTATTTGATTTAAAAAAAATGTAATTATGTAATTGGATAAATGGTCTGGACAGTTGTTTATTTTTAAGATTCAACTCAAAAGCTTTTGCTTCCCTTGGCTTACTATGCCTAATTCATTGTGACAGCTTTACTGAGAATGTGAAACTTACAAGTGCCCCCTTTTCCAACTTTGCCGCAGGGAGTAGGAGGTGTAGGGACTGCCTGCTACACTCAGTGGACCTGCCTTTGACCTGCATCTGCATCTGGGTATGTAATGAAAATTCATGAGCTGCCTCTTTCTTTGAAAGTGAGCTGCATCTTGAAGCTCCTCTTTGTGAATTACGCAGGAAGGAAACTTCCCTGGAGTCTAGGGGTAGAGGACACAATGACCTGCAATAAGTCAGGAGAGAAAAGGTGCCGTCCTCACAGAAGGTGCAGCACCTAATCCACAGCAGCCCTGTTGAGGCCCTGTTCTGGGCACTGCCCACACTGTCCACTCAATAAGAACTCCAAGAGGGCAGCCTTGTGTCTATATATTCTGTCTCATTTACTACCGCTCAGAAAGAGCATCAGAATTTTTCTTTTTTTTTTTTCTTTCTTTCAATCTCATAGTGTTAGTTCAATGGATCTACCTATATCAAGGATGCAAGTTAATCAACTTACAAAGAACAATGTTTTACATGGACTCATAGCTTCAGAGGCCTCAGCCTGTTATTTATTGGCCTCCCTGCTGTTGTACACACAGGCTTAGGGCAGAAAAAAAATTCATGAAAGTGTGGTCAAAACTAAAGAGAGAAAGAGCGAAACACACACACACACACACAGAAGAGGGGGGGGGGGGGAGATTTGCTACAAGGTTAAATTTAAAAGTCCATTTTCAAAATGCCACTGACGAATTCTAAAGCACTGATTATCTTTTTAGTTCTTAGATGAATTTCACGGAGCATGAATTTAGCCACTATATGCTGAACAAACTCTGTGCACTCTGTACATGCGGGCTTGTGAACCGGCCATGCCTCCTTCCAAACACCTGCACCCCTGTTAAATAAAACCCATTTCCCAGTATGCAGCCCCTCCTTACTCTCCTTAACCCTCATTCATGTGGCTATGCACCGCTTTCCTATGGATTCATTCATTCTGAATCCTCCATATAAATGGAATTACGATGTGCTACCTTCCACATTTGCCTCCTTCATCTTAGTGAGATTCATCCATGTTATGGCTTGTACTGTACGTTAATCCTCTCTATGCCTGAATAATATCCCATCGTAAATTTATGAAATACCCTCCCTGTAAACCCCACGGTTTGTTTTTTCTTTCTTCCATTAATAGCATGATGTTTGTTTCTGTTAGCCACTTTGAATGTACGTCTGTGAAAACACACGCTTGTATATTATCTATCCAATGCTCATTTTCAGTTTTGACGAGTACATACCTAAGAATGGAATTGTAAAATCAGTAGATTAGCTAATTGTTCAGATGGTGCCATTTTTTCATTAATTAGTATAATCCTAGATAACTGAGTCTGTCTCATAGGTGGCTTTTCTTGTGCTATTTCCTGGATACAGTAGTCTTCTTTCCACGTATTGTTGTATAAAGTTATTTTAGTCACCACTTTGTGAGCCTTAGAATGTTCTGGGTATCCTCACACTCCATTCTTACTTCATAATGCCAATCTTCATATCATGGGAAGAGAAAATATGTCTAATAGGAAATACTGTACTACTAATATGTTTTTTTTTAACTTGGTCATGGACCAAACATGTATAAATTACTCCAGACTATCCTGCACACTGGCATATATAAGTCAAGGACACAGACTTGGTCTCTCCCCACACAGAGTTTGTTTTCTCAAAATCAAATAGGAAGAGTGAAATTTTACTATTATGATTATTATCTGATATTTAAAAGCTAAAATTGCATCACTTATTTTTTGAGACAGGGTTTCTCTGTGTAGTTTTGATGCCTGTCCTAGATCTTGCTCTGTAGCCCAGGCTGGCCTCAAACTCACAGAGATCCTCCTGGCTTTGCCTTCCGAGTGCTGGGATTAAAGGCATGCACCACTGCCGCCTGCCATATCACTGTATTTTTGAAGTGGGGCAAAGTGTCTCTATTTACTTTGGGTAATAATCACCTTTGTCTTTTTTGCTCAGTCTGCTTCCTTACCCAGTTGGTTCCAAACTCTGGTCACCGATGTGGTAGTCAGAAAATTCACTGCAAAGTATTTGTGATTTCAAAGATGTCCAATCACAAACATGCAATGTGGTTGTCTTGTAAACTGAGTCACTCAATGGAGCAGTATGTGTATTTCTATCACCACTTTTATCCCCCAAACATCACATCACCTACAAAAAGTGTGTTTCTGTTTTTTAAAACCATGAACATCCATTTTGTTTGAGGCATAAGTTTTATATATATATGCAATTTCAGTAAGTACTTTAAATTTTATTTCAAATCAAATAAATAATTCCATACCGAAACAGTGACATGTTTAGAGTTAGGAAATGTCATTTGCTTTAATGGTGTTAAAAACCTATTATAAGGGTGCAGAATGAATACATCTAAAAGAGTTATCTAAGTAAAATAGAAAATAAATATGAGTTTATCAATGTTATAGATAGATATCAAGGACCAATAGGAATAGGAGGTTTTAGTCTCTGGGATTCAGTAGGATGTTGCAGCTATAGAAAAGGTATCTGCATCATCATCCAGGGGAATGAGACATAATCATTTTCTGAAGAAATGTCATCTGTAGGCAGCATCTATCACATAATTTCATAGGTGTCCACAATTTCAATGGAAGTTTGATGAAATATCCATGGAGTCTATGTTGCTAGAACAGTGGTCTTCAGTCTTCCTAATGCTGGGACCCTTTAATACAGTTCCTGTTGTGGTGACACCACCCCCCCCATCATAAACTAATTTCGTTGTGACTTCATAACTGTAATTTTGCTACTGTTATGAATCGTAATGTCATTATCTGATATGCTGAATATCTGACATTTGATCCTGCAGGGGTCTTGACCCACAGATTGAGAACCACTGCTCTAAAACTTAGAAAGAAAATATATGTCAGACTCTACCATGTAATTGCTCTGATATGAATACCATTCCATTAGGATCCATAGATGGCTTAGTGGGTAAAGATGCATACCACTGAGCCTGAGGACCTTTGTTCCATTCCCAGAACCCACATGATAGGACAAGGCAGACTCCTGAAAGTTGTCCTCTGACTTCCACATGTGAATGTTGGCACACACACACACACACACACACACACACACACACACACACACACACACACACACACACGTAATAATGTTAGTTTAAAAAGAAGAACATACCATTTGATTAAAGCATTTCAAAGTTAATAAAGATAGACTTTTTTAAAAAAAAAAATCTAGATCCTAAAATTAAGAGTAAACTGGTTTTCAGTACATAGAGAGTATACTATAGAGTATCTGTGTAGAAATAAAAAAGTTCATATTTATATATTTGGTCAGCAAACCTTATTTATTGGTTTTTGACTTTATTTCAAAATTTGAATAAAAATTAGGTAACAGTGTAAAACAAAATTTCCTCATCTAAATCTCTTTCCTTTTTTTAAAATTTAATGTATTGTTTCAAGGAAAAATATTACCAAATATTTCTACCCTCAAGTTTGGGTGACATTCTATGTTTGCAAAACTACTCGTACCCCAACATATCTTTATGTGTTGTAAATAAATTTTTTCATTCAATGAATCAATTTAATATGCGAGAGCAAAATTGGTTTCTTTGAAAAAAAATCTGCCATAAAGACTCATTTTACACTTGAAGGTAAACTTTTCAATAATTTATTCCCTCTCTGGGCTGCCCAGGATTCTAAATTGCTCGAATTGCTGCTTGGGTGCATGGCTGACCTCATGCCAGGCTACACCTGATGGCAATTGTTTATATTTAGAACACTGTCCTGATCAATCCCTGACACTCACTACTGACTTCCTGCTGCTCAGAAATGTGTACGCTAATAGCATTTGTATGTTTTTCTTGTCCCTCAAGGTTTCAGATTCCTTCTCTACAAGAACATGGCAAATTAGAGCGAGCAGCAGGGACAGGCATTCTAGACTCAGGCTGGGCAATTGTATTGGATTATAATATGCTATCTTATATTTCCAAACAAACATGCCATATCTATCCATAAAATTCCACTTTATAAATATAGTTCTGTACACAGATTTATAAAGATGTTCATCTGTTGCACATTCCCAACTTCAGAAAATTACAATAACAATAATCCCTAATACACATGATTTCTATATTTTGATAAAGAATAAATTGAATAAATACAAGAGTCAATCAAAACACACTGATAAACACATTGATGGAAATATATACTAAAAATCTGTCCTGTTGGAAAATTACTTCTCTAGAGGTCATCTCTATAAAATTACAACTTTAACGTAACTGATTTTAAAGTGTTTGGATCATCATATGATGCAGTAATGAAATATATGCTGGACCATTAATTTTATTATTTTAAATGTCTGTGGATTTTTAGGAAACTTCTCCAGTAATGACTTCTCCGTGCATTGCTATTCCTTCTCTACTCAGCTCATCCACCCCGCCACATTTATAACTCTTCCTGTTCCATTTTTCAGATTTAACCATTTTATAACACTATGTGCAATCTCTTCTTCTATAACCCCACCTCCATGACCCCTTACTACTTTGCAGACCTCTATGGACACTCCAGATGGAGCACACATATCTATAGTTCCCCAAATATCTGGAGACCCATAGCTAACATCCACCAATAAGAGAAATCATGCCATGTATTCCTTCCTGCATCTGCAGCACCTCTCAGAATGACTGTTTCCAGCTCCATAGATTTATCTGCAAATTTAATAATTTCAGGTTTTTACAGCTGAATAATAGTACACTGTGTAAATGTACCACATTTTCATTATCCATTCAACAGCTGATGGTCACCTAGACTCCTATTTTTGGCTATTACGTATAGAACAGCTATGAATATGGATAAGCAGGTGTCTTTATAATAGGATACAGAGTTCTTTGCATATATGCCTAAAAATTGTGTAGCAGCCTCTTCTGATGGATCTATTTCTATGTTTTTGAGGAGCCTCGACACTGATTTTTATGTGTGGGAATGGCTACACCAGTCTACAGCACCGCCATCACAAAATAAGTGTTTCCTCCCTCTTCCCCTCCTTCATGACAGTATTTGCTGATGTCTTCTTCTTCTCCTCCTCCTCCTCCTCCTCCTCTTCTTCTCCCTTCTGAATGGGGTAAGATGAAATTTCAAGGTACTTTTGCCTTGAAATCACACACGTACCTGTAAAAAGAGTTGAAATGGGGTTATTCTCTAGTAGGACAACCTTGTTCCTGTTAGACACCACAGGCTAACAAATGGAAATACTAGGACCAGGAATGTGTTACTGCTTTTGGAGTTAGGGGCTACTGAATGCCAATAGTTCCCCAAATATTACAGACTATTACCAATGCTGTTTGTTACACTGCAGAATTTGATATGAACATCCCATTTCTGTGTGACATCAATTAAAGAAAAAGAGGCCATGAATCTGAGAATGATGATGGAAAGTGGTGGAGGAAGGAAAGGCAAAGGAAATACACAAAATTATGTGTTAATTTGCATAGCAATATTAAATATGTATTTGAAAAGACACTTGCTGAAGATATACATACTGAGCTGTCAAACGTGGAGAAACCAACCTGTTTGTTCCTAGAAATCTTCATCTCTACTGGCTAGCTTTTTTTCTTTCATTGCTCTGGGAGGTTTTATGCACACTGCTAACACAGAAAAGTAATCATCAATCACACATAGCTTTGAATCACGTGAGCTACAATAATCACACGTCCATCGGTGTACTAGTGGCATACACATCGTGGAAGTGTAACCAGCAATTTATGTCTGAATGTAAGTCTTATTCTACAAGGTGAAGCCCATACTGGTACCATTATCAGGCTCAGAACCTATGTGGCTAGACAGATCATAAGTCTTAGTGCAGAGTATAATGCTATTACTCTGCTAAGTGGACGTACAATTAAATTGACTCCTGGTGACACAGTATACTCATAGATTAATACGCCTCTCAGTTCTCATCAGAGAAACATCTGCTTTCAGTAGATGCTGATTAACATTGCAGACCTATAACTGGTCAAAGTACATAGAATAAGAGACTATGCAATTTTCAGGCCTATGCAGGGCATTCATATCACACTCTCTCTCCGAAAGTCTCAGGAAATATAGTGGAAGGGGGAACAGAAACTTTGCAGGACCCAGAGGGGGTGGATTACTACAGTGGAACAATGTTTTCTGGACACAGAAGGTTAGAGTTCCCATATGAACTCACAGCAGCTGTGACAGCATGTACAGGATGTGTACAAGTTCCACTCAGACAAAAGTCCATTCAGGGAGATGTTAGGGAGACATCGAATTCTACCCCCAGCTAAAGAACTGTTGGTAATTGATAGCTTCTGGAAGAGAAGGAGTCAGATTTTTTAAGGGTGTGGCCTCTAATAGCTTGACTACAATGTTCCTGTAAAAGGCCACACCTCCAAAAGTATATGAGCAGCATAGATTGTATTTGATGGGTTTGAAAAGAAAACTGAACACAAATATTGGAGGGTAAGGAAAGAGTATTGGACTAACAGCAGTTGGAGAAGGGCAATGAATACCATCAAAACATGTTGTACAAAATTCTCAAAGAAATAATAAAAAATAAGAAAAAGAGGAAATTGATAAGAAAGACTTAATCAGTTTAAAATATGAATTTGTCTAAACCAACACCTTTTAGGAAGGGTTTGTGTGGTGGGGGTTGAAAATAATTTCTTTTATGTTTTTCACTTTTAATTTTTTCAAAGCTACTAGGGGAGATTTTTGTCCCCGAGGCAGAAGGAAACAAAACAAGAGCCTTCCTGTTGTCTATGCTGTGACACTAAGGAATTAAATGTAGAAAACAGACAAGTGTTAGAACAAACAACGATTTTAATCATGTTTGTATTGTCTTCAAATCTCAACTGGGTTACATTTCAGTTCTGCTTTATCTTCCATATCACTCAAATACATAGCTATTTCTCTGCAATGCTTCTGGAGTTATCAATTCCACAATACTACCCCTCTTGATTAAAGAAATGCCCTGGCTCTTATTTATAATGTCATTGAATTACCAGCTTCTAGAAATATTTTTTAGTGCAAAACCTTTCATATACAAAGCATGGTTACTTTTGCTTTGAAATACAAGATTAAAAAATGTTTTAGTAGTTCCCTGAGAACAATGAATTTTGAGCCTTCACTTTCCTATTTCCAAAGCCTCCTATCAATCATTCCTGATCTCTTTCAAAATTAGAGTCTTTTTTTAAACCAGTACAATCCCTGACACATTTGAAATATTTGTCATTATACACATAGATAAGTGTAGTCTTCACCCCTCTTCATAATAGATGGAGACTACCACAAAACAAACAAACAAAACCCATAGAGTTCTGGAGCCCAGTCCCAAAGAATACATGTACAAAACTCCCAACCTAAGGCTCAAGGAACACTACACACAGGTGGAAGAAAAATTGTAAGAAACAAAAGACAAGAGAGTTTGCTGTGTGATTGTGTCTTCTAGTAAGTATCTTCAGAAGCTACATCCATAAAGTCTCGCCAACAAAACTAACTAAACATGAGCTGAACAGGAACAACAATAGACATAGTAAAATGGACAGGAGAAAGCCATGAAGTTTCAACCCTACACAAAGAATTACAAAAACCTTAGAGCAATGAATGTTGGGATTGGGAAAAATAATCTTCTCTAAGGAAAAGCCCACAAATTACTTACCAAATACAAAATTGTCAGCTATGAAAACATACATACAAGTAACATTATATAGTCTAAGCTGGTCATATTTAAGAATTTGTGTGTAACAATAATTAATAAAAGAAATCAAGACCAATTTGTGTTCCTCAAGTACTTACTTGGATGTCTGATCTTCTGGTGAAACATGGCTGACTTACCAGGAGCCACACTCGTCAAGAAAACTGTTTCTCCCTCTCCTTGCCACTAGCAGTTTCCAAAAGCCCCAAAGTTATAGACTGAACCATGCTCACCTCCATGTGCATGCTGGCATTTTGTCTGGCTTGAACTTGCAAAGGTGCTGTGCATGCTGTCAGAGCAGCTGTAAGTTCATGTATGTGACTGTCTTGCTGTGTCCAGGAGCACATACTTTTTTCTTTTGGTCATCTACTGCCTTTGGCTTTTAAATTGTCTCCATCCCTTAACTACAATGATCCCTGAACCTAGAGGAATGTGTGCACACATATGTATATATGTATATGTATATGTATATGTATATGTATATGTATATGTATATGTAGAGGGACAGGGACAGGGATAGGGATAGGGATAGGGATGCATTCCATTTGGATAGAAAATACCACAGTCCCTTATTCTCTGCACCTTGGACAATTGTGGGTCTCTCTATTAATTATCATCTACTATAAGTAGAAACATCTGCTTTGAAGGTTGTAAAGAACAATAATCTATGAATATAATGGTGAGTCATTAGGGATCATTTTAATTATATGTCCATTTATCAGAATATTAGTAGTAGGTTCTCCATAGTACCTATCATCTATCTAGCCATAGGTTAATGGACTGATAATTGTAGCAGGTATGGGTTTTGTCTTGTGGATTAAGACTTAAATTTAATCTGAAATGGCTGATTACTTCCATGATGTCCAAGCCACTATTACAGCAGTGGACAGTTCCTGCCAGGCCAGTTATACTGGTAGCTCACAAATTTCACATGTTTGTATTATTGATAATTGTCTTTGCTAGTCCTGTGCCTAATACCTCCTAGCACAATGAAAACTACCTGGTAGGGACAAAACTTCTGGGTGATTACCAGCATGATTTCTCCATGTTTTATCACTAACAAATCTGGTGTCTTATATTGAACTTAACCCTTTTCAGTTCTTTCAAATTTCATAATGTTTCATTTTTAACGTGTTCTACAAGGTCTGAATCTTGGGTTCTGACATTGGCTTCTTCTGAATCTTTTATAGACATTATCTCCTTTATTATCTGAAGTCCACCACCATCAAGATCCCATAGGCTACCTTTCTCAGGGGATGTTTTAGCTCCTATTTTGGCCATCTGAAATAATTTACTATTCCTTAATCTTTAGCATCTGAACACATTTCCAGGACATTGACCTTCAGTGGCCAGACAGTATAGAACAAAGCAAGAAAGTGCTAGCTAAGGAATACCAAGGCTTTCATCCCTTAGTACTATGCCCTGCATTCCTTTTAAGAAAGAGAAAAGAAAATTTTGAAATAAGACTGCCTCTCTATGAGCATCATGGTAATCATCACAGAGGAACTTGGGCTAATAACCTTTGCCACTGGTAACAATTATGTTTACTTCGTATACCCTTCTATGCACAACTTTGAAATATAAGAGGTATGAAAATTGTACTCAGTTTGTAAATATGCCTTTATGTAGCAGTTCATTCAAAAATAATTACTGGAGTTTATCATATTCCAGGGACTCAGATATGGACTTTCCTGGAGCTGTTTATGTTGATCCTTCCTATCTTCCATGCACTTCCCCTTCACTTCTCCATCATCTCAATGCCCTTAATTCCCTGATGAAGTCCTGTTCCTTTTTTTCAAGGCCCAGATGAAATGTGACCTCTTATCAGAAGCTCCCTGAATTTCTCAGGGCTGAATTAATTGCTCCTTTATCTCTGTTCCCAAAGGAGCTAGTTCATACATTTGTAAGAGCACTTATCACACTGCATTAGAACTATTTGCATATCTGTGTCCTTTTTGGACTTTTTTTTTTTCCTGGATGGCAGTGACCACATCTTCCTCATTTATAAACATATCAATTCTCTCACAGCTGCATCCTGGTCATTGTACAGTGTTTGGCATACAGCAGGGACTATAAAAGTATTAGTTGTTGTTTAAAAGCCCCAAATTCTCAAACATCAATAGACAGTTCCAGTAAGGTTGAGTCCCAAATATATAAGATCTATATTATAGCTTTTAATAGCTGATACTTTAGGGAAAACCTTTCCTTATGACACTATTGCATTTAAAGGAAAATTCTGCTGTAGCCAAAATTCCCAATGCATAGACAAAACTTAAACAATAGGAAATGACAAATGTTGCAAAAATCAGGTCACGAAGAATCCTGAAGATCAGGTGGGGATGCAATTAGCTGGAAAATTAGGCTAGGTCACTGAGGAGGAAGGATCTTAAGAAATATTCCAAGAGTGTGTGGACATATTTGGGAAACAAACCACTAAGCAAAAGAAATGGTCTTGTAAAGGACCACTTGCAGAGAGAGAGAGAGAGTCTAAATTTTAGGTCTCCACCCAGTCTCTCCCCTTGAAGTATGAGTGAGAGGGGATGAAGGCCACCAGGAGAACATAGCCCACTAAATCAACTAAGCAGGTTCACAGAGACTGAAGCAGGAAACACCTGCAAGTGTCTACACCATGTCCAGCTATGTTATAGCCATTCGCTTGGTGGTTTTGTAGGACTCCTATCAGTAGGAGAGGCTGTGTCTCTGACTCTTGCCTGCTCTTAGGATTCTTTTCCTCCTGTTGAGTTGCCTTGTCCAGCCTTGAGATGAGTGCTCTTACCTTCTTGTCTTATTAGGCGTTTGGTTATCATGTTTGGTTGTTGTCTCTTGGATGCTTGCTCTTTTCTGAAGAGTAAAAGGAGGGGGAGTGGATCTAGGGGAAGGGAGAGGTAGGAAGGGGAGCTGGGAAGAGTGGGGAGAGGAGAAACTTAGCAGCATGTATTGGATGAGAGAAGCATCTATTTTCAGTAAAATATATTCTTAAATTATACGTACCTAGTGTATATTTTCTGTGAAAAAAATCAAATAAAATTGTAGTAAAGAAACATCTAAGAGAAGGTTTGTGGGTACCACCCCCAATCTCATCATGTTGTTATACCTCTATAAGTTTATTCATGTAATCATGATGTTTAGTTAAATTTGTTACTTGGGAAGCACTGAGGAATTTTTTAAAAATATACCTTTACAAAAAAAGTAAATAACTTTCTCAAATGATCATTGCTATTTTCTAACTTGATTTAGATCTTTATATAAGAGCACATCTCCATGTAGCTCTCGGGTTCAAATAGCTAGAGAAACAGTTCCTATGTAAACGTTTATACTCCTCAAATCAGTTTTGGACAAGAGAATATTTAATAGCTAGTTTAAGACATCTAATAAGGGCTACTTGGTAATATTCTTGGCTAAAATTCATACCATGTTTATGATTTATGGCAGATATGGGCATATCCATTTTGGTACATAAGAGTGGATAGAAGTATCCTTGAACCTTAGCAAGACACTCTTAAGTGAGTCCAGGAGAGTCTGTTAAAGGGTACCTAGGAATTATTAAGATGTAAAATGGGGAGAAATACACTCACAGATACAGGACAAAGTAATCAATTATTGTTGTCCTCTGTTCTGCCCAGGGGTGAACAGAATCAGCCCTCCAGTCTCCAATCACCCCAAGAGAAAGATAGCATGCACACCCTCCTCAATTTTAAGCAGTTACATACCCAGAAAAAAACATGCCTCTATTGGGCCAGATAAGCCAAAGTCATTGGCAGAGGGAATTCCCACAACACTTCCCCTATTTGTCTAAATGAGAAAGTTCTAAACCTTATACAAAGTTATATACAAGAAGAACAATTAGCAAGCATTGTCTAGAAGAAAAAAAAAAAGCAATAACATAAAAAATGGAACTATAACTAGCAAAAGCAACATCAAGAGGAAACACATATTAAATGTCCAGGCCAAAGGTAATTGGCAAGTTACAGAGCTTATTCCAATAGCTGTCCTAGCCTAAAGAATCTAAATCTTGTACCTGATATGCTCTTAGCTAAGACATGAGAGGATTGTACCTATAACTATCTAGTCTTCAACCCCATCAAAGATCTGACAAGGAAAATAATATTACCTGAGTAAACAGGGAGTACAAACAAGCATGCAAAGTATGACAGAAAGAGCTGGCTACCTGGGCAGTCACCCAATGTTTCCTGCAACATTGGGGCAACCGCTATTGGCTACAGGCCTAGAATATCTGACCAGACTAATTTCAGAAGCCGAAAAATTTGAAAGACTGTCCTATCCTGTCTTGGCAAAGTTCAGCATTTGCCAAGTGATGGAAAAATCCTTTTTTAACCTTTGCTATTGACATTTTTTAAATGAAATTCTGAGGCCTCCAGCATATTTGCTATTAATAATCAATCAATTTCAATTTTCTATTGGTAGGTATAGGGATGATATATGGATTATTTCTGATGTTGTTAAATATTTAATTCTGTTTTATAAATAAATTAGAAGGTATTAAAACAATTTTATTATGCTGAGAGTCACTAACTATATTGAGAAGTTCTGTAAAGTCATTGTATAAGTGGCATAGGATTTCACAGGCATTTGACTTTTTGGAATCAGGCCGCAGCCTTTGAATTTGAACCTGATTTATATCCTGTCTTTCCTGATTTATTTGCATCATTATGGAACATAGGGACTTCAAAGACTGGTGTTCTCCATACAATGTGCAGAAGAGCCAAGTACTATTTTTTCTGAATTTAATTCTCTCACTTTTGGGATAACTGCTGTTAATCTCTCCCAAAAAAATTAAGGCAAACTTTTTTACCAGTATTCATTATCTTTCCATAAAGGGGAAATTTCCTCATTAGTTAAAGGTACTACAATTTCTGCTAGGTCCATTCCTGTCAACTGATGAAGTCTTAATTTTCCTTTTAAAATCAAATCAGAAATATTTTCCATGTATGTCTTTAAGTTTTATTCTGTTTATGTGGTAGAAATGGCCACTACAATATAATACCTATATGGAGATTGCCTAGAGGGTAATATAATTAGAATCAGTTTAGCTCTGGATCCACACACTCTACATGTGGATTCTGTAATTCCTTTTCCAACAAAGCCAGTTATCTCTCAGCTTTTCCATATGGAGTTTGTTTCTCAGTTTTTCCTTGTGTCCTGCTCATCCGGATCAGAGAGTATTCTTACTGTCAGCAGTTGAGGCAAGGTCAGTTCTTTGCCCAACAGGCCATTTTTGGTGAGGCTTATTAAGCTCTCCCCACATTGCCGTGGTGTAGTTTGCCTCAGCCCAGGTGTTTGGGATCTCACTACGGGCGCACCACTTGTTAATCAAATCCATGAGAGTCTTTTAAAGGGTATCAAGGATTTATTAAGATATAAAGTGGGGAGAAATATACTCACGGATACAGGACAAAGTCAACAGCCATCGTTGTCCTCTGTTCTGCCCCGGGGTTGAAGGTGGGGAGGTTTGAATGGAACCAGCCATCTAATCTCTGACCACTGACCACCTCAAGAGAGAGAGAGAGAGAGAGAGTGCATGGCCCCTCCTCAGTTTCAAGGGAGTCAAGTACCCAGAATAAAACACGCCTCTTTCAGGGCCAGATACCCCAAGGTCGTAGACAGAGTGAATTCTGATGATGGAATCTGATGAGGCACTCAGTAAGCAGGGCTTTTTTTCCCCTACCAATGCTAATAAATTATATTCCACATTCACCCTGTTAATTCCTTTTAATCCATTTTCATATATGCCTTCACCTTCCTGGAGACTGTTCACCCTAAGAGTCTAGTGCAAATCTAATTTGGAAGTATTCAATCCACTGCATCTTTATCATGGTCTGATGGAATACCTAGAACTTAGATGCTGAAGGAGATGGCTACTTTGTAAATAGAGTTTGTAGGTGAACAAGACAGGTGATGAAAATCCTTGCTGATTTAAGGAGGAGGCAGGATTTCTAGGTATGGTAGCACTCAAGCCTTATGTATAGTGAAAAGATTGCTCTTTAAATAAGGGAAACTGTCTTTAAAGAGGAAAATAATGAAGAATTTGGCTATGTCATCTTAATTATGCTTATTATTTGTGTAGGCACAGAAATACAATCTGGGTTGGTATAGAAATGCTATGCAGTAAGGTATTATTTATTGGTAACAAGCAAAATGACTAGGAATGCCAGACCAATCTTCTTACACAGAAGATTGTATATTATCAGGGAAGCAAGGATATAGGACATCTGAGTCTCTCTCTGTCTCAATCCATCTCCCACCATCTTCAAATAAATATGTTCTGTGTGAAAATATCCTACTCAACGTGTGTGATTTCACTGGCATCTCATATAGAATCTTTTCAGGACACCATTATTTTATCTAATACTCTAGAGAATGAGACATTCCCCTCTAGAAAGTTCCTGGTTCCTTTGAACATGGGAACATATTTTCTATACCTGGTGGTTTGGTTTTTACAGATGGGATTGAGATAGGCTTCTTGAGATGGAAATATCATGTGAAATTATCTGCTTAGATTCCATGTAATAACAGAGGTCCTTATAGGTGAAAGACAGAGGCAAAAAGGTCAGATGTACAATGGTGAGAAATGAAAAGATTCACGTGATCATTGCTTCCATAGTAGAAAGAAGCCATATACTGGGAGGCAGAATTCTTTTGAAGCCAGAGAAAGCATGGGAATAGATTTCACTCTGTTCTTGAATAGACATACAACCCTGTCAACCTCTTAATTTTTTTTTCCCCAGAGACATACTTACAACTCCTTCTAGCCTCATACCATGAAGGACAAACAAAATATGTTTTCCTAAATTTTGAACTTGTTACAGAAGCAATGAGAAACTAATACCAAAAAAAAAAAAAATTGGCTACAAGTTTCCACTTCATTTTTGTTCCCCAATATTGTTATTTATCTACTAGCCCCAGACCAGTTCAATCACTATTTGTGCGTGGGTTATCTTTCCTAATCTGCTTCCTCCACCATTAAGTTGAATCCAGTGTTTTTGTCTTCTGTGTTTCCACTGAGATCCATCCAGAGTCTCTGATTGGCTCAAACACGCCATCAACTTGCTTGAAGAAAAAGAAAAGGCTTCACCAGAGTGTCATTTGCTTTAAGGGGTTGCTTGGCTGCCCTTCTAGGCCCTCTTTCCAGCTAATACTCAATAGTTTTCAGTCCCTTAGCTCTTCACACAGTCTTTGGCTTTCCACTGAAACCTTACTTCACTTTAAAACACAGGAACTCTGGATCTCCCCTTTGACTCTGTCTCATTTGTACCAGTAGAGCTTTTCTCTAGAGATTCCCATCAGTAGGGAAAGTTTTTCTCACTTCCCCAGCCAGACCTGCTTCTCCCTTTCCTGGTAGTGAATCTGGCACGTGACACAAGAAATAATGAGCAGAAATATTGGCAAATGATACTCAAATGAAAAATATTATGCAGATAAATTCTTTTCAGAGGTTGTGGGGAAAACAGCCAAAGAAGTAGAAATTTTTCTTTACACATGAGGCCATGTGAAGTGCAGTTACAGGGTTATCAGTGGCTTTTCACCCTGATGATATCTCAAATGATTTCAGTGACACTTTGTGCAAAGCAAGGTTGGAATGTATATGCTTACTAATATATAAGAGGAATTGTGCATAGTATTATGCAATAACATGTATTTTTCAGTAAATGTTAATGATAATCACTTTCAAATAGATCTGAAAAAAGGCTTTGTCTGCAGCAAAAAAAATCTTGTAGAGAGCAAATCACATGAAGTTTGGCACAATGAAAGAGTATTTGTTTGATGAAGTATACTTTGATCAACAAATATCCTAGAGATAAAAATTATACACTGCATTTATAAGATGTTCTTTTAAGTGAAAGTTTGATATCACAGTAAAAGCATGTAATGGTGATTCAAAATCTCTTTATGCTTTTCTCCTTTCTTCCAATAACTTTTGAAAAGTCACTTTGTTGCTTTAAGACCTATTTTCTTCATCTTAACATGAAATATTTGGTATTTATATCCAATTCTATTATTTTCTCATCCTAATATGTATGATATAACATGTCTCAATTAATAAATTTATTTTCATTATTATTAGTAGTACAAGGGATGGATGGATGTTTGTAATCAAAACTGATTCTATGTCTTTGAAAAAGCACAGAAAGTAAATACAATAAGAACACTAGGTTATTGAGAACTAAGTTTTATAAAAAGAAACAAAGAAATTAATGTTATTTTGCTTCTAAGATGTGATGGAAGATTTTCTTACATTTTTTATTTAAAAAGAATTTTTTTACATGCACTCTTTCTCATCCCTAGTTCCTCCATATCTGCATCTACCTCTCTACTGACCTCACTCATGCTCCATTTTTCATCTGTCTCTCTACCTAAAAATACAGAAAACAAAAGAAATCAATAGATAAAACGATCAAGATAAACAAACAACCTGATAAATCTGAAAATATGAAAACAAAACAAAAGCACACACACAAAGCACAGAATCTGTCTTGTGTTTTCCAACTACTGGGCATGGAGTAGCTCTGGGGGGTGATTGATACAGCTGGAGATACCCCATTGTCACTGAATTTCCCCTTCCCATCATGTGTCAATCACAAATAGCTTCTTGGTTAGGGGCAGGACTTTATGTCTACTTCTCCTTTTCAGTGTGGGGATTTTTGTCTGGCTTGAACTTGTGTAGGTCCTGTGGATCTTGCCACAGTCTCTGTGAGTTCATAGGTGCCTCTGCCTTGCTGTGTCTAGAAGATACTGTTTCCCTGGGGTCACCTGCCAACTCTGGCTCTTGCATCATTCTGCATCCTCTTTTACAGAGATCCATGAGAAGCCTTTATAAACATGAAAAATGGGAGGATGAACTTTGGCGTACACTGTAAGCTCAAACTTAAGTTTGGTTCTTCAGAATATTTATGTTTCTTAAATTATCTACAATAAATCTGAGCAGTAAATAATCAGGTATCATTTTATCATCATTCATATGCTTATTTAGAAGAAAAATATTTTATAAAGTATGTATATGTGAAAAAATATGCCCCTATAGACATTTTCCTTGTGAAATCAGAGTTTATATTTATAGGAGTAAGACAAAGGATCCTTGCATTGTGCTTTAATGCACAATTGGGACCTTAGCTTGTCCCAAATGTATGAACCTATGGATTCATGAATATATGCACACACATACATATATACATATACACGTGTGTATATATATATATATACATATACATATTTATGTGTGTATGTATATTTTGCATTTTATTCTTTAATTTGAAAAAGAAATTGATAGTAAAACAAGTTCTCTGTAAAAAAAGCAACAACAGATAAATATGTGCCCTGTACTTCTAGTAAAATGGAGGTATCTCTCAGTGCTAGTTTTAAGAGACTTAATGATTGCAATAATAGTGAATTTGTAGACTGAAATTCAAAGACATTTTAAGAGACATTATATTATTTACATATGATTGAATTTTTTTATTTCAATAACCACTGCTGTATATTAACATTTTTTTCCCTGAAAAGAAAGTCTTTGTTTTCTAGCCAATAATTACAATTAAGACTCAGGGTGCATTTTAGTGTGAGTTCAATAACAGCCAGGATCAAAACCTGAAGCATAAGCTTGCTGGCTTCCAGAGACTCCAATGGGGTGACTTTTTCCTCTGAGCATAGGCTAGATCTCTTCTCTGTTCTAATAGGCACTGTGACTGAAATACTGTCCTCATTTCCAGCTGTAAGAAGCTTTTGTGTATCTGAAGCTACAAGGCCTGTGTTTCTCTTCCAATTTATTTTAGTCTGTAGGCACTCAGATGGGGTGGAGTATAAAACTGTTCACAGGAGATTTTCAATATTATTTTTCCTCATACCTGCACTTTTTGAAAAATAATCTCCACCCTTATTTCTAAAAATAAAAGTGAAATGTTTACAAGGACCTAAGGAGCTAATTTTTTACCCACCTCAACCAATTTATAGGATGGACTGAGTGCTCTGGAGGCAGGGGGTAAAAGAAAAGTTGCTTTAGAAGATTTAACAAGCATTTGCCAATGGCAAATGTTTTGTACATTTTTCTTTCTCTTGAATGGTTTACTGAAAAGCCCAATGGGTTGAATATATAAATGCTCATAGTGAAGCATCTTCTCTATAGCTAGGTTACTATGAGTCATCCAGAATTAGTTAGCATCATCCACCTTGTAGTTTGTCTTAAGATTCTTTTATAAATCTTTCACGATAGCCCAGAAAATTCAGTCAGACAAAGAACCAAAAGAATCTAGCTCTTGCCAGGTCTTACCTTTGTCACCAACAATAAGGAGGCAGAGGCAGGAAGCAGGAGAGGCAGAGAGGCCAAGAGGCAAAGGCAGAATGACTGCAAATGTGAGGACTTTCCTGAAGTTCACGGTTAGGCTCT
Organism: Peromyscus leucopus; assembly: GCF_004664715.2. Classification (NCBI taxonomy): domain Eukaryota; kingdom Metazoa; phylum Chordata; class Mammalia; order Rodentia; family Cricetidae; genus Peromyscus; species Peromyscus leucopus. The sequence goes on along the minus strand of NC_051077.1, from coordinate 34,381,485 downwards.
AACACAAATAAAGCAAAACAAGACAAAAGGCTACCTTTCTGACTGCTATATGGCTTCATGGTCTGCTATTTTCCTCTTCCTATTAGCATTACTGGAACATCTCTAATGCTTTAATGACCCCCGAGATTGCCAGCTCAGTGCATCATCACATTAAAAATCTCAGTGTTCATAGTGAAGCAGAAGCAAATCACGTCAGAGTCCAGAGTTCCCCGGGTCACATTTATCCCTAACTATTTACCTGTTTTCCTCTATAAGGTGTGGTTTCAGTATGCATATGCAATAAGAGTAGAAATGTCAAACAGCTGAAGTCCCTGGTGTTAAGAAGCAAGAGATGGTGGTATCAGTCAATGCTCAGTGCATAGATGTTATGTACAACAGAATAGTCAAGGGTATTAACCAGTTTCTCAGAAAATTTAGTCTGCAGGCTAGAGAGATGGTTCAGCAGTTAAGAGCACTAGCTGCTCTTCCAGAGTTCTTAAATTCAAGTCACAGCGGCCACATGGTGTCTCACAACCATCTATAGTGGGATCTAATGTTATCTTCTGCCTGATTCCCTCTTCTGTCCTGTGTACATACATGCAAATAGAGTACTCAAATACATAATAATACATAAATAAATAAATCTTTAAAAATCCAGTCTGCTTGGGGTGTGTGTGTGTGTGTGTGTGTGTGTGTGTGTGTGTGTGTGTGTGTGTGTGTGTATTGTTTAGACTTTCACTCTCTTGATTTTGGAAAGATCATATACTTTTTTTTTTACCACCTACCTATGTTACCTCATTTATTAGTTTTCAAGATGATTATAGGATATGTGTCCTGCTTGCCATTAGAGAAGACTCAGTAGGATGTTTTCCATTGTTCTGGAGAAAGAAGACTTAAAACTTTGCAAAATTACAATGTATTGAAGTGCTTGGAAATGTTGATTTCCTTGTGATTTATGGCTAAGAAAAAGAAAAGAGAAGCAACTATTGTCAAGTTTGAACCTTGATCAATAATTATGACCAATTACTGATGCTTAGTCACAAGATAAATTGCAAATAGCCAAACAGAGTAATTAGAGAAACACTGTTTTGCAAATTGTGATTTAGTCACACTAATGAGTTTCTATTATGGTTTTTAATGTCAGTAACTCAAAGGAATAAAGAAGAAATGAATGTAAATAATTAGAAGGGAAAAAAGGAAAGGAAGTATAGATTCCTGATGGCTAAACACCCATTGGAGGAAGACATGGTTATCCTTGGAGTGTTACAGAGCCTGGGATATACTATGTTAAGGATGGATCTTTTGTAGTTAGAATTCATGCACTATTAAATGAGTTATTTCATTGAAATTTGATGCACCTTACTTTATTCAAACAGTGTTTTCCAATGGTGCAGAGTTATTTTCATTACTACCTTTGAGTTCTTGTGTTTTGGCATTCCTAACAGGACTGTTTCCTAAGTGAGGGTCCCTAGAGGGTGAGTTCAGATGAGATGTCCAAGAACAATTTCACATGTGAAGCATAACTACTGAATTCCTTCAGGATTTACCTATTGTTGCAGAGAGAGACTTTGTAATTACCAAGGGATTATAGCAGAATATGAAAGGGCGTGAAAGCAGCTTCCCTGCAAATCAAGAATGTATTCAACACAAACTTTGGAAGAGTCACCTGGTAGTGAGGCAGAGTGTCTGGAAATGTTAAAAGTTCAAGTAGAACAGCTTGCCTGAAACTCCTAATTAAAGAAATAAAAACTGCTTTTAAATAATGTCAAGGATTGTCACTTTTATTCTCCACCAAGAAAGAGGTCTTCTGAGGATTAAAAATGAGGCTGTTGGTATTGCCCAGATACCCCAAGTCTGTCCTTTTTTTATATTGCAAAAGTAATGGAAATGGAGCTTAATGGTACATAAATAAAAATAATTAAATAGAAGAGCCTGCTAGTGGTGCATTACCTGAATTAATATACAAGATTAAGAGGCCAATAACCCAGAAACAACTTCGTTATTTTGGTGTTTTATATAAATTAGACTACTCTGAGTAGAAAGAAACACGGCTTTCACTCTACCATTTTGATTCCAAATTTAAAAACAAATCATCTCTTATGAATTATGTTTCTGGTGTTCTTTTTGACATATGGTTGCTGCACATGTTCTCATTGTAGCCAGCCAGATTATCAGTTACACCACTTCTGGGTATGTCTTTTTTAATTTAAGTTTAGGAATGGATGTATTTTTCTTATTGATTTCATAGCTCTAACCAGAATGAGTGATTAATTTACATGTGTTAATTTTTATGTCTTTAGGTTATCTTTCTGCTCACAGAAATGTTGACAAATGCGTGGAGCAATGAGCCATGTAACATTGAGAATTCGTAATGATTTTCAAAGCTGTTTCATACAGGGTGATTTGGCAGAAATAAAAGGGTAATTGAACTTGGAGGAGAGAAACAAACATAAAAAAATCATTTGTGGCTAACAAACATTTCTTTTATTTAATCAAAATTATATCACATGCCTTCCTAAAATGTATATTATACTTGACAACATATGATTAATATAGATTTAATGAGGAAATCAGAAAAAGCCTGTAAATTCTGATCAGGCATTATCTTTCCTCAACTCAGAGAGAAAGCACACTTCTCATTTTCACTTGGTTGTGTCTTTCTGCTGCTTTCCCCTGGATGAGGACCCTCTTTTCCAATCTCATCCAGAGATCCACCACCTCTAAGAACACATTTTCCCTGGCACTAAGAACCACACTTGATTTGTCTATTTTTTGACCTTATTCAGACACAGTATTTTCTTTAACCAATCATTTGTCATTTAAACAGACATGCCCTGCCACTGGCCACTGATTCACATTCATAAACCTGTCCTCTTTCGGCAAGGATAAAAACTAGCAGAGATATTGTTGGTATTCTCTCGAGCAGCACCCTGCTATATAGAAATATACTGGGACTACAAGTGTAATTTTAATTTTTCTTGTAATTAGATTTGTTTTTTTTTTCTAGAGAACCAGTAATATACCTTATTTAAGTCAAGATACCTAAAATATTATTCCAATATGTTATCACTATAACATTTATTATTGAAGTGTTTTATATTCTCCTGTTGTTTGTTTTCAGAGACAGGGTCATACACTGAAGCCCAGGATGGTCTTAAAAGTATAACTGTCTCCTCTTGCTGCACCTCAAGTGCTGGGCTTAGAGACATGTCACCATCCTCGGCTGTGTTCTTTCTGATGACATCCTCAGAATGCAGTGTGGATTTTACATTCATAGTGTGTCTCAGGTCTCCATGAGACACACTACAAATGCTCAACAGCCACCCACACAGCTGACTGTTGTTTTGGACAACACCATTGTAGATTATTATTCTTTAAATTAATGTTTCTAAATAATCTAGAAAAAATATTTTATTGGTACATTCATATGACACATATAAAATAAGAATATGTCTGTTTAAGGTATCTAAACACTTGCTCCTCTTTTCTTACGGCTGTAGTGAGAGCCATCCAAATGGGCATGCCTTCAATAAAATGTTTCCTTATTACAAAATTTAGCGATCTACACTTACATTATTTTAATGTTAATGTCTCATAACGTGGGAAAACTTTGGTCTTTCTGTGTTCTAATGGTGGAATTTGAAGTTAGTTTTAAATAAGTTAGGAAATCAGATGATGGTTTACATGACACACATAGATCTAAAAGCAAACCATAGCAGATGCACCAGTGTTAGGATAACCAGACACAGGAGCACAATGGTAAGATGGTAAGGTGGGCATAGAGAAGAACGTGTAGACGATTTTGCAGTCTAGACCCAGTCCTCCCATTAATTAATACTTCCAGCTGAATTACTTACACTCTCTGCCCCTTGGTGTCCTTCTTTATCAACAGATGTTGAGACTCCCAAGGCTTCTCTGCAGGCTTATAATCACATACACAGAACTAATTTACAAAGGAACTATCAGACAAGGGAAAGACACCATTACTATACAGATATACTCCTACTTTCAACTGAGGAGCTCTTTACTGGGCCCTGGATAATTTTAGACAATCCTCTTATTCTTGAAAGACACATTTTGAACTACCCCAGTATAAAGAAAAAATTATTCACTTTTGACATGGTCTTATAGCCATATTTAATGCCACATCACAAGTGTGTGGTATGTTAAAGCAAAGACAAATAATAGAGGCTGGTATAGAAATTGCATAATAAAAGCCAGATGCCATGTGATCATCCATGACTGTAACCCCAATATTTGGGAGGCCAAGAAAGGAGAATAGACTGGCTTTCTAGGTAGCCTGAGATTAAAAAATGTGAGTGCCAGTCCAACTGAACTGTAATGTAAACCCTGTATTAAAACAACAACAAAGAAGAGGCAGAGAGGACGGACAGACAGACAGACAGACAGACACACACACACACACACACACACACACACACACACCAGACAAAGACAGAGAGACACAGAGACACAGAGAAATTACATATTAATTAGTAATCTGTAATGCACTTGCAGAACTTTTAGAGTAAAAATCTTTACCCAGGCACCTAGTAAAAACCATGTCTTTAATGTTGTGGCTCTGTTTCTTCCTTGGGATCATTAGCTACATTGGTCCATGAAGGCAGCGGGAGCAGAGGTAACAGGTTCAGATGGCTGTGGGAGATAGCCCTCCGGGAGACAGACTTTGGTGAATCAGCTCAACTTTATTCCAGAGTATAGGGGAATCATGTGGACAAACCCTAATTTGCATTAAGTGGCACACTCCTATCATATAGCTGGATTAGTGGAAGCTCCGCCCTACCAAATGGCTAGAGTACTTGCCCAATTATCATGCGGGTCATCAGGAGAAGAGCGTTTGCAGGGAACTTTGTCAAGAATCAACCTTGAGGTAAGTCAGACATATGGGCCTAGAGACATCCTCCAGATAAGGCTAGGTAGAGAGCAGGAAGCTTTTGCTTGAGGGATGAAGGTGGGGTGGGGTGGGGTGGGGTGGGGTGGGGTGGAATCCTCCATGCTGCTAAACTTATGGAAAGCTGCCAGTCTACCTCTGATCAGCAGGGCCTCCCAACACAAAGTTATTTTAAAAATCTCTCTTCAGACATTACCACCAGCCACATTTCTAAGTTTTTTTTTTTTTTTTAAAAAAAAAAACAAAGTTGTCAAATTTTATTTGGAATGTATACAGCATTATTAATAACTGCACTGTTTGGCAGGGAGGCATCATAATTAAAAATAATTTCTTAATGATTTCTGTCAAAAGACAGGTCCCGAATTAAGTATGGTTTCAATTTAAAAGTTGTGCCTGGCTTTACACAACTTCATTCCATTATTCCAGTTAAACAATTGCTCTCTCTTGGAAGACAGCCCCAGCTTTGGAGAGGGCAGAATGCAGGGTTGTTTGGCTACTGCTTGGATGGCGCTGCAGGCAGCACATTGCATCTGAGCTTCACAGTCGCTACCTCCAGCCTCTTTGCTCCGGAGTGCAATAGGCCATGGACTATAAAGCACTAAATGGCTGGGCCTTCACCATTTAGAGATCAGCCTTTCTCCCTGGGCAACGCTGAGGCCATCGAGATCAGCTGAAGGTTCGCCGGTATTTCTAAGCTTCCATCTCCAGGGAACCAGAAACAGGGAACCTTGTAAGAAAGGCCTGCGTGTGAGAAATGCCTTATCTTCAGTAGCCAAAACACAGACATGTGGGAGTTTTTACTTGGCTTCAAGACTTTAGGGTTTGCTACTGCCTCTCTTATTTCCCAATTGGCCCTGTTTTCACTGATCTCACTCTTCTTGGAAGCTAAAGGAAGGCTCTGGATGTAGCTCAGCTTGTGCAAGTCCCTAGATTTTCCCTCCCCTCCCCTCCCCCTCCCCTCCCCTCCCCTTTCCTCCCCTTCCCGAGCACATATACAAAGTTGGAGGAGTGATTGGGGGCACTCAAGTAATAACAGTAGATGGAAAGTAAGCCAGGATTGAGAGAAATACAACCAAGGTGAGGTAGGTGAATTCTTGCAGGGCAGTAACAACATTCTATTCTACTGATGTGTAATAGGAACTGTGAGAGGAGCTTCTCTGGAATTAGTGACCTTGCCTGTCACCAAAACAATCTTTGAGGAATAGTCTTGAAGTGAGACCCATCTGTATGCTATTGTAGTAGATAAGGAGGGTTGATGTGTGGTAAGCAACAGTCAGATGCAGGACAGAATTCAAAGGAATGGCAAACTGGGTTTGCTGAGGGAATGGATGTGAGATTTGAATGAAAGAGCACAGGATGACTTCAAATTATTTTGAGGAAATTAGTGAACATACATATATTTTGCAGAGCTATTACACACTATTATAAAGATGAACTGAGAGCTAAGTAATTTCAGCCTATAGAAATGTTTATAAAAGAGAAATTGGGGGTTACCATTATCCAATTTGCAGTAGAAATAACTACATAATTCCTTTAAGCTGTAAGATCCTTCAGTGCAGTTAAAGTGTGATTCAATTACTATAAAATCCATTGAGAAAGAATTACTTAGGAACATAAGTAAAATCTACTTGCTTTAAGCATTTTGGGAGAACACTCAAATGCATGCCCTCACCTACCATCTAAGGGACCCTCAATAGGCATCAGGTGCCATGCATAAATGTTGGCCTAAGGACAGGTTACAGATGACCTTGGTACAACTGATATTAATACCCATTTTCTCTGTTAAACACTCTGGGTTTTGACAGAAAATTAAATGCTTACTCTATTCTTAAATCTAAAAATGAGGCTTAAATTATTAACCAAAGATACATTAATGAGGATTTCAGTCTAAAACAGTAATTACAAAGAAAATATCTCATATTGCACAATCTTTTCTGACCCCACCCCTCAAAAAAGGCAAGAGTACAACAAAGTTCTTCATCATGTGTTCCATGTATTCCTCTGTATGGTTTTCACACTGGACCAGGTTCTGGGTATTCAGACATGGGTGTCCAGGACATTGTCTGCATCCATGATGCTTTGAGAATGTTCTCAAAATCACTGTTTTCAATCAGGTACCATTGTCTCTTCTGCAAGTAGATTTATTTCACTTAACATAAGGAAAAGACCGCTATTCCAAGCCTGGTAAATGCTTGCCTCTTGGAAACTCTATCTAAAGGACTTTCTTAAGTATCATGAAGGTTAGCTTACTGCACTTTGAATGGTAAAAGACAATAAGTAAATAAAACAAATAATAAATTAGCTACTATCACTCTCACTGTCTACAAAGTCTGCACCTTAGTGCTCAGTGACTGTTCTACTTCTTCTTTTAACTATCTTCCTATTTCCGATGATGCCTTTTTAAAAGAACCTCAAAATATCTTAGTGTACATTTTCTTGATGCTTTGTTCTGAGCTGTATTAATAATCTATGAAGGGCTCTCCGCCAGATCGCCGCCATCATGGACATGAGTCGCATGCAACCCATCAAGTTGGCTAGGGTAACTAAAGTGCTGGGCAGGACCGGCTCGCAGGGACAGTGCATACAGATGCGCGTGGAATTTATGAATGACACCAGCTGCTCTATCATCCGAAACGTCAAAGGCCCCGTTTGAGAGGGTGATGTGCTCACCCTATTGGAGTCAGAAAGTTAGGCTCAGAGGTTGCGCTGACCTTGCTGCTGGGTCCTGGATATCCAACACTTGGCCCATGATGACCTGCAACTATTAAATAAAGCATTTGTATTGTTTAAAAAAAATAATCTATGAAGGACAACTTTCCTTTGCTTAACAATTTACAAAAGAAGTAGAGTGATGCATGCTACCAAAGACAAGATAATCATATTGTTGTCTCCACTACTCATATTACATATAATATAGTCATTATTATCATCACCAATGGTTTTAATAGTCATATGTTATGGGAAATAAATGAATGATTCCTTTTGTTTGGCCCTAAAGAGCTTAAAATGTTCAAATAGTCATTGCTCATTATACTTGATTGATTCTTTAATGTAAGGGAATTTAAAATTATAATTAAGGCTTACAAAAGGTCTCATTTTTAGACAAGTAATATTACTTGACATTTTGTCTTTCAGCATGGGATTTGAGGGAGTTTATAAATATTACCTAGATAAACTTCATAAAACCCCTCTCAAGTTGTAGGTATAAAACTAATTCGCAGGTTGTTAATAAAGAAAAAAAAGTGTTCATCAAAATTAAATGATCTTCCTCTAGTCACAAATGACTCTTGTACTTGACTGTTGTCTTAGCCAGGGCTTCCATTGCTGTGATAAAACACCATGATCAGGAGCACCTTGGGGAGGAAAGGGTTTGCTTCAGCTTGCAAATCTCAGATTGTACCTGGTCACTGAGGGAAACTGGGGAAGGAACTCAAGGCAGGAACACAGTGGTAAGAGTAGGTGCAGAGGCCACAGGTGAATCCTGCTACTGGCTTGTTTCTAATGGCTTATTCAGTCTACTTTCTTATAGCATCCAAGACAGCCCTCTTCGAGCTGACGCAGATCATAAGTGAGATGGGCCCTCCCCCATCTACCATCAATCAAGAAAATCATTACAGGATTGCCCACAGGGCAGTCTGTTGGGGGCATTTTCTCAATTGAGATCCCCTCTTCCACAATGACTCTATCTTATGTCAAGTTGACATGAAATTTGCCAGCACAGCTATTTGGTGAATATTGCAGCGAAATTTGTCAAAATGCAATATCTTATGGCATGGCGTTTCTCTCACCATAAAAAAGCAAAGTAGACTGTATTCTAACAACTTCATGTTTCGGTTCAATTAGTAAGGCTAACAAAATTTAAAGCCCTTTCCTTTAATAATCATTAATGTATGATCATAGTATTTCTTCTACCTTTATAAAAGAAGGCACATAGGGAATAGGAGGGTCATTTAATTCTAAATTGTGGTCATTTAACAAAACTATGTTTTGATGTGAAGAAGGTCATTTTACTCTTAAGCTAATAAGAAACTGATACAATGTTGATTCTTATTTTCTATAATAAAGGTTCTAACATGCTATATAATCTTATTTTAATGACTAAATTTCATTCACAGTAAGAACCGAAAGATGCAGAAACTCTAGAATGAATCTGTTTCAAGTATTTTGAGATACATACATACATATATTAAGACATAAGCTCTAATTTAGTTCATTTCAAATATGGTTTGCATACTCAATTGTCTACAGAACAGAATATTCTTGTCTATCTTTAAAGGATTCTTTTTGACAATATGTCAACTCTGTCCAAATAAATTGCCTCTGTGTTATGTATGTCCCACAACACAAGTAGCAGAGGCTATGATTGCAATGGCGCCATTGACTGTGGAATTTCCTTTTTCCTTACACTTCCTAATGTTGTCCTATTTTTTCTACCTTTCCCTTCTTTCACTGCATCATCCTTTCTGTCTCCTCCTGATCTGGAAGACTCCTTCCTCTCTCCTACACCAAATTCCAGCACTTCCTCTACCTTTCTAAACCACCAAGAGCCTTCTAATTTCTTGGTACTTTGTGAATGCTCAGAGAATGACATAACTACATCATTGCTTTATGAAGAAACCTAAATGCAATCTGAACAGATTCTCCAGCAAAGTTTATGTCCATCCTGTCCAGTCTTGTTTCATTACCCAGCTCTTTCCTAGCCTCAGAATTCCCCAGAGGCATCACTTCTGCCAGCTCACTGAGAGTACATGATTCCCCAGGTGGCTTCACACTAGGTCATTTACATGTCCTTGTACAGGTTGGGTTCGTCTTTCTTAACCCCTCTTCCATGTTTTGAGACAAATGTGCAATATCAAAGCACAGAGACATTTCAAACACTCAGAAAGTTGAAGCGGAATCCCTGGGGACATAAATATTACCAAAGAAGTTGGGGGAATGAGGAGAATTTAGTTCACATCACAGGTGCTCAACATTCCCAAAGATGTCCTTATCATGTCTTCATGGAAATAAGAGAACATTATACTATAGGAAATAGGAATTATGGACATTGGCTGGTTGAATGAAGATGAGAGAAAAATAAAATACTCAGTGCATAATTATGTAATGTTTGCCTTACATGGGAAGTGATTTACATTTATAATAACTTTCTCATTTGGGGGAGGAGGGCATAAAATGTTATAGCATACTAGAACACATACTTTATGAGAAGTAGGGCCTTTCAGGAAAAAATAGGATCCCATTGAGGTGCTTCATCAGGAAGCAGATGAGGGGGTACAGGAGCTTAGAGGGGCTTGAAGTAACAAAGGGATTATTGGAGAGATTCCTAGTTTGCAGGGTAAATTGGAATCAAAGCTGGAGGTAAGCCAGGCCAATGTTGTATGCTTTTAAAGTATATGTAAATGAGTTTGTATTTCTGTATCAAGAAGGAGAACATTCAACTGCCAATGACCTTAAGAATGTTGGAACCTGCTTTGCTTCCAATAGCGGTACTGATCCAGCAGGTCTATATCAAGCAACAACTGAGAGGCTGTGTTGACTGCACTGAGCCACAAATGTTGAGAATAAGGCCTGCTTTAAGAGCTACCACATGAAATTTAAAAAAAAAAATGAGAGAGGGAACCTGATTGCTCCACTTGGAAAGGCTAGCTGATCACAAAGAGGAAAATAACACCATACACAAACACAGGATCATAGATCGTATAACAAAAATATCCTTTGTCGGATGACTTATGTCTTTATGCACAGGAATATGATATCTTGTGTAGTAATACATCCAAATATGGCATGAAAGTGGGTACAAGAAATCTCTGTAGTATATTTCACTGATGTGATGTCAGCATGGAAAAGCTCTGTGATGTCCAAGTGGAAGTGAAACAGAATACAATGTGGAAATCAGTGATCAAACTGGTATCTTCTGCCTTTTAGATGTGTATATTTTGAAAACTACAGTTATAAACAAAGTTTGTGGGGATCCTCAATGGACTTATGATTGGAGATTTCTCTATCATTAATATTCCCAAATGATTCACAGTTATGACTCTGAAAGCAAGGATTTCAATCCAGAAGTCTATCGCAAATCACCAGTCAGACTATTGCAGGGTAGATGAGATGCCTGACAGTGAAAGAGGCTATGCTTATAAATTATTTTCCTGGCTCTATGAAAACATAAAATTATAGAAAAGATTGAGGGGGCATATATGAAATATATGAAAGAATCCATCCATGAGAAAAACATAAAGAGAGAACTTTAAAAAAGGAGATGGTATTGTTACAAATTTTCTTTGCCCAGATGAAAGATGAGGTATTGCAGAGGAAGGCAAGCTCTGTCAAATCTCAGGGTTCCACACCTGAGAGACAAACCAAAGGATGACTTTCTATGAAGACATTTTTTAGACATATTTTTAAGTGTTTGTCATGACAACTTTTTGAAAGAAAGGGAAAAATAGAGAAATGATAAAAACTGTTTGAATGTTTCTTGTTATATATATTGCAAGGAATACACACACACACACACACACACACACACACACACATTTATTTCCTCTTAAAGAATTCACTAAGAGCTTCACAAAATTATTCTGTATCTCTTTAATGAATCCCCGAAGGACTTAAGAATGATTTTCTTCTATACTTGGGCTTGGCAGCTGTGGAATAGTGTCCCTCAGAAGTCCCCTTCAACTCTCCTGGGTTTCACTAGCTTTCCTCTATTGGGCCACCTGAGCATTTTCCTCATAACATAATCCTCTTCCCTTCAGATGCTTTTCCCAAAAGGCTAGATGCAAGGCTCAGGGTCATCTATGATTTACCTTGTATCCAAACTGTAATCTCTGTCCATACTTCTTCCCAAATATAACCACTTCTTCCTGCAGACACCAGTCTCAGGAGAGATAGGTCACCCTGTGCCTGGATGGCTGTCATCTCTCTCAGGTTTCCTATCACTGCTCTCTTTGCTACAAATGAACCATTGCATTTCATATTAAAGCAGTTTGCTCATTGTTATCTTATTCAAATTTTCCATGACAACAGTGACAAAATTCTTGATCAAAGTATTTGAAGCAAAGTTTTTAAACTAGGAAGACTTCTGAGGTTTTTGTAAAGGGGAATTGAGATACACACGTGGTTTAAAGGTATTTAAAAGATCCCATGAAAATTCTGTTTTCCTTCTCTATGTCTGAAGTATGATTCTCAGAGCAGCCATTCCTGGGTGGTAACACATTGATGCTAATATCTACTAATTCCCATGATTTCTGCCAGTCCAGCTCCAACAGAAATGGAAATCCTATTTCTGATAATTTCACACAAATCCCAGCATGTATCCACTAATCCTGCTTGATTTAATTCCACAGAAAAACAACTGTAACAAGAACAAAGACAACCCACAAAATGTTCAATGGAAGCCACATATATGCTTTTTAATCTAAGGAGTATCAATTTTTCCTCCTCATCACCATTGACTCAATTAAATAGATGGGATGCTTTCACAGCTTTCACACAGGAATGAAGAAAACATCCATGAAAGCCTTCTAGAGAGAATCTAACAAATATCAATTTTAATACATCCAACATACTCCTCAAAGGCTACAATGCTTCCTATTATCATGGACTTAATTAAGTACTACATGATTATTCACAGTTTTCCAATTTTAACTGAAAATCACTATGACCCTCCTCAAACCCAACCAACATCTGAGAAACCAAGCCTTGTTAGCAGAGCTAAGTGCAGGAACCAGATATATTGACCCCTGAACTCAAATTTTCCTTTTGTAGTTCTATGTGAGAATCCACTGGTTTTCAAGAACTTTCCATAACCTGCCTATGTACCATACAACTCCTTTATCTCTCTGCTAGTGTTTCATCACTGTGATGAAATGCTTGAGATGATGAAATGAAAATAAGAAAGATATGTAGTGACTCATGAATTAAGGGGTATCAGTCCATATTCACCTGGCCTTCTTGACTTGGATCTGTGATGCCAGATACTATGCAGGCAGCACATGGTAGAGAGGCTATTTATTTGAGGGTGTCCAGGAAAAAGAGACGGGAAGAGGAGGGGACAAAGTTTCAGTATCCCCTTCATGAACAAACCTCCATTCGACTAACTTTTTTTTTTTCAGTTAGAATACAACTGCTTCAGGTTCTACAACATTCCAATAGGAACATGGATTGAAAAAGAAGCCCTCAACCACTGGGCCCCTGGGGAAATATTTAAGATTCAAACTATAGCAACTTGAATTAGTCCCCAACAAGAATTAGATATAAACCAGACTTACTTTTTCTATATTCTGTGTATGGAAAAATAATATTGACTTTTATTTTTATCTTTGTGTCTTTTCTTCTATTTTTTTTTACTTCAATTAGTTCCTTCCTTTTATGTTTATTTTAACCTAAAATATGACAAGGTCCAATGCAAATTTTATTTTTCCAGTCACCTCAGTTGAGCCTATTTTCCAATACACAGATAAATCTGAAGCAATCAGAAGGAAGTTTGTATGGGTTTCCATCACATCCATTGTTCATCCACCTGCATTCTATCTGTGTGCTGTTTTCTTCTCTTGTTCTGAACAATCTAGCTCTTGGTGGAGGCCAAACCCTCCTTCTACAGACACAATTCAATCCTCCTTTACCCGTGGACACACCTTAGCAATTCTCAGGCCTTTTTCATTGGGGTTTCCCAATCTATTTTTTTTCTATTTTGTTATTTCTTTCTTATTTATTTGTTTGTTTCTTTGTTTGATTGTTTGTTACATCTATTTTGTTATTTCTTCCAATTTCCTTTTTTTCCTACCTATATAAAGAATTTACTAACACAGATATTTTATACTTTTTTTTCATTCTCTTCTCTACAATCGCAATAATATTCTTGGTCCTAATAAATAGGGGAAAAAAGATGGTCTTACTTATATTATCTTCATGGGTCTAAAAACATCAGGTTGAATATACTGGACGGTAGTAAGAAATAAGCCTAAGTAGGTTTCCTAGTTCTACTTTGACTATTGCAAGTCAAAATTTTGTGAATGACCAAAATATCAAGGTGATATCTCTTCTCTGTATCATTTAGGAACCTAAGTAAAATTAGAGTCTCTAATTTGGCACATATTCTATGACCCCTATACAAAATTGTGTCATAATCACCTGTAATTATGAAAGAACCTAACAGTTACAACTATCTGTAGGGAGTCTGTTAGCTCTACACAATTCAACCATCCACTACTGGGTCTGGGGTGTAAGTTCTTAACCATACTTCTTTCTCAAGGAGGCCTGTGGAATAATGTTGTGTGTCTATGAAGAAAATAAATCATCTAAATGGAGGTAAAACTCTCAGCAGGTTATTACTAAATACATGCTCTTCTCTGGTTCTATTCCAACACAGTCAAAACATGTCTCAACCTTTCTAGTTCATTTGCTCGGATTATCTATTGGAACTTTGTCTTGACAGCTTTTTCTCTTCTCCTATATCCAGTTAATGAAATATCAACCAAATGTCTGAAAGACTTGTATGTGCCGTGACTATCAGCACCATTCCTTCATGGAAAATTGAATAGCCTTATGACTGACATTGCTGGTCTATCAATCCTACCCCAATTTTACCCTCAATATACCATCCATGGTGATCCTGTCAAACTGAGTTCAGATCATACCACTTTTCTGCTTAAAGCTATTCAAGCACATCTGGTTTGGAATAGAGGCACCATTCTTCCACTGACCCATAGCATCACTGGGGGAAGGCCCAGTCTTCTGACAACTTCTTCTGCTCTCAGTCTCTTACTCACTCACAGGCCTTCTAGATTTATGTTTTTTGTTTGTTTGTTTGTTTGTTTGTTTGTTTGTTTGTTTTGTTTTTTTTTGTTGTTTTTTTTTTTTTCAGAGACAAGGTTTCTCTGTGTAGTTTTGGTGCCTGTCCTGGATCTTGCTCTGTAGACCAGGCTGGCCTCGAACTCACAGAGATTCACCTGGCTCTATCTCCCGAGTGCTGAGATAAAAGGCATGCACCACCACCACCCAGCTTATGTTTTGTTCTTAATAGACTGTGCACACCCCATTTACAGCCTCTGTGAATTCCTACTGTTTATTCATATGACTCATTCTCTCACTTTTACAATTTTCATCAAAAGTTGCCTTCCCAGTCAGTGTTTCTCTAGCTATCCCTTGAACTTGAAACTTCTCCCCAACTATTTTTATTATGCTCACCTGAATTATTTTCATACTAAAATGTATTGTACTCTAATATATTCCATATCCACATCTTTAACTGAAATCCTTGCACTGTGCCATTTTTTTCCACTTTGGCATTCACAGCACCAAGAGTGCCAGACAGTTTACATTTGTACTGAATGAATGAATTCATGAATGCATGAATTGAGGTACTGTAACTTAAAGTGATTTGTCCTTTCTCTGAACTTCTACAGCTATGGTTTGGAGCAACAAACACATAAACTTGCATATGCTGACATTTATATCTATTGAACCACTGTAAGAGTGTGTCATTTATGTGGAATTTGATCCTTTTACAATATTTACATAAGAAAATTACTTTGTTCACAAATTGATTGTAAAACTCATGACATGAAAGGAAGACACGAGCCTGTCATGTCACCTAAGCCCATTCAGAGGTGCAAAGGAAGCTGACTGCATCACTGAATAGGAAACCCAGCAAGTGTGTAACAGGGTTAGTGAATGATGGCTTGCTAAGGCCAAAGGGGCAGAGGAGGAGTAGCTATGTAGGCTGTAATCTAAGACTAGTAATGTTCAATAATTAATGCAAATGGGTGGCAGACAGTTAACATGGGGAGTCCTGACAGCATCATGCCATCCAGGGGAATGTGCTTGCCACTGACAAATTCAGCACTCCATCAGCCTGCCAGCTTCCTTTATTCCAGTCTTCCCATTTGTCAGGGCTGTATTTGGCAGATGCCAGACACTTTTCTGTTAATTTAAAAAAAAATGGAAACAATCTAAGCAATTGAGACAAACAACAGACCCAAGATAGATTGTGCTCTTTTCTCTATTACACAAATGTTCCCACTTGAATTGATTCTTACATGGCTAAAGGTTACACAAAACAATTCTGAAACAAAAGGTAAACTTAAGTAGGCTAATTTCCAATGGCCTCACTCTAGAATAATACATTTTTTTTGGGGGGGGCTGTGTAGATAGCTCAATGATTTCCAGCACCCACATGGGAGATCACAATTATTTGTAACTCCAGTCCTAGGGGATCTATCACCTTCTTCCAGCCTTCATGGACACTATGTGAATATGGTACATGAACATATGAATGTATATATATTCATATATATATACATATATATTCATATATATTTGAATATATATATATATTTACCTGAATATATATATTCAGGTAAATACTTATACACACAAAATAAAAACACATACATTCTTTAAAAATGTGTTAGAATATGCAGCTGAAGGAAAGCTGTGATCCAGAGACTCCAAGGCCTGCGGGCTTGAGCTACAATATGGTGGGTACACAGCAATGTGTGGGCTTGACCTGCAGCATGGTGGATTCCTGCCACAGTACACAGAGGCATCTCCAAGCTGTACAGTACGTGGCATGGTAGACATAGCTTTTGCTAATACAGACAAGGGAAAGAAAAATAGTTTCTGGGCTACAAGCTGCTTTAATGGAGAAGGTGCCAGCCCTCTGTCCAAGGAACAGCTTGTAATGGCACACAGATGAAGCCACGGAACACGTGGCTACATATAGATGAACAGAAATGGGCTGAATTTAGGTGTAAGAGCTAGTCAATAGTTAGCTGAGCTAATGGCCAAGCAGTTTTAGTTATATATAAGCCTCTGTGTGTTTACTTAGGTCAGAGTGGCTGTGGATTGGGCAGAACACACGAAAACTTCAGTACAAGAATAATATAATTTCAAGTGTAATTTTGTATTATTTCAGACTATACATATACACACACACACACAAAGTTTGATTTATTTATGTTGAATCAGGATACACAAGCTATTTCATCTATTTACTTATGCATGGCTTAAGAAACTGGTCAGGACACAAAGATATATATATATCTGTGATGACCTCTCTATACAGAACAGCATCTTGTGTTATATATATGTAATGGAGGAGTAGGTTAGAGATTTTGAGATAATAAGTAAGTAGGGAGCTGGAGAAATGACTCACCAGTTAAGAGAACTGGCTGCTGTTCTAGAGGACCCAGGTGAAATTTCCATCACCAAGATGGCAGTTCATATCTGTCTATAACTCTTGTTCCAGGGGATCAGAGAATACAAGATCAGGACAGAAGTTGTCCTCAGGTGCAAATCCACAGGCCAAGGTGGGAAAAGCTTCTGTGTTCCAAGGTGGCTGTTCAGTAAAGAAGCAGACATAGAATAGTTGAAAATTCTATTAAGGACAGGGAACAGAGGGAGACATAAAATGGAAAAAAAAACCATAGAGCCAGGTGATGGTGAAAGAGAACTGTGCTCTGAGTTGCTAGAAGAAATGCAGAGACACATTACAGAACGACTGACGATGCTCTAGCTTTTGAACTGAGTACTGGAGCTGGTCACATCACTGTTCCATTTATCTTACTATAGTGATCATCTGTACTGTGAACTGCAGCACTTTCACCTGACCCAAACATGGGGATGACACGGAAGATCGGTGTGATCTCTGATCAGGAAGAGCAAATATTTCATTGTTATGTAGAATACAAAGTTACTCCAAAAGGGAGTGATCAATTCACCTTCTAACTCATCTTTGGTAAAACATACACCATTACTCAATCTGCACCGGTTCCTAATTGTTTTGCTATGGCTTCAAATTGTCTGCGATTGTAGATTTTTTCACCCATCCTTTCCCCCTGTTAGAGAGATTATAATGGACATTTTTCCCCCCAGGTGATAACAGCACCAAGATGCTGTTCTGTACAGAGAGGTCATCACAGTATTACCCATCATTAACACGGCAACTCATTCTGAACAAGGACCCGTTTCCATGGCTATCAATGATCTCTTGTCATTTTATCACTTTTGTGTAGACCCCTGACTCCTGTTAATCTCTTACCTTGATGTTAATACTCAACCCAATTTCTGAGAGTGAATCACACACACACTAGTCTCAGGGCTGTGGAGTAGCTCTATTTCTGCAGAAATTATGGTGTCTGTCAGTCTCTGTGTTATTGGGTACCACCTTCAGATCAGCATTTCTAAAAATCAGGCTCATCGCACAATGTGCTATTCAACGCCATGATTATGTTCCTATTCTTTGCAAATCAAGTTCTCTTCAGGTTTTGTTAGCTGTAGAGGTTTCTATGTCTTTCTCCTTAGATGACTCTCCTCCTCCTCGCAGATCTAATCTGAAAACACGAATTTTCTGTCTTTGCCTCTCAATGTCTTTCCCTTCTATTATTGAACTTTACAATTGTATGACATAAGTCTGTCAAGAATATTGATATACAGCTTGTACAAAAAGATACTCACCATGAAAAACCCATTTATGTGCTGGAACACTCCTCCTAGATCAGATCTGTGGTGCCTGCATGGATAATGTTGATAGGAAACTTAACAAAATGCAATATTAAACTTTTCTGTAATATATGTAGGTCAACCAAAGATGTTCTCTATTATAAATATATAACCACATATTTAGATGGATGCCAGATAATGCTCAGGAAGATTATCTATTTTGACAATATCTTTAAAAAAAACTTACATAAAGAAGCATTGTAGGAAAGGTAACAGTAGAAACACCCCCATCAGTGTGTTCCATTTGGCTGTTAACCACCTGAGCGCCCAATTAAGGCCACTGCACTGTTTTTACTGCACTGTTTTCACACCAGTTCTCAAACAGGAAATCAGCACCTGTGACAGGTTCCTTGCCACCCAACCTTCCTCCACCCACAGCTCCTTTAACTCATGCTCTGAGGCATTCTGATTCAGCTCTGAGTCACTGAAGCAAAATCAGAACATCTGGGTAGAGTGTCACAACAGCAGAGCTTACATCAATGAGAAACCCCAGAGGCTTCCTGCAAACCCAGCTCCACATGTTACATCAGTAGCTGTGGCTGCAGGGCTGTGGATGCCCTGTATTAGCATCTAGATCCAATGACTTGTAAAACCTAGTTGGAATACTACAATGACACAGTATCCTTCTTAGCTGTGATCTTAACTGAGTCTCTGCACATGCACTGATGCCAGTTAAGAATGCAATTATACTCTATTTAAAAACTTTCTGTTATTGTACTGATCTCTAGTGGTTTCTCTCAGCTGGTACACAACTGGATTAGCAGTTTGAGTTATTTGGCATATGTCAGTGTAGTCGATTTTTAAAGATGGAGTTGACTTGGTGTGTAAAAACGTTTGCTATGCAGTCATGAGGCTATCAGTTTGAATCTTCAGCAAACTTGTAAAAATACCAGGCATGGAGCACTGCTCCTAGAATCTCAGAGCTAGGATGACAGAGACAGGATCCTTGGGGTTTGCTGATCAGCCAGTCTTGATGGATCATTGGTTCCAGATTTAATGAGAGATCCTGCCTCAAAAAAATAAGACGCAAAATAAGCAGGAAAAATGACAGAAGTTGACTTGTGGCTTCCATACGCATACATTTGCACCAACACACAAGTACTTGGCACTCACAGATTATTTACGATATACTTCAGTTGAATCTTTGGAAAGATTCTCAATATTGTCATGTTTGTTATTCCTCAATATTCCATAAGTATATAATTGAATCAGAAATCATATAATTATTTTCTTTTCTATCTTGTGCAAATAATTGGCCTGGGTAGAAAAATAAATTTTATCTTAGGTTTTGTTGATGTTGTTGATTTGCAGGCTGGTGAGGAAATTACATTCTTCTGATGTCTAGAATTCTAGTATTACCCCACTTATTTCTATTTACTTTTATATGAAGAGCAAGCATCCTAAGAATGATTTTTCCTTATTTTCTTAAATTTAGTGAGAATCTTTTGCTTATTTTGCACATTCAATATATAAATGTGTTTCCTGAATATTGATATTAAGAAACTAACCATCTAAGAGTTCTGTGGCAATAAAATTCCTAAAAATATTTTAATGATGTAATTTATAATTTATACTAAACTTATAAATTAACAATTAGTTAAATTATCCCAGAAAACTTTAAATTGTTGGAGATAATGTTTTAATTTGCTATATATGCTAAACAGAAGAAATGTCTTTAATCACTACGTGGTTAACATATATACTTTACAGAGATAATTTAGTAATTGATAATACTCGCACTAAATTAATTCTTTAGAAATAATTATTTAATTATTTTAATGATGGGAATGAAGTTACATTATATTTTGTGTTTATTCAGTGGACCTCCATCACCCATCCTTGAAATCTCACATATACTATTTTAAAGTGTGAAGCCAATGGTCTTGTAAATGCAGTGTGAATGTAGTTAATCAAGTATTTATTTGTACTAATTGTTGGTGTGGCCACTGCTCATGCAGTTTTTTAAATATTAACTCTTCTTGGAAATGTTTCTGGGAATGGGATGGAGAGGAATTCATTATCATCTCCTTTGGTTCCTCCCCTCTTCTTTGACCAAGCGACACCGCTAAGCTTTCTTATGGAAGAAGCTAAGTTAGTATCTTAAAAGCTAGAAACATTAGGTTGCTACTAAAGCACAATTACTATCTGTAATTTGTATGGACTACCAAGTTGAATGTGCTGATTATATTTGATTCTGCCTATCTTACTTTAAAGATTTATTTATTCATTTTATGTATGAGTGCTCTATCTGCATGTACACGTTTATTCCAGAAGAGGGCATCAAGTCCCACTATACATGGTTCTATGCCACCATGTGGTTGCTGGGAATTGAACTCAGGACCTCTGGAAGGGCAGTCAGTGCTCTTAACTGTTGAGCCATCTCACCAGCCCCCAACTTACTTTCTAAGTAAGTTCCTAGGAGATAGGAGTAATTTGAACCTTCACTTCATGCATGTATTTGCTACTACAACCATAACAACAGATGACTTCAGAGAATGGTGCCCCCTTGAAAGCTGTACATGACTATCTATGAATGGAGAACTGAAGACTGTGGTTGTTAGGTTCATTTGTAATTAAAAAAAGAAAAAAAAACATTTATTTCATGGTTCACATGTCCTTTATTTTTCTAAACCAGAAGTTATGTCTGAGAAATTAGCACATTTGTTTTATTTATTATATTAGTAAGATTTGATTTTTTTTATGACAAAGCAAATCATACCAAAGCATAAATTAATAGCTTTTCATATGCCTTAAAAGAAAATCATTGAGCTTGTGTAACACAAATACATTCAATCAGACCAGATCTATATCGAGCTACTAAAATACAATAGACCATAATATCGTATGTGTCCTCATTTCTGTCTGTAGACATTTTCTACAGTGTAGGAGAAAACAGAGCACTTAGAAATAAATCAGCTAATCTTAAGGCAACATTACTAATAGGAGTGAGACTGGGTGAAAATTCAACAGCCTTTAAAATAGCACATTCATTTTTAGAAGTTCAAAAATAAAAGTTAAGAAACACACTATTTGGCATGTTATTATCTTGAATTAATTTTCTAGTCATTATAGGTGTACTGTAACAGTTCCAATTGTGATGAATTTGTTTGGGATCCATGTAGTTGAGAGATTTATTTTTAGAAAAGTTTACCACTTTAAACTAATTAAACAGTTCTCTGGTTTTAATGAATTTACTGCCTTGAGTCACTGACTGTAAGTGTGTGAGGCCAGCAGAAGAAAGTTGTTCCATGGAGGGCTATGATAACTAACCCAGTGAGTCTTTTATGTTCTGACTTTGTATTTAATGTAGGAGTTCTCAACCTGTGGGTCATGACCCCTCTGGGTGGGTACAATGACTCTTTCACAGGGGTTGCAGATCATATATCCTACATATCACTGATATTTACATTATGATTCATAATGGTAGCAAAATTACACTTATAAAGTAGCATGAAATAATGTTATGGTTGGGGTTCACCACAACAGGAGGAACTGGATGAAAAGGTCACAGGATCAGGAAGGTTGAGAACTATTGATTTAATACCTTCTAGGAGAAAGATAGTTTTGAATGCTTTGATAAAATATCAAGGATACTTTACCTTCAATGATACTGTCTCTTGACAATCTTGTGCTTTTAAGATCAACCCCTGTAATGTCTCTATTACCCTGTTAACAAACATACTCTTAAATCCCAAATCTAAAAGGTATCATTGCAAACTATGTTCAGTGAATTTCCCCATAATTTGTTATAGTTCCTTGTGAGATAATTATATGTAGATATACTAGGTATAATGTGATACGATAATTTCTCAACTCAACAAGAGATCACTTCTCTCTCACTTCTAACTTCCTTGGTGCCTGTTTGTGAGAAAAGTGTTTTCCTGCTTGGTCTAACTGTTGGGAGTATTTGAGCATGATAAATCATATTTACTATCTCTTTTTGATTCTGTCTATTTCATTATGTTCATCTTTTAAATATTCAGTATGTATCTGGTTTATTCAATTTATGTTGACTTGATGGCCCCTATGAACACATCCTCTTTATTATTTTTCCTCAGGAGTCAGATAATTCTCACATTTATTATATAAAATGCAGTTTGCATCTTATTTATCCCCCAAACTGAACTTTCAGTACTATGAGAAAAATTAAATATTACCCTTCACACCATAGCTGATCTGTGTAATCTAACAGTTGACTAGCTTGGGAATGGTGTGGGAGCCCATTCTGGGGTTCCTTGTGGCTTTACCCAGCAGGTCCGAATAGAGGATGATCAGGACCACGGGCCTGAGTGCAGGTGTCTGAGATGGTCTGCACTTGGCTGTGCTGGGGGAGGAGGTCTTTTGCTCCACCCCTTGGCGTCTCTATAAAAACCCTGGGCCAGAGACAGTCGGGGCCTGTTGGAATAGGTCCCAGGCCCTCTCGAGGCTATCCTTTATTTTCTATCTGTTTATCTCCGCAAGATTCTCCGCTATAAATCCTTCTATCTAATATTTCCTGCTGCTCGCACTCAAGAAAACTCTGGGAAGCTGTGGGGGTGGTGGGTAAACGCCCCACAGAATGGCCACTAAATTATTAATAAAATGTTAAATCATGGGGTAGGAACAAAAAGATATATCTGGTTTCCATAAATGAAAAATGATTAGCAGCCAATTTTGCAAAACATA
Organism: Peromyscus leucopus; assembly: GCF_004664715.2. Taxonomy (NCBI): domain Eukaryota; kingdom Metazoa; phylum Chordata; class Mammalia; order Rodentia; family Cricetidae; genus Peromyscus; species Peromyscus leucopus. The sequence goes on along the minus strand of NC_051077.1, from coordinate 34,358,426 downwards.
TGCTATCTTGAACCTGATGAATAGGGTTTTTTTTTTTTTTAATATGTTGCTTTGTTGTTTTAGAGTAAAAGAACATTGGATGTTTTGACTAAATAGGAGAAAGGCACTATGTTAGAAAAAGAGATGGAAAATATTGAAGGGGTTATAAGAGAAAACCAAGGATTTGGAAGAGAAAAAAAAAACCTAGAAATCAGTATATAAACGTAGTCTTCATTTTATTTTGGTAAGAAAGAAATACAATTCTTGGTTGGTTAAAGATAGGGCACTTAGAATATGGTTTCTATCACATGATTCAGAGATAAAAGATTGCCCTGTGGTAGATTTTATTCTTTGAAAGCATCAATCCTAACCATGGGGTTAGGGTTGAAGCTTGAAGTGAAAAACTGTGTTTAGGGGCTAGACATACAGCTTCCTTGATTGTGTGTTTGAATAGGCTACAATAATCCCTGGGTGTGACGCTCAGCACCACATGATCCAGGTATAGAAGTATGGGTCTATATTCCCAGCACTATGGAGCTGGAAGAAGAAGTATCAAGAGCTCATGGTTATCCTCTGTTATACAGGCAATTTAAGGCCATTCTTGAATATGAGACTCTATCTCAAAAATTAGCTATTTGATTTGAATAAACAAATGGGAGAATATACTTAGAATCCATGTTAATTATTATTTAAAAAGTAGCTGAATGAAAACAGAAAAATCATTTTACAGGATTTTTTTTTCCTGTGGCTACATACATGGAAATAAATAGGTCTCCCAATCTGGCTGCGATTTACAATAGCTTTGTTTATCATGGATCCCAAGACAGGCTCAGTGCTCCACTAGGAGAAGGACCAAGACAACCTACACTCATGTAATTACAACCTGTTTCAGCCAAGTTCTACACAGTGAATTTAGCCAAAGGTGAAGTGAATAGGCTAAGGACAAAAGCAACTCGGGAAAATTTCCTAAGCCTATCACCCACAATAACCATGCAGGACCCATCGAATTCAATCAGCTATGCAGTTTGAAATGTGTGAAATGTCGTCTGCCAGAGAAGCTCATTAGACACAATATCTAGGCTTTTTTTTATTGGAGGTTGCTTGCCTAGTCAGGTTTTACCCAACACAGACAGACCAAGGAAAGCTGGAAAGGCTCCATGCAGCACAAACTATGCTGATTGCTAGGTTTCTCTAGAAAGAAGCCATCTTATGAATTTGGGCAGGGGGTAGTGGGGAATCTCCACACAGAAGTTCCCTGATGTCAAACAAGTATCAGGCTTGTATTTGGCCTTCTGGATCAAATGTATAAATACTCTGCTTCTATCATTTTGCCTAAGATTTTCATTACTTTTCTAGATATTCTTGATTTAAGCCTCCATAGGTTACTTGTCACTTAAAGAAAGACACATGAGAGGCCTGTGACCTGGCCATGCTTGCACCAACCTCACAAGTAGGAAGATAGACTCAAGTTTCGAGCTTTGCTCAAAATAATTGTTGGTCGCATCAAGCTCTGAGGCATTTGCAGACAGATTTCTTCCCCAAAATGTATCAATTTTGCAGGAACAAGGAACAGTGAGAAATGATAGTTGTATTTTCACAATATCAGGCCAATGGTTGGCATGTGACAAAATGCCCAAGCTATCAAAAGCTGTAGGTTCCAGGTCACTTACTGGAGAATAGAGATGTCAGCTTCATCATGCCAATACACTTTTTAATTTTATCTTCTTTTGAGTACATACTTTATTGGTTTCCTTCTACCAAATGAGTAACATAGTCTTACTATGCTGTGTCTCTTTCTGCAATGTCATGAACTTACCTTGACAGGTTTCCTATCTAATGTGCCTAAGTTACTTTTCTATCGCTGTGAAGAAACACCACGATGAAGGCAATTTATAGAAGAATGAGTTTAATTGAAAAATTGCAGTTATAGAGGCTTAGAGACCATGGCAGGAAGAATGGGATCAGGCAGGCAGGCATGATGCTTGAGCAGTAGCTGAGAGCTTACATCCTTATCTGCAAGTAGGAGGCAGAGAACAATAACTGGGAATGGTTTGGGCCTTTGAAACCTCAATGCCCATGCCCGGTGATGCACCTCTTTCAACAAAGTCACATCAACTAATCCTACCCAAACAGTCCCACCAGCTGGGGATCAAGTATTCAAACATAGGAACCTAGGGGGCCATTATCACTCATTCCACAGTGCACACATGTCAAATAGAACAATTATTTATTCTCAAGAGGACATTTGGATTTGTGATATCATGCAACTAACCGACTAGAATGACATTTCACAGAATCACTACTTTTCTGTCATCATGTGAATAAAATGGCATCTCTTTTTAAAAACCTTCTAATGTCATCTCCAAACTACAAACAAAAGGTATCTTTTCATATGTAATAGATGAAATGTAAGCGATGAAACCAACCATGGAACACGCACACTTTTCGATATTTTCAACTTGTGAATCTCAACTGCAAGCTATTTTTGAGCATCAACAAAGTCTTATAGTATGCCCTTTTGCATATAAAAACATATTTCTTTGCATATATTTTCCATGATATAGGAAGTCAGTAAATATATGTGAATGAATTATAAACATAAATGTTTCATTGTACATGAATCAGTATTACTCTGCTATCATTGTACATTTTCTTCCACTGTAATAACTCTTCGGACCAATGATTGCTTTGTCATATCATTTAAAACTGGAAAGTCAAGTAATTTTTTGCAAGTTAAGCATCTATAAGAAAGAAGCATTAGAGTAAAAACACAAACTCATACTTCTACCCCCACAGCACCTACTATGTATTCAACTTTCGTGGTTATGCTGGCTAGTTTTGACAGTATATCTATTACTATTACAAGGACTATCAAATGTATTATTTTTGATCCAGTTCTGTCATGTGAAGGTCACATTATCAGAAGGATGAGAAATGCCTAGCAGAGCTGCTGGAGATCCCGGCAGATGCTCATGCTTCTGCATGATTTGCAAAATGGGAAGATGTCTTTCTGCCCCATAGCTTCTGTTTTAGGAGATGATCACATTTCAGAAGTGAAATATAAAAAAAATCAAAGCATTTGACTGTAAAAAAACAATAAAGCTCAGTTTTATTGTGCTTTGCTCCCAATAAGTGACATTTGTAAATTAAAAAGATGTAAAAGAACATTGATCATTCTGCTAAAATATTTGTATGTCATCACACTTAGAGAACTTTTCAATATTATCTATGCTTGTTATGTGGTTTCTCTAGATTAATTATTTTAATGATTAGCATGTGTGTGTGTGTGTGTGTGTGTGTGTGTGTGTGTGTGTGTGTGTGTGTATAAGAGGTAAAGTAGAGGGTAATTTTCAGAATGTCAGTGCATTGAAAATAATGAAATATGACACATGTGCTTTGACAGATCACCGTATTTCAGTCTCCCACGTCCTCTGCTAATATTGAGCAAAATTTTAGGATAATAAAAACAGACTTCAGTTTTTAACAAAAGTGAAGTTCTTCTTGAAAGAAAATGAAACCTATTGCCTGTGAATGTATCTATATCTAAAAGTTATCATTTCAGGAATGCAGACGTTCCCATGTTCTTTCACAAACTCATTAGTTTAGCTTACTGCTGCTCCTGATTACACCTAAGCCCCTCGTCTTCGTTTTAGTAAATGGCGACAGTGATAAAATAGATAGTCTGCTTCGTCTAGTTTTCAGGTACTCTCTTCCTGCAGAATTTTGACACTGACTTAAACGATACTAGTGAAAGTCATTTAGAAGTTTCTCCTTGTAGATCAAAGCCAAAGTTATAAATCCATTGACTTGAGCTCTTTAAGATAGGCCAAGTCTCTGATTCTCAGCCCTGTTAGGCTCAATGTTCCCTTTTCTACCAAATAGTTTCATATGAAAACTCTAAAATTATATTCACAAAAATATAGCATCCTTATAACATTAGTTTCCATAACTTAATATAATACAGTAGTACATGGAGAAATGAAAGTAACATGCTATTATGATTGACAAATATGTATTTTAATATGTAAATATTCATGTGAAACTATAACAGAAAACATGTCATCCTTTATACAAATAGAACACCAGTGTAGAGCCACAGCTAAGTGTAATGTGATAAATGTATTAGAAATTTGAATAGAGTAAGCAGCATTACCAGTCATGATATAACTGTAAAATGGTGACTGATATTTAGTATAATTTTAAACAAACAGAATTCCATTTTTTATTACACAGACTTAGTCCTGAAATTTTTGCATATAATAAAATATAGTCAATAAAAAAAGAACATGTTTAACATTGAAGGGAGTTAGCATTTACAAACAAGATTTGTTTGCTGAAGGTATATACTAGAAAGTCCTAAACCCTTTCAACTCCCAGACTCAATGTCCTCTGTGTTCTCATATATTTAGTATTCCTGTCTTTTGCCCACTAGATGATTACAGAGCACCCAAACTCTGATACTAAGTATTGAATTCCTACAAAATTTCAAAACTCCCTAAGGGCATGGATGTTTCTTAGGAAAACCTGTGTCTAATTCAACATGTTCATTTTATGGATGAAAAGACTGACCGAAGTGTAAGAAATGTAAGTTACTTACAGAACTTTACATAACCAAGCTACATTACAAACTTACAATTTGAACCAAACTGAATGTTATTAAATGTCAACACAGAAACTCTATCTGATACAAGCAATGTCACATTGGAACTATGCTCCTGAGAACAATGGCTGTAGCCTAGCCAAGGGCACTGAGCACATATAAAGTAAGCTCCAGACATCTGGAAGGATTGATCTATTTCTTGAATACATAAAAACCAAATATGCACCCTATGTTTCAATTAATCTCATTTCTTTTCTTACTGTATCCTTAGTAAATCTTTTACCTCTTTTCCCCTAAGCCTTTCTGACTGACTGACAAAAATTCCCTCATTTGTCTGGCAAACATTTTCTTCTACATAGCATCCTAGCTTTTCTTCATTATTATTTACATAACTATTTTCCTGGTGCTTCCAGAATTTTATGTTCACTTACCCTATGACTGAACTTGTTTTCTTTTTCTGTAGTTTGGCCCATGTGTCTGTAAAGAATTTCATTTCACTGATTTTTAAGTATCCTGTTAGTTGCTAAATCCTAAAAGAGCTGCTACTCATTCTATGCATTAATGCCATGTTAGACACCCATGGCCATTCCACAAATAGCTGACTGATTTATATCAAATCAAGGAACAGGATCTCCCTAATTCTAATATTGGCTTAATAATACTATAAAAAACAATTCAGTGATACATACATTTTTCAGAGTCTTCAAGTACTATGGATTTCTAACAAGCTCTACTTTGCCATGCATCTTATGACAGCTGATTATTGAAGTTCCTGGATGTGCATCTACACTGTCCTGGTTGCTATGGGCCATCTCCAGGGAAAATTCCTGTAGCACTCTTCACAGTGGAAGCTGATAAGTAGAGGGCTCACCCAATTAGTTTTTATGGCTCTAGGCAGAACTATACCTAAACTGTCATCAAGTCTTAACAGTCTTCAGAGAATGAGTTACTGCAGCACCCAACAGTAATGAGAAAAGTGCCTAATGGTTGCATGTCAAGATGTCATCCTACCTTTCTCCTTCTCAAAATGAACTTTTCCTTTTAAATTATTTTCTTTAAATATTTTAGAAGAATAGAAAATTCTAGTAAGGATCATTGATACTTAGTAACTATTGAACTGAATGGTGTTAAACCACTCTTACTTATTTACTTTCATTGTGTTAAGTGCAATATTATTTTCCATCTCATCTCATGTCAACTTCTACAAATTAAGCCAGTTGCGGCTGAGTCATTCTGATTATTTACCTGTGAAGTTGCTTTATATTCTATCTCTATCCATGTATTCAGCAAACACCTCATGAGTTCTTCTATGAAATAAACTCAATGATAACCTTGTGGATATCCATGATACTAAAATACATTGTTCTCCAAAGCATTAGATCTAGAGGCATGTGAAAACTATGAGAGCTTATCATCAAGTTAAATCAAAAACAATAAAATAAACTCTATCTCCATCTTGGCAGCAACTTCAATGTACCTTTATAAATTCACTCATTCACTCACTCATTCACTTATTTATTTATTTACTTATTATTTATTTACTTATTCATTCATTCATAAAACCAGTATCTAAGGAAACATCTTGTTTCAGGTTTAGACAGTGAGATTACAACAATGAGCAAAGTGTTTACAACTTTTAATTTATCAAGTTATAAAAACATTAGTATAAATATCAAACACTTGATAACTTCATGCTAAAAATCATCATGCAATAATGGAGGATATCTGAATAACCAACTTTGTCTGGGGAGTGGGGTAGCAAGGAATTCCAGGTAGGTCTCAAATAGCAATACACATAGTAGAGCCTGAGCTACCTATATGCAAAGAGCTTGAGGCCAGCAGTATTTTGGTGCTTTTTCTGGGTTTGGAATATTTGCTCACGTGGAATGAGATGTTCTGTAAGTAAATCCCAGACCCAGCTAAGCACGGAATTCATTCATGTTTCACAAGCACATTTAACACACAATAAGTCTGCATATTTTTCAATTATACTGCTATGGTGAACCTCAAAGTTTGAAGATTCACATTTTATGAGAGTAATTTTATGGTTCCATGATAAAATTCTTGAATTAAAGTACAGGGAAAACATTAAGAATGGTTTTTAAAAGTTCCTGGAGAGGTGAAATAGAATGAGATGAGAGTATGATTTTACTCTGGGAAAAAAAGAAAAACACTTCTCTGCAAGAGAAGAAAATGGGTGAGAAATGGTTGCAAACACAGGGCTTTTCTGAAACTGTGAAGTAAGGAAGGTTTCCTTCTGCTGACTTCCATTTCTTACCAATTTTATGTGAGCATGCTAGGTGAGGATAACGAGGAAAGAAAGTAAAGTATCCAGAACTTTGGAAAAGTAAAGAGAGAGAGAGAGAGAGAGAGAGAGAGAGAGAGAGAGAGAGAGAGAGAGAGAGAGAGAGAGAACAGAGAGAGAAAGAGAGAGAGAGAGAGAGAGAACAGAGAGGGAGAACAAGGAATAGGAGACCATGGTAAATGAAGACCACATGAGAAAAGGAAGAAACAAAGTGCTAAAGAGGCCCACAGAAATCCACAAAGATACCCCCACAAAAGACTGCTGGCAATAGCCAAGAGACAGCCGCGACTGACCTACTCTGGTGATGGGATGGCCAAACACCCTAATAGTTGTGCCAGAAACCCCAATCCAAGGACTGAGGAATCTGAATGCAGACATCCAAGGCTAGGCCCTGGGTGGAGCGCCGGGAGTCTAATTAGCGAGAAAGAGGGGAGTTTATATGAACAAGAATTGTTGAAACCAAGGTTGGATAAAGCACAGGGACAAATAGCCAAACGAATGGAAACGCACGAACTATGAACCAAAGGCTGAGGGGCCCCGAACTGGATCAGGCCCTCTGAATAGGTGAGACAGTTGATTGGCTTGATCTGTTTGGGAGGCATCTAGGCAGTGGTACCAGGTCCTGTGCTCATTGCATGAGTTAGCTGTTTGAAACCTGGGACTTATGCAGGGATGCTTGGCTCGGCCTGGGAGGAGGGGACTGGACCTGCCTGGCCTGAGTCTACCAGGTTGATCTCAGTCCTTGGGGGAGACTTTGCCCCGGAAGAGGTGGGAATGGAGGGTGGGCTGGGGGGAAGGTGAGGGGGGCAGGAAGGGGGAGAACAAGGGAATCTGTGGCTGTTATGTAAAACTGAATGGTATTGTAAAATAAAATAAAAAGAAAAAAAACAATATATACAGGCAATAAATATATCAACAATGTCTAAAAAAGACTACAATAAGTTGAACATAGGAATCTAATAATTCTAAACAGCGGTGAACTTGAGCATAATAACTCTTTTGAAAGTAAGAGATTCAAAGGGCTGCAAAAATTTAAAACATTCAGAACATGCACATGACCCTGAAAGTTGAACATTTGAATTACTTAGTAGAGAGGAACAGGAAGCTGTAGAATTTTTACTGTGATTTATATGTAATAAGTGGTCTGGTCTCTGATTCCTATTCCTATCTCAAATGCAGTACTCTGATTCTTCCTTCATTTGAGAAATGGTGTTTTCTCCCTCAAATATCTATTCTCTTTCTTTGTTCTTGTTTGTCTTGCATCTTCCTTTTTTTGTTTCCTTGTATATGACCATGATATTTCTCTGACTTGAATATTTCTCCTCCTTCCTCTTTATCCTAATTAATTCACCTGAACTGAATATAAAATAATTCAAGATAATTAACCTCAATTAGATCCTCAACATTGGCTGCCTTAAAAAGTTATTGTTGATCATTTAGTTTTACTTTATTTTTCTTCAGTTAAAGTCAGATACCTGTAGTATGCAAGGAGACAAATGGTAGACATTAATGCTAGCTTGAGCACTGGCTAGGTAGGAAAAGGTGGTAAAGAAGTTTAGATTATTTGTAAATATCTTACTAAATAGACTATGGGGTACATCCTGGTTTGAGAGGCAAGAAATCAGGAGATTAATGGATACATGTGGTAAGGGTACAAGAGATACTTTTGCCTGGTTTGAAAACTGACTCATGTAGAAATCATTGAATAATTAAACTCTAAAATGGAGAATATGATTATCGGGCTTTTTGTTTTAGTGACTTTTTGAAAGAATTTCAGAAAGACAATATTCTGACTATGTCCATGCAAAAGGGTAACATGGACAAGGAGAGATGATTTTGGATATGCATGTTCTTTACTCACTAATTATAACATAGCTGAGAGGAAAAGTCATATTCAATACATATTGTTTGTCACATGGGATATATCAAATAATATATAAATAAATATTGAATGAGCTTAACTCCAATTTTATCTTATAAATGTCATAACTTATTATGAATTGGATTTTTAGCATTTTTAGTATACACATCTTTCTCATTCTTTTAAAATACAATTTGTAGAATGCAGACAGTTTCTATTGTCTTTAAAGTGTAGTATATTTGCTGAATAAGGACAAGCGTATATGCCAATGTGAATAGGAGGAAAGTCTAAGATGCCTCAACCTTACATAAAGAGCTTTAGGTAACAAAGGAAATTTGGAAGAGGGTGAGGTGGTCTTCCCCAAGGAAGAGCACATCAATTGGTTGTCCAGTGCTACATGGTTTAGCCCTGAAAACATGGAAACAAGTAACACTTTATGCACTGAGTAAGCCATATTTAGGAATATATACATATGTATGTGGTGTGTGTGTGTGTGTGTGTGTGTGTGTGTGTGTGTGTGTGCAATAACAGTTAATGAAAAAAGAATCAATGAATGTGAAGGAGAGTGGGGGAAGGGTATACAGAATAGTTTGCAGGGAGGAAAGGGAAGGGAGAAATGTTGTAATTATATTATAATCTCAATAATTATTAATAATAATATCATCATCAAAAATGTAGTAGAAAGTCACTCCGACTTTTACCTCTTCAACCTAGGGAATTAATCGACTCACTTAATATTGAATTTAGAATAACATTCAGCCTAACAGAAATAACAATAGAATTCTTCACCTGATCACACATTTATAATACGTAGAAAAAAAAATTTTTTAACTCTTTTGTGGGAGGAAAGTGGTTTCTGGAAGCATCTGGCAGAATTGCAATTAGGTGGTACTCGTATCATTGAGAAACCTTCTCTACGGCCGTGATATTTTGAGTGAAAGAGCAACTTATATTATGAACTGACTACTAGAACTGCCCCTGTAAGTCTAACAAATAAGAGAGAGAAAGCTCCTGACCAAGTGCCAGCAAAAATATCTTTGTGTTGTCTTCTACAGCTTCCTGTTTCACATAATAATTACATGAGCAAAATTAGCATTGATCTGTAGTGGCGAAAAACTAAATTAGCCAATAGGTAACTGAACTAGATAAATTAACCCACTCCTTGGTTTTCCCCCAGCCATGAAGTCTTTACTGTCTTACAATATCTTTAATGCATGTGTGTCATTAGTTTGTGCCACCATTGTCATTCCTACAGACTATCTTAGAATATCTATATCTGACCTAGATTTTGTCATGTGTGGCTTGGTAATTACATTGAAATAAGAATGTGAAAAAAACTCACTGGACATATGTCTTGATCAGTCTAAAAATAGGTTGCTTGTGATTGTGTGTTTTTGGTTTTTTTTTTCTATTGGTCAATGGGACATCAGGTCAGGTTACCATAAATCTCATTTCACATGAATAAGGCATATTGAAGACTGATATTAATGACTGAATGAGATTAATTTCTTGGCTTATGCATTGGGTGCTGACATAGATTTTTGACAGATTTTATCTCCAAACACAAATTCATTCTCTTGACTTGTATGCTTAGGAATATTGCTCACTTTTTTATCCAGGCCAGTGCCAATCATATACCTACCATAAAGGAAAACACTTTTTAAAATAGCTAATTAAAGAACTGAAAGGATGACTTAACAGTTAGAGGAGTTTATATTACTCTTCACCAAAAGATAGATGATTATATCGAAGGTTCACTTGTCCTTGGTAGAGCTGAATATGTCTGAAATAGATGTACTGTGGTGGTTTGAATAAGAATGGCACCCAAAGGCTAAGATACTTAAATACTTAGTCATCAGGAAGTGGCACTGCCTGAGAAAGGTTAGGAGGTGTGGCCTTTTTGGAGAAGGTGTGGCCTTGTTGGAGGAAGTATGTCATTGGGTGTGGGCTCTGAAGTTTCAAAAGCCTAAGCCAGGCCCAGTGGCTCTCCCATCCTGCTGACTGCAGATCCAGATGTAGAACGCTCAACTCCTTCACCAGCACCTAGTCTACCTGCCTGTCACCATGATGACATTTGACTAAATCTCTGAACCTGCAAGCCAGCCCCAACTAAATGCTTTCTTTCATAAAACAGTTGCCATGGTCATGGTGTCTCTTCACTGACGAAGAACATTGACTAAGACATGCACCCAAAATTGTTCAAAGTAGTTTACTGAATTTCTTTCTTACGTGATGGTAGGAAGCCAAAAGCCTCATTATCAACTAACTGTTGAATCACAAAATGATGAAAGAGACCCACATTAAACACTATGTCATGCAGATTTTACGTGAAAATTTCAATCAGCCTTCTATGTTGTAAATAAGAAAACCATATGCATAGGCTGAGCAATCCAACAAATAGCCCTGATATCAGGTGATCATTATCAATCAAACTGTGTATAGAGACATGCCGTACACATATTTACATGTGCACATATGTATAAATCTGTGCGTGCATGTGATTTACAGTCACTTCCGTTTTCCTGCAGGATCTTTAATTTGGCTGCTTCTATTTCTCCAGCAATAGAACACAAGGGAAGCAGCTCACCCACCATGAAGAGAGAAAACTAAGGAAAACATTTGTGTGGCATGTAGGAGAGCAGTCTGCCTTGGCTGCTCATACTCTGCTAAATATGCTGTGGGGTGCTAAATGTCCATTTCAAAGCTAGCAAAACCCACAGGGCAGTCTGATCCAGCTTGGTAAATCAGGAGTGGATGGAAACTGCTCCCTGGCTACTGTGGGGCGATTCCACATAATCACATGGGCAGCAGGGACTTCAGCTGCTACTGTTGCTTTTCTTTCTTTCTTTCTTTCTTTCTTTCTTTCTTTCTTTCTTTCTTTCTTTCTTTTTTTTTTTTTTTTTTTGATTTTTTTTGAGAAAGATTTTCTCTGTGTAGCTTTGCCCCTTTCCTGGAACTCACTTGGTAGCCCAGGCTGGCCTCGAACTCACAGAGATCTGCCTGCCTCTGCCTCCCGAGTGCTGGGATTAAAGGCGTGTGCCACCACCGCCCGGCTAACTGTTGCTTTTCTAAAGCAAAACAAAACCAGCGATTAAATGTACAAAAGATCCTTCCTAAAGAGCTTTCTTTCAAAGAGATATCTGGCAGGGCATGTATCAGGCCTAAGCTGATGCTTAAAACCTCCTGCAAACTGCATTTACAGCAAAATAAACAACATCAGCCACATGCAGGGGCATTAGTAAGGGATGCTGATATTGCTATTTATATGTTTTTGCCTCCACTGAAATTGCCAACTTTGTTTATTCCAGAGTGTTAGGAATCAAGGTGTACAATAAATGTATATTAAATAAATTATAGCTATCATCAAGGATGAAAAGATATGAGTTTAGTAGTTTCTGAGGATGGGAAATTAGTAATGCTGTTTTCTCTTTCTCTGGGCTTTGTATATATTCCTGAGAAGTTTCTGGGTTCTTGTTTTCTTTCACTTCCTCCTTCCTTTTTTTTCTTTTTCTGTATTTCTCTTCTGTTATTGTTCAGGGAAAGTCTTGCTATATAGCCCAGATTAGTTTCATTAGATTGATGCCCCTTTTGCCTGGGTGATAACTGGTAACAGCAAGGATTTTGTTAGTTTGTATTCTTGTTATTTTTTTTGTAATTTATTTTAAAATTACAAAAAATGTAGGTGTCTAGTTGATTTCATGAAACTTTGAAAGGGTACGATTTTAGATTTTTTTAAAATAATTTACACTTTAAATTGCTAGCTACACAGGTGTATCCAGTGTTATCCTACAAACAACAATTTGTTTTATTCCTTCTTAAGATGAATCCTAGGAAAGCACAGAAATGTTTCAGATCACAGTTAAGATCCAAAGTGACTTGTGGTTCAATATATGAGAAGCACTTGCTTTGAAGCCTTTGGTAAGTTCATCAATTTCTAGTCCCTTGGTAAAAACCAGAAATGGTATGCATTTGGCTATTGCTCTCTTTGAGTTATTTTAGGCTACAATATTCCTGAAAAATCTTAAATTACTTCACAACTCTAAATGACTCCACAGACTCTAAAATATTGGACCATTAAAGCTCTCTTATCTTTTTTTTTTTTTGATTCATGGATTTATCAGACAATAACTGGAGGGCAAGTGCCATTAATGTACCTTTACTACAAAGCATGAACATCGAGGAGCATACACAAAAGCCATTAATGCAATTATGCTTCTATCTCAAAATTTTGTGATTAAGTGCATGAACCAAAAAATAACTATCTGTCTTGTCATTAATACCCCTGCTTAATGAAGTGCGGCTAAAGTATTATTTTATTTCTAATTTTCTAGCTTATTTCATTTAGGGAACACACAAACATGCATGCACACAAAGCATTTGTAATTATTATTGTTGGGAATGGGCAGTGACAACCCTGGTTACCAGCTCTTATGCCTAGGTAGCATTTTTGTCAAGCATGTTGATTTTTAATGTGATAGTTGACACTCTGTGGACATCTGCCATTGGGACTATAACGATTTGGGGCAAGTGGGTGCTGGAGAACAGAGAGGGCCAGTGGGAAGGAATTCATGGTGCTGGTGATTTCTTAGAGTTACCTGACTTAGTCAGAAACCAAACATATGTCTTGTCTCTATATATCAGACAAAGCAAATTTTGGTCTTCCATCTGAAAAAAAAAAAAAAAACCAATCCCTTCTATATTTGTTCCAACATGGCTTTACTAAAATCTTTTGATATACATATAACATAAGATGGTCATCTATAAACCTCAATCCCTGAAATAAAAAAAGAATATAAACTTTATAAGATGCAAAATTGGCAGCCAAGTCATTTCACCAACTCTTGTTCTAATTCTAGATATATGATATAATATCCTAATATGAATATAAGATATAATATATATTACAATTTACATTCAGGATAACAAGGCACAGGCATTCTTTGATACTAGTGTAGTCTAAATATAAAATGCCCCTGCATATTCATGTCTTGAAGGCTCAGTCCATAGCTGGTGACATTACTTTAAAAAAATAAACGTTTATTTGCTTATTAGTTTGTTTGTCTGTTGATTTATGTTGGGTGTTCATGAGTATGTATGTGCCAACTCATACATGCCATAGTGCAGGTGGGGAGGTCATTTCTTCCCTTCTACCATATGGATCCTGGAAATCAAGAGTGAAACTCAAGTCATCTGACTAAACAACATCATTGGCACACACACACACACACACACACACACACACACACACACACACACACACAAAATCTAATGGCACTATTAAGGGTGATTTAATCACGATGAGTTCATAACTGACTGGGCTGTTGGGGGATGGGGTCTCATTGGAGGGATTATTTTTCTGGGGCTATTCTAATGATACGTATAACTTATCTCTGGAGTCTTCACTGCTACCCCAAGATAAGCAGCTTTTATTTCCATCATGTTTCATCCTTACTGGAGGTCCACATGGAGCCAGTCAACCCTGATCTTAAATTTCTGCAAATACTAGAGAAAATGAAATGCCTTCCTTTTAAATCATTTCTCTTATGTAGTTTAGTGACAGAGACCAAAAGCTGACCAATACATGTAGGTTCCCAGAACTTTTGCATCTGTTCACAAGACCACATGCTTTCACATGGTGTCAAGAAACTCAGCTCAGGAGTAAGACCATCAGCCCCAAGGTCTTGTGCTACCTATGCCTCAAGTTGTGTGGACTCTACCTTACACTTTTCACAGTTCATCAAAATTGTTTGTTGCTGAATTTTTCCTCCACTACATCATGTAGTGCTCGACATTAAGACCTACTTATTAAACTCTCTATGTCAGAGGCTAAGGTTGCTCTGTGTGCTTGACAAAGGCCTGCCTGCTCCCTAGGTTGGACTCAATGAGTATGTGTTTAATTGAGCCATTACTTACTACTTAGGAGGGAGAGAATTTATATTTCAACCCTTCTAACTATTGTGTTCTTCTTCTTAAATTGATCATCAATAACTAATTTTCCTGGTAACTTTGCATGTATTATCTCATTAGAGCAGCTCAATACATACATGATAATGAGAAAAGAACCTTTAAAGTTTTTAAGGAGAAAAAAGATTTAGCCCAAATCTCCATTAAGGAAAACTACATGCAGATCCTCAGCCATCATTTTCTCCCCCCCCCCACTCCCTTCTCTTTCTTCCCATAATCTTGTTTTCCTTTTTTTCCTCTGTATATTCTCTTTCAGTGCATTAAAAGGATCATGAAGTTGCTGAGATCTGTCTAGCACCTGCTTAACTGTCCCATAAAAAAAAACAAAAACAAAAACAAAAAAAAAAAAAAAAACAACAAAAAAAAAACGGTGGAGACTGAATTTCAGACATTTCCCACCTCCTTTTCTCTACCCCTCCCAACATGCCTACGATTACACTCTGTGGCAGTTGCAGTTTGAAAACTACGCCTACCCAGAAACATTTTGAAATGCCAAGTTGTTTTAAACTCGTATGATTAATTCAAATAATAACCTTTCACTAATACCATCAGATCTTGATTGTTCACAAGCCATTATGAAAGGTGTGAGCTCCCTGCTTGTCATGCCTCCTCCCACCCTTCCTCCAGGCTTCTGGGGCTGCTCTGCCAGGAGGAGGGAGGGAGGGCCTTGGAAAACAAAGAGCTGAGACTTCAAATCAATCCATTGTTCCCCCATGTTATCAGCTCTGAAAAATTAGAGGGTTTGCAGAGAAAAAAAAAATTGTTGCAACTGGATTTTAAAGCATGGGTGAGGAACTGCAAATGGATTTATCTATACAATCCCTATGGATGATACTTGCGCAGAATCAAACGATGAGCATAAATGTAATGTTAGGTAGAAGGTTCAAGCAATAGCCCACCATAGTATTCTAATTGTTTTAACATTGGATCAATTTTTAGCTGTAAACAACTTGTAGAAATGTCTTTTAAAATTACTTTTAATACTCATTTCCTCCTGTAGACACATTACTGCATCCTGTAATCAACTAGCTTTCAAGGACATTTTACTGATTTAGATCCAAAGTTTCTTGAATGAATGATCCTATCTTGAGAATAATAATAAAGTTTTAAAATAAAAGGAAGGCTTCACACCTTAGCTGGGAGTGTCCTCTCTTTTAAATCAAATAAATGACAATCCAAAGAGAGGGTAGGGCCTGCTGTAGACCATACATCTCTTCCTGATGTGAAATATACTTAGTGGTCAAGGTGAGACATTGAAGTTCCAGGCACAGGAGAGATGGCCCTGTTTCAGAGAATTTGTTAGTCCTACAGGGGATCACACCCCCTGTAACTCCAGCTCCAGGGAATATGATGAACTCTATTGGTTTCTGTGAGCACCTGTCTACATTTATGCATATATAAACAATAATATATCTTTAATAAAGATGAGAACTCAAATAAGAGCCAAGATGTCCACTCACAGACATATTTTAAATCTTGATTTTGTATGATCAGCTGTAATCTAGTATTTATCCAACATGCTAATTTTAAATAAGATTTATATTTTTCATAATCATTGAAAAGCACTGTACTTCCTTGAGAAAATACTCCATGGTTTACTCAGGTCTGTACACGTGCAGTTTGGGCAATTATTTTAAGTTATTTTTTCTTCAAACACCTTTCTACCTTACTCATCACACTCACTAGGAAATAGCTATTGCTTTTTCACTGTTTCCTCTATACCCAGGCTTCCATATATTATTTTGGAATTATAAATAGGTTCTAAGACTCCCTACTTGTCCAGCTCATCAGGTGTTAGAGCAAATGTTAATGTTAGTAGCCTTGTTCTGTTGCAGAAATGATGATGTGCCAAAATGCTAGCAACTTGAAAGTGCTTAGATATGCAGAACTAAATATTTCTGCAAGGATAGCTCTCTTTTTAAATCTTATCCTTAGCACTTTTATTTCCTACATCTATCCAACAGTAATTTTCCAAGAAAAATATAAATCCTAAAATGAACTCATTTGTTACATCGGTTGTTGTGAAACAAAAATTGAGACCCAATGGACACAAAAATAATATGAAAAAAAATCTATTTTACCTCACAATGCAATCTTTGCCCAATTCATTCTCAACACAGACTAATAATGATTCTCTACTAATATGTAATCACAGAAATTAGGCTCCTTTTATTTTTCTCTTTTACGATTTCTTCAGTTAATTTAGGGGATAAATGTGAATTTAGATTTCAATTTATCACTCCTAGATGTTTTGAGAGATAAAATAGATTATTCCTAAACTTCACATAGATATAGATTTTAATTTTAATTATTCTCAATTTCAGTGACAAATTCTCTCAAGCCAAAGCAATGTAAGCCACAGTAAGAACTTTTTCTCTGTTATCAAATAGAATTCTCTTCCATCCATGTCAATGGAGGTAAGGTACTTCCTGATGCCAACATTATCCTCTCTCCCGGGTCTGGCAATAAATCAAACACAGTAGAAATGAATCCAGGGATAATCTGTGAGCAGGATTTGCCCTAGTGACTTAGTATTATTAGAGAAATGTCCAAGAAAGACAATTTTACAATTCTTTAGCTGTAAAATAATAAATGTGGGTTAGGACTGTAGCTTGGTGGTAGAGTACTTGTCTTGCATGCATGAAGCCCTCTGTTAGATCGTCTGTACTGAGAAAGAAAGAAAGAAAAACAGAGGAAAGGAAGGGAGAAGGTATTTCTATTGGTTCAATTTTATGATGATCTATTCAGAAACATGTCCTCCTGCAAAGTAATGATTTTGGGGGAGAGTGCAATTGCTACATCTTTCAAGATTTGCCACCCAGAAAAAGGATGATCATAATTTATGGACTTTGTCTTTCAATGATTGTAATTACAGTTTATAAATAAGGTAAAAACATATATTTTCTAAAACTGCAGTATAACATATTGCATGGAGATAGTAATTGTTTTAAAACAAAAACAGAGTTACAATGATTATTCATTGACTTGTTGACTATTGTTACAATGACTTCAATTTTAATATAATGGTGGCTAAGGAGGAAAAAAATAATCATCTTTGTGCTTGTATTATTTTTTTATAAAGTAACAAATATTGTATGTAACAATTTTGAGGGGTATAAAATAAGATTTAAGTTAGTGAACAAAAAGTAATCACACTTAGAAACAAACACGTTAGCACTGTCATACATGTGTGGTGACTGGTGTGACAGGTGGGGTCTTCCAGTCCATTTTCTTCCCCTCCATATTCTGCAGGTACTGTCCTACTGACTGCTTACATTAAAAGTTGCAGGGGAATGTAAGATGATGCCATTTCTCCCTGGGAGGGAGAAATATATGAGATCTCCATGAGTATACTGGGGGTGAGGGGTGGGCAGTGGAGGGCAGGGGATGAGGGATAAATTACTGCACTTGTATTATTGTAAGACTACTCAAACAAACATTTTTAAATAATTTTTTATTGCTGACACCTATTATTTCTCCTTTTAAAATGGAGTACAAGAATGCTTGAAGAGAGGGTAAGAATAAGATTGGTCCATGGAGAGCCAATCACAGAAATTTGACTGAAAAACTCCAGTCAGCATGTCAAAGTGCATGGCAGGCTGGTGGGCATCATAAAACCACCTTTACCCTCTGATCTCATTTTTAGGAAGATGATAAAAAGCAAGGTAGAGAAAAATCTAATTGTAATCTTATTTGATGGACCCTCAGGGATGTTTCATCCACCATCCATTTCTTGGGATGGATGTACAGCCAAACCATTAGTGATGATAGACTTGTATAAAAAAAAGTACACACACACACACACACACACGCACACGCACACGCGCACGCGCACACGCACACGCACACGCACACGCACACGCACACACACACACACCAGTACTGCCTTCTAAATACACTCTATAGCTAGGACTTATTTATGTGAATTTTCAAAGAACGAACAAATGCATTCTTTTTAATGTTTCCCCACTGTCCCTGAAAATAAATGACTCTGCCAAGATTTGCAACAGCGCTATCCATACCACAATGATAGGTGCTTTGTTGAACTGCCTTACTCTCTGGCATAATTTCCAGAAGTTAGGCTTCCAAGCGTAAAATATTCTATGTTTGTCCTGAATATTTTGCAATGTGAGACAAGCTGGGTACAATTTATGCTGTGGTGTGTCCTACAACAACTGAGATGTCATGTTGCACAATGCTGAGTGTAAATCTGCTGTAATTTATTGTATACCTCTACAGTGGGCGACTTTCACCTTTCATGTTGTTAAATTGTCCATTGCCTCTGAGGGATTATTTGCATATATTTAACAGAATACGGACTTTGCTACATTTGTTTCTAATGTCTAATTAGATGTGAAGGAACCTTGACTTTAATATTATGTTTTAAATTTAACTCTGGTGAACTGTGACCGAAAATGATATTATAGTCTATTAGGTATGATCTGGAAAAATAAGCATGTAATTTGTAGTATTATTATTACAACCCCTTTTATTGCATATGTTTCAAACACTATTATGAAATGAATGTCACTAACATTCCAGTTTTGACATTTTAAATGAAACTAGATGGAGTGATAAAATTTAAATAAAAGAATATTCCATACCATTAGAGTTAAGGCCTATTCACTTCCCCATACACTGCATGTCTGTGTTAAATCTGCTTAGCTAGTTAACTAATTGTTTTTTGTTAATGCAGTGGAAGACAATTTTGCATGGTGTATGGAACACTTCTAATTTCCTGAAGATAAACCATTAGACATTAATTGGCATTTACAATTTAACAGAAATCTCCAGCACATCTCACTTAAGTGTGAAAGAAAACAAACACACAAACATAGCATATTAAACAACTCAAAAATTTTTTAGACACTTGTAAAAGAAATAATATCCCATTTTGTTTCATTTTCAACTTTTATAACCAAGTTCTTCAATGATTTCTGGAAATGGTTTGAACTGGGGCTGGAGTGACAGCTCAGCAGTTAAGGAGCATTTACTTCTCTTTCAGAATACACATAAAACAAAATCATTTAAAAATTTAAAATAATTGGATATTAAAAAAGATTAGGAAACACTTCAAGTTGATGGTTATGTGGCAATGGACTTGAAGTGTCAAATATTTCCTAAGTAACTGACATCTGGAAGCCAAGAACGGCTCTTGATGACCACCAGGAAAACTCATGATACTGGATATCGGGTTCTGTTCATGAATTCATTCAAGAGATTTATTTGAGCATCTACAATATTTTAGAGATCCAAGAAACATTTCCAAAACATTTCATCCTGACATGAGGATATATATATATATATATTTCCAGTAATGTGCATCATAGAGCTGAAGGAGCATGGATGTGTGTCAGGAGGCCCCTTTGTCATCTGCTTTGGATTTTCTTAGGTGAGAAATAGAAGAGTTCTCAGATAGTGGACAACTATTTCAGGGTTTGTCTTTTACTTATTTTTTTTTTTTTGCTATTAAAAATAAAGTGACCCTAAACTTAGGACATCATTATGTAGAATCATCTTTATTAATATAGTCTCCATTGCTTTCATTATGTTCAGACAATTTGCAAAAGAGTAGGTCAGGTCTAATGGAGAGTTTTGGATATTTCCTGTAGTAAAAATGCCCTCATAGTGGCCAGTTTTAAACAATCACATATGCCTGGGTGCAGAGCTGGAAGATACTCACGATAGTCTGCTTTTATATGCCATTACACCATGCACAAAGAGTAGGTATCCGTAATCCTAAAATCTTAGGCAACAGTGATGAATACTGGGGCAATAAAGAAGTTGTATGAATTGGGTAATTACCCTTGTTTATAATATAACTTATTTATAAACATACATAGATTTTTTTTCCTTTTCTTAAGAACAGATTCATTTTTCACATAATATATCCTTATTGTGTTTTCCCTTCCCTCTACTCCCAGTTTCTTTCTACCTCCCCTTGCACTTGGATCCACTCTCTTTCTGTCTCTCATTAGAAAAGAACAGGCTTCTAAGAGATAATAATAAAATACAACAAAATAATCTATAACAAGATAAAGCAAAAACCATCACATCCAAGTTAGATAAGACAAACCAACAGAAGGAAAAGAGACCAAGAGAGCATAGTTTGTTTGTGTTGTTTTAAGTAATTGATGTATTGAAACATATTGCTAAAAAAAAAAGTCTGAAAATTTAAATATCTTTATTCACCAACTGGAATGAGTTGACCATCAAGCATGCTATGTGAAGAATGGGTTTTAAAAAGCACACATAAAACAACATAAAGCTGAAGCTTCTGGTAATAGCCTGTGCTAAAGATAAGTGTGGACAGTTAGAAATCAAGAAACAAAGCATAAGATATCATTGCATTTGGAATCAGCTCTGGACAAATGAGGAGATACACACAGATATCAACCTGACTGTATTAGCTTACTCATATTTATCTGAATTACACTCATTTTAATTTTTGTCAGTTTTGGTCCACATATATAATTGCATGTTTGTCACTTTTAAGTAATGCAAAAGTAAATATCAAACAGGGGATCTTATTGAACAACGTTAATCTCGTAACACAATTAACACATTATTACAACTGGTGCTGAAAGATTCCCAATTCAAGCAACACACAGGAGGCTGGTAACACTTAGATGTCTGTTCTCAAACTGCTTCATAGTCCAGATAATACTTCTTTGCTTTGAAGTACACATTGATGTTATCCAGTCAATAGTTTAGTATATTAAAAAGCATATGTAAATAATAGCTTGCTAAAAAAATTGTATGGCACACTTATAAATTTGGTGAACATATATAAGGTATATAAATATCACATGTGTTTAAAGAACATATACATCCTCATGACCTGTAGTTTGGCTTTACATAGTCAGATCTTTATTTCCAACTGTATTGTATATTTTAACATGTGGATTCATAATTTAGGACTAATGAAATGAATGTGACTTTTCAACATCAATATGTCATCACACACAGAGACAAATGTTCACAAAATCATCATTTAAAGAGTAATTTAATTACTGGTCAATTCTTCAGGCTGCCTCTTGTCACAATGTTAGGAATGTAGCCCATGTCTTTTTGATAATTAAAGGAATTATGAACATCTGTTGATGTTCTCTGAACATGCCTCACTGTCTCTCTGTGGATGTTAGAAAATTTCGATAAATGGTGATTAGATTAGTCCATAAATTACAGTTCAAGTTAGAAACATTATCACTAATTGTTTTCATTATTGCCCTTGAGATGAGTCAGCTTATTTTCTCCCAATTTGTGATTAAGCCGAAGTTCAGGATTGATTCCTTCTGTTTGGTCTACATTCTTTCAAAATTAAGATCTAAATTGACTCCCCAGTTACATTGCTGTTTTCACACTACTGGTCCCTTTCTGAATGTCTAAAACTTATGAAAGTCACACACAGCAGATCAATGTGTTTTTCCTTAAACTCTAAATAAAGATGCAAGTTTGAAACAAGTAACTGATGGCTTCCCAGAGTGGATTTATAGTTCGTTGCTTATGTATCTTACCATATTAAATGCATGCTAAGGTCAGCTGACAATAAGTAAATTTGGTGTTCGTGCTTTATAAGTAGGTAATAGAACCCAGAGCTGTCCATCCAGGAGACCTCACTTGCAGCTGTGAGCACATGACCGACTAGCCACATGCATAACCCTAATAAGTCCCAGTCCCATTTCTCATCGATAAAATAAGGAAGTGATCTTGATATAAGTTTTCTTAGACTTAAAAAATAATAATCCAAGTTTATGAGTTACTTGTTGCTGTAATAAAAATCCCCCCCACCAAGCCACTTAAAGAAGGACGAAATGGTTATAGGAACATTCCATCATGGTGGGTCAGTCATGGAGGCAGAAGGAGGGGAAAAGAAGCTGGTCACCTGTCCACAGTCCAGAAATGAAGAGCAACAAACCATCCACTGCTCAAGTTTCTCTTTCTTGTTTCTTCAGTCTAGGACCCCAATTAATGGAATGACGTGGTACACAATTAAGGTCTGTGTTCCCACCTCAGCATAATCTAGCTAATCTCTCACAGGCATTATCTAGGTCTCTTTCAAGTGATTCTAGACCCATTTGAGTTGGCAATACTAACCATAAAACCAATAATTTTATCATGTTATCTTTATCTGTTTCATTTGTTAATGTTTCTATATTTATTATTTTTATAGTATTGTGGTCTGAGTCCAAGTCCATGACAGACAAATATACTCTCCCACTGAGTTATATCCTCAGCTCTTTACCCATTTGAGACAGATTCTTCCAAGTTTGATTTGTCCTCCTCTGACCACAACCATTTCTTTCTACTTTTCTGATTTCCTACTTCATATGCCTATTCTATTTCCTCGTCATAATCTCTAGTTATTATCTAATTGGCTTTCCATTACTGTGACAAAACACCTAAGACGTACGAATTAAGAGAGGAAACATTTATTTCATCACATAGTTCAAATAATTCAGTCCATAGTCATTTGGCTAGGTTGTTTCTTAGCTATGGCATGGTAGCACATCGTGGAGAAATACACAGTGGAGGAAAACTGCTCACTTCACTGTTGCTGGGAAGCAAAGACAAAGAGAAAAATAATTAGCAAAAAAATATACTTTGAATAGTGTGTCTCAGGAACCTATTTCCTCCAAGAAGCCCAGCTGCTCACTATCCTACCATTTCCAGATAGTCTCTTAAGCTATGAAGCGATCAATGAATTAGTCCACTGAAAAAGTCAGAGCCTTCATGATCAACGTATTTCTCAAAGACTCTACCTCTCAACACTGCTGCCCTGAGGATAAAAACCTTTCCACGTGAGCTTCAGGGAGACACTTCCGTTCTAAATCATAATGGTTCCCTGTGTTCACAGGCCATCATTTTTCTCTCTTTCCCCATTGTTTCTTTCAAAATTGGTGACACATGGTCAGACATCACAAGAATTTATCAGATGCCTATGGTCCATTGAGTCATCAGAGTGCCAGTCTCTTGCTCTAAGGATTCTCACAAGTAGTTCTATTTTCCTTCCAAGCAATCAAAGGTTATCAAAGAAAGTGGAGAAAACATCTATTTACCAATCATACTGTCTTTTGTCAGCTGGGCCCTTCTGCCTATTTGGCAATCCTTTTACCAGTATATATTGACTAAGCATCAAAACTCTGAAGAATCCATTTGGGGAGTCACAAAAGTTAAAGGGGTACATTATAAGCTCACAGAGACAAGGGGTAAGCAAAAGGATCCCTGGATCAGGATAGTCTGGAACATGAGGGATAGGCATGGTCCAAGAGAGTTAGGTCAGAGGGGAGTCCACAACAGCCTGGCTGGCAGGGTGGTGCTGCTATTTGCTCAGATTCTAATGTCTGAGCCTCGAGCTGACAAAGATAAATTCTGCTGTGGTTGAACAAATAGGCTCTCTTCATCATCAGCCAATAAATATCCCATATTCTGAACAGGCTCCCAATTGACTCCTTGGTACAATTTGAGTTGATGGTCTGCACAGCTGTGTAGAAATGAGGGTTTGGGTTACATCACAGACAACCTCTCTGACTATAATTGCCCCATTACAGGAGTGATCAACTGAGACGTCATTGCCAAAAGTCCCTCACTGTGAACTCCCTGAGACAGGATACAGACTGTTTTTGATGGAAGGCCAATTGCTCAGGGATTTACCGCTGTTAGCAGTTCTCTTGAAGGCAACGAGGCTTGCTTTCAAGGCACAATGAAGAAACCATCTGTTAGCTCAGACCTTTGCCTGAGTGCAAGCTTCGCAGTCCCCAAGGGCTCTGTTGATGTTGTTGTTATTGTTATTCTTCATTATTTATTGATCACTCAAAATACATAATGTACTGAGAAATGATGGTGTGCATGAAAAATAGGGTTCATGTGCAGTGAAAAATACTCAGTAAGATACACCATACACGATGTGTAGGATAATAGTGCATTCTACCTGATAATAGACAAACCGCATTATGTAGAGGCAGCAGTATTATTTGTTTATTGGTTTGTTTCCCTTTTAGGTAGTGAAGTTCAGAAGAAAAAAAAATAGAAACACTTGAACTACTTTAAGATATTGTCTTAGATTCTTTGCCCAACTCATCAAATGTGTGATAATCTTACAAAATGTGCTTCATCTATAAAAGTTTGTGTTGCCTGCGTGCTCTTAATTCCTTCCCTTTCCTTCCATTCATCCCCTTCATTTACCCAAGAAATATTTATGAACATGTATTGTGTGTCAGACATCATAGAATCAAAAATTAATGAACAACTGTCATTATCTCAAATGCTTATCTTTTTTTAAAAGAAGTCAAAGCAATTTACCACAGCACCTTTTCCTCTTGGTAGAAAAATATAGATATTGCCCTTCAGATTAATAACCTCACAATTAGTGTTGTGGTTAAGATCTTTAATAGCACAATTATAAGAATATGTATAATTTATTATGGATGACATTAGAGGAAATTTTAATCATATGTGATGATATTTATAATATCCTAAGCCAAGCTTTGAAATAAAGCATGTGGAAGAACTATCTTTATTTTACTGGTATAGGTTTTCCCTGTTAAATGTTTTGATTTTTTATTATTTTTGTGTAGTTCTAATCTTTTTCTTTAACCATACCTATCTGTAACTTTCTCATAATGATAGCTCTAAAATTCCCCAGTACATGAATGTTTATAAATTAATCATCAAATAAAATAAAACTAAACATATTTATAATATCAAGTGCTAAAAAATAAAGTGAATAGTGGTTTCATCTGATTTCTATGATGGAAATGGCTACTAATAGGCTGTATTTTAAATGGAGAGTCCTGTTTAGAAATGTATGTGGAAAGTTTTATAATTCTGCATCTGTGACACTAGAAATTCTCAATAGTTGGGATAATGTATTGATGTTTGCTTTCTGTGACCTTTGTAAACATCAATGTCTTTACAGAGGATCAATATTTTCTTTTGAATAGAGTGAGTTCAATGAAGAGAACACTGGAGGAAGACATGATCTATCTTTATTCAGCTGTCCATACATATCATTTTCTAGGGGACTCTTTTTTCCCCAGGTATAAAAATATTCACCCAAGAATACATCACCACAGAGTTCATCCAATTGGCTAGAATTGATTGAATTTATATATTATCTAAGGAACAGACTGAATACAAGCATGGAAGGTGCTTTAAAATATGGTAATATTTCCCGGGTAAGCATAAAAGACAGGTAATGCTATCTTTGAAAACCTTTTACATAATTCTAGACAAATTCTTCATTATTTTAAGTCTAAGGACTAACATTTTATTCCACCAATTAAGATTACATGAATACAGTATGCATTAATTAATTGTACTGCTTATTATGAAGTCTACTGAAAAAAATTAACTTTACAAATTCCTTGTGCACATTGATCTAGATAAATAAATCAGTACTTAGTGTTTACAAACAATATTGTCATTTTTGTCCAGTGAGTCTTCAGATCACAAAATATCCACCTTTAATGTAAGATAGACCTACAAGTCCTCATTCATCTTCAAGCAACAAATACTTATTAAATTTATAACAACCGTAACTCATGATACAAAGTTCAAGACAGGATTTCTCTCTGTAACTTTGGAGCCTATCCTAGAACTCTGTAGCACAGGCTGGCCTTAAACTCACAGAGATCATCAGCCTGTCTCTGCCTCCAGAGTGCTGGGATTAAAGGCATGTGTCACCACCACCTGGCCAAAGTTTTTATTTAAGAATAAAAATATTCTCTGAACCTCTTTTCCTAGTATTTACTTCAGTGACGACATCTCCATGAAGGGAAGTCTAATGTTTGAACGTTGTTCTATGACATCACATCATCTGCAGATGCCTTGGGCCACGTTCCTAGCAGCTCATCCCACATATCAAAAAAAAGGTGTCTCTAGACCATACAATATCTTTATGAGGTATGATCACTATAAAGGAATATGGAATAGACATCCCCTCCTTATAAAGCTGTCATCGGATACTTTCACATCACACACAGCCCCCTACCCCTGTAATTCTTGCCATCTTTAAGTATGGTTTTATATCACAACTAGACAGAAGATACAATTAGGTTTGCTATTGGAGGAGAAATAATCAGAGATGCACATACTGTATGGGACCTTGGCTTCTAGGATGTGCATCAGTGGTCCTCAACCTCTGAAATTCAGGCCTTATGTAATCCCCACCCCTTCCTTTCAGCGGTAGCTAGACACAGAGTCTCTGTTCTAGCAAATATTCATAGAATATAGCTTAAATGATGGACTGTTTCTAAAATGAGGTTTATTTTTTTTTAAAAAAGTAGTATTTTTTCCTATCTGTATGTCTCTATTTCTGTCTCATTTTTCTCCATCTTTCCTTCTTTCTTCCTTCCATCTCCATTCTCTCTGGTAGTACAAGCTACCATACCCTAAATAAAAGCCCATGTAGCAAAGAATCCAGACCTGCTTAGAGCCAAGTGTATGAACCTGGAGAGGGTAGCCTCTCTTCCAACATTCCAAAGCCCTGGCCTATTGTTTGTTGATGTCATGTGACTCCTTTGATGCAAAGACACTGAGCTAAGCCATACCTAAAATCCTGAACCACAGAGTCTAGATGATAGCATGTGTTTATTGTTTTGAGACTCTGAATTTGAGGGCATTAAAATAGTTTTAAAATTCTCATTAAGTTTATTCTATTATTATTAATTAATATTAAGTGCATGTTTTTGTTTAAACTACTGTCCAAAATAATTATTTCTGGAAGGATATGTCTCCTGTGTGCTTTTGTTTAAATAATGATTCAAGAACCCAGCTATTTTCTAGCTCATTAGAGGGCCATCCTTCAGGTCATAGGAATCATTCCCATTTGTCCAATTGTGGACAGGGAACTCCAGCATTTGGGAACTGAAAAAGGATGAGATGAAGAGAGGGCATAAATGAGCATCATATCTTGACAAATAGTACTGTAAAGAAGAGTACTAGGAAATGTCATCTGGATGAATACCCCAAGAGCAATAGGACTTGATTGGCCAATCTCTGCCAAGAATAGAGAGTGAGTAGGTAAGAATGGACGAGGGTTAGACAGAGAGAAAGAGAGGTAGCAGGATTCCAGGCAGAGGGAACAACTTCCTGGCAACACAGAAGTGTTTAACATACAGAGCACTGAGAGAAGCTGAAGAACAACTCTGACCAGATAATCCAGTCCCTCATCCTTTTCTCTATGAAACAAACAAAGAAGCGCATTTGAAAAAAACAACAGGAAGCCACTTATGAGGAAATAGAAATTATATATCTTTTAGAAAACTAATTATGCTAAACACTAGCAAATTGCAAGATCCAGAAGGGTCAATGCCAATTACTCAAGTCAAGTTCAAACAAAAAATCAAGACTATCTCAAGCACAAAAACAGTAGTCATAGCCCTGCGTGAGCTACTTGACTGTGTTCCAGGGAAGAACTGGTTCCTGAAGATAACACTGAGGGATCCTTTCAAAGAACTCTACTTAAAATAAAAAGAAAAATCTCATTTCCAATAATGAAAAGGACATTCACTAACATGTCATTTGGCTGTGAAAACATTGCCAATATTCTCCTTTGCAAACATATTTGTCCTGTTTATATCTTGGTATAAGGGACATTAATGTGTCATCGAACAGAAGTTAAATTTGACGTGAAGTCTTCTGAGAGAGTAAAAGGACTGGCATGTCATAGGAATGTAGGCTGCTTTTTCATTGCCATTCTGAAGTTTAGAACTGCTTCTTCTTAGTTTTTCTGGTGGGAAGGGGAGGAGCTAAATCAAGAACATTCCTGTATGTCTGAGTATTTATGTAACAAAAATAGTTATGAAACTATAAATACCACAAATGTCTTTTCTATAACTGAAGATGATTAAACACATGTTAAGAGATCTAGACTCTTTCATCTTAGTGATTGGAAGTGATAGGCTTAGGATTCACTATCATTTCAAAAGCTGTCATTGATACATGGGGAGTAGAATTTGTGATTTTGATGAAATACAGTATTTACCAAACCCATGACTGGGGATATGAGTCAATGAGTAAAGTGTTTGATTTTCAAGCATGAATTCGGATCTCTAGCACCCACAAAAAAATATTCAGGCAGAGATGCACATTTCTGTTATGGTAGCATGGGGAAATGGAAGGAAAGAGATATATTTGGTATATTGGCCAGGCAGCCTTGCTGAATTGATGAGCTCCAGGTTCAATGAGAGAGCTTATCTCACAAAATGAGATCAAGACTGATTGAAGAAGACACCCCAAATTAACCTTTGGCCTTTAAATGACTGTATCCATAAAGCATCTACTTATACATCCAAAACACATACAAAATACATGTCAATAGACACACACACACACACACACACACACACACACACACACACACGAAAATAAAAACCAGTAAATCTTTGGGGAATTACCTATCTTCATTTGAGGAAGTGACTTGCATAACAGAGCATTTGCGTGAATCTCAGAGAAAGCTAATAGTAGTCAAATGTTTTTGTGGGAGTCATGGCTCTCTTTCCACCATGTGGGTACCAGAGATGGAACATATCGTGGTGAGTTTTGGCTAAGTGGGAGCTAGATGGGTCAATTCGACTTCTGTAAAGAGCAACTAGAGACAGGATAGAATTAGATGTCTATGCATTTTAAAATCTGTGCAATTATTAATCCAAGAGACCTCCCATCCCATTCTTAACTACACATAGTTGGAGACTTTATACATACTGTGTGCAATGTAGATATTACTTGTGTGTGCGCACACACAGAGAGATGCACACACACACACACACACACACACACACACAGAGAGATGCTCACAGAGAGAGAGAGAGATGCAGAGAGAGAGAGAGAGAGAGAGAGAGAGAGAGAGAGAGAGAGAGAGAGAGAGAGAGAGAGAGAAAGAGAGAGAGAGAGAGTCTGGTAATAAGATCTGTCAGTCCGCAGCAAATTGTAAATGAGGGACATTGCTACATGTGAGGAATTCATCTGAGAGTAAGGGGAAAAAAATACCTAAAACCTGCAGTGGTTAAAAAATTAATTCTAAGAGATCACTGCTCTGAACTCATTTTGTGTTAAGTCAGACAGGTCTGTGTGCATTGAGGGGTCCCTGAGGGCATCATCACATTACTGCAAAATGCGGTCACTGATGTTCATAGAGATAACCCCAGGGCATCAGGGAAAGGTTAAATTATGTTCTGTGTTCTCTACTTAAGGAGACTGGGACCTGTCCTTGCACCTTAAGAAGACTGCTTTTATAGGTGATTAAAATGAAAGAATGGTTGTGCTTAAAGAAGCCTGTCTTCAATCACTTTAAAAAAAAGTTTTTGTTCTATTATTATTTAGAATACTATTCTCCACTAATGCTAGATAACTGTGGCTTTGTCTTTTTAATCTTTTTAACATGCTAACTTCATTTATTATGCTTGGCTATAGATACCTCAAGCGTTTGATTTCATGCTCTCAATTAGATTGAAGGAGAGGTAAGGCTATCTTTGTTTACTTTATCTTTGATTTGTAACTTCTTAGCAAATGAGAGAGCTGCCTTTACAGGTAGTCATCTCAGCATCCAGCATAATAGTCTAGAAATAAATACTTAAGCATACATCAATCCGAATCTATGGAGATGCCTCTGTGGATAAAGCACCTGCTACACAAGCTTGAGGACCTAAGTTTGAATCCTATGCACAGTAACATGTGTAGGCACAGGCCTGTAATCTCAGTCCTGGGAGGTCAAAGAAAGCTTGAACTTACAGGGTTCTTTGATCAGGCAGTCTACCCACATTGGTAAACTCCACATTCAGTGAACAGATTCTGTCTCAAAAAATAAAGTGGGGAGTGATAGAGTAAGTTGACCTCTGGTCTTTACATATAGGCTTACATGTGCTTACACACTGACATGTGCACATCCATACTCACATAGAGATCATACACTCAACAACAACAGAAAAAGGAAGACATACAGATAGCTTAACAGAGACAATGAATAATGTAGATTGTGATGAGTAATGTCTTCAGTCTAGGGACTTCTGGTTGTTGAACTGTGATGGAGGACCATTTTACTCCTGCCTTGGGATGGCAGAAGTTGATTTTTGATTATGGAACGCTCATGTGTAGTGAAAGCACATTCCTCTTTTTCTCAGTTGGGTGGCAAGGTGACAGAGAGAAAGGGTTAAAGAAGATAGAACTGGAATATGCCAGGAGGGGAAAAAGGAGGAACTGTGATAAGACAAAGCTGGCTTCTTCCACTGAATTCCAACTGAGAATTCAGGGCATGGTGGCCAGGAAAGAATTCTACCTCTTTGAGCTATGGTCAGTCAGAGCTGTCACTGATGTCATATCCAGTACCCGGGCAATCCTCCTCCATACACTTTATTTAAAATTAAATGGCAAAATGATCTGCATTAATGGGGGCCCCAAGCACTGTCAGTACATGAGAAAGAAAGTCAGACTTATGGTAATTCTGTTTCAATACATTGGTCATGTAAAGAGAGTGGCTGACAGCAGGTTATCAAAGCAATTTCCAAGTGGGCTACTGAAGATGGGCGTTCTGACTGCACATGAACAAAAGAAATGCTTCAAGGACACAGTGGACACACATTCTAATAATGTGGAAAATCCGGCATTAATTCAAATGTCATGCAGCATAGGACAGTCAACAGTGAGTAGATGAGAACTGAGTAGTAAAAACAGAGAAGAGCATGACACTTGATAGCAAGGAGTTGGCAACAGGTCTTTAAGTTGACGAGGATCTTCAGAAGTCATATACACAACACATGCGCTTGAATCCAAAGGGAGCTTTGTACTGCATTACAAAAATTGCCATATTTAAAAGAAAATAATAGTTTGATGCTGAGTTTATAGATTTCTATTTAGAAAGATTCTATCTCTAGAACACTGCTTTTGTTTCTTAAATGTTTATACTGGGTGTCTAAGATTGTATGTCTAGTACTGGGTACTGAAAGTGCTTGAAAAGGGGAAAAGTCAGGATTGTGCTCATGTGGTACTTCCATTTGAATTCTTCAATAATTCAATAGACTTTCTGTTCTGACTGCAAAAATGCAGCAATGTTGCTCTTCTATCTATGCAAATGTTTTCCATCATTTCCCAGCATTTTCTTTCAGAGAGTTTTAATTATGGATTATAACCACACATTACCATTTATATTCATTCATAAGAACATAAATTTCCCATTTCTGTGTTTCAAAAAGTCAAACTCTAACAGAAGCGAGACCGTTTATAGAAGAAAATACACTATTTTCTCACCAAGGGAATATCTAGCATCAATTCTCCATAATCCCTGTGCTGAGGCTATAATATACTTTACACTGACAACACTTTCAGGGTTTGGTTTACAATATGAATGTTACACAGTAATCTTAATGGAGAATCCACTTTGGGAGGTTCCAAGTTCGATTTTACTAGATTTTACTGTCGTTGATTTTATCAACTTAATTGGATTGAGAGGCGTCTAGCTGATTAGTTAGGCATACCTCTGAGGATGTCTATGTGGGAATTTCCAGAGGCAATTGGATCATAGCCAATTTCACTCGATTGATGGATACATCCCATAATAGATAATATGATGGAAGAGTCAAAAGTTGGCAAAAGGTAGGCGGTTGCACCTAGTTGGAAGAAGTGGTCCCTTGACAGGTATCCTTGAGAATATAACTTATTGTTTGCTTCTTTGTGAATCCCTTTATCTCTTCTGTCCACTGTGATGTGAACTCTTTTGCTTTACTTCAGCCTTCTTACTGAGATGGAATGACAGTTATGAAACTCTGAGCCTAAATAAATAAATCTTCCCCTAAACAATTTCTTTTGGATATTTGATCATTGCAATAATACATTTATTAGTGTACCTTGTGACAAACTATTCAAAGTTTGTCTCACATAAGGAGAAGATTGTGGACTCAAAGCATTTCTTTATAAATTTTGCACACACGGGAAAATGGAACGTTTTATAGAACAATATCTCAGGTGCCAACCTAGTGTGACATGAATCTTGTATATGTGACCTAAGAATAGGCACAGCATTTAACAAATGCCTTGTTCAGTCACTTGTATATACATGGGAACTTAGCATGTTTGTAGATTTGTATATGCTTAGAAAGCACAAATAGCAAACACCATTTTTCCCATGAAAATTTTGTAGCATACCATAGATTCTATTTACAACAAAAACTGCTTCTGATACAATCAGAATCCCTCACAGGGTATGAGGGGTGTAAGTGGATTCCCACCCACCCAAGACTGTGCCTCCATGTCTCCACTAAAAGCTTCTGTTAGGCCATTCTATTAATATAGATCCTACCAACAAAAAGACCTGGTTGGATGATTTTAATATGGATCTTATCCAGGTACTTGAGAGATGTTGTTTGCCACAAGGTTGGATGAATTCTAATGCTTGACTGTGAATTTATTTAATCGGTTTCACAGAATACAAAGGGCAATAAACTTACCTTCCTCCTTTATGCTTGATATATTTTTTTTTCTTTTTCTCCTCCTTGGAGGAGCAATTCCTTTAACATACAAAGAAGTTAATTTTCAGAGGGTGCTACTGAAGCGATATGAAAGCCATTTAATAGAAGAGAGACAGTTGTTCAGTCAGGTTGAAAGAAGCCTGGATTCTTGCAGTTGCATAAAGGACTGTGCATGGTGCTATTTGTTAAAGTAAGTTGAATAGATAGTACTTAAATTACATATAAATGTGTGTTGTTTTGAACTGTTTATGTCAGTAAAGTAAATCTAATGACACAAACATAATAATACCTTAACTGCTTTTGTAACCAGTTGACTATATTTATCGCTGGTGGAGCACAGCTAGTGTTATCGGCAACTCGACAGTAATTTTCATTCACAACCTCAAAATAGTTAACGCGAAAAGGCATCAACATGTACGACATTTTATTACATACCCACAGGCAATAGCTCTCTGTTAATGATCACAACTGCCAGCTTACTCTATCCCAGGAATTTTTCTCTTCATAAATTAAATGCAGAGAAGTGTGAGATAAACTCTAAGAGCATACCCTGCCTGATATTGCAGTAACTCTCTTATTTAAGTTTTTAATTCCTTTTTTTTAACTTTAGCTGTAATTCCTATCATTGAGAATTATTATTACCTGCACTTGAATTTTACCATCTGTACCACTAGTTGAAGAAGTACCAAGAAGGCTAACTTCGATGATTTTGTGCTTTATCTTTGTCACATTATATAGGAAAAATTCTCTTCCTTTAAAGTCATCCTCTACAATGTTACCCAAAAAGATCAACTTGATGGAAACATGTTTGCATAGGGGAAAATACAGTATGATTTGCTTTATTAACATTTAAAGTGACATATGCTTAGATGACTGGAATGTGTGATCTGTGAGAGGTGATGTCATGATCTAGTGAAGGCTGGGATGGATTCTCTCTTGATTATCCTTTATTCAGCTGTTGCTTCTGAAAATGTGCATTCAGTGTTATCACAATGTCTATTTGCCAGACAATGTGCTAGTTGTTGAGCAAAAAAATAAAAAGGAGGTAGGAGGAAAGAAAGGGGGAAGAGAGAAAGACATACACAATCAGAGGGAGAGAGAGCAGAGAGAGGGAGGAGGGAAGAGGAGGGGAGAGGAGAGGAGAGGAGAGGAGAGGAGAGGAGAGGAGAGGAGAGGAGAGGAGAGGAGAGGAGAGGAGAGGAGAGGAGAGGACTGAAGTCAAGGCCAGTAACTGATACCGCAGAATTTGAAGTCAAGCAATAACTGGATTGGAGCCCAAATTCTTTGCAAATTGTAGGGATATAAAGAAGTCCCTGATTGTTTCATGGGCTTTGAATTCCAAGGGTAAAATGGAATATTTTTAAAACTTATAATGTAGTTGAGATGTTTAAATGAGAAAGTTAACGCTAATATTTGACACCATGGTGTAGCCTCTATTCTCAAAATACAGTCTGATGACAGGGGAGCAGGTTGGACAAACATGATTATGGTACAGTACATCTGCTGTCCTGAAAGTATGCCCCAGGTGCTCAGAACATGCATGAGGAATTCCAGAACCTAGTTTTAAAGCTGTACAGAAAGCCCAGGGTAAAGGACTCCCTTAAAAGTGCTATGAACATCCTCATTGCTTCAAGATTTTTTTAATAGCCATTCCCTATGCAGAACCACAAAGACCAAGACACAAAACTATATTCTGGTATGAATTTGAGATATTTTCCCTCAAATCCATTAAAACTCTTACATGCACAAAATATATCCTTGGGGATTTAAAGGGAAATAAGATTAATTTCTTTCAAGTTGTTTATACTCTATTGTTTCTAGCAATGTGGACTCTGGCTCTTTTTGACACCCCACATAGTACC
The DNA here is from genome assembly GCF_004664715.2 of Peromyscus leucopus. NCBI lineage: Eukaryota > Metazoa > Chordata > Mammalia > Rodentia > Cricetidae > Peromyscus > Peromyscus leucopus. The sequence continues at coordinate 34,323,394 of NC_051077.1, read as the reverse complement.
CACCAGTTAGCTTGCTTGTGATCAATTAATCTGGCCAGAGAGATAGAAATTTTCCTGGATCAATTCATATGTTGTAAACTGCCTTGAGTCCCTGCCACTAAATAGGCAAGTCTGTTTTTTCCATGCAGTTCCCTATTGATTCCTTCTAGGTACATTCAGAGGAGAGTATTCTCCACTCTCCAGGCCAAGAGTCCTCTGTACTTACTTGCCCACCTACCTAGTTCAGTGAGATTGCACTATTGGTTAGCCCAAAATGTATCTCCAGTCTTTCTCTTTTTGTTGCTTCTCCCCATCAGTAACTTCTGTCTCTGAGGTCTCCAGTTCCCTCCAGGCTCCCTCTAAGGGCAATTCTCTCTCTCACTTCCTTCCTACTACACTTCTAAAGAGCTTGGTGATTTCCGTATCCCTATCCAACTCTCTACCTTCAAATGAACTCAATCACCTCTGGTCCCTACAGCTCTATAAAATGTTCTTTTCAAGGTAAGAAATAATTTTTCACAATATTTATTTGGTTGTATTGTTTCCCAATCAGTTCAGACATTTTGAGAGACACAAGGGGGTGGTTTTATCAACTACATGCTGACAAGAAGAATAATCAGGACTTATTTAAGGAAATAAGAAACAGGAAAGTGTGGTCCCTTCCTGATGCCAAGGTCTCAACTTTTCTATTTTCTTTCCTTTCTGACCTTCCTTCTGATGCAATGGGCTCTTTCTACATTTCCATTTTTATGTTGTTTCTAAAAATGTCTTTCTCTGAAATTATTATGATAGGAATTACTCCAGTGAAGAAGCACAGAGGACAAGTTGAGGTAGTGTATCCTCAAATTCCAGCATGGCATAGGAGATACTCTCTAAACTTTGTTGATTAAGTGAAAAGGTTTGTAATTCTATGACAACTTTCTTGTGAAAGATAGAAGGATGAAGAGCCCAAGGCTGAACTACATGTCCTCTGTGGTTCTTCACATTTGAAGATAATATAAGTCTATGATTCCTACATTCTAGATAAACATTTAAATGGTTTACATTGAAAAACTTTTTCCAGTGGGATGTTGAGATTGATGTCAGTACAGAAGGCATTTCAAGCCGGGTGGTGGTGGCACATGCCTTTAATCCCAGCACTTGGGAGGCAGAGGCAGGTGGATCTCGGTGAGTTCAAGGCCAGTCTGGGCTACAGAGTGAGTTCCAGGAAAGGTGCAAATCTACACAGAGAAACCCTGTCTCAAAAAACAAACAAACAAACAAACAAAAAAAAAAGGCATTTCAAATTTGAGCTGCTTTATCTAAAGTTGGAGAATTACCTATGCTTTTAGTTTTAAATTCCTTCACTTTCTAGAATACATCCACATGAGAGGAGGAACCTTTGCCCCAGTGAGAAATGTAAATTAAGAACCTCTTGAATGTGGCTACATTTTCCCACACAACACTAAAACACGTACAATCATGGCTAGAGGTACAGTCAAGCAGGTAAAATCTTTATTCCACAACTAAGATGACCTAAGTTTAACCTCCAACACCCATGTAAATTGTCAGGCTTGTTGGTGTGCTTGTAATTCTCGTACTAGAGGCAGAGAGATGGGAGTAGCTATGACTCTCTGGTGAGTCTGCCTATCTAAATGGGTGAGCCTCAGGTCCCAGTGAGGAAACCTGCCTCAAAATCATGGTAAATGACTACTCAGGAGTGATAGCTAAGTTTGATTTCTACTTCCATGTATACATGTACTTATACTTACACATGCATACCACACCCCCCACACACACACACATACACACACACCTCTGAAAATCAAATCAGATAGGAAGCACTCTTGAACGTAGTGGCACCGGAGACCATTTCCTAAATAAAACACCAACAGCACAGACCCTGAACACAACAATTAATAAATGGAACCTCTCGAAACTGAGAAGCTTTTGCAGGGCAAAAGACACAGTCAATAAGACAAAAAGACAGCCAACAGATTGGGAAAAGATCTTCACCAACCCCACATCTGACAGAGGATTGATCTCCACCAATGACAACCAATGTTGAAGAGGATGTGGAGCAAAGGGAACACTCTTCCACTGTTGGTGGGAATGTAAACTTGTACAACCACTGTGGAAATCAGTATGGCAGTTTCTCAGAAAATTAGGAATCGAACTACCTCAAGACCCAGCCATTCCACTCTTGGGCATATACCCAAGGAATGCTGATTCATACCATAAAGATACATGCTCAGCTATGTTCATAGCAGCACTATTTGTAATAGCCAGAACCTGGAAACAACCTAGATGCCCATCAACGGAAGAATGGATGAAAAAATATGGTACATATACACAATGGAGTACTACTCAGCAGAGAAAAACAATGAAAGCATGAAATTTGCAGGCAAATGGATGGAACTAGAAAAAATCATCCTGAGTGAGGTAACCCAAACCCAGAAAGACAGTTATGGTATGTACTCACTCATAGGTGGATTCTAGATATAAAATAAAGAACAATCAGACCACAACCCATAGAACCATAGAGGCTATATATATAGCATGGAGGTCCCTAGGACGACTGTGGTTTATAATAAATTTCAGATTTACTCAATTATTGGAAAAAAAAATAGCCAAATTAATGGAAACACATGAACTATGAACCAAAGGCTGAGGCCCCCCAGCTGGATCAGGCCCTCTGAATAGGTGAGACAGTTGATTGGCTTGATCAGTTTGGGAGGCAACTAGGCAGTGGGACCAAGTCCTGTGCTCATTGCATGAGTTGGCTGTTTGAAACCTGGGGCTTATACAGGGATGCTTGGCTCAGTCTGGGAGGAGGGGACTGGACCTGCCTGGACTGAGTCTACCAGGTTGATCGCAGTCCTCGGGGGAGGACTTGTCCTGGAGGAGGTGGGAATGGAGGGTAGGCTGGGGGTAAGGGGAGGGGGTGGGAGGGGGGAGAACAGGGGAACCCATGGCTGATATGTAGAACTGAATGGTATTGTAAAATAAAATATATATAATCAAAAAATGTAACCTTGATAGTAAACTTGAGATAATGATGCTCTCATCGGTGCCCCCAGACACTGTGACTCTGCCCCTCTTCTGAATACTATCATCAGCCATTTACTTGACTTTTCTGTATGCCGTGTTTAATATGCCATTCCCTGACTCCACAGTGATTAACCTCATTGCATATCTCTCACTGAGACAGTACTGGATATAATATGTCAGGCATCTCCTATTCCAGAATCTGTTAGTATTTGATCTTGTGTTAGTCCTTACTTTATTAAATATTTACATATGACATTTCTAAGAATGTAGCCTGTTTTCTCTCTCTCTGCTCTACTTACATGTATAGTTCAGTTGTGTGTCTTTTCTGTACTATCCACTCTTGTGATTTCATACACAATACACAAAAACACATTACCCCCGTTTCAGAATATATTTCTTATACTTATGAAAACAGTATAAACTATAATTGAGAATTTATAGCCAATGTCCATTGTCAGACCTCTAGGATGTTTCTTGGGCTTCTCTGCACCTCTGTTTCTGTATCTATAGTATGAAATAACAATGGTTTCTACATTGTGGTTTGTTGTGAAGATGAAATATTTAGATGTGTAATCACAATAATATCTGACATATGGTAAGTGGTACAGAAATGAAAGCTAGCGATAGTGTCTGCCATAGTTAATTTTCTATTGCCATGACAAAATGTCATGACTAAGGAAACTTACAAAAGAAAGCATTTTTAATTTGGGCCTCAGGTTTCCAGAGAGGTTAAGTCCAGACCACAATGGTGAGGGCATCATAACAGATGCTAATGTAGTAGCTGAGAACTTACATCCGATCCACTGGCACAAGGGATGACAGGGACTTTTGAAGCCTCAAAGCCCACCCCCAATGACACATGTCTTCCAAAAAGGACACACCTCCCGATTCTTCCCAAATAGTTCCCCTAACTGGGACAATCAAAACATATGAGTCTCTCAGGGCCATTCTCATTCAAACCATCAGAATGCTGCTGTAGTTGTTCGTGGGGATAATAAGGAGAAGCTGTCCTTTATTCTTATGCAACAAAGTTGAATGATGACTGTGAATTATGTAAAAGTTGGAGATGTCAAAATTTCAACTTTGAATTCCCCATCCTGTTTGCCTACCTGGTGCCCTATGCTCTCCCTTTGCATCTCTAAATGTCCTGTAGCTTATGTTTGATTTTCCTTAGCTTTTCTTTCACATCTATCTTTTTCCACATGCTCTCCTTCAGTACTTCTGACCAAACTACTACTAGCAGTGATTACAGCAAAGCCATCACCAATTTCAACAAGTTCATCTAGTAGATAGGCACCAATAGTTTTAGAGCTACATTAACTAGCAAACTGCAAAATCTAACCAAGAACAAAGATGCATTGGGGTTTCCAATCTTGGAGCAGACAACTACTGTTCAAAGGAAACATTTGAAAGGCACATTTATACCTGAGTGAGAATTCCACAGAGTACATTCAACTTTCTCCGACTGGGGCAAGAAGAATAGATAATCCCCACACAAGTTGATGCTGTTCTCACAGTAACGTCCAAACAGGGAATTCCAATCCCAATAAAACAGTTGTGTTCTTATCCTCATTCCTCTGACTCAATCAATAGCCTTTTGGTTTCTTCTCTTATTTGGTGGAGAAAGCTTCAATTAGCTGATTATCTGTCTTTAGCACATTTCTTTTGCTTCTTATAGGGTTTGATTGCCTCCAAACAAAGGAAGCTAATAATCTATTTTTATCAAGGAAAGTGTTTTGTCTGCAGGAACCAGAGAGCATCAGAAATGAGCTGGGGCTCTGGCTCAGCTGGAAGACAGCTTAGATGAAGCCGTGGTGGGCTCTCAGAGAATCCAGGGAATGCTTAGAATCTGAACATTGTCATGTTTTCTGAATGGAAACAATAATTCAATCCCTATATTTTCAAGCGGATGTCCATTTTTTATTCTTTGTGACTACTTTCCAAAAGGAAAAAAAAAACCCACAAAACAAAACAAGCAAACAACAACAACCATCTCAAGTGGACTGTGAACTCTGGTTCTGGGACTGACAGCTTCTATTCTTCCTACCAAACCACACTAAGAGGTAAAATTGCTTTAAAAAACAGGTAAAATCCATATTTGGTAGATCTTTCTTTTTTTGGCTTGCTACCTTTTTGGTTTCCACCTGTTCAAGAGCACAGGGAAGGTCATTTCTGTCACCTCTCTGAATTTCGCTTTGACTTATCACATACCACAATAAGAGCCATTAGCATATCAATAAAGGAAAATTACTGATCAAATAGGAACAGTTTGAATCTTTTCATTGATAACTTTATATTAGACTCATACTAACCATCAGTAAGTGATGCTTACCATGTGCCATGTCAGTTTCTACGTGTTTGGAATATTCTTGTAGCTTTTACAACAATGCTCTGAAGTAGGACCCATTATCATCACTACTATATAGATGAAGAAATTTTGTTTACAAAGAAATTTATCTTGTAGTTAGTTCAGTTGCTCACAGGCAGGACAAAAATGACACTAAAAAACAGATTGACTTAGTTTGTCTTAGAGATCTCAATGATTGCACCCACCTCTATAGTAGAAAAAATAAATTAGCTTTAATACTTTCAGAGGTTCAGGAAATAATGATGCTGACTCCAAAAGTAATGAACTAATGAAGTGATGATGAAAGACTTTATTGAAGTACTGAGAGTAGAATAAATATGAAATGTGTATTCAGATATCATGCTGTTTCTAGTGTTTTACCACTTTTAATCTTTCATAATTCTCTTCCTTACAAACACTAAAAGAAAACAAGTATGTTAGTAGTTTCTTAACTTTGAGATGTTATTATTCTCGGATTATAAAAAAACGAATTAAAACATCTTCTAATCATTATTGTTTTTTCTATAGGAGTTATGCTAGGGACCTTACTCCTGTGTGTTCCACTGATTCATTGTCTACATTTTGCTAAGTTTCATACCACCTGGGAGGCTTACAGTGCTGAATTGTAGGAGTGTAAGTGATAGGAGACTGTGGCTTGTCATGAGTTTTAACCAATTTGAGGCACTTAAAAAATGAAGGTATGAAAAAAAAAAGATGAAGGTATGAAACAGAATGAGATCAAGGTCTATGGTTCCTTTCATCACAGGTAACTTCTTCATGGGCTTATTGGTTATCTGAGAATGCCATAGCTACTGATCACCCTTGTTACTCCTTTATTCCTAATGGGGTTCAATAGTACTTCCTAGTATTACAGACCTCAGAGCATCTTATTGATGCTCCTGCTGTTTGAGCCATTTTCTTCTCTCTTTAGTTACATGATATGATTGTAACATCTATTTCCTGCCTAGACACTGGTTGGCATCAAAACTTTCAGAATTTAGTGGACCCTAATCCATTTAATGTTAAGTTTACTATATAAAACCATTTTTTTTTCTGTACTTTTTTTTTAACTTGAAAAAGTTCTACCAACTCTAATCTTGGGCATATGGTGTATCTTTTCTAACACAGGTGGAATTTTTAACCCTACACTTCGCAGCATTTCCAAGTTGTAAGTGGTTCCTATTTTAATCAAAGGAAAAATCTAAATTGTGCATGTAAAAATTTAAGATTTTCATTAACATCTCTGTTTATCATTGGATCCATTAGTGTCATAGGGCATTCTGTTGACATATAAATTTCTTGAATTCATGGTACCGATTGATCTAATAATTTTGGAGGGAATTCCTGAATTCTTAAATTATTCAGATGCTCTGAAGAACACATAAGATAGATTCATGCATAACTGCTTTAGATGAACAACTTCAATATTTCTGTCAGAAGGTAGTTCTTTTGTTAATGCAATTGGGTAAAAATTCACTGGAGTTCATCAATAGTATTTAATATTTCTTTCCACTGATATTCTTGATATTGAAATCTTAAAATACCTACTAAGATTAAAGGGGGAACACATATTATTAGATAAGAATATATATTGGACAAATATACATTAGACTTTAAACTACACCAAAGATAGAATCTCAGCAAATTTTTTAATGCCAGAATTACAGATTAAAATCTTCCAAACTGTCTTGAACCATAAATATAATTAATTTGGGCAGGTGTTCATGTAAATTTCTTAGGAGATTTATAGAAGAAGATTTAGGAAAAGCATAATTTTAAACACAGATTTCTTAAAAATACTCTTTATTACTACACAAGAGAAATTAAGATATCTGATAGATAATTTTATTACAGTTAGCATTAAGTGTGTAAAAAAAATCTTCTACAAATAATGACTTGCTGCCCATTTAATTAACCCTTAAATTTAATGATCAGAAAGTTGGGCGAGGCTCAGCTGGGTAGTTGCTACTGAATTCCTTCCAGCATCTTCAGGAAGCAGGTTGGCTGGGAGCTGGCTGGTCTGGGATCACCTGTGCTGGAAAACTTCCTCTGTCCCACATGGTCTTTCTTCTTCCAGCAGGTTAGCTGAGCCTGTTCATATGGCAGCTGGGCAGGGCTCCAAGAAAGCCAGCAGCAGCATACAAGAAAGCACAACATTGTTTCACCAAATTCCGTGTTGGAAAGGGAGTCACCAGGGAGCTCAGATTTAGGCAAAGGGGAGAAACTGGGCTTTAATGGGACACATTCTAACTCCAAGATCAAAAGGAACGGAAGTAGGAAAAGCAAAAGGGCAGCTGTTTTTATGATCAATCAAAATTAGGCAAAGGAATAAGGTGGAGTGAGAGTGCCATACAAAGGCAAAGATCATTGTTTTGTGTCTATCAACCAATCCACGCACATGCAGGTGCTCCAGTGCAGTACTTGTGAGACATTAACAGAACAGTTCTCTATGGGGGTCTTATGTCTCTGGTTTTTGTCTTCCTTTGTTCTTCTTTCCAGCCAAATCTATAGATCCTTCTGTTGTTTTGTTGTTGTTTTGTTTTTCTTGGCTTTCCTTGGCTCCCCCTACTGACTCCCTGCCTCCCAGATCTGCTCTATTCCCTCTCTGAGTGAGTTTTATACTTCCCCAGTCTCTCTTAGCCGGCTTACTGTCTATTTCAGAATCTGGCGGAAACCAAGTTGATGAAGAAAACACTCAGTTATTTGGCAGCACGAAGGAGCAATGAGATGCCAACTTCCAAAGGGCTAGAGGACATTTCAACCCCAAGTGCTGGAAATTTTAGTGAAACTGCCACAGAACGAGGGGAGAAAAAAAAGTTGGTGAAGGATTACTAGGGAGCACAAAGTTGGCCACCATCTTCCATTATTTACTACTTGTTCATGTTTCTGTTTGAGCTAGTGTAAGGGGGAAAGCAATGAGCTCCTGAGAGAGTTCCGTGAAAGCAATGGAAGCTTATCTCAGAAGGTTTTAGAGAGCCACCATAAGAAAATAGTTCCCAGAATCTACAAACACAGGTGACAATGTAGGTTAAGATTCCCAGTTCCCCAAAGATTCTGAATGGGTATTGAGATGGGCATTGCAGCTGGAAGCACAAAGGTGGCTGTTCATTCTGTACAGGATATGTTATTGCATTCCAGCGAGAGTAGGCTATTACTCCAACCTGGATTTTCTATTTTTCATTGTTATTCTTTTAAGGCAGACCGTGCCCCTGGCCCAAGCTAAGTCTGTTACTCCGCTGAGGGTTTTTAGACATCATTAACCACAGGAAGAGAACATAACACAGCAGAAACTTGAGATTGAATAACAGCCTTGAAATTCAAACTGACATCATGTATTATTGTGTGCATTATATACTAAACAGTTATTAGGAACAATTAGCAATTAAAGACTCTTAGGTGCAGTTATATGGTTTTCGACAATACATCCCGAGTAGCAGGCTAAGTGCTTTGGCTGCAAGCCAATCATCAAAAAGCCCACAGAAAATGCTAATCTCAAATATGTGCGTCTTTATGGCCATTGAATGAGGCACGTTAATCAAGCAAGGCCTTTACAGAGATTGGGAGACTTCAGGTGCAAACTTTCACTACAAAGAAAATACCGTGTTATATAGAATGCAGGTGGTCCCTGCGTAATAAAATGTTAGCACTTGCTTTCTCCACTTGGATTTAATGAAGAAGGAGGAGAAGAAGAAGGAGGAGGAGAAGAAGAAGAGAAAGAAGAAAGAAAGAAAGAAAGAAAGAAAGAAAGAAAGAAAGAAAGAAAGAAAGAAAGAAGACAGTTTAACCATGAAAATAGATATGCAGAACTGTTTCTAAGACATACATCTTAAGTACAGCACTAAATTAATGTAATATTTATGTCTTATTAATGTCATAGGTATTTCTTCTGCAGTGTTTGGTGGTGATATTTGATGTTCACCACAATTATCCCAAATACCTGAAAACATACTTTTCTGAAACATAAAAGTATTATTACATCATGGTCCAGCCAAATTTACTAAGTGTAATTGTGAATGTGTAACTCCTTATCAACTTAATAGCATATGGTTAACTTTAGGACTTTCACAGTATTCATACTCCCACATGTTCAGTCATAACAAGTAAGGTAGATTTTGCATTTTACTGTATGCTACATTTATTTTAATTTAATACAGGTGTGTTGGTGTCTATTAACTCATTGGTAGAACTTATGCAAACTTATTTTTTTGGTTTTCAAATTATATACTGAGTATAAAGTAGACTGATCTTAATCTTTATTTAGCATAATTTTTTAAAGTATGAAGTAGGCTGAAGGCAAAAGATGTCCAATTCTTATATTGAGTTCAGTACAGTAAAGGACAGAAATACTATAGAGAGTTAAAGCTAAAAATAAAAAAAAAAAGTTTACTGGCCATGTTCACTCATGTGTTTGTAGATAAATAAGTGATCAATCATGCTTAACCTGGCATATATCCTTCCAAATGCCACATATAACAATAAAAATGTAATGGTGTGTGAGACTGAACTGAGAAAGCTAAGAGATTGGTTTTTTATCTGGGCATGGTCTGAGTTCCTTAAACTTTACACAGCTTCAAGAAATCTTAAAGGTAGAGCAATATGACAACAAATAATAAGTCAATTTTATAATTGTTATTTAGAGAGGAAAGAACAGTCTGGTTGAGTTTCCTGGTTGCATGTGTGCAACTGGGAGCAGGAGGCACGAAAGTGGGAATTTCCAGGCCAGCCTGGGCTACATAGGAAGACTATGTCCAAGCCAGAAAATAATAAGACACTGTAAGTCATCAGTATTTCAAAATTAAAAACAAAGCATGGTTGGAGAGCTGGCTCAGGAGTTAAGAGCACTTGTTCCTGTTTCAAGGGATCATTGGGTTTTTTACAGCTGTCTGTGACTCCAGCTTAAGGCTATCTGATCCTCTCTTCTGACTTAAATGTGCAGCTGCACACAGGTGTCATATACTCACACAGGTACATACACATAAATAAATCTTTTAGAAAAGCAGCTGAAACTTTTGGCTATTTATAAAAAAAAATTCTCTTGTTCCATGAAAATTAGTATTATAGATAAATGGAATAACACATAAAATAAACTTTATGAGTAAGCAGACACATTAATACTTGGAAGAAAAAAACAATTATGCAAAACTAAAAGTAAGGTTTCTAAAACTGTGTCTTACTGTTCTTACATGAAAATGGAACTGGAGATCTGCATTGTGTTAAAATCTATAAGCCAGCATTCAGGTGGTATGGAAAAATTGCAATTTTCCATTCCAGGTGGGAAGCATAACTAAATGAAATGTTTTCAAAATCTAATTAATGCAATGGCCTGTGAGTTTGTTACTTTAATAGTAGGTTTTCCACGTGGAGTGGTGTCCTGTGCTGGGTACCTGCATGCGGGAGATGAGTTTATCATAAGGCCCAGGCTTCCTTTCCATTATGCTTAAAGACTTTCCAAGACGTCTGCTCCACCCCTTGTAGAATCATGTACAATCTCTGTTCATGACTGAGACAAAGAAATTTGGAGGATGGAGGGGGCCAGTCTGAATGAATGTTTGGAGAGACAAATTCTTGCATGCCTCTTGATCTCTAGCAGTTGCTAGTGATGTGCACTTCCAGCAGATGGAGCTATGGCTCAGTCTGAATGCTCAAGCTAAAATGGAGAGAGAGAGAGAGAGACAGAGAGACAGAGAGAGACAGAGAGAGAGAGAGAGAGAGAGAGAGAGAGAGAGAGAGAGAGAGAGAGACAGAGAGAGACAGAGAGACAGAGAGAGACAGACAGAGAGAGATGGAGAGAGAGAGAAACAGACAGAGAGAGATGGAGAGAGACAGAGACAGAAAGACAGAGACAGACACAGAGACATAGGACAGAAACAAACAGAGATAGACAGACAGAGACAGATGGAGAGACAGAGATTTAACATCTGAGAACCTCCTTTAAGCAGTTTAAAAAAGAAAACACTTACACTGAATGACAGTGGAAGAATAAAAACAAAAAATGGGGCAAAAACACCAATGTACAGATTAAACCAAAAGAGCTTTCTAGCTTAAAGTGCTTTACTGTGCAATGTTTATTAGGAGAATTAGAAGGCACCAAAGGCATTTCTGAACAGAATTCAACATTTATGGGCCCTTAGATTTTAGGTAAATGAGAATAGTCAAGATAATCAGAGGTGTGTATGTGTTTTCTTATTACCCTAAGTCTATGAGAGAACACCTATATATTCTTATAACTGCTGCAAGGGTGCTGCTTCAGATTTTCCATGTGTCTGTATCCTAAGACTTTTTACCTAAACATCTCCTTCTTCACCTGTCTTTTGCCAAGATTTATTAGAAGTCACAGTATTGTTCTCCCAAGAGTGTGCAGTGTGCCTCTGTCTCATTATACAGTTCCTACCTAAGAAATCTGTTTGTGGCCAATATCTCAAAAGACCATGATAGAGATCGTTGCCATCCATGCAGGGCAATCAACTTCTTGTGGAAACCAACTCTCTATGGAGGAAGACTGTTCTGGACCAGTGGGCCAGGGGATGAGAGGTGTTCTAGGCAGCAGGCAATTTCAGCAACATCACAGAGAGAGCTTTGGAGCTAAAGAACGAGTGTGACCATCAGAATTTGTCTTTGAATCATTTTACAACTGCGCAATGTTCCCGTGATCGCGACTCTCTTTGAGCCCCTCAGGACCCTCGGACTGCGTGAGGGTTGTTTTGCAACAGACTAAACTGAGCACTGGAGTTCACAGAAGGTCGTGGTTTCGTGAAGGTCCTATTACAAGTTTGGCTTTTCACTCACCTCCTCAAATGGCAGCTCTGCGCATGTGTGAGATATGCAGTGGGGACTTTGGTTTCTTCGTTTTGTCTTGTTATTTGTGTCTTGTTTCGCCCTCCACTGTTCTGTCCCTTGCATTCTTATTCACATGCAATCATACACAGTAGATGCGGCAGCGGCATTTTTCTTTCTTTCTTTGTATGTGTAAGGTATACACATAAATGCTCACACGGAGATCGATGGACAACTTTGTGGAGTCAGTTCCAGGGATCAAATTCAGGCTGCCCAGAGCATAACAAGTACCTTCATCCACTGGGCCACCGTGATGGCTCCAGAGCTTGTGTTCTGGTTTTCACACAGGCGTGTACTCGGGAGTATCCAAAGATAAGGTGTTAACCTACCTTTCACTGGCAACAAGAGAGCCCCGCCAATTAATGTGAGGGACATCTAGTCTACCTCATTTCTGACGCAAACTAAAGCAGAGTCAAGCAAATCTCTCTTGCTGTTGCTATTGTGACCTTGCATTGTTTTATAACTGTTTTTAATTTACATGTGAGAATGCATTGGGGTTTGTACCTTTATGTTAAATTTCAAATTCTCTTCCTAACTTTGTAAATTTTCTCTTAGTTGATAACAAGGACATAATGCTGTCTTATAACTGCCTATGGAAATTGAATTCCCATGGAGGAGCAAAAGGTCAAACTGCCTCTTCAGAAGAAGGGAACACTTTTCTGTAAACTTAGAGTATGAGTGCAAATGTTTGCAACATGAAGATCCAATGTTTATCCTAATTTTTAGCGAGCAGCAGGGTATAAAATGTTGAGAGTGCTAGTTGCTCTTTGGTATATAAATGACATAATCTGAAGAAAAGCCAGGCTTTGAGCTCCTACCTTGGAAAGTATTTCCATTGCTGAGCCTTGCTGTCTTCAACCCTAAAATGGACAGACACTTGTGACTTTACATATGCATTGACATGTGAATAACAAAAATTTTTGGCATAATCTCTGTGTAACAATTGCTTTGTCTAGTCTTCTTGTTGAGCACAGTACATGCAATCACTTCATAAATGCCCACTGTTCTGCCATATGTGAGGAGGTTTGAATACTTAAAATTTTAGGGTGAATTAAAGCAGATGCTGCCAAAGAAATCAGACTTTGCTGATATTTCAAATTTTAAAGGTTTGGTTGCTTCTTCGAAATTTTAACAAAGACCAGGTATAGGCTGCTTGCAGCAATCTGAGGGGAAGTGAGGCAACATGAAAACAAAATCCTTCTCCCCAATGTGCTTCCTAAGTGCCTTGAATTGTTTCAGGCAAGAGAGGGTGGGACTTTGTCAGAAAAGCTCTTTCGAGCACACAGCACAGCACAACTACACCTCCCCAATGTCATTGCCACCACAGAAAATTGGCTCTGAAAAGACCAGTCTGTGTTAGTTTTACCTGTGTATTTCAGTTGTCACTTGCCTACTCAGGGGACCAAAGAAGAAAGCATTTTCCAAGCGTGGCAAGTCTACAGGGGTCTGAGAGCGGGAATCTGCCAACAGAAAATTAAAGTAATAAGGGAAGCGCATTAACAAAAGCTCTTTTTCTTTTAATAAACATTAAAAAAGGTGTCCCACTAGGCCTGCGTTTTTCCAAATGTTACTGTAGTTAGCGATTTTTTTTTTTTGTAATTTTTAAACTGTAAAATAGGAGAGAACAGAAAATGTAGCTTTTTTTGTGTGTATGTTTTTTTCCCTTCTAAGTGGTTTTACATGCTAATTATTTCTACAACTCATGCTCTTTACTTTCCCCTGAAAGTTACAGATTTAAGGTAGTGAGGGGGTCAGTAGACTGTACATATGGCCATGTCATTCATTATTCATTTTATAACTTTGGGGTGACTTTAACTCAAGATCTGCCCAATCCTGGATGCTTGGTTTGCAGAATTAGGCTTTTAGAAACACACAGGGATGAGGTGTTTGTTTTGTGTTGTTAAAGCAACTATCATTTCCTAATTCAGCTCTGTTTCTGCCTGATTATCTTGGTTCTTCACTTTAATGGTGATGCTTGGAAATAATTTAGGAAAAAAAATTACGGAGCCCATCCTCTACAGCTTCTGCTTTCCTTTAATAAGGGAAGTCTATAGACCATCATTAGCTAGACAAGGATGTAAACAGCATACGATTCTAGACTGTGTAAAACAGCACTCTAAATTTTCTCTCTCTGCCCTGTTAATTCTGGCTTCTTATTAATGAAGGCTTATGAGACACCTGGAAGACAACACTGGCAAAATGATGCCGTCAAGATATCAAGTTGTATTCTCAGGGCTTGATAAACACAGCTTCTCCAATAGCTTGTGTTTGAAGATGATGAAGATAGAGAAAAACGAATATTCCCACAGTGTAGGAAACTTACAAGCAAGACAGGTTAATACAGCATTAATCATGCTTTTTTTTTAAGCACATGCAAAATCATTGTTCAATTACTTCTGCTCACGAAGAAGTGCAGAAGGAAGGATCATCAAACATGGCAGTGAGAATCATTTATATTTGAGTCAAAATGACTTTTTTGTAAGTTACATTTGATTATAATTGGGTCTGATATTCTGGAACACCTCGCTGAGCACCCAGCAGGCAAGGGCATTCCCACGGACACACTTACTGACTCCTTGCTCCCTCACGGAAACAAAGACAGAACGTGTGTCTACCTGTGAAAAACCTGCTCAGGCAGCATCCAGGACTCAGCTGCCTAACCTAGTCACTGGGTACAGGTCTGTGTTATTTTATTTTGTTTTCCTACAGCATGGATGTTCACTTAAGGGAGATGGAGGAGGAGCAGGAGGGATGGGAGACCCATTTCTCTTGTCTGATAGTCTTTGTTCATCAACCATGAGTGAGTAAGTATAGATAATGACTGGAAACCAGCTTCATGAAAGAGAAAAAAATGCATGGAAAATAACAGGAGTAGCTCCGGCTGGTTCACTAATGCAGGGATTTTATGGAAAATTGAGCATGGTACTTTAGTTACTTTAACCCAAGTGCAGAGGTATCACCTGTTCAGCAGTACGTGCCATTTAGCAGAAGAAAAGATACACTCTTTTTATTTTCTAAAGCTGTTATATTTCATATTTCCTCTTTTCAGTTTGATTACTGTGTTAGATCCAGATGTTCGGCAGGCAGGGGAGCATGGCCAGGAATTTCTGCAGGTGATTTCAGGAGATGGTGGGCACTTTAGGATCAATGTGGTGTTGGGAATAGGTTTACAGTAAGACAGCAGCAAGGGTCCTGGAGTCTTACTGTAATCAGAGGGTAGTTTGAGTGCTGACATTATTTAATTACAGAGAGAGTGAGATGTAGGAAGGAAGAGGACACAGAGAGAGGGGGAGCAGGGGAGGGACAAGGGGAGGATGAGGGAAAGGAAGAGAGAAATGGAGGAGGAGGGAGACAGACAGAGAGAGAGAGAGGGAGAGAGAGAGAGAGGGAAAGGGAGAGGGAGAGGGAGGGGGGAGGGAGGGAGAGAGAGAGAGAGAGAGAGAGAGAGAGAGAGAGAGAGAGAGAGAGAGAGAGGAGTATTGAAGCTCTGTCTTTATTTTTTCTAGTAATATTCACTTTGGGCCAAACTTGCTTATCAAAGAATGTTTTACCCCCGAGCATACTTGCATCTAAATACATGTATCAGTTGCAAGGATTTCAGATACTTTTAAAGGTATTTGAGAAGTCATGAACAGAGACCATTACTAATTGAATGAGGGGGTGCAATGTACGTAAGCTACCAGATGGCTTATTGTATTTTGTTTTGTTTGTGGTGGAGGAGCTAACACATAGCTTCAAACATGCTAGCCAGGTGCCCTACTACAGATCTATAATGCCAGACTCCTTTGCTTTAATAGTTGCTCAAGAAAATGTTTCCAGATTGAGAGAATTCAAAAAAAGAAAAACAAACAAAAAAATTATAAGCATTTGATAAATATCAACCCCCTAAACAAATGGAAAAAAAGAAGGGCATACCCATGGCTTCCTGTAGAAACTGCAATAATGAGATTTGCATTGTTTTGTATTACTTTCCTTTCAGATACCTTCAGATGACACTGTAAGCCATTCTAAATTCCACAAACTTAAGTTCCCTTTTGCATATTCCCAGGATGAGACTGAGTCTTTATACACCGTAAAATCATATGCTCTTTATTGTACCACAACCATTACCTTATCAAAGGTAAATAAAGTGGGAATCATAAAGAAGAATATGGAGTTGATTGATCATAGTGGATCACAGAAGGAAACAAAAGATATTGATATGGGTGAGTGATGGCTAGGAAAGAGAGACAGAGTGGGAGGGAGAGAAGAACGTTCACAGGACAGTAGAACAGCCATTTATATTGTTGGAAAACTTCTCCCTTTCTTTCTTAAAACTCAGCATTGTAAACAGAGCTGAATCCACTGATTTTTTTTCAGCTTGAGGCATTTAGTTGCAAATATAGAAAGACAATTCTAATAGTGCATTCAAATATGGTAATTTGTTGGATCATGTAGAGAAAGGTCCATACATAATGGATTCAGGCACAGTTGGATCTAACCGCTGAAACAATATTGTCAGGGATATCTATCCCTTCTTGGATCTGTTCTCCTCCTGGCTTTACTTCATACATTTTCCTTTCACAACATAACATCAAAAACACTTTGGGCTTACATCCTAAATTTCATCCTGCTACACTGAAACTGAGTACACCATCTCCACTTGCTCGACTAACAGTCACTGACCTAAGGGTTAAATGATTTGGGTCAACTTGTTGTGTGCCATAGGCATTTCTGGAGTCAGTTTCTGAATCCTACGGATATGAAACATACAGATTGTCCAGGTCTTGGTTCCATTTTTGAATGGGGTGGTCAACTTCCAAAAGGAAAGTTCCTAACCTACCCTTTACCTCTAAGAAAAATTGGGATCATAGTTGTCAGGCTAGGACAAAAAAGAAAGGTGGATGGGGTATTTGAAGGAATTTTAGAGTAAACATTGCATAAGTATTCACAATGCTGAAGTCTTAGGATCTTGCACCTGAAAAATCCTGAAGACATTTCAACTTAAGATAGCCATGTTGGAAAATTTAGCGACAGGTGAGTAGGGTGTCAGTTTGGGAGGTGAGACATTTTCTCCAATGTGTGAGGAAAAATTCAACAGAAAGCCAAGGGCGGTGAAGTGTATATTCTTGGGCAAATCAGCACATTTTGCAGAATCGCCTTTACTCACATGGCATCATATCCATAAGGTTTTCCCAACTGCCTTATACTCTAAAGTAAATAATGCTCTCATAAGACTCTCTTGGCAGGCCCAGAATTTTCATTTCCTTTCCTCTTGTTTTATTTTCCTAAATGATTTTGTTGACATTTGACAATTTGTATGTTGCCTCATTATAGATCCCATATATTCATTTTTTCTCTGTCTTGTGCCATTAAAATATATGTCCCATGAGAATCTTATTCAATTTTCACTGCTCACATGAGTGATTAATATAAATTAGATAAATAATTTTTAAATGTGAAAGAGTAGGGAATGAAGGAGTGTCATAGTCAGTGTTCTATTGCTGTGAAGAGATGCCATGACCCAGGCACTCTTATAAAGGAAAGCATTTAATTGTGGCTTGCTTACAATTTCAGAGGTTTAGTCCATTATATTCATGATGGGGAGCATGGCAGCACACAGGCAGACATGGTAGCTGAAAGGTCTACATCCAGGTCTGCAGGCAGCAAGAAGAGAAAGACACTGAGCCTAGCTTGACCTTCTGACACCTCAAGCCCACCTGCAGTGACACACCTTCTCCAACCATGCCATGTTTACCCCAACAAGGCCACACCTAATATTCCTTTCAAATAGTGCCATTCCTTAAGCATTCAAACATATGAGCCTATGTGGGGTATTGTTATTCAAACCACCAGAAGGAGTAAATTAATAAAAATTAAAAAAAGTACAATGCTTTTAAGTGATCAAGTTAGAGTTTCAAGAGGCCAAAATAACCCAATTCTATAGATGACATGATAAAGGAGCATTACTTCATTATTTAGTATTCTTCAACATAGTTGTATATGATGTCATTGAAACACACATTTCAGGGGTGCTATACCTGGGTGTTGTATGTGCATGTACATGTAATGAGTACGCTGATGCCCGAGGAAGAAACTGGGGATCTTCTTCTATTCTCTGCTTTACTGAGCTTAGGTAAATCTCTTGCTAAATTGGGAACTCCTTGTTTGGGCTAGGCTGGCTAATCAGAAAACTTCCTGTACCCACATGTCTGTCCTCCCCACCCCAAGACTGGAATCTACGTGGTGCAGCCATGCCCAGCATTTTATATTCCAATGATTTAAATGAAAGTTCTCATATTTACCCACAAACATTGACCCCCATCCTATATTTTTTAATTAAGGAAAAGATAAAAGCTATTTAACATAATTGCAAAAACCCTAAATTACTATTTTGATGAGGATAGAGGTTACACTGGTATATCCATCGTAATCTACAGTTTTGCTCTGCTTTCCAATAAACTTAATAAATATCTAGTAACTGTATTTAGAGTAAATCATTGCATAGGAGTTGTATTATAGTTAATAGAAAAATCAACTCACGGACAATTGAGATTCCATAACTTTTCATACTAAGTCAATGTAGATTCATCTCTCATCAGTATCTTAAAGAGAACTGAGTATTTGCCAAGCAGCAGAGACACCCTTCCTATATCAGGCCATGTTCAAAAAGTACAAGTGAAGTTATATCTAGTTAAAAAAAGACCAGTGAGCAACAAGATAAATGAGTGAATTTGGCACATTTAAATTATTTAGGTAGATCACTACATTTTAATCTGTGTCAAAGAAAGCTAAGGTCCTAAAACACCTGCTCACACCTAGGTCATTCTTTCCTCTCATGGACTTCTAGCATAACTTGAATTTTCTCTGACATCTTGAACACATTACCATTGAAAGTCGTCCTTCTCTTCAGTCAACACGATATGTGAAGCATTTGGAATAACCCCTACATCTCTCTGTTCCACTGTTATTGGTCCTGGACTCCAGAAGAAAAGACATGTGTTTGTTTGCTGGATCAGGAGTGAGTAAACAAGAAAATGCAACAAACACAAACTGGAAAATGCTGAGTATCCAACCAAAATGTGGCATTCAGTGTTTCTTTAGGAGGGATCCTGGGCCTCAAACACAGGGGATCACACATGCTAGGCACATATTCTGCCAATGAGAGGCTTCCCACATTGTTGCCTCAAATTTGCTACATAGTAAAGGAAGACATTTCTTGCTGGTGTTCTTGCATCTGCCTCCCAAGTGCTGCCAGTTTCTGTGATGGTGAGGACTGAACCCAGGGCTTTGTGCATGATATACCAAAACTCTTCCAGCTGAGACAATTCCTCAATCTAGGCTTATTGATCTTAGAGATTTGTTTTTGTTTCTCCTCTATTTAAATACTAATGAGGATATTTTCCCAATGTAAAACATATATGTTATAATTCTGTCTACTTAAAACAATTGGAACTAGAGATATTGGCTCCACAGTTACCAGTCATTGCTGCTTTTCTAAAGGATAAGAGTTCAGTCCCCAGCACCTATGTTGGGGTGGTTCACAGCGGTTTGTACTTCTAACTCCAGATGTTCCCACACCCTCCCCTGGCCTTCATGTGCAACCTCACACACATGTGATACACACACACACACACACACACACACACACACACACACACAATAAAACAAAAATAAATCTTGAAGACAAAAAGAAGCCTTCAACAATCCTTCTCTATCTACAATAGAAATGTCAAACTTAGATCAGAAGTTTTCACCCTTTCTATAATATTTCATTCTTCTCTAACTTTTACCATTGTTTAAAACTGTTTTAGACTCTAAGTAGTTAAGCAAATTTTGTTTTGTTTTGGCCATGCTGCATAAAATAGAATATTGTTTCTTTTTCTGGATCCTTATGGGTGCTTTAAGTACTGGACACATGCTTCAAGGTTGACTTCCTTCTCAACACCTTATGGCTTCTTATCTATTGTTTAGTGAAATACAGTTTTAATTATTTCTTTTATTTTTAAGATTATAATATAATTATGTCATTTTTTCCCTTGTGTTTCCTCCCTGGAGGTCCTCCTATACCCCCTCCTTACTCTCAAATTCATGGATTATTTTTCTATTATTAATATTACATAACTATCTATCTTCTATCTGTGATTTGTGTGTGTGTGTGTAGTGTGTGTGTGTGTGTGTATTCTTAAATACATAAGTAAAATCTGCTCAGTCTATATAATGTTACATGTATATATGTTTTTAGGGCTGGGCATTTGGTACTGGATAACTAATTGATGTGCTCTTTCTTCCCTGGGGAAGACTATTTCTCTCACTCTCCAAATTCCTTGGTTGCTTGTCGTTCCTTGTATAAAGCTGAGTCTCCTGGGCTTTTCCCTGTCCACATTGACATATCTATTAGTATCATTCTTGTTCAGTTCATGCTTAGGCAGTGATATTGGTAAGACTTTATGGGTGTAGCTTCTGACATTCCTGTGAAATATGATCCCACAGCAAAGTCCATTTCCTGGCTCTCCCAATCTTTCAATTCCCTCTTCTACAATGACTCCTGAGCCTTAGGTGTGGCTTAGGTGTTTTGTAGATGTATTCATCGGGACTGGACTTCACAATTTTCCATTTTGATTGCTTGTGGTTTTCTGTAATGGTCTCATCTGTTGCAAAGAGAAGTTTCCTTGATGAGGGGTGAGGACTACCCTTATTTGTGGGTCTCGGGACAGATACAGACAGTAATTAGGGATTATGCTAGGTTAGTAAAGTGATGGGTGTAAGTTCTCCAAAATCCATGACTTTACTAGAGAACCCATGCCTGAAATTAAGTAATGTGTTTTATCTTTTTAATATATACCTGTCGTCCCACTAATTTACTAAAACCTGACCATTCAGGGGTACATTCTAGATCCCTGTGACTAAGATGATATTAAGTACTCATTAAATTTTGCTGATGGAGATAGCATTAATGTTTATGTTAAGAATTATGGCTACAACCTATATTGCTTGTTCTTTAGAAAGGGTCACACATTCAGTGGAAATGAGATCAAGAAATAGTTAAGTAGTGGGAAAATTAATTTTTAAAACTAAGAATTAGTCTTTCTCATTTTTATTTTCATACTTTTTATATTAAAACATTTTACTAAACTATTTACTTGACTTATAATACTGTGAATTTAAATGTGAGAAATTAAATAAAATGGTATGCCACATGTTTTATAGTCCCAAATATTTTAATATAACCCTGCCATGGTATTCATATCTTCAATTTTTCCTTAACAATTTTGTTCCTATGATACTTGTGCTTAAAATATCATGTGAGATATAATTGCATGTATGCCATGGATCCCTAAATTAAAGAATATGAAAAAAAATGACATTATTGTTAGATTTTTCAAGTGTTCATAGTGTGGAATGGCCCAGTTCTTTTGTGCTAAATCTTTTAAAAATTATTCAACTCCACTGAGGTGGAATCTACTTCTCTTTCCTCTCTAATCTAACCCCTAGGGCCACTGCTATATGAACATCTTACCATGCTAAATTGAGAATCCTATCCTTGTTGTTTTGTGTGTACCTTATTTAGGCCATCAGCAGACAAAATGGAAATTGTATTTTGTAACCCACAGTGAGGTCCACAGGGGAAATGAGGAGTTGATAAGTACGTATCCAGTACACTTACTCTAAGCGATAATTAAAACCAGAGCCCAGGAACACAGAAGGAGCCACAGAATGAAATTGTCAATCTAAAAAAAAAAAAAAAAAAAAAAATCAAATTGAAAAACTCTCCTAATTCCTCTGCACATGGTAGCTTCGGACAACCTTATCAAAGTCCCACCTTTGTTCCCCTGGTTACAATTTAGAAGAGTTTTAAAAGCAGAAAGAAATTGTATTCGTCACGCTTGGGGTCCTGCTAGTGTTCGGATGCTCTGGGCGTATCTATTACCTTTTAAGATGAAATATAGAGTAAAAGATAAAAGATAAGAGTGGCTTATGTCTTACATTAATACATTAGTAAGCTAACTTAGTTATCTGTCTTTCAATGCAAAAGTGGCATTCTTTTATTCGTAAGAATTGTTTCTTATTTCAAATGCTTTTTATCTCATCATAATCTGATGTGCTCCACTAAAACCAGGCTTTATGGAAGGTACACAGAAATGTTAAGTTTTTCTTGCTTCTACACTGAGTGTTCTACTTGAAGAATAATTTTTTTTAACTGAACTGAAAAAATCAAGGGACTATATGCACACCAACCTATGCTAATCATCATTACCTCCTAACAGGATTTTGCTTTGTCTTAACTGCTTTCAAACAGTTATTATAGAAACTTAACATCATACCTGCTGTAAGTATACTCAAAGTCATATGTCTACTATTAAATTTTTTTAAAGTTAAAAACAAGCAATAATTTAGATTCATTGTTAAGGGTTCAAATTTCAGCCTACCCTTTCCTGAGTGACCTGTGACAGCATACTTAACTTCTCAAAGCTTCAGTTTCTTCTCTGCTTGTAAATGGGAATAAAATAGTACTCAACACTAGACATTCTATGAAATTTAAATGTCTAGAGACCAGGAATGTAGCTCAGTGTTGTGGTACTTCCTTAGCATGGGCAATACCCTGGTTCACTCTGCTGCAGTGAAGTGTGTGTGGCTTAAACAGTACACAGTAGAGTGCTTGCTAACAAGTAAGTGCTCAGTACCTGGCAGGTGCACCAACTAGTATGACATTGTCAAGGAACTACTTGAACAAAGGTACACAGTTAATGCAGGTAGACTCCAAGCCAAGACAAATCTTAACTGAATTAAAATGGAATCCAATAACTTCTCGATATATTCATGGAAGAACATTATAGATATTTTACTCTCTAATTTCCTCAGAAGTTATATTCTGGGAGCCAGGAGTCCTCACAGACACCTGTCATGTCTATACTATGGAGGCAGAGATAATAGGATTGTGATTTGAGAGCCAGCTTGGTCAAAGTAATAAAAAATTCTTGTCAAACAAATGAATAAATTAATGGATAAAGAAATAAGACTGTTTTCACACTGTTGTGTGAGGTAAAAAAAAAAAAATGGAAAATATTATAAATGTGTGCACAAGTCCAAAGATGGATAAATCCTCACTTTGAAGAAATGGTTAATTTGGCAAAGGTATACAAACTCATATGTGTTAACTGTTATCAGAATAGAAGGAGGGGAGAGGCAAGAGAGAAGACTAGAGAGAAGGTAAAATAGAGGGAAACAAGAAGAGAGAAAAGAGAGAGGGGAGGTAAGACAGGAGACACAAAGTGCATAATAAAGAAAGAAGAGAAGGGGAGAAAGGGAGAAGAGGTAGACAGGGATCGAGAAGGGTCAGGGAAGAGAAGAAAAAGGAAAGGATGAGTGGAGAGGAGGGGAGGGGGAGGGGAAAAGATAGGCAAGATGCTGTGGGATGCTCTGTATGTCCTGTGGGAGCCCGTCCTTGGGTTCCTCGTGGCTTTACCCAGCAGGTCCTCATAGAGGATGATTAGGACCACGGGGCCTGAGTCCAGGTGTCTGAGATGGTCTGCACATGGCTGTGCTGGGGGATGGTCTGTATGTCAAATTGCTCTGATTGGTCAATAAATAAAACCTGATTGGCCAGTGGCTAGGCAGGAAGTATAGGCGGTACTAACAGAGGAGAAAAGAAAGAACAGGAAGGCACAAGGAAGATGTAAAGTACCAGTAAGCCACGAGCCGCGTGGCAAGGTATAGATTTATGGAAATGGATTAATTTAAGATATAAGAACAGTTAGCAAGAAGCCTGCCACGGCCATACATTTTGTAAGCAAAATAAGTCTCTGTGTTTACTTGGTTGGGTCTGAGCGGCTGTGGGACTGGCAGGTGACAAAGATTCGTCCTGACTGTGGGCCAGGAATCTAGCTACAGCAAGATTGCATCTCACCTCCCAAAATGCCTCTGAAATGATACGTTTTAAAAGGACAAAAATTAAAACCCCAGCATTCAACATTCTGGTGCAGTCCAGCCAGCAGTGGCAGAGTTTCAAAATGCCCACAGAAGCACGGATGCTATCTGCCACAGAGCACATACTGTTTGAAAAATCTCTTCTTCCACACTGGCATTGAGAAGACATAGCGGCAATAAAGACCAGCAGGACAGCTGTGTGAATGACTGGATATTTTCCATGCACACCCACCTTGTAAACAAAAAACCTTATTATCATCACTCCAATATTTTATTATACTTTGGATCACACATTCACAACCTATTTGCTGTATAGGTCTCTAATCAGGAGCAGCATACTTTAGATGTTACTTTCAATCAAAAGCATTCTACCAGATGTGAAGTATGTCTTACCTTGGTTTTCTAGATAGCCCCACATGCCAGAGTGCAGAGGAGATGTGAGAAATTTGCAAACTAGGAAATATAATAAACACCCTGTGAATTTCCTATGCAAAGCCCCTCTATTGGGAGCTTTTCTGTTTAGTGAATTTTTATTCTTTAATTATTATGATGAACCAATTCTAAACATCCTGTAAATCTTCAAACATTCTCAAGCCCAAAGAATAGGAAATGAGAAATAATAATAAACACATGCAAGGTGCCACACTACATAGTCCTGCTTTACTTAAGTTATACTCTTTAATTCTCTAAAATCCATTCTTTCGATCTAGCAAGCTATATTTAGTATAGAATTACAAGACTTGCCTAAGGTGATAGGTGACACACATGTGCACGTGCATTATTTAGCAAGGCCTGAAACCCAGGTGTGTCTGATTCTCCATACTTACTTTTCCTTAAGCCTGTTGCTTCCAGCCTGAGAGTTGTAGATATTTAGGAGAATATCTAATTTAGTACACATATGGTTCGCTCCCAGAAAAGCATATTCTAAATGGTAAATAAATAGCTTGTGTCTAGGTAATGCCATGCATTTCATGTAGGTGTTATGATAAATAATAAAGAAATTCACCTAAAATTTCTAAATTAAAGCATTTTTGTTTCACTCAGTGTGCAGTAACAGAACTACTAAAAATGACAGTACCATTGAAATTAACATTTAAAATTAGTTTCTACAAGAGGGGAACCTATGAAACCATATGTAAAAGGATACACACTTTTAAATATTTAACCTCTTAAATATTAAGTAAACAGAATGATTTCATTTAAAAAATAATAACCCAAATATGACCATATTCTGGCATGTGAAAATATTATGGGGCTCCTGTGTAAGTGTTGGAATCAAGCCCAAGAAGTGACATTTGAAGTTGTCAATCAGTGGCATTCTACACAGACACCACTAATGGAAAGATTCTCTTGTTGGTCCTTATAGTTTTCATGACTTATAGATACTGGGGGATGGAGGAGTGGCAATACTACTAATGTGCCTATTAAAGCACAGTGTTTGAATTATGTTTTAAGGCTATGGAACACACCTCTTTTAAACCACCACAGTACTTATCTTACATCGATATCTATTTCTACTTCACTGAGTACCTTTTGAGTAATATTGAGAACTTGACACTATAAAGCATCATTTTTGGGACCTGCTGTCAGTGGTACATGGCAGACCAGATATGGGAGAAATGTGTCTTTTCTTTTTAATAGCCATGAAGTTCTATAACAAATGAGCATTTTCAAAAGGTAACTCTCAGTAACATAAAAATAGCATCTGAATTAACCGAAATTGCTTAATCTTAACAGATCTTATAATTTAGCTTTGAAATAAAGACTGTAGGCACTGGGGAGAACAGGAACAATATGTTTATTTTGTCTTTTATTTCACTAATTGTTTTGATTTTCTTTTTTGACCTCTATCAGGCAGCTAATGAAGCTAGTGATTAGGGGTCTAGGCAAATATTTCTGCCTGTCACACTTTAGATGAGTAAAATAACTTTGTTTGTACCAGATTTTGTAGGATTACTGAAATAAATCCTATGTTTTCTGTGCCAGTCTGAAAATGTCAACCAATACCCTGTTACTATGAGCATGGTCTTCTTGAGGATGATGGGCACTCAGTATGAGCATTGTCTTCTTGGAGATGATAGGCAGTCAGCAGGAGTGTGGTCTTCTTAGGGAAGATGGACTATTAGTATGAGCATGGTCTTCTTGGGGATGAAGGGTGTTTAGTTTGAAAATCACAGACGTCCAAAGTGGTTGTACAAGCTTGCATTCCCACCAGCAGTGGGGGAGAGTTCCCCTAGCTCCACATCCTCTCCAGCATAAGGTGTCTTCAGTGTTTTTTATCTTAGCCATTCTGACAGGCGTAAGGTGGTATCTCAGAGTCCTTTTGATTTGCATTTCCCTGATAATTAGGGATGTAGAGTAATTCCTTATATGTCTTTCAGCCATTTGAGTTTCCTCTGTTGAGAATTCTCTGTTTAGTTCTATAGCCCATTTCTTAATTGGACTGTTGGGCATTTTGATGTCTAATTTCTTGAGTTCCTTATATATTCTGGATATCAGTCCTCTGTCAGATGTGGGGTTGGTGAAGACCTTTTCCCATTCTGCAGGCTGTCACTTTGCCTTGTTGACCATATCCTTTGCTCTACAAAAGCTTCTCAGTTTCAAGAAGTCCCATTGATTGATCATTTCTCTCAGTGTCTGAGCTACTGGTGTTATATTTAGGAAATGATCTCCTATGCCAATGAATTCAAGACTACTTCCTACTTTCTCTTCTAGCAAGTTCAGAGTAGCTGGATTTATGTTGAGGTCTTTGATCCACTTGGACTTAAGTTTTGTGCACAGTGATGGATCTATTTGCAGCCTTCTACACATTGATATCCAGTTATGCCAGCACCATTTGTTGAAGATGCTTTATTTTTTCCATTGTACACTTTTGGCTTCTTTGTCAAAAATTATATATTCATAGGTGTGTGGATTAATGTCAGGGTCTTCAATTCAATTCCATTGGTCCACATGTCGGACCCCAAGAAAGACAGGGGGATTGCCCAATGACGGAGAAATGGATGAGAGCTACATGAACAGCCTGGACATGAGTAGGGGTAATGAAGGGCAAGGGTCGAGGTAAAGAGAGTTTGGGGGAGTGGGAGATCCCAGCTGGATCAAGAACAGAGAGGGAGAACAAGGAATAAGAGACCATGGTAAATGAAGACAACATGAGAATAGGAAGAAGCAAAATGCTAGAGAGGCCCACAGAAATCCACAAAGATACCCCCACAATAGACTGCTGGCAATGGTCGAGAGACAGCCCGAACTGACCTACTCTGGTGATAGCATGGCCAAACACTCTAATAGTCATGTCAGAAACCCCATCCAAGGACTAAGGAATCTGGATGCAGACATCCACTGGCTAGGCCCTGGGTGGAGCTCTGGGAGTCCAGTTGGTGAGAAAGAGGAGGGTTTGTTTGAGCGAGAATTGTTGAGACCAAGGTTGGATAAAGCACAGGGACAAGTAGCCAAACGAATGGAAACACATGAACCATGAACCAATGGCTGAGGGGCCCCCAACTGGATCAGGCCCTCTGAATAGGTGAGACAGTTGATTGGCTTGATCTGTTTGAGAGGCATCCAGGCAGTGGGACCAGGTCCTGTGCTCAGTACATGAGTTGGCTGTTTGGAACCTGGGACTTATGCAAGGATGCTTGGCTCAGCCTGGGAGGAGGGGACTGGACCTGCCTGGCCTGAGTCTACCAAGTTGATCTCAGGCCTCAGGGGAGGCATTGCCCTGGAGGAGGTGGGAATGGGGTTGCCCTGGGGGGCAGGGGAGGGTGGCGGGAAGGGGGAGAACAAGGGAATCCGTGGCTGATATGTAGAACTAAATTTTATTGTCAAATAAAATAAAATAAAATTTTTAAAAAAGAAGAAAATCACAGGCTACCTGTTTATTGATTTCAAACTGATTTTCTACGAATATATACTTAGCCATGTTATTGGTCATCAAAATCTTACATAGACTGGATGTGTCCTTTTCTCCTTTAAATTATTTGTCCTCTTAACCTGGACCATCTGTAAAATGGAATCAAGATTAGAGGAGAATTAAAAGTCTAAGGTAGAAATTCTAAAAGTTTGATGAAAATTAATTGTCCCTAAATATTACTAGAAGAAGGGGAGGGACAGGAGATTTCTCCAGCAAGGGACCAGGATTGAGAAACAAGAGTTTATAGTAGCTTATTAATTGGCTTACATTTAGTGTTAGATGCTATATATCTGACACCAGCTGCTATACCTGATACATATCAAAGTCATGGTCTTAAGACCTACATGTCCACTGAACTATGCTTCCCAGCAACGCTATGCTGAGGATATTAATATATCTTATTTAACAAAAAAACTGGTGTAACTGTAGACCTTTGCTGTCCTTCATTTTCCAATCTTCTCTCTGTTAGATGAAATCGACTGCTACATTATCTAAATTTAATCCTACATTTAATATATTTTTAGAACTGCTTTTATCTGAAATCATAATTTCCATTTCTTAGTACATCACTTTAAAATACACACATGAAGGCTTCTTTTTAAGTGTGAATGATTGATAGTTAGATAATGAAGTCTGTTCACTATTTATCATACATGTAACACCCATTTCAGGTGAGAGCAGTTAAACTCGTACAACGACTTTAGGAAAACACTCTTGTGTTTGGTCCATATTGGATCGATTTTATTTCTTACAAAACTAACATTTTACATACAAAGCACAGAAATTTCCAGAAGACACCCCATTTTGTTCAGAGACATTGCATACTTTTGTGACTTATCAAATGTCATACAGTTCATGTGGTTCCTGAAAGCTAAGAGAGTTGTGCAAACTTAAAGAGTTTATCTTGTGTGTATTTTCTACGGGCAGCTGGAACATGTATTGAGTGTTTGGAGGAGAATTGTAAGTCAAGCATTAAAAGCCTCATTTTATGTAGATAACAACCTAGTTTCTAATCCTCATCATTCAGTTTTAAAAAAACAACAACTTTGAACTGGTTTATATAATTCCTCAAAGGAAATATACCATTCTTTTCTAATAGCTTGGCATTTGTCACTTGCCAGATTCCTACATAAATATCATAAAAACCTATTTGACCTCATAGCCAGCCCTTGTCTACTGACTATTGTAATAGTTGCCAAGAATCTCACCAGCATCTTGGACAAGGAAAAGAAAGGAAGAATATGTATGTGGTTTTAGAACTGTTGGAACAGGAACTGGATTAAGATTAGATGATTTGTGACTTATCTTCCAACATGAGATGGTAGACCCAGCTAAGCAAGGCATTCACAGTGGGGATGGTAGGACTAGGGTGATGGAACAATAGGTCAAAGCACTTGCTGTGAAAACAATAGGCTGTGAGTTCAAATCCCCAGGAACCATGTAAAAGTTGTTCATAGCAGCATATGCCTGTGACTGGAGTGACAGGAGTGGATATCAGCTTCTCTTTGCCACCTGGCCTTGTCAAAATAGTGAGTGTCAGGTTCAGTGAGAAAAGCTGCCTCAAAAAAAAAAAAAAAAAAAAAAAAAAACGAGGGGATTAGAAAAGTAAGACACCTAATGTCCTCCTCTGGCCTCCATATATTTGCACATGGGTATGTGATCATGCATATACACAGATGCTTATCCACCAATAACACACACACACACACACACACACACACACACACACACACACACACACACACCACACAGACATACACCACAAATATTCAGTAAACTTAGTCATTCTAGTTCTTTTACATTTTTGAAGTCCCTGAAACAAACAATAAAGTTCTGTGCAGTTTCTTCTTTCTGGTTAAGAATATCCTAAAATTGAAAAGATATGTTAATGATACACTAAACTGTGGAGTATGTGTGGTTTCGGTTCCCAGTTAAAAATAGTGACTGCAACATCAGCCAATTATCATGGCTGTGATACATATTTTTTTCTTTTTTATTTCAAGCCACTTCCTTGCAAAACCATACTTCTTAATTAAGAATCGGAACAACCATAAATATTTGGATATGCTAATCAAGAATTTTTATTGTTTAATGTTTTTAAAGTTATCATCTGTACAACAGAAATAATTTAGAAAGTATAGCCCACCATCTTCAAAACACATTAAAGAAAACCAAGCCAGTTCTAGGTACTTCCGGGAAAGTGATCAAACCTAGGCTGCTAGAAATTGCTCTAGTCTTTTCAGCTGCTAAATCAAAGGAACTGGAGCTGGAGGGACTCAAGCAACAGTCAGTTGTTTCTCACAGACATGGAAGCTGAAAAGTTAAAGGTGAATATGGTGGTAGATTAGATATCTGGTGAGAGTCTTGCTTCTCCTCCTTCCCCTCCTCCCCCTCCTCCTCTTCTTGTTCTTCTCCTCCTCCTCTTCTTCCTCCTCCTCCTCTTCTTCTTTTTCTCCTCCTCCTCTTCTTCCTCCTCCTCCTCCCCTTCCTCCTTCTTTTTACTGAAAACAGATTCTTGTCTCATACAATAGACTCTGAGCAGAGTTTTCCCTCTCTTATTTCTCCCCATTTCCCTCCAACCTACCCTCTCCCCTAAATCCACTCACCCTCTGTTTCCTCTTCAGAAAAGAGTGGGCCTCCAAGAGAAAACAACAACAAAACAAGATACAATAAGACAAGGAAAATGCCCTCATCTCATGGCTGGACAAAGCAATCCAACAGGATGAAAACAGTGCCAGGAAAATGCAAGAGTCAGAGATACACCCGCTCCCACTGTTAGAAGTCCCACAAAAGCACCAAGCTAACAGCCATAACATATATGCAGAAGGTCTCGCTTCTTGGTTCATTCTCTTCATATAAGAGAAACAACGGTGCTTTCTGGGGTCTCCATTAAAACAATACCAAACTCGTTCATAACTGGACCTATTTATCTCTAGGATTTTAAACTATGAATTTGGGGGAATACATTCAGTCCATAAAGAGAGGAAATTCAGGAGGCTGGGCTGGACAGATGACTCACCAGTAAAGAGTCGATAGCCCTTATAGAGCAGTTGAATTCAGTTCCCAGCATCTGCATTGGGTGACTGAGTTACAAATGACTAACCCCATATCAAGGGAATCTGACATCTTCTTCCTTCTGTGACTTCTGTGAGCTCCCACACTCATGTGCAAAAACCCTTATACGTATAGCATATCCATGCAATTTAAAAACAAAAAAAAAGTTATTTAAAAAAGAGAGATTTTCAACATAGTTTGCAGCATGCAGAATTAATTAATTTATACAAGAACTCATGAAATAGCACAAACAAATCTCAAACTCTTTATTCTCCTACCTTAACCTACCAAGTCCTTGGTTACAAGTATGGACTACTGTACTGGTTAGATTTAATTGCCAACTTTAGACAGCCAGAAATTGACTTAAGAAAAAGAATCTCCATGAGTAGTTATGTACATTGGTTGGCCTGTAGTCCTGTCTATGGAAGATTGCTTTGTTTGGTAATTGACTAAGCTCACTGTAGGAGACACCATTCCCTAGACTCAGCTCTGAAATGTATACATGAAGAAATCTACTTGAGAAAGATCATATCCACAGTCAAGAGTAGAGTGGAACAAATGTATCCATGTTTTCTACTTTCTTGGCTACATAGGGAGGGCCTGTAGAAGGATAAAAATGTTGTGGGCTGCTCCTTAACAGAAGCTGAGATTGCAAAAGACTACAAACTCTTGCTGTATCTGATTAGGTTTAAAATCTTTTTTCTTATTTCACAGAGACCTTGATAGCAACCTCTACTAGAAAAATCTAGTGCAACCACTATATATATATATATTTCTACACAAAAGCGCCAGAAAGTGATGGAATTCTCAGCTTAAATTACAATAAAAGCAGAATAAAAGAAATCCACAAAGCTTTTATAGACAATTAAAAAAGCATCCCTCTACCTAATTACTTGGGTTGCAAAAATCTCAGTGGAAGAGAGAGAGGTCAGAACTTAATACTTTTAGTGGTCATTATTGCTTTTTAAAAAATTAATATCAATGAATTTCAGATAGTTCCCTCTAGGGGAAGCTTTTCATGGAATGGTGGTAGGAAGAAAATGGTAGGAAGAAAATGGGTGCAGGAGCACAAGCATGGGAGAAAGTTGGGAAACTTTCCCTGTCCCTCATACTTATCTGGTTCAGATTCTATTAATACTATTTCTTTGAAAAGTTTGTTATAACATTCAGACATCTACAGTGCTTCAAACAGAGCTTCCTGCATTGCACTTCTTAAAACACCATGGCAAATTAAGGTAGAAAAATAACAGTACACAATTTAGTTGGAAGAATAATTCCAATTCAGAAGGTGCTTCTTCGAATTCTATTAAGACCCTACTGTGACCTATTTCTGTGCCCTTGGAATTCGGTTGTAAATAAAACATGCAATATTTCTGCACTCAGAACTTCTATTTTATTCTTTTCCCCAGTACCAAAAGCTCAAGGTAAGCCTCCAGATTCACCTTCCTTAATTTTGAAAATAGATTCAAATATAAATGAGCCTTAAAATACAGGGTACCTAGATTGTGCAACACAATTTAGCAAACCAGTATTTATTAAGCATTAGCTGATACTCAAAATGTTGAGCTGCATACGACAGTGACCCCTCCTTTAAACGATGAATAAGAAGCAGCAATAAAAGAGTGCATGTATTAAGGACAGTCATAAGAAACCTTCCCCAGCTGCCCAGCTAAGATTGGACTCACTGAGAACATTCACTGCCTTCCTTTCTGTATTTATTTTCCTTCAGCATGCATTGTTCTCCTGCTAGCCTGTATTTTATGTAATTGCTTGAGTCTCTGTTAGAGCTAAGCTACCTGGGCAGGAGTACTCTGAGCAACTGTTGTATGTCTTTGTCTTGCTCTTAACTAATAGGACTGCTTCTCTGGTAAAAAGTTACTCAATATGTAATCTTTGACCAAACAGGGGGGCATGGTGTGGGGGAAGAACATCTTGATGACTTTAAACTTTGCCCTATTAATACTGAAGTGTTGGATCTGAAGAGTGTTTTGAGCAAAATCTGAGTGGACAGGATCTACTGCAGAAACCCAGCAGGATCAAAGCATACCTGACATTCATGACCATTAGTCACTGATAATATTGCTGGCAATTGAGCCATAGCTTTAAATTTCTGTTTAACTTGACCTGAGAAAGAAAACAAAAGAATAAAAGAACTGTCTACATCAACTCATAAGACTATCACACTTTGCAAGTAAATACAGAGGCCTAGTTCGGAACACATGGATCATAAAAAGAGTTCGCCTGCAGAAAAAAATGTGTTTCTGTATTTTTCCAAAGTGCCTGATAACCCTGGACAGCAGCTGGAGCATTGGGAGATTCTAGCTCAGTATGTAACAGAATTGGGTTAAGAGAACTATATAAGGCTTGGAAAAAATGGAATCATAGAAATTAGAAATAAAAGGGACTGTTAGATCATATTGTCCATCCCCTGCCAAGGCAAATTGTTGCTGACAGTATATTACAGCTTTATTCTTTGCAGTAGATTTTTTTTTTTTTTTTACTGACTTCCCAGGAGAGGTTTCTGATCTGTCCAGGATAATGAATGGGATGATTTTTTTTTCCTGTTGGCATCGAACCACTAGAAAGCACAAGTTTTTACTGACTACACTAGTGTGGGCAAGAGACTGGAGTCCACCGTCAATTTCTATTAGCTTTGCATGTTAGTAGATAAAAAACAAAAACAAACAAACAAAAAAAACATAGGTACAGTCTGTTGGGAAGGGAGGCTTATGAAATTTCTTTCTATTTTATTGAGCACATTGTTTTTTATAAGATGTAACATCCTGAACTGTATTGTTGTATTTAAGAGGATATCAATAAAATTGGAACATTAAAAACTGAAAATGTATATAAAGCTCCTACCACTTCTTGGCCATTTAGCTAAGGTATGGTGTAATAAAATGTTATATAGAATTAATATAATTATTTTATTTTGTTGGAGTGTGTATAGAAAATGACATATAAAACCACAGGCCAATGCAGCCCCCTAAGATATTCCCATTGTCCTTTCTTAATCTACTCAAGTGATGCTCTAACCACTGCTGTGGGACCTACGATTTTTAAATGAGTCATGGGGACCAGGAAGCTAAGAACTACTTAGAAAGAGAGTTTAAGACCCTGAACACCAGGCTTCTACCCTGCTTTCCAATTGCCTGTTTCATTCACTGATTCTGCTGAGAAGGATTCTGTGAATGCAAAATATTAGAAAATAAATGTGTTATCATTATTTATCATAATCACTTATAATGGTTTTTTAATTTGAGCACTTGAACTCCAATCAGAAAATCATTTGCATCCTTTTCACTATGTTCAAGTCTAATTTTTAAAATAGGACACGTATCTGCATTCTGGTCCTGGAGTTTCACAACTAAGTATGGAAACAAGAGAAGACACATAGAAATACAATTTAAAAAGCATCACTTTCCTGGTCACTCATAAGCTGGAACATTCTTTAATCTGATTGGTTTTGCAAGATATATTAATTGTCATATTTTGTCCCTGGCTCTCCAAATGGTAGTTGAGCTATTTTAACAAATTGTACTATGTGGCTTTTCTTATATTTCTTTACATTTGAATGAATTATTTCTGTAGTACTGGAGTCTGGGTAGCGAGTCTACGATCCAGTTTGTAGTAACAAGGATACTGACTCAAAGACTTCAAAATGTGAACTTCTGAACAGAAACAGAGGAGGGAGTAGATTGCAAGGAGGAGGGAATAAGAGGAGACGAGAGAGGAGAAACTGCAGTCGGGATGTAAAATAAATGATTAAATTTAATTTAAAAAAATACCACAAAACATAATAATGGCGACATGAAACATCTCCAGGCTAAAATTGGCCATAGCTTTTAGTTTGTGGGCCCTGCTTTATGATTATACCTGTGATAAAAATTTGCAAAGTGTCTGGAAGCCTTCTGCTCAGGCTGATTTTAACTTGCCACTACTAGTACCTCTTCATGAATTAGATTCTGTCTTTATGTGTGCAGACCATCAAAATGCACATTGGTCAAAGAAATTGGCGAAATGCCTGCAGAGCACCCAAGAACCTTCTAGAAACTCCAGGAAAGAGAAAACAAGAAAATTTAGATATCTTGGAAGGCCTCTGTGCAGACCCACTCTGGGACATCTACCTCTGTCAGGACACATGCTGGAGCTATTACCAAAGGCCTTTTTGTTTCAGAGTAGATAAAACCACTGGAAATTACAGCATGTTTGAAATAGACATGTGAAAGTGATAGCCACATGCTATCTTTACTTTCACAGTTAAGAAATCAGTGATTGATCAGGATGGATTGATCTTTCTCATCACTGTTAGTGTTATCCTTTTAAATACCTCTTGAAGCTAGTAAGTCCTGCAGTTTGTATTAATTATGAATTATTTTCCAAAATCATTTAAGCATACTCCCTTCTTAAAAAATTATGCTTCATGGCCTAAAAATTCATAGTGAATCTTCCAAATACATATTATAAGGAGAAGAGACAGAAAAGAGGCAGGGAGAAGGGAAGGAACAAGAAGAATTACCTGTGATAATAACTGTGAATCAGTTATTTCACCTCTACACATGGTTCTTAAGAGACATACAGAATTTGTCCAAATTTAGGAGAGCTGTGTCTAAAATCTAGCACACCCGGCATGAAACTCTACAGGATTAACTATATATTAAATAAAGTGACTCCAAGAAGCACCTTGCCAAATTAAAAAAGTAAAAGGTCACAAATATGGATAAACTTGAGCTTGATAGAAACTGATAATATTTATTGATTTGAACTAAAAATACATTTCATTTTTCTTTCTTCTAATGCAGGAGATAGTAAATTCAACAAGAAAGACATATTTTAATCTAAGAAACATCTATTATGCTGTGATGAACTAAAGACAAGTAAAATTTTTAAAGCAATCTATAGAGTAAAAAAAAAGAGACATTTTCTTCTTTGAGATATTCTATAGTCAGGTAACAAGATACATATCTGTTTTGAAATTAACAAGGATGGCTATTTTTTAATGTGGTTTTCTCCAAGTATAAGTATATCTCAAAATGCTGTGGAAATGTACAGATGTTGAATGAGTTTGAATTCTACTTAGACAAACCAAAATGAACTCATATATGCATTAGTAACTTCTGGTTTATTTCTTGGCTTCTTTTGCAAATGCAGTTTTGAATTTCACTTTTTGAGTTGGTTTATTTCGTCGGAGATTAGTAGAACATATGATCAGATTTTTCTCCAGTGATCCATAGATGCATTTAAGATTGTTCAAAATCTAGTGTCTCCAATATTGAAGATCTTACTTTCAAAACACAAAGCTTAACGCTCAATTTTGGCTACATGGAAGAGAACAGGTGAAAA
Source organism: Peromyscus leucopus (assembly GCF_004664715.2). Lineage (NCBI taxonomy): Eukaryota > Metazoa > Chordata > Mammalia > Rodentia > Cricetidae > Peromyscus > Peromyscus leucopus. The sequence goes on along the minus strand of NC_051077.1, from coordinate 34,286,987 downwards.
ACACTTTAAAGAAAATCCCTACTGGTATGTAATGAGGTCCCACTATTCTACTCACTTTCTTGACAACCAGGACTGACTCCATTTTGCCTCATTCCATCCCCAATTCCAACCACAATGTCTCCCATTACAGTGATTGTTGTTTTATGATTGGATGAACAATTCAGAGACATAGCAAGAGAGACAGAGCCTCCCTGGTGCTCCTGATCATAGTGCCCAGAAAAGTAAGTCATGTTTAAGATTGAGCTTTTTGCTGTAAAAAGCACCAAATAGAGCAGCATCTGCATGAGAGTGCTGCATGTTCCTGCAGTCTGTCTCAAGTTTTGAAATTATGTTAAAATGAATTATTTTTAAGCCAACTGTACGACCCGGCGCAGTTCTCAGGGGGTTGGAGAAGGGGGATTGCTGTCAGTTAGAGGCCACGCTGGGCTACACAGTAGGGCCAGCCTGGACTACACTGTCGTAAATTGTCTCAAAGGGAGAATTAAAAGAAATATTATTTTTAAAAATTAAATTATGCTTGGAAAGTGTTTGGCACAAATGACTGACAGGCAGTCATCTCTCTTTCCTTTCTGGGGTTTAACAGATAACAGTCTCAGTTATATGTAACTTGCTGAATGTATAGGGAGTTGCTTTTTTTTTGTAAATACAAAATAAAATAGAGAATATCACGAAGACATTGAGCATCTTAATAGATCATAAATGCCTTGACTTAGAGATCCAATGCTCTCCATTATTAAGTTAGTTTCAAGGACAAAATTGAAGTCTTGCAAAACCGCATGTCCAATAACTGCTTGTTAAATGGACTATTCACCATCTCTTATTACAAAAAAGACAAAGAGAAGTACAAATTAACTTATCCCTATTTGTCATATGAAAGATGTTTCATGATTCACAAATAAGCTCCAGATTTCCTTGTCATAGAATGCTGATTAGAAGAGAGTAAATGTCTATATTTAAATATAGTGTTTGACTTGAAGCTTTTCTTCAGCAAAATGAAAAACAGCCATTGTAATTACATTTTTCACTGGTCTGGTAGGTAACATGTTAAATGGCACCCACAAGTGTTCTTCTATAGGCAAATTTATTTTCTATTAACTGTCATCAAATATTTTTGAATTAACATCCACACTGTAATGAACATGCATACCTCCCAAAGACGGCCTTTTGAGAGGAGGCTGGGGTTTTTCTTCTGAGCAGTCTTAAGGGAGTCAGGTGCTCTGAGGGAAGTAGAATGAAATCACTCTCATTTCTTGAATATTTTATCACATGATACCGAAGATTCTCTGCTGTGATTACTTAAAAAGTGGCAGAGTTCTTGCAATGCTGTCACTGATTGACAAACAGATTTAAGTCTCCAATAAGAATGATGGCTCCAATAAGAATGATAGCTATCTGATAAGAGACGGGGTTGGAAGAGAGACCTTGGCTCTATGTTAAAAGGTTCTAGCAATTTCCTAGCTGGAGGTGATGCACGCAAAGCATACAGAATGAGAGCAGGGACAATTTTGCTCTCCCTCCCAGACCCTTAGAAATGTCTAGGTCTCCACTCCTACCCTAGCAAAGCTGACCCCTATTGGAGCTCTCCCCATAATCTCCTCTTATTTTTTTCTCCCCTTGGTTTATTGTGAGGGCTGGTTTGGTCTTAGTGATTCTCTTCTTGATCAAGTTCAAATTTGGACTGAGAAAAAGAATATGAAAAAGGGGTTTCTCTAGTGTCTAAATCAGCCACTTGTGACTACCAAGCTAAATGTTATCCATATCCTCTGCAGAAATGGGAGAGGCCATTGTAAGACATTTGATAAAATCCAAACCCAGGAAATGACCAGATTTCCTTCTGTAGTTTCCTGTTACATAGGCCAGTGACTCCAAGGTAAAAAGAGGAGCGACAGCAATTGAACTGTCACAAAGGGGCTCCCTCTAGTTTTCTGCCGTAGAATGAGGCTTTGTTACTGAAGGTTATAAGTATTCTGTCCTTAGGACTAGTCAGCTAAATAGAAATATATAAAAATAATTGAAAAAGCCATCACTTATAGAAAAGTCTCCACAAAGAAAGATGCAAGTTTCAGATTCCTATCAGTTGTATCTATGAAAATAGTGACCCAGAATGATTTTCAGTATAAAATGTGTAACTAACAAACTTCACAATAAAGGAATGAGAAATGATATGTTTGAATATTACCACATTTCTGTAATCTTTTTAGAAAACTTCTGACTCCAAAATATAATATGTAGCTTTTAATGGGTCAACTGGATCACTATAGAATATTATAAGAAATCCATAGACAATACAATTTCTATGACCAGGCCAAGGGACGAAGGAAAAGGTGAAATAATGAGTTGAAGCAAAATTATTCTTTATCCATGAATTATTTTATGTCTGTTTCATACAGTAAAAATGTATTTCTGAATCCAATTGTAAAAGACGCCAAAAGGTGTACAGGATTTCTCACCGAGTAGGTGGTTATCATTTGGGAAGGAAAAGGCCACAATGCAAATTTTAAATTAGTATTAGGAAAAGTACCTACAATGATTTTGATTATCCAGTCAGCTATGAATAGAATATTACTCTTTGGCCTTTATCAGTGGATTATTTTGTTACTGCGTTCAATTATTCATAATGTATAGTAATAAACCGACAGCCTTTGATATTCCGGAGCGTCTTTTTGTCTTCTAAAGACAGAGACTTGAAGCACAAGCTATTGATAAAAGAGAAAGGAACAAAATGGCCAGTTCACACCTCAGCAAACCTCCTCACCAGAGCCTAATCGCAATTTATTATGTATCTTTAAAATGCAATTACAGCACCTGAAATTTTTCAAAGCAATGCTTTGCTAAAATGAGACAAACCAGGCCTTGCCTGAGATTGTGTTTAACCCTCATGAATAATAGCCCATAAACATGCACTGGGCACATTCAAACTAACCACCTAGTTGCCTCTCTCCATAGTGGAGAAGCATAGAATCTAACATACTGAGAAAAGTAATTCAGCGCCTGTGTCATGCTGGTGGCCTTTAATGGCTCTGCTCCCTCTTTTTGCATGAAGCAATCAGTAATAAGGTGGCTTTAAGGCTGACCACGGATGTCACAGGCAGGCACAATAGCTAAAAGGCACGTGCTTTTGCAAACAGCTCTGGCAAGCGGACACCATTGGGTGATCCGAGGGTACTTGGCTTATGGATGGGATTACTGGTCATGAAATGCCCATTCTTACCATAATTGTGCATTAAACGAGGATGGCGTACAAAAGGGCCCAAGTCAAATAAAGGAGCACCAGGGGCTGTGCATGGAGCAAGGAACGTGATAGCAACGCATTACTCACCAGCTAAGTGGGAGAGAAATAGGAGAGAAATGCTACACTGAGGCCAATCTATGGAAGGTCTTTCAGCCTATTTGGAAGAATTTTGCACTTTATTATACAGAGAGCAGAAAATATCAAATCACTGTGGAAAATAGTGGAAGCCTCTAGATACTAATACATAGGAATTCTTTAAATGTCACACTTTCTCATGTCTATAGATTGCCTGCCAAGAAGTCCTTATGTTTTCTCCTCCTGGTACCTTTTGCGTTTATAATTCTCTCCACCTGGAATTCTCTCTTTTCTCCTCTGCACCCATTTGCTGTAACCATCCCAGTCGGCTCAAAGTTAACACATCTGTGAGTGTAAAGCTCCAATAATAAGCTTAATTATATTTGAAGTTGGTTTACCACTGTGAGTGAATGGAAACCTTGGTATAGTTTTGACATCCAGAATCATTTCTTAGAATTGCTGCCCACCAGGCAGCAGGTGCAGGGTGTGTTCTCTGCTTTGGCATGCTGGATTGTAACTGTCACTCCTTTCATTTCTTACATTGAGTAATGAACCTAGTTAACACTAAACAAGTTAAGGTTAATTGCTACTTTACATTCATAAAAAGGCTCTACCGTGCATCAGAAGTAAACCAGGACTGTGTGTGCAGAAACAGCAGGGGGACGTGGAATTTATATTAATGGAGAAAGTATTTTGAAGTAACAAGTACTTTATTGGACCCAAGAAAGGAAACTGCCCACAAGTAGATGAAGCTGAGTTGTTCCATTATTGAGCCATTTGCCAAAGGACTGCTGCTGCATGCCTGGCTATGCAGAAGTCCAGAGCATCATCAAATCCCTGAGAATGGATGGAGGAACGTTAGAAGCAACATACAGCTCATTGGACGTGATGTGCTGTTGTGGGACTAACATGGAGGCAGGCTGCAAAGTGAGAGCGGGGTGGCATTTTTCTTTTATTATAGCATGAACTATAATCTGTGTGCTTAAGAAGAAGAAACCAAAGCCATGCATTTAATGAGGTGTAATAGTTTATGGGCTACATGTGTAGCAGTTTTCAATTATTGTCTTCATTATTCTTTAAAAAAAAGAAAGAAAGAAAAAAGGAATTCCTTGAAGATTAATGACAGTCCCAATCAGATTGTAGCAACCCATGAGCAGAGTCTTCTGCTTACTGTTTATGTGCCACTTTTTGTTATTTTCTTGGTATGTTCCATAAAATAATAAATTTTTACACATTTGAACTGTAATAGGGACCCTTGGTTCCTGACTATACATTTTGCAAAAGGAGAAAAGCAGTCCAAAGAGAAAAGGTTGAAGGAGCTTGGCCAAGGTCTAAGCTCTGACTTTACCTCATTTATAGTTGGCAGTGTGTCCCGGAGAAAGGACTGCAGCGTTGAGATGGACCTGAGGTCATGCAGAAACTCAACCACTGATAGAATGTGCAAATGCCATAAGTAGGCAAACTCACATGACCTTTCCAAACCCTTGCATACCAAGCACAAGATAGAGACAAGGATACATACACAGTAGCCACATAGCATTTCTTCTACATGGGTAACAGCTATGGATTTCTGTCCCGACTTCCTCTGTCCCTCTTGGTTCTCTAACCAGGAATGCAGGGAACTAGCTGTGTTCTCCAGCCTTGGCATAACCATCATGTGTTCTGTAACAACGTTTTAGATTTGCCTACCAGTACATATTACCTTAAAATTCGGGTTATGTAATAGAGGTACAAGATTTACACTTTGGGTTACAATTCATAGCCTACAATGCTGGGCAGAAATCTCTATTTCCTTTCAGTGTGTGTGTGGTGTGTGTGTGTGTGTGTGTGTGTGTGTGTGTGTGTGTGTGTGTGTGTGTGATATGTATATGACTGTATGTACATGCATGCGGAGGCCAGCAGTTAATGTCATTCCTGAACTGATGACTACCTTGTCATCTGAGACAGGGTGTTTCGCTGAACCTGTATATCAGCACTTGGATAAACCAGGTTTCCTGCAAGCTGTGGATTCTGTACACATCTCCCCTGTGCTAGGCTTTTACATGGGTGATGAGGATCCAAACTCAGGTCCTTAAACTTGTCTGGCAAGCTCTTTTCTCACTGAGCCATTTCCCCAGTCCAGAGATCTGTATTGCTAAATAGCCCCTGATCAGGGGACTCTGAAATGCTTTGGGGGTATGAATTCTGTGCTAGTTAATTTTGGCTATTATCATCATTCATCATGATTCTAAGGTTATATTGGGGTTGAAATCTATTTGGAGGGATAGTTGAAAGACTAATAATTCAGAAAACCATTAAAAGTGTCATTTGCATAGTACTGTAAGGATGAGTTTCTTGAGGTTTGACAAATCTCAATTTTTAGTATCTTGTTTTCCCTTCAGAGTTGTATGGTACTTAGCAGTAATTTTTTGAAGTTGCCTGCAAAAATGTAGTCACTTGATTCACACTAAAATTAATGGTTACTGCTTTGTCTTTAAATATTTAAGATAAAATCTGCTCAGACACATCCGGATCCTATCCTTCATATAAATTCCAGCTACCGTGGACTGTTATTATGTCTCCCAAACACCAGGGGAGTATTGCAATATTTAATGTGGACACAGACATCTTAGATTATTCATTTGGACATAGGGATAAGGGTTAATAAAGGAAATGGTGCAATAATCATTTAAAACAGTTTCTGTTTTCAAATTTCCAGAGTAACACCATCATTAGATGCACCTTGATACTGGAAGCACACTCCTCTAAACACACTAGCTGAAAATATGAGTAGACATTATATTTAAAGTCCCTTGCTTCAATCTCCATAAGTACCTGAGAATTATATAACCAAGAAAATAGCAGACCACTTACCTAATGCCTTGCTTCCGGCCAGGAAATATGCAAAGGAATTTACACCTAGCCTTGCTTAAGAAAGGGACTATTTATATTTTACTGAAACAAAGAAGAAAAAGAAAACAACAGCAACAAAAGAACCAAACAAAACCAAAGAGAAAGCCTGGAACTCCCAAAGCCAGCTGACTTGCTGATTATTTGGGGGGATGTAACATCCCAAACTAATGTTCTGTATTATCCATTCCATACAGGAATCTGAGAGGACAGCAAGGAATTGCCCCGTGTCTACTTCTAGCTCGGAGAATTTCCATGTCATAGATAAGACCTCCTTCCCACCAACGAAAAATTCCAAACATGCGGATCTGGCAGAAAAGGGTGGAAGGTGGTGTGCCCAATGTGCTGGGAAAGGTCTTTGCACCCCAGATCCTCCTGTGCGGATCTGGGGTATAAAAAGATCTCTCTTGATACCTGGGATTTCTGTCAGAACTCTACTCAGTAGCTTAAAGCTTGTGCCTGTTCAAATGCTCTGTCCCCTGGGAGGTGTAACACTAAGACTGTCATCTGCCGTTCAGATTTCAGTTTTGACCTGGGGATTACGAAAGAGAAAAGGAGGGCACCAGCAACTCACTGGGGAGAGAGAATCTCCTAGAACAGAGCTACTCACCGAGACTTACACTCTCACCCAAGAATCCGTGTAGCCTAAAGCTGGCTTCCTGTTCTGCACCCTACGAGCCTGGAATAAGCGGGGGAATTTCCATCAGACCCAATCTGCTTGTCCCAGATTCAGAAACTAACCCCCCAAGAAGCCCGAAGCCTCATGGAGTCTGGCTTAAACTGTATATTTATTTCAGTTATTTATTACATTCTACCTTTATGTTAACGCTATACCCCAAGTCAGTGTTTGTAGGGAAAGACTAGTTATTATTTTGATTTCATTAGGAATAATCGTTTGTAGAGAAAAGCAGACAGTAAGTACCTGTAGGTATCTATGTGATACTTTTGCAATAGCAGTTGGGGTTCAGTGCGTCAAATGTGCATCCTCCTCCTCCACTCACAGAACTCAGAGTGCTGTTTGTCACTGTGGGGAAACCACAGGAAGTTCTTATAGTGGTCACACTTTAGGGGAAAGAATCAGTGCAGAAGCTCTTCCTTCTGGGGAGAACTGTAGGGGGCAGATTAGGAAACTGCTTGTATAACCTCTGGGACTTCATGCCTGCCATGCTTAACTGACAGAACAGTGTTACCTATAAGTGTTTCCAAGGAAGGAAGTGAGGGATGGGTGGGTGCCAGAGACTTTGGAAGGGAGAAAAAAAGCAGGTAATTTGATGTTACCTGGCTAATGGTGCCAGATGTCTTCAGCTGAGAATGAATATTAGCAATGGTATTTCGTGAAACGATTCTTGTGGAAAGCTGGGCTGGCATTTGCTTCAGCAGACTGTGTGGAATTCATGCAACATGGTGCAGTTCTCACAAAGATAGTACCCTTCACAGGAAGCACACGCGGATGTCTTTCTTTTATTTGTAAATAAAACAGACCTGCATAAAAAGATGCTCTGATAACACGAAAAGGAAAAAGCAGTTGTTTGACATTTTCCATAGTTGCAACGATGCCATAAGCAACTTATGAAGGAGAGCTATTTGATAATTCAGACGCATGTCCATTAGGAAGAGAATTGTTAGGTACCTCCCCATGGGTTTGGGTATGCTCCATCAGTAATTGATTACTGATGCTAATGAAGATCGTACTTGTTATAAAAGAGAAAAAACTCAGCACTAAATACCCACAAGTATGTCAGATATAAAACTTAAATATACTTTATTCTCAACCACAAAACGAAAGAAAGCTAAGGAAGCCCGTGTGTTAGTAACTGGCAATTTAGGGTGATGTGATTCAAAACAATTTTTCTTTATTTACAATTTTTTTTTTTTTTTTAGAAAATGGTGACTCTAATTTTAGAAATTAAAGATGCTTTTTCAAGTGAACATGGAGGTTAAATTAAATAATTTAGATTTATCTGTCAATGCAATCAAGTATAATATATATTTTTAAATTATTTAAAGATAATTAATCTTATTTGTACTGAAGTGGATGTAGTTCTCAGTGTGGAGACTGATGAAAAGACAATTTGAGACTGAAAGAATTTGGCAATTTCTGCTTGTCTGCATAATACTGAAGAATGAGGTGCATTCTATTTCTGAATAATATTAATTGCTGTAGGATCTGAGACATATTTCCATGACATTAAACATATCTGAAACAAAAAGTTGACTAAATATAGTCTAAAATCTGGTTAAAAGAGAGGTATGACTTCTTAAAAAAATGTTTTATTTTGGTCTAGCATTTTGACTCTGGGTTGTGAAAGGTGTGCTTAAGAAGTTGACCACATAACAGCCATTATCAAAATGGAGTTTCAGGTGGATAAGACTGCAGTTCAGGGCATGACAAAGTTTGTCACTGTCCTGGCTGGTTTAATTGAATTCTAGCTGTTTACATGTGACCCTTGTACATTTGCTCATCAGGATTCAGTAATTCAGGCTATGGGTAGAGTGATCCTTTGGTACCTGAATAAGTTTTTTCCAGAGTCTGAGGAAAATGCAGAAAGACCACACCATTAATCTAAGTCACCCAATAGCTTTCAAAATACAGATGGGACTTTATTAGCGGTTGAGAAAATAGCTAAGAGGTAAATAATGCAAGCAATGTGAAATCTCTCTTTTGTACTGACTCTAGAGTTTAATTGTTGTTTCTGTTTCTTGATGGTTGAGTGACAGCTGTATTTCTGAGCCTCGAGTTTGCTCGTGCCTCTTCCATACGTTGAGTTCCAACTAAGGCAGCATTTTCTCAGAAGAAAAAAAAGGGGAATAACCAGGTAATTAAAATGGAGTCTGGGTGTGCTGATCCTTGAAATGGGGGAGAGGAAGGAAGGAGAAATAGAGTAGAAAATAGAAAATGGTAGGAAATTTAGGCCAAAATAATTAAGTGGCAGGTTTTTCTTTAAAATAAAATTTTACAGGCTGGAGAGATGGCTCAGAGGTTAAGAGCACTGGCTGTTCTTCCAGAGGTCCTGAGTTCAATTCCCAGCAACCACATGGTGGCTCACAACCATCTACAATGAGATCTGACTCCCTCTTCTGGCCTACAGACAGAACACTCACTGTATACATAATAAATAAATAAATGTATACATAATAAATAAATAAATCTTTAAAAAAAATTTTACTACTTAAGCATTACCATTGATATGCTTTGCTCATGTGTGATCTTAAAAAAAGAAAAAAATAAATTTAAATGAATCTTTAGAACAAAACTCAGAAATTAACTGTTCAAGTACATAAGGTTGTAGGTAGCAGAGAATTCTGATTACAATTACATTCTGCCAAGGACTTATAAATTGCCCAGGGAAAAAAAGCTGATGAAATGATGCAGGACTTAAATAGAAATTAAAGAAAGGCTTGTGCCTTTGTGTGAGCACAGACACACAGACAGACAGACAGACAGACAGACACACACACACACAGAGACTATATACAATTTTTCATTCATGTATGATTCATTATCATGTGTTAATTATTATCTTATACATGCATATATATGCTCTGAAGAAAATATAGGGAGTGAAAACATTTATAAGGAAGATATGTCCCTGAAGATAGACAAGAAATATTGAAGCCTGATTTGTAGCCCAGCGTTTTGATTTTCTTCTAATGGCAAATGTGAGGCAGGTATCACACTGCTGATAATTATTCTTCTTAGGACATTTGTACTGTGAGCCGAGCACGCTGTGGCCTTAGCTCCATGACTTCTCATTTAGTGCTAAGAGCCCACGGAAAGAGACACTCGTGGCTCCTCTCAGTGTTTGCACCACACAAACAGGCAGATGGAGAACTGAGATGTAAAGTCACATTGTATCAAACTTCCAGTCTGTCTTTTGATGAGTCGTGTATTAGAGGGGCATTTAAGCACAAAACCATAGGTTGCGGTATTTCCCATGTAGCTTTGTTATTTTCCTAGAACTACAACTCCCAGCATTCCAGGAAGTTCCCCGGTCTTTGGGCAGACAGGCAGGGCTTATAGGTTGACGTTGGCTCTTACAAATGACCCATGTCTAAGTCCAGAAACCTTGTACTAGAAAAGATTAAATGTAAAAGTTCTATAATAATTCCATTTCATGTGTAGAAATTGTTTAAATAATAATAGTGGTAAAAATACTACTAACATGGTTTACTTGTGTCTGGGATAATTTTGGCTTTAAACTCAAAGTTGAATACAAGCATATTGCCATGTCATGGTACCTCCAGCATCCTCAGCCTTAAAAAAAAATAACAATTTGATATGAGTTGATATTTTATAAAGAAATTTACCACTACCGTGTCCACATCTTTCTTCATGTTCATTTTCTTTTCTCACATTAACATTATAATATTGCTAAAATCAGATTACACTTTATTTTGATAGTATTCTGGTGTATTTGTCCATTCATGGTTTCTATGCAACCCCAATTCTTGCTATTGTATAATAAAGCTTTTAACATGGATGACATGCTAATGTTTTTCTACACAGTGAAAACACTAGTTTGGGATTTAGAAACCCAAATTTCAGCCCCAGTTGGGCCTCAAACAAAGCATTGAGCCTGTCTGAGCATACATTGGTTTCTTATGAACACAGGATAGAATAGAAGTCCTTAAAGATTTCAGATTCTGCACTCAACACCTCGTTTACCATGCCACACCTGACCTGACTGATGCTCTATACACGCACAATATGTAGCAGTGAATCCATAGCCTTCCCTAGCTTCCTCTCTACCAGCAGTGAACCCCTCTTTTAGTGCTTTTTTAGTGCTTTTCAGTGTCTAAGAGAACGGTCATTCTGCATGGAGTTTTCTAAATCTGATTTTGTAGTTGTCATCTATATCTTTTTAAACTTTATTTTAAAAAGTAGAAATAATCTACCTTCACCCTGTCAATTCTTCCATGATTGCCAATCTGTCAATAAGGCCAGGTCTCCTCTCCTCCTTGTGACACTTATATTTAATCCTTTTAGTGGGAATATGCTAGAAGGTCCATAACCTGCGAGTCTTCAAATGATTAATATACCTGTTAAAATTGCCTCTTGCCTGTGCCCCTTGCCAAAGAAATGATTAAACCCATAATTTATGTTTTTGTAATCTTTGAAAGTAATAGGAATCATAAAATAACAATTAAAAAAAGAAAACCTGAATTTCTGGTACTTTTTTAGGGTGTTATGATCTATATACTAATTAGACAGTTTTCAAGAATTTTCTAAAAAATGTAATTGTGCAGAAACTTTGATTTTTTTAAAGTGTCAAAAATCATCTTCTTTAACTGTAGTTGGTAAATATAATTTTAGAAATATGTAGTCTCAAAAGAAACTGCTTTCCAGTATTTTATCCAGTTATAAAACAGTAATTTTCATTTCCATTGAGCCAATCCTTTTTTCTTTATTAATAAATTTTTTTATCATTTTACCCATCACAGATCTCCCTCTTCCCTCCTCCTGCCCCCCTCAGCCTTCCCTCCCAACTCACCCCCCATTTCCTCCACCGATAAGGTAAGACTTCCCATGAGGAGTCAGCAAAGCCTGGTACATTCAGTAGAGGCAGGTCCAAGCCCCTCCCCCTGCATCAAGGCTGTGCAAGGCTTCCCACCATAGGAAATGGGCTCCAAAAAGCCAGCTCATGCACCAGGGATAGATCCTGATCCTATTGCCGGGGGGGGGGGGGGGGGGGGGGGGGGGGGCGCTTAAGCAGATCAAGCTACACATCTGTCTTGCTTAAGCAGAGGGCCCAAACCAGTCCCATGGAGGCTTCGGGGCTGTTGGTCTAAAGTTCATGAGTTCCCACTAGTTTGGTTCAATTGTCTCTGTAGGTTTCCCCATCATGATCTTGATGCCCTTTGCTCATAGAATCAAGGGTCTCATAGCAATTTTAAGTTATGAATTAAAGCAACAACGACAACAAATTTCTTCTTTTTAAAGTTAATATTCTATCTAAATTATTTCAGAGCTTCGACCTCCCAGTCATTAAATTCTTAATTTCCACAGTGGTTTCTCACATGGAGAAATCATGGTAGATTGCCTGAGAAGGAGAGTTGGCTTTTAAGCTATGTATGTCTCTTTCCTTGCACGGGCAGGGAGAAAGCTCTCAAGCAAGGATGAGGCAGGGAGACCTGAGCTGTGGATGCTTTTTCCAGCAGCCCTGACCTCCCTGCTGCTCCTGGGCTCAAGCTGGTCTAATTCCATTGCTCAAATCACCTCTCTCTTTTCAGTTTGTTGTACTCTGCTCTTATAAACTGCATTAAAAGATGTTGTTTTTTAAAAATCTCAAGTGTTGGTACAAGAAAAATAAGTCAGTCTGACTAACCTTAACCCTCCTCCTGGACTCTCTGGCTTAAAGACTAAAGAGATGATGCTTGATGTCACTTTTTTTTTTTCATTCCTACATTCAATCAATCCTAAAAATCAGTCTTAACTCCCAAATCTCTGTAAAATGTCTCTCCACTTTTTACTATTCCCACTCTTTCTTTAGAAATTCAAATACCTTCCACACATGCTGTCTCTCATTTTTTATACTGTGGCCAAACTGGCATTAGAAAACAATGCATTAGTGACTACACATCTAATATCTTAACATACAACAAAGTAACACGAGGTGTGTGGAGTATTTCTCCTGACCTACAAGCTCAGAATCCACACATTTTCTCACTAGAAATTTCTAAGAGTAACTCTTTGGCAAACTATGCCGAAATTGGAAATAAATTGAACACTTAAGGTTATTTTATTTATGCTACTGCAGTGGAGAGGATATTATTAGTGAGAAAGTCTCAACAGACAGGAGGGACTGGGTTTTGTAGACGCAAGTGACAAGAACGCTAAAGTACTGCATCGCTGAAGAGTGGCAGAAGGGAGAATATGTTATAGACCACGATGTTCTGCTGCTTCTAGTCATTTCTGTAAACAGAGAAGCATGAGACAATCTTGGAGAATATAAGGTGGGGATATGTTTTAACTATATTAACAATATTTGATTTGCATAAAGTGGTGTATCACCACTGTTCACCTCGGTAACAAAACCTAGAGTTTCATATTTGTATTGAAACTATGTACACACTTGAAAATAGGGATAAATGCAAACCTCTTAATTGTACCCAAACGATCCCCTACTGTTCAAGGTATGCCCTTATCAACTTGATGTGTTTATATTTTTGATGCCATGGGGAAAGCTGAATAGAATTATTTGCAGAATTGTTGGTGGTAGAAAAATATGACAAGCTGAGTCCTGGAAAGCACAGAAGACACTTCCCCATAAGTATCAAATGGTGCCAAAGCTAATGGTTTTAATGACAGACTTCAAAGAAATCATGACAAATAGTATATCTGTGTGTGTGTGTGTGTGTGTGTGTGTGTGTGTGTGTGTGTGTATACAGGAGATTGGATCTAAGGACCCTGCATATGCTAGGCAAGCAATGGATGACTGAGCTACATGGCCATCCCCCAAATTTACCTGTGTGGACATTTGAAAATTTTCTTGTACCCCACTCAACCACACCCATCTAGTAGTAACCACAAGTACCCCTAACCTACAACTCAAGCAACACTCATCATGTCTCGATTATTTCAGATCACCCACTGATTATGGATAAGTAATCATTTAACTGGGCCTCTCCTTCCCAGGTCTACCTTAAGTTTTAATTTCATAGGCATTAAGTCGCTGGATTCTTCCCTCCTAAAGGCATGTTGGTAGTGCAGTAATAGCTCACTAGAGAGCAGACTTGCCTCAGCTGTTCCCACCTCGGCCAGGTGGTAGAAGGAGAAATAAATTTGCTTACCTGTGAAAACAGGTTGCCTATAAATCAAAAGGGGTCATGTTATGTCCACCAGATGGTGGTTTTAAAATCTTAATGTGTAAGTTAAGGTATAATGGATTACCGGAGGTGAAATTTCAGTTAGGTTGAATCATTTTGTTGCCTTCTGGGATCCAGGGGGAGCAAATGGTTACAGTTAGAATGAGCAAACATGAAGTCATGTTTTCATCTTATGTGACCTAGTTCCAAAGAATGTGATTCTGGCCAATTAATTTTCAAAATCATGTCTAATTATGTATCGGTATGGCTTACTGAGACTCAAATGTGCATGTGTGTGTCAGGGGGGCGTGGTTCTGTTTAATTTATAGGGTTTTTTCCCTTGTTGATTACATTAGTACAGGATTTAGGCATGCAGTGGTAGAATAATCTTTATCCATAAGACTAGACTCATTTAAGTATCTCCACTCTTTGCTTCCTCCTCTAACACTCCAGTCCCTGTCCCTTGCCCTCATCTATTTAGCTCCAAATATATAAATTGAAGGGTTACAAAAACAGGAGAGAGCCAGTTCTTTCTGGCTTGTCTTTTTTTTTGGGGACAGTTTGATATTTTGAGTGCAGATTAACATAAAGTTTCCTTAACTGTACTTTGTTTACCACTGTTCTGTCACTAGTGTTAACTGTGAAAACACATTTGGATATGAATGACTTTTTCATTATGAAAGAGCTGGCCACAAGAGAAGCTGAAATAGTCCATGGGTGATGAAGGATATGCTAATGAATGCACACACATTCTTGTGTATGAATATAGTGTCTGCACAACACAAATGACCTTAGAAGATTTTAAAGGCACATCTACACGGGAAATTCTATCATCTTCCCCGACTTGACCTTTTTGGCTTAATGCTCCATCATGTACTTGTTTCTCACTTCCTTTTTCTGAAATGTCTGAAAATTTACATAGTGACAGCTGTCTCTTACCTCCCATGCTGGTGCTGATGTTTACCTTTTGATTCTGTATCTTCAACTCACAGGTTCAGCTAGTCTTGCTGCATAGGAGACATCACAGGTTTCTCTCTCTCTCTTTTGTTAGGCAGAGAAAGGGACAGTACAATATGTAAATTTCTCCCAGGCCTCTTCATATGTGTTCTTTTTCCTCTAGATTTTAAACACTTATCTTTTTCAAATATCAGCATGTCTACATTTCAGACTTTCAGTGAAAAAAAATTGTTAAAACTTACATTCTCCTACATGAAAAAGAATGTCTATTTTAAAAGAACTAAGTTTTTTGAAACACTTAAAATCATTAAATAGATACCATTACCCCTAATGGAAAAGAAAGAAATAATACACACTTCTAATTTCCTTTAATGAACTGATTTTTAATGAGAACAATGGAAATGTGAATTGTGATTCTGGGTTTAACTCCTATTTTGACACTCCCTCTTGACTTGAAGACACTTAGCCATGTGTAGAATTCAAAACTACTTTCTCAGTTGACAAGTTGACACTTAAGTATAAATCAGAAGTGAACTTTTATTTTATTTACATTAAAATTATTATTTTCCATTGTATGTTTACTTCCAAGGAACACAGCAACAGTGTAGTTATGTATTTATTTTACTTCCATAAAATTTATTTTTTGGTTTTGAGATAGTCTCACTATAAAGTCAAAGTTTGCCTCAAGCTCACTAGGCTCTTACCTTCACCAGTGTTGGGCTTGCAGATAAAAGTTTGGCTATGCAGATGTAAGTAGCCATGGGCTAAATGTGATGACCTCTGAGCTAGAAAAAAAAATATGCACCATCTCATTTGCCTGGTACTTTGATGAGCTTTCAGCATGCTGAATCAAAGATAAGGACTGCATCTAACTGTAATAGTCCAATTGCAAATAAATGCACAGACATTTGCTTAGGAGACCCCATATTGCTGGTAAGGAAAGCAAATGCCTTCCTGTCTTAGTTTTCCAGTTGCATTGGTGGGATAACCTATGTTGTATAAACTTTCTACTGAACTCAATATTCTTTATATGGGGATTTGGAGAATTATGAGACAAAACTGAACATAATTTTGCATTCAAAGGCTCAGGAAATGAAGCCACTAGTATTTGTTTTAAAAACAAAGGAGAACACCAAGTATAAAGTTTATTTTTATTATTATTTTAAAGAAGTAATTGAATGGTGCAAGTATTATATTTAACATTACCAGTCAATAGACTATTAGAATAATTGTTAATGTAACAGATCTCACATTTTTCTATATTAAAGAACAATAACCATGTTTAATGTACATGACCTAGTCTACCAATAGCTTCCATGCCCTCAGCACTGAAAATGAACATTTCATTGGCTAGTAGAGAAAAATCACCAGAGCTTGAAAGAGAAATTTATTCAGCAGTATTTTCCTCATATACTGATATTTCATTGTACAAATGACTATTATTTTATTGTAAAATGAGAATAAATCATATGCTGTTCTCTGATGGGAATATAAAAGAGTATAATTAAAGGATTTGTTCAAGTTAACAAATGAAGAAAAGCATAGGTCATTCCCAAGTCTTTTGAGGCTGGTGAATCAAATTCTCGTGATTATTTCACTTGAACTTTTAATAATGTTACAATTGGGGATGATAATGAATGCGAAAAACCACATAAGTGATTTAACATTTGGTAAGGATATGCTAAGAATTTATGTGTAACTGGTACATAACTATCAAAATACTTATATTTACATACCCAATGGTTCTAACAGGCAGAACCAATGATTATTCCCATTTTTTAAAATTTTAGGTAAAAGTATAAGGCATACTTTATCAAATAGGAACAATAAAGGTAGTTTTCACATCCAGTCCTCTTCTAGCATCTTCCATATAGAACCACTGTTTTTACACTCACTCTGATCCAAAATTCAGGGCTTAGCTATGGGTAATAAAAACACAGAATTAGAAAATATTGTGAGGTTGTGTTATTGAACATACACTTATCATCGCTGTCATAATTACTGTTTGCATACTACAAAAAAAAAAAACTGTGACTAAGGCAACTTTTAGAGGAAAGCATTTCATTGGGGGCTTGCTTTCAGTCTCGGAGGGTTAGTCTATGACCGTCGTAGCAGGAAGCATGGTCCCAGGTAGGCAAGCGTGGCATTGGAGCAATAGCTGAGAGTTAATGTCCTGACCCACAGATAGGGGAGAGAATGGGAGCAAGACTAGGCCTTGAACATCAAAACCCACCTGTAGTGACATACCTCTTCCAACAAGGCCACACCACCTCATCCCTCGTAAATAGTCCACCTGGGAACTACACATCCTAATGTATGAGCCTGTGGGGACCATTCTCATTCAGACCTCCAGAACCATGGATCCATGAATATTCATTGATTTAAATGCTTGTGAATTGGCTGAACATCCTAGTCCAGTGCCCCAAGCATCTATTCTTGTAAACTTTCTTTTGTCATGTGCAAGATACTCCTTCTAATAAATATTGTCCTCAGAATTCATCTCTAAATTCATTTGAGAGTACCTGCCATGCAGCTCAGTTATAGATCTACTCTTTACACCACCTTTCCTTTTCTGCAGACAGAACATGGCAGGCTTTAGAGAGAGTTCTAGAAAGAACTGCTAGCCAGCAAGCAGGATTCTAGCTATGCACTACATCTTTGAGATTTCCTTCTCCAAGTGTGATATACTGTCCTAGATCAACAACAAAGGAATAAATGTACACATTTTAGTAAGATGAAAGGACCAATGAAAACTGATTTCAAGAGGCAAGAGCCTTGATTTGCTGAAAGTGGCCACCATTTCTATTTTCTATGGATATCTGTGAATTAAAGGTTTGAGTCAAGGATAAAGATTGGGATAGGTAAACATAAACCAAACAATTAAGCTTTTAATGATCCAGTGAGTTGGTAGGATGGGCAGGAATCTAAAGGACTTGCAAGTACATAGCCAGTTTATTCCAGGACTCATTTATTTATTTTCTCTAAGAGAGAACAGGGCAGAGAGAGTTTCTTTTTGTAGTTTTGCAGTAATTAGGAAGCAAAATACCTCTTGAGATCCCTTGCCACAAATATTGTCCATAGACACTTCATTAAGATAGCAAATTTTTGCCCGGCTATGGTGGCACATGCCTTTTATCCCAGCACTCAGGAGACAGAGCCAGGTGGACCCCTGTGAGTTCAAGGCCAGCCTGTTCTACAGATCAAGATCCAGGACGGGCAACAAAACTACACAGAGAAACTCTGTCTTGAAACCCCTCCCCAAAAAATAAATTTGGCAAAATTTGGAACTTTGTCTAAGCCCAATATTAGGCTAAGGGGTTAAATTCAAACATAAATCCACAACATAAACTCCTGTAGTCTTTGAAAGGTCAGTGGACAAATATCTAGCAAACACTTGAATCAAAAGTACAAGAACTTTCCTTTGTGAGAGATGAAGTCTACTGCACTTATCTGTATGTAGCAGGACACATGTTTAGATATTGACAAGGTATTATATTGGTTTAATTAAGTAGTGGTTATAGGTCCTCCTCAATTGTCCATAATTATTTCACCAGCATTGAGTATTTAACTTGGTTTCCAGTATCAGACACAGTTTCCCTCTTGTGGAATCTGTCTTAAGTCTGAAATCAGTTAAGGAATGGTGATAACAAAAGAAATGTTCTTCCCCAGAGAAGAGCACACCAATTGGCTATCCAATCCTAAGGGGTCAGCCTTGAAAACATACATAATGTAACATTATACAGATAAAGCAGGTTATATTTAGGAACATATGTGTATACATATACAAATGTGTATGTAACAACAATTAATGTAAAAAGAGGCCATGAATTTTAAAGAGACAAAAGAGGTATATATTGGAGGGTTGGTATGAGGAAAGGGAAGAGAGAAATGTAATTACACTAAATCCCCCCCCCAAAAGCAAAATTAAAATACAAACATTAAAAAGTTGAAGAAGACTATTTATCAAACTTTAAGCTTTCCTTATTTGCCTGTAGTTCCTTAAGTAGGTGCTGAGGGATCATAGTTTTCCCTGCTACACATTAGCATGTTTATGATTGCTGTCCTTGTTCACCTCGTGTTTAGGCAATCATGTGATCAGATTTTACAGATATAGCTTGTAGTATAATATTATTTTAAGGTGTGTTACTTTTGTTTATGTTGCCCCTGAAGTCCTCCTCCTTCCTCTTATTATTTCTTCTTTTTCTCTCCCAGATTTCTCCTTCTATTAATTCTCTCTGCAGAAGAAAGTATAGGTAGGGCTGGTAAGCAGTGAGAATTAATAGAAGGAGAAATCTAGGAGAAACCTACAACCTAAAATGATGTCATTTGAATTCTTATTAACTTTACTGTGGTCTAGTAGAGAGATTAGAAATGGGAAAAGAGAACATCGAAGTCTACAGAACAGCCAAGTGGTGTATGGCAAGCATTTTGCTGAAGGCATTCCTCTCATCGTTATCTATTACTATGACATAGAAACTGTTATTCATTCATATTTTATATCTCAAAACTTACCTTACAGTGTGTAATGTAACAATGTAAAAGAACATTCAAACTCTTATTTTTGTCCCTAACTTCCCCACATAGAGCAATGTTGCAAATAAAACACACCACCATCAACTCCCTCCTTTATGCATTTACAATGTCATTATTCTAGAAGGTACCCAAGAGGTGCCTTCTCCACCCAGAGATATTCACAATCCTGTACGGGGACATGAGTGCTTAATCAGGATTGAAACAGAGCTAATGGTGTCTTATGCCTTCATTTTCTGATGCTTGTGAAGATGAGCTGAATTGTGAAGGATATAATGAGCTACACGATTCATACCACTCCAGGAGATGAAGAATGTAAATCTTGCTTTGAAAGATTTCTGTGCAGTACCTAGCTCTCCCATTGATGACGGGTTTTGTACACATGCCTGATCTCTGAGTTACTAAAAAATACCATGAGAAACTGCAGTCCGGGAACAATGGAATCCCTGCTGAAATGTTTCCTCCCCTAAGAATAGTAAAATGTCAAACAGACAAAAGTAGGAAAAATTCTGTCTCCAGACAGCTGCCTTGCCAACACAACCTCAGAATGTTCCAGTTCTTTCTGTACTGCAGTCTGCTATCCATCAACTCATCTAAAAAATACCATTTTGATATAGAAAAAAATCTGAATTATTCACTGATCTTTCCTCTCTAGCATAACTAATGAGAATACTAAAAAGAAATCTGCCCATTTTGAACACCTGTAAGTCAGGCACTTTATATACATATCTATTATTTAATCCCATCCTTAGTCTCATTTTAGAGTTGAAAAATCATACTCATAAGCAGTGCATAAAAATTCCTCCAGTGTACTTAGGCACTTAGTAGAAAATCTGGGTTTAGACCCAAGTTTAATGAGAAGCCCAAATCCTTTTTTTTTTTTTTTTTTTTTTTGCATAATAGTTGGCTGCCTTGGCAATTATAGCACATAATTATAATGATAATGTCTTGTTTACCTACACCTTTCTATGACTGCTAAAATGCTGTACAAAGCATGCAACTGATTTTTCTCTATGCCCATGAGGTTAGTATCTGTAAGTTTTCACTCACAGGCAGCCAGATGCACATATTGCATTGAAATTAGACCTGTGTCTAAAGATTCTCAGTGTAAAAAGGAGCAGAGATCCAAAACAAGTTAAATGGAAAGAACGCAGTACCTCCAAACTAGATTGCCATGGAACCTTGTCGCTTACTTGATTCTAGTGCCTTTGTGCCTTAGGTGTATTAGTCTTCTTAACTGTAACTTTTTTTTGAGTGTATCATCTCCAAAACATGTATTTTTCACAGTTTCTATTTCCGTCTCTTAAAGCGCTGTCCATACTAGCCTACCTGCCTATGGAAGTAACACATTTTTGTATCCACTTCATATGTATGTCCAGCATTTTTTAATTTGAAATCCATTCAACTACTCTCTTTGTATTGTTTTAGGCATTGTTAAATTTCTCCCCAGCACTTGCTCCTCATTCAAAAGGATTGGGGAAGAGCTGAGAAAAAGGCAGAGGAGAGCACATGTGTTAAAGATGGGAAAGCAGGCATTATTTTTCTAATTTGGGAATTGGGCTTTCCACAAAGGATGGAGAGAAGCAGATCATTCACGCAATTGCATTTAGATCCCAAATTGTAGAATGGGGCGTGCAACTTACACCTGAAGAAACCTAGACATCTTGGAGAGTGGTAAGCAGGGCTGGATAGGGATGAGGAATAGTGTAAAGGAAGAGAAGTGACGTATTTGGAAATGTATCATGAACGAAAGATAAATGCCACCTCTTTGTGTACTGCAGAGTAAACTGGAAGAATTACTTATCTGTTAAAGGGATTTAACAACAGGTAGTTATGAATATGCATGTCAGACATTGGCAAAGACACGTGATTTTGTCGGGCCCTGTTGATCATCTACCATGATGAAGAAGAGCAACAAACAAGGAGGCCATAGTTAAAATATTTCCCTTTTAGACTTTTTTTTTTCACAAACAATCTGCAACAATGCCTTCTAAATCTGCCTGAGTGAAACACATCTAGAACATTTCCACAAGGGAAGAGAAAGAAAGAAGGACCCACTCATTTCATTCCAGTCTCTTTCATTATGATGGGCTAATTGTGCTCCCCAACTAAGATCACATCCTATGTTGTTGTCCACTGACGTTCATATGCATGGTATAATTTATTTCATTGCAAATGAAAGACAAACTAGTGATGTTTTTCCTTATCAAAACTTGAAGACTGAGACTTTTGTCACCAAAAGACATATTAGGAGCAAAATATTTTATGGAAATTCCATGAGGCAAGTCTATTAATCTTAACTGCAGAAAGTTATGCAAATGCCAGAATGCAAGGCGATAAAAGACGGAATGGCATAGTAATTTAGGTAATGATTATTAAGGAAGGTGATTTTAAATTGAACATATCACCTTAAATAAAACATATTACCATATAGGATAAAGCTAGTAAGTATAGCTTGTCTTAAAATTAATATCTGGTCCCCAGATTTTCATGCTTTGCTGGTGTTTTATTTTTCTAATTGTAATTTTTCACTTAAAATTAAATTTTGCCAATCTCTTAATTCTGAAAACAAAGATAGGTCATTGACTTTATATCTAGAGGGTTTCTTCATTTGTTTGTTTTGTTCTGTTTTAGTTTCAAGCCATTTCAGCTGCTAAAGCAGTCTTTAGCAATCTCATTTTGAGCACAACTGTCTAATCAACACCTGCAGCCTGTGTGTGCATTAGTTTACTGTGCTTGTTGCCAGGAAGGAGACCTGAGGAAGCTTCTGAAAGAAGCTAACATGTGCAAGTGTGTCCTCCAGTCCCACCCCTACTTATCAGGGTAGGAAAAGGCAAGTGGAGCTGTTCAGAACTACTTTAACTTTCCTTTTTATTACAAATATTTTTTTTTATTATTTAAACACATGAACCATTCATGTATCTGTTATGTCGGATGGTAACCATTTATGTGGTTGAGAAAATAGGTGGTGGAGGGCATAACTAAAATTATCTGATATTTTTACATGCATTTCCACTTGAATTTCACTCATTAAAAAAGGTGTTTTTGTATTTGAATAATTTTTAAAAGTTACTTGTTAAAATACCTTCTCGTGAACTGGTATTTTGAAACAAGATACCAATTATTGAATGAATAATGTAATCACTTACCTATATAAACACAATACCATAGCTATTACAGTATAAAACTATTCTACTATAAAAGATATTTCATATGCTTTGTTCTATAAACTAAGTGCAAATACTAGTAATCATGTGTGAAATTCAAAATGTATCTGATAACAACCTAAGTCCATATGTATTCAGTTTCAAATACAAAATAAATGCCAATTTGCTTTACCACTAAAGAGAAAATTGTTTTTTGTTTTGATTGGGTTTGTTTTTTAATTTAGTTTTGTGTGTTTTGAGTAAAAGGAAAATTTTGAAATATAATTTTTCAGGGTGTAAAAAGCAGTTTTCTCTTTATTCTTTGTGACTGGAAGCAGTGGTCTACAGAGCAATTGTGTCTCCTAGGCAAACTGGGTCTGAGGTAAACTCAAAGGCCAAATGTCTATCTAGAGTCAGTAATGGATAAGCAAATAAGCTGTCCACGTTTCAGATTTCTAATGCAGAATGCACAGTTCATTGCTTTATAGTAATTCACAGAGAAGTAGCATTGTGTGGTGTAAGTTAATTTTTTTTTTTTTTTACCGAACTCAAAATTCTCTCAGGACCTGAAGGTGAGAAATGATAGTTTTTGAACAGAAGTTTAAATGAGGCTGTCTTTGCTTATACAAGAAACTGAGCATATGTGTATGATTTATTGCTAGACCTTCCTAATAAGCCTCAAAAACATTCTGAAAGGGACACATTTCAAAAGTATAGTTCAGGGGAACTGTGGCATGATTAACACTTTAGGCCTTTCATATAGATAGGGGGAGTTTTTGACATCTCTTGTGTAGGTTTCCAACAAGTTGGACTGACTGCATGTTATTACATGATTTACACAGGCAGTTCATCAAACCATGATATAGAATTTTGCTTACATCACACTTCATTCTTTACCCATCAGTCCAATGAATAGGTATTGGTGATACTTGCTTCCAAATATCATATTAATCTAATTAAGTACAGTAGAAAATAGTCAGTGTTAAAACACATAAGAAAACAAACTAAAGAAAAAAAAGAAAGAAAATTCAAAAGAGGTCAAAGGCATTCATTTTGATTGACCTAATTTGAGTAGCATAATTGACAAAGAATTAGGGATAAAATCAAAGGCAAATGACTATGGAACAGAGATGCAGAGAAAGTGGGCGAGTGTTGGCTAAGTCTAGGTAGAAGCATTGCATATAGTTAACACTTTGTAGACTTCATAAATCTGTACTGGTACGTGCCCCTGGCTTGTCTCTGCAGTCCCCCTGCCACCCCAATTGGCGGTTCATTCCCCAGTGGTTGTTTCGTGTCAATTTATACCTTGTGACTTTCCACTACTATGCTGGGCACAGGATTTCTCCAACTGTCCCTAAAACATGGCATAGTGCTTTTGCTGTATCAGGCATGCTGGAATGGGGTTGGGGCATAAATAATTGAATTCTACCTTTCTTGTGTCGTGTTCCTGAAATCTCACAGACCACTGGATTGATCCTTTACTGCTACTCACAAATTCACCACTTTTCTTCAACAAGAGTTAAAAATGCAGGCATGGCATAGTAAAAATATATACTCAATATATACCTACAGTGAGATAGAGGCTTTATATTTTAATGGACATGTACTTTTTGTTATTTTCATATTAGTGAATATTACTTTTATTGTTAGCTACACAGTAGTTCTCTACGATTTTCATCTCATAATACTTTTATGCCCCAAACCATTTTAAACATCTTATCCTAATAACAGCAGTAAATAGTTAGGGTTTCTGGCATTTGTCAATGGCAGTAAGCTGATTTTCAACCTCTTATTTCAACAGAAAAAGGCACTAGGATAGCTGAGATCATCAGGGAGACTTTCCAATAAGAATAATCCCACCTCCCTGTAGTCAATAAATTTCATATTATGCAATTGTTGGGCATAAAGATGATATCTTGCTTCAGTTAAGTTTTAAGTAGGAATTATAATCTGTCTGAAAGCAGAGAGGTATTGATTTTCTAAAAGAAAAAAAGAAAAAGCTAATACAAGGATTTTTTTTTATTAACTATCCTCATAATACTTAGCAGAGATTCTGATTCTTTGCACTATGTACCCATAGTTTAACAAGATTTTGCCATCCCTCTATTCACCTGCCTACACATTTTTTTAGAATAAATGTTTCAAAACAGCTTTTGAAGGTTTTTTATCAAATGTATCTCTAAATGGGTTTATGTCACTTACTATATTCAATGTTATTTCATAAATTATATCACCCCTGTTGTTGGTGCACACGACCACATTTTTTACCCTCGGGCACTTTCTTTTATCTTCTTGTAAATTTTCATATTTTCTCCTGTAGATATTTAAGATCTGGGGAGTAAGAATTTAGTTCGTCAGAAAACCAGTAGAGTTTTTCCTTCTTGCTAAAATGTACACTTATTTATATGGCTTGATGTATTGATCTGAGTAATATATTCAGTGTAAGCAAATTTGCCTTAGTACTGAGTAAATGGAAATGGAATTAACCATTTTACAATTAAAGACAATGTTTGCTACAGGGTTTTTACAGTTACCTCTTATTACTTTGAGTAGGTACTTTGGCCACTTAAAGTTTTTAAAGCGGATCCAATCATGAATAGATGCTGAATTTTATTGTGTAACTTTCTGTACATACAGACATGCTATCCATTTTCCTATGTGAATATATTTACCCAGAATATCACTGGTATATTTTCTTCATGTCAGTGGGTTGTTAGATTGTATTGTTCTATATTTCGGGGAAAACACCAGATTGGATATGATGCAATTTATATCTCCAGTAGTAGTGTTGTCAATAACCTGTTTAAGATGTTTACATTTATATTCATGAATGAGAATGGGCTGTGAATTTCATTGAAGCACTCATAACCGGTGCTGCCTGAATTAAGCTTTGAAGTCTTTCTACATCAGTAAGTAGATTGGAGGGGGAGGTTTTCAGGATGGAGCAAATACTAAATGTGATTAGAAAATAAGTATCTATTTCTGAGTGCTATTTTTTTAAGTATCTTTATATTACATATTCATTAACTCCAGAGATTTACGAGCCTTTAGATGATAGTATATTTACTAAAAGTCGGATTTTATAGCTGATTTTGAATGCCGGCCCCATCAGTTTCTGACAATGTGCTTGGCATTTTGCTTCTATCCTGTTAGCCTCAGACATCTTCTGAGTTGTGGGTGCCTTGCTAGGAGCCACTTCAGTGACTTTTTTAAAGTTAAGTAACAGAAGACACAGAAAGAAGAAAGGAAGCATTGGGTATATGTTCAGGATTTATGTGTTAGGTACTTCTATCATTTCAATTTCAGGGAAACAAATTATGCATCAATGATAAAGGAGCTCACACATTTCTATTTTATTTTTAGTTGGTAATTGTGCTTTCCTTAAACTAATTTCTCATTTTAAAAGCCCTCGAAGTGTTCCCACTCCTATTCTGAATTTCTTCTCATAGAAACTTGTTTGTTTTTCTATACTGGTAAGGAAGGATAATCGGGTTTTTGTTTGTGAGAGTATTTTGAAACCTTTCTATTAATCTATGCAAACCTTTGACCCTGGCTTTATATTCCTTACTGGGATCAAGAGGGGACTGAGAGCAGACCACAAGTATGTGGATGGCATGGTAAAGAAAGTGTTCTCAGCTCTGAAAATTGCTACAAACAGTACACACAGGATTTATGTACCTTTCCATCCTCAAAATGGAAAGACTTAGTAATTAAATTTATTCATTGTTACCACGTTACAATGACTCTCTTAGCACTTTTTAAGGGAAAAGAAAGAGAAATCATTGTTGATAACTACAGTTTCAGTATAAAAGTATGGATATGAATGAGCAGGATGAAGGAATGAGAATGTGATGCTGCAGATCAGAGGTCAAATCTCAGATTATGCCACTAGATAAGGAAAGGGATCTGTGGCTCACTCTCCTATTTGGCAGAAGATGACAATTGTTTGTGAGGGGAATTGAATTAATGTGTTAAGAACTATGTTAATCCATCGTGAGCAATGATATCAGCTTCAGCATCCATTTATCATATTTCTCTTATTACCTATTCTTCCACATTATCCTAGTTGGGAGAAGCTGCCTTTTGCTTAATTTGGGGGGGATTGCCTAACAGCATATTCTCAGAATGCATAAAATGTTATACATGAAGAGATACTTTATCTTTAACCAATTCAAAATTTCATAATGTTAATTTTAATTCCTATTCTTTATGTACCTTAGTGTGTATTAACTCTAATGATCGAATTATCAGGCTGCTACATAATATTCTTATTTTTAGACTAACCCATTTAAATGTCTTAAAATTATTCTTACAGCAATCATAATTTTTCAAAAAATGCTATTATAATGAAATTATTATACAAAAATATTCCTCCACAAACCCTGTATAGAGTATTTTTTAATATTTTCAACCTATTACTACTTTCCAACCTAGAAATGTATACTAACAGAATCCAAATGATTTATATTGCATCTTGCTGGGAGCAGTGTATCTGTACCAATATCAAAATACTATGGACAACAAGTCATTATTCCAAGTCAAATTTTTATCCTTAAACCCAAATATATATATTTTCAAATAAATGCACTGCTTCAATCCCCAGTAAATATATTTTTAGAGGAAATGAAAGTCAGCTCAATGATACCCCTGGGCACCTAATACCCTTGCATAATCATTCGGACTTGGTTGGGAAGTCTTCTTGTATGGACATTACCTACCTTCTGAGGGTGCTGTGAGGATTAGAGAAATATCTGAAAAATTACTTGGGCTTCCTCTGGAAAGATGTTATTAATATGAGATGGTATTTGTATTTGAATGAGTAGGAGATTGAAAGAGGATTATTCCCTGAAGTGGAAGGAAGGCGTGGTGGTGAAGGAATCAAATGCTCTCCCTTAACTAAGATGGATTTCGGTGATATCAAAGGGACACCCAGCTTCTTCAGACTGCGTGGCATGCCAAGGGAAGCAGCTTCTAATCCTCAGTCTGCCCAGCTTGGTTTTGCTAAATCGATTCCCTCTCAAAGACTGGAGATATCAATGGAGAGTCTCTGGGGTAGAGAAAATTAGGAACTGCTAGGCTAACATCGTAGGCAAACCCACCTTTTGCCCCTATAACATTCAAGATGAGATGCACCATAATTTATGTGAAATTTCCCTGGAAATGGAAGGAAGGAGGACATTAAAACCTGTGACTGAGATGGGTATGTGCAAAGCAGATATCAATATATGGGAACTTTGAGGCTATACTGCCACATCACTGGAAATCTGCTTAAAGTCATTTATCTAGGCATAAGAACCCAACAGATGCTAGCTGATTTGGGAGCAAATTGGTGCTGCATCTCTTCCATTAACACCAAACTAAAAACAAAACAAAATAACAACAACAAAAAATCATGAAGTTGATGCTCACGAGATACTTAATAGACTTGAATCTTGTGAATTTGTGAAATAGAACAATAGTGTAAACACATACATATAAGTCTGTAGGTATATATAAAATACAATATATGTATGCATATATATATAATACACATATTAAGAACTGATTTATGTATGTGTGGGTGCCAAAGACTGCCATCTGCAAGCCACAGAGCAAGAAAAACCAAGCAGCTAATGCAGCTAGGAGGTGGAGAGGAGAAGTCCACAGGTTTGAGAATCTGAATTTTTAACATCCTAGGGCAAGAGAGAAGCTCACAAAGAAATAAAGTCCTCTCAACCCCTTGGTACTATCCAGACCCTCAGTGGATCAGATGATACCCTTTCACACTGATGAAGGCAAATTGTCTTTGCTATCCTCCTGATTCCAATGCTAATCTTTTCCACAGACACCATCTCTACATCCTTATCTTAGTCAAGCTGACAGTTCACACTAATCAACACGCTTGCTTTCCTCAGCTGTCGCTTTCATTGTCATTTCACTACTTTACTGTATTTCATCATCATTCTTTCTAACAATTATGTCTCAGTTATTTTCATGTAACTTTTTTCTTTTTAAAAAAACTATACATAAATACTGATTTACATCATCTCTATCCCCCCCCGACTCCAACTCACCATGTGTCCTCCCCATGTTCCTAAAATTCATAAACACACACACACACACACACACACACACACACACACACACTCTACTGAGTCCAATTAGTGTTTTTCATATGTATATGTTATACGTCTGACATCTTGGAATTGGGCAACTTATCAGGGATCTCATCCCTGGAGAAAAGCGATTGCCCCTTTCTCAGCAGCAGTAATTCTTCATCTAAATGTGGGCCTTATGAAATTCATTCTCATCCACATTGTGATGTCAAATAGTGTTATTAGTCTGATCTTGTTTAGGCAACAATATTATTGAATGTTCATGACAGGATTCAGCATCCCTGTCATGTCTAGAAGACTCTCTCATAGCAGGTGTCCTGGTCCTCTGGCTCTTAAAAATCTTTCTGACCCCTCTTCCATTATCTCCATGAGCCTTAGGTGTTGGGTTTATGTTGTAAATGTAGAACTTTACTGCAAAAATAATCACAGAATATAGTGATGTAGTTGATATTTGTTTATATTCCAAGTCCAATGTAATATTGGACCTAAATAAATACATGGAAGATAAATCAAATACAATTCAGACTATATGAGGTGCCAGTATGATATGACTTGAAGATAGTAATTCCAAATCCTTGATACTGATTCATAGCATCTGAACTCTCAATATATGTGTTAATTCAAAGATGAGAATTGTACAAACAGAAATCTCAGCCAAAACTGAGTCAGGAAATTACTGTAGATAAAGCACTGAGTAGAAAATTTGGGCTTTTGGAAAGGGTTTAGAATGTGGTATGAGATGTAGGCAAACTCATTTCAAACCTTTGAGACTCTATTATTTTTGCCTGTTAGATAAAATAATTTAGTCTCACCTTTATATTTTTTGTTAAGTATAAAGAGATGATGTTTGTAATGCATGGGATAGGGCCGAACATCCGTCCTCAAAATTAGTTATTACTACACTGCTCTCAGAGGATCTCTGACATCTCCCATGAGATTTTTGGAGAACATAGATCCACAAGCTTCCAATATCAGCTATAAGGCTGCGACGAGGACTTAGAGAGTGAAAAACAGTAAGCAGAATATCTAGAGGACACATAATGGGAAAAAATAGTGCGTTCCTGTGTCTAAAACTGGCTGTAAACACAATGACAGATCTTCATCCAAGCGCCCTATTTCTTCTTGCCCCACCACTATAACCAGATGGACAGAGCAGGAGAAACACAGACCATGTGATACAACTCCATCAAAAATGGGGTACAGGTAGAGGCACTGAGGCATCCCATCTCCAATCTCTCAAAAATTCTCTTGACTGAGGTTTCTTTTTAATGCATAAAGAACAAAATGCACAAACACCACCTTTAAAATACTCATACTTTTCTAACATCATTTACCCAAGCAAAATCAACAGGGGCACAAACTCAACTCTAACTGGACATGAAAGAGATGTTAAGATAGCATTTCTTCAAGTTATTGACTGGCAACGTGGGAAGAAGTCACCCTGACTTTTGTCAGATTTTTAAAACTTTTATAGGATGACCTTGGTTTCTTCATCTCTTGGCCAGGGGTTCCAACAACTGGCTGCTTGAGCTCTTGGACCTGTACATGAGTCAACTGCTATTTCTTCTACTGTTCCAAAAAGCCTCCCAGTCAATTTTCAGTATAACCTTGACTCATCTCTTTAGAATCACCCTTCATTGCTATTAAAACTAATTTACCCTCTAGTCACTGTGTGAGGGACCCCCTCCTAATGTGTACCTGACATTTTTAGTTATGACTGATCCCTGTATACACACACACCACACAGAGAAATGCACAGGACTTGGAACATACAAAACAAAAGCACAGTGTGCATGCTATGCTGCTAATAGAAGCACTACAGATAAATATTTACTTAGAAGCATAAGTAATAAGATGTAGAGTGGATTTGAGTAAATTCATTTGGAGTATAGGGTGCGTTAAAAAAAAGAAAACATACAATGTTTTCCAGATCGCCTTTTTAAAAAATGATATTTATGATATTCATAACTAAGTAGATAAAATTGACCAAGTCCTGGTTCTCTGACAAGTTAAACTTACTCCTACACTTAAAAATTACCCACATTAGTTATAAAACAAAATATTCTGATTAAAAGTCCTGGATACCAGTGCTTTTAAAATGTCCCTGATAATTTTACTGTGCAGACAAGGTTAAAGATCTGGTGTATTGGGGGAGGGGCAGGGAAAACAAGTGGATCTTCACGTTCTAATGTGGCTATAAAGCCATCTCAGTATCTCAGATGAGCCTGAGATCTCCTGTTTGTATAAGACCCTGGGTGATGCTGATGCTCCTCTGGTCTCTGGACCACATTCTGAGTAGCAAAGACAGAGATAAAAGTCAGGAGACTGGCCGATGCTGGTAGGGAAAACTATTCAGTTGCTATGCTTCATCTTCTGTAAAGGAATACTCACCTGGACTCCAGCATCTCTCTTTTCTAGAAAGATCAGAGCACCCCAGTGAATCAAGCTGGGCTGTTTCAAGTTTCTGCCAGAAAAGCCCAGCAATAATAACCAATTTGCACACCTTTGGTTGGTAGCTATTGTAGTGAGCACTTGGGAAACATATCATGAGAAGCTGTCATTTATGATAGGTTTATCTATCACATTACTGTTCTCTAAATACCACCCTATAAACTTTTGTAAGCAACACATTCTCACATTTCCCCCTTCAGGTACTTAACACTCAGTAGGGTATCCAATCATACTGTTATACTTTAAATCTTCCATTCCTTGTGGTTTAAAGCATCCTTGTGCTTTAATGGCCCTGAAGAAAGGATGGATTCTATTTCCAGTGGAACAGTAAAATCACTCATTTGTTTCATTTCTTAATAGCTTGTATAATTATTTACATGCAAAGATATAGAAAATTCATAAGGTGTTAGATGAATGATGTTATACTTTATTATTTTAAACCTTTGATCAAAATCCCATATTACTTTTACATCAACTTAGATAAATGTAGGCCAAATTTCTCTTTTCATCTCAATTTCTCTTTTAAATTTTCTCTGTTTGCTTTTGTTATAACCGGTCAAGTAAATTTAAAAGTATATGTCAGAATTGCCCCCATAATGTGGTTGTAATTCCATCTCAATATGACGGTACAGTTTGGAAGAAACTATTTTTGAGGTGATCTGGGATAGGTTACAATGCTAATCTCACAGCTGTCTCAGAAGCTATCAGTACTCATAAATCATATGGTCTGTAATAAGAGAAGTAAGCTTGAGAGGTTAGAAATCTTAAGAAAATTGTGACAGAGGTGATAGATGGCAAAAATGACTACATTCTAAGTATGTTACACAGAAGGGAATGAGCTCCATTTGTAATAAGTACCCTTTGCATTTTTTTAAATCAGAAGAATATTAGTAATATAAAAACGAGATATTTCAGCAAAGTTATTTAATACATTTTAAGCATTTTATGCATTAAAGACTTTTATACATAATAAAAATTTCCTCTGAGTTTTTAGAAAGTCTGAACAGTCATTCTGAAGTTTTTGAAATGTACCACATTTTAAAAAGATACATTTTCAGCTATTGGTTCATAGTTCATGTGTTTCCATTTGTTTGGCTATTTGTCCCTGTGCTTTTTCCAACCTTGGTCTCAACAATTCTTACTCATACAAACCCTCCTCTTTCTCACCAATTGGCCTCCTTGAGCTCCACCTGGGGCCTGGCCATGGATCTCTGTATCTGGTTCCCTCAGTCATTGGATGAGGTTTCTAGCATGACAATTTGGGTGTTTGGCCATCCTATCACCAGAGTAGGTCAGTTCGGGCTATCTCTCGACCATTGCCAGTAGTCTATTGTGGAGGTATCTTTGTGGATTTCTGTGGACCTCTCTAGCACTTTGCTTCTTCCTATATGCCCTCAACTAGATCAGGCCCTCTGGATAAGTGAGACAGTTAATTAGCTTGATCTGTTTGGGAGGCATCCAGGCAGTGGGACCAGGACCTGTCCTTAGTGAATGTGCTAGTTGTTTGGAACCTGGGGCTTATACAGGGACACTTGGCTCAGCCTGGGAGGAGGGGAATGGACTTGCCTGGACTGAATCTACCAAGTTGAACTCAATCCTCAGGGGAGTCTTTGCCATGGAGGAGATGGGAATGGGGGGGGGGGCGGCGGCAGGAGGAATGAGAACAAGGGAATCCGTGGCTGATATGTAAAATTAAA
Source organism: Peromyscus leucopus (assembly GCF_004664715.2). Taxonomy (NCBI): domain Eukaryota; kingdom Metazoa; phylum Chordata; class Mammalia; order Rodentia; family Cricetidae; genus Peromyscus; species Peromyscus leucopus. The sequence continues at coordinate 34,254,109 of NC_051077.1, read as the reverse complement.
TTTAAAAAATAATAAAAAAAAGAAACATTTTCAAATGAGCTTTGTGGAATTCTTGAATGTATTCAGTCTGTTTTTCTAGCATGGATTATTTAAATAATTTGAAAAACATCTTCAAATATAAAAAAAAAAAGTCATGGAATGAGGCATCTTTTGACTGCTGTCCTGAGCTGTATGTGAGCAGTGAAGTAGGTCATACTGAGTGTGGAAACCTTCAGTATTGTTACTGAAACTGAAAGCACAGTCTTTGGGAAAGCCTGCAGCAAGAACAAGGTTTCACTACTTCAGTGTTGGCATTATTTCAGCTTTTGAAATGGGCTGTTTAAATTTAAATGAATATGAGAATGTTTTCAATAACAGGTCATGATTTTCGTCATTGGATACTTTGAATAGTGCAGCATGAATCTTAAAAGTTCTTATCAATAAAAACAAACCTGAGCCAGGTATTAGGGTGAATGCTGGAAGATCAGAGAGACAGAACAGGCCACAGCTTCCTCAGATCCTATTTCTTCAGACTGTAAGCCTCTGAGTCCTCATATCTGAATGGATCTCAGCTGAACTGCTGCTAGAATCCTAAAAGCTTAACCAGGCAAATGCTGCTAGTTTCTGGTCCTCACGCCTTTCTGCTTTCTGCCTCACTCCCTGGGACTAAAGGCTCACTTTCTGGGATTAGAGGAGTGTGTCACCATGCCTGGCTGTTTCCAATGTGGCCTTGAACTCACAGAGATCCAGAGGAATTTCTGCCTCTGGAATGCTAGGATTAAAGACGTGTGCTACCACTGCCTATCTTCTATGTTTAATATTGTGGCTGTTCTGTTCTGTGACCTCAGATAAGTTTATTAGCGTGCCCAATATTTTGGGGAACACAATACCACCACAGAATAGCACTGTGAAGTCGACTTTATTTCACTCCCAGGACTACATATTGTGTTTCCCTGAACTACCTGTGGATACATCAGGAGAAATATGGACCAGGAGACACTACCCAGAATTCATTTCATGTCATGTTCACATCATTAATTATTCTCAGTACTTTATTTTATGTTGTGCTAAAGCACTTGTATATTGTTAATGACATGGTCAATCTTTATGTTTCTTGAATTTCCTGAGTATATTAGCAATATATACATGCATACATACATCACACACACACACACACACACACACACACACACACGTGTGTACAAGCATCCACCATTCAAGGTGCTTGTGTGGAGGAGGTCAGTGCCCTCTCTTTCCACCATATAGGTCAAACAGATTGAGCTCAAGACTTCAATTCCAGCGACAAGTGCTTTTACCCATCTAGCAACCTCACTGGCTTCATCTAAGCACATTTTAATCAGTGATTTATTTCAGAAGATACCATTAGAAATAATAAAAACTAAATTTTATACAAATGTGCACAAATGAATTTTATATATGAATATTTAAAATAAGTTGCTTAGCTATTTTCTCTTCTCAAATCCTTCAGATTATTCCTTTATAAAATATTGTTAAAATAAGCAAGGCTACTGTCTCCATTAGGGAGAAATCTACATCAAATTTTATAGTATTTTTGTAATCTTGATGTATCATAATGTTTATTCTAAGCCAATATGCACTAATGATCATCTATTTGTTTATATTTTAGGATTTTACAATTTTTTGAGTAAATATTAACAGCAAATTCCAAAGACGTTTCAGACAATTCTCATTCACCCCTTCCCTGTTACTGATACTTTTAGTGAGTTTTCTGCATTTGTTATAATTAATGTTCAAAATGTATGCATTATTTCCAAGCATACTGCATGCTTCCTATGTATTTCCCGCTGTTTAGAAGACAAGGCTATTTCTGCTTCATGGTCCCGTCATAGGACACTAAGTTACAGTACGTTGTCATAGCTCTTTAGGTGCCTTTGTCTCTGGCAGTCACTCTGACTTTGGTTGTTTCTGATGACCTTCACAGTTTTGAAGAGCATTAGTCAGGTATTTTGTAAAATGTCCTTCAGTTGGGATTTGCCTGATGTTTTTCCATGATTAGACTGAGGTTATGAGATCTTGCGAGGAAGATCATGGAGATAAAAATGTCGTTCTCATCACACCGTATCAAGGGTATACACTATCAGCGAGACTTATCACCACTGAGGTTTACCTTGATCATTGAACTGGAAGTTATGTTTGTTAGATTTTTAACTGTAGGTTATTTTCTCTCAGCTTTTTTCTGTGCCAGTCTCTCTAAAAGAAAGTCACATAGCTCAGTCATGGACATGAGAGCTCTACTTCATACATCAAAAGGCAGAGTGCTTACCTACATTCTTTTTCATTATTTGTAGATGTCTTATTCATTGTACCCAACCTGTTTATTTACTCGCTCATGTATACATAACAAACTTGTGGACATATGCTGAATATCTTGGGTAAAAATCCAAGGCTACTATTTTGTTGCTTTAATTATTCTGGCTTGGGGTTCTGGAGAGCTCTTGTAGTTGGATCCTTCATGCCTTTGAAATACTGACAAGACTACAGTTAAAGACAGGATTGAGCCATTGTCCATGAAATCTGAAATGGTAAGAATCCATTTCTATCAACTTAGACTTTGTTTTTAGAATTTAATTATCCCAAAGAAGTTAATATGTGGCACATAAACTAAAATATGACATGTAATTATGTAACACATTAGCTAATTGGCCTTGATTAAAAAATTTAAACTATATGAGCCTATGTTGTTCTATTGTTAGCATGAGAATAAGTTTATTTTTGAGCACATGCAAATGCCAATATTCAAATTTTGTACCATAAAATGATAACTTCACATAACTTCTGAGATTTATAAACATGAAATGATATCAAATGTTCAAATCATTTGAGTAGGACTATTCAAGCCCCTCACATTATAGCTACTGTGTCTCTTAAAAAAGGACAATAGAACCATTAGCCTTTGACCTGAGAACCCATACTCAAGTTAAACAACTGCTGTTAAAGATCATGGGAGAGACTAGGAAATCTCTAATACCAAACCCACTTGGCCCCATCAGATGTCTAAGACAGGTAGGTGGTGATGGATTTTGATAGTATCGTCTTCGCTATGGTTATCTTATGAACGCTCCAACCCACTTATTTACAAAAAAATACTAATAAAAGCTAATGATCTGGTAGTGACTCATACACTGAAAACAGACTGAGAATAGTTTCCCTAAAACCTTGAAATTTCTCATTTTTAAAATAGAAAAAAAAAGGCAATGGAAACCATAATATTCCCTCAAAGCAAAGAAATACATTGGATAAAATGATCTGAACTCAGAATGTTTGTTGAATGAAGATTCTTTAAATGCTGGGAAGTCCCTGGCTGTTCAATTCAAGAGCTACAAGTGTTTTTTGGTCAGAGTCTTTCAAAGTATATTTGTGGCAATAACCAAAAAAAGTGCCTTACATTATTTATAAAATAGGAGGGCAGATATTTTACATTGCCCATGGATTTATGGCATGTCAACTTGGAGCCACATGATAGTTTCTTACTTTTAGATTTGTTAGATTAATGAAGGAAAGAAAACAATACGTAGTCTATATGATTTATTTTATGACAAATCCAAATAATTGCCCATCACAACAAAAAGATAACCCTATGTATGTATTGTAGATCCATATTTTTTTTCCTAGACAGGAATGGATTTAGAAAAATGAAGAACAGTGGCCTGCATGTCAAAAGCTGGCGTTATCTTACCAGGGCCAATGAGTTTATTGACTCCTTGTCTCATCTTCTCCCCTCTACTGTCTCTTGATCCATTAAAATGTTTCCTCACATAGAATATAAAGTAAAGGAGAAACTGTTTGTTTTAAAGATTTATTTTAATCTTACTCTATGTGTGAGATTTTTGCATGTATATATGTGCCTGGTGCCCACAGAGGAGGCCAGGAGAGAGATTTGGATGCCATGGAGGTGTAGTTACAGGCAGCTGTGGGCTGCCAGCAAAAAGATCTTCCCAGTTGTTTGTCTTTCTAGACCCTGAAATATTGATTTTACAGCAAAATAATTCACACATGAATATTAAAATACCTTTCATTACAGGAAGCACTATTAACAAATATTGAAAATAACTTAGGGAACATTATAAAAATTATTCCATGCAATCTACATTGCTCTTTTCATCCCTCATGGATTTGTTGATTGACAAGAGAAATATGCCTCCAAAATACTCATCTCATCTCTCATTTCCAGTGAAACCCTTTAGGTCATGTGATTTTTGTTTCTATGAATCTCTATTGCATTCCCATTGCACTTAGAAATTAACATGTTAAACTTTATTATTGTTGTCTGAGGTATGAGTCTTAGGTTTATGTGAATTTCTTCATGTCTCATAGCAAAGTGTAGATTTCCTTGAATCTGGCTCCTGCTGGGCATGAGTCTAGCTTTTCTTCTGTTCACAAGATAAATTTTTAGCAGGAATATTTGACATACAATACCTTCAACTTTTCTCCCATCCAATTAACCACTTACTTCTGCATTTTAGCTACAGCCAAATGGCAGGGGTTCCACCACAGTGACCTCCTTTTGCTTCATGCCTTAGCATATTTTCAGTTCACATCTGACTTCACATAGTCTGGACCAGTGGTCTTTTATTTAAAATTCTTTCCTGTTTTGGTTTCATGAATTCTCTCACTCTGTTTCACTCTTTTTACTATTAAATCCCCCTCGGTTTCTATAAAGGTTATGTGAAGCCCAATCCTTATTAGTCTTAACAATAAAAACCTGGAGTCAGATATCAAGGGTGAAAACTGAAAGATCAGAGAAGCAGAGTAGCCAGTCACTAGAGAGTTCTTACCTCTACGAAATCTCAGACCAAAAGGCAGAAGAACCTGTCTCTAAGAATCCTCAGACTGAATGGGCCAAGATCCTGTCTCTACAAGCTTTATATTTCTGTCTCCACCTCTCTAGTGCTGGGATTAAATACATGAGACTCCACCACCAGACTCTGTTTCTCTTTTAGACTGGTTCAATCTTCTGTAGCCCAGTGTGGCCGTGAACACCTGATCTTCCTGCTTCCTCCTCCCAAGTGTTGGGATTAAAAGTGTGTGTCACCACTGCCTGGCCTCTATGGTTAACTAGTGGCTAGCTCCACTCTCTGACCTCCAGGTAATCTTTATTTGCCAGCACACAAATAAAATATCATACATTCCCCCCTTTTTGTCTAAACAAAAAGTGAAGGTTTTAATTAACATAGAAAAACTATATACAATAAGTCCAATCACTTTATATAAATATACACAGGCAATAATTACATTAACAATGTCTAATCAATTACCCTTTGACAAATTCAAAAAAATTACTCCATTATCTATCCTATCTTGGTTAGTTCAAAGCATTGGATCTAATTCACATTCTATTTTAACTTGCATTACCAACCTAAAACTTATACACTTTACACTTCTTTTGTGAGTGTCTTTTCTGAATTTGTTAAAAAAGAAAACTATATAGCTATCTAGTCTTCAACCCCATCAGAGACCTGAGAAGGATATAGTATTACCTGAGTAAACAGGAAGTGTAGTGCAAACAACTTCCAAAACTAAGAAATGACAGAAATAACTGGTTGACTGGACAGTCACCCAAGGTTCTGCTGCAACATTGTGGTATCTGTCTTCAGCCTATAGGCCTAGACTGTCTAGTAGACTTTTCTGTGAAGCAGAAATTTTGAAAGATTTTCCCACCTTGTCTTGGCAAAGTACTTCAGTCACTTTCTTTTCTGTCCTGCTTGTCAAATTTTAACAGCCTACTGTCTGCAGTCAAGGCAAGGGCAGTTTCTTGCCCAGTGGCTAAGTTTTGCCACAAAGAAAGTAAACTCCATATGGAGTTTCTTTGATGCCCATCATCTTCTCTGAAGTAGATTGGTGCTGCCAAGAACAAACAAGCCTCATTGTCATAACCTCACCCACCCACCCCACACACACCAAAAAGAACTGTATTTTATTAAAGCATTAAATGTGATATTCTGTAGATCTCGGAAATGTTTGAAGACCACTTGCCTATCTATCTAAAATATATCTCTGTTTGACCTTGAAAATATACCTAACATAACTACATGTTTGATTGTAATAGGTGGCTAACTACTAACCTGCATTTCTTTATTATCCTAAATAGTTTGTAATAATAATTTTCAAGAACTAGAAATTTACATTACATTGTTAAATGAGCTGTATAGATACGATACCTTTTACAACAGTCAAAACATATGTACGGTATGTTCTAACCAAAATAACCTTAAATTTGTATCAATATACAAAAATCCATATCAATGTAAAATATTTAAAACTAGTAGTTGCCTTTTTGATTTAAAAGTAGATTCAATAATCTATCATTTTATCCTACAATTTCTGTAATATATATATAGTGTAACAAAAATAACCTCAAATTTGTTTCAATATACAAATATCCAAGCCAATATAAAATACTTAAAACCAGTATTTGCTTTTTTGCTGTAAAAGTAGATTTGATAATCTACCTTTCTATCCTATGAATATATACCCCCCTTTTTTTGAATGAGATCCCTGAATCTAATCTCCTTTGTTCAACTTTTCCTGACCATTACTAGTAACATCTTGTAAACAACCACCCTAAGCAATGACAAGTATCCATAATTTACTGAATAACGAAAAACCACCCACCCCACCTCTTGGGAATGTGGAGGTTATGTTCCTAAAATTACTTCCTGCTGTCTGGGGGCAACAGAATCTTTAGGGTACCCTGAAAAAATTGGGATAACTGTCAAGTCCTGGGAGAGCCATCTGTATCATTTGTTGTCCAGTCTCTATGTAATGGAAAAGTGCAGGGCTTGTCTCTTGTCCTGGCTAGAGTTGTCTGTAAGGCTGGATCATCTCAGCTAGCCCTGCTGAAATTCTCCTGAACAGTTTTGGTCCCAAACTGATCTTTTTTTTTTGGGGGGGGGTGGATATTTCGGGACAGGGTTTCTCTGTGTAGTTTTAGTGCCTGTCCTGGATCTCACACTGTAGACCAGATTGACCTCGAACTCACTGAGATCTGCCTGGCTCTGCCTCCTGAGTACTGGGATTAAAGGTGTGAGCCACTACTGCCTGGCCCCGAAGCTGTTCTTTAGGTGGTGTTTTTCAGCTTAGTGACATTACCATAGTCCAGGTGGAATAGTCATGGTGGGACCCCATCAGCTTTTTGGAGACATCAGAGATCACTGTTAGGAAAGTTTATTGTTCACTGTAGAAAACTTAAACATCATTGCTATCAAAACAGAAAGTTTAAATCTTAAGATAGTACTATACCTAAAGAAAAGTTTTAGAGACTCAAAATAAATTTGAGGGGTAAGAGATTTGTGATAATAATAGTCCTTTGATTTTGGTTTTCTTCTGTTCCATACCAGTGGCTCTTCTGATATGAAACAGAGACTCTGAATTTTCTTTTAACAACATGCTTGGGTTTAGAGAAGGAGAGAGCCATGCTCCAACTCCAAAGACAGTTTTAATTTTTGATTGAACTAGAACTACAAAAAGACCATTTGTACTATGTGTCTGTAGCGAACACCAGAAACAAACATTTGGGGAGAATGATAAAATTTTATTCTGTTGGAAATGTTATATACCAATAGACCAATACACTCCTTTTTTTTGGGGAATTTTTCTCTGGATGATTCATCCTTTTTCCTCAGATGTCTCATTTGTCCAGTGGACTTCAAGTTCCTTAACTACATGTTAAGTTGTTTTATTTATAAAGACTTGTTAAATAACAAGTTCTTTATTCTTCTGAAAAACTCTGATCTCCAAGCAAGCTTTATTTGTCAGAACCCAAACAAAATATCATATAACAGTTGTGCATGTGACTGTACAAGTTCTTTTTGGGAGTGAGTTTATGGGTCTGCAAGTATATATGTTTGTCTGCGAAACTGCACACGTACATACATGCATGTGAATTCCGGAGGATGACCTGATACTTTCTTCCTCAGGCACTGTCCACCTTTTTAGATTATTTGTGTTCTGTTTTGTTTAGGGTGTGTGTGTATACCCTGATCTCTTACTGGCCTGTGTCTCACCAAGAAGGTAGTGGCCTCTGAACTCCAAGAATTTGCCTGTTTCCAACTCTCAAGTTTACAGGCACACACCACCATGGGTTTTTTGTTTGTTTGTTTAGTTGCTAATATTTTAGCAAGTAAACTTGGACTGATTACTCTCAACAATGAGTATTATTCCATCAACTGAATGCTTTAACTAAAAATAGGGCTGATCTCTCCTGAGAAGATTCTGCTATCATCAATTCCTCTCTTCAGGGTGCTGGCCTTCCCTGCAGACTTAAAATTTGTTTCTTGAAAACCATAATTCCAAAGTACACAGGCATGCACCCCCAGAGACTTGTATACACACCACCACCTCAACAATAAATGATTTGCTTTTCCATTAGTTATGCCTCCTGAGTCTCTGTCATTCACCCCTTGATAGCTCATTGAAAAATAGGATATTGCCAGACACCAAGCCTTTCCAAATACAGATTTCCAGACCATAATTTTATTTTGAATTTCTAATTTACATTTCTTAACCTAACAACTGAGGGTACTATGTAGATATCCACTGGAAAAGAGAGGTCTATAAATGAAATTGAGGTTTTTCATCTCCTTCTCATCCTATCCTTGGTCATAGAATTATCTCTTTGTTAGGATAGTCACTGTTACCTATTCTGGAAAACAAAGAAATCATTGATTCCTCTGAATGCCTACCTTTCCCCAGTTCATACACACATAATACTCTCTCCCCTGGTATAGAAAATTCAGCCACCCAATCCCATTGTACATATACCAAAATCTACTATGCTCTTCGAACTTTCACTTTAGGGTCCTATTTCAGGTTCTCCTTACATATAATTTAAATAAAAATCCAATATATGTCTTGTGTTCTCATCAGATCTTATCATCTTTGTTCCCATGGCTCACAATACTTAAATACTTCCAATTATTCACAATCTCCAGAATGTGCTTCATTCTTTTAGAGAACTGTGATTTTACACATAATCTTCATTGCTCCTGGGATTCATTTCTCTGTTGTCATTTTATTAATTAATTGATTAATTTGTTTTCATGTTTTATGATTTATTAGTTCTTTGAGAATTTTGTACAATGTATTTTGCTCTTATTCACTCTATCCCCCAACTACTTCCAGATCATCCCCCTTTTCCTACCCACCCAACTTTATGTTCTCTTTTAAAAATTCTTTAGCACTTCAAGTATAATTTGTTCAACCCATATATTCTTTGATGCATGGCCTTCCAACTGGAGTGATTTTTCCATTCTTTACGATGCTACTAAAACAGCCGCCCTTTCCATTCTTACATAGATTGATGGCTCTGCATTAAATGCTGTTACCACATTCTCCTTCCTGCATCTAATGTTTATATGATTTCCACTTAAAACATTGTCTGTCTGTATCTCTATTGCCTTGTAAGACTTTTAAGAGAAAAAGAATCATTGTTCCCCATTCTTTGAAGACAAGACATTCAAAGAAAGCTAATGGACTTCAGCATGTGAGTGAGCAGGGAAGCAAAATGTTTTACTTGGATTAGATGATTTTAGGAATATGAAAAATATAAATACCTAGAACAGAACTATTTCGATAAATCTTATATAACATTTTCTGGACAAAATGAAATATTAGAAGTTTTTTAAAGAAAAACTTTAAAAACATGGAAATTGTAAAAGAGCTTTCTGAATTTGTATTTAAAAAGAATTCAGGATTATATCTATGTATAAAATAGAGAGAAAAAAAAGCAAGTTATGTATGGACCCATTTGTGAACCGACAGCATGTATGAGGATGCATATAGCAAAACAGAAGTGCTAATCAAATCCATTTGCACAAGGAAAACAAACACAAACTTCTGCCATTCAACTGTTTTTTTTTTCACTTATTCTGTTATTTTTCAATTGAAATTATTTGAACCAATCAGAACTTTTTAAAATAAACTCGTTTTCTCCCTGAAAATACTGGATTGAGAATTGGATTATATCGTCAAGGATTTATTATCATTAGCTACAAGGATAGTCTCCTTTTAAAGATGCCTTGCATATCATAGCTCATTTAATTATCACAAATAGTTGAAACATAAAAAACTACTGTTATTTATATTTTAAAAACAGACAAAGAAAGTTCAGAGGACTTAACATGGCTTCCTAATATTCAAGCAACTAATGAATGCCAACACAGAAAGCTGGACTCTAAGCCAAAGTCCATATTCACTATGACAATAAGGAGCTACCCCACAAGGTAAAGGATTTGAGATCCTGTCAAGTTTTAGATCCTTGTCCTCCTGGACAAGTTTCTTTTGTTCATTTCCATCCTGAATGTGTATTTGTCCATCAACATAGGATTCTTGCCTCATGTGTAGTTCTAAATTGGCATGTAAATGAACTAACATTACAAGTCTTGATTGCTTTCCAGCCTAGTCCTCTGAATCTGTGCTATGGGTTTTGGTGACAATTCAAATGCTTAGGTCAAGTTTGCATTCCAACTGTGTTTTTCCTCTTTGAGATTTCTTGCTTCTGGACCAGCCTCTTTAAATTTCTGCCATCTTTTCTGTAATCTGACATCTCTATTCAGGGAGCTTCAAATTTGGGGTACCTGAGCTACACATAAATTAGAGAATATCTCAGCAACCACACACAAGTTTTCTTTTAAACGAAGTATTTGAGGTATAAATCTGCCCCCTACAACCCTTCCCAATAGATAGAGTTCAAGGTCTGCCTAGAATTTTTTTCCTTGTTCATGCAGGCCATCTCGTCACCCCATTTCAGCAAAAAATGGGAAGGCTTCATTTTTCTACTGTTACAGCTATAACTTTAAGATAGTATGTTTGCTCAAAAAACAAACATAAAGCCAATCAACTAACAAACAAACAAGTAAAACACACATGCATACAGAGACAGAGACAGATTAAACAGCTCCTTCTCTCTACTCTTTCCATGGCTTCTTTTCAAATATACATTCCACATCAATTTCTTTCTATCTGATTTAAGTACAGCTTGGCCATTTCTTTGGGAAGGGGGGCTTTAACTCCTGTTACCCACTCCAGCCAAGACAGTAGACCTTGCATGCTTTTTTACCCAATTATCCAGGGGATTGGTAAGCCTGCTTGAGCAGATTCACATAAACTTCCAATTCTTACCTCATTCAGTGGCAAATTTTCAAGAATCTCTCAACTTCCCAGGGCCCTTAAATAGTAGTTAAAAATCTATCCAAATTCCATGTATTTTATGAGAATGTTTGCATAACTACTTCCTTCTGATGCCATTTCTGGAGGTTTCCAAAATATAGTTTTCTATTTAATAAAAAAGTACAATCCACTGAATGTATAGTAATTATGAATCACCATCTTTTTGAAGAGAGGAAGCATGAAAAGCCATTTTACGTTAACTTCAAATGGGCTCTCTTTCATGGGACCAAAGGTCATGAATTGAGACCTGGTTATCTCTCTGCGTTCAACGGCACATTCCTTCGAGTTAGGATGGCTTTAGCCCGCAGTCTGCCAGAGCCACCTCCATTCATGTCTGTTCCACTGTTAAATCCCGACAGCATTACTAATGCGTTCCCTTTACAGTCTCAAGAATATCCATCTAAACTTTGTAGTTTGCTAAGTTTATAAATTTCACAGGTACAAAGGATCATATCAGATTAAGACTCACATTAATTGACGTAATTTTATCTTATACCTCCAGAGACATAATAGTCTATTGTAGAAATTATTTTGGCCACTCCACGTAGTTTAAAGGATATTTATTTAATGGCGTAACTCACAAATTAAGTAATGGGTAGGTCGCAGGGTCTCGGGAAGGTGTAACGCAGTCCAGCGGTGTTCTCCGGAGCTCTGCACAGTCCACCTTCACCGTTCAGCATCCCGGCACTGAGAGAGCGCACAGAGAGAGTGCTGGCCCATCCAGCTCTTGGGTCCCCAGGTGCCTCCCCTCGCCCCGCCTCGTAGGCGTGACAGTTGCCAGTCTCAATAAGGGTTGGAACTTCCAGATCCAAGCTGGAATGGCTACCCACTACAGTAGTCACATACAGTGACATCCTGAGGTACTGCAGTTTAAAGCTTCAACATATGAGTTTGACGTTGATAACTCTGTCCATAGTGGACATAGAGAACAGTCTATATCATAACATACCATCAGAGTGGCAATATTGTTACCAGGTAGCAGGATCAGTCAAAAGTGGCATTTGGTTTAATGTTCAAAGACTGAGTTTAGATAAGTCAGATGTTGATGCCATACTCCCTTAGTCCTAATGTGCCAACATAACAAGCTTAATTCCCATTCCTGAATCTGTAATTTACACAGCTGGACTTTTGCTGTCTGAAATCTATTATTTATCTAGACCCATGTTCATCAGTGTGGTCTGTTTAGAAACAGACTTTGAGCCACCTTGAAGGTTTGTTTAAAAGGTAGAATCCAAATTGGACTGTATATATAAAAGGGAGGGGGTCAGGACCAGTAAATCTTTATTTTAAAAGCTCTCCTGGAGATCCTCATGCATTATTCCCATCTGACAATAATCAAACCACAGTATTTACAGATGCCTATCACACTGATCTTAAAGAAAAGAATAGTCAATGACTTCAGTCAATGTAAGAAGTGTCTCTATTCAAATGTCACAGAATCAGGTTCTATGGAAGTTTGTTAAAAGACTAATGTATATCTCAAGTCACATAAGAAATTCAACAGGAAATTTATTCACTATGGTGAGAGATAAGGTCAGTTCCCAAGGTATTCATTTTTATTCTAAGAAGTTACATGCCAAGAAGTCCCTCCCCAGTAGAAAATTGATATGCTAAAGTTATCTAGATAAACATTTTCCGAAAAAGATTTGCTTAAGCACATTATCCTTAGAACCTAGAAAATCACACTTGTTTTTTTCTTTCTATTTATACATCTTGAGTTTAAATGAACATTTTGGAGTTTCCTAAGTAACCATGACACTAGTGAAATCAGAGTATCATCTTGTAACAAGTCACAAGAATGCAATAATGACATTGATTGAATGCCTGCCTTTAAAATGTTAGCATTTTTTTCTTTAGTGGAATTGACCTTGTCGCAAAGGATGCTGCCAAATTCTTTTCTTGTTATGATGAGTTATGGTTGTGAGATCATTAACATTTATGTAGAAAGGTAAATGTTTAAAGTCAGCGATTGTGACGCATGCATACAACTGTGGTTTAATGTGCATTATGAAGATCCAATAATTACTGCTGAATTAGGTTCATAAATTTGAAAAGATGGACAAGGACTACAGAATGAGACTACCTCACGTTTTAAAAATTGAGTCTAATGTACTTTCTGACTAATTCATCCATGACAACCAAGTTTGGTACAGGGCCGAACACACACAGCTTCCATTGACATCCACAGAATTTGTGTGTGAGTTACTGAGGTTAGAATTAAACCTTAAGGAAATAACTAAAGATTTTTTTGGTGAGATATACTTGTGTGATTAAATAAAATCATTTTTATTGTCTTTGTTTTCTTGTTTTCAGGCCATTTCTTATGAAGACAAATAGCATGCGCACACTGAGGTTAATATTGCTTTTAAGCTATTTGTCTCCATTTGGGAACTAAATGCAAAGAAAAATGAGTGCTTTAACTCTCAGAAGCTCTCTTCAGTTAAATGTTCCCTAAATTCAGCATCTAGCACACTTTGCCAATTTCAGGGGAACAGGTATTAGTCACCCCAAATATTTTTGAAAACAGTATTAAAATCCCTGTAGTAAGAAGATTGCCATTTTACCTTATTTATCATAAATTATTGTGCTACCTGTTTACAGCTGCCAAAATAAGAGGCATATAGCTCGATTTGGAAAAAAAAAATAAAAAAAAAACTAGTTGATGAATATTCCTGGAGGGAAAAAGTACACTCTTGATATACAGCCTTATTTGAAATATTAGAAACAAATTAAAAACCACTAAATGTGCTGACATTGGGTAACTATTTGAATTACTTTTGTGACAGCAGGTACAATGTTCACCTTGGAGGAGAGGAACTGTAGGAATCTGGCAGCATGTATTAGGTTCTGCTAGCATGTTGTATTTGTAATCCTAACTGATTCTTAGAGCTTCCCAATATGCAGGTAATGAACCCCAAATACAGAGAGTTTAATAGACTTCTAACATTAAAAATAAAACATATTAAGTATGGGATTTCGTATGGGACATTTTGCAGCACAATTGGGTTTTGTTGTTTCTTTCCTACCCTGCTCCCTTCTCTTGGATCCCTTTCTTCCACATGGACCCTTCATCCTCAGCAGCATCTTTTCCATTACAATGTCATGTGTCTTTTTCCTCTTCTGTCCTCCACATACCTCATTTCTGTCTGGTGGTCTCCTATCTCTGTTGGTTCCCAGGAATAATGTCACACATATAACTAGAATAGTGGTTCTCAACCTTCCTAATGCTTCAGTCCTTTAAGACATTTTCTCGTGGTGTGGTGACCCCCAACCATAAGATTATTTTCATTGCTACTTTGTAACTGTAATTATGCTACTGTTATGAAGCATAATGTAAATATCTGTGTTTTCCTATGGTCTTAGGCGACCCCCGTGAAAGAGTTGTTCAACCCCAGGGATCTCAGCCCACAGGTTGAGAACAGCTGATCTACACTGTGTATAAATAAAAATTATGTGTGAGAGATTTAGAAGAATCTTAAGACTTTTTAGGTAATTAATTTGTTAGGTATTTCATTTTTAAAAATAGCATCATATTTGGTATTTAATATGTTTCTAGTCTCATCAGAGGTATCTCCTCTGTATTAAATGTATTACAGGTTTACTGGTGTATTAAAGAGTCATTTAGACACTCTAATGATTGAAACTCAGATTCAAAAATCAGAAAAGCATGCTCAAAACATGGTTGGTAGAAGAGAATTTATACTCAACTCTATAGACAACAGAGTAAAGCTGGGAGTGGAAGAGGTGGCCTCCCTATGAATATCACACCAAATGGTGATCCAATATCAAACAGTCAGCCTTGAAAATATACATCAAACTAACATTCTAGGGACTCTGCAGGATATGTTTAGATATAAATATGTATATTCAAATTCATATGCATTCAATAATAATTAATAAAAAAGAGGCATGCATTTGAAGGATAGTGGGAGTAGTTAGTATATGGGAGAATTTGTAGGGAGGGAAGAGAGGTAATCAATAAATTACATTTAATTAAAAGTAATTACATTACAATCTCAAAAACAACCAAAAAGGATGTATTAATTTAAAAGGGAACTCCAAAAAGTCTCTTAATAACTGTTTTATCTAGCTATACATTGAAGACAATTTTCTCTTACCAGTTTGGATCTTTATCAGTATTTGGAAGAAAAGGTATTCCTGTAGTGCATTATTTAGTGATACTGTACTGTCCTAAAAACAGCACTTTGTATTTCAATCAAGTTCAAGTAATAGAGAGGAAATCCCCTGGGACTAAGTGTTCCTCCATGTTGGAAGGTGCTTCCCCACTGCTGGGTTCCTCAAGACAGAGATGTAGGAAGAAAGGGGAGAAAGGCGATCCTTTTTTTCCCCACAAAACTACTGAGGCAGCAACTAGAGTGTTAGCCTCCAATGGGCCTCGGGATTGTCATCACTTTGATTTTGCAGCTTCAAACCATTGCATTTTCAGAAATAAAAATTGCAACTTGGCTTTAAAAAAAAAAAAAAAAACAGTGAATTTTTAAATGTCTTTATTATTAAAGAGATCAGCCCAGTCTACAAATGTTTCTTTTTCACTGAGGCAGAAAGCAATTTTCTGAGATCATTTAATGATTTCTTTACATCCACACAGACCACTGGGGCTGATTCATACTGTTGTCGAAATTCTATTCACACTCAATATTCATGTCCTGAGAATTTTCAAAGAACAAACATATTCATGGGAAATGTACCTTCTATATTGAGTAACATATTCTATCCTTAATAAGTTCTAATTTGAGTGTTGGGATAAAAGCCCAAAGTTTGTGTAATTTGACAATAGAACTACTTTTAAAGTGAGCACCTCTCTCTCTGTGGAGAGAGAACATTTGTGTGACAAAAAAAAAAAAAAGCAACCAAAAAGCATTATGTTCATCATCATAAGACACTGGTTCAAACTATTTGAACCAGTTATTACAAAGGTCTATTTCTGTTGTCAGAAAGGGTTAAATGTTGGACTTGTTCATTATTTGGTTACCCTGTTACTACTCGGGCATTTTTATTACAAAATATGCAAGATTATTTCACAATGAATGGTACAAAAGTCTGTGAAAAGCTACATATACCTCTATTCCCAAATTCTGTGTGTCACCTCATCAGCCTTGGTTCCTTGTATTTGCAAAGTGAGACAGTGTTTGTTGTGATAAATCTACTTTTGCAATCATTTCAGGTGAGGCCGGATTATAAGCAAGTAGCAGCTTTCTGGGTTTCTCAAAGAAATAAAAGCTAGGCTTGAATATAACCAAGGAAACTCTTCCCCCATTGTAAGTGCCTTTTAAAAAAGAAATACTTTAGGAATCTATTCAGGAATATTTATTGCTTTTCAGAAAGAAAGAGTACAAAGGAGGAGCTTGGACGCCTGAAATTGCCGGTATAGGTTTGTGAATTCTCTCAATAAGGTTCTCAGCTCTGGAAGATGTTTAAAATATACCACTTTCCATCACTTATGGATTTTACCCTTTTGAATTATTTCTCAGTGCTCTGCACTCTAAAACATAATTTCCCCTTATCCATCTACTGTAGATGAATTTCTAAATGGTCTTATTAAATAAAAAACACGGAGCCAAATATAGGGGTGAAAGCCTTAGAGAGATCAGGGAAATAGGGAAAGCCACCAGCCAACCTTACCTCACCAACTCTGCAGCTTCCAAATGCGAGTTACTTCCTGTCTACACACACACATATGCCTTGCTGTTCTGCCATCTGATTTGCTCTCTCTGTCCAGCTACATCAGTTCCTCTTCCTACCCAGCTCTGCCACTTTCTGTCTGTATGTACAGACCTCCAGACCTCCATGATTAACTAGTGTTGAAATTAAGGCATGTGCCACCACACCTGGCTCTGTTTCCACTGTGGCCTTGAACACACAGAGATCCTGCCTGTTAAGTGATAGGATTAAGGGCGTGTGCTACCACTACCTGACTTCTTTGTTTACTTATAATGGCTGGCTCTGATCTCCAGGCAAACTTTATTTATTAAGACACAAATAAAATATCACCACATTTCAGCACAAATAAAATATCACCACAATCTACTACATAGCTTATACACCAGGCTTGCAGGTACAGCCTTTCTCCTTCCTCTCTGTAGCCCCAATTTGATAGCACATTCCATGCTTAGAATTTTATACATGGAAATTACAAATGGTTAAATTCCCAATATTGATTGGTCATTTGAAACATAAATCTCATGCCTAGATTCATCCCTAGTTCCTCTCTCTTCCCAGAAGTCCTGTTTATTCTTTCCTGCCTAGCTATTGGCCGTTCAGCTTTTTATTAAACCAATCACGGTGACACATCTTCACACCATAGAAACAAAGATCCCAAAACAGATACCTGTGGTCTGAAATTGAGATTTAAGTTTCAAATGACCAATCAATACTGGTTTTAAGAAAATGGCCAGGGTGGTGGCATGGGCACTCCAATGTACCCCATCTATCCCCTTAATAAGCATCCTCTTGGTATTAGTTTGAGTTCCCTATGCATAGGGACTTCCTTCCCAAGTCTTCTTTAGTATTTCTACTCTATAGTGCCTACACACATGCACACACACACACACACACACACACACACACACACACACACACACACACACACACGAGAGAGAGAGAGAGAGAGAGAGAGAGAGAGAGAGAGAGAGAGAGAGAGAGAGAGAGAGAGAGAGAGAATGTTTTCCGGTCTTCTGAGAATTGCATTCTCTCCTGCCTTGTCAGGAAACGTGACTTCAGTTCCCCCAGCCCGTGTTTTCAGTGCTTCTCCCAGCTACAGACCCCTCACTGGTTTTCTTTTTTCTTTCTTTTTTTTTTTTATTTTTCTTTTATTTTATTTTACAATACTATTCAGCTCTACATAACAGCCACAGATTCCCTTGTTCTCCCCCTCCCTGCACCCCTCCCCTTTCCCTCAGGCCACCCCCCCATTCCCACCTCCTCCAGATCAAGGCCTCCCCCGAGGACTGAGATCAACCTGATGCTGAAAAACATTCCTCAGCAGTTAGGGAGAGGTCTCGGAGGATCAAGGCACCAGATGCCGAGCTGGATGGCCTGAGTCCAATCCTTGGAATACACTTGAGTGTGGATCTACAGATTGTACTAAAACAATTTAGGATTAGCCAGGTGGCGGTGGAGCACACCTTTAATCCCAGCACTCGGGAGTCAGAGACGGGGACCCGAGAGCTGGATGGGCGAGGGGTCTCTCTGTGCGCTCTCTCGGTGCCGGGATGCTGAACGGTGGAGATTGACTGTGCAGAGCTCCAGAGAACACCGCTGGACTGCGTTACACATTCCCCAGACCCTGCGACCTACCCATTACTTAATTTGTGAGTTACGCCATTAAATAAATATCCTTTTAACTACGTGGAGTGGCCAAAATAATTTCTCCAATATCTGGCGCTCACGTGGGGCAAACTCCAAAGGCCTGGGCGGCTCCTGCCCTCTCCTCCCTAGCTGGCTGGTACCTAAACCCGTCTGCAAAGTTCCATATAACCAGGGAACACCTACACGGTTCCATTCCCGAAAAAGGGAGCAGCTAGTCCGATCTCAATTCTGTGAGTTCGAGGCCAGCCTGGGCTACAGAACGAGTTCCAGGACAGGTACCAAAACTACACAGAGAAACCCTGTCTAGAAAAACAAACAAACAAAAAATAGAAAGAAAAAAAATTTAGGATTCCCGGGGCAACATACTGAACTCATTCTTCCCACCTTTTCTCCAGTAGTAATTACAACTAATTGTCTAGCAATTGAGTTATTTTTCTTCAGCTTTTATTATAAATTACGTTCGTGAAAGTTAAAAAAGAAACCTGAACTTACTGTGGGCTTGCAAATTCAAGGCTGTGGCTTGCTCAGTGTTGCTGGGCCTTTCATTAAACGGGCTGAAGAATGGAGTTGTGTGTGAATTTGTACACCCTATGAATTACGATTAAGGGAGAGGAGTAGACCATATGAAGAAGGAACTAGAGCCAAGGGGTAGTACCTGAGGCAGCTAGGAACTCGAAGAGAAGGGAAAGAACAGAGTCACCTTGTGCTTCCACGTCTGCCCTCCCACATGGAGAATAGTCAGTTCTTGCTTCTTAAAAGCAGTGTATGAAAATTTCATACATGTATAAAATGTATCTTGCTGATCTCCACGCCTTCCTCTCTCCTACAACTCTCCCTCTACATTCCCACCAATCAGTATATCTCCCCCCAAAAGCCCTTCCTGCTGCTTACTGTGGCTTGAAGACTCAGGTAGGAAATTTCCTGCTTCATCCTTTAGGACTTTTTTAGAATGCTGTCCAAATCCCTGTCCGCCCCTGGCCTAGGACCCTGTGACTCCACTTCTCTAACCATCTCCTCTAGGGAGTTGCCCAAAGGCTATACCAGTGCTAGCTGATACTCTGTGCCTTCCTCGGACTCCCCCCAAATCCTTGCCTCACCAGGAGGGATGCCCCAGACCCCCCAGAAAACCCTGGTAGCAAGCCTGTGCCTCCTCCTCTAGTCCTCCAGCAATTCAGGAATCCCTGAGTGCCCCTGTCAGACAGAGGCATTGTATCTTTTTGTCTGTTCTCTTCCCAATCATACTGCTCAGAACCTTTTGACTTGATTTTAAGCTACTGGAAAAAAACAAAACAAACAAACAAACAAACAAACAAACAAAAACACTAGGCTAAGATCTTTCTAGGGAATAGTTTAGTGATTACAATACAAAACAATGTTTCCCCATCTCTGACTTTATTCAACTTTGATTTACCTTAAAAATTGAAGGAGATAAATCAAAACTGAGTAGATCTTCTGTTTACTTCCAATACATGAGCATTGTACTTGAGCTTTCCGTATGATTTAGGTATGTGTTCATATTTGTAGGATTGAAAAGGTATTATGTGGATTAACTTCCATTGTTCACTGGACTAACTTAAATATGTTCCACGTTTGCTTAAATCTGTTTTCCTATTATTCGCTCGTCTCTCTTCTTAATTTATTATTTTCTCTAATTCATGAATTGTGTTCTTCTATTTTTTTTTTCATTTTTGCTCATACTATAGAGCCTATCTCATTTTTTTTTTTCTAACTCCGTGGAGATCTGCTTAACCAGTCTTTGGCATTTACCTTGATTTACAAAGGGGTGACAACTTATCCAAATACAGTCTTATGATAGTCTCTGCGTTAGCCCATCCTGTTAATTTCTGCTTTCATAACCTTTGCTCCTTAAGGCTAACTTATACATGAAAGTGAACCAACAGAAATACAGAAAAGCCTTCAATAAAAATGATGATATGTATTCTATACAAAATATGGCCATAGATTCACAAAACAGTGTATTTGCATGGTAAACATTTGAAGCTGACTGGCCTAGACCTCTCATGTTTAGATAATTTAAGACTCAGGGGGAATTCAATGATTTATATGGGGCTATACACAGTAGTAGTACTAAGCATCCAGGTAGTGCAAATTCAAGTTTAACTACATTACCAGCTGTCTAGACATTCTAAACATATTCATATTCATTAAAGTATTAATTTATATGGTGGCTGTAAAAATGGCAAGGATGTTTTATGACTTACAAAGAAACAGAAAATATCTGTTCACAAAAGTTCGAGACGAGTAATTGAATCATGTCCCCTTACTGGATTAGAAGCAGTGGACTTATATGTCCATAATTGCAGGGTTGGGATTCAAATGGTTTTAACAAGTCTGAACAGCTCAATAGGTCAGGACAGGAGGCACAGAGCTCACTGTACTTCACTAGCCTCAACTGCACAGAGGGCTGCCCTTAGCTGTTCTAAACAAGATCCTCCTTGGTGGCCACTTACATCTGCCCTGGCCCAGATGCAATGTTAATGGCAGGTGAGCTTGGAATGTTTTCTAAAGGCTGAGGGGGGCTGCATCACTGGACTCAGCAAGGAAGTCATTTCTGTTTTCATATATGCTCCTGATCAGCTCATCAAAACAGAAAACTTGATGTCGACCAATTTTCTGATCTTTGTGAAAACATAGGCATTTACCTTTCTGGCTGGTTGAGGCACACTCTAACCTTTGAAACTGCAGTATGAATACAGTCGGGCAAAAAAAAAAATGAGAGAGAAACCTTGCCTTTCTCAGTCATAGATGACAAAGGATTGCAGGCAGTTTATTCAGTTCTGTTAAAAAGATCACTGAACTACTAGCTTGCTCAGACTTCCATGGAAACCTGAGGTTTCTGGTCATCCATTCATTCTGCTCCTCTTATCTGTGCCTTTGGAGAGTAGAGCTCACAAGCTTGGGGGTTTTCTATTCATTATTTTTATTTTTATTTAGCTCAATACTTCAAGAGCTCAACATGAATACAAGGGCAAAATGTGTTGTCAGTAATGATTCAACTCAAGTGAAATGGTTAATATAGCTGTTATGTCAAATAGTACTTTGACTTAATTGTAGTCGCAAACTTTATGGAAGATAATTGCAATCCGGAAGATAATACATATTTGCATTTATAATAAGAGAGGAGAGATTTTTAATCAGTTCACATTCATTCAAATATGATCAGAATTGATAAAAAAGGCTGTTTATAAAGTATTCATATTGCATTAAAAGTGTATTAGCTTTGACTGAACATGTAACAGAGGAAAAGGGAAAGCGTGACACAGAGCCAAGTTTTGTTGAGTTTTCATGTTTCCATTGATTGTTGATGTTTTTAAGTGATCTTATTTAGGGCGTGTCATGTAAGGATTCTGTTGTTGCCTACCCTTCCTTGGTAGAAACATACTGTAGAAATACGTGATGATGCTTATTGCATTGCTAATTGTGTGAAATTGGCATAGCATGTATCCCAGCACGAGGGAAAAAAAAAACTCAATACTATTGACCACAATTACACAAAACAGTATGCCATGACAACAGCAATGGCGTCTAGTGATTTCTCCTTATTAACCCATTCATTCTTCCCAACAAGTGATCTAGGCGGGCTCTGTTATTTCCCTGTGAGACAGATTAGTCTCTAGAAGTAGTTAGCAAGGCAAGGCCTTGGAGGTCCAATCATAGAAAGCGAGGGAAGAATACCCATGAGATTCAATATATTTAGTGAGGCTGATATTCATATTGCTACAAATTGTTGGTATTCTAGACTCTTTGGAAAACAAAGCCTGCATTGTTTAGCATATAATTTGAAAAGGTAACGCTTCCCAAGATATTTATTTCCTTCCATTGCCCCTTCCTTTCTTCCTTTCATTTCCTCTCTCTAATTTTTTGGTACATGGCGGGCAGGATATTACTCTGTAGCTCAGGATGGCCTGGAATTTGTGATTCCCTGCCTTCACCACCCAAGCGGCTGGCATTACAGGTGTGTACCGCCAGACCTCGCTTTTCTAGGTATTTCACACAAAGACCAAGAGGAATGCTGTAACAAATGCATAAGCTCAGCCTTCCAGGACTCAGCGATGATTTGCTGAGTGAATTGTTTTTATAGTTCTGAAGATTAGGATGAAGAGCTCAAAACCAAGTGCCCTCTGACTCCTATAGGCAGCTCTTCATCAATTCTACCTTCAGAAGCTTAGCAGCATCTCTTGGCCTGAAGATGCGTCTTTCACATCTCTACTTCTCTTGCCGCATAATGTTCTCCTTAAGTTATGAGTCCAATTTTCTTTTCGTTACTGACAACAGTCATTGGACTTAAGGACCTACCTTGAATCAGAGCTAACGAACAAACTCAGACCAGCATAGTCTTGTTTCTAAGTTTTATTTACAGTTTCAGTGTCAACATGAGATTTGGTAGTGTCTGTGAACCTAACATGGGAATATGGTTTAGGGGGTAGAACTGAATAAGCGAATATGAAAGGATAGCATAGCATCACCAAGGCTATAACCAGACACCCCAACTAGAACCCAACCTATATAGTGATAAATCCAAGGGAGTCTCCTTAAGGGGTATAAAGAATTTATTAGGACATAAATTGGAGAAGACAACTCACTAAACAGAATAGGCAAATCGTCGCTGAGTCCTGGAAGGCTGAGGTCCTGTCCCACACCGCGTCCTGCTGCCTGAGTCAGACTGCACCATCTATGCGCCTCTCCAGTCTTAAAAGTGGGCCAAAGGCCATGCCCCAGGGACTGGCACTTCAAGGTCATAGGTAGAACAGGTATCCACTACAAACTGATCAAGAAAGAAAGTACAATACAAAAAAAAAAAAAAAAAAAAAAAAAAAAAAATAATTCAAGGTACAATATAGAACAGGTATCCACTACAAACCTGTCATGACAGAAGTCAGTCACAAACACCAAGATGTGGTAACCTCTTCAGAGTTCCCCAACTAGTAACCGTTTCATATCATTGGATCTGTTTACCTTGGGGTTTCCTGTGTGGATCTGCCATTTGGGGACATAGTGCCTTTCTGTCAGCAGTGTTGTATGTAGATGTCTTAATTCACATCACATCACAGTTTATTTTACTTCATTGTGTCTGATCTTGATGCCATTTCGAAGCTCAGTAGAAAACATATCAAAATTCTTTTGGTTATAGAACATAAAGCCTTGTTGCCCAGCCCAGCTTGGCTTTCCTGTTGCGTGTAAAGCTAACATTCTTAGAGATGTCAGCAAACATTTTCTGTAAAGAGACAGCAAGTATTTGACTATAATAATCACTCATCTACAATACAATCACTTATTTACTCTGTTGCATTGCAAAAACAGCCATAGACATATTAGCA
This sequence comes from Peromyscus leucopus, assembly GCF_004664715.2. NCBI lineage: Eukaryota > Metazoa > Chordata > Mammalia > Rodentia > Cricetidae > Peromyscus > Peromyscus leucopus. The sequence goes on along the minus strand of NC_051077.1, from coordinate 34,230,254 downwards.
AATGAATGTGGGGATGGTTTCATAAATTTTTATTTAAAAAAAAGGATGCAAGCTGGATTTGGCTCAAAAATTATAGTTGGCCTATACTCCATCAAGAGAAGCACATTAGCAACAGTCTCTGTGATTTTTTTCTACAGCAGCTAAATCTATTCACTTTAGTAAGAACAAGATTTTAAAGTGAACATTTTTTTAATTGGAGGTTGTATTCATTGATTGTGAGCACTAACTTGGAACCTAGATTAAGAAGAAATGTCACTACACTAGTCTGTGATAAGTAATTTACATATTTACATGACTTATTTCAATTAATCTTTCAATGAGCCATGAAGTAGATGTGATTATCTCTGCGTCACATATAAAGAGAATCCAACCAAGTTATGTAAATGTGTCTAGGTTCATTCAGGGAGTAATGATAGAATTCAATTCTTTTCATATATCCAAGTCTATATGTGTTATCACTGCAGTATGGTTTTTGATACATGCATTTTTAGACTTCTCCTGCCTTATGTTCTATGGCCATCAGAATTTTAAAATTAAATTCAAAGCATGGTATTATACCTCCATTCTGTGCATATGTAACATACGCACCAAGTAAATTGGATGATATTTGGGTCAATGCCAGAAGAAAATTTTGGATTATCCAGCTAATAGGTTCTAAGGATGTCAGATATGACATGGAATTTGTTATTTGAACTTCATCATTTTCAGACTTCAAATAGAAGCATACAAATCTATATTAAGGGATGTATAAGCTAATGTCAGTAAGAGGAAAGGAAAGCACAAGGGCAAATATAGACGATGAACTCTAAATTATAATACTGAAACATGAACAACCCTAAAAAAACATACATTTCCTACAGGATACTAAAGAAGTTTCTATTTAAGACCATGTGACACAGACATCGGTCTTGCATCCCATATAAATGGTTACTTTACAAGCTGTTGTTTGTAGTTATCATTCTTTTTAAAAATATTTTTATTTTATAATTAATTTAATTTTACATATCAGCCATGGATCCCCCTGTCCTCCCTCCTCCCCCCCAGCATCTCCCACACACACACAATTCATCACCCATTCCCACTTTCTCCAAGACAAGGTCTCCCCTGGGAAGTCAGCACAATCTGGCAGACTCAGCTGAGGGAGGGAGGTCCAGTCCACTCCTCCCTACACCCAGGCTGAACAAAGTATCTCAGCATAGGCCCTAGGTTCAAAAAAGCCAGCACGTGCACCAAGGACAGGTCCTACTGCCTGGGGGCCTCCTAGATCGAGCTAATAAACTGTCTCACTTATCCAGAGGGCCTGGTCCATGGAGGCTCTTGGTTCACCATTCATGTGTTTCCGCTAGTTTGGTTATTTGTCCCTGTGCTTTTTCCAATTATGGTCTCGATATCTCTTGCTCTATAATCCCTCCTCTCTCTCTCTCTCTCTGTCTCTCACCGATTGGACTCCCAGAGCTCCACCTGGAGCTTGGCCGTGGATTTCTGCATCTGCTTCCATCAGTCACTGGATGAGAGTTCTATCATGACAGGGTGTTCGGCCATCCGATCACCAGAGTAGGTCAGCTCAGGCACTCTCTCGACCATTGCCAGTAGTCTATAGTGGAGGTATCTTTGACATTTAAGGAATTGATCTACATCGTTAATCATCAGAGAAATGCAAATCAAAATGACTCTTGAAATGCCATCTTACAACTGTCAGAATGGCTAAGATCAAAAACCCTGAAGACAGCTTATGTTGGAGAGGATGGGGAGCAAGGGGAACACTCCTCCACTGTTGGTGAGAATGCAGACTCGTACAGTCACTTTGGAAATCAATATGGCACTTTCTTAGCAAATTGGGGATCAAACTCCCTCAAGTCCCAGCTATTCCACTATTGGGCATATACCCAAGGAATGCTCAATCATACCACAAGGACACATGCTCAACTATGTTCATAGCAGCACTATTTGTAATAGCCAGAACCTGGAAACAACCTAGATGTTCCTCAAACAAAGAATGGATTAAGAAAATGTGGTACATATACACAATGGAATACTACTCAGCAGTAAACAACAATGACATCATGAAATGTACAGGCTAATGGATGGAACTAGTAAGACACAGGGATTTCAAGATGTTCACAGGGGCATAGATGGGTAGACAGTGGAGAAATATCCTTAAAAAATGCTATCCAGACACAAGGACATACATTCAGGTCTCTAGCACCCACATACAAAGCCAGGCATGATAGTGAGGATCTTTAATCCCAGTGCTTGAGGGACAGGGGCAGACAAGTCCCTGAAGCTCACTGGACAGCCAGTCAATTTGTAATCCCCAGATTCAATGAGATATCCTGTCTCAGAAGTTTTGGTGATGAGTTACTAATGTGGACACCAAATGTAGACTCCAGGCATCTACTTATACAAATGTACACACAAGAGGAAATTACATTGAACATTAATTTTCTGTCATCATTCCTAGTATCTCTTAGGCTTGTGAATATACATGATCCAAAAAAAAAAAAAAAAAAACTAGTGCTCAATTATGGGTTACTATGTATCTGTATGTATTATGATTTTGCCCCTTAATTCTCTCTTTTGAATGACCAGGGATGGGGCAGGAGAGACATGGCTCAGCAGATAAGACCACTTTGTGCTCCTACAGAAGGGCAGATTTTGTCTCTTAACACCTATACCTGGTCGCTCACAACAGTCTCCAACCCCAACTCCAGGAAATCCACTGTCCTCCTATGCATAGGATTCACAGAGACATGCCTGTCCCTAACATAATTAAACCTTTAAAGAGAAACTTCAACGTTTGAAGTAACTGAATAAACACCGCTGTGGGGCTAAAATTGTGAATTTATAACTTTGTGGGTTTTTATCTACTTCAAACAGGGAATTTAATAGGTTCTAAACAAGTTAGTATGATGATAGACACGGTCAACATGCAACCTGAAGGAGAGACCAGATTTTGATAAGTTGTGACACGTTATTTCCTGATTTACTACACAGGCATAATTTTCACTTAGCCTTGGTGAATTCTGAAAAAAAAATAATAAAACGGATGTCTATTTTAGTCAGGAAAACTTTCCACAGCCTACATGGCATTTAATGTTGGCTCTCCGTGTTTTGCTAAGAAACTAACCAACTATTTGCATTTGAAAAGATGTATTGATTTTGGCTCTTCATAATACCTCATCATAGGAGGTGTGTGCTGCTAGAGCTCATATCTGTCTGAGCGGGATACATCTTAAAGAAGTGCTCTTTAATGAAATGCACTCACCCTCCTTGTTGGGGTGCAAGGGCTTCCCATGACATCTACCATGAATCTGAGGGGTGTCATTGCCAGATCAGATATTCCAGGAGACAGATGACAAAGTGGAATTGAAGATGTTTAAAATGTATTGAATAAAACATCTGTAAAAGATAAGCAAAGAAGAAAGAAAGAGTGAGCAAGGAGACCACAGGCAAGCTGGACAACTGTGCAAGGAAAGGAAGGATGGAGAGAACTGGGGAGGAGAAGCATGTATGGAAGAACAGATCTAAGATAGCCTCCTAGGGAGCAGGGAGTGCCAGGCACCTCTGGAATGCACCCACCAGCCCTTTGCGCTCCAGTGTGGTCAGGCATTGGCTGTGAGTCCCCCAGTGTGAGCAAGATAGTGACCACTGAGGCTGTAGCAGGGGGAAGATGTTAGCTATATTCCTTGCAGCAAGAGCCCTTGTGAGCACAGATGAATGGGATGCAGCTCCCTGCTTATTCTGGCTGTAGCAGGTTTTTAGTCCTTTAGGAATGCCTCTTACTACAATATACAAATGTGAAATTGTCTCAAATGTAGAAATCAGCAGAAAGTCCAGGTAACCAAAATTAACGATAAATGCCCACCATGCAACTTCATGCACAAAATCAAAACAGGGAACTAGTAGGTTCAATTAGATGGAAGCTAAATGTTTATGTTGTGGAAGAAAAGGAAGTGTCTTTGGGTCCTCTGATGCTTAGCAAACCTTTAGATGCTAGAGGTGCTTCATATGGTTTTTGTTTTTTGTTTGTTTTCTTAATGAAAGGCCAAGTCCAATCATGGTATTTCTCAATCCAACCTTCAGAAGACTACTTCTCACGGATCTAGTTTTGCCTTGTTTAAACAATTACCAGTCCGTCAAATATATATTTATACCACAGTGTAATATTGGCTATAAAGGCTGTAGTAACCCTCATCATCACTAATTCTTCCTCCTTATATGGTAGTGAGGGTGCTATAATAGATACTGGCTCTCCTTGAACTTGTTCCATGCACTGACATTGAGATGGGGGTGGGATGTGCTGATTACTGCAGCATTAGAGTTCTTGAGTCAAGAGAACAAAGCTTGAGCCAGGACATCTGGGGACTGGGGGCACCTGGCTACAGTCACTGTGGTTTCTCCAGTTGTGAGCTCTTGGGCCACACCTGATGCTTCATGTTCAAGGTTGAGGAAGAGGATCATACTGAGACCACATTGGCACTGATCATACACTCTGCCTTACAGAGGGGGCCAGGACAAGTGGAATGTGGGAGTTATGTCCCATATCATGACAACCAGGATATTGTCCTGCCAGCCCATGCCCAGGTTGTATAACATCCAGCTCCAACCACCTTCAACCTTCTACCTGAGGTCACGTTCTGGTCCTGCATTATCACCGGTCACATCAGATCATTAGTATGGACAAAGCTCTTTCTGTAGAAGAGAGTGAGGAAGAGGAGAGTGAAGGGAGAGGCATTAAGCTATGCAGCATCCTTCCTGTCGAAATCCATGGGATGCGGAGCTAGCTCATGCTTAGAGATGCTTGCTATAAGTGCCACATGCCATAGTGCTCCCAGACAAGCTTCAAAAATTGCTAATGTTTTCTTCCATTGAAGAGAAGACTGAAATTGAAGTGAGAGGTGGAGACTTGAGCTGGTGTTAGGTGACAGGAGGGTATTTTCATCATAGGGCTCAGATGTTTTGATATTATGTCCAGCCTGGGCCTTCCCTTTTCTGTAGGGATGGGAGGATTGCTGGTCCCCTCTCTCTCTCCACTGGCCCGAACTGAAAGTTGTCCTCACCCCTGGGTTCACTTCTCAACCCTGAAAAGAGAAAGGCCTCTGAATTTCAGAACAGCACGTTTTTAGCACTTTTAGATAAAGACCTAAATAAAGTGGTATACATTTGTTGAAAAGGAAGAAAGAAAGGAATACATAAGATAAAAAATAAAGTGAAACAACTGTATAAGGTTCACTGGGTCCTACAGCCATAGCTCAGAAGGGCAGGTCGGTCTCAATTCTGCTTGCTTCTCCCCAAATCCTTTTTTCAAAGAAAGGATTTTACATAATTTCACCTAGAGGACTACACTTACATTTTTTGCAATATCAGAAAATTAGATCCTGCTTTGTTCTGATTGAAGACGGCACACGTCTGGGGAAGGCTACTGGGGAAGCCTTCTGAAGCGGGTTAAATGCCTGATGTATCTGCAAAGATTTCTGAAGAGATCGCAGTCCTCCTTGAAACAGATATCTACATGTGTATTTTCTGCCTGATTCTCACAAGGAGAAAAGCGGGACCATTTTGATTTGGGATGTGTTTTGATTCTTCAAATGAAATAAAAAAAAAATGCTTTCAGTGCGTACTTCCACAACATAGAGGCAAAACAAAATGAAAATTTTGAATTGGAGGGAATGACTCAGCCATTAAGAGCATTTCCTGTTCTTGCAGAGGACCTAGGTTCAGTTCCCAGTGTCCACATTGCAGCTCACAATGTGTAACTCCAATTCTAGGGTATCTGACACCCTCTTCTGACCTTTATGAGCATCAGGCAACCAAGTAGTGTGCATACATGCAGATAAACAAAAATTCACACACATAAATTAAAATAAATGAATAAACTGAGATGCAATAACAGAAAGTTTATTCAAAGAATTTTGAAAGAATTTACGTAGTGCTAATAGAATATTCAAATCACTACTGGCAGTGACCTTGAATAAAATCTATTTCTATGATATCTATCTATCTATCTATCTATCTATCTATCTATCTATCTATCATCCATCCATATATTAAAATTCTATCTGTCGCTATCCATCCAGATTTTATTCAAGCTGCTACAATATCCAAAAAAAAAAAAAATTAAAAAAAAAAAAAAAAAAAAAAAAAAAGAAATTCCTTGTACATATCTAATAATTTCTGTGGCATAATCCAGCAATTGACTTTATTTAAGTTTCAAAATACAAGTATTTTTCAGTGCAGTTAAATTTATTTTTATTGTACATGATCATTACTGAGGTGCTAACATCAGCATTTTGTTTTGTTTGTTTCTTGGCTCAATGGGCTATTTTCATAGTAAGTTTAAGATATCAACCAAAAGACGCATTTCTCTTTTCAAAGTTTTGAGTCCCTGAATTCACAGTCCACCCGCCTAGGTCCTTGAAGGTCTCTTCTTCCCATTTTAAACACATTTTAGAAAACGGAAGCCAGGATCTGTGAGTGTAGCACAGTAGCAGCGGATTTGCCCACTGTGCATGAAGATCTGAGTTCATCTCTAGTACTACCAAAAACCAAAAAAAAAAAAAAAAAAAAAGAATCCTGTTGGACATTCTCATCTCTATCATTTATCTTCTATTTGCTAAATAATACTCCAAATGAATGCAAATTCCTCATTGTCTGCCTCCCTGCCTGCCCCCCCCCCATGAGTGTGTGGGGCAGTGAGGGGGGAGAGCCCCTTCTCACACACAGAGGCCGGAGGAAGACATAGGATGTCCTACACCGTCATTAATGACTTATTCCCTCAAGACTGGACATCTCACTGAGACTAGCATTAGATTAGCAGCCAGCAAGCAACAGAGGACTCCTTGCCTTTGTCCTCTGACAATTCTGGGATTATGGTTATACATGGTTATGCTCACCTTCTAAGGGAAGGCTGGGGATTTGAACACAGTTCCTCATGACTGCAGAGAAAGTTCTCTTGCTTTCATGCCCTTCTCCCCAAATCCATGATCTGCATTTCTCAAACAGTTTTTCTGTAAGCCTTTGCCGTCATGTTTCCTTCTTAAGCAAACAGAAACTGAACAAAAGCAGAACAAAACCACAATGCCCTTATCTTCATCCTCAAGATTCCCTCTTCAAAAACTTCAAGTGGCCTCTGGGGACTCAAGACTGTATATTCATTTTGTTTTCTTTTGCCTCCTTTTTAACACTCCTATACCTGTCTCAATTCCTATGTTTGAATACATTCTACTAAAATCATAACTTTGTGCTCAGAATAACTGAATAAAATGACTCATCCCATGTGCTCAGTCACATCAATGTCATCTTTTCATTACTGATAACAACACACTACCAAAGACCCAGGCTTGGATGGGAGGTCATCACCAGAAATGTGTGTAGAAATCAGAAAGCATCCCATAAACAAAGCACCCTTTAAAAATCACTTATAGATATACACATTTTTACCACTGATTCAGTAGGTGCATGCCAAAAAAGAAAAAAAGTTCAACAACTTTTTTTTTCATATCTGTCACCAAATATTGTATTTTAGACACTACAGTAATAATAATTATTAACATTAATATACACCTTCTCTTATAAGGATATTGAACATGGCATCTATAAATTTGTTCTCCAAGACTAACTGTAACAAGATCTACTTATCTAAAACCTACCTTTTCAGCTTTGGCACATGGAACTGATAATTCAACCCTGTTTTGTTTGTTTGCTTGTTTTCAAAAAGCATGTAAATCGCTTTCCTCTTTATTTTTAATTTTTTTCCTAATTAACAAAGAGACTTTGAACCTCTCCTTTTCTTATTTGTTTATAGCCTCAATAGTTTGGTATCAAGGGGATGTTCAAGTTGTGAGGACCTTGTAGGAAATCATTGGTACTCTGAACAATGGTGGGGGGCGGATACAAAATGTGGAGTATGCTGAGTAAAAATGCAAACACAAATTAGACTTCTTTAATTTGCGTGCGGGATGGATAAATAATGATTTGCACCAAGCAGGGATCTCACATGGCTTTGTTCATATTTTAATAGTGTACTTCTCTTTGCAGTCAGAGTAATTAAGTCTTATGACATTCCAGAAACCATGAGTCCTGCTGAGATGTTTAAGTTTAGAACAACCTCTTGATGTACAACCAAAATAATAAAAACAAAAACAACAAAAAAAGGACACTTCTCTGCTTCTTAACAAGCTGGTTTGTTTTCACCTCGGCGACACAATTGGATGTGGCCCACTCCAACTGTTAAGTCTCAGAGTTAACTAGACGTTCCTTTTGAAATTCATTGCCTTCAATTACATTTTTTAAAAGAATTTTAATTGCATGGCTGTAAAGAGTAAAGACGCTCTGGGCTCCATTTGTTTATCATGGAGGGGCCTAAAAAATGAGGACAGAGCTTCCCAGCTCATGCAGGGCTTGCCGAGAAAGGGAGATGACTTTTAATTCGACAAGTTCAGAGAGATTTCTTAGTTTGACGCGCTTGGCAGGGGGTCTTTGAGCGCCTGGCAATGCTTCAGCATTCTGAGCTTTGAAAGTCTTTCCCTGCAGCAGAAATTGTATCAAAAGCCAATGATAATATTCCCTGCAAGGTAAAACACCCTATTGAAGATTTCGAGGGCTGTTTATTTATTCATCACAGTTTTTCTTTTAGGACATATCAAGCATCTAGGTAATAATTCACATAGATGATAGAAAATGCAAAAAAAAATATTCTCCTCATTAATCTTTCACCTTTTCCTCCTTCTACTTCTCTGTAGGCCACATGTAGATATAAAAGCTTCTTTCTGCTTGGCTCAAATATATATATATCTTTATTCGCAATCTCTGTTTCTTCCCTTCTCTTTCAATTTTTAAACAAAAATTGTCATTTCTATCGACTTCCCACCACCAGCTGAGAATATAAGATGTTTATGGCCATTTCCTCCCGTTAAATCCTCAAAGTGATTAATTAATTTTACAGAAGTTATGTCCCGAAACTAAGGCTCCTTTGGAATTCTGCCTATTGTCTGTCTGTTTCAGAAAGCTGTTTTCAAAGCAAATGTTAACCATCGCGTGGTTCTCTTGAAGGATATCCATATTTTAATATTTTGTATTGTATTTTGTACATATCATAGGAGAAAAATGTTTCCTCTCCTTCCCTGTTTATAGGTCAGAACTGGGGATAAGGGGTCATTACAACTGATCCCCCTTGTATCATCAATGTCTTCTCTCTGTTTGGCAGAATCAGTGAAGATACACTCCCCCCCCCTCATTTTTTTCTTCCATCTTCTGTGACATTAAAAGTGACCTTGCCTTGCAAATATTGGTGAATCTTCCCATGGGAAGCTGTGGCCATATAAAAGAAAGTTTGCTTCATACATATATTTTGTTAAGATATGGGGACTCCAGGACAGAGCATTGCATACAATTTCTAGTTGTTTTATTTGTATTTTTATAAGAAATCAATGAAGAAAAACTATATATGCAAAAGAAACTTAGAAATATTCAGTACCTCTTCAAATTTGGGCATTCTTAAGCACATTTCACTCTACAAACATAAACCAGGTTGTATACTGTATTTAAATATCAAAAGTTGGAAAAGAAATCACCATGCCAAGTAGCCACTTCACTAACGAAATATCCATAGAAGAGAATCAGCAAATATTCCTTCATTAATATTAATTGAACTTCCACAGACTGCAAAACAAGCCACAGGCACCTTACAAATGCAGTCTTGTCCACAGGATTTCAAACTCGATACTTGGTTCATGCTCATTTTTCACATATGGAGATGGAGAGAATCAAGGATAATATAAACCATGTAGTCCCAAACTGCACATAATAAAAAGCATTAATTTATTATCCAGTTTGGGGAAAGAATGTGTTTTTGTGGAACTATTTGTGTGTTTTATACAGAATAATTCAAGCACAGTATTTAGACCTGACCAAGTTTTGGGGTCCTTCCTTCAGTCCACCCACGCTGTCATGACCAAGAATACCATCACCACCTGCAGAACCATGGGGACACCACACAGGTCTTTTTCCTTTGACTGATATCAGTTTCTTTTTTCCTCTTTCAGAGTACTTTTGTAGTAGGAGAGTTAGTTATTAAAATGTCTTTCCATAGTGTAAAATCAATGTAATTTAGGGTTACTTCTAAAATGAGTAAGTTCTATGTAAAAAAGAACTTAAACTCACATATCACCCATGATCTATTCTTCCTTCATTTCTTGCTTGCTACGTATCATTCAGTGTGATAACTTCAGAAATCTGTTAAGAACTTTGCATGTTTGACAAATCTCAATTGAAAGCTCAATGAAATGCTAGGTGACTGAGAAGCTACCCAAATATATTGTGGAATTATGGCTAATATCAATGGGTGTTTTGATAGCCTATTACTACTTCTTGTGTGGAAGAACAGCCTACCCTCTGGACTTTACTTCCTTATAATTCCTTGCATTACTATTGTTTGCTATGTCCAATGAGAGATTCAAAAAGTAGTAGACAGGAAGAGTAAATTTTTGCCTTTGTGTAATGATCTTTGTTTCCCTTTGAAATGTAGATGTTTATATGATCATTTCTATCTCAGTTAACCTGATTTATTCATTTATATTTGAATTTCTTTCCAGCTGCAAGATAGTAAGTTTTTAATATAACCAGTAAATGAACAGACTGAAATCATATATAAAACAAGTAATTTTCCAATGTTACATCCAAGTTCTGATATCATTAGATAGCTCTCTAAATATAACTATTTGTATATGTGCATGGCTCTGTGTGGGTATATGCTCCTCAGTGTTGGTGCCCACAGAGTCAAGACTGTTGATTTCTGTGATACTGAAGTTATAGGCAGCTTTGAGACATGGGCACGAGGAACCAAACTCAGGTCTTCTGTAACAACAATATATACTCAGCCACTGAGCCATTTCTCCATCTCCCCCACTAGATTTTTTTATAACAGTTATATTTTGTTTTATAATGTATATATCAAGATTTTCTCTTATCAGATATAGAAGAAAACTTATGTGATTATATAGAAAATATAACCTTGTTATCTTGATGATGAGGTATAGTATATACTTGGGAACTAAAGTCAGCATAGTTTTTGTTTTTGTTTTTGTTTTTAAGGAAAAGACAGGTTCCTTTACTTAAAATTAATTCAATACATTAACACATTTGCACATACCTTTTCATGATGATTTGATATACTTATATTGGAAGCTCCCCAAGTGAACATATAAATAAGATTAATGTATGATGCTAAGACATATTAGATCAAGTGAGATTGTTTAAGAAAATATAAATAGTCTATATGCCAATGAAATAAAATGATGAAAAATTTGAAGAACATTGTGAAGAAGATTTGCTTAATATTCATACCTATTATATCAAAGGGGGGGAACAAGTTACAGTTACGTGGGCTGTTTGAAAAATCAACATTTTGAAGAATTGGAAGGGAAGATGAAAACCCAATATTATAGTGTGAAATATCACCTTTGTCCATTGTACACTTACCTAGTATTATTTCCTTCTGCTGCTATTGACTATATTAAACCATAATTAGCAGTGAATTGTATGATGATGAGACCCACATGCCAATGCAGGATCTCCTAGGTTGTCATCTTGCATTTTCTAAAGAGGACTATGTATTTACCTCTGCAGTTTCTTCTCTCTCATTGAAGGAAGTACTTGCCACATTATGAGGGGGGAGTAAATGGATGATGAGATGTCAAGCAATTGCTGTGAATTTGGTTTCTTGTGGCAGTGAGGGAACACTACAGACATCAAGGAGGGACAGAGAAATAGGGTTGTTAAGAAGCACCACTGTGGCTTGTGTATCTCCAACATACTTTTGCTAAAAATAGATTTCCAGAACTGCATTTTAATACTACACTGAATTTATTAGCAAATGGACCACATGGATGAAACATTACATTGGTCATATACACTTGAATTATGCTTAATCAAGTATGTTCAATAACTGTGAATCTGAGGACCTGAACTCTTCTTTTGGGGAGTTAGTGTTATATTGAAATTTCTGATTGGCTAATAGAAAAGTTGGCAGAAGCCAAAAAACATGATTATCTCTTCTTGGACATTAGAGCCTTTACGTCTCTCCAGATACTGATGACCCTAATGTGTTTTCACTTAAAAAGTTTAGCAGTATGTGGAGAATTAAAAAAACAAAACAAAAAACAAACAAACAAGAAACAAAAAAAAACCCCATACATTGATTTTTCTAATTGACAAGAGAAAAAAGTTATCAAAGATGTCTCTGGCAAAGCTAGGAAGAAACCAACAACGCCCTCCCAAAAAATTGTAGCAGGACAAAGCTCTCTGGTGGATGCTAACATTAAAATGAAATTTTTCTTGTATTGAATCATAGCACAGTTCAGAATACCAACATATACTATCTATCGATTAGGGGAGAAAAAGGTTTCCAACAAAGAAACTTTTAAATATTTTAAAGAGACAGTGAAGGCTCAGTAGCATAGGAAGCGAAAGTTCACTTGGCACAGTACTTGTCTGACATAAATGAAGTCATGGGTTCAATTGCCAGCACCACAACAGAACATGCAAGAAGTAGATACCAGAGGATCCAGGGTTCAAGGTCATCCTTGGCTACATAGAGTCCTAAACTAGCCTGGGCAACAAGAGACCTGCTTCAAAAGAGGAAGAGGGAGAAAGGGAGGGAGGGAGGGAGGGAGGGAGGGAGGGAGGGAGGGAGGGAGGGAGGGAGAGGGAAGAGAGAGAGGGAGAGAAACAGTATCTTAATCAGGTTTACCATTTCCTTTGAGACATAACCTCACCAAAAACAATATCATCTTTAGTTTCTAATGAGGACCTCCCAAACCTCAGAGATTAAGAAACACCGTCTTTATAATATACCCCAGCTTCTTAAACTATGTGTTTTGACCCCATATAGGGTCACATAACTGAATAGGGAAGCAGCAAGAAATTGCCAAATGTAAAGGATTCTGGAAAATGCACAACCCCAAATGAATTCAAAATCAAATATGTAATGGATCTGAGATGTCTATGGCAGCACTCGATGTGTCACATCGCAGACTCTACTGCAGCCTTCCTTTTGAACACACACATCCCCACTCTACAGTGCCCTTGCTCTCACATCATGTGCTGTCAATGAATGGCGCCACACCTCGGCTCAAATTCAAGGCCACTGTATGTCATGGACTGCAGTTTTCTACTGCAGAAAGTTTTCTAAATGAGTAAGTTACAATGCTTTACTTAGATTTAATATATTCCTAACATCCTTCCCCAGCATGGATTAAATTAGCAACTGTTTGGATTATATTGTATTAGAGTATTTGATCTTAAAGATTGCTGTTTGAGTTGCTGACTTGAGTTTCGTTTTTTTTAATCATTACATTTTGACTTAGGATTATGACAGAATGTCCAGCAATTTTAAAATGGCCCCAAAATGTTTCTTTCATTTTGTACTACATATATTATGAAGCAGTGATTTCAATTTTGATTATAAAAAAATATCTATCAACCCTGGAAACTGTTGAAGAATCTCTGTGTTCTGAAGAATCTCTGTGTTCTGCAGTATCAAATAACCTGCCCACATTTAATGTTCCATGTAAAAATAGTCACATCTATCCTGTTAGCACAAACATTTGCTCTCATCATTAGTAAATGATAAAATTATATGTATAGCAATTGTTTTATAATCTCTTCATGGCTTATCATTAGAAATTTCTCCATTTGGGTATCTATTTTGTAATTCTATATACTCCAAGTCACGTAAGGTTTTATTAGGCAAAGGGGTGTAAGAAGTGGGGAAAAAAATTAGAAAGCCCTAAAATGCATTGAGAATGCAAAGACTGTCTGTGTCTGAGGTAAACACTGCAAGAATGGACAATAGTAGCTTACTTAGGAGGAAGAAAACACAAAACAAAAACCCAACAGCTTGTCTTGGTCCACTTGTGACTCCAGAATAAAATGCCCAAGATCGGGTACTACAAATATAACAGGAATTTATCCCTCACAGTTGGGGGGACAACAAGTTTAGGATTAGGCAGAGGCAGCTTCAGCTAATGGTGAGTTCCATGTCCTCTAGCAGCAAGAAAAGCTGTGTTCTGAGATGGTGAAAATCTATGTACGGGGAACAGCCTGGGATGCTGTCTTTAATCTCTTACAAGGCCAGGGAGCTGTCCTGTCCAGATGTAACCACTGGCCCAAAGTCCTACCTTGTATTGTCACCTTAGTGATAGTTTGAACATATATACACATACATATATTTGTGCATATACATATATACACAATGCACACATACACAAACATGCATACATCATATATAAATATATAGTGCATACATATACATATATACATCTATAATACATACACAAATCACTTTCAATAGAGCTAGACACAAACATTTTTCAGGATTCTTGCAAACACTGTCCTAATGCTCTTCACTACATAATGTTCTTCAGACAATATATTAGTTGCCTTTGTTTTTTGATTTTTTAAAATTCCATTTAGAAAGTGGTAGCAGGATGCATTTCTATAATATAAACAGAGTGTAATTGATTACAGCAAAATTTTCCCACACTTGCATCAATTCTGGATTATTATTTTCTCACTGTTCTTTTCTTTTTCCTTACAAACTTAGTCCCTTCCTTTCCCTTTCTCTCTGTTCCTTTTATTGATATTATTTTTCTTTACCACCTATCCTAATTTCTTTTTAACTAAAAAGAGAGAGAGAGAGAGAGAGAGAGAGAGAGAGAGAGAGAGAGAGAGAGAGAGAGAGAGAGAGAGAAATGTGACAAAGGTCCAAGAGGAAAAAAAAAAAAGATAGGTAATGAATGCCAGGTCCAGAATAGGGCTTCACATAACAGGGATACAATTCTTTAACTAGATTGAATGAACCATGAATCTGACCAAAATGGAAATGTGTGGGTTTGTAAAATTCAACATCATAAGTGGGAATATCGATTTATAGCAGAAAGCTCAGGAAATGGATGTTTCACTTTCTTTGGTTAAAAAAATAGTAGGGAAAATATGAAAACATATGTATACATGAACAAGAAAGAGACAGTGCCTTTTAACTGCAAGCTACATTCCAGAATTAACCTCCAAGTAGAATTTTTAATATATTGTACATCTCATCAATTTGACTGGTTTTAAGTTCTGGAAATGAATATGAAGAAAATTTTCATATTGTTTGAGGGTCTGCAAGTTTCCATGGGTCCATTATTATAAATGGATTTCAGGTCTATAAAATATTCCATAAGAATTTCTACCAGACATTGTGGAAACAAGATACTAAACTTTATTTATAATAATATCATTTCTCTTTGAAGTAAACAAACTATGGTACAACTAGAGAATTTGTCTCATCCAAGATGTTTAGCTTCAAATCCCTCTCACAAAAGTGAGAATGATTAAAATGTAGACTTGCAAGGAGAATCCTCTAGTCAAATGCCTGGGTACCATAGCTTATCATGGCTGTTAATAGCCTTCCATAAAGACCAGTGTTCCAAACAGTCTTTCAACTTCTGCTGAAGTTTCAAACCAAGGCTGATCTCCATTAAGGGTTAGAATAACTATATATCGTTTTGACAGTCAGACATTTGCCATGCACATATTTGTGTCCATTGGCAAGAAAACCCATGCACTCACCCAGGAGATTGGTAGAAAGTAAAGTAATTTGCATGGTGCCCGTGTATCTAGAGATAACTGTAGCTAATTTTCTCACTACAGGGAAAGACAAACTTTGCCAGAATTCCCTTCTGGTACTTGATATATGGATTTATTTATATCAGTATTTCTAAGAGGTGTGTTAAGTCAAAAAAGAAATATTTACCAAACTGGACCCTGTTAAACATAGTTTTTGAAGAATTGGAAGTTAGAATAACTTGTCCAACCTGTTTAAGAACAGAAAATTCTAATGCATCATTGCCTCTTCTTAATTAACTAATTCATTAATTAACATAGACATTTTCTATTATGTTGTGAACAACTATTTGGATGAATTGCCTAATAATTTATATCTTGTTATGTTTCATTTTATATCCTTTTACATACAATTAATTTTATATTTTACTTCAAGTTCATATTTCATTTTAATTTCACTTCACCTTTCATGTTTTTTTTTTTTTTATTATTTGAGCTTAGGTAAGTGTTGGAAATGAATTACTGTATACTGAACTCTAATGTTCAGACTTTTGAAGAGCTGCATAGACTTTCTAGTCAGTTTCCCCCGAGTGCACATGAAAATGGTTGTTTTGTTTCTATACCCATTGTGAAAATAAAGCAATCTGCTGGTACTTTCAGAACGCTCTCTTTATCTAGCATTTCATTGTCTGGTGTCCTGAGAAGAGCAGCTTGCATTTGAATGTTCATGATTACCTCCAATTTCTCATGGCATTCTGAACAGAAATTCTACCGTATCTCATTTTTGATAAATAATTACACAAATGCTTCTTCAAGAAAAAAAGGTAACTTTTAGAATACCTGGAAGTGTAAGAGAAAAAAATGTCATTATAAAGCTTGATAAGTATGTGGTCATCTTGGAACCCAAATAGAGGGAAAAAAATCAACTCAACTTCTGCCTTTTAAATCAGAAGGAGTTTGTGCCTCTGTCATCCAGACAATGCCCAGATGGGTCCCTGTGTCTGATTGTGGAAGGAAATCTAAAATGAGTTTTATGCAAATTTCTTTACAATGAAACATTTTCTAAGTCATTATACTAAAAGGAACTCTTCACAAAGCACTCTTGAAATAAAATCAGCTGATAATTTAGCAACATCTGAAGAAAGTGTGAGACAATAACTTTTTCAGGAATCACATGAATCCTTAGACATCCCTGTATCATCGCAGTTGTGGAAGGAAATCTCTGTCTCCCTTGGTTTTCCTCCCTCAATTGCCATTTTCGCACTTAAAAGTGATGTTTAAGGCTATTTTTAGTCAGTTTCCAACTGCTACTGATGCACCGAAGTTATATAGCTTGATTTTTTTTTATTTTAGTATCATGAGAAATGATTTCAACTTGGGGAAGCCCAAACTTCAAATACCTACGGAAGCAAGATTAATGCAGTTTGAATTTGGCAGGAAAAACACTTCAAAGGTGACATTTTCGTTGGAGGAACTAAAAAATCTACAGTAATAGTTTTAGCAAGGGTTAGTCTAGAGCGCTCACTGCTCAGGGCAACGAAATCTACAGTATACTCTAACTGTTGCAAGGCAAGCCAGAGATGGATTTATAGGCCATACTTAGCACTGTCACCCTGAGAGTGAAGCATTTTGAAAGGCTGAATGAAGATGAACAGTCCATCTCTCCGGAGGAAAGTCTCACCATTTTTTTTATATTAGTTCTAAGAGTGATGCCGTTTTGTGTCTATTATGTCATGCCTTGCACAGCATCCAATAAGAATATCTGCTGTGCTTTGCAAATCAGCCTCTGTCTGCATCCAATCTCCTCCATGCAAATGCTCAAGTTAGGACACACAGCAACAGAAGGATGATACTTTAGGTCCCCCTTGGATTTGGAAGCTTCTAAAGATACTGGTCCATGGAACCTGCTTGTCTTGATTTCCCTTCCCACCCACTGATTCGTCCTTTCCTCTCTTTGTATTTTATCTGTCTCTCCAGAAGCTGATGCACTGGTCCAGTAAGTGTGTTGTACTTTGACTAGTAGTAGTGTAGCAAGAAATACAGAATAATTCCCCTTGAAAGGCTCACTGTGTTATGATGGAGACTCATAAAAATAAAACAAGTTCGTGGCCATGTGCTAGGCATATGCCTTGCAGAATTTTTATTCTTTTAGGGACAAGGTAGAAATTTCTGTTATAAAATTTTCTCCCAAACAGGAACCTTTTCTAAATTTGATTTGTGACTTCTAACGATGAAGCATGATACAATTATATAATAATTGAGTTATTACATAGTTATTATGTAGTAGTAGTTGTTACTAGAGTGGTAAAATAAATATCTGATGTTTTTTCCACAGTGCTTATGCTCCAGAATGAGAACCTGCATCTGCTACAAGTTATGTATTTGAGATATCTAATAATGACATAGTAGAGAAAAATGAGTTGGCACTAGACAGATATGTTTGCTATTGGAGCAGTCTCAGTGGGGTGTCTGTGAAGGTCTAATGCTCAGCTCTTACCATCTTGATAGGCTAACAAACTTTGGATCGGAGTTCCTCAATTTTCGTCTTGACTGGGCTTTCCAAATTAAACAGCTGGTCCTAATAGCACAGTACAATGCATAACCTATGGAGTGTTGGTTGAACAATAACTAGGACATGTATTAGTGCCCCCTGAAGAAACACAGCTGAAGTCTGTGTGTCACAGGAAATTATTTCACAGTGAATTTATGGTTCCTGCTTAACTTTGAATAATGTGGAGAGTCTGGATAGTAGGAAGGAAGAGAGGAAGGCCTTACAGGAATAAAGAGCCCCAGTAACCAAATGTTTTTCCACCATGTTATTCCAACTCTCTGGTTCAGGGAGTAGTGACGGAGGGTGCTTATGAGTAGGGTACAAGAGAGCAAGTTAGACCACGGTTATAGCGAATGTCTGTGAGTGATGGGCTACATTCCATGGGGACCCTCTTTGATAAAGAACCTAGACAGAATGACAATGAAAAGACAAGGAAAATGAAGGAGATGAGTCCCAAGGCTAGCAATATTTCTGTGTCCATATTCCTGTAATTATAATTGCCACCCCAGACGACTAGGGAACTCTGAACCACAGGATGACTATGATAGGAAACATGATGTTATGTTCTGGAGTCTGAAATGAGTATGAGTAATGGCTCAGAAACAAATCTTTCCATAGCAGAATTAAAAAGGATTTTGATTTTAATATCAGTAAAGGAAAAAGGCAGTGTTGGAAGCAAAAGACAAGCCTGAGGAGGGTCGTTAACTGATAGCACACAACTTTGTTTCCTGGGAGAAGAAAACCCTTGAAAATCAGTAAGAAAGCCACTGGAAGACAGGACAGAGTCCCGCCTTTTGTTCAATTAGAAGTGGAGCGGGTTAGTTAGTCCATTCAGGAGAGTGATCAGATGGCTCCTAGAAGCGTTTGACCAAAACCATCTGCTTGTGTTGACACTTTACAAACATTTATTGAACAAACTGTATTAGAAAAATATTTTTGAATAGCAAAACGTCTCAGCATTTTGAGAGTGAACCAGAAACTTCCTGATAGGCAGTTTCTGCTGTCTTAGGAAGCATCAAACTATTTGAATATCTTTTTAAAGGAGCTTACAGAAAAAATCATTTGAAGTATATGTATACCTCAGACATGCATGCTGACAGAAAAATTGTCAATTCTTAGTTTTCTGTGAAGGTAAAGGTGATTACATTCCATGCCTTGCACAGTTAGGAGGAGTTTTGATTTCACTCACCTCTTTCTCAATATTTCCCCATGCATACATATGCTAAAATGAAATGTATTGTGCAAAAGTAAACCACCAATGCAAATGAGCCACAAAGCTCAACTATTTTTCCTGAAAAGAAAGGATTTCAGGCTTGGTAAATTTATGCATCAGTGGCTTCTTTCCTTTCCCTCCTGATAACATCTGATTGACACTACCACAACATTACTTTTAAAGAAACTAAAACGAATCCCGCAGCCTCATGCAGTGGGGCCTTACCCTGTCAGTGCTCAATGACCACTGAGGCCTGACTGATGGCTCCAGCCACTGCATGAAATGTTTTCCATCATTTAGAAGATCCACAGTGGGGTGGGGTAACTTGCATAATTAGATAGTGTGCAGCAAAGTCAGAAGTCAAAAGTATCGCTGCTGTAACTTCTTGCTTTTTTTTTTTTTTTTTGGTCATCTACTAAGAATGAAATGGGTCCCCCGGCCTTCCTTTTCTACTTTGCTCGAGGCTGAACATTGTGAATCTCTATTGATTAGCCAAATAACTCTTAATTACTGAAGCTGTGATCTGTGTGTGAGCTGCAGTTCTTTGTGGTTCGACTGATTTGTCCCAGGTTCACTGCGGACATCCATCAGGGATGGATGGGTCAGGCTCATCAGGTCAGTCAATTTTGATATGTTTATTTCTTTTTATTTAAACTACTACTTCTGTGCAAAGTCACAGGTGAACCTAAGCCATTAGCTAAGTCGGTTCTAATGACTCTTGCATTCCTGAGCCTTGGGGTCTGAAGAAAATTATATATATATGTTTCAATTTTATATTGTAATTTAATTAATTGAGTTTTTGAGAACCCAGTGACATAAATTGATGTAAAAACTACAAACATGTATAAAGACAAAACAAAATCTAGAAAAATTAAATGTAAATGGCAGGTCTTATTCATATACATAATTTGATTTTGTAGAGGAGTAGTTTTTGGTGCCATGGATAAAACACCTTTGCTGCTTTGAGATGAAGAATCCTGATTGTTCTTCCACAAGTACTGGCTGAAGAAAAACATCACATTTAGCTGTTGATAGCTGTATCGGTAGTGGAGGCTCTAGGAGAAGTAGTGTACACAGAGAAAAGCATCCATTGAAAGAAACGTGTGGGGCCATGGCATCGCTCAGTGAGAAATCATACTTGCCACCAACCCTAATGACCTAAGTTCAATCCCCAGGACCACATAGTGTGTGTATGGGAAGTGTGTGCACAAAGGACTCACTAGGGTGCCTAATGTTTAAAGAAAAAACTCTTAGAAAGGATTATGGGAATAGGTCCATCCTGTCAGAGTGGATATATGGTCATTGTTAGCCCACAGTTATATATAGGAGAACATGAAGATATTCTGGTTACAATTTAAGAGTTTAATTAAGCACCTTGGTGTAGGTAAGAAGAGGGAGGGAAGGAAAGGATGGAAAGGAAGACAGCTGGTGGTGGCTAGTGGGAAGGTGAGAATGAAAATATTTTGTAGGCTTTTACCTTGAGATACTACGAATGACTGGGTAAAGATTTCACACACTGTGAAGGAAACAGGACTCAGTGAAGATGGAGTGAGGGACGGAGATCAGAAAGCATTTTGAGAAACAGGATGCGGTTGATTTTGACAAATGCTGCAAAGAAGCGTTGGAAAGATGAGGTCTCAAAATTGGACTGGCCCTTGGGCTTAGCTGTAATGAGGTCGCCAGAGACCTCACTGAAGGTCAGATTCTCCCCAGCGACAAGGGCTCTGGCTGGACCAGAGAAAGTTGAAAAGCAGTCTTATGAGGATTGGGGACAGCACTCAAGATGTAGGCTACGATCCCACCTGTGATAAGGAAAGAGAAGCAAGAATCTGCCCATAAGATAAAGTTAGGATGCTTTTGAAAACTTAACAAATCTTTTAGGTTACACTAAAAAGAAGTATACATTAAAAAAAAAATCACAAAACCCTGTACAACTTCTAAGCTAGAAGGTTGCTTTTGTTTGTTTGTTAATTTCTTTCCCAGTATATAATGCTTATATATATATATGTAGAATTTTATATATATATATATATATATATATATATATATATATCAGAGGACATAACTATTAACTCTGGAATTCTCAATGTTTCCAACCTATACAGAATGAGAAATTAGAAAGCAAGAAAAAAAAGCATAACTGATATATGACCACAGATACAAAAGCATATCAGTACACAGTGATTAAAAGCCCAAGGAAGTTGCTTGCCTATGATGTACGTTTATAATCATGACATTTATCTAACTGAAAATCTTAAATTCTGGACAGAGTTTGTTAGCAAGAACATTTTTAATATTGCCTGATTCATAATGTGTGCTTGTACAAGAACATATCTGATAAAAGCAAGAATGTCTAGTGATACAGCCGATCAAGACCTGAGGAAGATAATTCAGCATGAAGAGGGGTAATAACTTTAAGCAAGGCCATGGACTTTTAAAATTATATGTCAATA
Source organism: Peromyscus leucopus (assembly GCF_004664715.2). Lineage (NCBI taxonomy): Eukaryota > Metazoa > Chordata > Mammalia > Rodentia > Cricetidae > Peromyscus > Peromyscus leucopus. Next base: position 34,208,431 of record NC_051077.1, on the reverse strand, counting down.
GGGTTGTCAAACATCTGACAACTTTTTAATTATTCTGGACACTATTGTAGATAAATTTGTTTTCTGACTGGAGTAAAAGATTATTGAGGCATGTTCTATAAGATGCTAGAGCAGAGTTACATAAGGAGGCCGTTGACTGGGCACACACCAGGCATTGATAAGTGTGAAATTATCAGCAGCTGAACCTTGGATGGAGGCATATTTGAATCAAGCTGGCCTTTTACTCTTCCCCCAAGAAAACTAAATCCCTATTCAAATGAGCAGGGTGGTTAAAATGAAGTAGTATGTTTATCGGAAAATTCCACATGCTGTATTTGACTACCTAGGTCTAGAAGTTTAACCCTTTGTCAGGAGCAGAAAAGCAGCTTCTTAATATCCTAAGAAGAATGTAGAAGTCAAAGTCTTTACAGTAAATACCCAGCAACTCTAGGATATTTATTTTATTTAGAAACTATGTGTAATGCAAAATTACAAGGATGTATGTCATCGGGGTTCACTACTGAATATTCTTTTTGGGTTCTCTCTGTTGGATATGCAATCTCAGCTAAATGTTTTGAAGAGAAGGAATCAAATAAATTGCCCTATTTTGGGTCTTTCTCATCTGTATACAGTTGCACAGCTCCAGTAGACCTGAAAATTGCCCAGAGACAAACTTTAAAAAAATAGAGTGCTTTTGAGGCAGAAAATTGCTTTTCTGCAGTATGGTCTAAAGGACAGGCAGTGACAGGAGGACAAGAAGTTGTCACCATGCAGTGACATCGTAAAGCATGGCTCCCATAACCAAGAGGATAACTTGTTTTTATTTTCTTCCTTATTAGACTTCAAGAGGATTCTATGCAATAACATTATGACTGGCTTTAAGGAAAAGCTTTGGAAGCAAATGCACAATTAGGTTTTTGAAAGTCCATCTCTCACCTGCACATAATGCTTTGCCTCTCCAGAAAACAGATAGCTTAATACAGCAGACAATTCTGTACTTCTCAATTTCTTCAATAGCCGGAAATATATATAGGCTTTGTGATCAAATGGAAAATAATTGTAGAGGCCTCTTGGTTTTTCTGCGTATAAGTCAGTTTCTTAGTAGCTTTGCAACAAGGCGTGTATAGTTTAATATTAAAAAAAAGTATTTTATGTATCTGGATTGGACCCTTGATATTTTTGGAAGATTTTTTATGTGGTTTAATTTCCATTTTTATGGTGGAATGAACAAAAAATGGGAGAATATATGTCTTTTCTGTGTTAAGGGATTTGAAACTCCTTTGGGCCTGTTATCATGTTAATGAGACAGTTGAGAGATATCAGGGTTTTGTGTATTAATCTTAGCAGGCATTGCACACCAGAAGTGCTCATTTAGAGTTTTAATGGTGTTAACGCTGAATTTGCACAAAATTAACAAAAGAAATGTTTCTGTATAGTAGATCTCTAATATCAGATATTTATTAAAGCTATTAAAATATATACATATTTTATGTATATATATATATATGTGCACACAGACACTGTATAACTTATGTAATGTTAAATTTTCAGTTACTTTTTAAAATTTTGAAATATTTTGTTTTAATTATTGACAGGCAGGATTTTCTGTGCAGCTTGATGCCTGATCAAGTGATTCCCTGCCCTGATCTCAACCATTTTCTTGAATCTAATGGAAAGCTCCCATGCTCAATAGAACCTGTCCTTCTTGCCCACACCAAATTCATAGATGCGCACAATGTAACTGCACTGGTAAAACTGACTACTCAGAAATGAGGAGCAGTTGGACATTTTTTTCCTTACTTCTTGTGTACTAAGATACTGAACGATGAATTTACAGAGTAGAAGGGGCTTGAGAAAACATCCAGGTCTGTTCTTGTGAAGAACTACTCTCCTATCAGCCAAGACTTGAAATTTACTTTCATTTATCTTATGTAATTTACACCAGATGGGCTCAGCTCCAGTGATCTCTGTATTTTCTCTTCCTTCTAAAATATCTATCATTTTATATTTTCATAGACTTAATCCATTCTTTCCTTTAATAAATATCTGTCTGTCCCTCCTTCCTTGCCCTCTCCCACTCACTCTCCTGAAATGAGGTATTGTCATGTTGCCTCAGATGGTCTCAAACTTTTCCATCTTCTGATGCCTCAACCTGCCTACTGCTGGCATTTCAGGCACACACTCCCCGACCCAACATAACGCCACAATTGATAGCTATAAAATTGTAATATAGTTTAAGCAGATCTAATCTAAATTTCCAAAATCTGAAATCTCTCAAAATCCCAAATTCTTCTCGCATGTGGTAAGGTTTATGGACATATCATAGCATAAAAACAAAATAAAACCCAAGTCTGAAATGTTTCCTGTGAAGTTGTTCAGATAAAGAGTCCTAACCACTAGATAGGCATATGTAATGGTTAGAATCAATTGTCAGCTCGACAGGTCCAGAATCACCTGAGAAATGGGCCACTAGACACAGTTGTCAGAAATTATACTGATTGCATAATGTAGGTAAGAACCCATTATGGGCGGTGCCACCCTCTGGCTAGGATCTTCTGTTCATATGGGAAGAGAGCGGAGCACCACTGCACGCTGGTTCATCACCCTCAACTTTCGGATAGCCTTGATTTCAACATCGTGATGGGCTGTATGTACCCTTGGACTGTGAGTTACAACAAATCCTTTTTCCCTTCAGTTGCTTTGGTCTGGTTATATATAGCAACAACAAAGAAAATTATGGAAGGTGGGTGTTCTACAAACTCATCCCACATTTTCATAGAATTTATCATTTTGGAGAGCATGAAGTCAGTCTATAGCTCTGATGGTCTAATGTCCTTATGGTAGCCAGTCACACCACTTTGGGGAAAATATTGGTACTCTGACAGATTCGTCGTCTTTAGAGACTTTTTCTATTCCCATCCCTTGTCTATTAATTATGACAAAACATTTACCTAAGAGCTATATTACCATTGAATAAGTATAGACTTCCTTTTGTCACTTGTTTCTGTTCATTTTTTCTCTAATTTTTACAAAGCTAGAGATATCTAGCTAATATTAATGCCTACTCTGTAGACATGAGATTTATGTTTGCTGAACATGGTGCTGAATGACTGACAGTTATGTGTTTCTGTTTTGATTTGTCAATGAGTGTATCTAAGAGATAACTGCTTCATTTATAGAACCCAGCCATAATAGAAAAATAACTTTTCTTTTATTTACAGTGAGTTTACAATTTAGATGATAATTGCAATTTTTCTTATTCTTATTTGAATGTTTAAACCATTGCTCCTGAAATATGAATGAGTACCACCTTAGTAGATGTAAATGAGTTTCAGCCAGAATCCACAGAAGACTAACCTGGAAACACTGCTGTGGAATTACAAAAAAAACCTCACAAACCTCAGGTGGATTTCATCTTCATTAGAGTCTTAGGTGTTGAGCTGTAATTGTCCAAAAGCTGTTGTAACGAGTCTCCATCTGACTCTTGCTTCTTTGAGCCCATTCACCATTACCTTCCTTCGCATTGTAGTTATTATACTCTTACTCTTTTGGTACAAAGTGCACCATTATTTTCAATTTGTGCTATGCCCATCTCCTGCCTTAGCCTATTAATTGGTGCCAAGCACAGGGACAAATGGCAGAGGCTAATTGCATGCTCAGCACCACCATCATTGGATTTCTATCACACACTCTGAGACCTTTGCCAGAAGTACACTCAGAAGACTCTTATGGTACCAGTGGGTCTCAGTTCAGATAATCCATCTCAGGTCAGTATTTTAGATTAGCACGCATGTAATGGAAACGGGGGAATATGCCACATTGGTTCCCTGTGATAAATTAAGCCAGTAACTTAGAATATTTTCAACATTAGCTCAAGAATAAGCATCTTTAAAAAAATCGGGCTGTTCAGAAAGCGCGGATAGACATTTTGGTTCTTTTTATACTTCATATCTAATCATAATTGTAAATGACCCAATGTAAAATATATATTAATATTTAAAATTTAAATATTCTTACATTTAATAATATAAAAGAAAAATAAAGGTCAGGGTTATTTAAAAACTTTCTGTGTAGTCTTCTTAATATCGCATATTTTTATTTTTCACTCAAGGGTAAAAAATGCTGATTAAGTAAACGGTGCCCATGTGATGGAATTCAAGAGAGAAAATTCAGTGCTGTCCCATCTAGATCTTGGTCATCAAGTTACTCCTTTTGTTTTCAAGATTTCATATATCCATATATATTGAACGTATTCTACCTCATGACACCCCTACACTTTCTCTTCCTCCCCTCCTCTCTCATATTCCTCTATGCTCCCATAGATATCTAAATTCATGTCAGACATACAGAAATATACATATATATGATTTTATGCATTTATTTTAAATATGGGAATCACAGTTGAGAGAAAATTTATGGTATCTATTTTTCTGCAGTTGGCTTAATTATTTTAATATGATTATTTCTGGTTGTGTTTATTTTCTTGCAAACCACATAACTTCCTTCTCGTTTATGACTGAGGAATTTACATTGTGTATACCTATTGCATTTTGCTCCTCCATTCTCAGATTCTGAACACCTATGTTGGTTCCATAATTAGTGTAGGTTTTTCAAGTTACTTTGTGAAAACTCCTAGAAACACCCCCAAAAAGGAGAAGAGTGGAGGAGACTGAGGCAAGTTGAACACTCAAGGTTTGCTCATCACTTAACGTATTGAGCTGTTCTCATCTATTTTGTGTGGTTGGCTTCCTCTCATTGTTTGAAGATAAAGTTCTGCTGACAAAAGAGAAATTTTGAAATTCAGTGTAGAGTTAAGTACAGAATACGAAGTAGCCCCCTACAGCAATCGAGAGAGAGGGCCCTGTACCTCCCCTGGGCAAAACAAAAGAGCTGGTCCTGGTGTTGTGCATGTAGTTGACACTGAACTGAGGACCCAAGAGCCAGAGAACTGGCACCTCTCCTAGCTATAGGCTGCATTGGGGGAGCTAGCTAAGGGAGTGCTAGAGATCTGGCCTGGGTAGTGACAATGAGGGAAAGCTGACAGGCTGACCAAACCTACTCTGCTAATTCTACTAATTATTAACAGGTGAGATGGTTCTTGCTGCTCTACCTGAGGACCTAAGGTCAGTTCCTAGCAGTTATTAGAGTGGCTTACTAATGCCTGGAATTCTAGTTCTGAGGAATCCAGTACCTTCTCTGCTCCTCTGAGGACATGTGGCACAAAATCACACACACAAAATAAAAATAAATATACACTTTTTAAAATTAAGGTAATCTACCTTAAGGATCTCCTGGTTTTTAAGATAGTTTTGTAAGAGCTTTACTGATAACTTCGACTGTCTTGTAATTTTATCATTTTGTTTTCTCCTGCTGTAAGTCACTAGTAAATGCATAACATTTTGCTTGTTGCTGTTTGTTTGTTAAAAGTTCTAAAATAAAGCCATCTGAGAAGGTAGCTCAGTAGATAAAATGCTCACTATGAAAGTACAAGGACTGGAGTTTGAATCCCCAGTAACTGTATAAAAGCTGGGCATGTGTGAGAAATGCCTGTAATGCTACCTCTCAGAAGGAAGAGATAGGGAACCTTGAGTCAAGGTGGCTAACTAGACTAGCCTTAACCAGTGTGTTCTGGGATCAGGGACAGAATCAGACTAAAAAACAAACTGAAAAATGATTGAGGTAAACACCAAATGTCAATTTAAGGTCTACACATACACAAACATGTTTATGCACACACACACACACACACACACACACACACACACACACACACATACACATTTTGGAATATCCACCCACATGCACACATACACTTCACACACACACAAAATGAATGAATTAATGAATCAATCAATCAATCAATCAATCAATCAATCAACACACACAATAATAAGGAAGTTCCAGAATGTAGTAAAAGGATCATGGGTCAGGGATCTTCTGAAATAGCTGAAGTGATTTTAGTTTCCTCTTGGTTTTCCTCAAAGTAAAGACTCGGCTAAGCCCTGAGCAGTTTATAAATCTGCACACTGACCTCTTTAATAAGTCACATAGTGTTTCTCTTGTCCTTTTGGGCATTTATTCCCTTTATGTTATGTGTGAGAGTTTTATCTGTATGTATGTGTGTGTGTGCACTATGTGTGTACCTGGTGACCATGGAGGTCAGAAGAGGGCATCAGATCCTCTCGAACCAGAATTAGTGATCACTGTGAACCATCATCTGGATGCTGGAAACCCACAGGCACTGTTAATAGACTTGTCTCTCCACCCCTGAACATTTACTTTATAGAATTAACTTACATTACCCAACTGTCTTCCATCACCTCTTTTGTCAAGTGTGAAAAGGGAGAACCAATGATTAGACTTTCTTATTAACACAGAGAAATTTAATCCAGTGAATCAACCCACAGCCAAGAAAGAAAATCAAGAAACAAAACAACAACCAAAAAGAATAACCATTTAACTTTAATTGAGTCAGTGATTTGAAACTAGTTGAAAATTTTTACAACTAAATTAATGGATTTGAAACCACTGAGGCTTGACTTGGAATTGCTATTTTTTTTTTTCACCATCATTAATTGCAATTCTCATGACTGTAAAAGTTCAAAGAAAGATACAAAGTGCGGAGAGGAAAACATGGGAGTGACAGCAGCTAGAGTCATGTCCAAGAGCCTCAAGGCTTTCCACCTACTCAACCAATCCCTGTAGTGCAGGGATCAGCACAGCATCGTCAGGAGGGGCACTGGAATATTCTTTAAGTTGCTTCATCTCTCTCTCTCTCTCTCCTTTCCACAGCTCTCAGAGCTAAGCTCTTGGGGTCAAGTACACCCAGGGAGAGCCAGGGAATTCATATTGTCCTTACTATAAAAATGCTTCCAAACCATAAGAGTCAAATGCAGCCTAAAATTAGTTTTACAGGTGCTAAATATGCTATCTTGAGCGGCTTGCTTCTGGAAGTAGAAAACAAACATTGATTAAGGAACCTAATAGAATGTTTTGCCTTGATAATTGCAGAAGCTGCAGGGGAGAATGCACATTCTCTAAATCCAACTTTGCTAAATGAGGGTCACTAGCTCTAAGCTTTTTTGTAGTAGAAGCTCACCCCTGCAGTAAGTGAATATTTTAACCACAGGAACCTGAAAATTCAATGATATTTTTATAATTACAATTCGGATAGTCAATAAACACTGTAATCTGAAGGAGTTCACTTTAAAGAAAACCTGATTGCCTAACCAAAAACACTGTACCACATAATATTAATAAGCCTAACTACTGAACTCAGAATATAATAGAGCAATTACCTCCAGAAAGCATTAGTATTCATTATGCCCCAAACATTAGTTTATATAGACAGCTGCAGACACAATTCACATAGCACAATTACAATGAATTGGAGATAGCCCCTATGATATTATTGAAATTTTCTGTATACCGTATCTGTCTCAAATGCTTTTGTTAATATTACAATGACATGGCTTAATATAAATAATGTTCATACATATAACAGATATTAGAGAGAGGAACATAATTATTGGAATGCAAGTGAAATGTAGTAATCTGTAGAATGAGTTTGTGCATATATTTATTTTTCTTATTTTGCTCTTATAAGAAATATTTTTAAAATACAAAATTGTAAAATAAATGCCAGACATTATGAGTTTGATTTATGCATTCTGCTTTAAATGTAAAGCATGTTCAAGTCTTTGACTTCAGTTTGTGCTCCCTGTACTTCTCCTGTTTCAGATGCATATGAATTTCAACACCTCATCAGCTCATTCAGAGGAAGTCATCACAAGGAAGGTTCTAGAATAGATGTACTTATAGAAGTAAAAGTTTAGGTTCACATTCAACAAAGTGAAAATATGCTATCCCAAATTTCTCACATATGCATTTGACTTCTTAGGAATTAAACTTGTTTGCTAGTTTAGAAGGTCACATGAAGAATAGACATCACACATCAGTCTAAGTATATTAATCACAAATTAATCCTAAGTAAAGGGCCATTAAAGGAGAAAGGGATTATGTAACACTTCACACCAGGGGAAGAAATCTCATCCCCAATACCAATTCATTTGCTAGAAAGTTCAATGTTTGTTGAGGCATTCCAAACTTGCTTTTTGGATAGTTCCAAGATGTGACGCGTGAACTTTAAGTGCCAACTTCAGTGTCCTAGAGTTTAGAAGAGTCAGTGATCATAGTTTATACCTTCAATCCAGCTAGCAGATATGCTGGAGAGAAAAAAAAAAGAGAGACAGTTTTCTCAAAGAGTATATAGTCCCTGGCAAGTGGACCATTTCTCAGCGGAAAGCCATTATCCAGAAATACCTGGGAAGTACAAACTGATATGGAAGGACTAAAACAAAATGACGCAAAGTTGGGTGGGTGGGGAAGGGGTGTGAATTGAGGGAGAGTTTGGGGAGAGGGTGAATATGACCAAGACAGGTTGTATGAAAAATCTCAAAGGAATAAGAAGAAGAAGAAAGAGGAAGAGGAAGAAAGAAGGAGGGGGAGGAGGGAGAGAGAATGGAAAAGGGAGACTAGACACGGAGAAGGAGAAGAAGCTTCAAACAAAACAAAACAGCACAAATACAGATAATACCAAGATGAGCCCTGAAGTTATGGAAGGATGTCTTGAAAATTTCTGATTTTTTTTTTTTTAAGGAAGAAATGAAGGATTGAGATGAGGGTGTTTCCCCATGAGTAGTCTTTTCTTTTTTATGTTTCATTTAAATCTATTTAGCAACTTTAAAAATAGTTTTATTTATTCTCAGAAATGTTATGTTGTGTACCGTGTATCTTGATCATATCAAAAATGCTCCCCATCTCTGCTGGGGCCCCCAACACATCCATCTCCCTATTTCACATTATTTTGTCTTTTATATATAAGATACAAAGTCAGTTGTTCATATGAACATGAGTGTGGGACCATCCACAGGAGCATGAGCAACCTACCCATGGCCATACCCACAATGAAAATGATTCTCCCTTACTTATAAGCCATCAACTGCCAATAGCTACTCCACTAAGGGTGTGGCCTTGGGGAGGCCTCTTCCATCCATACTGCTATTTTTACTGGCTCAATCTTGTGCAGATCTTCTTGAGGTAACCACACTTCGGAAGATATTTTTCATGATCTATGTTATATGATTCTTGTTTTCAACATTTAGGTGTTGATCATCACTTTACCTTTAACTACTCTTCATAAGTAGGGAAGAAAAACACCAAGAAAACCATAAGTCAGATAAAACTCAAAATGCATGTATCACCTCATCTTCCTTTACAAGACAGTCAAAGATTACTAATATTTGTGTTAAATTCAGAGTTTAAAATCAATTCTAATAATAACTATAAATGATTTTGAAATCACATATAGTGAAGTGAAAAATTCTACATCATCCTTATTCTATTAAAAGAGAATATAATTGTGAATATTTTAGCAAATTTAAGAGCTATTCCCTACATATCCACATATGACACATATGATGTACTTGTATTTATTTCTTAAGACATATGTATCTCCTTCTACTTGCTTATATAACATTTTGACTTTTTTTCCAGTGGTATCAAGCATCTGAAATGCTACAGTTTACAAACAAATAGCACTTCTGAATAATTCTAGACATGAAATGGTTTTAGATTTTTGTTTTTTAGTAATTTTGCAAATAAATGTACACTGATTAACATAACTCTGTTTTTGCAAAAAGATCCTAGCAGGATTAAATATATATCACCATTGCATAAATATATAATTATATGAGCTGGTGTGTACACCAAGCACTTGAGAAGCTCATTCAGGAGAATCATGAGTTTGAGGCCAGCTTGGGCTACAATTCATGACCCTGTCTCCAGGAAAAACTCAAAATTATACACAAAGCTGATGAATGCATCACTCAGCCAGAATTTCTAATGCTGCTCTTTGTCACATGGAGGCCTATGAACAGGAAAAAATGATCTAATAACACTCATTTCTCCTTTCTTCTGTGTCTTTCAGTATGACATACTTAGCAATATCTGCTTCTTTATTATTAAAAATGGACGAGGGACAATCCTATAACCTTTATGACTTTAGTGCCGACATTTATAGGATGAGAACATCATGTCCACAGTAAAATGCATCCTTCACCTCAAATAAGTTTATTTTTAATTTTTATTTAACTTTGTTATTAATTTAAGCCACATAGATTTCAATGGGTTCACCATCATTTCTGCTTTAAAAATTGAAATTTGGATTTAAATCGAGCAACTAAAATTTACAAACATGTAAGGTATAAACAAAAGTTTCTCTGGTCCCCCTTGGCCCTGTGGTCCCAATGAATCTCTCCATCCACATTCCTGCAGCCGCTTATAAAATAATTATTCTGAGACTTAATATTAATTATAAACTGTATGGCCTATATTTTGGGCTTCTTGTTAACTAGCTGTTTCATTTTAAATTGACCCATTTCTATTAATCTATATGTTGGCACATGACTGTGGAGTTACCGGTCACTGCTTTGGCAACTCTCCTACTCTCTTCTTTCTCTCTTGATTTCTGCTCTAAGGCTAAAGTGCTATTATTAACATAACAAATATCACAGTACATCTCCATTTCTATCTACTCCCATACTGTTTCTTGTATCAGTTGATGATCTTCTCTAAATTCTACTCACTTTCATGCTATAGTCTTTAGGAGTTTTTTTAAGCAATAAGTTGTTTGTTCTGTAGTCCATAATGCAATATATAACGTGTTCTAGACATATTTGATATGTTTGCTGTTGTATAACTCTTCTGGATCTAAGAATTATGCCACAAACAATTGTATAAATTTTCTGATTGACATATTGCTCAGGTGCCCATATCTTACCTTACATTTCTTGGTGATATCTTTATGTCATGTGTGAACCTGAGCAAGTTATAATGATAATTAATATATAGATACAAAGATCCATTCATAGCTACACTCAGCACCCTTAAATTAGAAATGGATAATGAATACAGAATTAGAAAAGTAAACTAATGTCGGATTTGCTCAGACAGAAGAAAAATACTAGACAGTAAGAATAGATTTTCTAAAAGTTGTTCTACTGTTTTATATGTATGTTTTGCCTGCATGTTTATCTGTGTAACATGTTCCTGCCTGGTACACTTGGAGGCCAGAATAGGGTGTGAGATCTGGAACCATAGGAACAGACAGTTGTGAGCTGCAATGTGGGTTCTGAGTCCTCAGGAAGAGCAGACACTGCTCTTAACCACTAGCCATCTCTCCAGTCCCTACATTTCTAAAGCCTGACCAAAATCAGGAGATAAATATGCCATTTCATGTATTTTCCATGTTTTCTGGAACAATTCAGAGAACTATCAATTCTGCAGTTCAGGTTTAAAAATTATACTAGATTCATTGTACTTAATAAATAAAGATGCTTTCTATAATGATTAGCATGAGAAAATATGGTTTTCCTATCATTGTGAGAAACTGTAAAAACTACACAAAATTATAGTCTGTATTTGTAGTTTGTGAACCTGGGGTGAGAACCCTCTCAGTGTCACATTGATAAGATCATATTATTTAAAGCTAACATTATTACATGGGAAAAAAGACTTATTCTATTGGGGTATGCCTGTTTCATTTGAAAATAACTAACATCTAGCATTTATTTCATAGCATACTAAAAGTGACACAATTATAAAACCTCACTTGAATTTTTACATTCCTTACCATCTACTTGCACAGACAAAAGAACCAGGCATGGATTGTGTAAGAATGATCAGAACACAGATGTAGCCAGATGCCACAGCTTCAGCTAACTTACTCAGCATAATGGGACGTTGAAAGAGGGGAAGGCAGTCTGGGCCATAGGCAGGAAACCTCATAAAAAAAGATGGGCTTGAGGCAGGCTTAAAGGAAGCCTCTTCATACTGAAAGAACTGTCAGAAAGGCAAAACCTAGTAATAATAAATATGGTAGGAAATACCAAGAATATTGACCAGAAACAGAATTTTATGTTGGCAAAAAGTTATAATCAAGTTGCATAGTAACAATCTGACTTCTGTCAAATCCCTGAATATGCACTTTTATATTGAAATGAACCTTCATCCCTGAATTGTGTATATAAGTGGAGGTGTGTGCTTCTACAGATAACACATAGAGTTTGTGCATACTAAGCAGATGCTTCATAGCAACACCACTAGCCCTCTTCTTACCTTTTTAAAAGCTTGACATGAGATCTTAATAAATTGTCTAGATTGGCCTTGAACTCAGTCAGTAGTCTAGGCAGGCTTTCAAGTGGTGATCCCCCTGTCTTGACCTCTTAAGTGGCTCAAATCACAGGCTCACGGTACTGAGTCCCAATGAGAGATCTTAGAGCCACAAAAGTAATCCACCTAAATGAAGTTTCTTTTAGTCTAGCAAATGTATTTTTAGGTAATCCATCAAAAAGTATAATATCTATACTTTTTCATGAGCAAGATTGTTCAGAATGGTTCTGTGTACAAACTGGCTAATTTTCATAATATATATGAATGTTTTTTTTAAGGAATCCCCAATTGCAATATTAATGTCATATTACAATTCATTTCTTTGTGCAGAAAATGAATGTTTTATTAAATGAAATGATGCAGAAGCAGCCATTTCAACAAGATTATATCCAAAATGATATTAGTGGAGAAGAGTAATGATTAATCATAATAAACAAGAACTTTTCTGTGCTATTTCAAAACTTCTGAGTTTCAGGGTGACCAATTGATTAAAACCCAGGAAGAATTGAAGGTGGACAGATGTATAGTATAAAATAAAAATATATCAAATGTATCAATGGGATTTTATTGTTGTTATTCTTGTCCTTATTTTTCCCCCAGTATATGTGTGTTGGCAAGTAACTGGAGACCGAGCCAAACAACCCCAATTAATTCAGCACCGTTTGGCACAATTGGCGCCCCCTGCTATGAATAAAGGAGATCTGAGCAAAGTAAAAGGCCTGAATTGGCTCTTCATAGCTGGGAAAACGTACCTCCCGAGATGCGCATCGCTGGCATCACCTGCAGTGCATTCTGGGTAGCTAACATTGCAGGTTGCTGACATTTTACTCAGCTGGTTCATTAAGAAAGACCAATGTGCACTTTTTCCCCCCTCTGGAATTTGACAAGAATCTGACCATCACAGATTTGAGATTTGTCTATGTGCTTAGTGTGTACTTGTAGGTGTGCAAATGTTTTTATGATTATGGGGTGGGATTTGTTAAAATTGCTGAGTTTACTCAAACAACACCATGGATCTTCACTGTTTTGCATTTACATTGTAATATGAATTCTCTTTCGGGTTACTGCCAAGGGCATACATTTCCACTATTCTTGACATGAAAATCTCTCATTCTCCTTTTGCATCTCTTAAGATCAGTTTCCCATGTGTCTTGGTAATCCAGTGTCTACTATCTGGGAACCAGTCTATAAGGAATTTCAAAGCAATAATTTTAAGTTTTATTCAAAGAAAATCAAATGTCTTACTAGAAAGTCAAAAATCAGCTGGCCTCCCTTTCTTTAAAGACAGTGCTGACAGCTCATTTAATTTTATTACCGTCTAGAAATACTAGTGCTTTGGAATAGAATTTTCAACTGGACTTTCATTAGTAAGCAGGAAACTAATGGAATGTACTTGGTGATTCAACAAGCTTTATGTCTCTGTTTGTTATTGTTGTTAATAGAGTTAACTGACATTATCATAAATATTTGTGTTGCTTAATAAATAAGGTAGGCTGGTGTATTCATGATGTTTGTTTTAAAATGTGGAAAGTTTCTTGCTAGTATGTTCTTCAAACACTCCATCTTTTAGTGATCACCAGAATTGTTATGCATCTCAAAAATACTAGTTTTTACCTGAAATTGTCTTCAGTATCATAAAATAAAGTGTTCCCCTTTCCAGTTCCTACAGTGGAATGTTGAAGTTGATATGTCTCCCTCTCTTCCAGAGCCCTCCAGGCAACCTATGTTATTAAACCATAGACAGTCACTAGGGAAAGCAGAAAGCGTGTGGGAAATTAGAACCCTAAGCAGAGAGGAGTTGGTAATCTGTAAAACTGTAGGTAAGCTCTCTCTTGAGCCATCTCTTCGCTTTAAATTATCCATGTTAACCAAAATAAACCCAAAGAACCCTTTCTGGGTTACTGGGCTCTGAAATATTTTGTTCACTTGTTGTCAGGCAGTCAGTAATGTATTTTTAAAAACAATGTTTTCTCTTGGCACTCAGTGGTATTGATTTTGTGGCCAAAGGGATATGATCAATGAAGTGACAGTTGGAACCTAAAAATGACTAGGGCAGGAAACATAGTAATGATGAGCTAACCTCCAAAGGTTCAGCATGGAGGTGCTTATCTGGACCTCTTGACTCCTTAAAATTGGGTGGGAGTCCTGGGAGAGCTACTTTTAGCAAGGATTCCATTGACACATACTTCATGTCAGGTCAAAAATACCATGAGGGCATCTCTTCTACTGTGTTTTAGCCACAGGCCAATAAACTGTTAAGGGGCACAATGAAAGGAAGATAAAGTAAGGTTACATTTGTCATATAATGGCAAGAAGTGACAGAGTTCTAAACTTCAAGTTCAGTTTCTGTGAGAAGAATCAAAGTGCCATTACTACTAATTTTCAATCCATAAATATGGCCATTCCCAAGCTAAACTTCCTCTCCTATGGAAATATTAGTTGACTTATATTTTATTAGCACTTATATTTGCTAAGCCTTCTCAAACTCCCTAGAATTCTTCAAGTTCTCTCATTGAATTAATCTAGTAAATGATGATATGCTACTGTACAATGGATACCAAGGCAGATGCATAGAATTAAAGCATGTTTTGTATACAAATGCTCCTCAAATTGCATGAGGATTTTATCTTGGTAACTTCATAGTAAGTTGAAAATGTGAATGTATTTAACACAGCAAAACTGTCATACTCACAGATCAGCAACATAGTCTACTGTGGTATATTGGTTGTTTTATTTATCAATCCTGTGACTGACTGGGAGCTGTGGCTGGTAACAACTGTCTACTATCTCTTGAAAGAGTATTGTATCATATCATATCTGGTGAAGAAAGAAAAAAAATAAAATGCAAAATTTTAGGTATGTTTTCTACTTAAGGCATATTACTTTCACACCAAAATAAAGTCACAATAACACAAAACACTACAAGAACACCTTTAAGTACAATCTTGGAGAACCTGCAAACATCACTTTTCTAAGCAAGCATAATCACTAATTACACTGTAGATATCTGTAGCAAGCTTTTTCATTGGTGACCAACTCAAAAAATAACTCCAGGGAGACTTATTATTAATTATGAAAACTCGGCTTATAGCTTAGGCTTGTCCCACTAGCTCTTATAAATTAAATCAACCCATGTGTGTGTGTGTGTGTGTGTGTGTTGTTGTTGTTGTTTGTTTTTCAAGACAAGTTTTTCTGTGTAGCTTTGGAACCTTTCTTAGAACTCGCTCTGTAGACCAGGCTAGCTTTGAACTCACAGAGATCTGCCTGGCTCTACTTCCCAAGTGCTGGGATTAAAGGTGTGCACAGTCACCACCTGGCTAACCCATATTTTTATTAATCTACATTCTACCATGTGGCTTTTACCTCTCTCCCATTCTGTGTGTCAGACTCCTCCTACTCATTTGCATCTTGATTACCTCCTCTTCCTTTTTCTACCCGGAAGTCTCCTGCCTAGCTATTAGCCATTCAGCTTTCTATTACACCAATCACAACATCACATTTACACACAGTGTACAAATATTCCAATACAGATATCTGTCCATATGCCCACAGATAAGTGTAGTCTTCCTTCCTCATTAAGGAAACTACTTGAAACAGAGGGAGCCCATTACAGATTACCATACCCAACCAAAATGCAGAGTTGTGGAACCCAGTCCCAGAGAATGCATCTACAAAGCACTCTTGCCCAGCTCCAAAGAACACATCTACAGAACACTCCTACACATAAGGCTTGGGGAACATTGCAGAAGAGGGGCAAAAAGCCTAAGAGCCAGGGGACTCAAAGAGTTTACTGTGAGACTGTAATTTCTACCAGTATTGCACATACACCCCTAAGTCTCAGTAGGAACAATAGGAATCTAAGGAATGCTGAGAGCAGGAAGAATAGTCTTCTCCAGGGAAGGACACACCAATCAGTTACCCAGTACCAAAATGTCAGTCCTGAAAACACATACATACGAGTAATATTATAGAGTCTAGGCTTGTTATATTTAGAAATATATATGGATATACATAGACATGTATCAATTATTAATCAAAAAAGAGACCATGTAGTTAGGGGGAGAACAAGGAGAAGTATATAGAATAGTTTGATGGGAGGAAATGGAAGAGGAAAATAATGTAATTATATTATAACTTCAAGAAAAGTAACAGTAAATCAAATTACCATAAGTAGATGATTGTCTCTGTAATCTTTCCCTTTAATATGCCCAAATGCTTTACCCATCCATGTTATATTATGATGTGGTCATTAAAACAGGGCTAACAGCCGGGTGGTGGTGGTGCATGCCTTTAATCCCAGCACTCAGGAGCAGAGCCAGGTGGATCTCTGTGAGTTCAAGGCCAGCCTGGTCTACAGAGAGAGTTCCAGGACAGGCACCAAAACTACATGGAGAAACCCTGTCTTGAAAAAAAAAATTGGTAACCTGTTTTAATGAAAGTAGAGAAGACTAACTTTACCTACACAGAGGCTATTAGTAAAGCCTCGGGAAGGAACACCAACTGCAGTTAGTAAGAAAATCTGGACAGAACTTATTTTCCTTTTCTTTCCCAAATACCTATGCAAAAGCCTGAAGAAGAAAAAAAAGCAAGACAATTTTGTGATATGGTACTCAGTAATCTTAGATCCAAAAGGGCATCTGGAGAAGAGGAAGAAGAAAGAAATTAGGCTAAAAGCAGACCTGGTGTTATGCTCCTAGCTAAGGAACCTAGTTTTCTCTGCAGGCAAAAGGGTCATCCTTGAGTGTTTCCACAAAGCCTGCTGTGGGTGTGTGATAATAGAAGAACTGCTTCAGTATCCTTTGTCACAGAAGCAGCTATCAGGAGGTTATGAAGCTCAGTCTGCATCAATTTGTCCAAAAAAGAATAATTGGGATATTCCCCAGAAGCAGCACATCTCACGGAACTGACATATTAATGATAACCTTCCTTACAGTGATTTTTTAAATATATTTCTTAAAATAAAAGCAATATCACAAATTATTTAAATGCCTCATGTACATGCACATTGGACTGAATTTGCCAACAGGAAAGGGCATACACTAGCTCATTATCTACTTATCTGATTTATAAATGCTCGAGTTTGCCACTTTATAGATTATACATGTATGGACTAAGTATGTCTGCCTAATGCTTTGCCAGCAAAGAAAAGTTTGTCCAAGACCTAGGTACAATGTATGTTTTCTATTTTACAACATTAAAAGAAGCAATGTACACAGACATTAAGTCTGGAATACTTATTAAAACAATCAAACCTGTGCGTTTGGGCCAGTTAGTCATATAAGATGATTTTTGTCACTTGTAAAAATCCAGTCATGTTATCCTAAACAGTTGGCTGGTTAGCCAAAGCCAAGCTTCTCAGAAGCCATGCGTCTAATATCATCTCACTTCAGGATTCGGGATTTTTTTGAGTATTATTTAGATATTTCATTGATATGAAAACTGAACACTAGAGACTAAAGACAGTAGAATGCCTTAGGCAACCAAGCATATCAAAATACAGTGCACAGAGAGACTTTTCACTGCTCCCGCTATTTAAAGACCTATTTTCATGAGCTTATTAGCTCCTAGCGATCCCGAAGGAGAAATGCAATTAAAACTTAATCATACCAAAAGCTGGGATTCTTCTGATTCAGCGAACTTGTAATCTATTATATAGTTTACTTGTAAATGTCGGAATGCTGAGAATGAGAAGCCTATAAACGAATTTCATTCTGCAGCGATATAGTCTTATTGGACTCCGTGTCGGCTCTGTCTAATTGGTGTGCACTTTACTCCTTCACTCCCACCCCCTCAACACTTTCGCATTTCTAAATGGCAGCCTCTCTTTTTCTTCGGTGAAACACAAGGTCTCCTGTTCCCCTTCACTCTCATATTTCCCTGCTCCCTAGATCTCAGATATGAAATCAAATCCCTATAAAATAGATGATGCTGAGGAACTTGATCTCATATATATGCAAGTCAAGCAAAGAGTTTAGAGAGATATAAAAACCACACTTGAGTGATACTGTATTTGCCTGGGAGCTCGAGGTGAACTGGGAGATTTTATTACTTGGGGGTACTAAGAGGACGGCTCTGTTTCCTTTACAAATATTGATTCTCATGTATATCCCTACTCTATCCCCTACCTCCACCTCTCGCTTTTTGTTATGGGATAGTCTGAGTTTCCTTAAAGCCATGGAAAGCAGAAAGCAGCAGTGAGACAAGAGGCAGGATGATTTTTGCCTCCCATTGAGAAGTGTTTTCCAGTTCTGTTTAAAACAAACAACAAAAAATGAAAACAAATGGTTATGAATAGACCAGTGGCTAAGGCTAGGATGTAGAAATTGAATTACATTTTCAGAATTTTTGCTAAGGACCAGACAGGTCCCTGGATAGTATTTCCCCCATAAATAAATTCCACATTCATATTTTAAGATGATTATTAGTGTCATTGTTGTATAACAGGTGAAGGAATTCCAGTTAAAGCATTGATGGCAGCTACAAAGGCATCGTTTTCTAAACTAAAATTAATGATACTTGCAGAGAGGACCAAGTAAAACAGCTTACTCAAATTGTATAAACCTTTGCTGAACCATCATCATGCTTCTTCAGAACTTTGTCTGTCTCATCCTTACATAGAACATGCAGGCTACATGTGGAATTGGCCCTTTTTCTTTCTGTACCTGAATTTATATTGACTTACAAGCTACTGCATCAGTGATTTATTACATTCTGTTTTTTTTTTTTTTTTTAACATTTGAGTGATCTGGGTAGTAATATTCTAATCCCATGAAATGAAACAATTCCACATCACATACACAGCTTCATGTGCTTCTAAGTATTTCACAATCTAATTAATTTTCATATTTTTAGTAGATCATGCTACTGTCAACTCTTCTTATATGGAAAACATAAACCAGAACACTGAGAAAAAAAGACACTTTTTCAATTACCAGTGCTCCACATATGGTGAAGATAGAGCTCAAATTTAATGGAGACAGTGGTGCCACAAGTTAACATTCCCATTTCCTACCTTCATCGGCACTGTATCTTAACACCATTAAAACTAGCGGTGTTCAAATTAAGATACACTATTATGAAAATTCACAGATCTGCTCCAAGGTTTAGCTATTTCAGAAATCATGTCCTCAAAGACACTGAAACTAGGAATCAATGTGAAATAACCCCTTATTAGCTACTTCACCCACCCCAAACACTGGCTCTTGGTGTCTCGCTGTATAGCATCCCATTTTGTCAGCCACAGAATGAGAACTACCTTGTATTCCCACAAGTGTGGAGGGTCATGGTGTTGTCTGCCTTGCAGTAACAAGTGTTCAGCTCTGCATCACACTGACCTGCGTACAATCAACAAGTCTATTTTGTTGGTTTGTTTTGGTTTTTGAAACATGACTCTATTGAATAAATGATTTTTTTTTAAACACAACTTATTTCAAGTTACTTTTGTGACATTATGAATTTTAAAATTATACCAAACATCTCCAGGAAATATATATAATGAAAGGGCTTGGAAACCCTTCTTTAGTGATGGCAATCAGTGATATGTTTCCAGCAGCTCATTTTCCTTCAAGCTGTTTCCCAAAGTGTTGACCGGGATCCCACTTCATTCTTATTTGTTTTTGTTTTAACTGTGTTTAAAAAGAATTTGTTCCCAGCTAGTGGAGGATAATCAGGCTTTTACAGATATAAAAAGATTGCCTGTAACCTCTTTTTTACCTTCTTGTATTCAAAAAGTGAATACATGTTGAAATGACTATTGAAATTCCTATGGAAAATCAAATAGTGACAGGCATTGCATGGACTGTGTATGACTCCAAAATTCTTGTATTTTAAAATTCCAAGGTACTTTAGAAGAAAGATGGAGAGAATCATAGTTTCAAGTCTTGGTTTATTTTTAACCCTAGAGCGTTATGGGAGATAACAAGCCAGAAATATTGTTAGTCACTATAAATGTTAGACCCTAGAGGTGATTTGAAAGATTAACCTAATTTAAAGCATTAACACAATCTAAAACATTTTATAAAAACTGATTCTCACTTTTAGCTTTTTTCATTTCTCCTAGTATTTTTGCTCAGAGTTGTGGGGTGTAACACTCAGGCAAAAACAAATTTCTTGTAATCTCTGTGAACTGTGATTTTATTCAAGTCCTTAACCTTTCTCCTAGACCTTGACACAGATCTATCAATTAACACTGCTGTTAGTAGCAAATGGTCATTGTTGCTATTGGTTAAGTTCTTTCTATGTGCAGGCATGATAGTCAGTGCTGCACAAAAATTATAGGAATTAACTCTCATTATCACTATTTTTACAAGCGAGTGAACTGACAACTAGATTACTTAGATGTTCAAGGTCACGTGGTAAATGTTGTTCCCAAGAATAATTTTGGTCAACTTGATTTTCAAAGCTGATTTTTTTAACAACTAATCATTTTGGCTAGAATGCCACCAACAAGGCTAAGTATGTGGGGATTATTTCTATAATAGTGTCACTTAGAATGATATCTGAGAGATCCCCCTAAGTTTATTTCCATAAGATTTCAAATGTACAGACAAACATTTATTCCATCAGGAGAAAAAAAAACACTTTCATTGTATTGCTAGATTTGCCAGGAGGTAAATAGAGTCTTTGATTAGCTAATGAACTATGTGAAATTTATTATTTTCTTATCCAAAGGGTATTATCTCTGTCCCCATATGCTGCTAGCTATTACATAGAATAACACATCTGAAAACAGCAGTCTCACCCAGGCTATCTATCTGTCTGAATATATATATATATATATATATATATAGAGAGAGAGAGAGAGATACATACATATATACATACATATATATCTGTGATCCACCATTATATATTGGTTGGCTTTTAGTATTAGGGCAGTGTTTTTAGGTTTCCAGGTCTGTCCTAACAAGGTACCACAAACTTGGTGACCTAACCACATCACAGCTCTGGAGGTCAGAAGCCTGAAACCATAATGTTCATAAGGGGACACTCTACTGATAATCTCTAGGGAGAAATCTTTCCTTGGCTCTCTTCTTAGGTGCTGTGGGCGTTTTTCAGTCTCATGGGGGCTTTATCCATGTGGCTCTTATTTTCTCTGTGTCTCTTATAAAGACAGATACCAATGAACTTAGAACAAAGCCCAGTTATCCAACCTGACCCCATCTTGAAATTCTTAAGTGAGTTATGAGTTCAAAGACTCTGTTTCCAAACAAACTCATGTTCTCAGGGTTTTGGGATTAGGAAATGTACATGTGGTGTTGGAGTCTATGCTTCACTCCAAGGAAGTAGAAACAGCAATGGAATGATACTAAATCACAGTGTGTCCACTACAAGTATAGAAAGGCTACATCTGTAGTAAAGAGATCACAAATGGGGAACATGGGAAGAAGAAAGAAAGAGGATATCATGTATTTTATTGTGAACCTAAAGCGATGCCTGCGTTTTATATGAAGCTCACGAAAGAGTTCAGATCAGAAATACAGAGCTTTGAAACTTCTCCTCAAAGAAGGTTGAGAGAGTGTTTAAGTTTGGCTAGGGTAAGGCTGAAAATCAGCAAGGGTGGTGGGAAGTCAAATACTACAAGAATACTACAAGAAACATTCTACTTTGATAAAAAGGTAGAGGGAGAGCTACTAAGAGACTCAAAGAGTATTTAGTTGGGACAAAATCAGTAACCCTGTATTACATATTAGGTCCATAAATGACCCCAGATGGAATTCAAAAAGCCCAACAGAGAAATATTTAAATAGACCATTTAATATTTTCAAAAATCAAGTCTACTATTTGCTAATAAGGAGAAGCCTGGCATTTTACCTTTCTTTACCTTATTCTATGGCTATTGGCTGAGTGTTGACTGTCAGGATTTTGTGTGCATTTCATGCCTTTTTAGTCATTGCTAGTCCTATATTTGGTTCCAAATGTGTGGGGGATTCTAGCAAAATCTTACTGCACAGCAAACTGACCAATATAATAAATTTCTGTGGTTGTCACTATTTGACATGACCCACAGTCCCTGAAGACCAGAAAGTTCTGAGTGACTGATTTCCCTTTCACTTTGTGCACATGAGGATAGTTAGTGATTCTGTCTATTAGACTAAGCAAGTAAACAGCTTTGGTCCTTTGGGTCTAAGCAGGACAGTGGCAGTAGGCTAAAGTTACTTCCTGTCATTTTTGTCAGGATTTTCTTTCCAACTAGAGTTTGATTCAATGATAACACACCGTTGAATATATAGTTTCAAAAAAACGCTTGTCTGTATAAACACTGAACCTCAGCTTGTCTTGGCAGAACTTCTCAAGTTTTTTTATGATAACTTTTAAAAGGAGCATATATATATATATATATATACTGTAAAGATATGTAATATATCTACTTATGTAGTATTTTTGGATAGAAAAAAAGCCACTATAATACATGACATTTTTATGACCATTACTTCTAAACCACGTGACACTATTATGTTGATGTTAATGAATGCAATAGGTGCAGAAGTCTCCAGCCTTTTGAGACTGCAATGTGAATTTGTCATCTACAAATGCTTTGGTCCACATTTACAGCTATCCTGGGATGCCTTGGCCTGCAAACCATAGGTTACATAGCCCTGTAAGTTTCAGTGTGTGTCTTAAGCTTCCTTTTAGGTATTATAATAAATGACAATCCAGTACATGGGATAATGTACTTGGATTCAAATTAGAGACCATTTCATGTCTGAGAGAGCATAATTTTACTTGCTTTTCTCCTTAGTAGATTTGGACACATTATTATTAAAGCTAATGAAAATTTAAGTTCCTAGGTACTTATTGCTGGTATTAAATTTTTATCACTATTACCTATTACTTAATTTTAATAAAGTGCCACACTATAGTAAGTACCTCCTAAAGTCTATACCTTAACCCAATGGATTGTTCTTGAATGACCCATGTAAGTCATCTACTGAACATAGATCTATGGGAAGGAAATTCAAAACATGTTCATCTATTAATATCAATCTTTTCTCTTTGGTTTATAATAATGGAAAACTATTTTAGACTTATTCCTAGTACATTAATTAAATATATGCACTAAATTTCCTCTATTCTGCTCATAGCCTCCCTATAAGTCCCATGTAATTCATGTCTACATCTTTGTGACCCTATGTGCTCACCAATCTGTCTTCATCTTCATTTTTTGTATTTAATATTCTCAGGCCACCTGGGCTTCTTTGATATTTCTTGTAGTTGCAAAGTAATATGGTATTTGTTAAAACAAAAGCCATCATAATGTATGAATTTTTAACCTCCTCTTGTAAACCAATTATTGTCCTCTCTGGGCATTATAATTTTGTTGATAATGCTTGAAATAGATGTAGAGACATTCAGTCTTTTAACATTTTTTAAAAATAAATCCCTTTCCTACTTATATTAGAAAACCTCCTTATTAAATGTCTACAGAAAAACAGAAACAACAACAAAAAGCAAAAACAAAAACTAATCAAAAAATTCTAGTGAGTGAAATTAAAACTGTAGGTAGAGAGTGATCTTCATATGGTGCCACTTTTGTGGCTTTTATAATACATGTGTCACTTCCAGGAATTTGTTCTTTAAATGGTAAATTACAGATCTTAGGATTTAATTTTTTTTTGTTTCCTTTTACTGAAAATTAGATGTTTTTCCTTGCATAATAGGTTCTCATTTATGTTTGTTTCCCACTCTATATTCCCAAATCCTCTTCCCACCCTCCCATCTGGACCCATATCATGCCTGTCTCTCCTTAGAAAACAAGCAGGCTTCTAAGGGATAATTATAATATAATATAATATAATATAATATAATATAATATAATATAATATAATATGATATAATGAGATGAAACAAAAACTATCACATTGGAATTGGATAAAACAACAACAACAAAAATAGATGGAAAAGCACCCAAGAGAAGGCACAAGAATTAGAGACCCACTCACTCACTCATTTGCACACTCAGGAATCCCAAAAACACTAAACTGGAAGCTGTAATATATATGCAGAGGACCTGGGGCAGGCCCATGCAGGCCCTGTGCATGCTGCCTCAGTCTCTGCAAGTCCATGTGAACCTTTGTTCACGTTCATTTAGAGGGCCTTGTTTTCTTGGTGTCCGCCATCCCTTCTGGCTCTAAACTCTTTTGTCTTACTCTTCTAAGGGTTTCCCTGAGCTCTGACACAAGGGATATGATGGAGAAATTCCATTTCAGGCTGAGTGTTCCGAGGTCTCTCATTCTCTGCATAAGGTCTGTCTCGGCGGGCCTTTGTATTTTTTCCCATCTGCTGCTGGAGGAAGCTTCTCTGATGTTGGCTGGGCAAGGCACTGCTCTAAGAATGTAACAGACATTTTTAGGCAGCATAATTTGGTTTTACTGTAGCTCCCTGGGCTATTTAATGTCAGGTTCTTGGTCACCCAAGCAATGTTAGGTATGGGTTCTATCTCATGCAGTGGGTCTTAAGTCAAGTCAGATGCTGGTTGGTTACTCCTACAAGCTTTGTGCCTCCATTGTCTTAGCCTATCTTGTAGCCTGGAAACCTTTGCAGATCCAAATGTTGGTGACTGGGTTGGTATTTACATTTCTCTTTTGGCAACATGCAGAGTACCGTGACAAGGTGCTTCCAACCTTTATATAAAAATGGTTACAATCATTTGGAAAACCCCAAGGAAGAAATTACAAAAATTAATTATACCCACACTAAATTTTTCTGTTGCTCTGCATGCACATCTTATTTTGCCAGAACCAGGTAATTTAACATACTAAATGCAGTGTCTTATTGTGAGAGTCTAGGGGCTACAAAAATCTGAATTATGCCTCCAATGATTGTTTCCTTGTTGACGGCCAATGCAAACGTTCACTAAATAAATGAAGGGCCTATTACTATAATGAATGTAATTAATTTTTAAGGCATTAAAGATTTAAAATGACTCATGGAAAAAAACAGCAAGAAATAAAATTCCTTCTCCACAGCCAAGTCTTACATTTCCAATTGTAAATTCGTATTGAATTTACAAAGGTTAGATTGACTTTTTAATTACCTCTCCAATGACCACTGATGGATCTGACCTTGAAAGCAATATTAATTAGCTGATCTAATATCTTGCAGGTGCATATTATTAGAGTCAACTATCTCTGTGCTCTGCCTTAATCTTTGCTGTAACAAATACCATTTTAGTAATATTAATGGAGAGATATAGGAGTTTTGAAAATCATCATGCGTAATGTGCTGAATAACCTCCTGAAATGCACACAAGCTATTTGGCTGCTCATAATTCTAAGCTAGTCTACCCCTAACATCATTTGTTTCCCAGACTAAAGGTAGCTTTACAAGACATATGAGAACTGTATTGGGGATGGTTTTTGTTCGTTATTTACATAGAAACAAAATATGTCCTTTTCTATAGGTCATTAGGACGTAGTCTAAAGAAAGGTAAATGTGAGTGAAGAAAAGAGACTTAAGTCAGGCATACAGAGCCTTGTCTTAAATGTTAAAGAGAATCCCTAATGATTTAGAAGATATATAGGACATAAGGCCAGAAGTTTTAAAAGTATAAAATGAAGATAAATTTTCCCATATGAGACTTGAGTCCCTGTAAACTGATGGAAAACTGAAAAACAAATGAAGGTAAACAGTACTCCAAATGTCTGTATTTTTTTTTGTAACTTCCTTACTGAATCACATTCTAAAATCAAAGTAAGGAAATTTTCATACATTATATTCATTTCACAGAAAAACTGAGCACGCTAATATGTTCAGGGCTCGAGTGTAGCTGGAAATATTATGTTAGATTTATTTGGAGACAAAAAGATAATCAAGAGAGATGACACAACAATAATGAAAATTAAATAACAAAAAAATAAACTACATGCCGGGTGGTGGTGGCGCACGCCTTTAATCCCAGCACTCGGGAGGCAGAGGCAGGCGGATCTTTGTGAGCTCGAGGCCAGCCTGGACTACCAAGTGAGTTCCAGGAAAGGCACAAAGCTACACAGAGAAACCCTGTTTCGAAAAACCAAAAATAAAAAAATAAATAAAATAAAATAAACTACATAAGTCCCATTTGGCATCCTGCTGGACAACTCCTGGACAGTTTGGCAGGGAACTCTGGTGGTTTACATCACTCTTCTCAGCATATTTGCTATTTAGACAGAAGGACATACACAGTGTGATGTGAGCCATTCCCTTCATTCACTTGAGCTACCTGAACATTAACCCTGCCTTCTAGAATCACCTGGGTAGTTGGAGTTTTCTCAGGTCCCACCTGGGCCATAGCTGCTCTGACCCAAATAAACACAGAGACACTTATATTATTTTTTAAACACTCATGGCCTAATGGCTCAGGCCTCTTGCTAGCTAGCTCTTACATCTTAAATTAACTCATTTCTATAAATCCATACTTTGACACCTGGCTTGTGGCTTACTGGTACTTTACATCTTGCTTCTCCTGGTGACAACTAGCAGCATCTCCTCAGCTCTGCTTTTCTCCTTCCTTGCTCTCTGGTTGGAATGTCCCGCCTAACCTTATTCTGCCTCGCCATTGGCCAAACAGCTTTATTTATCAACCAATCAGAGCAACACACATTCACAGCATACAGAACGAATTCTACAGCAGATCTGCAATGTACTAATGATACCTGGAGGGATGGTACCTGCCATGTGGGCAGTAGCACTTCTTCTAAATGAAAAGGGAAATTGAGCATCAATTGGCTATCTAGAATATGCTTCTCAAGGACTCCAGGTGACAGACAACTCTATCAACCCTCAGGGTTTATAATGTAGTCCTCCTTGGAGCTCTCAGCCTTAGCTGGGAGCCCTCAGCATCTAATCATTCCGTATCTTTCCCCTAATAGTAACTCCTAGTAGCAAACAGGAATGTGTTAGAGTGAGCTGTATTTAAAGTCCTGTTTCTTATTAAAGGACCTATTTCTAAAGTAATGTGAAATAATATCTCATCTCCAATCATAGAGAGCGAGAGATGGAAATGGCAAGAGATGGGATTTTCAAAGGAAAAATGATTTATTGCTATAGCACCATGTGTTGATCATCAGTGCCCTTGTAGGCTATACTGAGAGCCAAAAACTATTACATCCCTACCCACCACTCAGTAGGGTTATCACTTGACAATTTATTCACTTTCTATAACTTAAAAATTTGTTCATATGTTTGTTTTAAATGTACCAAATGTAACTAGGTTATATATTTATTTTAACCTGCTATGATTTCACAATTATATTTCCTTGATAATGGGTCTATATTCTTAAGGTACTGCTAAGTAGTTTCTGTCTGTACATAATTAGAATATAGCTAGAAAACAAAATTAATACAGTAATTATTATTAAGAGCTTACAATACTTAATAAGAGCTAACCTAGATGGAAAAAATATCTGGGAAAAATAATATGAGTAGTAACTGATATAAAACTAGAAGAAATATCAAAATTGGGACCATATCTATATTCAGTTAATTATTGATTATTGCTGCTTGTCCATGATGTTTGGATACACATAAGTTTGGAAGTCAGAGAGGATATAGACCATATCTCTTAGAAAGCTTCTTTCTGCTATTTTTAAGAGAATGTGTGGAATCAGAAGAAAAAAAGACAGATTATGAATAAAGTAAAAAAATATCCCGAGACAACCAAAAAGAGGATTCCTAAACAGAATAACAAACAATATTGTTAAAGTAACTAAAATAATTAGTTAAGGACTCATCACACAATGAATGTGTGTTGACTGGAAACACTGGGTGAGGCAGTGAACGTTCAAGTGTGAACAATAGATGCCCATTTTTCCACTATGAGGAAAGCCCAGAGCCCAGCAGTGGTCAAAGTCCCCGAGTGTTCTAGGGTGTCATCTAACACGGGCTGGGAGGCAAGTCCAGGAAAAACGTCCTTTGCTTTGAAACCAAGCTTTTGGGGCGAGAAGGTGATATGGTTGTGAGGGTTGATGAGAAGGGCCACACGAGCTGAAGTCTCAACGGGAGGAACACAGGAGACATGAGGATGCGCTGACAGCCTGTGGAAGAGCAAATGAAAAGCAATTGTGAATGAAAGAAAAACTGCAAATAAGAGAAGTGTTTCTTTATAATAGTTAATATAGTTAAACACAAAGAGACCCAACATTTAAATTTAATTGAGAGATAAATAATTCTTCATAACTTCGTTAGTTAAATATACCAATTAAATGTAAGCAAGCTACAATTTCCTTTGCTTTTATTTTGATATGCACATCATGATATGTGAGAGATTTGTAACACACTATGTTGAAAATATAGAAGCATCTTTATAATCCAAACAACTAAATGAATTAATATTTGTGGAATAGAGTATCTTATTTCATCACCTATATTTGAAGCTAGCTTCTGAATATCATTTACTAGAGTGATGAACTTAAGTGATGTTTCCTTTTGTTTTGTTGGTTTTTTGAGACAGGGTTTCTCCTTATTGTTTTGATGCCTGTCCTGGATCTCGCTCTGTAGACTAGACTGACCTTCAACTCACAGAGATCCGCCTGCCTCTGCCTCCCAAGTGCTGGGATTAAAGGCATGTGCCACCACCACCCGGCTAAGTGATGTTTTCTATGTTTATTTGAAGTAAAAATTCCATACATTTAATCTGTTTTCCTTTCTCAGAGGAGAGAAACATGTCTCATTTCCACATAGCAGATGCAGCTAAATGAGTCCTTTAAAATTTTATTCTGAATACCTGAGTAAAATATTTTGGATTTTAAGAGTATCTTCTTTACATGCATTTGAAATGGCTGTTACTTACAACTTGGAAAGAAGTTTAAGTCTAGATTTTTTTTTAAGTCCACTCATGGACTTCTGCTGCTGTGGGTTCAAAAACAAGGAAGTTAATTTTAAAAGCTCATTATATTAAGTTAACAGTGAATTAAAAAACCAATGAAATTAATTTTAGAGCCATTTAATTTAGTTCAGGAAAGAGCGAGTCTCTTTTATTAACTTAATTATTTTGGAATTCACTGTTTTAGAGTCCAATAAATGTTATGTATTTTATTTCCAATTAACTTCATTGTGTTCTGAATCATATTTTCTTTCTCCATGTGGCTGAATCTCACCTCTCATTTTGCACACACGGTGACTATTCACAAATGGGCTGCTCTGTGCATTAGATATAAGTATGGTACATTGTGAAGGAATTTAGTGTCTGTTGACTATTATTTTAGATCCATGTTCTTTTGCAATGTGGAATTAACACATTCCTGTCCAACACAATGAAGTAAGTCACCATTTCTCTTTCTTCCCATGTCCAATGATACAAACCAGTTTATAGTCTATTTCTCAGATAATCCTACATTGCAATTTCCCATACTCAGGCATTAGTTTAAAATAAATTTTAAAAACTAGGTTATATGGAGGAGATAATTGGGCCGGCCTTTTCTGTCTGATTTTGAGAAGGGAAAGTCCAAATGATATAAAGGATTATATTTGATAAATCATGGTGATTAATTTAGAACTACAGAGAATCAAGGGAAGTGATTCCTCTGGATTTTAGGGAAATTTTAAGATCTGAAGAGATATGTCATGAAATGTACTGAGCTTTCCTTGTTGTTTTTTTTCATAACCTCTTAATCATTTCTTAGTTTGATATATTAAGGTAGGAAATCCTCTATACTGTGTACCCTGTGATAACACTAGTACATATAAAATTAGGTAGACCAAGGAAACCCAACTGTATTTTCCTATTTTTAGCACAATGGGGTGTGTGTATGGTGGTGTTGAGGTAAGCAAGCTCATGAAAAACCTCCAGATCTTTTATGTCCTTCTTTTACCTCTGTGTGGAATACAAAAGTTACAATTAAGGAAACACTTATCTTTCTGGCTGATGCCACAAATGGAGGCTGTCAGACAGGATGCCTGGTTAGGGCAACAGCCATGTAAAACTTCACCAATAACTGGCTGACATTCAGAGCCTGAGCATCAGCAGCTGCTGAAGCCAATTTAGTCTGGCTATAAGGCAGATTTTTTTCATTTATTTCAATTAATTACCACACACATCAGAATCCCTACTTAAAATATTCTCAAATGGGTACCTCCAAGGAAGAAACCACACTTAGATGCAAACATCTTTACTTACTCTACCGATACATAATCAAATTGTTTTCATTCATTTAGAGACTTGACCTTCTGTTGAATTATGAAAATCATTTATCTTTACACTGAATACAATTTCATCTTGATTCTAGGGAGAAATTTCTAATGGTGGGAAATGGGTGATGGAAAGCGTAATGAGTGTGAGGGCAATTGCATGTATTTAATATGCATGTCCCTATATGTGGAAGTAATACTTTCATAAAACAACAGAGAATCATCACCTCTGCCTGCTTATAGTAGCGATAAAGCATGCAGCTCGCATATTGCAATATCTGTGCACTTTGCACAAAAGTCCTTTATCTGGAAATAATGTAATTGTGTATGATGCAGTGCTCTAATTAGAGCAGAGCTTTATTGGACAGAAAAGTAAATAGGCCACCTTAACCTCCACATTGCAATATGTTAGAATATACTGAGTGTATTGCATATGCCTAGAATGTGTATGCCTTTTAATTTTACTATATTGAATTCCTTCATATATATGACCTGAAGGTGGCCATTTACTGTATATCCAACAGCTGTTTTAAGAGACCAGTGGAGGGACTTTTGGCAATAAAAAACCCATATATGTGTACATATGTGTGCATAATGCAAATACATTTTATTTGAATTAGATCATTATTTATTGTTGTAATCCATTTACTTAATACATGTTACTACACATACTTTTGTGATTTAAACATTTGTTAAATAGATTTTATTATGAATGTGTAAAGACAAAGAATTCTTGATATTTTTTTAGACTAAAATATAATAAAACCATTTCCCCTCTTCCCTTTCCTCCCTCAAACTTTCTATTTTCCTCCTCACTCCTCTCAAAATCATGGTCTCTTTTCTTTAAATGTATGAATGTGTGTATATAGGTAGGTAGGTAGGTAGGTAGGTAGGTAGGTAGATAGATAGATAGATAGATAGATAGATAGATAGATAGTAGATGATAGATAGGTAGATAGATAGATAGATAGATAGATAGACAGACAGATAGATAGATGACAGAGATGTGTGTGTGTGTGTGTGTGTATTCATGAATGTATAAATACAACCTTAAATTAGGGGGCTCATCCCTAGAAAAGACTTAATTCTTCCACCCTCATCATTACTTAGTCACTTGTCGAGGTCTCATGATACTTTCCTCTTCCATGTTAGCATGTGATTGGTGTTGCCTTTGTTCAGGTCTTGTTTAAGTAGCCATATTTTTGGAGTACGTTGGGTAAAATTTTTCTGATATTTTTAGGGGTCACCTCAAACAATCATCTAGCTCTTAAAATTCTCTCTGCTTCTTTTTCTTCTATGTTTCCCAACCCTTAGGCCCAGGAATTATGCTGTAGCTGTATCCACTAGGGTTAAACATGCTATGCCCAGCAGTCTGCTGCATTTTGAGGAGTTGTGGTTGTTCAAGGAGACACTTCTTTGATGAGAGGTGAAAGCTACACATATCTGTGGGTATGAGGATAAGTATTTCAAATCTAGTAAGGAATTATACTCTTTTAGTAAAGTGGTTAAGGTATATTCTTTAAGATTCATGACCTCTTTAACCTTGGGTCGTTGACTAAGTTTCCAGGACCAGGCATGATTTACCTCTTGCTTAGGGAAATTAGACAGCTGTTAGCTATTTCCAAGATATGAGTGTCACTGTTGTTCCATTAGAGATATGTTGTCATTGCCATGCTGGTCATTGCTATAGCTCTTAGGAATCACAGCTGGTTAGGACTACTATTTGCTCCTCTCCCTTGGCAGCTTACACAGCACCTTCTAGTACTATGAAAGCCAGCCCCCATGGAAGAGGCTTTCAGTTCAGATCCATCTTGGATTCTCTGAGTCCTCTGTCTGAGGCACATGGTGTCTTCTGGAAATGGAACTTCCTTCAGCATCAGGTAGGCAAACAAAGGCAACAGCGATATCCTGTATTGTTTTAGGAGTACTTTGTAGTCTCCTAACAACTCAAAAGAGGTTCCTCATGCCTGTTAGGCAGTCTATGGCTTTGAAGAGACGCATTATTAGACAAATTATAGATGCAAATGTATACACGAAGACCTTTATGTATTGTATGTAATTTTAGGCAAACAAAAATAGTGTGATTCCTTATGGCTACTTCAAACATTCTTAGTATTAGTTACACCCCCTGCAAACCCTCTCCTTCTGTTTTGATCTCTCTGGCCCCTCTTCCACTTAAGTCTCCTGCCATTTTCCCCGTTTTTCTCCTTCCTATCACTTGTAGGGAAAGGATTCCTTGGTGTGTGTGGCTGAAGTATGCACATTGCCAACCATTTTAGGTGAAGAGAAGTGAAAAAACAATTAAAGTCACATCCATGTGATCCCATAAAGACTTTTTCTCTAAATTCTAGAAAATCTAAAGCTACGTTAGTGAGACAACAAATGATAATGGTGGTTATTAACCGCCTCCAAACCTCTCCATCTATCAACTTTTGATTGAAGTCCACTAAAATATCTTAAGGCTTTTAACATAATTATGTATCAGTTTGTATATGCAAAAAAATAGCCTCATATGTACTCACTAAGGTGGCCAAGAATAAAATGGCCAGTAGTTCAATCTCCTTTGAACCAATTTGCTGAAGATCTCTGACTCCTATACTTAATTAAATACTATAAAAATATGTTATAAATGAATAACTTATTTTTCCTTTGGAAGTAATCAAGTATTTAACTACTTCTATTTGATATTTAATAAAAAGCCCAGTCTATTGTAGTTAACTAAAGTCGAAGCACAATGATTTTAGGATGTTATTCAGAGACACTTGCAAATGAATAGAAGACTAACAAACCCAACCCTTTGGTGGTGGTGGTGGCGGTGGCAGGGGTGCTTGCAAGTGTAGTTCTTCGAAGTGATGTTTAGCTAATGACTCAAGAGGACAAGCATACTCATTGAAGAGAGCTTCCCAAACAGATGTTAAATGGACTCTTAGAAGGTTTGGCTGGTAGAGCCCTCAGCAGCACATCGAGTTGGAATAAACTGAACTGAAATCAACAAAGGCACATGCTGTTTCTGCATCCTATGGAATCAACTTCCGCTCCTGTGGGAACGCGGACTAGTGCATCATAGAGCAGTGAGCATTTTCCCGAACACCAAAGCGTATGTAAGAATCAGGACTCCAATTTCACTTCTCTGTAAATTTTGTTACGTGAACACAATACAATTATTATTTTTCCTGATTAATCCTCACAATTGTATTGTCTGTCACAGTGATTTACATTCTATTAAACAAACCCTGATCTAATAATTTGTATTGCCTATACTAATAATTTACATTCGATTAAACAAATCTATAAGCAGTCATGTTTTTATTGGGGGAGGCAGCGAGGAAGCATGAGCAGCTGGCAACCACACCTTGATTCATTTTAGCCCCTAGAGTCCTGGTATGGTGCATTAATTTCTCAGTTTGTAATTTGCCAGCTGCATTTAATGGAACCAATTTTCATTACATCTGTTCTATGGTTCAAAGAGCTCTTTCAGTTGCCAAAGGGGGCCAGCTTCACACAGAATTGAGAGGGGCTAAGGCACGGTTTCTAGAACTGTTAGATAACCGAGGATGATTCCTAGTTTTACAGCAAACAAATTATTTTGACAGAGGCAAGTTTTATATTCATGACTTACTACTGGTCGTTTTCAAATCAAAAGTATAGAATGTGCCCTTTTCCTAGGAATTACATATTGATCTTCATGTCATTCTACTTATAACCTCACTGATAGCCTGTCTTTGCAATCAGTGGTAGATTTATTGTTTAGAAGTTAAAGGAAACATAATTTTGCTTAAGTAAATGCTCTTGGTAAATTGCAGGTGGCTAACAGGTATTTCTTAGGCAAATGTGCAATTTATTAATGGTTTTAAAATTTATTATCACAAGCATTATTTATGGACAAGAGAAGGTCATAGCTCTTCATAGTATCTGGTGGGGACATTTTAATAGTAGAAATGGTTTTGCTTGGGCAGCTTTACATTCTTAGTGTGTAATTTTAATCTCCATAAAGATATGTCACTGTTGTGTAATACCAAATGTAGGATTTCAGTTGAAAGCAAGTTTCAATGCAAAGGGTTTTCTCATGGGCAGGAGAGAAATTTGAAATGTTCTACAGCACTTTGAAGTTCTAAAGCTTCAACTGGGAGAATTATAAAGCATTAAACCTGCACAGTTCCCACCTGATGGTCATGAAATAGTGTGCCTACATGAAAACTGACTCTGGTCCACACCCTCGGGCATTTTTTTTTTCTTTTCAAGAGTTTCAAAAATATCATGCATCATTCCATATTGAAAATATCATCTTAGAAAGGCTTTGTCCCTTTGAAACCGTTAAAGCACATAGCATAATTGTGTTTATAAATGAAAGCTTGATGACATAATGATCTGTTTTGGGTGTTGCACTATCAATGAACTACTCAAGCTTGAACCCAAATTATAGATAGTTTTATATTCTATGAAAGTGTTTGATGGACTTATATTCTCATTTTCATAATTTCCTTAGACAAAAAGAGTATACTACAAATTATAACCTAAATTTGTAGTTTTATTTAACTTGTAGCTTACCTTGGCAATTTCTACATTTTCACGTGACCCTCACCACAGGATGAGCAATATTTAAATGAATAACTCAGTATGAATAAGAATGATCTTTTCGTTCAGACAAAAATAAAATTGGCACAGCAGACAATAATAGGAGGGCCATACAAAATAGATCTGATACAGTCACTGCTCCCTGAAAACTCGATCACAGTAGCAAGGTACGCAGTAGATTCGCCTTCAATGCTGTGAAGTCACACATGTGCTCAACTGTGCGTAGTCACATAGCCATCCTAAAGCCAAAATTATTTGGTCATCCAGTCCGGCTTTCACTAACCACCAAATGCTATTTGCCTTAGTCAGCACAAGTGAACCAGACTCATTGTCTGCTGCCAATCTGAAGCCTAAGAGGACACATGAATCATCATGTGCATGATACAAACAATAAAAACAAATACACTGCAAATAAAAAATTAAAAAGAAAAACAACTTACCTTAAGCCAGTGTGTTTAGTGGAAAATGCTTAAGATGATAGTGCTTCCACATTCACAAAATGAGTCTAAAATATCTTTTGAAGATACATTTTGAATAAGTCCTTTGTGTTGTGTGATAAGTTTTCTATACTAGCAGTCTAGAATGTTCCTTCTTCTAGATTTATGTGTTTTAAAATTTATGCATCTGTGTGATTGTATACCATGTATATGATGGTACCTGTGGAGACCAGAAGAGGGCATCAGATTCTACGTAACTAGAGCTAAGGTCGGTTATGAAATCATCCAACATAGGTACTGGGAACTGAGCTTGGGTCCTGTAGAAGAGGAGTAAGCACTCTTAACTCCTGAACCATCCCTCTGGGCACTCAAGTTTTTACTTTTAAGGAGTTTGTTTAAAGGTAGACTAGAAAGCTCACTGGTTTCTCAATGAATTTCATAGTGGTAGAGATGTTTCTATAATATGGCTTCTTAGAGTATTATATAACCAATAACAAGTGACAAATTACATAGTAACTTAGTTTGGAGAGATGGCTCATTGGTTAAAAATCACTTACTGTTCTACTAGAGGACATTCAATTTGGGTTTTTCACATCCACATTGGAGGCACACAACAACCTCTTACCCCAGCTCCATGGGGTCTGGTGTTCTCTTCTGACCTCTCTAGGCTCACACAGATAGACACACATGCATCTACACATAGATACATATTTTTGAATTGAAAAAAGAAAAACAAAACATCATACTATAACTCATTTTAATGTTATTTGAATATTTAATATGAAGCAAAATATAACATTTTTTCAGATAAACTGCCCATGATAGCTATAAAGTAGTTTTCAAGGTTTTTCACAGTGTTTTTAAAATTATGTTTGCTGTGGCCTCATGAACTCACGACAGCTGCTGTTGTCTAGGGAGGCCATCACAAGACTAAGCTCATAAAAATGCAGAAAGGCTTATGGGGACCTGCCCTGACCGTAGTTCATGACAGCTGAAGATTGATGGGGAAGGAAAAGGTCTTCAGTGGTATAACCACTGGGGATCCAGTAGATAGTTTCACTCCATACTCACAAGAGCTGCCCTGGTTATACTCAATGGGTTAGGGAAAAAAAATCAAAATATAACAGAAAGACATGAAGGTAGGATGGAGATTTGGTGGAGGAACGAGGTGGTGGTGATGATGGGCAAAAGATAAGAGAGTAGAAAAATGAGTGTGACCAGAATGTATTGATGTATTGCATTCATATGTGAGTTGTCACAGGATAAATTAATGAAAGAGTCATAGATAGTATATAGACACTTAGAGAGCCCTAGCAGTTTACAGAGGTGGCCAGTTTAAAGTGCTTGCTACTGAAGAATGAGTTTGGTTCCCAGCATCCATGTAAAATGTTGCTTAGTGGCTTTCTTATCCCAGTGTTGGAGACCCTGGTGGATTGCTAGAGCTCACTGGCTGCCAGCCTGAATACCCTACTTAGTGAGCTCCAGACTAGTGAAAGATCCTATCTAAATAAAACAATGCTGAGAGCACCTAAGGAATAACACCTGAGGTGGAAATTTGTAAGAACTATAGATGGGCTGCACATTATTAAGATTTATAAAGCTCAACATCCAACATTTTAAATTTTAGATTCATTTATCAATCTAATAATAATTTAATATTGTTTCATAGCTTAATTTAACAATTGTTTATTTCCCAGTTATACTTAAAGATCTTATAGCCATATATATTATATAATCAATTATAGCTTAGATGAAATATAGTATCTAATATAAAATAGGCTTCAGGTTGCCTTGTTTAGCATACATGTATGATTTTAATAAAACATTTTAAAACTCCACAACTTGTTAAACATATAGTTATAAACAATTAAATTGCAGAGGACCCAAGAAGATTGCTGATTGGGTAAAAGTACCTGATATACAAGCACAAAGACCCGAGTTTTAGTTTCCAGAACCTGTGCAAAAAGCCAGGCAATTCTGTATGTGCCTATAACTCTAGTTTGTGAGACAAAGATCAGCTAGTCATGAGAGTTTACTGGCTAACCAGCCTAGCAGAAACAACAAGCTTCCAATTCAGCGAGAAGGGAACCTATTTCTAGCTCCTAAGACAAAGAGAGAAAGATATCCAATGTTATCTTCTGGTCTCTGTATGTTTACACATGGGCACCCATACCTGCACACTCACATGTATGTACCACAGACACACTCCACCCCTAGCATACACACACTACTGACTAAGGAATAAGGTTCTTGCCCTTTCACTAACATCATTCTATTTAATCTTCCTAGGAGAGAGAGACAGAGATACATAGACAGAGAGACAGACAGAGAGAGTCCTATTATAGTTGGAAATCTGAGATCAAAGGTTTAAAAAATGTGCAGGGTTATAAAGGAGTCAGACTAACATTTTTTTCTGCTTTAAATAAGATGTAACTGGGGCTATAGAGATGATTCGAAAGATGGAATACCGGGCATACAAGCGTGATAACCTGAGTTTAGATCCTTGATATCAACATGAAAGCCAGGTGTGTCCTCATGCATCTGTTACCCTAGTACTAGAATGATGGGAACAGGCAGATCTCTAGAACTAGCTGTCCATCTATTCTAGTCAATCAGTGAGCACTGGGTTTGGTGAAGGATCCTTTTCAAAAGATGTAAGCTAGAAAAAGATAATTGAAGACACTTGATGTGGACCTCTGACATCTGTGCATACACAAATATGTATATACACACACATATACATGTACACAAAATAAGATGCATTCATCAAACCAACAATAGTTAAGAATTGTTTTAGAAAGTTTCTAAGAAAATTTGGAAATGCTTTATATGATGTACTTCCCTGAAAAAAAAAATAGTTTTAACTACACAGCATTATCTCCCTTTTATTGTATCGCAGTACATTGCTTTTGTTAGTCTAAGGCAATTAGATACTGACTTGTGAACTCATAAACTCTGCCTATATTAGAGCTGAAAGACCCTTATGCATCATCTACTCAACTACCAGGAGTTGTTGCTGTGGATATCGCTCTATATAAATAAAACACTGATGGCCAGTGACCAGACAGGAAGTATAGGCAGGACAAGGAGAGAGGAGAATTGGGGAAACAGGAAGAAGGAGGGAGAGACACTGGATCCACCGCCAGGACAAGCAGCATGTAAAGATGCCGGTAAGCCACCAGCCATGTGGCAAGGTATAGATTTATAAAAATGGGTTAATTTAAGATATAAGAACAGTTAGCAAGAAGCCTGCCACGGCCATACAGTTTATAAGTAATATAAGCGTCTGAGTGATTATTTTATACATGGATTGTGGGACTGTGGAGCTTGGTGGAACCTGGAGAGAAGCCCTCCAGCAACAGTTGGTGCTCAAAGTGGTCCAGGATCCATGACCAGTTATAGTCATGAAACTTGGCCGAATGTTGTTCATGTGAACCAGTCCATCTCATGATCCTCTTCATTCATGTTTGAATGCCCTTCAGTATCAATTCATCAATGATAAATGGCATTGCTTCTTTTTCTACCACAAATCACATGCTTGGCTCTCCTGAATCTGCGTGTCTTTCTTTCACCGTTAGCTTTCCCCGTGTTCCTTCAAACCCATAGAGCTGCCTGATATCTATCCTAACAAGTGAAACCCGGAAACAAAAAAAAAGCTACTTTGATTCTCCTCCTCTATCTTTCATTACCAAACTCTTGCTCTACCAGCAACTGCTCAATCTGATGCCCTATCCCAAAGTTTGGAGTAGATCTGATGGATTACCCTTATATAAGGTGGTGGCCTATGACTTTTGGAAGACAAATCCTAAAAATCCCCCTGATTCCCCCTACCTTTCTGTAAACATTAATTTAAAATCTATTTGGTACTATGGTACTACTGAATTTTTTTTTCCTGTATTGAAACTACCTCCTATAATCTTTTTGTACGTTACTCGCAATTCTTGTTGTACAAAACCCAGAGGGGCAGTGTACAACTAACAGAATAGTTCAATTAGAATGTGACAGTTCATTGGCATGCTTGGAGTACTTCACCTTTCATTGGGAACTCAGAAGGATTACAGTGTCATTAGTACTAACATTTAAATAGACACCGAAAAGAATGCCCTCTGGTCTTGTGAGCACCCCATGGACAGAGCAGCTATTGCTCTTTTAGGATGGAAGTTGCCTCTGGAATAAGGCAAATGAAATCTATTGCAAATACCACAGGAAATGGAAAGCCATGGAACTTAGCTTCAGCAGCAAAGAGGATAGCTAGAAAGGAGGGGAATCTGGGAAACTCCTTGAACTCACATCCTTAACCAAAATGTCCAGGGACATTTCTAAACTATCCCTCTACTTCCTAGGGGACAGCGGGGGTTTCTTTGAGCATCATCAGACTTGTGTTCCTTTACTAATTTGCTGTACTCAAAGAAAGGTCTGATTGGAGACAGAGTAAAAGGCCAGATGCTAGCCCACTGCTTGCACCTGTCTTCGGTCAGCCCTACACATTTATCTATAAAAGAGGCATGGAAACGCCTGCCCCCCTTCCCGACACACACACACATTGACCATGTGCTTAGATCTGCACAAACCACTATAAAACACACTTCCTTTGAATAAGTCTCCTCAAAATTAGCTAAGAGACAGGAAAACAAAAGTAGTTCACCTTCAATCTCTGCTTAAATATACGTATGCTGTTAATATGACATATTTATGCACCTATTTTATTTCCCCTAGTCAGTATAAAATATCATTAAAATACAAGTTTCCATTCCTTCCCTCTCCCCAAAGACAGTAAAAGTTTTCTTTCAGCTTATTTTCAGACATATTTTGCACCCCTCCCTGATAAAGCAACTGAGATAATTCACCTAATCCCTCTCCAAGTTAGAAGACTTTGTGAACATTGCTTTCAAAGAGCCATGTGAATGATAACCTGGAAGTATTAAACTTCAACATTTTCAGCACTCTGTATACAGTAGCCAGAGATTTCCTTTCAGGAAAGTGCAAGGGAGACTCTGGGCTTTAGATCGGTCACTATATTTGAACTCATCTGGGATTCACATTTTCAGCCTTCTAACACGTCAGCTTCAGATGCTTTAAAAAAAAAATGCAGTGCCTTCTCCCAAATAAGAGCAAAATTTCTGCAATCCTCTAAGAATTCTAATCTCTTGTCTTTTTTCATTACATGGAATCAAAAGAAGAAAGGAGGCCCTAGTGGGTTCTAAACAGTCTGGAAAACAGCAGGGCAGTTGTGGTGTGAGTTATGTTCAGAATTTATTTCTTGTTTGGATTATTTTATATAGTGAGACTAATGATCACATTTACATTTTTTTAGAAGTGAAAATACATCTGGTGGGGGTGGAGAATTCACACATCTGTGGAAGAGCCTAGAGGGGTCAAAATTCAGCATATATAAGCATAAGGAATTACTGTCATGAGTTACACTTTGACTAATAGCAGAAATATGCTCTTCAAGTGTCCTTCTGTTGTAATTTTAAACAAGATATCCTGAAACAAAAGAACCAGAGCCTGCAGATGTGGTCTTCAGGTCTGCTCATCCCCTTTCTTTTACTTTAAGACTCAGGAACACAAACACAGACAAGAGGGTTTTCACTCGATTTTGAAACGTGAAAGAATCATGAAAGGAACAATGGAAATGCATAATAAGCAACACACTGTAGGCGCTTGAAGCAGAAAGAAAGAAAGAGGAAAACCCTGTTTCATAGACAGTGGGGAAAGGATGTACTTGTTTCCAGAAACAATGGGATTGCAGAGCTACCTCTTTGCATGACAGGGACATTGTTTTGCTTATAGGATATGTTATAGGATATGCAATATTTTGTCACCTCCTATGTTAGTTTCTAAGATAGTACCATATCCTTTGTCCCGTAAGCTCCTAACACTCTTCCAGGTCATAGCAATCATCTCTAATAGTGAGATCTGTTCAAAGTTTGTACAAAAATTTGAGATCATTCTTTAATGCTCTATAATAATGGACAAAGGCATATTAAGAGCTTCAGTCCCCGATATCAGTATATTATGGTATATTTGCCTTGCAATAAGGTCGTGTTTTAATTCATTGAAATTTAGTTCAGTTTATCCTATTCCCTAGACTTGCTATCTAAGGTACTGTACAAGATTCAAAAAAAAAAAAAGGCAAAACAAAAAACAGCAGCAATGACAGACAAAAATCAAAAGCAGACAAAAAGTAAGTAGACATAACTCCAGCTCTCAAAGAGCTGAGTGTTACCTGGTGGGAAGAGAGAAAAATAATATATGTCTAAAGAATCATTCATGGCAACACAATGCATCTTGGATTGCCTGTGAAGTCATATGTAATGTTTTTACAGTAGGAGTCAGCATAGAGAGTTTTCAAGCCCAGCCCTATGACTATGTGCAGAACGTATTCATATGTCCACTTGCCTTGGTATAATTAAAAAGTTCAACTTGAACATAATCTAGGTGTGCTTCCAGAAGTGACATTTTAAGACAACCTAAACAAAATGTACCTAAAAGTTTTCATAAACTAACGAAAAGGGGGTAAATTTTCAAGAAAGGGGAAAACAAATGAGCAAAACGCTTTAAAAAAAAAAAAAAAAAAACAGCTCTACATGTGATGCTAAGGCGGGCCTTAGGAGACAAGTGAGAACCCATCTGAGTTATTGGAGAGGCATCACTGAGCATATGCCCTTGTGGCAAGCCAAATGGCTATTTCATGATGCAGTTGTAAGCTTTAGTCTTTAATGGCTGAGCCATCCCCCTATCCTATTTCATTAGACAGCTGAAAGAGTTCCTGAAATGTTTAATGAACATTATTAAAATGAAATTTCTAGGTTAAAAAAAAAAAGAACTGGTGAAGTTTGACTCAAGAGCTGAAATCTCCAGCCACTGTGTCTGCCTCATGACCTCTTGGATGAACCATTCCTTAGTCACTGCTGGACACTTGAAATACATTGTCATTCCATTGTTATTGCTGTTTTTTTACTCTTTTGGGGGGCCTGCCATCCAGCTCCCAAATAAACACACACAGAGGCTTATTCTTACCTATGAATGCCCTGCTTTAGCTCGACTTGTTGCTAGCATTACATAACTTAAATAATCCTGTCTACCTTTTGCCTCTGGGCTTTTCCCATTCTCTTACTTCTGAGATTCTTACTCTTACTCCGTGGCTTGCTACATAGCTGGGTAGCAGGCCCCTTGAGTCCTACTCCATATATATATATATATATGAAAATGTGATAATATACCTTTTTTCTGCACATATACATACACACGTGGATACAGCCATTGCTACCTTCTCAGGAAAGTACATATGAAAGTCTAGGACTACCAATAGATCCAATATTTCAGTTGGTATCTCAAGTTCTTTGAGGCACATGGCATGAAGGGCTGTGAAAATAAGAATGTGTGAAATCCTGGAAAAGCCTTTCATACACTTCATCCTGGCTTAGCCTTAGTGTTTTCATGGTTTCTTGATACCGATTTGTTAAATATTATTACTATAAACTAATAATAATTTAAAAAATAGAACTGTTGGTTAAAGTAATGTCCCTCCTCATTATTTGAAGTAGCTAAATAGCAGATTTAAAAACAAATCTTGTTCATTGTTGTACTGCTCCTGGAAAGCACTGCCATGCTTTGGTATTACTGCATCTAATACTGGAACCAGCTTTAAAATTTTATTCTGAACACTGCTATTCTTCTGGGAACAAGTTTGCTTTTTTCCTTTTATCAAATGCTTATGCTTATGCATTGTATTTACTTCAATTTTAGCACTCTAGTCCATGAACCTAACATTCTTTGTTCTATAATATATACTCTGTTTTTCATTAGCTTGTACTTATCTCTATCAAATTGTACTATAATATGATGCCAAAATGCTCAAAAAACTTCACCACCTTATTTTTCTAGGCAGATAAACCCTTATTATTTAGTATCATATTTAAAAAGTCTCAAACTTGTGTAGATAAGTGGAAAGATTGATGGAAAAATCCAAATGTTAAAAATATAACTTAGTAAAGCAAAAAGGGAGATTTCTTTTAAATCAGTAATTACATTGATAAGTAAGATGTATTTATTTTATCTATTTTTAATAGCAAGTCTAGTGTTGTAGTCTTTCCTTCTTAAGATGCAGCATAATACAGGAAGCTTCAAAACAAAACTAATTTTATCATCTAAAACAAGGACACTGTCTAAGGACTATAAATAGGATGTCTTTCCATGTTCCTTTTGACAATGTGACCTGCAGAGGAAGAGCATCTAGCTGACAACCAAGACATACCGTGCTGT
This sequence comes from Peromyscus leucopus, assembly GCF_004664715.2. Lineage (NCBI taxonomy): Eukaryota > Metazoa > Chordata > Mammalia > Rodentia > Cricetidae > Peromyscus > Peromyscus leucopus. The sequence goes on along the minus strand of NC_051077.1, from coordinate 34,164,836 downwards.
AAAACTGAAGTGATAACCCCAGGACAAAGATACTATTGCTAAAAACGACAATTTGCTGAGCTATAACGTACATCAAGGTTACCAATCTTCACCTCCTCTTTTTTTATTAAAGGGGACAAAAGGTCCCTGTAAGTTTAGGGCTGTGAGCTGCATAAAGACAAATTTACTCCAGGAGGGCGGGGACAAACGCCCAACATGTTTTCTTGGTTGAAAGCAACAATACAGAGGGGGAACACACTGAGCCATATGTGGCTTATATAGCTCAACATCTTGCAAAATCAGCTCCCTTTCCATGCACAAATGTGCTACAGCTGATTTTACAAAATAGGCAGCAGTGTGTGGCCAAGTATCTGATTCAGCAGCTGGCCCATATTTTTTATTATGAAAAATGAGGATTAATTGATGAGAATGTTGACCTTCCTCCTAAAAAATCAGGCTTTCTACAGGAAGCGTCTTTGTTGGAGTTGGCAACCCAGTATTGTTAGACTTAAATGTTTTATTTAAAGAATAGATAGAAATGGCAGCAGCATGCACAGGAATTTAACAGAAAAGGAGAACATGAATCTACTTATTTTTTTCCTACTTTTGGAGCTGCTGCTCACTCTTCTATTTTCAGTTACAAACTGGAAAGGAATTTTGGCAACTCCATTGTATTTTCTGAACATTATTTGACCTCAATTGTTTCTTTGTACTGATAGAAACCAGATTCTTCCAATGAAAACTGCCTCAGAAAGCAGATAAAATCATTCTATGAGCAAATTGTTGATGGTTTAAAATCCAGTGGATGTACGCTGAGAATTGAAGGATGGCAGAGATTGATGAAGCATGAACACCATATTCAAGGAAAAATGTGTAACGAGGAGAAAAGGACATCACACACACACACACACACACACACACACATATTTAGGTTGTCGCTGGACACTGGAGGTGGCTGATTCAATCAGTTCTGTGCTCCTTGACTCTCACCATTTGGAATAGTCTATGTATCATGGATCATAGTTGACAAATCCTATGATTCTATGGATGTTTTTAGTGTCAAAAATGAAAACATGTAAGAAGTACTTCTTATTTTTAAAACAGACATCTCTGCTAGTTCTCTGCTCTTTTCTGCTTTGTTTTGTTTTTTAAGCCATTTTCACGGTAAATTCCATGGTGTAGAAATAAATAGAAGGTACAGGATAATGAATACCACATAACTCACAACTCAGGTTTAAGAGTGACTGTTTCTCTTCCCGAAACATTAAAGTATAAATTACAGACATCATGACACTTCACTCATGAACACATAACTACACAATGGCACAAACACCCGTTATCCAACCTCAAAAAATTTAACCAGGGTTAATTAACACTAACCAATATTAGTTGTGATACCTTGAGAGACTGAATCAAGTCCTTCCATCTGCCTCATCTCGTTTTGGTTATTACTGTAGGGGTGACTTGATCATAATATGGATATTAGCAAGGCATCATGTCTTGAATTACCCTGCCAACTTCTCCATGCTTGAGATTTGTCTTATGGCTTCTCCTTGATAAGCTTCACTCATTTTTCTATCCATTTTCTTCCTCAAAAGTAACATTTTAGAATGATTTTTGAAACAGCATTTACTCAAAAAGTTGTAAATGTACAAGAAATATCTACCCACCTTCATTTTTAGCATTTGATTTCATTTTTCAGTACATTCTAGATATGAATATAAATAATAATATTTTGCAAAGCTTATCCCTTTGAAAAAATCATCTCTTATCTCTTCCAATTTCCCACTTTCCAGAGGTAACTATTTTTAACTTTTGCTGTGGATTCTGTGCTTCTTATCACTTCTTTTAAATAATTGTGTGTATGTGTGTGTGCAAACATGCATGCACACGCACATGTACACATTTGTCACACTTATACATTTAGTAGCTTGTGTGTGGTTGGAGGACAACTTGCTGGTGCAGTTCTTACCTTGTATTATGTTGTTTCAGGAGACTGAACTTAGGTCATCAGGTTTGGCTTCAAACACCTTTATCCACTAAGTGTGGATCCCTTATAAACACTCTTATGCACCCTTTTCTGTAGCCCACTCCTCACTATATTTAACCATACTGTTATATTGCTCTTCCTTGCATGTTTGGTTTTAGATATTATTTCTTTATTTACCAAAATAAAATTTTGCTATCTTTCATTAATACAAATATAGGTCAGATACACAGCATCCATGTCCTATAGTTCTTATCACTTACATATGTTATAATTTTACATATATATTGTTTATATTAGTTATACTATAAACATTGTAGACAAAATTATTATTTTCTCTTTTTCTACCAAGTTTGATTTTTCTGGAAAATTAAAAATTATCCTGAATTTTAAACATTTTGTTTAATTTTTCAGAAATGTCTGCACTGTGACAAAGAATTGTGAAGACATTTTAAAAAGGCATGCTACAAGGTGCGAGAAAATATTTGCAAACAACATATAAATGACTTGCATTCGTATATAACTCTTAAATTTCAATAAGAAGAAAATAAACCCATTCACACAAGGGAAAGTAAACAGTCCACTTGGAATGGCAAAAAATATATGCAGATACTTTTTTAAAGATTTACTAATGAAAAACACACACAAAAGATTCTAACCAGAGCATGTCATTAGTAAAGGTGAGTTCAAGGAATGAGAAGTGATTAGACGCAGTGGGATGACTAAAACTCAGAATCTCAACAGCACTAAGTGCTTCCAAGGGGCAATAAGCCCTCTCCTTACTTTCACAATTGCCCAAGGTCTTCGGGTGTTGACCCTTCAACAAACTGAATTTTTATTATATGAATATACCCTCATATATAAACTTTCTGTTTCTAGATCAGTTATTCAACCCCCAAGTATAGACGAAAGTTTCTCTGTCCTACTAGCCTCAAGGTCCAGATGAATCTCTCCTACCTGAGGTCCCACAGATGCTTATAAAATAGTCAGCCAGAGGTTTATATTAATTACAAACTGTATGGCCTATGGCTCAGGCTCCTTATTAACTAGTTCTTATAACTTAATTCAACCCATTTCTATTAATCTATGTGTTGCCACGTGGGCGTGGCATTACCGGTCTGCTGACATCTTGTTGTTCCTTGGGTGTCTTTCTCACCCCGCCTTTCTCCTTTCTGTATCTCTGCTTGAATTTCCTGTCTGCCTCAAAGCTGTCTTGCCATAGGCCAAAGCAGCTTATTTATTAAACAATGGGAACAACGTATATTCACAGCATACTGAAGAAATTCCACAGCACTTCCCTCTTTTCTGTCTAATTAAAAGGAAGGTTTTAACTTTAACATAGTAAAATTATATTTAACAAAACAGTTATTGAGCTAGAATTACAGTTACAATATCTAGTCTATTTGTATTTGACAAAGTTAAAGAAAATATTTTATTATCTATCTTATATTTGTAAATCTAAAGTTTTATGTGTAATTTACCTTTTATCATAACTAATGAAAATTATAATTTTAACTATCTAGTCTTCAACTCAATCAAAGACCCCAGAAGGATATAGTACCACCTAACTAAACAGGAAGTGCATTGTAAGCAACTTCCAAAGTTCTAGAATTGACAGAGACATCTGGCTACCTGGACAGTCACCCAAAGTTCCTCTGAAATGTTGGGGCATCTTTCTTCAGACTACAGGTCTAGAGTCTCTGGCAGACTTTTCAGTGAAGCAGTTCATCAGTCACTTTTCTCTGTGTCCTGCAGAATGTCTGGCAGTATCTTTTGTGAAACAGGAACCTGAAGGACCATCTCCTCTTGTTTTGGCAAAGTTTAGTGGTCACTTTCTCATGGGTCCTGCATGTCCAGTTTATAAAACACACTGTGAAGCAGTCCAGGCAAGAGCAGTGTCTTGCCCAAATGGCAAGTTTTGTCATTCAGCTCATTTCTATTAATCAATATGTTGCCACGTGGCCGTGGTGTTACCTGTCTACTGGCATCTTGTTCCTTGGGTGGAGGGCTGGTGTCTCTCTCATCCTTCCTGTCTCTTTCCTGTATCTCTGCTTGAATTTCCCACCTGCTTTGAAGCCGTCTTGCCATAGGCCAAAGCAGCTTATTTGTTAAACAATGGGAACAACATATATTCACAGTGTACAGAAAGACATCCCACAGCACCCAAGTTTTCCTTCACTGAAGAAGTTCCTTACACCATGCTCACATGATTAAAATTTTTTTCATTTCATTCAACTTTTATAAACTTATCTCAACTCTTCATGTTCAAAGAAGACTTAAATGGACATAGATTCTAGGCTATAAATGTTCTTTTCCTTGGAAGTTTGAGGGTATTATTCTCATATTCTTCCTTGGAAAATTATAGGATAGTCTCCTAGTTTTCCTGATATTTTGAAAAATTTTAAACATTGTAATAATTCTCATGGTCAAGAACCAATCTCCATCCCTCCTGTTGGTTACTCATGGGGTATGTGATTGCATGTGTGTGCACATACGGGTATAGATGCACTTGCCTGTGCATGCTCATGTGGAAACTAGAGGTTGACATTGAGTATATTCCTCTATTTATCTCTACCTCAAGTTTTAGATGAAGTCTCTCATTGAATCTGGAGTTCACCATTTAGAATATACTGGCAGACTTACCTGTCTCTATTACCCAACCATTTACCCAGTGCTTCAGTTATAGGTGCATACATCCACCTTTGTCTCTCTTTTATGTTGGGTGCTGGGAATTCGAATTCAGATCCAATACTTACACATCAAGCACTTTAACTACTGAGCTGCCTCACCAGCCTTTCTAAAATGGTCTTTAAATTTTCTTTTCATTTATAACATCCTATCCATTTTTTTTCCATTGGTGCAATATCCCACTCTCTGAATACTTTATTGCTATTTGATGGGTCTTTTTTGTTTGTTTTGTTTTTATTTTTTTCTCTTTGAAAAGTTCCTGTTTTATTCCAATATGGTTAGCTTTTGTTGTTGCTTTGGGAGATTTTGTACTCTGTATTATGTATCCTCAAAGTTAAAGAAACCTTTTCTGGATAACCAGTGTCTAAGAAACCTGGAAAAGAAAGCAACAAGAAAACACTTTGCTCAGAGCCACAGTTACTACCCTAGACAGACCTGATCAACCAACAGCCCTTACAGTCTAATTCTCATATGTAGAAATGTTTCTGGATTCACTAAGGAAGGTCTTCCAAATCCTCTACAAGTTTTATACCATGCTGCTGTCATTGTGTGTTAGGTGAATTTTAAAAGACGGCAATTCAGCAAGTAATATGTCATTCTTTTTCTTCTTAATCATCCTGGTTTCCCCATCTAGAGCCTTCTAGATTAATAAAGATTATAATCTAGAGATTATATGTTTTATAACCTCTCAAGATTAAACCTAAGGTCCTAAATTAGGGAAAAATGAGATGTTGTTGTCTGGTCGTAGGAAGATATGAACAATCTAATTATTCCTTAAATAGCCTTCCAAATTGCAGAATACCTGAAATAAATAACCAATATCTGTAAATGATTGTATAGGACTCTCTGATATGCATTTGGCCACTCCCAAGCTTGCTCAACTGATAATGTGATAGTCACTCTTCTTAGGCCTCCTAAGTCAGTTACCAATTATTTCTTCAATGTCAGTTTACTCACAAACAGACAAAGAGCTCATCTTCTTCAGATGTAAATGCTGGTGGTTAGTTCTTAGTTTAAAATATTGATTACTTAAATATATTTTGCTAGACTTAACTCTTAGTCTTTTCTTTGAGACATCATTTCTTCCATTGCCTCTTTGGTTCCATCATTCTCCATATTGCAGAAGATGGTGTACATTTACTGGTCTAATCTAATGGCCTCTGAGTCATATTTCAACTATTGCTTTGTGGGTCTCTCTTCATCTCCAGTCAGTACAAAAACTAAAGATTGAAATCTATGTTTCTCACTTAGGTGTCATTTTTCTTGGCTAATCTCTAATCCACAGTAGGCTTCTGCTATGTGTATTGAATGCATTGAGGAATGCATGACATTATAATGAACTGAAAACAAGTAATAAAATAAAGGTGGGATTCAGCCATAATGAGTCATTAACTGTGAAAGTTATTAACTGAGAAAATACAACCTCCTCCTTTTCTTGTGGTTGGTTTCATTGTAGCCAAATAAAATCAGTATGAATGGACAGTTATAGAATTCATTTGTGTCTTGTCTATTAATGCCAATAATAATAAGCTTCAGACTTGGGCACTTTCTTCATTGTTTTACAAAGTTGTAGAATCTGAAGTTTGTAATATTTTGCCAAGTTTTATTTTATGTTTATTTCTTTCCCCCGTCTAAACATAAATATATGAAAGAATGCGTATAAAATTACTCTATATTTCAGAGTTGACTACTCCACATCAATACTGACATTTTATTGGTTTTAACTAAAGTTCCATGAAAATATTCAGCCCCTCTACATATTATTGCTTGGAGGTTAAAGAGCACATTAACTTCACAACCTTGAAATCGTGTGCTCTGTTTTTTGTATGCACTCCATCTGAGCTGTCTCTGTCTGCTGAACATCTATGAGAGGAAACTCCCCTAGGGAAACCATTTTATAAATATCTGACCACTCTAAACTCAATCTTTGATGTTAAAACTTCACAGGGAGCTGCTTTTGGTTACAGAGGTGTCAGAGCATTCATAGTCTAGGTTTTAAGATTGTTCATTTGATTTACACTAGCTCATCACTTTTAGGACTTCGTGTAACTGAAGCATTCCACTTTAGGTATCAATTCTGGGAGGCATCCTGACTCAGTAAGTAGAGATGAAGAGATAAAATAGAATATCTGTAAGAGAGCATTTTTTTTTTTAGTGCATCCTACACCCTAATAGAGAGGAATGGAGTCAATGTTTAGGGAAGACACCTCTACAAAGGTTATGAATTTTGAACTCACTGCCAGTGGTAACAGAGTGGGAATCTGGTCTGTGTCATCACTACTATGTACCTGCAGAGAATGCTTGGTTTGAGAATTCCAGAAAAAAAAAAAAAAAAAAGAGTTATCATCGGATAAAACCCACTAACCCTGAGATGAATCTGGTGAACATTTGCTATACGGTGGAAATCAGATTATGAAAGAGTTCTTAGGTTCTTCAAGAGGAAGAAATAAGCCCTGCCCAATAGGAACTCAGTGTTTACTCTTACACCTGAAATTCTTTGTCTTCCACTTTTGTTTGACTGTTTCTTGTTCTGTGACTCTTGTTCTGTGACACTTGACATCTGCTCCGTCTGTTTATTGGATGCTAAGAGTAACAGGCCCCAGATACATTCTGGGTGTTATCCCTATTGCCTGACTACGCCTCACTGACTGCTTTCCTCTTCCCTAACTTCCCTGCTTTTAAATCTCGGGGAACCCACCATGCCCCTTTTCAGCACTTCACTTCCCACAAAGTATTATTCCTTCACCATTGATGCTATCTTACTTTATTTCTAACAGATTTAGTCATTTCTAATTATATTCAAATTTTTATAGGGTGAATAATGCCAGTTAGTATTGACAGTGTGTTCCTTCTGGGCCATGCCCTATGCAAAGCATTTCACATCCTTGGTATTGAATCACTTAAGCAGCATCCACTTGTCTGCAGAGGTTGATTGTCATCTTACATTTGAGGTTGGAGACGTGAGACTCAGCAAGGTTTGATATCATTCCCAAGGTCATACTACCAGAAAGTTCTAGAAGAGTTTGAATTTTATCTTAAATCTTCTTTATTCATAATCATTTTTCAGATATTTATCAGAAAAAAAATACAAAAGTATCCATTAATATTTTTGCTGAAATGGCTTGCTTATTCATATTCTTTCTAATTATTAAAGTACTATATTGTGTTTTCACATATATGCAAGTGTATGTATTTATGTAATACATTTATTTTTAGTAGAATTCTGTGTACTGTAACATGAATGTAAAATGATCTTTTAATAAAAAATCCTGGAGCCAGATATTGGGGTAAATGCTGAAAGATCAGAGAGACAAAGGAACAAGCCACTGCCACATCTTACCTCTAGGACTCTTCAGCCTGAAAAAGCCTGTAGCTCGAGTTTTCCTGCCTTGCCCACGGTCAGGACAAACCTCTGCCACCCGCCAGTCCCACAGCCGCTCAGACCCAACCAAGTAAACACAGACACTTATATTGCTTTCAAACTGTATGGCCGTGGCAGGCTTCTTGCTAACTGTTCCTTTATCTTAAATTAATCCATTTCTACAAATCTATACCTCGCCACGTGGCTGGTGGCTTATCAGCGTCTTCACAGGCTGCTGGTCATTGCAGCGGCTGCAGCAGCATCTCTGGTCATTGCGGCGGCTGCAGCGTCTCCTTCTGCCCTTCTGTCCTTTTATCTCTCCTCTGTTAATCCCGCCTATCTTTCCTGCCTAGCCACGGCCGATCAGGTTTTATTCATTAACCAATCAGAACAACTTGACACACAGACCATCCCCCAGCACAGCCAAGTGCAGACCATCTCAAACACCTGCACTCAGGCCCATGGTCCTAATCATCCTCTATACGGACCTGCTGGGTAACGCCACAAAGAACCCAAGAAGGGCTCCCACAGGACATACAGAACATCCCACAGCAAAAGCCTCTAGGCAAAAGGGGTTCCTCAGCTGAAAAGCTGTCAGTTCCTGTTTCCTCATGCCTTATATACCTTTCTCTGCCCAGCTACCACTTCCAGCCTCAACCATTCTAATGCTAGGATTAAAGACAAGTGACTGCCAAATACTGGGATTAAAGGTGTGTGCCACCACTGCCTGGCTTTGTTTCTCTCTGAGACTGAATCAATCTCACTAGTCCAGGTGGCTTAGATCTCACAGAGATCTGTGGATCTCTGCCTCCTGAGTGCTAGGCTTAAAGGTGTGTGACACCACTTCCTGGCCTCTATGTTTAATTCAGTGGCTTGTTCTGTTGTCTGATCCTCAGGCAAATTTTATTAGGATACACAATATATTACCACATTTCCCCATTTTCATCTATGATAATAAAAGAAGATTATGATAAGAAAAACTATATACAATAAGTATATACAATGTATACAGTCAAGAATTACATTAACATTGTCCAGTCCATAAACATTTGACAAATTCAGAGAAAATACTCCATTATTTATCCTATTTTAGTGAGTATAAAGTGTTGTAACTAATTCACTTTCTATCCTAACTTGTATTACCAACCAAAAAATATCTTTTGAGGTCTTTCAAACTTATACACTTTACACTCCTTTAGTGAATTTCTGTTCTGAATTTGTTATCAAGGAAAACTATAACTATCTAATCTTCAATTCCCTTAGAGATTCAAGAAGACAATAATATTACTTAAGTAAGCAGGATGTGCAAGTAAGCAAATTCCAAAAAATGTGGGAAATGTCAGAAATAGCTGGCTGCCTGGACAGTCACCCAAGCTTTCTCTGCAATATTGGAGCATCCATCTTCGGCCTACAGGCCTAGCATATCTGAAAGACTTATCTGTGAAGCAGGATTTTCTGAAGGGCTATCCTACTTTGTCTTGGCAAAGTTTGGCAGTCCTTTCTTTTGTGTCCTGCTTGTCAGTTTTGGACAGCATACTGTCAACACTCGGGGCAAGGGCACTTTCTTGCCTAGTGGCTAACTTATGCCAAAAAGAAAGTAAACTCCATATGGAATTCCTTCAATGCCCATCATATTCTCTGAAGTAGATTGGTGCTGACAGGAGCAGACGTGTCTCATTGTCATAAAATTCAATTAATAATCTGTTATTAAAATTTCTTAAATGCCATATTCTGTAGATCTCTGAGGTGTTTGAAGATGACCTTTCTATATAAAATATATTTCTGCTTGGCCTTGAAAACATACCTAATATGACTACAATTTCAGTTGTAACAGATGACTAAATACTAACTTGCATATCTTTATATCCTAAATAGTTGGTAATAACTTTCAAGGACTAGTAATTTGCATTCCATTCTTAAATGAACTCTATAAGTACAATACCTTGAACAAGATTAGAAATGTATGTACTGTATGTTCTAACAAAATAATCTCAAATTTGTATTAATATACACAATTTGTATACAATATACAAAAGTCCAATCCAATGTAAAATATTTAAAACTAGTAGTTGCTTTTTAAAAATAGGTTCAGTAATCTTCCTTTTGATCTTATCATATCTATATTCTCCCCTTTATTTTATCAGAGTAGATTCAATAATCTACTCTTCTATCATTTCTATATAATCCATTTCTATATCAGTATACTTTTCATCTATAGCTCATATGAACTTTTTGCACATTATTATCTGTGAAAATTAAATGATTTTGATACTGCATGATACCCAATGTACTGAAATACTGTATTTTATCCATGTATTAACTACTATTTGTTTTTCTCTAACTATCTGTCAGGGAAAAAATGGTATTGTTGGCAGTATACTGGTGATTGTCTAAGGACACAGTCTAGCCTGGCCTCTAAGAGCTCTTCTTCTACCATTTTTATTATTTCACCAACCTTGAACATTGCATTAGCCAAAATTGACAGGCTTTTTCATATTAATTTCAACAAATAGTCTGTGTTTCAATTGGTCTGATACACTTTATCAATGCAGGCATCTCTGTGCTGAGATTTCTCTACCTCACTGCTCTAATTAATAATGGATCTTCATAAGCACATGCCAAGCTACTTCACAGTGCAGTGGTTTCAGAAAGCTGGCAGCGATAGTTAGCCTGCCTCTCTGGTCCTGCCCCTTCCTGTTTTTCATTCTTTTATCAGCTGGGCAGTTACTGTTCAAGAGACCCAAGTTTTCCCTACCTGTGACTGTTATCACTAGTCACATTTTCCTTCATTGATGCACATGGTGGCCATCTTGGCTTCTGAAGTTCCTATCCTGCCATTCCATAAAATGCCACACTGAAAAGCAGAATCTTCATCTGTGAAGATTTCTATCACAAATTTGGTCAGAATTTATTCTCCATTAATGGAAGAATTGAGTAATGTCGAAGATACCTGCAAATACTTTAGTGTTTGTAACATCTACTCCTTGCTCATTGATTTAATGTTCTTAAACTTCTTTTTACAAACTTTAAGCATAACCTTTGCTTCGGTGGGGAAACCTGGGCTTATGGAAAGGAAAGTGTTCTTCATAATATCTAATTCTTAAGGCTTGTGGTTAACTTCTTATTCTTGGTCTTATGACACTTGCAGTGCTTCTGAATTTTAAGCATGCCCACACATTTGTAAACTGCCTGATTGTAATTTTTCAAACAGAACTGTGTCATGTTTCCTAAGAACACCCAAGGAATGGATATTCTGTAGACCCCTCCTAAGATCTCGGCATAATGCATACAGCTGCCTGTTCTTATTTCAAATTTCTATCTACCATCATACCATGTGCAGAGAGGGGAGATGTTTGCATCCCAACTTGAAAAATGCATTCACATTGTGGATGTGTATTTAAGTACATTCTAAAGAGGATGAAAGGGGATGCATTATTCCTAGTAATGAACACACTTTCAGGTTATAATTTCTTTAATTTATTGCTAGTGTTGATCCCTGTCAACATTTTGCCTGATAAAATTGGAACATGCATAAGACTGATGGGTGAAATACCATGATTGGTAATAACTATTATTATATAGCTATTTAATAGTTATTATTATCAGTAATGATGATAGTTTGGGATCATGAATTACTTTTATAAAGACTTTACTCACTTATCTCTAATCCTCCTAAACATTATGCCAAGGTGATGTTGTGATTTAAATTTGCAAACCAGAAAAATTGATCAGAATGTTGAATGCATTAAGTGTTGCCCGATTAGTAACTGGCAAGTATTATCACTTGAACTTAAAACCATGTGACTTCATGCTCTTTCAAATCTTTTCAAACTGACATAGATTATTTCTGAAAATCTAATGAGGTGAGACCTGTGCTTTACCAATGCACAGTAGATTTCAGTTAAAATCAATCTGAGTCCAAATGCCAATCCCTGTTAGAAATCCATTCTTTTATTTGCAAATTATTTCTTCTATTACTTCAGCTGTGAGCCAGGCAATGTGTTGGTTTTTCATCACAGAATGTGGCTAGGGAAAGGGCATGTTTTCAAGCCACATAGTGATAAATGTCCACCATGCAGTTAGCACTGCTATTTCTACATAGACTCTGTGCTCTTTGTCTCTGACATCCAAGATGATAAAAGGCAGCCCAGCATACTCCCCAGCAGCTGCTGGAGCTTCCTTGCCCCATACTGAGTTTCTGTGTCTAAGCCCCTCCAGTGAACTATTACTCCATTGATGGTCTTTCCAGAATTAAAGAGAAATAGAACGAAGTAGAATTTTTTTAAGATATTCATATAAAGGACAACATATCTCCTTGCCTCCACATCAAGGTTATGGCTTAGATTTTCTGATGGAGAATGGAGATTTCATATTTTACAAACATTCACCAAATGATTCTGTCACGCAGCAATGACTGATTATCCTCTCTGAGCATCCTTGGTAAGATACCACTTTGTTTGTGATTTCCCATAATGAATCTATAAAAGTCTTGTGACTGCCGTGGAAATCTGTCTGATGCAGCTGGTCCCTGTCTCTTGCCCAGAATTTGTTCTGAGTTCCTGAACCGTTGTTGTCTCTTCTTTTTCTGACATTTCTTCGTGGTTTCCCGCTCTGCATTGGCTCCTCTCACTTGATGTTGGCTAATTCTTCCCAGAACCTCTCTTTGCTGAGTCTGTGGGGATGATGCTGACTTTCAATGGTTCTTATGGTTCTTATTTGGGCTTATGGTTCTTATTTAAACTGCTCATGGGCCCTAATGTCTCAGTCTTCACTATGACTGTTCCAAAACCCAAACTTAATGGTCCTACATTCTCTGTTTTGATAATTATACAAAAAGTAAGTCAGTGATAAAATGATCTGAGGCTGTGTAAAATCTACTCATAGCAAAGCCCAGTGCACAACACAGCACCACTCACTATGCAGCATTAGTCATCATGCTGTACTTTACATCGGATTCCTATTTCTTTGCATCATGTAACTGTAAGTTTGTATGTTTCATACAACACACACACACACACACACACACACACACACACACACACACACAGACACAGACACAGACACCCACATACACAAGGGAATTGGGATTGGCAATCTTAACTGACGTGATGGTAGTAATCATTTACCAAAATACACATTTGTGAAATCAGAACATCTTAATATGTATAGACTTTTATGTGATAGTTATATCAGAGCAAACCCGAAACAACACATGAAATATGAAATAGAATTCCAAGCAAAACAAAAGCCAAAACTTTTGAATTAAACTAAGCAAACACTCAGAAAGATTCGTGGCTCACACAGAAGAGAACCCTGACTCACGCTATCCTTCCACATCCTCTTGGAGCTGCTCAGGGAGCAAGTAGCTAACCCTGTCCTATGCATTCTGTCTTCTGTGTTTCTCCTTTGAATCTCTTCTCGCTTTCCAAAGCAAAATTCACTGCACACTTAACTCTGATTTCATGTGAGATTTTTAAGTTTATTTTCTTTTTGTTTTTTTTCTGGCTTTAATACTCACTGGTGAAGTGGGATTCATATTTTTTAAACTTTTATTGATTCTTTGTAAATTTCAAATCATGCAGTCAGATGCTACTTACCTCCCCTCCACCTGGCATCCACCCTCTGTCCTTGCAACCTTCCTCAAAAAAACAAAACCAAATTTAAAAGAAAAACCAAACATCAACAAAGCAAATTAGAAACAAAAGAAAAACAAAGAGAGAGGCTGGGCAGTGGTGGCACATGCATTTAATCCCAGCACTCAGGAGACAGAGGCGGTAGATCTCTGTGAGTTCAAGGCCAGCCTGGTCTATAGAGCGAGATTCAGGAAAGGCTCCAAAGCTGCACAGAGAAACCCTGCCTCAAAAAACCAAAAAAAAAAAAAAAAAAAAAAAAAAAAAAAAAAAAAAAAAAAAAAAAAAAAAAAAAAAAAAAAAGAAAGAAAAGAAAGAGAGGTAGAGAAGACTCTATTGTGAAAGCTGTAGTGTGACCCTTTGTGTCGCATTGTTTACTCTTTACTCCGTTCATCTTTACTTGAAATATGTTCATTGCTAGTAGGAATCACTGATTTGGCTCAAGGCCTCTGACTTCTGCTACATCATTGATCATGGGCTCTCAGTGGGTCTCCTCTTGGATATCCGGTTGGATCCTGTATTATGGAGATCCTGCTGTTTTGGATCTGCAGCTTCATCCCCTTCACACGCTCCAACAGTCCATAAGAGGTGTGGGTGTTGGGGTAGGCCAACTCATAGCCCTAGTTCTGAGTCTGGATGGTAGCCGGGTTGGTCAGCCTCGAGCTTTCCAGCATCATCACTACCCTCTCCAGCACTGCCTTGGCCAGTTCACACAACGCAGCCTGAAGCAAGGAGCTGGGCCAGTTCTCTTGCTCTCAGGTCCTGAGATCAAGGTCACCCACACTCATATTGCCAGGGCCAGCTCTACTGTTTACCCAGGCAAGGCGCAGGACCCCCTCTCTCCCTATTGCTGTATGGGGTATATGAGAGGAAGGGAGCCTGACATCAACTCTCCAGCTCTCCTGCCCTCAGGGCTGGCTCACCTGCACCCTGGACAACAGGATCAGCTGTAGTATGCTCCCGAGGCAAGGTACAGGGCCTACTTTCCTGTGTGCTGCAGCTTGTGTGGGGCAAGGCTGGTTCCCTTAGTCTCATGGTCAGCTCTCTCCCTTGCTGCAGGTGGTAATGGGCGAGGGGGAAGGACAGCTTTCTCTCACCCAGGCCACCACATGGCAGACAAGGGGCTTCAGGGTCAGCTCTCCTGCTCTCACACCCTCAGGGTCCACTGACTTGCGTCTCCTGACCATAGCGTCAGCTCTAGTGTGCTGCCTAGGTGAGGCACACACCTATGGTAAGAGTGAGGGTGGAGGGCAGCTCTCTCCTGAAGGGCAGGGCCAGCTCTCCTGCTGTGGTCCTCCAGCAGCCAGGATCCGAGTTGGTGCTTTGGGCTACTGTTACTACCTACATCTCGGCAGATGCCTGGGGTCGGGTCAGCCACCTCAGACCCTGTGCATGCCTGAGGTGCATGCTGTTGAAGAAGTCATACTGATCTGGATGGCCTGAACTGCCAGTAGGCTCGTGGAGATGTCCAGACCCGGTCAGCTGCCTAGTTCCATGTCTGGGTCCTTGGTCCTGCTGCAGCTGGGTCTGTGATGATGTCCCTGGGCCGTGTTAGCACAGGGGGTCATTGGAAACCATGTGGTAGTGAGCCAGCCCCACCCTTCACTGGCCCTGGGATAACTGGCCCTGCCCTTCGCTGGATACTGCAGCAGGTTCATCCATTTTTTAATTAAAAAAAAAAGTTTTTATACTATATATTCTGAATATTCTTTGCTCTGCCCCAAACTCCTCCCCACTGGCCCAACTCCATGTACCTTCTTGCTCTCTTTATAGAGTAGACAACCAATTCTGTATATAAAGGTTCTCTTTGGGGAGGCAATGTGGGAGACAGGAAAAAGTATACCAAAACACTTACATATGAAAATGTCACAATGAGACCTATTATTTTGTATACTAGTCTAAAAATATTTAAATTAAAAACATTTTCAGTTGGTAGGTTTCTAGGTTGATGTCTACACTCTAGAGGTGGTCAATCCTGAGAGAATTGAGCCAGTAAATGAGGCAGCCTAAAGTCTCATGCAATCACCAACTTTATTCAGCAGATAAAGAAAAGTCACCCAAGGAAAATTCTCATGAGCTCAAGCTGTATAAAAATCACAAGGACAAGCCTCAAGTGGCAAAACCATGTTTTTTCACAGAGGCATATAAAGGATAGTTTAAGCATCTCATTGAATAACAGCAGAATCTGAAGTAAACTTATTCCTATCTGCTACATCAGGGAGGAGCGCAAAAAACACATTCCAAGAACAATTCTATGATTTGAAGAAAATGAAGTCACAAGACTCTTTTTTTCTTTTCTTGGAGTGTTCTCACATGCACTCAGAATTCTCTTCACAGGACTCCATTCTTAGACCATGTTCAAATAATTTGACAACAAGGCAGAAGCTAAGGCAGACTGCAAATATAGATATAAGCTGACCGTCTTGTAGTACCTGGACCTAGACTTGTGTTGACCTGAATTGCTCTGGTCACAACAGCCTCTCCGTTAGTTATGTTCTGTGTGTGTGTGTGTGTGTGTGTGTGTGTGTGTGTGTGTGTATGTGCATGAGACACACACATACTCAGAGAGACAGAGACAGAGACAGAGATATTTTATATACACCAATCCTAAGAGGCAGGGTATTAAAGACATTGCTGTACATTATTTTATGAAACAACTTATTGTTGGGTTGGGAAAGTAATATTTCATTGTTGGATATGAATACCTCTGGATCTATGGTTCTTGGGGTTTTTTTTTATATGTTCAGTTTTCTGCAATGAGATACAACATCCAACTCAATGAAAATTTCTCTATATAAATAATTCACAAATTGTGACCTTCGTGCTGTGATAAAATGTTACATCATCACATGCCTTGCCTAGGATGTGACTCAGCCCGTGTTGAGCACATCCGTTTTGTATATGCTACCTGTCTCTTAGAAATTCTTAGAGCCATTTTGGTCAGACTGATGTTAAGGATGCTTCCGTTCAAGTAACTTCCTGTCTCTAATAGTAGTCTCCAAGCAAATGAGAAGTGATTCTGGCCAAAGAGTAGGCTGAAGAGAAATATTATCATGTTTCCTAAGTAAAAGAGTGAAAGTACTGTAGGTATTTTGAGAACAATAAGAAGGAACATATTCAAAGGAATTTTATTGTAGTCATTTTGTAGTTTTAGTGTCTACGGGTTATTGCTGCTAACCTCTTCCTGTAGCTACTTCCATAGGTATACATATATAGGACTGCAGTATATAAGTATATGTGTAATGTGTCCATAAGGGATATATTTTCAGAAACTTCAGGGACTACTTAAAACCACAGATAGACACTTCACACACACACACACACACACACACACACACTATCATTTATGCATACAAATACACAGATACACTTTTAATGCCTTTCCATCAGAATTACGCATTTGTCATGCATGATGGTCATTGCTTCTGCAGTTTGAGACGTGAGAGCAAAATAAGCACAGACGTTTCATTTTTTCTTCACAATTTCACAGATAGATTCATTTCTCCCATAGATCATAGAAACCTTAGCGGATGGCATGAATATCTTTTTCTTATTCAGGCATGAGCTGTCACTTAAAGGTACACTTTCGAGTTCCTTTCTGAATGTTTGAATTGTCAATATCATTGTTCATATATGCTAGTGCCATTGTTAAATAGGATAGGATATGTAATCACAAATATTCTGATAACACATTTTATGAGAAAATGAAGACATTTACTAAGGAACCAAAAGACAAGTTGCAAATAGAGCACACATATATTTGAGAAGGTGCAATTTGAGTTTAGAGCAGTACTGAGTGAAGTGAGATGAGATCTATTGTTACTCTACACAGTAATCTATTTAAGTCATGTGAGTTATACATCTGTGGACTTCCTTTGGAAAGTTTTAGATTATAGTTGACCATAGAACTTTTTTACCAAGGTGGGGGGGGACCCTACAACTTACCATTGAGGCCTACTTCATGCTAGGTGAATACTGTTTTTGTTTGTTTTCTTTTCTTTTCTTTGGATTGACTATGAGAAGTCAAAAAGATGAAAAATACCCTTGGTACTGAATGTCTCCGAAAAAAAAAATGATATTATCAACAACAATGAATAAATCTACCTGGAGGAGGCATTAGGCATATATATCTGAGACGTCTCACTTCTGATCTATGAAGGGCAAATGCATGATGAAACATCTCCAAGCACATGGAACCAAATGCCTAAAACACGAACATAGGAAAAGCTGGAGTGAACAAATGGAAGGGAGTCCTCCCAAGTTGTAGACTGAGCAGAAAGTTGGCAGATAAATGATGCAGTGCTCACATAGATAATGCCTCCAGGTGAAAGAGATAAAAAACATAATTTTAGCTTGTTGATTTCTCTCATAAAGCTGTCCAAACTGCTACCTAAATTTGTAGTTTCAATATTCAAGGGGTTAATTAGCACCAAGGCATTGTTGCCACCTAAGCAAAAGGTGTAAGGGTTATTGCAGATGGTTTCCTCGAGACCTTAACCTCACATGACTTTGAAAGGTGAAACAACCAAACAAATATTGAAAATAATGAGGAAACGTTTTAAAGAGCTACTTAATACAAAGTAGTCAATGAGACTATCGTGAAAAATGAGTTGGTTACTTTGCTTCTTGAAAAATGCATAAGAAAACCAGCAAGAATATTTTTTAAAATGCTATCCCTCAAGGTGTACAGATAAAGATCGTGGCCCCAGTCCTGAGAAAGATGCTGTTTGGTAAGCAGAAGGAATGGTCAGGGTAGTAAATTATAGTAAGCTGCGCTCATGAAATACCAGAGGCACGTGGAGGTGAGCATGGGAGAGCAGAATACGAGGCAGTTGACTTTGTCCTGTGTAGTCACAAGTAGACAAATAGAAGACTGAACATTTGAATTGAATTAAATGAACAGTTGGAATTTTCTGGGTAAGGGGTTTTGAATTAAGCCTTCTGTCAAGAGATGAACATCTGCAAAGTCATGGTTCTTGAAAATGCTAGGCAGATTTATTGGACACAGTATTTATAATTGTTTGTGAATGGCATTTGGGAAAGAAAAAAATAATTACCAAAGAGGGGCCAAGGGTGACAAGGTAAAGTCAAATGTTCAGATAGGTTTGACAATACCATAATAATCAGTATATTACCAGTCCTGCAGTAATAATCAGTCCTTAGTCTCAATGACTTGAAACTCCCACTTCATGACTATCCCAGTCAGCTCAAAGCTCTGTTCCTCACTTTTGCCACTCAAACGTCCAAGACAGGGGATCCAACACCCTCACAAAGATAAATGTGCACAAAAAAAAATACCAAAAAAAAAAAATTAATTGAATGTATTTGAAAATTTTTTAAAAAGTCCAAGACAACAAGTCTCACAGTGTCTGAATGCTAGTGCCAGTGCATACTAAGGTATGTAGCAAGAAATATAGAGAGCTGTATCCTGATTAAAGATACTTTGTCAAACCCATCTTTTTAGTTTCACACTCCATAAACCAAATTCAGGTACATGGGCATGTTGAACCGCCACATTCAGACAAGTCAGAGAAGAGAAAACTTAGCACCGCACTGAAGAAATACAGAAAATGGTGGTAAGCTGAACTACTGACTGCTGAACCAAAGACCCCACCTAGTGTGAGTCAGCAGAGGATCTACACATATAAGAAATGAAACAATTGAGGTTCTTACACGGAGATGTAGCTAGCCAATAGAGAACAGATCAACCAGACCCTTAAGATTCTTAATTCCAACATTCATCAAAAGCAACAAAAGTATTTGTTTGAAAAACACGGAGCAGCAGCAGGCCCTGTACCCAGAGTTTGTTATCCCATGGGTCTGGTGTGACTTGAGAGTTTTTCTTTCTAACAACCGTCACGCCAGTGTTGACACTCTCATGGACACGTTTAAATTACCACTGTTCTTCTGGATTCGGATAACAGAGTTATCGCAGATGACTGGCGGCAAGAGATGAGTAAAACTATAGCAACAATGAGGCTACAAGGAAAGGTGAGGTCAGACCTGAGAACCGTTTTGTGTTTTTCAGTTGAATTCGCAGGGTCATAGGACATTGGATGTTCATAGTAAAGAACAAAGTTTTCAAACTGACAGCATATCCACTTTGTATAAGTAATTGTCTTATGGATCAGAATGAAATATATAGGAGATGGAGAAAGTGTAGGAATGGATGGGTGCTGAGAAAACAAAAGGGAAGAAAGTGAATCCAGTTTATTGTAGTCAGAAGATTTCCTGTGTCCCGGCCTGCCGGCGGTCAGGACAAATCTCTCCCACTCCCATCCCCCAAGTGAACACACAGAGGCTTCTATTAATTATAACTGCATGGCCATGGCTCAAACTTCATGCTAGCTAATTCATATCTTAAATTAGCCCATAACTATTAATCTATGTATCATCACATGTTCTGTGGCTTTACCTGCGTCCCATTACATGTTGCTCCTTGGGCGGCTCACTGACGTCTCTCCCTGCCTTCTTCCTGTCTCTCTCTTTGAATTTCCTGCCTGCCTCTAAGCTGCCTTGCCATAGGCCAAATGGCTTTATTTATCAACCAATCAGAGCAACACATATTTGCAGCATCCAGAAAGACATTCGCCCATCACTTCCCCTTTTCTGTCTAAACAAAAGGAAGGTTTTTTACTTTAACCTATTAAAATTACATATAACAAAATAGTTTTCATGCAAGAATTACAGTTACAATATCTAGTTTATTTGTATTTTATAAAATTAAAGAAAAAATTCTATATATCCTATATTTGTGAGTCTAAGGTTTCATATCAAATTTATCTTTTATTATAACCAAAGAAAATTATAACTATCTACTCTTAAACTACTTCAAAGACCCCAGAAGGATATAATATTACCTAAGTAAATAGGAATTGCATTGTAAGCAACTTTTAAAAATCTAGAATGACAGAGACAGCTGGCTACCTGGAGAGTTACCCAAAGTTCCTCTGCCATGTTGGGACATCCTTCTTTACCTTATAGGCCTAGAGTCTCTCAGTCACTTCTCTCTGTGTCCTGTAAAATATCTGGCAGTTTCTTCTGCAATGCAAGAACCTGAAGGAGCATCTCCCCTTGCAGAGTTCAGTGGTCACCTTCTTCTGGCTCCTGCATGTCCAGTTTATACAACATTTTGTCAAGCAGTCCAGGCAAGAACAGTTTTTTGCCCAAATGGCTATTTTTGCCAAGAAGAAGATAAACTTCACATTGAGTGTCTTTGATGCCCATCTTTCTCTTTGAAGTAAATTGGTGCTGCCAGAAGCAGATGTATCTCACTGTCCAGAAAGTCTAAGTTTTTAAAACATTTTAAATGCCATATTTTTTTTTTGTACTAGCAAAGGCTAAATCTACAACACAACGTAATGTGCAGCTTAGAGATGTACCATGTACATGTACCATGTACTCTGTGTACCATGGCAGGAATCTGCCATGCTGCAGGTCAAGCCCACAGGTCACAAACCTGCCATAGAGTAGCTCAAGCCCACAGACTGCAGCAGGTCTGAGACAGACAACTAGGAAGCTGCTTTTAGCTCCATTTTAGAATTTTTTTTAAAGGGTTTCTCAGGTTTCAGGTGGAAACTCTTGCCCCACGTTTTGGTACCATTTGTAGTCATATTGTGGGGACACAAGAAATTTTCCAACTACAGTTTATGACACCTTAGCATTAATTTCCTTAAAGGATCTAGGTTTGCTATATCTAGTAGGCCATGTGAATGCAGCTCTGACTCTTAGAATATCACTAGTGCCAGAGATAAAAATCACCAGTGACACATGAAGTGCAAACCACTGGGAAAAATCAAAAGATGCCAGAAAAGGACTTTGGTTAAGAAAGGCAGAGAACCTAAGCAGAGTCCTAAAATAAAAAGGATGTTGACAAACCGAAAAGGAAATTAAAAATGAATAATCTGAAATGTGGAAGAAGAATAGGAGAGGGCCAAGTTCCAGAAAATGAGAGCCCCAAGATTAAAGATCATGGCATAATAAATGATGTTCTTTATTTTAAAGAGATCAGACATTGAGAACTTAAAGCAGTCTGATGGTAAGGGCACAGCATTACTATATTCAGCTATAGCATAGCCAAGCTGCTGGACATCTTGTATACCCTCCATCAGCTACCACATGTCTTTAATCTTTCTTGAATTTATTATAGAATGCTTCAAGCCACCAAGCTCATCCTTTTAAAGCTGCACACATCCCTGAGGAATAAGCTTTTGTGCAATCACAGGCCCTTGAAGATTATCTTTTCCTCTTTGCAATGAGATTCCTTTGAGCCTTGACTTGATAATGCCTCAAAGACTGCTGGATATTAGGACTAGAAGTATGCTGCTCATAGACTCGGAGTTGTAGTTGTTTTGTTTGAGTTTTGGGGTGTGTGTGTGTGTGTGTGTGTATGTGTGTGTGTGTGTGTGTTTGTTCACGTGTGTGCACATGCGCACACTATCCACTATTCAGGCTTATTTGAATCAGCATATGTTATACAAAATACTAGGCTTCATTGCGATGTCACATATGTATATATTGCATTCATCATATTCAGCACAATTTGCTGTTTCTTGTCCATCTCTTTTTGTTCCCCTTCCTGATAATGTCCTCCATTTCCCCAAGTAGTCCTAATTTTACTGTTATGTCTTTTTGGTTTTTGTTTTTAATCTAGATTACACATGAAAGAAAGGCAAATAATATTTTTCTTTGTGAATCTGGCTTATTTGGCTTAATGTGATCATTTATACGTCCACCTAGTTTCTTACAAAAATATAATTTTATTTTTCTTTTTATATTATACACACCATATATATATATGTGTGTGTGTGTGTGTATGTGTGTACAATTAATTCTTTGAGAGTTTCCTATGATGTGCTATGGTAATAGTTACCCCTAGCTCTTCCCAGATGTACTAACTCTCCTGAACACAACCAACTCTGCATCATTTTTAAAAAATCTATAATTATTAATTTGTGATGCCCAAGTATTTTTGGATATGTGGCCTTCTATTGGATTAACGTCAATTTAACAGGACTTCACTCATAGAGAAAACTGATTATCCCTCACAGCATTTAACAGTATCTAATATCTCACTGGCTAGGGATGAGATTGTGTACTCAACTCACATCTTCATGCTGGGATTTGGTCTTATGTGATCTTCCACAGGGTTTGTGTACACTCTTGCAACCATTGTGAGTTTATACATGCTGCTATACTGTGACTAGAAGACCTTGTTTGCTGGTAGTCATCCCCCTACTTCTATGTTTCCAGTCATAACTTTCCATCTTCTGTAACAATCTGTGAGGCTTGAGCAAAGGTGGTGAGATATATATCTGATATATATGTTCCTCTGAAAACTATTATTTTCTGGACCATTTCTGGTTATGAGTTACTGTGTCGATCATCATAGACTGCAAATAGAAGCTTCTCAGAGTTGAGGATTGAGAGAGACACGGATCTATGGGTTTCATAATAAGCCACTTAAAAGTCCATTTAATACTATCTCCATTTAGCAAAGCAATAGTGGTAGATTCTCTGATAGTGACCATTTCCTATCTATCCATAGGTTATATTGTACCTAGTATGGGTTTCACCTTGGAAAGCAGGACTTTAATCCAATCAGAAAGTCGTTTGTTACTTATTTAGGCTAAATTAAACTCCATTTGGGTATGTGTTCCTCATTGCATTGTCTTTATTCCTTCATCTATATCTGGGGAGATGTATGATGCCATAACTTGGTTATTGAAACTATTGCCACAGAAAGCACAGGCATACAGTACCTCTGTTGTATGCTGATTTTGATTCTGTCAAGAGATAGTTGTCCAAGATTCTGAAAGTCTTCCAGTCACCTTACGATGAATTCCAAACTCTTCATTTAATCCTGACCCTTTCCAACTTGTCTTATGTATACATATGGCTAGCTAACAAAGACCATGTCCCCAAGTGCACCTTTACGGGGTTTGCTCTACAATACGGTTGTTCAAGCCAGGCTCAGGGAATCGCCACCATTATCGCAATCCATCTGCATACTCCATTGAACTTGTTTATCATTCAGATACATTTTAGCAGTGATCCAACGGAGGCCTAACCACCCCTTCTTCCAGATTCTGACTATATTAAACCCAATCTTCCATCCAAGCAGATGAAGCTGCAAAACACAGAAAGCATGAGGACAGCACATGCTTACATTAATAGAAAAAAAAAATGGGAAAATAAACACATCACACCTAACCCTAATGACTCAGAATAAGGTATTATATTCATTTCTTAGTCTCTATCCATAAAAGCTTTGACTGGAAAACATCTATGTTACCTTATTTTAGTGGAAAGAAAAGAAGTTTTTATTGGGCCTTTATGATAAAGTTGTAAGTTGAATTTCACTGGTGGGGAAAAAAGGAGGAAAATGAAAAAGTGATAAATAAGAGTGAAAAATAGACTTTTATGAAATTATTATAGACCTTTAACCTTTCCATCATAATGACCTAAGTATAAGAGAAATAACTCCCCAAATACTCAGTAGACATTAAAGATTACAAAAAGAATACAAGATGTTAGACTGAAGACTTTTGCATGAACCACCTTGGTATAATTATTTAATGTCATTCTTCAACCAGATTTCATGCAGAAATGTTTAATAATCGTTTTATGAAAGCATATATGAAGCTGAATTCTGAGCTCGCTCCTTCCATCGCACCATTTTATCACATATTAGAGACTGTATGTGAGCAGCACCTGCTCCAGAAATAACGCCCTGATTCATCAGAACAGAAAAAGTTCAGCAGAAGAGGGGAGTTCTTTCTGATGCAGATGGCATCTGTCATTTAAATAAGTTATTTAAATCAAGTAGGGAAAATATCTGACAAATCTTTTTCAGACAAATACAGCAAAGAAATCTGGAACAACATCTAAGACATCAGAAGTTGTTTTTGGACCTTCAAGATTTCCTTTCATTCAGGCAGCAAAGCATTGTGTCTGTGCTTCCTTCTCTCTCTCTCTCTCTCTCTCTCTCTCTCTCTCTCTCTCTCTCTCTCTCTCTCTCTCCCTCTCTTTCCATCTGCTTATAAGTGTCATTGCTGGAGCTTGTACAAAAACACTTTTGATTAGCACTAAAAAGGTCTAATGTTTGAGACCCTGAATGCAAAATTTCTAATAAAAATAAACTTCAAGGTCTCAGAGTACTCTTATCAGATCAACTGTATGGTCCCAGAGTAGGTTGCTTAAATCCTGGCTAAGCTCGGGAGTGCAAAGCTTAATACCCACAGGCTTGCAATCTTTTTGAATGTGATTATAATTCAGCACCAGCTTTGCATCCTGGATAAAGGTTCCCCTTGAACACAAAGTATGTTACATGCTTGTGTGGTAGTGATCAAAATACTCAGCGGATTATGGTGCTTGCTGTTCTTCAACCTCCAAAGTGGTGTTAAAATGCTACATCCAATCAGCTAAGCTGTAAATTAAATTTTGTAGATTGAAGACATAGTTTTATTTCATATGCCAGAAACTCATTTCAACCCTAGCATTTCTGTTAGCACATTGCATCTAGCAGCATAACTCAAGAGGTTTAATGAAAGTTTAAAAACAATCTGTTGCAGATTTTGTGCCTAATTTATTTTTAATTGCAAATTGTATGACACGTTATTGCCTGTGAAAATAGAAATTTAATTTCCTTCCTGTTTTTTCTTTTCTCTTTCATTTTTTCTTTCCTTCTATTCCCCCCAGCCCCCATAATTCTGTTACAACCAAAGAGGAAACAGGCTTTTAGCATGCTGTTTTCTGAATTTTATTTCTTTATTCTTAGATCCTTGACTGTGCAGTCTTTGGAAACTATATCTCATGCCACTTAGCATTATCCTTCAAACACGTTTTTATGTCTTAAGAATGTGTTACTTGGAATTCTATGAAGTTACAGTTATCCAAGTGGGTAATATGCACTACCTCATCCCAGTGCAGGATGGTGGACCCCTTCGGACAGTGTGAAATTCACACTTAGAAGCATTTTAAAATATTGTAACCTCTTATTGTTGATGCAGTAATAGCACAAACAAGTTAAGTTATAATTATGAGAACAGTTGTCCAATTAATAAAAATAAGTGTTATCTTCAACACTTTCATAATAGTAAAACATAATACTTTATCATTGTGTTGTTTCTTTGTAGTATAACCACTAATTTTTTTAATTGGCCTTCTTTGCTTTGCATTGAAAGAAAAATCAAACAAAAGTGCCTTTTCGGAAAGTTTTGTCGCACTCTGCTGCATCTGATGGTTTGAAGTTGTAGAAGAATCTGAAATGTCAAAACACAGGGTTGGAAACAAAGGTCTTCTGTGTCCGGTTTGCATTCCCTCCTGACATCTTTTGCAAATTTACATCAGAACTGTGTTGTGTTATTTATTTTCAGTTTCCTTGCTTTCTCTTTCTCCCCTGCCCTTAGAGAGTAGCCATCAGCTCCCTTTCTCCCGGCAAGCCTTCCCCCGCCTTTCTGGCACTGTGTCAGCTAAGAAAACTGCCACCTTAGCTAGTGACAAGTTCAGGGCTGCCATTTGCCATATCGGGTGTAAAATAGTGTCTTGAGCAGGTCCATCCTTTCTGCTGGACAGTGCTTTCAGCTTCCCCAAGACCCAGATCCAGAGATGGCCTGGGAAACGGAATGTCTTGCTTGGTGTTAGCTCTTTTGTAAAACGCATCACACAGCATGGACTGTCACAGAACACAGGTGTTATGAGTGAGTGCCTTTACATCCTTGAGATGATTCGGGTCATGGTCAGGGATGACTGGTTGCCTGAGGCGGAGGACATAAACTCAATCTAAAATATTTGGATCATTTCAAGCAGTCAGAAGATCATTGAAATAAGTTAAAAAAAATTAACAAAAATAAGTACAGGATAAGATTAGCTTTTTCAAGAAACAGTTTATTATTTTAATATACTATATTGAAGTAGAAAATATCCTATGGGCTAATAACCACTATCTAGTTCTTTGAGGCATTTGCATGTTTTATTTCTAATTTTTAGAAGATTTAATATATGTAATTACTTTTCTCAGTTCATTCACAATACATCCTTAAGGGGAAATAATTATTTGTTAGTGTTATTTTCCACTTTGCAGCTTAGACATTGGTTCTGATAACCGAAAAATAAATTAATAAATAGCATGTGGTAAAGGAGTAAATACAGGCATTTTTAATATGTGGATGACATATCTGTGATAGATGAATTACAAGAGAAAGTGTTGGTTGTCTATGTTTTTGTTCGCCAGAAAAAGCAATATACATTTTATGAAAAGAGATTTGGTGAAACTTGATGCCTCCTTGAATTGTCCCTCAGATAATGGGACCAGCATTCTAAAGAAGGATTTGGAAAATATTTTTGATCAAATGAATGAAGAATCATTTATGCATAGCATCAGTCATAAGCAATATTTAAGATCTAGGAATGTATGTGTTAGGTTGATAGAACTGGTACATATTCACATATAAATCATTGTGGCAAAAGACAATCATGTTACCAGGACATGAATTGTATCTATTTTTTATAGATTCATGTCCAAGATTGGAGGGTGAGTTACCAGAAAGAGGCCATCTTCATTTTTTCTCCTCCCTCCCTCCTTCCCTCTCCCCCTCTGTCCCTTCTAATTCCCATTACATTCTGAGGTCAAATATTTAGGTAAAGTTACTAAAATTTTACTAAGCACTTTAGAGAAAACTTTGCTAATAGCGAAGGGTAGTTTGGAGTTTAGTCTGTTTGGGCTTTCCAACATAATCCAGGGGGGTGAATTCTCAGTTCTTTGCTTCTTAAAGGCACACTCCTTTCTTTTCTCTCTGGTCATGTACTCATTGTAACTTTACAATACTTTCAAAACTATCTGTGTCTCTCTCCTTTTCTGTCTCTCTGTCTCTCTGTCTCTGTATGTGTGTGTGTGTGTGTGTGTCTGCACTCACTCATTCTTGCTCACATAGAGCCTCATAATCTGTCCCATGTTGAGATAGATAGTATACCAGTATATCTATGATCTTAGTTAGTATATAACTGTACCTATAATCTTTGAGGTTTTAGTAATCTGTAAAAGAAGAATATATCTTTATTTTTAATCAGAATCATTAGAAAGTGATAGATATATCATCACCCAGGCCAGAAGATAGTCATGAATACATCTCTGCTTATGCTATGATTTTCCAACTTTAACTTATACCAAGAAACATACTGTTAGGAAAAGAATATCATAAAAATATATTGTATGAATAAAAATTTAAGAGAAAAAATTAGTTAATAAAAACTTAAATATAAGTATGTCCAAAATGTATATGGGTAATTTATGATACATTTTGCCCCAATCTACAGCACTCAAAAATTGTTCAGCTTGAAAAATATAGTATAAAAAATCAAAATATGTTTTAAAATGTAAAATAATTTAACATAAATAATTATAATATTATGTGAATGCTAATAACCAAAAAGCTGAGCAAATTCCTTTTATATACACAAAATTTAAACTGTATTAGGACCTAATGGATTTTTTTTTGCATTCAAACTAAATTTTAAAATAAATTTATAATCCCCAAATATAAAAAGTAAACTCAACAACTCATTGTAGCATTTGCAAATATACATGTATATCAAACAAAATAGCTTATAGAATGGTTACTCTTAGCTTTGCTCACTAAAATGATAACAACAGAGGAAAACATTTTAGGGTATCAGAATATGTGTGTGATTCAATTTGTTCTCTCACCAAAAGTTATGCTGCTGTATAAATTTAGGATATTTCTTTGACCAATACCTAACATCACAGTGTCAGGCTTACAATGTATTTATTCAGGACAGGGATTTATTTTTGTTCCATTTTATTTGTTTTCCTTCCCATCTGAGTAGCAAATGAAGTTATCCCAGTAAAGGAGACATACATCCAGTGAAATAACTTTTTAAATGCCACAATAAAAAACAGAAAAATGACAGTCACAAACAGCATCTTATGAGGTAAGCTGCATTCTCAGTCCCAAGTGACCTAATTTGTCTGTGGACATACTTCTGAAGCAATTAATGATCTCCAGTCCCTTGTGGTAACTAGAATCCCCTACAGTGGGACATTCAAATTAGCAGACACCTTAGGGATAATAAGTCTAACAGCCCCTATTTTTTTAGATGAAGGACCTGACATTGGGAGACGTTAAATCACTTAACCCATGTCATAAACCTAAATGGAGCAAATTCAAAGCACCTGCTGTCCTGTCCAGCAGTGTCCCATATTTTCTTCCTGCTTTAACTGGCTGAGTTAGCACCCAGGAATTATCCTGTCACCATTTTATCTACTAGTTCCTGGGATCTAAGAGATGAGAAACATAAGGCATACCCATTACAGTAAGGGCACCTCTTGGCATGGACTTTAAATCCTTGAAAAGGGAAAGTTTGGGTGCAATTAAACTAATAATATAAGCTAGAGCATTTGTATCTTTAAGAAAAATTAAAAGATCCCTGGGAAATAACTTACATATGTATTCACATAAGCATTTACACTGAGAAATAAAATTAAACTGGGTCATTCTGAAAATGGAACCAACCCTAGACATATGTCACGTCTGGGGTTGATGTGCCCCATCACCCAGCCATGATCGATCGACTCTGTATTGTGAAACATGATGAGAAGCACGCACAGGAATAGTATTAAGATAAGATTTGGGTTGCTGGACTGGAGAAATGGGGCAGCAGTTAAGAATACTTAATTTTCTTGCAGAGAGCCTGTGTTCAATTCCCAGCACCCACACCATGCCTAACAGCTGCCTGTAACTCCAGTTCCAAGGGATCCGATGTCCTTTTCTGACCTCTGCAGGCTCCTGAATGCACATGAGCACATATACACACTTAGGAACACGCACATTCACACAAGTAAATAAGCACGTGTTTTAAAAATCAGATTTCAGTTACAATCCTGGCAATGAACACATGCCAGGAAGGTGGCATTTTTCTCCATCTTCTCTTAAACATAGATCTTTAATTCTATGAATGTCCGTAGTTGTATTACAGAGCAGGACTTAAGTCAGACCTGAAAATCTGATCACATGGCTGCTCAGGTGGCCTCACAGACTTCTTCCAACCAGTGACCAGATAGGATCTGATCGACTGTACCACTGGGCTACCTATATGCTTAAAAGACAAATGAATGACAGAAAAGATAAATCTTATTTTTGATTATATTAGTCACCTTCATGTCACTGTGACTAAACAAGTTAGGGAACACTTCCTTCAGCAGATGACTTCAACCCATCATGGCAGGAGAGGCTTTGAAGAGTTATGGTGGTAGGCAAGCGAGGCAACAGCTCCATATTTGGTACATCAGGAGGCAGAAACAGGACCAGAAGCAGGGACACAGGATAACCTTCAAGGCCAGCCTATCCTGGTCTATGATGCCACAAAAGGCCTGCTGCTTCATAAAATAGTACTAACAGACCAAGTGTTCAGACACATGACTGTACAGGGAACATTTCACATTCAAACTGTAACAGGAACAATATAGTAATGGACTGGTGTTCAATTTGAAGACCTATAGCCCAAAGTGAGGAAGACAGGGAAAGATATTCTCTATGTATCTGTTCCCCTTGATAACAGGATGCTTTTGAGTATGGAATGTTCATCAGTGCAACAAATATACACTGAGTTTTTAGTATGGATCTGTATATCGAGGAGAAAGAGGCAGCTATATTGTGGGGTCTCCATGTGAAGCACAGTGACTAAGAACCAATAGCAAGGATGGATTCCCAATGTGTGGGGAAAGCATATGTTAGAAGCCAGACTGAGTTAAAGGAACATGTGTTTGTGCAGAGTCTCTGTGCTTATCCTGTATAACACAGCACTGATTTTGAAATAATTTCACCCAAATTCATTCTAATACCACCACATAGGACATAATCTTGGTTAGGGAACCTACATTCTCTGTATCTTATTCTACAGAATGGGGCTAATAATCAATGACACTTACTGTGTGGATGTTTGAGAGATAAAATGGATGCCTGGGATATGATAGGTAGTAAACTGCACAAATTATTACTGGTCTCTTGTGCATTTATGAAAGAGAGGTTAGTTAGTGAATGTGAGCAACATAATCAGGGACTATGCTTCTTACTCCCTTGAAGCCTAGAAATTTGGACTTTGAATGAAGGTGCTGACAAGTTCGTGAGAGAGATTTCTGGATTATCTGAAACGTGTAACTAGCATAAAAATGTAAAGAATACTCTGAGAACTCAGGAGTGAGAAGTAAATCTGTGTGAAATTTCAGGAGGCCAACAGTATAATTTTAGTAGGGAGGAGAATAAAAGGTGACATGATGGTATATAGACCATATAAATATATGTTGGGATGCATAGTTCACTCTCAAATTGTCTGTTCTGTCTACTGAACT
Source organism: Peromyscus leucopus (assembly GCF_004664715.2). Lineage (NCBI taxonomy): Eukaryota > Metazoa > Chordata > Mammalia > Rodentia > Cricetidae > Peromyscus > Peromyscus leucopus. The sequence goes on along the minus strand of NC_051077.1, from coordinate 34,133,823 downwards.
GTCTTCCATCATAGTATATGCCCTGACACAGTTGCAGAACACCTGAGTGGCTGTCTTGTTTAAACCTCCTTAGATAGCTCTGAATATCCACATTGTCTTCTGCCATCTCCTCCCTTATCCTTTTCTAAACCACATGAGGATACCTCTTACTTACCTATAAAACTTAAGTAGGCAATACAAGCCAATTATGATGAAAAGACTTTGTGAAGAGTATTATCTCCTATCTTTTCTTTGTGTATAAAATAGTGAAATCTCAACTATAAGAACGTGATATATAAGATAAAAGATATTAAGAAAAGGAAAAAAAAAAAAAAAACTTGTCTTAGCCAGTGTTCTATTGCTGTGAAGAGACACCATGACCATGGCAACTCATAGGAAGGCGTTTAGTTAGGCGCTTCCCTTGCAGCTTCAGAAGTTTAGTCCTCATGATGGGCAACAAGGTGGTATGCAGGCAGGCATGGTGCTGGAGAAGTAGCTGAGAGTTCAGTATCCAGATCAGCAGGCAGCAGGAAGAAGATATTAGGACTGGCTTTGGCTATTTGAAACCTCAATGCCCACCCCCACTGACATGCTTCCTTTGACCAGGCCACACCTACCCCAACAAGACTACCCCTCCTAATTCCTGTCAAGTTGTACCACTCCCTAATGAGCAAGCATTCGCAGATAGGAGCCTAAGGTGGCCATTCTTATTCAAACCACCACACTTCCTTTGCAAAGATTCATTAGAAGGCTTACTGTTGAGAAATATAAAGGATGGAGAAGTGGGAAATCTCTGCAGTGGGCATTTCAGAGCTGATTTTCCTCAGAGTCCAGGTAGTAGTACTGGCTGAAACCTCTCTTAATGCAATTTCATAATCATGGATTTTTTTATCCTCAACTGGCCCCTGAACAGAAACAAACCAAATGATGACAACAGGTCTATTGATGATCTCTTAGATTTTTTTTTTTTTTCTTTTTGAGACAGGGTTTTTCTGCGTAGCTTGGGAGCTTGTCCTGGAACTCACTTTGGACACCAGGCTGGCCTTAACTCACAGAGATCCACCTGCCTCTGCCTCCTGGGTGCTGGGATTAAAGGCATGCACCGCCACCGCCTAGCCTTTTTAGATATTTTTAAGCTTGTTAAATATAGGTAGTGACTGTAATTGCATATTCCACATGTTACAGCTTTCACAGTAACAAAAAATTCAGGCCCCTTTAATGAGTGTGATATGTTAAACTGTCCTAAACATTGGCAATGCTGTGACAGATAAACGCATACCCAACTAACATTTCATGCATTTGTCACAGAAGGCCACTTTAGACCTCTGTAAATCAGTGGTCTGTGGAGTAGAAACTAGTGTGGTTAAAGGTAGACATGTTAAACTGCCTGCTTCTGCCAGTCTCACTCTGGTATGACAGTTTCATTAGAGTCTCGTAGACCTAAAGTAGACCTGCCTGGTTTGTACACCCGCAGTTATCACTCCAGAGCGTACACTGGCCCAAGAGCTGCCCTGTTGAGGAGATCATAATTTTACTGAGCATTCGTTCTGAAAACATGTTTTAGTAACGAGCATGGTAAATGGGCCCTAGTACAAAACAATAAAAGAGACATTCTCCACAATCATAGATAATCCATTTCTTCACCAAATGTAAGATCCATACTCTATCCCCAGTGAGCTGTACCCAAGTCTGACAAGCACCATTCAACTGGACAACTGACTTTAAACATGAGCCATCGATGGAGATTTCTCTTCCTACCTGAGCTCTTTGATGCAGGTGAAATCTGTGCATCTTTGTCCGTGCCTTGGGCACCTTATTATCCAAAAATACGAGGAAACAGAAATATTGGGTAACTTTCTAATAAATGATACTTCAACATTCAATTTGTTCTGTCTTTTCAAGCAGAATTAGTTTTAGAGGTATTTTTGTTCATTTATTATTGGAAAAGACCTTACTAACTTATTCAAGCAAGAAAATTACCCCAAAAGCTCACAAGATTTATAATGCTTGGGGAAAAAAAAAGGCAATTCAAAACCTAATGAGACATTTTAGGCCTCATTTACATCTCTAACCTGACCCATTTTCTGCAAAACGTTTTTGTTGGTAATTTACATACTAAAAGCTAGTTATTTATCCATCCCTAACCAAAAAGTTGATGAGATTACTAATACCACAGTGAAGTTACGATTACCCTAAAAGCTAAATACAACCATTACTAGGAGGTTGACTATTGAGTCATTTATTTAGCTATAATCTTCATTACAGGCTGGCAATGTACCCAAACTCTGAAAAAGAAAATGACGTGAAGGCCCCAATATTTCATTGCCACACTGGGATTGAGAGAGGCAATCTGTCCAGGAATTCTCACACTTTGGAAGTAAAGAACAGTGAGGTGCTTTTGTTTATGTACACATGCATATATTAGGTATATATATATATATATACTTCTAATTTGAAGCTAGTAATTTTCTTGTTTACTTGACGCACTTATATTTGTTGTTGTTGAGTTGTGTATGTATAAGGACATTTTTCTGCATGTGCACAGTTACACGTGTGTATGAGTATGTTGTCAATGTGTGTACTTGAATGTAAGTCTGAAAGACAGAGGACAACCCTGTGTGTCGCTTCTCTTCAGGTACCATCCATCATGTTTTTTGTTTGTTTGTTTGTTTGTTTGTTTGTTTTGTTTTGTTTCTGAGATAGGGTCTCTCTCTCTCTGGGTTCTGGGCTTGACAGTTTGGATCAGCTGGCTGGCCACTAAGCCCCAGGAATTATCTATCTCTATTTGCTCTTCACTGGGATTAGAAGAGTTTGCCACCATACCTGGCCTTTTACATGTGTTCTGGTCATTGAACTCTGGTTCTCATGCTTGCATGGAAAGCATTGTACTGACTGAGCTATCTCACCTGCACCAGATCTAGTTATTCTTTTGTGCTCAGTTAATAAAGAATATTAACTTCCAATATTCAAAGGGAAAGGAAGGCTACATTGAAGAGCTGCAGTGTGTCTCTAAGTTTCAGGAAAAATTTTTTGATAATAAACTGGAAACCCACATCTTAAAAGGATGAACTGAGGAGATAGGGAGAATTAGCCAACAGATACAAAGTTACAGATAACAGTGATAAATTTTGAACTCTATATCAAAGTAGGGTGATTATAGCCACTAATATATTGTATATTTCAAAATGGTTAGGTGAAAAATTTTGAGTGTTTTAATAACAAGGTAGTTATATGTATTTAAAGTGATATATATATATATATATATACATATATATATATAAGTAACTAAAAATAATAACCCTTTACTGTGTGCATGCATCAAAATACTACCCCAGAATATATTATTAGGAGCTGGCTAACAATATATATCCCTATCTATGTTAACCTTCCACTAATATCTTAAGAGACCATGAAAAAGCAAAGTTTTAGGAGCTCAATGAGGAAAGTACTTATTGTTGAAATGTAAGTTTGGGTACTCAGAAACCACATGCAACTCTACATAGTCTGTGGTGTGCATCTGTGAACATGGTGCAAGTGAGGGTGTGAAGAAAGAGAGATCCTGGAGTCATGCTGGCCAACCAGTGTACCCAAAAGGACAAGCTCAAGGTTCAATGAGAAACCAAATATCAAAAAATAAGGTAGAGAGCAATTGAAGAGGTATCCTGCAGGTTAATGTCTGGTCAGTCCACATTACCTCATAGACAAGATCACTTATACAAATGTATACATGTGCAAGTATGCATACATGCACATGTGAATGTACAGAGAGAGAGAGAGAGAGAGAGAGAGAGAGAGAAAGAGAGAAAGAGAGAGAGAGAGAGAGAGAAAGAGAGAGGAGATACCTGCCCATGGCTGTGAAATAAGACGTTGGCCATCTCTATTTCTCTCCCAAGCTAAATGCACACCAACAACTGTGTTTTCCACTTATCCATCTTTATCACCTATTACCAATAGTACTTGTCTCTTGATATACCTATGTCATAAGGAAAAACTACAAAGAATGTATAGTTTCTGAAGCCAGCTCTCAGGAAAAAAAGAGAAAAAAGAATTCTAGTCCTAGAATCTCTCACATTTTAAGGAAACTCATCAGGCAATCAGGCAATTCATTTTGCCTTCCTTGTGGTGGAGGAAAGGAGAGGGCCGAGGTACCCTGATGTACCAGTGAGGTAACCATCAATGTAATGCAAGAGGAAAAGAAGAGACTTCTCTGGTATGTTGGAATGTGACCTCTCCTTACTCTTATAGAGTAATAATCATTTTTAAGAGGAAAATCCTTTGTGCTATGCCAAATTTCTTTTCATTTTTTTTTTTACAGAATATTAATGTACTATTATAAAGTAAGCAGGCTAGACACACCAATACATGTTTGCATTAGACTCAACACTGCAACTTGGATATACTAACAAGATTCATTCCAGTGCCAACATGACAAGAAACAGAGTCTTAATGGTTTTCCTACTTAACTACCACCAAACACATGGTTTTGGTGTGTTATCTTCATATACAGTGAAAAATGTATAAAGCCACAAATGCACAGTTTTTTAATATTTCATTAAAAAATCATTGAAACTCATAAAATTATGATACAGGCAATAGGAATTATCATTGCCTTTTCTTTTTTATTTGTGCATAATTCTTGAGCAACGTAATTGAAGTACTGGTCCCTACATATGTCATGCTCTTCTCTCTCCAGGTGAAAATCTGATACCTATAAAGAATACCCTAGGCTGAGCGACCGGGTGGCCACCATTTTCCACCTGTGACGGGCCAGCAGACTGAGGCAAAACACGCTGAGTTTGCTGGCAGACGGTCTACACTGGAACTGAGCAAGAATCTCCAGGGAAGGCCTTGCAGAGGTAAGTGTCTGTGTGTGGGCAGGTACTTTGATAGCCTCGTTTTCTGGGCAAACTCTTTATTGGATTTTTCAGTCAATCATGGCATTTGTTTCAGCAGGAACTGTCAACATATTACCACTTCTCTTTTTCCCTGCTCTATACCTTGCTTGCAATCACTCTCCTTTCAGAAATGAATTGATACCTCACTTGACCATGTCTTGAGCATGTGCATAATGTTACAACTAAAACTTCAGAAATGAAATGGAGAGATAGAACGAGAGAGAGAGAGAGGCTATTCTGTACATTTAAAATTGGAGGAGGGAATGGAGGATGGATTGTGGGGGAAGGCTGGCGGAACAGAAGCTGGGAAGAGAGGGGGATCTGTCATTAGTATACAAAATGAAGAAAAAAATTACTTAATAAAAAATAAATAAATAAGTAAAAATTAGCATAACATATATTTTAAATTATTTAAATATAGCTGTCAAGGGCTTTGAGATCCTGTAATTATTTATTAGTATTTTGTATAGAAGAGGGATAAAATGCAGAATAGCTCTGTTTCCTAAAAGGGAAAGATAAAATGTTGCCAGGAGAAAAGTCTAGAAGAAGTGGTAAACTGTGTGAAAGAAAATCTGCCATTTGCTAGCATGATTGTTAAATGTAAATCAGGGATATTTGCTGTGCTAGTGAGCCAGTGTCTCCAACTACACAAAAGGAAATGTATCCCAGAAGATATGATATGTAAATCATGCAAATATAACTTTTATTGGTAGAGTATTGTTGTACACAAAGATCATGATTACATTGTAAAGTGAAAGTTTTATATAGCTCAAGTTGCCACTGAGTTTCTTGGTTTGAAGTTTCTAAGTTTTTCCAAACATGACACTGATATTATTAACCCATTTATAAACCAGAATTATAAAGGGTATAAATGCACACAAATTTATGATTCACTGCACCATATATCCCCTGAGTGTCTGACTAGTTTAAGGTCTCTGACTATATTTAGAGAAAACTAGTTCCTGCATATGATATAGGCAAAGACTGAAAGCAGAAATTCTATAGAATGTCTAAATGTCACAGGTGTTATTGGAATGGAAATGCATTTTCTATACATTTTCTAGGTGTTATATATAGATGGAGTTGGATACCATATTGTTACACTTTATTTCTGACTTGTCACCTATCACCTTTTCCAAAATTACTAGAAACTAAAAATACCATCATAAAATCATGAACAGGAGTGCTTTGGCAGAAGCTTGGGAGTCCAGGTTCACTACCATCTTTAAGAAATATGGTATATGTCACTTTCAATATTGCTGGTGGGTTGAGCCAAACTAATAAACGCAGAATAGATTTGATTTTAGAAACAAGTACTGCAGGCAGCCTAATCATTTCGAAAAGGAAAGGAAGAGAAATGTGTAATAAAATTGTTAGAGGAAAAGCAAGTGTCAGTAAAAAAAAAAAAAAAATTCGAAGTTAGAAAAACCATATATTTAAGTAAGAGGTTCACTTCACATGTCCTTTCATAAAGATCTATTTTATTGCCTTTAGTTATGTGTATGTGTGTGGTGGGGGCAGGGAGTGTATACATAAGTATGGGTGCCAGCAGAAACCAAAAGAGGGAGTTAGATCCTATGGACTTCTGGGTTTGGAATTACAGGCAATTTTTAGCTACCAATTATTAGCTACTCAACCTGGGTTCTTGGAGTCAAACTTAAGTCTCTGAAAGACAAATATGTGCTCCTAACTGTTGTACCATCTCTTTAGACTTTTTGTAGACTTTTTGATGATGTGAATAAAGCCTTCACATTTTTTTTCCACTGATGAAATCCAAGTTTTCCTGTGTTTAAGGAAAATTAGGAGGAAAATCTTTCTCCTGAGTAAAGTGACACATGAGTAAAGTATATTTACAGTCAATGTATTGAATTATTGAAATTAGCAATAAGTAACAATGTTGCCCTTAAATGATGCAGTTTGCTCAGAGAATACATAAGTTAACAATACATTAGACTTCTTGCTACAGACAAAGCTTACCCCTTTCAAGCCATAAACTTGCACAGAATCCTCTGACATCTGCCTGTTTGTGATCGGGTATGTGATCATTTGTATTTCCTTGATATAAATGTCCTTATGAATCAATACAAGGGGTCCTAGTACTTATGACAGCATCTTTGTAGTTAGTTATCTAAGAAACATGTGTTGCAGGCATTTTAATTTTTCAGAGATTAAATAACTCTCAGAGGCACACAACAGTTTTCCTTCTAGAGACAGATAGACCTTAAAACAAAAAGCAAAACTATCCTTTTTCCCTAATGATTTTCATTTTGCCCTGGATATTAGTAATTTACTATTTGGAAAAGGGCGGGTGAGGTTCAATGCTACATCACATTGCTAATCTGGGAGTTTGAATATCCAGTTCAAATGGAGCTTGTTTGGAGGACACAGGCTTTTCATATCACCTATTATCATTTAAATTTCATTTTATGTTTTGACATCTTCTCTTATTAGAAAGTAGAGAAAACATCAAAATGTACTTCGTGGATCTTCATTTTGAAGCTTAGGTGCACAGTTCTGTAATGAATGTTGCTATAATATGTGGTGTTGCTGGGAAGAAAGAAAATCTCACTTTCAATGAATCACTTTAATAATTTTTAGTTACAAGCTATAATTAATGTGAATAATGGCAACAAAGGTAATGCGCAAGAAAAGTAATTTTAGTCTTTAGTTAAAGAAGTTTAATGTAAGCACCTCTCTTCTATTTAACAAATATTTATGTGCCAGGAATCTTGCTGGTAGGTGTCAGGAGTCCTAAAGCTTACACCTATTCTGTGCTATCATTGCAAGTTCATCTGAGTGTTAGAAGAAGTAAAGCACAAATTTCCCCAAAGCTTGCATATAACAGGAAAAGTTCTCAATATCAGATTGGTGAAGAGGAAATGATAATGTAAAGCTTGAGTTTCAGTGAAAGCAGAACTTGAATTTAGAAAGCAAAAGTGTATGGGCAATTTCCTGAGATGGGGAACTAGCCGCATGATTGGGTAAAAGTAAAAGGCACACGGGGCAGTGGCAGAAAAATGCAGAACAGGTGGTGAAGAGAAGGAATCAAGATCATACCAGTGCAAGAGGGAAGAGAAAGTCACAAAGGGTCCTAGTGACCCAAAGAAAGAAAAACTGACATCCCATCTAAATGCAGTGAAAACCATATGGGGCCTTAGAAAGTACACAGCCAGGTTTCCATTCATAATAGAACCTTCCATTAATAATGTAACCTGGGGTTGATGGGCTGAAATGAAAAGGAAGAGAGCATATAGAAAGATGTATCTGGATTTTTTTTTATATCAAATCAGATATGAGAAGAGGATAAAGTTGTATGGGTCTAAGAATGAGATGGAGACAAATAAAAGAATTCCACTCCCTTCAGAAAAAGAATTGACTGGAGCTAGCAAAGATGTGAATAAAGAGGCCCAGGAACGACTCTTTGAATTCTGGCTTGCGATATTTGCAGCTATGTTCATCATGAAATGGCTCTAAGTTAGCCACACTAGATATAACCATAAGAGTACCTCATCTGCAGCCTGAACCTCAAAAATCTGGGCCAAATGAGTAACTTTGAAATCACTGACTTCTCGGTAGTAACTGAAGCCAAGATGGAGAATGAGATGATGAAAGGAGAGATGGTAGAAGGATGAAAAAAAAAAGTCACGAACAGAAAATACTATGATTGGCTTCATTCTTTGGTGGTTAGGTAGAGAAGCAGCCATGAAGGAAGCTGAGACAGAATAGTCAAAGCGAAAGGAGAAGTACAGAGTAAAGAGATACCATGAAAAAAAAAAAAAACAAAAAAAAACAAGGGAGCAGTGACAATATTTCCAAAGAGGTACTAAAAGACACACTGAGTTATGTGGTCTCCCTCATATTAAACAAGGCTATCATTACTTGCCTTTGCAACAGAGATTTTTATAAAAGAATGTGTCAGAAATCCATATTACAGGACATTAGTCCATGAATGACAGAGGAAGAAGCAGGATCAGCACATTTAGACAAAGCTTTCTAAAACTGGGTGTGAAATTAAAGTTGGAAACTGCAGCTTCTAGGTAGCAAGTTCTACCTGATTTTCTCCACATTTTTGGATCTGTTTTTCTAGGGTAGGAATTTTCCATATATGTGTACAAGGAATGGGAAGACAAGTCGCTGTACAGGAAGGGCAACAGGAAAGTGGTTGGCCACAAACATAACATAGTAGGAAACACAATGTGAAAGCACCTCGTGAGACAGTTCTGATGGGATCTGGAATAGATGTAGATGAAAGAGTGGAGCAAACAAATGAGGCAGAAAAGCACTCGAACAAGTCATCAAGTTATCCCAATTGAATACTACAAAGTAAACTTGGTAACTGCTATCTGATTTTTTTTTATACTGATAGTAAGTACCTAAAGTGGAATGATGGAAAAGACCAATAAAAATGTAACCATCAGGAAAACAGATGGACTGATGTTTTAGAACAATTGGTAAAGTGTCAGAATAGCATTCGCAAAACCTTGTGTGAGATCCTCAGTGGTTGTGGATACTGCTCTGTATAAATAAAATGCTGATTGCCCAGTAGCTAGGCAGGAAGTGTAGGTGGGACAAGCAGAGAAGAGAATTCTGGGAACAGGAAGGCTGAGTCACAGAGATGCTGCCAGCCACCGTGATGAGAAACATGTTAAGATACCAGTAAGCCATGAGCCACGTGGGCAACTTATAGATTAATAAAAATGGGTTAATTTAAGATATAAGAACAGTGAGCAAGAAGCCTGCCACGGCCATACAGTTTGTAAGCAATATAAGTCTCTGTGTGTTTACTTGGTTGGGTCTGAGCGGTTGTTGGACTGGCGGTGAGAAAGATTTGTCCTGACCATGGGCCAGGCAAGAAAACTCTAGCTACACTCAGTACTACATAATTCTGTAATCCTGGCATTCAGAAGGTAAAGTTGTGAGAATTAGAAGTTCGAATTCATTCTTAGCTGCATAGCAAGATCCTGGCTCCAAAATCAACCAATGAAATAAAGAAAAAAAAGAAAGAAAGAAAAAAGAAACACCACCAGTAACAACAAAGATGAAATTGTGATGATTGGATTGGCATGAGAACAGTCAGTTGCTGAAACTTTAAGCTCATGAAAATGTCTGTAGTTGCTAATAGCAATGAAAAGAAGCATAGAGAGGCATAGTTAACTAGAAAGCTACTTAAATATAAGCCCCTCTTGCCATAATAAATCAAATAGAAAGTGTACAAACAGGTATGAGTACTGTCAATAAGCATGCACAAATAGGATCTCTCATATAGAACTTTATTTTCTTAGTCCATGCATGTCTATGTTGAGTATCTTGAGAAGGAACAGGCAAGTCTTACCTTCATCTAACTATGCCTATCAGTTAGTCTTATTCATCACTGTTGTCAAGCTCTTCACTAACACTCCTTGGGCAGTCTTCGTAGAGTGGTCCAGCTGACCCTTTGGGTTGAGTGATCATGAAGTCTAAGGTTTGAAATGTGGTTACACCACTCCTAGCTAGTCCTCCTAGCAATGTTAACGACACAATCACCCCTGAAATTCCTCCCTTGTATGATGGGAATAAAGCAAAAGTTTCTAATGTGAGCTCATGAAGTTTGATGAATGGAAGTGGAGGGTGACATTAGCTATCCCATGTGAGGTATCTAGCAAGGAGATGCTAATGGAACTATTGTTATGACTTTCCTGCTGTACATCTTATGTATGCAGTATGCCACTATGTTAAGCAGAATCATTCAAAGGAGCTCCCTAAAGAAAACCACACTGTATCCTGCCTCCAGGGTGGCTTATCAACATCTGGCTGGAATACCAAATTAAACCAGCCTATAGTTCATTCAGCTCCAAATATTTATTGGTTTAAGGTCTAGTCACACAGACAACCATATCTAATGGCATGGACAGTGCCCGAGAAAGAACCTGTGTCAGCATAGGTACTAAACAAAATTTACTTACAAATTATAAAAAAAAGAACTGTAATACATTATTTTTGAAAACAGAATGCTTTGTTTTCATCCTCACATAATGTGAGAACAAGTCCAGAACAGGAGAAGGGAAGCTTGCTACTCTAAGTGGAACAAGAAGAGAAAAATTTCCTTGTCACCCATTTTCAGTCCTGTTTCTGATACTTTGGACTACGAAGTTAGAAAACCAGGAAACACAATAATCAGTCTCAGAAATGGAAATGTTCTAACAAGCCCCACACATGATGCCTACTGAGCAGAGGCCTTTGTCTGGCAACATTTTAAGTATAATAAAAAGATCTTTGGGTAACATTAGACAAAGGCCTATGAAACATTAAACCCAAGGAAACAATTAAAAGACCTAGCATTTCCAAGTTTAATAATTGGATTATTATTTAAATGTATCACCTTTTAAGTTGCTATTCCTAATGGGATCCTTGTGAGCAAAAATTCAGCCCTTTAAAATTATACTTAAATTAAGTAATATCTAGTTACTTACATATCTTATAGATACCATCAGTGCTAATCTAATGTAAGGAAGCATTAGGAGATGGAAGACGGTGTAATTAGTTTATTCTTGTAAAATGTATTCATTGAAGTTTTTAAAACTCCACAAAAAATTCATAAGCCTGAAAGTAATGGGCTTAACTTATAGACACACACAATATGCATATATATGCATGCACAAACACATAAACATACAAGTATGCATATAGAGAGAGACACCTTGTTGTAAAAAGAAAAGTAAATAATAAAAGAGATTTTAGAACGTGGGTATTTCCAGCAATAACAGGGTCATAAGATTAGGAAAGGGAAAGCCAGTGAGTTTTCACTGAAGATATTTCTATATAGAAATGGCATCTGGATATTGCACAAGACTTATCCCATCTGATAGTGATTCATTCACCGTTGTTCTGAAATTTTTATATTATGAAAAAAATACTGAATGGAGTTTATTTTGAACTTTCAGATCTGCACTAGCTATTAAATAACAAAACTGAGACTGGATTCTGTGGAATGGCAAAGCACACACTCTGATTGCTGACATATGAAATCTCAATCCATTTTTTGGATTGTCTGGAGAGGCCTGAACCATTAACCTATTCATTGCAAGTTCTTAAACCAATTTATTCCGATGTTGACATAATGGAGATGAAGTAGTTAAGAGTTTAAAAGCAAAGAATGAACAAGTGATTTATGAGGTCTGGGGAAATTCAGGCTGCTGAAGCAAATTTTGTCAAAATTTGTCATTTTCTTTGGAGGATCTTAGACAGACAAACCAGGACACAAGATTTCTAAAACCATATAGCAAAGCTTCCACCATAGTAAACTTGAGTTCATTATGAACTGAGAAGTAGATCAGGCAAGTCTTGTGAGTACTGGTATTAAATATTCAATTTTTTTGGTTATTGGAGGTTATTGATACAGTTTTTAAGTTATAAGGTTTCAGAATAGCATTAACATTATTTTTTTCTTCCAATTTTTTTCTCATTGCACTTTTTTAAAACTAAAAGTCCCTTTTTCCATTTTATATACCAACCACAGTTCCCCATCACTTCCCTCCTCCTGCTTAACCTCCACCTCCACCCCACCCTACCCCCATCCACTCCTCAGAGAGGGTAAGGCCTAACACACACTGTTTATTGTTTCTGTTTAAAATATTTTGGAAGAGTAACATAGATTTTTAGGCTTGAGACATCATAACAGTATATTCTTGGAATTAGTTAGGAATTTCCCTAAGAATTATCCATAGAGTGGCAGGCGTTTGAGAAGCATGCGACTATACATAGCTCATTTCTTTGTGGAGGACATTTCATTTTTTGTTTGTATATTTAGTAGAGTAACTAATTCATATCTAATAAATGGCATCCATACAGGAATTCTAAAGGTATTGGAGTTTCTTAACAGCCTGAGTGAAGATGGGACAAACCAAGGCCAGAGAGAGTGATTTTAACTTCATATAGAGAGTTTATTTGGAGTATATATTTTACAAAGGAAAAGAAGCTCAGATTCTAAAACAGTGCAAGTGGTATTTCAAAATGTTTTATGCTCATATTTCATTTCCTAATATTCAATAGCACACAGAAAGGTAAATGCCAAAGGGCTTGATAGGAGCTTCAAGCCAGTCACATAATAATCCCTTTGTTAAGCATATTATTATGAAAGATACAAATCAAAGAAGGCGGCGTAAACACAGACTTAGTGTTTCTATCGAGCTTAAAATGATCACTTATTTTGGAAGTTCTGGCCAACTCCATTATACTGTCTCTTTCTTGGTAGTCGATTCTTGTTCAGGGCTCTTGATTAAACCCTGTCACTTCAGAGGAAGTTCAAGAGAATGTGCGTTACAGAAACAGTTGCTACTGATCAATACATTTCAAACCACATACAGGGTATATCTTTAAGGACATAATTCATCAAAACAGACTTACCGGGGCTCCTTACGCTATTTTCATCGAGTTTCTTTCTACTGGAAAACGTGGCAGAACCTCTACACGTGACACAAGAGTTATGTTGAAATTACGGAAATCAGTTGCTCAAAAGTGCTCAATTAAGAGAAAACAATCCAATGTAAGGTTTTGAAAGGAGGAAAAATTCCTTGGATTTAATATGCCACCCTCTTATTTTAATACCCTCTAGAGATAACCTAACGAGACAACCTAATATCCTCTTTTAAAATTATTTCTTTTGGTTTTGGGGATTATAATCACATAATGTTCCTCTTCCCTTTCCTTCCTCTAAACCCTCCCATATACCTTCCTCTTGTGCTTTTTCAAAATCATGACTTCTTTTTTCATTAAATGTTGTTACATATAACTATGTGTATGTGTGTGTGTGTGTGTGTGTGTGTGTGTGTGTATACACACACACACATATACTCATAAATGTGTAAATACTGTCTCATCAATTGGTAAAATGTTCCTTGTACATGTGCTATTAGAACTGGCCACGTTGATACTGGAAACCAAGTAGTGGATCATCCTGGAGAAGACTCTCTCTCCTGCTGTCAGTATTCTTGACTATAGTTCTTTGTCTAGGATTGAAGACTCAAAGATTCTTCCCACCCACTTTAGCATGTCTATTGTGTTGTTCTCGTTCAGCTCATGTTTAGGCAGTCGTGGTGCAGAGACTTTATGTGTGTAGCTTCTGACATTCCTAGGAGATACGGTATCACAGCAAACTCCTTGATCTTCCGGCTCTTACAGCTTTTCTGTTCCCTCTTCTGAAATGCTTTTTGAGTCTTTGATGCAAGGGTTGCATTGTAGACAATAGCTATTGGTACTGGGTCCCACCGTTCTGCATGTTGATTGGTTGTGGTTTTCTATAATGTTCTGTCCATTGCATCTGTTGGAAAGAGAAGCTTTCCATGATGAGGACGAAGACTGGAATTATCTGTAGGTTCAAGAATGAATATTTAGAATGTGATCAGGGATTGTGTTGATTTAGTAAAGCAGCATTCATAGGTTCTCCTCCAATATCCGTGTCGTCACCAGCCCTGGGCAGTGGGATGGATTTCAGATACTAGGCATGATTTCCCTAGTGTTGAGCAGATGTTCAGTTCAATTAGAGAGCTACTGGTTACTGCAAAGGTGTACATGCCATTATGGATTCACATGAGAAATGCAAGACTCTAAGTGTGAATTTCAGTATTAACTTGTGTGAAATGGAAGCTTAAAAAAATAATTTCATTTTGTGGTCCTATGATGACTGCATACCATTTCATATATATATATATGTGTGTGTGTGTATGTATTGTGTATGTATGTGTATGTGTATGTGTATATGTATAGTTAGTTAGTTAGTAAGTGTGTATCCTGAGCTCTACATACCTATGTATTAAAGAAAACATGAAGAAATGGTGAAGTTCATTTTGTTAAGTAACATAAATTAAATCCTACTGAACAGCAAACCATTGGCGTATAAAAAGAATAATAGCTTTCTAAGCTTGAAAATCTTTATCTTCCTGTATAATGTTAGCTTGAAGTCAAAGTAACATATTCTATTCACTCTTCCACAAAGAATCTCAAATAACACATCTTAAATTGTTATACAAGATAAAATATTACTGCCCAATCAGAGGTACAAAGATAATATGATTTGTAAATGGGATTTTTCATTTCAATAGTCAATTTTGTTTTCTGACATCTAGCCCTTTAGGTCAGAATTTTTACATTTTACCCAATGTCTACCCAAAGAGTACATTATTATAAGGTTATCATGAAATACACTATTTATTACTATAACTGCTTGGGAAACATCTGTCTGTATTGCCAGGGAGAAATTTAATCTGTGGGTGGGTGAGATGGCTCAAGCCTGACAACTTGAGTTCTGTCCCTGGTACCCACAAGGAGGATGGGAAGAACTGACTCCAGCAAGTTTTCCTCAGATCTCCGTATGCACACTGTGACAGGCATGCCCCTCCCCTCAACCCAACACACATGCTATAAGTCAATGTAAAAAAAGTTAATTGAAGGAAAAAAAAGAAATCCTATTTGTGAAAACAAAACAAACAAACACTATACACACAGGGGTTAGAGAGATGACTCCATGCTCTTGGCATTTATGAGGTCCAGAGTATGGGTGTTCACAAGCCAGGTGTTCCCAAAAATGCTATGGGGCGTGGAGACTGGAGGATCCTTGGGGTTTTGGGGCTTCCAGCCTAGCAGAGGAAATGCAAACAACTGGGTTGAGGGAGAGACCCTGCCTCAAACGGAAAAACAGAAAGTGATACAAGAGACACAAATGTCCTCCTCTGGCTTCTGCATGCACATTTGGGACCAGACACCCAAGCACACAGACAAATAAACTAAAATAAATAGATACACGCATAAATAAAATCTTTACAGTCAAAAGAAAAAAACACATAGTGACACTCGGCATTGACTCCAACAGCTACAGACTGTCATGATTCTTTTTCTCCGGCCTAGCCATATGTTGACATCTTACAACCACCTGC
Source organism: Peromyscus leucopus (assembly GCF_004664715.2). NCBI lineage: Eukaryota > Metazoa > Chordata > Mammalia > Rodentia > Cricetidae > Peromyscus > Peromyscus leucopus. Next base: position 34,118,042 of record NC_051077.1, on the reverse strand, counting down.
AGTACACATCCTTTCACTATGTCTCCATCCTTACAATTCCACTGTGGGCTGCTCAGATACAACTATAGCTTCACTAGAAGATTTTATGCTGTATTGTGCATGTGTGCCTGTATGACTTTGAACAATATTTCATTAAATGACAATATGCTATATATTGATGTATTTAACAAAGGACAGACTTTTTGTTTGTGATTTGGTGTTGTATTAGAGCACAGGTATTTATGTGGATATATATTTCACTCATCTTTGACAAATAGCTACAAAGTAGGGTTTCTCTGTCTTATGTTTTCTTCTGAGATTCACATACTAAGTATATGTTTGCTTTATGAAATTATCAAATTGCCTTATCAAATTCCTGTACCTTTTTGTTTGATGTTTCTATGTGGAAGTCACTTGTGCCCACTTTTCTCAATGTCTTGTGATTGCCAGTCTTTCTATTTTGCCTACCACAGGGCTTGCAGAATTAGATAGCTGTAGTAGACAATGGCTTATATGTTTTGGCTATTGGAATATGGTATTGTTCTTGCTGTTGTTGTTGTTGTTATTCCCAGAATTCCATTAAAATATCTTCCAGTTTGTAAAATACACTTTTGTAGTTTATTACTGGATTTCTCCTCCATTCTTTTATCAAACAGAAACCCTGCAAAAATTGCCCCCACTGAATAACTTTCCTTTTCAATTTCTTAACAGTGTCTTTTAAAGTGCACATGTTTTGTTCTGATTTTTGATTTTAGACAGAGTCTCATGTACCCTAGGTTTCCCTTAAACTTTATGTAGATAGGATGAAAATTTAATATTTTTCACTTGTTTGTACTGGGAAAATTGAACCTCTGGCCACACATGTGCTAGTTAAGCACTCTACCACTGAGCTCTGTCCTCAATCTTAAATGAGTAAGTTTTAAAGTTTGATTAAATAGTTCATTTTTTTTAAACTTTATGATCTGGAGTGATTTTTTTACTTTTATTTTTTGTTTTGCAATACAGGCTTTCTCTGTGTAGCCCTGGAAACCCTGGAACTCACTCTGTAGATCAGGCTGACTTAGAACCCACAGAGATCTATCCACCTGCCTCCCCACCTTCTTAGTGCTGGGATTAAAGGCAAGTGCCACCACCACCTGGCTAAGAATATTCATTTCTAATTTCCATGTGGGTATCTGTTGTTTCTCAGGACATGGAAAAACGTGTATATTATCTTCATTGAATAATCAGTGACTCCATTGGCTTTTTATTTTTGTTAATATTACATATTGTCTTAATTGTAGTGTTCATTTATTTGTTATTAGTGTATAATTTTTCCTTTGCGTTTTTTAATGCATTCTTATGGGTTGTTATATTCACCTTTAAATTACCCCAGGCCACTGCAGACAACATTTTTTTTCAACTTCGCTTAAGAAATCCACAAAGTTCTTCTTGTATAACACCTTTCTCATCTAGGTGATGGGAACATGCACTCTTTGTAGACTTGAGACATTTCTAGGACTTGTCGGTGTTAATGCTGGGGCTTTGCAGTTACTCTTTCACCAGATTTGGGTAATTCCTTCCCTTGAACATACAAATTAAAGTCCAAAGGCCAGGCTCCTGGGCATACACTGAGTCCTCTTTAACTCTTTGTAGTGTGTGTTACAACTACCCGGGTCATTCTGACCTAAGTTCTCATGGAGGTAGCTGACTTCTGTTTCTCTCTCTGGATTGTGATGGATAATGCTTGGAGGTAGGAAACCTGGTCAGTCTTAGGACTCCTTTTCTTATTTTCCATCTCTCGGGGATTAGAATCTAGTACTTCCTACCCATCAAAGTTTGATAATTCTTTTCAACTATTACTCTCGGTATACTGTTTGGATTTTCTGTTTGTTTGTTTTTAAGTCAGGATAGCATTTCGGTTCCATGTTAGAAAATTATTCCTGGAAGTAGATATTTTCATTTCTTTGTTCCTTCTCTCTTTTCTTTTGAGATATAATTCATACGCCATTCTTACTTAGAAACTATTATTGCTCCCCACCTTTTTTCCTGCTGAGACAATTTCCCCTTGAGTGTATCTCTATTCACACCGATTCCATCAATTATGACATTTGTTTTACATTACATACCATGTGTTGATTTACTTTTCTCCCTCACCATATAATGCTACCCAGGAGGGTAGGAATTGATATTTATTCATCTCCATGGCTTGTATCCTAGCACATCACCTACATTTTACTGACTCTATCAAGCACTGTTCCACAGTGAACAGCTGGAGTTATTCTGCCTTGTCTAAGGCTTAGGTCCATATATCTCGTGCTAATTTCCCAGATTGCATTAACATGACCTGACTTCGTTGCTGCCATAAACTCTTCCTGTAAGAGCCATAGGGTCCAGCAAAGCTGAGGGAATGCACCAATTCTAAGAACTCATAGTTCTCTGCTTCTGAATATTACTTTACAGGTTTTTCTACCTAAAAATCTCTTCTTCCATTGACCCTATGTTTAAAAATACTAGGCCCATCAACATGAGTCAAATGCACCCTCCCCAGGGGTTTGGGTTAATCACAGAGAATTTGTGTTTGATTTGGTACATTTCCACTTATTTTATCACAACCTATGTGTGTGCTATTCTATAAGTATTTTATTTTCTGTCACATTATTCCTTGTCTATGTCAGTCTTACCAACAACCTGTCCAGCTGTCCTCTCCTAATTAGCTGCTTTATCTCTCTTTGAGTGTGTGTGTGTGTGTGTGTGTGTGTGTGTGTGTGTGTGTGTGTGTATGCAGCATATATATATATATATATATATATATATATATATATATATATTATATATATATATATGCTGTTCTTTGGACCTCTCCTTAAGAATAAACATCCAATAACTATTTACTGAGTAAACTGTGAAAACAAAAAAAATCTTGATAGCTATAATTGTCAGAACCATTTTCAATCTAACAAATATATTGAAATATAATTCATACACCATAAGTTTTGTCTTGTTTTTATTTTTGCTTTTGTTATACAGAGACAGGGTTTTTCTGTGTAATAGTCCTAGCTATCCTGTAAGTCATTTTGTAGACCAGGCGGGCCTGGAACTCACAGAGATTCACCTGCCTCTGCTTCTCTACCTCTCAAGTGCTTGGAATAAAGGTGTGCACCACCACTGTCAGGATACCATAAAAATTTTGTTAAAGTGTACCTACCAATAGCCTTTAGTGTGCTCAAGGAGGGCTGTAATTATCATAATTTTCTAATTTTAAAATATTTGCATTATCTCCCCCACAAAACCTCTGTGCTCTTCAGTCTTGACTCTTCAGGCTCCTACTCCTCCAGCCCACTTTATGTGTCTATGGATTTGCTGTTTCATACAGTTTACACAATAGAACTGTGACATTTCTGCAATAGAAATAACACATTTGTAACTGGCACCTTTGACTTGACATAAAAACATCAATTCATTCATGTTGTTGAAAGTAACAGCACTCCTCTGCTACTCATTGTCAAGAAATAGTCCACTGCATGAACATATATATAAACAAATATATATGTTGGTGAACATTTGAGTTGTTTCTACCTCTTAAATATAGTGAGTAATGATACTAAAAATACATTCTGATTAATTTCTGTACAAGGTTTTATATGGATGTGTTCTTATTTCTCTTATATTTATGTCTAAAGTATTCTACTAGGACACAGGGCAAATCATCACTTAACATCTTTAAAAGTGCCAGATATCTAATGTCTCTTTTTATTTAACATGTTTGCATATCCTTACTGGCTATCTACCTGTCTCCTTTTGAGAAAGACACACTCAAAAAGCTGATCAAGATTTTAATTGTGTTATTTGTATTTTATTGTTGGCTTGTGGTTGGTTTATTCTAGCCATGGTTTTATATCGGCTATATGATTTGTAAATTCTGTTCTTCATTCTGTTGGCTATTCTTCTTAATGATATCCTTGGATGCATATTATATATTTTTTAATTGTAGTTAATTTATACTTTTTGCTGATATTTCTGGTGTCATGCCTAAGAAACTGTTCCCTAACACAAAGTCAAGAGGGACTGTAATTCATGAGAGAGTGGCTGCATAGTGTACACATGGCTCCAGGCTTGATTTTCAACACCAGAAAAAAATAAAATAAAGAATTTTTTTCTACTCCAAAGTCAATCAATTTTTTTCCTATTTTAAGAGTTTTATACAACTGGGCAATGGCAGCTCATGCTTTTAGTTCCAGTATTTAGGAGGCAGAGGCAGAGGCAGAAGAATCTCTGAGTTCAAGACCAGCCTGTCCTACACAGCAAGTTAAGAACAGCCAGGGCTACACTGGGAAATCCTGTCTCAGAAAAGGAAAAAAAAGAGATTTATATGTTTAACTCAAAAATTCAAGACCATGATCCATTTTGAGTTAATTTTTTTTATGTTCCTGAAGGAAGAAAATGTTCATGCAGCTTATTTTAAAAATATATTTATTACATTTTCTCAGATGAAAAGTAAACAAGAAGAAAAGTTGTCATCATTTCAATTTATCACATCTTATTTTAATATACTTTCATTATTTATTTACAGATATTAAAGGAAATTTTCTTGAGACAATGATCATCCAAGTATGTTGTACCTAGCTGATTGCTTCCACTTAGAAATGATCTTTGCATTAGTTTTCTTCATTTCTCTCCTCTAAAAATGTAGTATGATGTCAAGATATTGTCAGCTAATGTTAAACCTAAAGAAAGTAACCATAGTACAATTATTAAAATACATAAAAGTATTTATTATTAATATGTAGGAAAATATAGGAATATTTATATAGGAACTGTTTATTTTCACAACACAAATTCTAGAGCCCATAAAACTTCTACTTTTAAAAGTTTGCTTTTGTAGGCAAATATTTTTTAAATATCTTCAAGTTCTATGGGATCCATATATGGAAAGAAAGCATCCAGACAGTCTGGGAAATTCAGACCCTCCATCACTACAGCATGAAACTTACTTGAGCACACAGGGAGGGATTGTCACAGGAGGAAGTGACCTCCGGTATATATTCCAGCTTGTCACTACACAAGGCAGAGGAGGGGCCACAGGTGGACTTAGGCTGCAACACTATGCTTTTTGTATTTGCCTGGGAAATTAATTACATGTTCCCTTCTAAAATGCCTCATCTGAAACTCCTCAGTAAACTCTGCATTTACCCTCAGATGGTGAATCAGCTGCAGCCTACATGCCAGAGTTTGTTCCAAGCAATTACTTGAAATCCTTGACAGCCCCTTAAACATGTGGGTGGGCCAAGTTCACATATAAGACTACTGAGCTGCATGGAACTTAATGTCAACAAGAAACCCTGTGGGACAGAGTGATCACCTCATGCTGTGAGGGCCACCTACACTTTTCAGTGACTGATTGTGTGTATGCAATTTAGTCCTTTAGAATCCATTATTATAATGCAAGAAATTCTTAGGGAGCTAGAAGGAAGAACATTTCACAGCTAGATGGTAATAACTATTTAGACTGTTTTAAATCACTCAGTGTGTTCTATATTAGACAAACAAGCCCTCTACAATTATGTAGTTTACACATTTTATATGCCTTTCTGACTTCATAATTGAGAATGAACATGCTATTACATACTTCGATACTGATATTAAGAAAATAGTTGCTTAAAATGTAAATTCTGCCCTTTAAACATTTATAAGTTGAAATAAAATAGTCTCAGAAAGTCAGTGAAATTTACACAAATATTTAATATTAACACAATGGTTGCATTGTATTATATTATTTTGATCTATCTGTAATTCATAGAGTAATTCATCTCTGGTAACTTTCTCAAAAATTTTTGTCAGTGCTATTTTAATTTTAGAGAAAGCCATAGATGGTCTTTTTTCTGTAATTAATTTCATTTATCAACTTTACCCTGGATAACATTCTGCAATCTTCCTGCAATCAATCTTACATAAAAGTTCCTAGCATGTTCTATTTTATGTGAGAATGGGATGAAATTTTACTGCTCCAGGCTTATATTGTTACTTCATTTAAGGTCCAGGCTTCTTAGAGGATGAACATGTGACAGCTGTCTATTCCACTAATTAACGGTCCTATTGTAGCAAATTAAAATTTAGTAACAACCAAGAAACAATTTAGGAGGATAGCAAAATAACAAGTTCAAGATATTTTCTTTAAAAAAAAATATTATATGAAGATGAGTGTAAGACAGAGGAATGAGGACAGATGTGGCCTCACCAGAGAAGGGTGAGTGAATGACCCAAAGGAACAGAGAAATGAAGAGAGTCTGGCGGACACATTTGCATTTATTTATGTTTTAAAAATGTTTGGATGCAAGTGATTTTAGGAACGTAAGTTAGTGATGTCTGTGTTTTCAAGCAACAATATTTTATTTTCAATACTTTTATCGTCAGTTTCAGGAAATAGTATTAATTCTACATTACATATTTTAGAGAATTTTTCCTGATTAAAAAATGTGAGACAAGCCGGGAGGCGGTGGCGCACGCCTTTAATCCCAGCAGAGGCAGGCAGATCTCTGTGAGTTTAAGGCCAGCCTGGGCTAAAGAGTGAGCTCCAGGAAAGGCTCCAAAGCTACACAGAGAAACCCTGTCTGGAAAAAAAACAAACAACAGACAAACAAAACAAACAAACAGTGTGAGACCTCTGGTCCCTCATTTGGCTCGATTTGCAGTTATACCATCATAGAAGTTAACGAGATTAGAAATGCCCCTGAATGACAAAGCAGTCCTTAGCCCGGGGGGCTTTGACTTTCCTTGCCTTCACCATGTTTGTCATATCTGGTCTGTCTGTTACCAACAAACGTGCCTGGATTCTCTGCATTTCCTTTCATATAATAAAAGGACAAACATGAGGCACTTTCCATCTCGTACACATCATCCCTGGATGGACTAACAGGAAACTGAAGAGCTGCTGATATCATCCTTTGGGCCTCCCATGGTACTGTGCTATCTGCAGCTTCTGGTTCCTAGTGGGCACAAGCCTTGGTGTTCTCTGTGTGCCCATGTGCCTGGGCTCTAGAGCACACAAATGAAGCCTTGGGGCTGTTTCTCACTCCAGGCTCCTGCCAGTTCCCTGAGATGGAAGCCTATCCTCTTTATCATTCCAATCTAAATTTCAGCTTCTTATGGGGTTTTCTTATTTTTGGCCAGCATTTCCCTTTGCCTTTGCGGATTTTAACGTGCTTGCCCGGGGAATGCTCAGCTTTCCTTACAAGCATGGCTCCTGGAAATGTCACTAAGGTTTACCAGCCTCTTGATTCCGATGAACCTATTTGACACTCCCATGGAAAAATGGCTTTCTCTTCCTTGTGACGCTTCATTTGTAAATCTAAGGACCTGGCAGTGATGTCAAGACGGTTTTCAAGACAAACAAAGCCATTGAGGCATTGTGTTTAGAGAACAGATAAGTTAGTCTGTGTTAGACACAAAGGATTTAAAGAATTTTATTGACATGTCTTTCCCGTTCTCCACTATCATGCACACATTTCCCATTGGTTTTATCAACACTTTAGATTGGGGTGCAATAATAGTCTGGCTGGCATCATAGTACAGTATAATCTAATTTATATTTGAACAGCAACAAACTATATTAAGGCTCATAACCAGAGTCATCATTTTCCTTCTTCCTCCATATATTTATATATAACTTGACTTGAGATATTTCTACTTTTATGAATTACTATGGCATCTAAGGAACAATGTTTTAACTTTGGCTTAACTATCTTATAATATTTCTATTTGGACAGAAATGAAGCTTATTTATAACCAGTCAATTTAAAATTTTGATTTGAAATACCCTTGCATATTTTTGATTTTAGAAATTGGACCCATGCACAGTTTTCCATACATTATAGTTCAGGGTAGCAAGCCATGGTTCATGGCCAGAAGAGCAAGCTGACAGAAAAATAATGGAAGCCATTTCTAAATGACTGTAGTTTTGTACAAATATAACTGAATAGCAATTCCAGAAAATTGTTGTGAGTAATTAAGTAAAAAGCTAATTTGTCTGCTTCCTTTCCTGTTGGCTTTAAATAACATTATGCTTCATTTTTCCTTTCAACTGTATTATTTTCATCCCATAACAAGCTAGTTAATAAATTCTGCTACATTAAATGTTATGCCTGAAACCTGTACTCTTATTATATGCTTAAAATATGACTTAATTATGACCTCAGAATCATTTTGTAAACATATATAGTACAAAAATCTTACATCCTACATATTATTTTTATTAAGTCTTATTAAGTACACAGCACACTGATCAATCTGCTAAATACAATTATCACAGATGTCACACAGGTGATGAAAATTTTTATCCCAATATATGACTGTCTGCCTTTTGCCAACTCATAGTGCAAGATTTCCCGGCTGAGAAAAGTGACAGATAGCTTCAATTAGGAAAACTCTAAAGCATCATTTTAAAGGAAATCTGTTAGGTGTTTTAAACAATTTACATCAAGTTGGGTTTCCTTTTGATTTTATTTTTAACTTAAGTTTATTTTTAAGCTTCACATAAAAATTATAAGCATGCTTATGAAGCAAAATGTACTATTTCAAGAGGTGAATGTTTGGTACAATGTTCAAATCAGGGCAAATAGATCTATCCCTTCACACACTTGCCACATACTTACCCATGTGTTTATCTTTTCATTGGAGAAAAGATCTCATATAGCCCAGGTTGGACTTATACTTGTCATGGAGCCAAGAATGGCCTTGAATTCTGGATCCCCTTGCCTTGTCTCCAAGTGCTGGGAATACAGGTGTGCATCACAGTGACTGGATGTATTGTAAACATTCCAAGTCCTTTCTTATAGCTTTTGACATAATCCTGTATATTATTGTTATCTATGGTCACCCCGCTGTGCAGTGGCAGACAATAACCTCTTATTCCCTCTAAAGATAACTTAGTTCACATGGAGTTTCCAAAGAGTCGGTAAATTAGTTTAGACAGAGACAGAATGTGTAAAATACGTTACTTGCTTTGAAGTAGATTTTAAGAGAAACTTCATTTCATCAGAAAGCACATTTCAGCTTTATTCCTCCAATGAGTTCCTTATTGTTTTGCTACCACAATATATGTGTTTGTTTATATGTACGTATGTTATACCATGTACCTGATATGTGATAAGTTGTTTTATTCATTTATAAAAATTTATTTTCAATCACTGTGGAACAGGTTAAGCACCGAAATGGACATTATAAGGCTGTTGTTTTAGACTGTAACATATTTGCCCTAAATATCTCCCAGCTCTCCAGCATTTTGATTTGTGTGTGCCTTCCCCAGCTCTGTGTGTGTGTGTGTGTGTGTGTGTGTGTGTGTATATGTGTGCGTGCACGTGCGTGCGCGCGCGCGCGCGCACGCACACATGCGCCTGTGAGCAGGACTGTGTTATGAGAATACACTAAAGAGTTTTGTCATCAGTATTTGCATTAGGAGGTTAAGAACAAATTCTTTTACCTGTCAAAATTCTTTGTTTTAAAGTTTTAAACCTTTCATATTTGAAAATAGGTCATAATTAACAAGTTATAGTGATACAATTTGCTGGAATCATTATCTTTGTGTTTTACAGTATCTGCAAATATTAGCTTAGGAAATACTCCCCTACTCCAGCATACCCATAGTGCATGCTGACCCTGTGGCGGCATAGTAGGTTGAAACTCTCCCTCTTTGATATAGCAAAACTAATTTTATTTGTACTACTGTCATACCTTTGACCTCATTGATTTCTTCTGGTATGGCCTACTTTGCTTAGCTTTTATGTTTATTTTTTTTTTTTAAGAAATTAGAAAGATTTCATGATTTCTCACTATAGGACAACAAAGCAGAGGCATTTGCACTGATTTTTTTTTCTTGTGCCCATTCATTAACTAGCATGACAAATTATCTTATTGGCATCCATACCTTCAGTTTCAGAGTGCTGTCGGTATCACATCGTCTGATGCCTGACAAAAATATTACCTCAAAAAATAAAAATATTCCTGGAGTCTGGTTTTAACACTCTTCTATGGAGCATCGTGTCTTCTTTGGAGCATGTAACATAGGATGCTTAGATGTATAGAAATTTGTAGATATGGTATGGATAAATCAATAGGAACCTCAAATTCCACATCTACATTGTTTTAGAGGTTAATCTATTTCTATATCTTTCACACCCTTCTACCGTACCAAATGAGAAGCATTATTTTGTGGCAGCATCTAAAATTCAAAATTCAGAGCCAACTGCCCTTGCTTTCAGCTATAGAATAGGAAGTTGTATATGCTAACGATTTCCAGTTGTGGTGAGGTCAATCCTAAAAGAAACTTAAATACGGTTTGTGGAAAGCTGTTTTCAAGTTTTGAATGCCAGTACTGTTCTTGTCTCCTGACCTCATCCTCCTTGGGGTGTTTTCAGGCGCAGAGGCCAGCTAAGCCTAATATGTGCCTGGTGTATAAGACTTTAGAGGACAAAAAATAACGCATGTTTTCTCACCCATTAAAAGCTTGGTGAATGATACACTGTAATAACAGATTAATATGATCGAACTATAAGAAAGTTGTTGAACTAAAGTTCGTTGCTGTGGGATGGTCTGTATGTCAAATTGTTCTGATTGGTCAATAAATAAAACACTGATTGGCCAGTGGCCAGGTAGGAAGTAGGTGGGACAAGGAGAGAGGAGAATTCTGGGAAGTGGAAGGCTGAGGCAGGGAGACACTGCCAGCTGCTGCCATGACCAGCAGCATGTGAAGTCGCTGGTAAGCCACCAGCCATGTGGCAGGTATAGATTTATGGAAATGGATTAATTTAAGATATAAGAACAGTTAGCAAGAAGTCTGCCACGGCCATACAGTTTGTATACAATATAAGTCTCTGTGTTTACTTGGTTGGGTCTGAGCTGCTGTGGGACTGGCGGATGACAGAGATTTGTCCTGACTGTGGGCAAGGCAGGAAAACTCTAGCTACAGTTTGTGGAGCATGGGAGCTTCCAGAAAAGAAGAACACAAGGCTCAATGGAAGCTGTTACCTTCATTAACATCCATGTGAAAGTGTGATTGGAGAATGGGAGTAACAATGAAGAGGGGGGTTAGGAAAGCCTGGCTTCCTGGCTCCCCTTGGGGATTTTCCTTTATGCTTTTCTTGTTGCTGTGACAAAATACCCAAATGAAACAAGGGAGGAAGGATTTCATTTTGGCTCACCATTCAAGAAAGGATAGAGTCCACCACCGCAAGGAAGGCAAAGCAGTAGAAACATAAGGCAGCAGCTCACACATCTGCAGTCAGGAAGCTGAAAGGGGAAAGGTAAGGCTGGGCTATAATACCTCAAGGACTCTCTGTGACTCACTTCTGTCAGTCAGGCTCCATCCCTAAAGCAGCATCAATGTCCTAAAATTGTGTTGCTCATTGTGGACCATGCATTGCAATATACGAGCATTTGGGGGACATTTCACATGCAAAGCCCAAAAGCACAAGAATCCTTATGCTTACTCTATGAGGGTATTCACAGTAGAAAGGAAGGAGGTCAGAACATGATTTCCTTCTCTTGTTTTCTCAGTTTCCAATGGGCCGTAGTATGGAAAATCATGCCCTGAGCCTTGACAAGGGCCTTGGCTTCCTTTACAGGCACCCATCAAAAATTTGATAGACATGAGAGTTAGTTTATGTACTTCACCATGGATTCATAAGAGGATTTTTAATAAGCACTTGAGGGAGCTAAGAGAGAAAAGTAAAGGGGATAAAATACTAGCATGACGGTGTAAAGGTGAGGGGACCCTTGTAAAAAGGCAGGCAAATAGCTGAGAATTTAGCCACCTAAGGGGGAAGTATGGTCTGCCATGAAACAAAGGAGTATTCTAATGAATCCATCATAGATTTGTTCAACTCAGAATAGAGAACATGAATACAGAATCCCAAACAGACCTCTGCCACAATAGTACAGTTCTCTTGGGGAGAGGCTAGAGCAAATGCTTATAAAGCAATCTTTCTGAGCATTGGTGAGGTGACCTCTAGAGCTTAAAGAGAGGAGGGAGGAATCGTCTAGGCAGGTAAGTGGAGGGATAAACACATTTTTTTGAGTTTTTGGACCACAGTTTTTTTTGTTTGTTTGTTTCATTTTGTTTGGAGTACTATGGAAGTGCCACAGCCCAAATCATGAGTGGTCACTTCCACCTACTAATTAAATACATATATTCTGGGAAGTTATGAACATAGTCTTGCCTAAGGATCCTTGTAGTAAAATATCACCTGCTGTGAATATATTTCTTATGGAAATTAAATGAGTGCTAATGTATTAAAGGGGCATTTGCACAAATCTTTGTCATATTAACAACAATTAGGTTGTAACCAATCCAGAAACCATTTTTTTTTTTTTGCTTATTCTTGATTTTAATTGAGGTACTTGCATAAAGTACAAAATGAAAGAGTAGTGTCATTAAGTCAGTAATCATGATGTGGTAGTGTAAATGAAAATGACCTCCATAGGCTCATATATTTTAATAATTTATTTCCAGTTGGTAGAACTGTTTGAGAAGGATTAGCAGATATATGGTCTTATAGGAGAAAATGTATCACTAGAGGTGGGCTTGAACTTTCATAAGCCCGCAATTACCTATTGTTCTCTTTCTGCCTCATAGTAGATGTCTCAAGACACAGGCTCTCAGCTACTGCTCCAATGTCAGGTCTGCCTGCCTGCTGACATGCTGACCACCATGATGGTCATGGACTCATGAATTCACCCTCTGAAACCGTAGGCCCTCAATGAACTCTTTCTTCTGTAAGTTTCCTTGGTTATGGTGTTTCTTCACAGCCAGAGATAAGTCACTGTGTATGACACAGGATAAACAATATTTGAATGAAATGAAAATAAAGATCCACGTAAATGTGGATGTCAGAAAAAAACATCTAAATTATAAATGAAGGCAAAGATGGAAAACAAAAATTTAAATAAAATGTTTACCTTAGTCATGAAATACCAAATGAGCCACTCTCATTTAATTTAAATACTTTTGTGTGCTTTCACTTGTTTTTGTTTGGTGTGTTCCCATGCACACATGTGCCTTATGTGTAGAAGCATAACTGCCAGTGTGGAATGTGTGATATCTGAGCACCACTTTCAGAAGTCAGTTCTCCTTTTCTACCATGTGGGGCCCAGGGACTCACTTCTTCTCCTTGGGCCTGGCTTCAGGAGACCTTACCCACTGAGCCATCTCTTGGTCCCAAGATATCCTTCTTGAAAGGCAATCTGGATCTTCTTGAGTAAGATTCTCTGAGTAAACTGGCATGTCTATTGGCTGATGAGTTTAGTACACCTTCCTAATCATTTAAGAGTTGCCATCATTGTGATTGTGTAGGTGTACATACACATTTACACAAAAAGACAGTTACCATAAAACACTGTAATGAATTAAATAGGAAATGTAATATTCCTATCAACAGAGGATTTCACACAATGTATTTTTATCATACTCAACCCTCATTTCCCCCATAACTCCTCTCTCAGATTTACCCTTACCTTCCCAACCCCTTCCAACTTCAGGCACTTTAAAAAAAAAAAATAGTTCATAATATACTAACCATAGATTCATGGTTGTGGTAGACCTACCAGTGGCCATACCCTTAAAAATAACTGATTCCCCCTTGTTTTAGAATCCATCAACTTTCAGTACTTTCTTAATTAGGGGCAGGGACTTGTGAGCCCCTCATTTTCTATCTTAGTATTTTGAGTAGCTTGTACATACCTTGTTGGGCAAGCAACCACAGCCATTTTGAGTCCATGAGTGTACTTGTACTAACATGTCCAGAAGACGCTATTTGACTCTGGTACTCCCTGATACCTGGCTCTTACATTCTTTCCAGCCCCTCTTGTACAATGGCTTTTGAGGCTTAGGGTGAGTGATAAACAGTCCCATTTGTGGCTGAGCACTCCACTGATACTTATTCTCTCCACTTTGACTAGGTTTAAGTTTCTGCATTAACAAATGTCTACGGCACAAGGAAACTTCCCTAATGAGGTCTGAGAATATCGCTAATTTTCAGTTAGAGAGATACAAATTTAGAGGGCAGTTTGATGTTATGTCGATGTAGCAGAATAAAAGTTGTTGCTTGGCCCCTGGGGTCTGGGAGTTCCCTTATCATGGCTTCCTGGCCAGATCTACATGCATTTCCTCCTGTGAAACAGTCCTTAAATCCGACCAGAAAGTGGTTTGTTACCCTCATAATATTGATGCCAATATTGCACCCATGGGCATATTTTGCCAAGCCAGGCACTATTATAGTTCATTAGGTTAACAGCTGAGTAAAATTATTGATGATTTCTTTCCCTTAGCAACCAAATAGTGCCTTCTGGTACTATGAAAATTAGCCTGCAGGAAATAAGCTTGCTGGTCAGTGCCAACCTGCTTTGTTCAAGTCAAGTAACCAAACTGTACTATGTCTTCAGTAACAGGGACACACCGTCAGGTTACAGTGGGCAGACAAGATGACTAGCCACAGCTTGTGTGATTTGGTGGGTCTCTAAGACACTCCTGAACAACAATTCAAAAGGGATTGTCTCAGGCTTGACACTGGGCTATCTCTCTGACAACCTATGGCTTCTGGAGGGAGCATTATTCTCTGTGTAGAGCAACTCCAATTAAACTCTTTTATGTGAATATATATATATATATATATATATATATATATATATATATATATGAAGTTTATAAAACAGTAGGTTTCCATACAGCCTTTTCAAACATCCTACGTTATCCTTCTCCTCATCACCTCACCTGTCCTACCCTGCCATCTCTTTCTCAACTTAAATTTCCCTCCCCAGGGTAAAAGGAGATAATGAATTAAAATTTTCAAATACATTGTGAAAATACCTTTCAACAGTAAATATATATGTAAACAAATTTATGTATTAAGAAAAAAAGAATTTAAAAAATTCTGGGCTGTTTTAATTAGAACAGAGGCAGGAATTCCATATCTTCATGTACATTCCTATATCTTCATGTACACATTTAGCCTAAAGAGTCTTTGGACTCCAAATGCTTGGGGGGAAAACACTTTATCAATAAGTATTCACCTATAAATATATGAAAATATGTAACAATGAAAACCATAAAAATATGTATGCTTACCTCATGCTTAATTTTTTTGAGGAAGTCATGGTTATTTTTAAATCTAATCTGTATGTTTCCCAAAACATTCCCCCCTCTTGGTGGTAAATCTGGAGACAGGTGTAGGTTCATGCTAGAATACCTACTATCAGGGAAGGGTAGCATTTTCTTTTCCTTGCTATTGATTCATTTCCATTTGGTGTCTTTCTCTATTTTTGGACTCTGTATGCTGTTAGGGCCTAATGTTACAAAGCCATCCAAGTAAATCCACTGTCTATATATTAGCTTATATTCTTCCACGTGGAGATTCTGCGAAGACAAGAGCAGAGTTCTTTGGAGATTTTATTGAGCACTTCTGTCATGTAATTGGCTGAATGCATAAAAATCAGGCGTTCCTGAGTCTGGCCCTTTGCTCCCTAGGCATAGTAGAGTGTCTGTAGACTAGTTCTTGCCTGTGTGGTGTATTTGAGACGAGAGGCATATTAACAATGAGAGGGGCTTCGGGTCAGAATCACTCTGCGTCATAGATGCCATTATCTGCTGATTTAGCTTGGCTGAAAACTGCTGAAAACTAATCCTTTTTGTGCCCTTGTCAGTGGCTGCAGCCTGGAGTCGTAGAAAATCGGCTCTACCTGAGTCAGGTAATCATTACAAAATGAATTTGGCTCCCGACTCTGTGGAAGTAATTGGGAGAAAATATCTCATATCTATGATGAAAATTCCCTTGGTTAAACCTGTCTAGCACACAAAAAGTGCTAAATGCTTGTAACTACCAAGCTACTATATAGGTGCCAGTGGATTATCCTTCAAACTGAACATAGGTGATCGCTTAAAACATGTGGCCAAGGCCAGCAGTTTTCTGCTGTTCGTTTGCCCGGGTACCCTTGCTGCACTGGGCTCGTATCACAGAGATCTTCCTTTGCAGTGCACAAACTGATTACCCAGCAGGCAATTCGGTTCCAGAAGGGAAGTCAGAATGGTGCTGACTATTCCCTAGGGAGGGACATCCTGTAAAAACACCAAGGTTGAGAACTGTCATAGTCACAGCAGTAGGTGCATTTTCCTCAGAAATTAATGGAGCAAGCTAGGCAAAAAAATGTTTTTAAGCTGCATCTTCCCTAGAGTAAGATGCAAATTCAAAGCTTATTTGAAGCCTTGGAATGAAAGTTAAAGATAAGACTTTTAGGGTTTTTTTTTTCTTTTTTCTTTTTTGACATTGATAATATAGGCAACCATAGCACAACAAGATTAAATTGAAATGCGAGATAAGTGGGATGGATGTTATTTAAGTCGGCGGCACGGACTGCAGCAGCAAATGGTTCCTGAGCCCATGTACCCAGGCTGATTGTTAATAGAGGGTTATTGGGACGTCACTGTCTGCTTCTCCTGCCACTGAGTGATGGACAGGCAATGCTATCACATTATGACTTCATATTTTTAGTTTGTGATCAATCTATTCATTGAGTCGCTCTGACCCTGACATTAACATCTGGCGGAAATGTAGTAGCCATCTTTGGAAACTCTCTGGTTAGTGTGCTGCAGGGTAACGAGAGTGGAAACGGCCTTACTTCCCCCTACAGAGCATGCAATAATCTTAAATTATACATCCGATTCAAGAGGAGGAAGAGAATTATGTGCTCGGCTTCAAGGAATGTGTAGGCCATTCTGGAGAACTATTTGTTACCCTTTCTTAAAGAATGTGCCCATAAATACAGTTGGAGTGAGTTGGTGATAGGTACACTAAAAGTTTCTGAAGCTTCAAAATTACCTCTTCTGTTCATGTAGAGAAGCTGAGGCAAAAACCTCACACCCAACGAAGCCTTTTGTTTCTGGGAAGCATTTGCAGAAAGACAGTTCCCACCTAGGACTTTGAAGTCATCTCTAAAATAAAGACCGACAATGATCGTTACAGCTTCTGTGAGTGTAGCACATTCTATAGAAGCATGCTTTCCACCTCCACCCTCTTCCTCGCTCTGACTTAAGAAGCCACTGGGGTTTCCACATTATTTGCCTTATTTTACCAAGAAGAAAATTGTGATTTGCAAAGGTCAGGTAATTTGCCCAAGAGAAGACCGTAAAATCTAATTAATTTGTTCATTCATTCATTCATCCACTTAACCAATTCAAAGAAAATTTATCCATTCCATTCTGTGCCAGATACACTGTTTCTTCTACAGCTGGGTAGTTCTGGGGCTCTTAGCAAATTTTGAAACCTTTCTGTAATCCAGTTAATTCAAAAAAGAATTGGAGAGGAAGCTTAGGCATCAAGGCACATGCCTATAATCCCGGAACTCAAGAGACCAAGGGAAGAGTATCACAGTTCGAGACCAGACTAAGACAGACAGGGAGACCTGACCTTCAAAATATCAAAACTGAAAATCAAATTTAAAAGTCTCTAAATAGGAAGATTTAGAAATTAGAAAACATTAAAAATTAGGGCCTGTGGTAAGTTATCTTTTGTAATCCATTTTAGTCACAATATTCATTGCATATAATATTTTACTGCATTTTGTTTCCCTCTTCCTATTAATTTACTGAGATGCACCTCACAGAGTTGTGTCCCCTACTTTTATTCTGCAGCAGACAATTAAAGAGAAACTAAGATTAAATCACATCAAACTTCTTTTGATAGTTTGACAAAATATTTTGAAAGCACATTTATTCATGAATGCACATTTTAGCTATCTTAATGACTTTTCTCATGGCTATTGTTTAAAGTCACTCCCAATACGATCAGGCATTTCTTCTTAAATGGAGAAAATGTTATAGAGAGGATTGTCTAATATAGGTAAAATATTTTTTAAATCGGAATTTGGAATCTTCACTCATAAAATTGCTGTCAGCCGAAAAATGTGTGGTTGACAAAGGTGAGGTAATTTGTCTGAGATCACAAGGAAAAATAAAATTGGGATCCAACTAATTGGAAAAGCAAAACACAGAAGCAGCTGTGTGTGAGTCACTGTCACTAATGAAAGGTCCAAACTCTCATGAGTGTTTCTAATCCTGAGTTATCTGAACGTTTACAAGGGCAAAAGAATCCCTAGTTTTGGTGTTCCATGTTGAAGAGTGAGTTTTAGGGATTTGAAAACAGTGTTTGTAGGAAAATGGGTTAGAATCTTTAAGCCATTAATGATGGAAAAAATTGTTTGCAGCTCACTCATATACATGAAAAATGGACTGGATATGCATTAGAAGTTATCTCCAAACATTCCATAAAATTATAATCATATCAATTAAATGCTACTAGCAAATATTTCAATTATCCTTAATGGGACAGAGCTTATAAATGAGCAGACCGGGAGATGGCTTGTACTTGATGTGTAGCCATTCTCCTGGAAAAGCAACAATTATAGTGTTGGTGGTGGAAACCAGTTCATAAAATGCAAATGGGCTACAATCTTGGAGTTTTATTTTAATGTAACATTATCATATGGTATTATAATAACCTCGCTATTTCCTTTTGAAAAAGCTATAAAAATAATCATTTCCAGACATCCATTAGTGCAGTGTTTCATTAAAATGTCATCTTTCAAGTGGACTCAGAATTTCTTTTGTAATTTTACTATCTTTGTTGCGTTTGATGTCCAGCAACTATCCCCATGCCTTCTGTAGCAAGGTACTGAGGCTAGATTGTCCAACATCAGAGACCTCAAAATCCTGAGCCATACTGGCCTGTCGCTTTTGTTAGTTTCAGGCTCTAAGTGGCTTGGGTTTTAACTTTTGCGTATGGAAATACTCTGTCCATTTTCAGTCGTCCACTCTTCCTTACTTTTCATAGTGAAAGAAATCTATTTCTCTTCAACACAGTTTCTTTAAATATATCAAGAGATTTAAATTTAGATATCCGAAGCTCCCACTAGATGACACATTATTAAAACATCTGCCTTTCCATAAGCCATTCTGTTCCTTGCCATTCCACATGTCCTTTTCTACTTCACCAGGCAAAATTGCCCAATCTAAATTTCAGCTCAAGTGTTTGATGGTTTTCACGCTGAGCTCAAACTGTTAATGCTTCCCTGAGAGAATAGAATTGAAACGGGATTTAATCTAAAATAACAAAATAGAATAAAGGTTTTACATATAAATAAGTAATGCCCTCCACAAGCTTATCCAAGTTTATCTTTTCTAGATTTTGCACATAGTAGAGAGAAAAAGAAATTTGAAAAGATTCAGAATTTGATGGCCAAAAGCATTGTGAGTAAATAAATAATTGCTGTTGTATACCATCCAATTAATATACTTCATTTCAAAACCAATTTCAAAGCCAGATTTAAGTGTATTTTTCCAATAAGCCTTTCCTAATATTAACATTTTATTTGGTGTCACTATTCTAGCTCATGACATTTTCAAATATCATGTTAGGTAACCAAAGTGAATATCCTGTAAAATGCTAATTGGGGGAGTAGATAATATCTGCCTTGGTAGAAGTGTCACTAAGGGCTGAGATTCCTAGGAAGCATTCTCTCCTAGAACCCCATGCTTCAATTCACCACGCATCACAAAGCAAATAACAAATTACCTACACGTAGCATGGCTCTGAATACCAGGAACAAGGTTTTAGAGAGAAACCCTGCGGTCTTTGCCAGAAGGAAATAAAAACCCCTTTAAAATAAAAAGTCATTATAGAACCAGACTGTCTTCCCTAGCTTCCTTTCTCTTAAAATAAAAATAAAAGTAAAGTTCCCATGCTTTATTACACTCTGACAAAAAGCAAATAGGAATGTAATTCCATATGAAAAATAGTTAATAGGATTTGTAACATCAGCCTTTTCCCTACTTTGTAAATGTTGAGAAGATATCATTTGGCATATTTTCTACTTATAGTTTTTAATTCTTATGACTGGGTATTCTATGTACAACAAATTACATTTCAGGATGCAAGTTTGGTTCCTTCAGCTATGGTACGGGAATAATTAGAATGTCTCATAGGGTAAGTATGAGACTGAATGAATTAGGGATGTGCTTTGTAAAAGCTGAGTTCAGTGTCGCTGTGGGTTTGAAACTCTACTCAGTAATTGCAATAACTAATAACATTTTAATTTTATGAACATCACTTTTGTTCATACAAATAAAATCAATTTAGAGCTAATTTTGAGATTCCTGCAGGCCCAGCTATGACTTGGTGAGAATTATTTTACATAGAAGGCAAAATCAGTTGTTTAACTTGTTGAGGCACCCGCGACATATGTTTGTTTACTTGTTTTTCCTGTTTGGTATTTATGCTAAAGGTATGCCTTTGTGGGGGTTGCTGTTTGGTGGCTTTGCTTTGATGCTTTTTTTGTTGATGTGGTATTTTTATTTTATGTTAGCCACAAACTTGCTGCACAGCCTAGGCTGGCCTCTGACCCAGTTTTCTACTCTCAGCTTCCTAAATGTTGATGGGATTTAAGGTGTGCACCACCAGGCATGCATACATGTATTATCTATTCAGAGATCGACTAAAAACTCGTTCCTTATTCAGAAGGTCACATGCATACACAAAAAAAAGAGAAAGAGAAAGAGGATATGGCTTCTAATTCTGTTTCCCTTTGTATATAATGGTAAAAAGGACATTTTTGAAAAACTAAGTAAGTTGGACAATGTTAGACATCAACAAGGAAACTGAGAAATGGTTTTTACCTTTTACTGGCGCCTGTTATCAATGCTTGATGTGAATTATACATAAAATTCAGTTTTTATTTGGATGATAATTTGCAATTTGTTGGAATTATTCTAGAATAGACATCTACTATTAGTAAGTTGGGTTGGCTGCATTATTTAAATGGAAGGCTTTTAATTTCTTTCTGCCAAAATTAACATATGTACAAAGAGCCCTCAAACATTTCAATGTAAGATTATAAATTGAGTGGAAACTTCATCTATATGCAGATATAAGTGCAGATAGAGTTACATAGTTTTAGAATTATATATAGATGGCTGTATACTATTTTTATGTAAGAATAGCTGCAAAGATATATACTATAGAGCCACATATAAAATTACACATAAATATGCTTTATAATTTCACAGTACATAATTTACTATATATAGTGTATAAGTAAGAAAATATTATAAATATATATCATATATAAATGTTTGTAATCTTCAAAACTGGAAATTTTTCATATGGTAATAGTTATTTACCATGAAACTGCTACAATAAATCTAGCTTTAAAAATTCTCCTTAAGAAGGCAAAATTAAATATCTTAGTAAAACCATGAGTACAGACAACATTTAAAAGTTTACAAATATGGCTTATGAGAATAACCTAGAAAGGAGCTGTTAGTGGCTCTTCTTTTCCTAGGATTTATTACAATAAATTTTTACTTAAACATCAAAATGACAGTCTACAGAAATTTCCAAGAGAAAGGTCAAATTTCCCACCACAAACCTAGCACTCTTCTGAAAGATAAGACAGGAACAATCCAAGTGCATCTGACCAGGCCCCTCTTTTGAATAGATGGCTTGATATGACAATGTTAAGGTTTTGTTTTCCGCTTGTATAGACATCCAGGAAGGAAGGTATTTCCTCTTTGTGATATCTTTAAGGATGTGTCCAGTGAATCTAATTCTATCTATAGCAATGAAACTGCTCTGGCCATGTGCTGAAATCTGCTCGTATAGTTGTCCTCCAAGTTTAACAGTGAAGAAAGGAAGGTCCTTCCTCCATTGTTTCATTTGCTAACTTGCGTACATCCATAAGCAGAAAGTGGGCAATTGAGACCATGTGATTGTAGAATCTGTCTTCTCGGTAAGTATTCTCTGCTGCTGTGGGGCCAGAGCCTCAGGACATCTGTGGCTCTATAGGCACCGAGTTTACCCCTTCGCTCTACACATAGTCTTATTGTGTGCAAAACCAGACCATCATTAGCCCTCATATCTAGCACATAACAAAAACATCAGTGAAAGGTAGCGCTCACTATCCCTACAATTCGTTTGACTTCATTTTTAAACCTTAGGGTAAGGTCTCACTAT
The DNA here is from genome assembly GCF_004664715.2 of Peromyscus leucopus. Classification (NCBI taxonomy): domain Eukaryota; kingdom Metazoa; phylum Chordata; class Mammalia; order Rodentia; family Cricetidae; genus Peromyscus; species Peromyscus leucopus. Next base: position 34,096,035 of record NC_051077.1, on the reverse strand, counting down.
TGTACCCTTGTTTGGTCAGGAACTCACTCTGGAGCCATTTGAACTCATTCCTGCTTTTGCCTCTCAATATCTGCGATTCCAGATGTACGCTGACTTGTCCGGTTTAATTTGGCATTTGTCTTCCTGCATAGTCGCTCCCCTTCTCCTTGCCCTCCATGCTCTCACAGTGAACCACAGTCTGGAAATAACACTAGTTTCAAGACTTTCAAGGCAAAGAGGCGAATGAGTGTGGTGACTTCCTGGGCAAACTCAGCGCCAGCAATCCTAGTTCTCTGAGCTACCTGACAGGACTCGTTCTCAACCGAACCAAACCAAACAACACCCAAAGCAACCAAACAACAAAACGAAAAAGAGTAACTAACAAAACAAAACAATATGCTACACGCGTTAAAAAAACAAAAACAAAACTCACACATATTTATATGATGTACGTATGTAAAAAAGAAAGAACATTTGCAGTTTTATTAGAGAATATTAGTATAATTGTCCTATTTTACTTTTTTGTGGTTGACCTCTTACTATGTCTATTATGTTACAATTCCATCATAGTTAAGAATAGAAAGAATATAATTTATAGAGAGCTTATTGCTAACTGAGATTTCAGACATCCACTAGGGGTTTTGAATGCACTTACAAATAGAGACTATTGTATTCCTTCAAGAATGTCTAGTAAATAGAGCCCTACAAGCAATGTGGCCAGGCCACAATATTTCACATCGTCTATTTTACTCTGAGGTCAGTCTTCAAAGAAAAGTTACCAACCCCACTTACAGGAACCTCAACACATCTAGAAAGTGCTGACTGATAATAAGTCCTTAAGAAATTCAACTTGATTCTTTCTCATGACAGGGAAAATATGATAGAAATCTTTTAAGAAGAAATGCCATTCTCTCCTTCTTGCATGTAGGCACGTTTACAGAGATTAATTACCCTATAGTCACTTAATTCATCAATGTTTAGGAGTTGGTCTTAGTTTTTGTATCCAGTAAATAAGTTATTTATGGTCATCTTCAAGTTTATATATAAAACAAGCAGTGACATTTTTCAGCAACGCTGAAAAGTAACACACACTACACTGTAAGCTGCACCTCAGATGTAGAAATGTGTGGTTTGCTTCGCATTATGAGTTGCTACATACCAGATATTTGTCCATGTATATGTATAATTTTTTACTTAAATAGATGCTTTGTTGATGAGTGCACAGAAATCTCTGTCCCTTTAACCCTCTAAATTGGGTTTCCTTTCACACCAAAGACATTCCTGTCTTTTGTTATTTTCTCTTTGCCATGTTCTTGCTTGAAGATCTAGTACATATTTCCTGCCTCTATGTTTTACTAGCATTTTATTCTTTTACATCTTCACAGTTTCTGATTCTTTGTATTCCCATCCTTTGACTGAAATCTAAAGGAGTAATCTAAGTATAAATGAAATAGAGGAAGGCCACTTACAAGCAAAGATTGTTCTGGCTTTGATGATCCAATACCTAACCTACAAAATATCTACCTTGTACACCAGAAAAACACAGGGTATCCCTATGGCCAAAAATATTGATCACTATTCTTTGTATTATTGACCTTCTCAGGCAAAACTGTACAAAAAATTGTGAATCTACATTTGTATAAAAATCTTAAATTCTTCTTTGTATAAAGATAATTTTTGTCTTTATCTTCAAAGGATTAAATTTTCATCGTTAGGCTGACATTGAACAAATATCCCTCTAGTACTTTTAGACTAAATTGTCCAGAAACTGTATCTTACTTGCTGGTTAATGTTACTTTTTTGTGTGTGAAGTATTTTTAATTATTAGCTTTATCATTTAAGACTGCTGTGACATTCCATGTGATCAAAAGCACAACTTTATCATTTGTGAGTACAAATAGTGTGTTCACCCTGTGATGCTAATCAGCTGAACCTCATCAGAAAGAGAGAAAAAAAATAATCATAGTGGTTTTATGGATTAAATCCTTAGACTTCATAAAGTGGAATTCTTTAAGCCTCTCCTACAGGTTTTAGTAAGTTTTTTTAAAGTTTCACAAAGTATATAGAGAATATAAAAACAAAATATGGGGGCGGTATTTTTTAAGTATTGCCACTAGAGGTACTTAAAAAAAAATCTAGCATCTGATCGTTGTGATTTAACTCTTCTCCTGCCACCAAATGCCAGGAGAGATAGGTTAAGAGTATGTCTACACAAGTCTCACTCATGTTACACATTTCATCAAAATATATTTCAAAAGGTGATTATTATACCTTGCAAGCCTTTATTTATTAAAACCAACCAAAAGGCAATCAGCACTGAACAGTCAAAGCTTGTCTGGATGTCTTGACTTCATTTTTTCATGTTTACATTCTCTTCATAGAACATTCACACACACACACAAAAATAATGGTCACATACTCCCAGCTATTTTCAATTTCATGTTTTTCAATTACAGAACTAGGGTGGGCACATTTTTTTGTCTCTCATTCTTTTTTTCTTAACTTTAAAATGATCTGGCATGCTTAGAATGTGGCTTGTTTTGTATTTCGCAGCTCTGGTGTGGGTGCCTGTGTGTATATATGTGTGTGTGTTTTATCCCAGCTAGTTATATCCTGATAACCTGATATCATACTGTGCTTTAGCACAATAATACAGTCATCACACTAAAGCAGCACAGTAAGCGGTCACATTAACCATCATTTTACTTGATCACTCGGGAGAGATTAAACTTACTCATTTTTACTATAGATAATCAAATATTAAAACATGCTAACGTAAAGGGAGGTGGAATTATTGAGCTGTGACATGCTCATTGCCAAAACAACCTCTTCCATCCGATGTGTAACGTTTGTTGGCAAGATGTTTGGAGGAATTTCATCAGGTCTTTTTCTTCTCATTTGCATTTGGTTTATCTAAAGTGAAATCCATTCAATTTTATTGAACTGTAATTCTAGTAATTTACAATATTTACATGCTGCGGTTAGATTGAAATCAGTCCTTAATTCAAATTCAATCTAAATTTACTGCATAGTAATTAGGGCTTCGTAACTGACACTGGGGGCCTATTGATTTAATGAAAAACTTAACCTTACAGTAAGTGTTTAATTAGCTGCTGTAGTAGATTCTGTTCTGTCCTAAATTGTGGACTTTGGAGAATCAGGTACTAATTTAAATTACACAACTATATAAAGATCAGAACTAATTTTTTTATATGTAGCCTAACAGATGAATTAATTCCTTCCTCTTTGAAAAGGATAAGGAAAAGAGTCAGTAATGAAAGTAATTTCCTAACCTGCCTAATTTCATGTAAGGCCAAGCTAGCCATGCTAGAAATGATTGCCTATGCCTGTTAAATATTGATATAGAGTTATGAAAATTAGAAGTCAATGGTATTTCTACAAGGATTATTTAGCAAATAGAAAAACAGCAACAGCATATCTCTACCTTAAAGCTCACAATCTCTTTCACAGAGAGAAAGCTGAAATATTACCACAAATCAAGTATTTTTTTTTTAGCTAGTTTGAAGCGATACTCAAAAGTTTGACTTTCAACAAAGTTATTCATTTGCTTATAAATGAACATTGTAAACCAGTTTTAAACTGATCATAGTGATTGGAAATGGTATCACTGATTTCTGTTTATATGTATTTAAATAAGAACACACTTTGGATTTTAGTTCATAATTTTTCCTAATTTATTCTAAGTATTGTACCAACCATTGAAATAATGGCAGTTTTAAGCTGCATGTTAACCCATGTATACTCCAGCAGATCTCTCATACACATTTTTGTTACCAAAGCTAGAAATAGTAATGCTTCTATATAAAACTGAGAGATTAGTGGGAAAGGAAGGATTTCTCTTAGCTTGCTATCTGTCACATGTCTAATTTAAATCAGATGGATTGGAGGTACAAAAAGGAGGATTTTTGTCTTTTTTTGTAAGTACGACTTTCATTTTTCAGTTCTTGTAAAACACAAACAAACTAACTAAAATGTATTTGATGACCATAAACAAAAGAAGAGATTTGTTTTTAGTATGGGTACTTTAAATATTTTAATGTGTATTTTTCATTTACTGAAAATATCTTAGGTATGTAATGTGGAAAACATCATTAACCCTTGAAATTGGCAGGAAGAGATAATTAGTATAGTTAATACATCCATATTACGTTGATGGCTAATCACAGTGGGTAAATGGAACACACTTAGTGTTCATCAACATTGAATTCATTGAAAAATATATAAGCAATGAATATCACAAATGTATATAATAAATAACAATAAAAAGTAGAATCTGCTTTATGTCTCCAAATGATTTAGAGACCTGTTTAAAATAAGCCTGTTCTTACTCAAATTAAAAAATGTTTGATTTAAAGATTTTTCATTTGGAAAGTTTAATTTATATACAGAGCCATGAGTGAAGAATTCTGTTCTAAGACTTACAACTCTCAAACATGAAGAGACATTAAGATGGCATTCCAAAACTTGAAAGAAGAAATTTGTGCATGTGTGAGGTTATTCAAGACACTGTTTTGTGAAAAGACTTTGCATAAAGAAAAAAAAAAACAAAACCCTTTCATTCCTTGACAAGGTACCCGATTCAGACTCCACCACCTTGACAATACACCGGACTCAGACCTCACTCCCCCAACACACCTCAGCATGAAGGCAGTCCACACCAGGTACAGAAGGTTGAAAACCACACTCGGCTGGCTCCCTTTAGTGCTTGCTCTGATGAATGGCACACACAGAAGCCATGCTGCCCATCTCTCAGAGTGGCCTTCGCTGCCAGCACAGCTGAAATCTGGAGACTTGCCGCATTCACATTGTCAGCTTAAATACCCAGTAAGGACTCAAACTGGGAATAAGACAAAGTAGTGGAGCACGCCGATCCACTTCGCTGGCCCCACCAATTAGCTGTGAAGAATATGGCTCATTTAGGAGTGTATATGATAATACTGAACCATAACTGAAAATTAGATATATAAAAAAGGAGGTCATTAGCTTGCTCTTGTCTTATCTTCGGCTAAACGTATTGCAGATAAAATCAAATAGGATAAGTTAAGCCTTTTTAAGCTTTGGGGCCCTTTCTTATGTACTTACATTAGATGGGTCTTTGTAGGTTTGTAGCACTGCCATTTACAATACCACAGCTAATACCTGTCACAGTTTTCATTACCAACTCTGTTTTCAAAGGTGCATAGCTTCTTTTACACACAAATCTATCCTAGACTAAAAAGAAAAGCACTACCGTAAAGTATATCAAGAAAATAAGCCTGAAAATAATATCCGCAGAATTCTCGAATATGAAAATTTGAAGATAATAGAAAATTCCAATGTCTGTATCTGCCCTGTGTTGATGATTTAAAATGGCTTTAAATATATAATCTGCAAATAGGAAATTACATGTATTTTTCTGAAATATATGCTTTTGAAATTTTTTTTTTTAATTTGTGACCAAAACAAAAAATATAAATAAGACTCACAATAGATGAAATTTATCTAAACAAGGAGGGAGAAGCTGACAATAGTTTAAAATAATATTTATAAATTACCTGAAGTGCATGAATTAGTTACTTAGCATATAAATACTATGAAAAAAGGAAGATGTATCACATGAACTTTTCAGGGGTGTGTGTGTGTGTGTGTGTGTGTGTGTGTGTGTGTGTGTATTATAGTTAGAGAATACAAAACATTTCAACCAGAAGATACACAATCAAATAGGGACAAGCTTATAATATGTATATGTAGAGCACAGCTCAGTGGACCACGTTATCGTCATTTTCTGTTTGAGAATTTGCTTTTCAAAGGTGATGTTTGCACTGTCAGGAGGGTCTCTGATAAACACCAATCCTGACCCTTTGGGGCTGCTGTCACAAATGACACAAACTGGCTTGTCTTGTAGACAATAGAAAGCCCATCACTTCTAGAAGTTGAGAAACCAAAGATTAAAGTCCAGGGTCTGATGAAGGCCAGCTTTCTGATTAATAGACAGCACATTTGCAGTACGCATTTAGCTGTATATGGGGTAAGAGGGTTCTATCGGGTCGCTTTCATAAGGGCACTAATCCTATTCATAAGGGCTTAGCTGTCTAGTCCTAATCTCTGTCCCAAAGGACATACCTAATATTATATCAATGGCAGATAGAATTACAACATATAAATTTTAGGGAGGGATATGCATTAATACCATAACAATACAGTAAATCTCTCAAATATTTGACGGTTATAGCAACTATCAGCTGAAGACACCGAGTCCTAAAATTTGATTCTGGGAGATTCCATTCAACATTGATTTCGCCCCGTTTGTACTGGATCCATTATATTCAGATTCTTAAAGGGATCCTTAAAGGTCCCAGGACAAGGGAAGTATGGTGTCCAAATTTACAAAGTGTTTCTATGGGCTTGCCTTTGGGAAACGATGTGAACAAAAGATTTCATATTCTGATAGTTTGGCTCCTAAATCTCCTAAGGCAATACTGACTCTAAAAAGTCATCAAAGATTTGAATTATGTGCTGGTCTGGGACTTCATGATCATTGTAGATAGTTACATAGCTCTAGAAGAAAGCTGTGTAGTAAACCTGGGCTGTGCAGTAATAACCCTGCTGAATTCTTAGTTTTCCAACTGAAATAATATTTAAATTCTCTGAGATCTGTTTTCTACAAGTGTAGAAAATATTAGCCTTGCTTTGGGATTTTGTGAATCTGGATAAAATGTTATATTCATATAATATACTACCCGCTTTGTACAGAAAGTGAGGAGACACTGTCAGCCTTTGGGTGTGTTTGGTAATGTTTCAATCCAATGGTATATCTTTATTTTTCTATTAGATCATCTCCAAGTCTTTCCAACCTTTTATTCCTTTACATTATCATCTGAGTGAGATTTTAGAGATTTCTGGGAAGGAAAAAAAGAGCTTAAAATCATCTTTCTCATCAAGAGATTCTTTTTACAATAAACAAAGCACTTCTTAGAAAATTAATTCTGAATTAGAAAAAAACTATAGAAAATGTCAGTTTTAACATGAGTTAGTCTAATTTGCAAAGCCTTCTGGATAGTATGTTAATTTGTAGCCACATAAATGGCCATTTAAAAACAAGGGTATTTTAAATAACATGATAGATTATACTGGATGTCATGGAAACTTACAGTTATTCAGCTAACTTTGCTAGTTAGATTTCTGTTTTGCTTGCACACACTTGTTTGTATGTCCTAACAAACACAAGCACATTGTAACATTCAGGGTCCTTATTCTGCAAGCTATGTGTATAGAGCACAATTTTTGAACCACCAAATTACCCTCAGCACATTTGTCAAGATGAAATATTTGCCATATAGCAATAGTGGCCTCATCAGCAAGCTTGCTGAGTGGTCTCTCTAGCATTCTTTAACAGCAGAGATGAAGACTCAGGAGCTGTGCCTTCTCACCACAGCCACTGATGATGAGATCAAAGTCCTCAGATCCTTACAATAATATACTCTTGAGAACTCTGCCAGACCCAGTGGGCAGTGACCAGAGGGGACCCTTACTAGACATTGCAGGGTGCTGAGAAAGCCATTCATCCATCTGGAGATAAGTGCATCATGATTCTGGGAACACATAGCAGCCTTTCATCTGATGACTTCTCTGTTCCGTGAACAATACTGAATCTTAGGGTTTTACTGTCTCTAGGAAAAAAATCCCTAATTATAGTCATTCCGAGTTTCCTTTCACTAGACAAATTTCATGTAGGCAACAGCTATTATAAAGCTCTGTGTAAGTTCCTGATGCAATTTTAGAAATAGACAGAGAAACCGGTTGGGCTCACAAAAGCACTCTTATAATGTGCACACATGTTAGACTACAAATGTGTGTGTGTGTGTGTGTGTGTGTGTGTGTGTGTGTGTGTGTGTGATTTATGAGAATTTATGAGAAGAATGACAATTAAACCATTTAAGTAAAAATTGTATATGTCCCTCACTTTTAAGGATTTATTTACAGTCTCACTCTCTACCTTAGATATTTGAACATTATCTAGCCTCTATTTCTGTCACCTAGGAAAACCAGAGTATTTATAAGAAAAAAAACTATATAAAATATTTGACTACAGCAATGAAATAGGGTAATAGTAGAAGCATGCTACTGTGTTTTGGGTTTGTGAATATATCTATACATGACTAGAACCCACATATAGCTAATTATCATCTTTTAAGATTTCCTAGGTAACTATGTTTACTTTCAAAACCTGGTTTAATTGTAACAAAACCAGAAAATGTCATAAAGGGGCTTATTTTCATCTCTACTTATCACATATTTTAGTTAAATTTCCATATCTATATTATCCAATGGAGCACACATATGTTTCAGCAATGATTTTTTTTTTTGTAACATTCCCACTTTATCTGATAATAAGTTAAATACAATTCTTCACAATCTTGTAGCTTGTAATGTAGCACATGTGGAGCTCTGGTTATATTTTCATACTCCAATAAACTAGATTTTTGCCTTCAGTTTGATGAGAGAATATTTTAATATATACCTGGGGATACACAGTGACACCAGATGGTACTTTGCCATCTACAGGCTCCACTTTGCCTGCTTTGCGAGTTTGTGGCAGCCCACAGGGAGGTGCCGAGGCATCCATCCAGTCAGTAATGTATCTGGGACAATTCAAACACTGCAAACATCTTCATGAGCCTAAACAGCATCCATTATTATTACCCTGACAAAGCTGAAGATGATAAGGTAGAATATTCCATTCAGAAAGTACACACTGTTAATTGCCCTAATCTGCAGCAGAAGGAAAGAATCAACGGAAGTCCACATATAGACTTCCAGAAAAAGCTACAGAAATTATAGCTGCTTTGTGATGATTCCGATCCAGAGTTCAGAAACTCGTTTCAGCACGAGCATCTTGCTTATTAGTTACATATATAATAACAATGGTTTTATATATATATGTGTGTGTGTGTGTGTGTGTGTTATATGTTTATATATGTTATATGTGTGTGTTTGTATATATGTTATATATGTGTTTATATATAAACAATGGTTGCTACTGTTATCAGCATATCATCACAAGTCAGTTTTTAAAATATGAGAATCTATAATGAGACGTATGCTGTGTAAAACTTTTCGCCTTTGATGAGTCTCCTGGGTGTTGTGCTATGGAGCAAATAATTTTCCATCTGTCTTCAGATTTTTCAAGTAGCATGATCTCAAGTGACTCGAAATTTTCTAGGCACCCGTCATTCCATCCCTAGCCCACTGCAATTTTATGGGTCTTTTTTTTTTTTTTTCATGAAACAAACTGGCTACTCAATGCATCTTAAAATTCTAATTACTTGGTAGTATCCTTCAAATTAATGTTGACTGTTATTTGTGAGCTGGGCCTCTGAGATACCATCAAGAACTTTGGAATTTAAGAAAATAATGTATAGATTAATGGAAACATTTTTTAAAGTTTTATGTAAGTTTGAAATTTACTGTCCTTCTATCCAAAAGCAATATAAAGCTTAATGAGTGGGATATTCCTGTGACCCAGTACTTCGGAAGGAATGGCATGAAGAACATAAATTCTCGGCCAGCCTAGGGTCCTTCCTGAGTTCCAGAGCATACAGAGCTACAGTGTAAGGTGTCTAAAAACAGAAACAGAAAAAAAGAAATTATGGAAGGAAGGAAGGAATGGAGGGACAGAGGGAAGGAGGAAAGGAGGAAGGGAAGAACAGAAACTTCAAGCCTAATTTTATTTTTAGTTTTTAGATTGTCTTTTTTATATAAAAGGTGAAATAAAAGGTGATGTCATATAATAATTTGATGAGATTAATCATTTTCACATTATAAAAATAAATGTAAAATACCTTAAAAGGTAAATGAGTAAGCTCATTTACTCCAATAGAGTAGAGCTTGTTTAAAATTATTTTTACATATGTATTTTATCATGCCTTTTCCCCATTCCACTTGCCTCACACTTCAGAAATAAACTTTAAGAACTGATAATGAGAAATAGCCATGCCTCAAATTCCTGAACTACATACGTATGCCATGTATGTTTTTAAATTATGTCTTAACAAGTCAAGCAACAGAAGGTATTACTCACTGTGTGGAGTCTGTATTTCAGGACGTTTTTGAGAAATAGAGATAGTCCCATCAATTAATCACTTTTGAAGGCTGCTGAATAGTGGTAAGTAATGATTCTCTTCAAATTCATTGTGGAAAGATACCAAAGATGAGTGCCATTAAAGGGTATTATTCTATGTATGATTTTGCTTTAAGCCAGGAAAGTGGACATTAATTTGTAGTTTTCTGCATTAGTAATTTGTCTTTCAGTTCACTTAATGTATCCTGGAAGTTGGGTCTTTACAAAAAAATATTGACTCCTGCTTCCTGACCATCCAATCCAAATTTTAAAAGCTTGAAATCACTTGAAAATGTGACCTTCATCCTTTTGCCTGTTCTCATGAGTGAGAACTTAAAAGTGCAAGTTTTAATGGGGTGATGTTTTCCTTCCTTGGAGGGAGAACTAGATAAATCTTGTCTTTTTTATTATTTTCATCTTTTCCTGTGAAAGCATCATTTTGCTTTATTTCTACACTGGCTAGATAGTCATTAATAATATTTGATGCTTAAAATTGGAGGCACCATTCCGTGTGTGAAAGAAGGATTATACCACTATTACTTAAAATACTTCTGTAATTTAAGAATTTTTCAGGATGTTATAAAATCAAACTTGAGCATACTTTAAGAAAAAGTAAATCACTGCTACCTGTTTTGTTTTTTCCCCACAAAATATAAATTATTTTAGCAAGCCTTAGAAGAGATGGCTGAAAACAAACAAACAAAAAAAGTCCCTCCTTTTGTACCCAGCAGAGGTATTTTCCCAAATGAAGTAGTAAATAAAGACAGTATTGACAGTCTGAAAACACAAATACAATATACTAATTGTTGTAAAACTTTTTGTATGTAGAGACATGAAATTGGGAGGAAAATGTATGTATAGTAATCCTATTCTGGCAAGTCCTATTGTTTGTTTCCAATGATTGTAAATGTCAGTAAATACTTTGTTCTGTGTTTATATGATAATTACTGCATGATTTTTTTCTAGTTTTGTTGATACTTTAGACAGAGATGCCATATTTTCATTGCTGATTTTGTATCCCAGCTAAACTGTGCTGTCAAAATATGATAGGGAAACGAACTCCAGTGTTATTCCAGGCAAATCAGTTAATCTTGGTTTGATGTTCTTGTCTGTTATGTGAGAGAAGGAGACTGGAGAATCTATACTTCTCCTGAAGTGATTCTTTTCCAGGTATAACTTATTAAATGATACATATGGGGATGCAGAGATTTGATTCTTTGTGTATATCTGTATGTATGCATGTGTGTGTGTGTGTGTGTGTGTGTGTGTGTGTGTGTGTGTGTGTGTGTGTGTGTAGGAGTACAGATAATCAGAAGAGTGAATAAGAAAAATCATCTAAACACTTTATTTGATTGAAGTTTCTTTAAAAACTTGGAAAGAAGCAAATGTGGACCAAGTCAGATCACTGTGATAATGAAAGTTTGTGTGCCAACCTCTAAATAGTAAAAATTATATATAATGAAAGATGAACAGTGGGAGGTTTGGTATAAATGTTTAAGAATGACTTTACCAAAATCAGAGAACAAGCGTCAAAATTCCCTAGATGACTCCTATGCATGCTTTTAATATTTCCATAGAGAAATGTTAAGAATCCTACTGTTAACACACTTGTGTGTGTGTGTGTACAGTATTGTTATCTACAGTATTGTTATCTACAGTATTGTTATCTACTCTACTCCTAAAACTTTCATAGTCATTTATCATTCCAATATGTGCAAGTGTCTTATTTCACTCCATATCTCTTTCAAGGGTTCAATCCATCTAGGTCACAATAATAACTGGAACAGTGGCCTCAGTAACAATAATAAAAGCAAATATTTAGACCTTGCCAGCTAGTAGTTCAGAGAGCTAGGGCATATTCAGAGGACCACAAATAAGTTAACTGGTCTGCAACTCCCAGATACCTACAGAACAGTTTAGTTGACTTGCTCAAGATTATACACTTTAAGTGACAGTATACCGATTCATACCGAGTGGTCTGTCCCATAGTGTTCCCAACCAATGCTGCCGCTGTGCTTGGCTCCACTTTCATCAGCTGCATCCTATAACTGCTGCAGACAACTCAGCAGCTGCTGGTTCTCCTGCCTTGTTCTTATTTTCCTTCTCATCCTCTCCTAGAGCTGGGGTGTTACATCCCTTCTTCCTTATCCTCCACATCTAATCAGTTTCCCCGGAGATAATTCCATCATGTCTTATCTTCTCTCTGCACTTGCCTCTTCATTGAAGGCTTCAGACAGAGGCTGGTGAGATGGCTCAGTGGTTAAGAGGAGCCCTCGCTGCCCTTTCAAAGGACTCGGGTTCTGTTTTCTACACCGACATGGTAGCTCTGAACACTCTGTTACTCCAGCTCCAGGGTATCTGATGCCCTCTTCTGGCCTCTGGGGCCACTAGAACACACACATGATGCACAGTCCTACATGCAGGCAAAAATCATACATACAATGAAAATAAATCTTTTAATTAGGCTTTATAACTAGTAAAACAGACTTAAAATTTGTTACTACATAGTTCACTTATTTTTTTCCCAATGTGCATTCCCTACAGCTTTCCAAGGTCATCATTATACAATGCTTATCTTTGTGATATCTTCCACAATTAAAATCTTCCAATAGTTCTGAACCTTCAAAATATTGTTGAAATTCTATAACAGATGCAAGCTTGTCCTTCCAATGCTGTCTTGACAAATTATTTCCACAGTTACTCTACTTTTCTCTTTCTTCAACCTCACATATTTCTTTTTCTTTTTTAACCAAGTGTCTTTTAGTTTTTCTTAGCTGTTCATCTCCAGTACAATCACTATATTTATTCATACATTCATTATAACATTTTGAAGAGACATTACATTTTAGGCACTGAGATAAAAATAAAAGTCAGGATCTATCCCTGGTACATGAACTGGCTTTCTAGAGCCTATTACCTATAGTGGGATGCCTTGCTCAGCCTTCATGCAGAGGGAGGGGCTTGGTCTGCATCAAGCTTTACTGACTCCCCATGGGAGCCCTTATGCTTTTGGAAGAGTGGGTGGAGGGGGGGTTGGGGGGAAGGATAAGGGGGAGCAGGAGGAGGAATGAGAGCAGGATCTGTGGTTGACATGTAAAATGAATAAAAATTTTTCTCTAAAAAAAAATAGGAACCAAATAATTTCTGTTAGACACAGGTCTTGTCTTCTCATCATTGGAAAAACAAATGTGTCTTTAGAGAAAACAAGAGTTACAACATTTATTTCCTTAAATAGATATTTAAATGGAGAAACTAGAGACTACTAGAGGTATATTAAGTCTTTGCTACAAATGAGAAACAGCCGAGCGGTGCTGGCACACGCCTTTAATCCCAGCACTCAGGCGGCAGAGGCAGGTGGATCTCTGTGAGTTCGAGGCCAGCCTGGTCTACAAAGTGAGTTCCAGGAAAGGCACAAAGCTACGCAGAGAAACCCTGTCTTGAAAAAACAAAAAAAAAAAAAAAAAAAAAAAAAAAAAAAAAAAAAAAAAAAAAAAAAAAAAAAGAATGAGAAACAAGCCTTTAGGCATCAGGGACAATGACTTGACAGCTCTAGGTGATTCTTTATATCAGAGAAAAGCTTGTGAAGAAATTAAAGCATTCTAGAAAACTGCATGTCTGTCTACTGCCTCCAGTGAGAGTCTAGATACCCCATGCTTCTAACTTGACGAAGATCACAATAAGGAACAACCAGTTATTTACTCAATAGACACCAAGATTCCTAGTGCAAGTTCTTTGGAAACATTTCAGTATATATTGGAGACTCAATACATAGATTTAGTTTAAAAAGATACTGAGATCTTATCAAAGCTGTGCAAAGAGTTCACTCTGTGCAAAAATAATGCAGAGGCAGAGGGAAAATTAAACTCACGTTAGACAAGAAGGTACCACATGTGTTTGTGTCTGTGTGTGCATGTAAAATAAGAAAAAAAATAACTATGTAGCATATAAGAACTATAAAAACAATAGCAGTACCAAGAAAATACTAGCGATATTCCAGACACCATGGACAGACAGGAGAAGTCAAAGTGAATAAACAAATCAGAATGGAACATTGCTTATCTCGTGTACTTCTGCAGACGATGTAACCCCCAAATAAGTTCAGAAAAGCTGCCAGACAAACAAGAGCATGAGGCCAGAGAGTGGTCAGAATATTACCCACCATGGCAATTAAGTCCAGTCACTGATGAGAAGGTATTGAATGTATTTTGTGATCATTTCAATCTTTGACCCATAGATTCAGAGAAACTCTATCTCTATCGCTAAGAGAGATGTGGGCCACAGAAAGTAGAACCTAACTGTGGTCAGAGAAGAAAAAGAGGCAGACTTGGCAAGACGCCATTCTATTTACTATTTTATAGACAATATTATATATTTGATGGTACGATGCTTGAAAGTTACTTGGTAATTTTTTTTTCTCTTTGGTGTTTCCATACTTGCTAGCTTACTAAAATTAATAATAATTGATAATAGTAATATATAGATTTTCATTTTATTCATCCATGTGCTACTTTAATTTTCCTGAACATTCTACACACGTATACCTAAGTATATTTCCATAGAGATCAGTTAACCCACAGTCCACATATAATTTAAAATTGAGGGTAATGCAAAGCTGAAAATATAGCTCTGGGATAAAGTACTTGCTTGGTATACAGCAAAGCCCTAGGGTCAACACCCCCCCCTCCAGAAATAAATAACAGTAAAATAAAATTTTAGTGACATAATAAAATTATATTACTGTTCTTTATTTAGACTGCTTTTTATCACCAAACTAAGATGTCAACCTGTAACTTTTTATTGTATGATTTTAAATGTTACTTAAAAATATCCATCATTTATCCATGAGCAACACATTTGTTAGCACTGGTTTACAATGGATCCTGTTTGAAAGTACACATAATATGCACGTACTCAATGAATTCATTAAGACTAGTGTGATTACAGTGAATGTCAAATGAATTAATAATAATGGGACTTCTAAGTGTTACCATTACTTTCACAGTGTGTTACTGTTTTTATACTTATGAGCCCTGAGGATAAATGGCACCCACATATTATCCTTGTATGTTAATTGTATCCGCATAATCAAAGGTTGATCTAGCAATCTCGTGGGCAGTAAAAATTTCTAACCCCCTGAACACAGGGAAATTGTTATTATTTATAAGTTTCAGTGAAAATGATTTCAATATTTTAGATTCCAATTATAAATGACATTTATATTTTGCCTCCCACATAGTCGCTAGAACCTTACCTTCTTAGACTTAATTTTTATGAACACTATTTGGAGCACAGAATTGAAATTCATAGAGATTTTTTTCAAGGATTTTATGGTTTTCTTTGCTTGAGAATATATAGTATATAAGAAATGGACAAATACCTTCACATGTTTACTTTAATCTAATAATAAGGCACAGAGTGGTATGTATACATGTACATTGACTGATTGTGACTCGGGCATTTGGACAACTGTGTTTCTGATGACAGTTTGCTCTCATCAGTACAGCAATCACTGATCATCCACTTTTCCAAGTTCTGAAACCCATGGACACTAATGTATAAAAGGCTTTTTTATTTCCTCTATTCATAACCTGTCCAATTTTCGTGGTAAATGGTTGGAGGGATAGATGAGGGGACTTTGGGGTGATTAAGAAGGAAAGACAACTTCAGGAATATGTGATAGATAATTTTTACTTAATGCCTAGAATAATCAATAGGCCTAGACCCTCAAGCATAAATAAGACAAGGAATGCAGAACAGGCCTATAACTCCCATTGAAAAGAAATCAGTGAACTGTGTTTGTTTTGTCTTAAAACATTAATACCCCAGTATCTTTTAGGCATCATCAAGTGATGGATGTATTTGTTTGGTTTTGCTTTTTCATTTCCTTTGTGGTACTGGGCATGGACATGTTGTATATGGTAGGCAAGCATTCTACCAATGAACTAAGCCCCAAACGCTTGGTTTTGTGATGCAAGTCTCATTACATAACTCTGGTTTGCCTTGAGCTCAGGTTTGTTCAGTTCCCACTTTCCAAGTTCTCAAATTACCCCCAAACCTGGCTTGCTTATTCACTTTAATGACCCAATATCGTAAGTCCGGAGTCACTCTCCCAGCTCTTGGGTTGTGGTCATTACTGTTCTTTCATGTTATATTCTGAGTTCTTGTTGCTATGTAAGGATTGATTTAATAAACGGTGTTTCTATTCTGTGATACATAGCCTGCAAACCCAGCTTCATGTATAATGAATTCTCTACCAGAAAACCCATTTAAAGAGGGAAGCATGGTAAAGTATCACACACACTTGGCAACACAACCAGTTTTTATTAGGAGTAGGTGTTCCTCTTTTGCTCAAAATTTCATGCAGTGTCCTACATATCATAAACGGCGCATTCATGAAGTTATTAAGTAGAATAAAACTGATCAAAAATTTATAGGATGACATATCCACATTTGAAAGAGTCTGCATAGCCTCAAATAAAAAGCACAGTCTGTAATAAGAATCATCCTGGTTCTCAAACTTCCCACTCAAAGAATTTAAGTAAGTTTAAGGGAGAAGTCAGTAGGGCTTGGTAGAGATGTCTGTAGAAATCACATTTTACTTGATTATAAATTCTGGAACAAAAACCTCTGTGGTAAGGTCAGATATATGAAGACATTTTGAGATCATCGTGACAGATTCATATACAAAAGTCTAGAAGGAAAAATATGACTTAATACTCTAGTTTGGTAGATCAAAACATGAAAGTCTTCCCTCAGTTCAACACATTTCATCTCTTGTCTCTTGTCAAGAAGACATTTCCTCACTTGTCTCTTTAAGACTAAAGAGCAATGTACTAAGGGTGACATAAAACATGTCACATGAGAAGCTGCCAAGAATATAATGATAAAATTCTGTGAGGAAATCTTAGCAATGGTCAAATACTTACAGGACTAAAATGTGAAAGAGAAAGTAATCGGTCTGTAGTTCACACAAGGGCAAAACCACGCTTGAAAGGATGTAGACACAGAATTTTGGACCACAACAAAAACAGGCTTTAACATTAGAGCAGAAAATAGAATGATAAGTTTACCACAACTGTTGGGGTGGTATATCATCTGCCTATCAGGGAAGGGAGTCGGTAGTATTACCACTAACTGGGAAGCATTAATCAGTGAAACATTAGGAAAACGAGTGGAGTATATACTAACTTACCAGTTTGGGGATTGTTTTTGAATGTGCCTCACACTATGAAAGGAGTTGTACATCGGGCATACTCTCTCACCAAAGTATATATAACTGAAATGAAATGGTCCCAAAATAATGTCTGTAATTATTAGACATTCTTTCTGTTTTCTATTCTAATTGGATATCACACTTTTCTTTTCCCACCTGAGTTGAAGTCACTTCACAACAGTAAACCAGGACCCACAATTTGACTATACGACTATCACTCTGATCAGTATACTGATTGGGGCAAATATCCTTCCATGGTTAGAAACACATGGCCCCTAGAAGATTGACAGCAATAGGCAAATAGAAAGAAATCTCTTACTAATTCCCTGTGGCTCTATTCAGTTTTCATTTGAATTGATATTTAGAATCATAGTAATAAATACATGAGATTGTGATGCACGTTTATTTGCACATGCATACACATACAACATGTTTTTAGTCAATTATAATATTGGGCAATGAACTCCACTCTGGACAACTCTTTGATGATTCTCTGCAGTAATTCTTATTACTATAAAGAAATATGTGCTATGTGCCTGCTAGGTATGAAGGAGCAAATGGGTAGGAGTTGAGTAGTACCTATCAGCTCTTATTTTAATGCCAAGTGGAGAAGAATAAGAATAAAAGCCTTAAAATTATGTCTGATTTATGCTCTCTCCCAACCAGCAGCCAGGAATTTACAAACTTAACTCCAATATTCATAATGATCCTACAAAATATTCCTTATGCATTAGATAAGGAGAATGAGGCTAGATGGGAGAACAGGGCATGCCCTATAAATAAAATTAAACTTGCTACAATTATTCTGCATTAAGTGCATTACAAATAGGGACTGGAGAGATGATTTCATCAATAAAGTACATGCTGTGTGAGCATGATGACCTAAGTTCAGTTCCCCACCATTCATATATGAAAATGAATCCCTGGATCTCACTGGGCCACCAGCCTAAGAACTTAGTGAACATGTAATTAAGTGACAGACTCTGTATCCAAAGATAAAGTAGAGAATAAATGAGAAAGATCCTGGATATTGACCTTTGGCCTACACACACACACATATATACAAAAATTATAAAAATAATATTATAAACAATATGGATCCCTCATGGGCTTTATATTTTATTTATGAGATACAGCATGCATATCTTCTCAGTTATAACAATTTTCAAAAGGATAAATAAAGACTGTTAGGAGTAACCATCTACACTGAGGGCTGATCAACCCAGCTACCACCTAGGCCCAGAACCAAGACTATGAAGAGGCCCACCCCATCATCCAACCCATCTATGAACTTCAGGAGCCAGTCCTGAAACCAGACCAATAACTCCTTGCAATGAAATTGCAAGTAAAGATGTACAGACAAAAGGGTGTGACTCACTGTGACACAGTACAGCTTCCATGACAAGATCTTTGTCTTTTAAATTTTTATTTTATTTTGGAGGAGAGGTTGCAAGGGCAAAGGGCAGATATGAAGGCACAGGGAGATGAATGGTATCAGGGTACAGGATGTGAAATTCAAAAAGAAGCAGTAAAAAGTTTTAAAATTTTTAATTAAAAAAAAAAAAAACTGGGCTGGAGAGATGGCTCAGCAGTTAAGAGCATTAACTGCTATTCCAGAGGACCTGGGTTCAATTCCCCGCACCCACATGGCAGCTCATAACTGTCTGAAACTCCAGTTCCAGGGGACCCGACACCCTCACGTAGACATACATGAAGGTAAAACACCAATGCATATAAAATAAAAATAAATAAATTTAAAAATACTAGAAACTTGTGTCACTAACCCATACACTACTATCTCATAGCCATCTCATAAAGAAGAGAAAAAAATAAAAATTTCTCTCAAAAAAAAAATTCAGCCTATTATACCAGTTAAATACATGACTCCAAATTTCAGTTATAATTGGTTTTTGTGATTTTTTTTAAAGCACTTTAGATCAACATTTGGTGTGTTTTGACTATGAAGTGCCCCTTACAGGCTTAGGTAGTTAAAGATTTGGTCCCCACATGGTGGCACTGTTGGGAGGCCCTGAAACCTTTGCAACATGGGTTGAGCTCCAGGAGGGCATAGGTCTCAGGAAACATCTAGAAGACTATATGGTTTAGTGCTGCTCTGTGCTCTCTGCTTTCTGATTCACCAAGACATAAATGAGTTTTGCTGCTTCTCCCCATCATCATGGACAGAACCATCCTATTTGCCCTCTGGTGAATTCGACCCTCTCAACTATGGGCCTCCTCCTTACAGCTTCAAGTTGCTCCTATGGATATTCTGTCACATCAAAGATAAATAGCTCACGAACTGTTTTTCATCAAAAGTTTTGATATCTCTTTAAGAAAATGAAATGCTCTCCTAAGCCACCTTGTTGTTAGTGGCTTTGCTTAGAAATTCTGTGGATTTCGACAGGATGATCACTCTGTCATCCATCAGATGCTCACACACTTCAGATGTTTACACTCTATAAATTTCAGTCACTTCCATTTTGCAAATCAAAAGTCCATTGTATATTACTGAAAAATACAGGTAGAATGGAAACATACAAGAATTGTTCTCTCTGGCTTACTTAGTATAATCAAGTTTGCACTCAGAGATATCAGATGCATGTGTTTATGTCCTCTGTTCCCATTTGTATTTACTTTTATGGAAAATAGTAGACAGCTCCTCACTCAGAATGTATTTCTACTCTCCTAGCAAAGGTTAGCCTGAATCACTCAGAATCTGCTGGCTATCCTTTTAAGCTCATAACCTCTATCCAGAACTGACTTTACTTTGGTCACTGGGGATAGTTTTTCTTTTAAGGCAAACCTCAATATGTAGTATTTGCCTGATAATTTGGTACATGGGCTTTTGCCTAACCCTTTGGTACTCACTTACCTCTTGTCAGCATTTTTTTTTTTAAAAAAACCTGAGGACCTCATAGCTAATGACATGACTGTCCCATCTCACAGAATCACCAAATTTCCTCTCCTTGGCCAATCAAAGAAAAGACATTAGCAAAAAATAAATAGACGAGACTGCAGTGGCAACTTAAAAGGTTGGCACTATGTTTGGGCTTTGCTGGTAGTAGAGGGAAGTAAAAGGAGGTTGAATCAAGAGTGGCTTTAGGTTGCACAGGCAACCAAGATCTGGTAGATCATTCCATTCATTCAAAGTGGATTGCATCGTACCAGCAACAAGTCCTAATAATAGTTATAGATAATAGTATTCAGAGTGATTATTCCTTGTATGCACAGAAGCAATAATGACCATACCTGTCTCCCTAGGAGACTGTGCATTCGCAGAGGAGAGCAGATCAGTTTAATGAGTGGACCAGACAGTTTAATAAAAAGGTATTATCACTCTCTGATTAGGAACTCAAATATGGTAAGCTGATGGCATGGATTGGAAGAGGAAGATGTCATCACTCGTAGTGAGTCAGAAACAGAAAGTGCTGACACAAAAGCAGGGAAGAGAAGAAGGCAGGCTTTGTAGTGGTCCCCCCACCTTCTGGACGAGTCCACACTATAGTCACTCCTCTACAACTGAGCCATGCATCCACGAATTCAACAAACTGAATATGGAAGATATTCATAGATGCCCTTACAGGGCTAGAATCAGGTGAGCTGCCTCTCATGTGTGTTGCAGGTAAAGTAATGGGGTGTGTGTGGATTTGAATAGGAAAAAAAAATGGTGTCACAAAGTAGCCAGAGAGGGTTTTTGACAGAGTTGGCCCCCATTAATAGAGAAAGTATGTGGTGGCTGCTATCCTAAGACTTTGAAACCATTTGGTCTGAGCCATTTATTAGCCTCAACCACTTCCAGATTCTCTTCTCTGAACTTGTATCTTCATTAAGATGTGAATATACTTTGGAAACTCTAACATGAACTTTAAAAAGAGGTTTGTTTCTATAATAAAGTATACTGTGACACATATAAATTGTCTTTTATACTATCCTGAATTTTACTGGTGCATTGCAAAATCTAATGACCAAAGCTTCCCTCAGAAAGAGGCTTGAAAGGGTTGAGAAAGAGAGAGAGAGATGATAGCACAGACCAAAAATTGCCTTCTCACTCATGGATGATAACCTGAGTTTGGATCACAAGCATAACATCTAAGCTGGACATGGAAACACTGAAGTCAGTCCTGGGGACTCACTAGAAAGCCAGTCTTACCAAATTCCCAAGATCTAGATTCAATGAAAGAACTTCTTTCAAAAAATCTAAGATGGGAATCTATAAAAGAGGCAAGAGGTCTCCCTCAGCCTCTGCATGTGTGTGCACATGCCAGTGTTCCTACACACAGGAGCATGCAGGCACACACCACACACACACACACACACACACACACACACACACACACACACACACGAGTGCAGAAAGATGACAAAGGACCCACACTGCCTTCGATGCAGATTGTGGGGTAAGCATGTGTCAGAGCTTGCCTTCTTCCAAGGAGCTCTTCCGGGCCCCAAGGCAGAGCAGATTTCTCTCAAGCCACAGACAGAGAACCCTGACCTTGGGGCCTCGTCTTTCTACCTGCTTACAAGAAAAAGAAAGAAAGCCTTCTCCCTTGCAAGTCAGCATCTGCCCGGAGAACTTTCCATAGGAGTGGAGAATGGAAGCTTCTCTCATCTCAGGATGTCTCAGCCCTGATTTCAATTCTGAAATCTTGTCCACCCCTTCCTTGCAGGGGAGCCTCAGGTCCCTTCCCAACACAGTAGCTGAACCATTCAAAGCAATACTCTGCCTCCTTAGGAACAGGGCTCCTTGGCTGGGGATGTCTCAAAGCCCTGAAGAAGACGGCTTATCTTCTTTTCTTGTCTAGCTGCCAGCAGCACTTCCACCTTCCCTGCTGTTTAATCCAAGGGGTTAGTGACAGACCAGTCCCCAGGCTGGCACGGTGCCTTCATCAGCCTTCAGGTCAACCTGGTTTACACGGAGGCAGGAGGTCGGAGGCAGTTAACCAGGCCCCTTCGCTGCGTGTCCTTGCGGTACTCACTGTCAAGTGCAATGAGATTGGATCCTGATTAAAAGCCGTGCCGGATTTAGAGACACCAGGCTTTCAGAAGACCACCCCCCTCCCCAACCACTCACCAGTTGCTTGGAACGTGGCATGCACCTCTGAAGAAGCTGTAGTCCACAACCTTGCGTGTCTCTTCTGCACACTCCATCCTCCCTTCTACATCACTCGCGACAGCAGGCCCTTGCTCACGAACTAGAGGTCAAGTGCGGAGAAAAGTGGGCGACTCTCTGCTGGTTCCAATTGCTTTCCTAAGAAAGCAAAAGGCAGACATCTTCTTGTCCTCCACTTGACCTCTTTTTCATTTTCTCTTTCTCTCCATCAATTTCTACTTCACCCTTTCCCTTCCTCTTTCCCATATGACCTCAAGATCTAGAACACAGGTTAATTCTATTTGAATTAGTTGTTAGATAAGACTTTGCAGGAAAGCCTCGATCAAATGATTTTGTTCAAGGCATTTACCTGGGATATGAATTTGCAGTTCCTCTAAAAAAAAAAAAAAAAAAAAAAAAAAAGATCTGCTTACATGTTTAGATGTCCACCCATTCTTTACTTAGGTGCTGTTAATATTATTGTGTTTGGAGAAACTGTCTCCTGTAGTTAGGAAATCAAGCTGATCCCCGAAGTATACTACAGTACTAAGCAGTTGTATGCTTTTCTAAATCATATTAATCCCTAATAAAATCATAAATTTGTTTACTTAGCCCTGCTAGCCCGAGCGATGACATGCAATTGGTCTTTGTCTGGCATAGCCTGAAACTCCTGCTCAAGACAACACAGTGATTCTTTGCCTGAGAAAAAAAACATTTGGGGTTAAATGTGCCAGGTGTGGGCCAGGCAGATGGCACAGCAGCGGTGCCTTGTGTTGTCATGCACATAATCTGATTTCTGAAATGACCTCGAGACACCAATTTGCTCGGCTCAATATCAGGTGTGCTGTGAGGAGCCCCATCTCTGGGGAACGTGAGCACCACTCTCCAGCACTTCTCATCTGTGGGCTAATGGACAGCACTCTCATTGGAAATGGCACTGTTTGCTCTTCCAACAGGAAGAAATTGTTCAAATGCTGGGAGCTTTATCAGGCAGCAGGTGTGGCCGTGCTTCCTGAGTAGATAATTGAAAAGATTGTTTTTTTGTTTTTTTTTTAAAGTTGAGACTTTGGCATCCCACAGTAAATAACACTGTTCCCAGCTCCTGCAATTGCACAAGGATTGAGCTTAATTTTTATTTGAAACACTTCATTTATTTATTTATTTATTTATTTATTTATTTATTTATATTTACAAAAAGCTGTTATTTTCTATAGGTTAAAACTTGGAAGATATAGTTGTGGTGGCACGTCACAGCATTATTGTCTGTTCAGCAAATAACAATAAAGTGCAAACCCTATTCATTTTTACTGGAACTTTCTATAGCCTTTAACAAGAGAGGCTATAAGAGAAAGGTGCCTATTTTTAGCTTACTGAGAAAAATGTCAAAAAAAAAGCCACTGTCTAAATTTAATGATCTAAAACCTAAGGATTTTTATAAAGTTGAGTAATTCAATTAGGA
This sequence comes from Peromyscus leucopus, assembly GCF_004664715.2. NCBI lineage: Eukaryota > Metazoa > Chordata > Mammalia > Rodentia > Cricetidae > Peromyscus > Peromyscus leucopus. Next base: position 34,072,175 of record NC_051077.1, on the reverse strand, counting down.
AACCACCACATATCCAGTTTGATTTTGCTATGTATCTATACTTGCTTTTAAATGTCAGGTATTGTGAGACTGTCTGCCAAAAATATACTCCTATATCCTAAAAGTAGAAAATGAGTATCCTCACTCATCCATTTGAATTTATGAGACACTAATGTCATGCTTTTTATTTGTAACTTGCATATCCATTAAATCAAACAATTATTTCCAGTCATGGAAACAAATTATTGTTGAATGAATGAAAAAAAATTCTATATTTTTAACTGTTGGAATATTTGCTATGAAGATAGGATTCTGTTAGACAAAAAGCATCCATAATGCAGGAATTCAAGAGACAGGATGCTTAACAAAAATACAGAAATGATGAACTAAAATTACTGACAGCATCAAAGGAGGATAATATTCTTCCTGAGAATTTTAAACTCTCCACTGACCATAATGTTTAGGAATCTCTTGGGCTAGAATTTTTTTTTTAAATCAAAACCACTGGGTGTGGTGGCAATCTGGACCCCAGAACTCAGAAGGTAGACACAGGCAGATATCTGTGAGTTTCAGGCCAGCCTGGCCTACATTGCAAATTCTAGGACATCCACGGCTATGTTCTTGAAGACCCTATCTGAAAAACCCATGTTTGATATAATTCTTTCCTAGAAAATGAAAATATATTTTTACATCTTTGACATTTTAACTCCATGACATTCATGGTGAGGCCTGTTCTCCTCATGTCTGGGATAGACTTTTCATTTCGGCCTACTGTAACTTAATTAGTGAACTGACACCCTGGAATATATTTGGAGGGAAAGAGTAGAATCTTGGGAGAAAAAAAAAAAAAGTGGGACAAAAGGAAAACTGACCTTCCGAAGAATGCCTGCAGGGCTGGTTACTTATCTTCAAGAAGTCAGAGGGGCAGGGTCTGCCTAGACAAACTTCCCTGGACTGAATGAAGTCTGCCAGGAGGGAACCCCTAAGCTACATTCCCTCTCTGCACCACAGGATTACCACCTAACACATGAAGCCAGAAAGAGAATCCTGAGGTGACTGGAGAAAGGAATGGCTTACCCTTAGAAGCTCAGCTTCCCCCTCAGTGTGGCCTTGGTTATAGTTACTTGAATTCCAGAAAGACTACTAATAGCAGGCTCATAGTAAAAAGGTCTGGGCTTGGACAATATTATGTGCTATATGTCCCTTCCAAAAGCTACATTCTCTTCTCTGACATGGCTTTGTATAAATTCTTCCTCTCTGCACCCAGATGTGTTCCCTTATCCATCCCTGATCCTGTGGCTTCCGGTCCGACTGTATACTTTTGCAGTAGCCACTTGTTCTGTTCCCCTAAAAGCCTGATCCCACAGCTGATTCTATGTCCCACAGAAGTGTTTATCTTCACAAGGCTAAAGTTGGGAGAAGAAAAACCCGGAATCAACACTTCTCAACATAACATTCAAGAGGAGCATCTTCCTTTTGAAAACCTTCGAGTGTCTTAAACAAGAGACAAGTCACACGTGTGTCATCTAAAATTACATCCCGGCAGCCAAAGGCACACTGTTAAATGCATCTAAATTCCCTGCCTTCCTTTTCGGAATCTGTTTACAAAATGATTCCTAAACACAGATGGAGCCTTTTTTTGCCTGCACATATTAATTTACATTTTTATTTATATGCTTCTGATCTTTCTGACATTGTGTCCTTTCGTTTGACACCAAGCCATTTTTTATACATGTCCTGTGGAAAGGTGGCCCCTGCCCTGCAGTCAACCTCACAAATCCCTGACACACACGCATGCATTTTTTATTGTGCTCACATGTTGCTTAACAGCCTGCATGATTACTGCTTTACAGCAGAGCAGATGGGTTCTTGCATAGCGGTGAAACAGATGAGACTTTCAAATCGATTGTTTTATCAACAATCAGTTGCAGATAAAAATCATTTTAATGAGAGAAATTAATGGTGTTTGCAAACATGATGTTAATTAAAGAACATTGCTTAGGCGTTTTTTTCGCCTCTTTTTTTCCACACACAATTTTTTGTTACCCATGACATCTTTCATTATTGACTCATGCCCCAAAGAAAAGGCGATTAAAATCTGCTTTTGTTTGATGTAGCTTTTATTGAAGAAAGAAATAGATCTTTCTGAAGCTTCCTGGTGAGATGAAAGTCTAATTATCTCCACAAATGAAAGGAAAAGCTTTAATTAGGCCTGTGCTGAATCTGCGCACTGTGAATTTGTGCATTGTGATGGATGGAGCCAGCATCTCCTCCGTGACTGCCGTAGAAAATAATGAAGGAAGAGGAGAGGTAGCACGCTCCCAAGATTCAGCTGGCAGAGTGGAATTGGAGGTACACCTGGGTTGTGAGCCAGTGCCCAGAGCAGCTGCCACAGGCCATGTTTCAGCGCCGTGCATTCGGCTGCTTTACAGCCTCCCTCTGAGCTTTGATCTCTTTGCGCACAGCAGGGGTCCTAACAAATCAAGCTTTTCATGTTTCACTCACTTTCACTCTCTTTTGCTTCGCCATTCACACTGGAGCTCCAAAGAGGATGGAGAAAATATTGTCTTTTTCTGAAGCAATTAATGATCAGCAGCTGACGTGATTGAAGTGGGTATTATGCCTTACAAGCAGTATTTTAAGGCTGACCGTAGGGAGGATACTAGGGAGAGAAATGAATTATTTATTTAACTTCTTAGTTGTTTTCTCCACTGTTGACGGCTTTACGGATCATTTGTGCAAAGGGCTATCTTGGTGCGCACAATTTAGGACACGCGCTGAAACGGCCACCAGGTAGAAAGGGCAACATTGAAAGGTGCGTTAAATGGCTAATTGTCCTGTGGGTAAAAGTTAAAAATACCAAATATGGCCCCGGCCCTCTATTTTGTCCCACTTTCGCCGCCGCGTTGAATACAGTTTGGTCTGTTTTCAAGTTACCCTGGTGATGTTAGAGAGGTCAAATTCCAACTTGCTTCCTCTCATGGCTTTGCTCTTAATCTGTTCTTTTCAGGGGATCCAAAAGCAACTTCTGACATCAAGAGTGATGATGGGACTTATTTCAAACACTTTTTTTTTTTCTTTTTCGGCCAGGATTTAAAAAAAAAAAAAAAAAAAAAAAAAAAAGAGGCAATGGTAACAACAACAAGCCCCCAAATTGCAGGCATTTGATCATCCTTCCACCACCCACTCATCCACGGTAAGGAGATCTCTCTTAGGAAAAGATGACAAATTTATCTGCATGGTTTAAAAAAATCAACCAAAACAAACAAACAAAACAAAACTTTAGTTAACCCAGAAGCATGAAATAAAAGAAATTGTACCTGGAATCTGTCACTTGTATACTTTAGGTGACCTGGTAAAGTGAACAATAATTTAAGTGGATGGAGATAAGGGTTGGACGTCTTCGGAGATGGACCATTTAAAGGGAGCACATTGTGGAGCTCCTAAAGTGATGGAGCAAATCTGATGTATGGGTGAGGAATTTCTTTGTAATGACTCTTCCAGTGATCCTCATTCCTTGTCACAAAGCAGCTTTTCAACCTCTGGGTCTAGAGGATGACCACTGCTGCGGCTGGTAGATTTCATCCAGAGGAGTGACCTTCCTGTGGGTGGTTGGCACCCAGCTGGTGGCCTTAGTTAAGTAACAATGAAGTATCCGCAGCGCAGACAAAGCAGAACTCACCATCTGTATTGCTCTCCAGTCCCTACTGAAATGATGTCACCCGGGGCAAAAGCAAAGCACAAGAAAGAAGGGACTGTATAGAGGTGCCCAAGGTTCAGGATAACTGGAGAAAGCTGACACAAGGTAGCTAAGAGGGGATGAAATCGTACAGCTCATTACACAGCATATACAAAGCTCAGAGTGAGGTCTCTCCTAAACTCAGAAGTGTGAAGGGAAATGCCGGAAGTTTCCGAACTCCGTCATTTATTTCAGTGGAGTAGAACATCACAGTGGATAGTGAAATAAACCGAAAACAGAACGCCTTGAGAACAGATGCCAGCAAACCCCTTAATTAAATGCTCACTTTCCTCCTCTCAAGCTTTATCTGTGTCAACATTCAAGTTCACTCTGCAGAGCATAGCCCCAGTTCCTCCATGTGGGTTTAAGAGTGGCACAAATGTTTCGCATGGGTGTACACACACACACACACACACACACACACACACACACACACACACTGCCTTTTACATGAGGTGTGAAGTGGGGAAAGGTAGTGTCTCAGAGATCAAGAGACACCTAAGAAACAGATCATAGCTAAAGAGTGTGGACTTTGACAACAACAACAACAACAAAATATTCTCACATTGACTGCTTCTTTTAAAAGTTAATATAGGGGCTGGAGAGAAGGCTCAGCAACTAAAAGCACTTGCTACTCTTCCAGAGGAGCCAGGCTCAGTTCCCAGTATCTATATCAAGGCTCACAACTGTATGTCACTCCAGTTCTAGGGAATCCTGTGCCCTCCAGAGGCTTTGGATGAACGCACAGAAATATATTCGGGCAAAAAAAAACTCATACATAGAAATAAATTCAGGTCATTTTGAGTAAGTAGGAAAATTAGTCTGAGATCAAAAACATTTAGTCTTCAGAGATTTCCTTGCTCCCTGTGGAGCACCTGTAACCCTTTTATCTGTCTGTCTTAGAGTCTTCCGAAGAATAAAAGTGTTTTGTTATAGTAGATTCAGATCAATACATTTATAAATAAATAAACATATTAAAGGTAAGCAAATTTAAATGATTTAATCTATTAACACACTTAAAAATAGAATGTCAAAAGGAGAGAGAGAGAGAGAAACTAAGTAATCTAAGACAGAAAGCTGAGAGGGGATGACTAGGGACTTCTTAGGGTTTGATTTGTAAGCAGTATTTAAGAGAGAAAAAATTGCTGAGGAAATGGTTCAGTAGGTAAGGGTGCTTGCTGCCCAACCTGAGCCTGAGGTCAGTCCCTGGTTTCCAAGAGAACACACATCCACTGGTTGTCTTCAGACCTTCACACATACACTGTGGTATGCAAGGGTCTCACACACATGCAAAACAAAACAACAGCAACAAAATGCATGTGAAAAGACAGAAAAGGAGTCTTTTAAAAAAATGTATTGTACCAAGTATGAAGGAATAGCTTGTTCCTTGAAAGTCAGGTAAATTTAGCTTGTTTGGGGAGCTGAGAGCCCTGAGAGAATTCTAAAAGCCCTTACTCTGTTTTACCGGACTGTACTATTTTGAAACTGAGTCAATGTTTCCAAAGTTAACTTCATTATCATGTACTTAGATTGGCAATCTATGTAGAAGATGTATCCTGAGCTGAAATCTGGAATGGAATGCTTTTTGAGTCAACTTCCGAACTTCTGGGACCCTCTGTGTGAGAAAGTCTGTAGGCATGCTAAGCAGTACATCCTTGCTTTCAGAGGGTAGTGAACAAAGAGTAAAGAAAAGGTCAGTGGTGGTACACGCCTTTAATCCCAGCACTCGGGAGGCAGAGCCAGGCGGATCTCTGTGAGTTCAAGGCCAGCCTGGACTACAGAGTGAGTTCCAGGAAAGGCACAAAGCTACACAGAGAAACCCTGTCTTGAAAAACCAAAAAAAGAAAAAAGTAAGTAAGAAAGAAAGAAAGAAAGAGAGAGAGAGAGAGAGAGAGAGAGAGAAGAAAGAGAGAAAGAAAGAAAGAAAGAAAGAAAGAAAGAAAGAAAGAAAGAAAGAAAGAAAGAAAGAAAGAAAGAAAAGAAACACAGTACCAAGGTTGTTTATGCAGCACCTCATTGAACTGGGTACTGTAGGTCATCTGGAGATGTCTGAGAGTCTTTAGAAAGACATGCAGATACTACTTACCAAGGAACATGACCATCAACAAGTTTTGACATCTGCTGGGTTCCTTGAGCCAATATTCCATGGATTCTGGGGGAAACTGTGTGGCGATACATTGTTTACCCTAATAAAATTTGCCTGAAGATCAGAGAACAGAACAAGCTACTATATTAAACATAGAGGCCAGGCAGTGGTGGCACACACTTTTAATCCCAGTGACTGGAAGTCACACGCCTTTAATCCCAGCATTAGGAAGGTTGAGACAGGAAGTGATGGCTGGGCAAAGAAAGGTATATAACATGTGAGGAGACAGGAACTGAAGGATTTTTCAGGCTGAGGAGTCTTAGAGGTAAGATGTGGCAGTGGCTTGCTCCTTTGTCTCTCTGATCTTCAGGCAAATTTTATTAGGATACATAGGTGATGTACTTATCACCACAAAATTGAGGTTAAAATGTTTAAAGATTATGAACAAATGTTAAAAAGTAGGCAGAATAGAGTACAGTGTGGAAGACCTCCCCATCCTACATGAAAGGAACACACAGTACCTAGGGTAAAGAAATGTTCCTAGACACAGGAGCCCTGTGACAGTGAATCAGCTTGCATCATGATAAAAGCAAATATTTCATCAACACAACAAAGCAAGTTACAGTGAAAATTGGCTGTTTTAAATTCATACAATACCAGCCATGGATAGATGCTGTAGAATCTCCATTTTCCAGATAAGAAAATTTGTCTACAATGTCCTAGTAAGAGCTGGTATCTCGAAGGCTTTTTCATCCCTACGTCTTGTTGAAGAGCCTAAATGAGTGGGAAAGTAGGAGCATATTGTACAGGTATAGCAAGAATGACTTGCCAGGTTTTTTTCTTACAGACCCTGCTCAGGTTAGTAATCTCTTTTATTTGTTTGTTTATTTACATAATCATCTAGTTATTTATTTATGATGTTTTGTGTTGGAGCCCACCTAAGTTTCCTAGTGGCTTTGCCCAGCAGGACTGCATAAGAGGATGACTGGGCCACAGACCTGAGTACCAGGTGTTTGGAAGGGTCTACACTGTAGAGCTAGCTCAGTCTATACTGTAGAGCTAGCTCAGTCAGTAGAGCATGAGACTCTTAATGTCAGGGTCATGGGTTCATGCCCCATGTTGGGTGCCACTTGTAGAGAATTTCTAAATGGTCTCATTAAATAAAAAAACAAAACAACAACAACAACAAAAAAAAAAAACAAAAACAAAGAGCCAGATATAGGGGTGAAAATCTGAGAGAGATTAGGAAAATACGGAAAGCCACCAGCCAACCTTACCTTATCAACTCAGCAGCTTCCAAATGCAAGTTACTTCCTGTGTACCCACGCCTATATGCCTTGCTGTTCTGCCATCTGATTTTCTCTCTCTCTCCAGCTACATCACTTCCTCTTCCTGCCCAGCTCTGTCACTTCCTGTCTGTCTGTACAGACCTCCAGACCTCCATGGTTAAATAGTGTTGGAATTTAAGGCATGTGCCACCATACCTGGCTCTGTTTCCAGTATGGCCTTGAACTCACAGAGATCCAGACAGATTCCTGTATGCCAAGTGATAGGATTTAGGGCATGTGCTACTGTTGCCTAACTTCTTTGTTTACTTTTCATGGATGTTCCTATTCCTCTGATCTCTAGGCAAGCTTTATTTATTAAAGCACAAATAAAATATCAAAACATATACTTGGCTGTATCTAGCAAGGGCGAGATCTTTAGCTCCTCTTCTTGGTATTGTTATAAAAAGGCCTTTTGAATAAAGTTCTGGGCTGATGGGTTTTGACACAGACCCTTCCATGGCTATCCTGTGTTTCTGTCTTTCCTCTCATCAGCTAGTTATCTCTTTCTATCTAATTATTCCTCACTTCTCTGTGCTCAAGGGCACTCTGGTCATAAAAGTGGGGGCTAGTCACCCACAGTTTTGAGACGTTTCACCATGTAGGCCAGGCTGGCTTGAACTCTTGATCGTCCTGCCTCTGGCTCTCTACTGCTTGCCTTTCCAGCTGTTCTCTACCACTCTTGGCCAAATCTTCTTTAGAAACAGAAATAAACTTTTCTCATCTCCTGGTGATAGCTGTACCTTACCCCGGGTGGTTTGACTCTGATTATTGGAATTGTGAAACTGTTCATATCCATATGATTCATCTATTCATTTACTTGCCTGAAAGACCAGCAAAAAAGGAGAGCAATGACCTTTTCAGAAGACAGACACTTGAGACTAGAGTAGGAAGGGTGTAGTCTGGAAGCAAAGGAGTGAATAAATTTGGGGCAGCCCAAGGGCCAGAAATGTCTGGGATTCTGCATCCTATAGAGGCATAGCAATTCACATGAGAGAGAGAGAGAGAGAGAGAGAGAGAGAAGAGAGAGAGAGAGAGAGAGAGAGAGAGAAGTCAGTTGGCATCCCAATATTGCAAAGATCTGTGTTAATTATTAACAGAGTGTGGGTCTCAAAGCATTGTTGTGGTAGATGGCAAGTATCATACCCAAGTTTAAAAGCCTTCATTGAAGCATCCATCCAATTTAGGTTTGAATGTGACAGATTCCCCCATAGGCTTATTATATGTTTGATCACTTGGTCCCTAGCTTGTGGTACTGATTTAGGAAGTTGTAAACCTTTGGGAAGTTAAGCCTTTCTGGAAGATGTCTGTTAACTAAGGATAGGCCTTAAAGTTTCATAGCCTAATGCTACTTTCTATCTGTTCTTTGCTCCCTCACTGTGAAAACAATGTGACCAACATCTTAGGCTCTGGTACACTTTCCATTCCATAATGACTGTGTCTTCACTAAATCATATACATACACACAAATATATAATATGCATATATATGTGTATGTCTATTTATATATGGACACACACACACGCGCATGCATGTGCGTGTGTGTAGTTGTTTGAATGTATTTAGCTCCCATAAGCTCATAGGGAGTGTGTAGGAAGTGTGGTCTTATTAGATGAAGATGCATGACACACCTTTCATTCAGACCATGAGACTGAAGGGCAAACCTTTAATATGGGCCACACCTTCTATTGGAAGTATGTCACTGTAGGGACAGGCTTTGAGTTCTCTTTTGCTCAAGCTTCCCTCAGTGTGACAGTCAGTGGACTTCCTGTTGCCTGCAAGAGGTAGCACTCTCAGCTTCCACACCACATGTGCCTGCAGTCTGCCATACTCTCCTTCATGATCATGATGGACTGAACCTTTGAAACTGTTAGCGGGCCACCTTAATTAAATGTTTTCTTTATAAAAGTTGCCATGGTCATAGTGTCTCTTCACAGCAACAGAAAACTGTAACTAAGACAACATGTATATATGTTGATCTATGATGTATGTATACATATACATACCTATGTGTATATATTTACATATGAATGTGTGTGTGTGTGTGTGTGTGTGTATAGTCATCCAAAATAACTCTTCTTCCCTTAAAGTAGGTTCTTGATGTATTCAAGAACAGCGGCAATAAACAAACAAGTCACATAAAGAATCAGTTCAAGGTACTTAGCATGATTACACTTACTCACCTCTGCCCCTACTGTCCATATTGCTCATGAGCAGAGTCGCTCTGGCAGCCCAAGCTCCTTGTCTCAGTGGTGGCCTGGCTCTGCCACCTCCACCAGGATGCCAGCTCCCCTCTCACTTTACCCTTCCTTTGTTCTCTCTCTCTCTCCCTCTCCCTCTCTCTCTCTCTCTCCTCTCCCTCTCCCTCTCCTTCTCTCTCTCTGTTGTACTGTTTATTCTTACTGTTCTCACATCTATTTTTTTATTCTAAAACAGTCTGTCCTGGTCCCTCAGACCTGCCCATGGTTCTTTCCCCTGTGCAATGGTTTGTAGTCGCCTCCAGTAGAAACAGTAGACCCTCCCCTTTGTTTTCCTTACTGCCATGCAAGAGTAAAAAAAAGTGTAGAATGGATACATCTTCATTCCCTAAAGTATGTATCTATAAATTACTATAACTCAGTCCTTTTTACTGTATAGTGCTTTGGCTGGGGTTTCCTTCTTTACATTTAAATATAAAAATTCACTTCTTTTTTTTTTTTTGAAAGGCTCAAGGCTTACAAACTTCTAAATTTAACTTACCACTTCCCCATTTATCACCCAGCCTCCTATACTTCAGAGAATTTTTCTACAGCCGAGTCTGTGAACGAGCTTTTCTATGGCACTTAAAAGTGTTTTTATAGGAAACAACCAAACATAAATAATAAATAGTGAAGTACATCTTACTCTTCCATCACAGGCTAATTTGCCCTCCGGTTCCTATGCAATGCATCAGGTACACAAGTCTAGACTCATTTAGATTAGAAATAGCCCAGAATGGGTATTAGACATATATTTATCATCTTGATTTATTAAGGAGCAGCTGTAGAAAGATACTAATTAAGTGTTGATGTTTTCTTTTTGTGACTATAATTGTTTTTCGGAAAAAAAAAAAGCAGAAATGTGAGGAAACGAATAGGAAGTGTATTAGAATGCATCAAATGTCTCTTATGATATAATATTTACCTCCATGTTCATGGAACTCACAACTTTAAAGATGGACATGGCTACAAAAAGTTCATAATGTAAACCAGAGCTTCTCAAGCTGTGGGTTGTGACCCCCTTGACAAACCTCTATCTCCAAAAAAAATTGTTTTTGTTCATGATCATTAACTTTTTATTTATATGGCTTTATGTATTGTTATCTTTTTATAATTTTTCTTATTAATTTAATAAGATGAATTATTATTCCACCCCTCCTTTATCTCTCCCTTCCCGTCTTCCTCCATCTACCCACCCATCTCCTCTCCACTCCTTCAACAGGGTAAAACCTTCTACTTCCTCAACTATGTCCATAGCAGCATTATCTGTGATAGATCCAGAAATATTTACATTTTGATTCATAACAGTATTAAAATTACAGTTATGAAGTATCAACAACAATAATTTTATGGTTGGGGGTCACCACAACATGAGGAACTAAATTAAAGGGTCACAGCATTGGGAAGATTAAGAACCACTGCCATAGACATTCATCTAAAATATGCTGAGACATTATTTATAGAATTTCAAGTCAGTCAGCCTTGTTTCTGAAGGATATCGAATTGCTAAACTCTTATATATGGACAGCTCCCCTTGCCAAGTCCTCGGTCATCCATATTTTTTTAATTGAAGTGTACGAATATTCACAGACAGAAAAAAACATAAGTGTCCTATATGCTACTTAAGTCATTAAGTAACATTTTTGTAAATATAAACTTATGTAGATTATATGCTATATTCTTGAGGAGCAGAGCAGTTACAACTGAGTGAGCATTTTCTAACAGACTTAACTGGAAGCCCTTGGAGCTTGACTCAGTTTCTCCATTAGTGCTACTTAAATACTCAGATAAAAATAAGAAAAGATAAATGTTTGAAAGTTGTGTGTGCTTATTACATTGATTTGCTCACTATATGTAAATGTATATGTAAACACGAAATTGTAAAGACCTCAAATAACAATAAACGGAATTACATTGGATGGCTTATGCCAGTAAAACATGTCAATAAAATGAAAGAAAATGTTGTGACAGGTTTGCTTTAGACAAGCCCAGGAAGAGGAGCAGATAGGAGAGTGTTTCTTTGAAAAGAGCTAGACTAATAAAAGTTATGACAACCTCAAATCTCTGTATTCACACTGAACCCCAAAACAAGAACACACACACACACACACACACCACACACACACACACACACACACACAAAATGAGCTTTATCTTTATATGGAAACAGCCAGATTTTAACAAGATCTACTCTTTGCATTGAATTCTATTTCTAACTTTCTTATCCCTGTGGCCATTCCCTAGGATGTACATTGCCTAAATGTTCCCTTAATAAAACCACTTACAAGTCCAACACTAGCTCTCAGTAAGGGAACAGTCCACATCACATCATTGAACACATTTCATTATTTTTAAATTCACATGCAGCTTATTTTTAACTAATGCACAAAGCACAATTATACATCTTCATGGGATAAGGTGATGTTTTTTTTTTCTTTTTTCATTGTGCTTTAGAACAAAGCTGGTGTGAAAAGTTTACTGTATATGATTTTCCTCATCAACTAGAAGATTTATACAAATTAGTGAAACCATAACATAAATAAATACGTATGCCAGCATGGCTGCTACCAATCCATCATGATTATCTGGTCCTTGGATTGTAATATGAAGTAAGTAATCAGAATTTTCAAAAGAGGAAACACTGATAACACCTTCCAGAACTCAGCCCAGGTGAGGCTTTTGAAAGTCAACCATTGACTCTCAGCTTTAAGGAAACCCATGACTACAGCACTGCTATGTGTAACCCCTAGAATGTCATAGTTGCAATGCCTTTCTCTCCTTTTCCTTTTGAAGCTGCTAATTTGTCTGAACTTTATGAAAATGTCCATAAGAGGGTAATGATATTGATCTGATCGATACACCATCACATACACAGAATGAAAACGTGAACGGAAGAATGATAAATGATTTCACCTCAAATGGAGCATGAATCTTAAAAGTTATTATTAATAAAAACAAATTCAGAGTCAGGTATTGGGGTGAATGCTGGAAGATCAGAGAAGGAGAACAAGCCACAGCCACCTCACCTTGCCAATTCCTCAGTTGATACTGTTTCCTCAGACTGGAAGCCTCTGAGTCCTCATCCAAATGGATCTCAGCTGAACTGTTGCTGAAAGCCTAAAAGCTTAACCAGCTCTAGTTCCTGGTCCTCATGCCTTATATACCTTTCTGCTTTTTGCCATCACTTCCTGGGATTAAAGGCATGAGTCACCATGCCTGGCTGTCTCCAGTGTGGCTTTGAACTCACAGAAATCCAGATGGATCTCTGCCTCTGGAATGTTAGGATTAAAGGCATGTGTGCCACCATTTTCTGGCCTCTATATCTAGTGGCTGTTCTGTTCTCTGACCCCAGGTAAGTTTATTAGGGTGCATAATATGTTAGGTAACACAATATCACCACACTCAAAATTAACACTACTGATGGCTAAGATGAATTAAGCAGACATTGTACATTTATTTCTTTTTTCCCCTTTTACTTAAAATATATTTTTTTCTGACATAATATATCCTGATTATGGTTTTTCCTCCCCCTACTCCTCACAGTTCCTCCTCCCCTCTCCTCCCATCTGGATTGCCCCCTTAAACAGGCTTCTTAGGGATAATAACAAAATAAAACAAAAAAAAAAAAGACACATCAGAACTGGATAAAACAAATAAAAGGAAAAGAGAGAATGCACAAGAAACAGAAACCTATTCATCCACACACTCATGAGTCCCATAAAAATGCTAAAATGGAAGCCATGGTGTGTGTGTGTGTGTGTGTGTGTGTGTGTGTGTGTGTGTGTGTGTATGTGTGTGTATATGTATGTATGTATGTATGTATATATGTATGTATGTATGTATGTATAAAAAACGTTTAGGATAAAAATAGAGAAGAAAAATACATAAATAAAATAAAAATAAAAATTAATTAAAAAGATCTGACATGACATCATGAAACAAGGACCTCCAAAGATGCTGTTGAGTTCATTTTTTTATTGACCATCTATTGCTAGGCATATAGCTTACCTTTAAGAGCAGTTTGTTTCCCCAGTAAGACTCCTTTGGAGGATACTAAATTTTCATTTGCAGCTGGTTATTAATTGGGGATTGCTTCTAGGTTAAGGATGGGGTCTTGTGTCCATTTCTCTTTCCAGCTCTAGGGCCCCAATCTTGGGCAGACCTGTGCATGTCCTCTACATGCTGCCAGTCTCTGTGAGTTTATATGTACATCCGTCCTTTTGGTTTAGAGGGCCTTGTTTTCTTGGTGTCTCCCATCACTCTTTCTGTCTCCCCTTCCCTGGGGTTCCCTGGGCCATGAGGAGAGGGTTCTGATGGACACATCCTTTTTGGACCTGAATGTTACAAGGTCTCACTCTGAATAATGTCTTGCTTTGGGTTTTTGTATTTGCTCCCATCTGCTGCATGAGGAAAATTTCTCTGATGATGGCTGAGCTAGGCACTGATCTAAGAGTATAGCAGAATGTCATTTAGAGTCATTTTATTGCTACATTTTTATTTTTAAATTTGGAACAGTAGTGCGTGGTTTTATCCTAGGTCCCTTGGCTGTCTAGTGCCGGGTTCTTGGTCACCCAAGCAATGTTGGGTAGGGCTCCATCTGGTGAAGTGGACCTTAAGCCAAATCAGATATGGATTGGTTGCTCCCACAAGCTTTGTGCCACTGTTGCACAATCAATTCTTGCATGCAGGACACCATTATCTATCCAAGGATTTGTGCCTGAACTGGTGTATCCATTTTCTCTTTGGGTGGTTTGCAGAGTATGTTCCTCTACCAAAGATGCTGCCATGTATGGATGAAGGCTCAATGTGGGTACTAGTTTGACTTCTCCCAATGAGCTATGTAGTTGTGGTCTTCAGCAATGCCCTTACCCTCAGTTTCTGGAGAGCCACCTATACTATTTTAACTGCCTGGGTTGTTTGGGGAATTCCCATAGTCACATTTGTTTTGGGGGTTCCCATGGTCCTTTTGGCCAACAACTCAAAAAGATGTAACCCAATTCCATTACTAGAAGCTTCATTTGGGATGTCCAGTTGGAATTCTGTCTGCACTGCTATTTGGAGATTTTATTTAGATCACCTTCATATATGTATATATTTTAGGAAGCTTCTACTATATCGTTTCCATATTACCTGCTCAAACAACCCTTAATATTAGCTGTCTCTCCCTTGACCTCCCCTCTCCCCTCCTCCTCCCTACTTAACCCTCTTGTTCCAGTTCCCCCAGCCATTAATAACTATCTATTTTAGTTTCTTTACAAGAGAGATCTACCTGTCACCCTCTAGTCCCCTATTCTATAATCAGCCTCTGTGGATCTATGGACAATAGCTTACATTGTCTTTGACTTGAGAGCTAATATCCACAAAGTATTGAATGCATACGATATTTGTCATTCTGGGTCTTGATTAACTCACTCAGGATGATATTTTTCTAATTCCATCCATTTCCTTTGAATTTTATGATTTTTTTTAAATGGTGGAATAATACTGAATTGGGTCAATGTACCACATTTTCTTTATCTTTTTGTCTGTTGAGGGGCTTCTCGGCTGTGTATAATTCCTTGGCAGTGAACATGGTTGAGCAAGTGTCTCTGTGGTAGGAAGTGTCCTATGGGTATATGGCCAAGAGTGGTATAGCTGCATCTTGAGGTAGATCAGTTTCCATCTTCTTGAGGTACTGACACTGATTTCCGTAGTGGCTGCACAAGTTTGCACCCCCACCAGCGCTGGATGAGTGTTTCCCATCCACCATCTTTTCATCAGCATGAGCTGTCATTTGTTTTATTGATCTTAGCCATTCTGATGGTGTCAGATAAAACCTCAAAATAGTTTTGATTTACCTCAAAGTAGTTTTGATTTACCTCACCTTATGACAAAAGATGTTGAACATTTCTTTAAGTGCTTTTCTGCCATTTGAGTTTCCTCCTTTGAGAATTTTTTATTTCAATCTGGACCTAAATTTAATTGGGCTATTTGTTTTCTTGATTTCTAGCTTTTTGGGGGTCTTTATATATTTTGGATATTAGCCCAGTATCAGATGTATAATTGGTAAAAATCTTTTTTCATATCCAAACCACATAAATACCTAACAAAAAGAATTACAGATCAATTTCTCTTATGAACACAGATGCAAAAAAAAATTCAAGTACTTACAAACTGAATCCAAGAACTAGTCAAAAAGTTCATTCATCATGATCAAGTAGGCTTCATCCCAGAGATGAAGGGATGGTTCAACATACATAAATCAATAAATGTAACCTACCATATAAACAGACTGAAAGACAAAAACCACATGATCATCTCGCTAGATGCAGAAAAAGCCTTTGACAAAATTCAATACCCCTTCATGAAAAAGTACTAGAGAGACTAGCCATTCAAGGGAGATATCTCAACATAATAAAGGTAATTCACAGCAAGCCCACAACCAACTTCAACTTAAATGGAGAGAAACTGAAAGCATATCCACCAAAATCAGAACAATACAAGGTTGTCCACTCTCTCCATACCTACTCAATATAGTATGTGAAGTCTTAGCTATAGCAATAAGACAACTGAAGGAGATCAAGGGAATGAATACAAATAAGAAGGAAAGACGTCAAAGTATCTTTATTTGCACTTGATATGATAGTGCACATAAGTGACCCTAAAATTCCATGAGGGAAATCATACAGCTGATAAACTCTTTCAGTAAAGTAGCTAGAAGCAAAATTAACTCACAAAAATCAGTAGCCCTCCTATATACAAATGACAAATATTTAAAAAGAAATCAGGGAAACAACACCTTTCAGAATAGCCTCAAATAATATAAAATATCTAGGGGTAACTATAACCAAGCAAGTGAAGGACTTATATGATAAAACTTCAAGTCACTGAAGAAAGAAATTGAAGAAGATATTAAAAGATGGAAAAATCTCCCATTCTCATGGATTGATAGGATTAATATAGTAAAAATGGCCATCCTACCAAAAGTAATCTACTGATTCAATGGAACCCCATCAAAATTCCAACACAATTCTTCACAGATCTTTTAAGCTTCATATAGAAACACATAACAACTAGGATAGCTAAAGCCATCCTGAATGACAAAAGAACTGCCGGAAGTATCACCATCCTTGATTTCAAGTTGTGCTAGAAATCTATAGGAATAAAGACAGCATGATATTGTCATAAAACAGACATTATCAATTGATGGTATAAAACTGAAGACCCAGACATAAATCCACACACTTATGGACACCTGATTTTTAATAAAGAAGCCAGACATAAGCAGTGGGGAGGGAAAGACAGCATCTTCAACAAACCGTTCTGGTCAAACAGGACAGCTGCATGTAGAAGAATCCAGCATCTTCAACAGACAGTTCTGGTCAAACAGGACAGCTGCATGTAGAAGAATCCAAATAGATGCATACCTACCACCCTGCACAAAACTCAATGGATCAAAGGCCTCAACATAAAACCAGATACACTGAATCTGACAGAAGACAAAGTAGGGAATAGTCTTGAACTCATCGGCACAGGAAAAGACTTCCTGAACAGAACATGGTTAGCACAGGCACAAAGATGAACAATGAATGAATGGAACCCCCATGAAACTGAAAAGCTTGTGTACAATAAAGGACATCATAATGTGGACAATTTTCTTCCTTTTAAAAATTAACTTCCTGAGAGTTTTTGATCATATGTACGCCCCTCCACCAAATCTTCCCAGATCCTCTCCCGCTTCCTCACACACTCAAGACTGTGTCCTATCTTGGATATATGATCTTTCATTTAAGTGTGGTTGACTTACAATGGATATCTCTTAGAAAAAAAAAATCTCTTCTTCTCCTAGCAGCTAACAATTGCCAACAATTCCATGGCTAGGCCTGGGATTGTGTGTTCAGTTCCCCTTTCCATGCTTAAGGGATACACACAGAAAGAAAAGATATCCAAATTAATATTTTAATGCTTTTTAAAATCAAAGTCAATGCAAAAATACAATGTCACAATTGTAAATACAGAAACAGTACTTTTTCATTTTGCCTCTGCATTCAAACGGATTCATCTCTTTGTTGCCTTGCAATCAAAGCAGACCACTAACCCATTCTATGTCCGAGCAAGAATACAAATTGAACAGTCATTTGCTTAGGCCCACTCACCAAAGTAATAATATGTATTAGTGTTTACTGACCTTTCTTGAAATCCATGTAACATTCTAATCATTGCATGCATACTGCTTCATTAAACCTTCAAGTTGATATTTATTACTAATAGTTCTATTTCATAAATTAAAAAAAAGAAGTACTAAATCTAAGTGACAGAGTAGAGATTCTTGTCTCCCAATCCAACTCCAGCATGCCTACATTCAACCAATGCTGACTTCCCATACACTCCTATGTATCTACTTCCATTCACTTTGATAGTTCTTATTTATACATGCTGTGACCACATACCCCTGTACCTCTCTCATCCCCTCCCATTTCTACTCATCTTCTTTTTCCCAAGTAGCTTTCTTCCTATTTGCACACCTTATTTTTTCAAGTTATGACTTAATTTTACATTTATACATATTTTAAAGACTCAGGCTAGAACATCTTGGTAAGTCACCAAAACAAAGCACTTGCCTTTTAACCATGGATATACAACAGCATCTGCTCTGCCATTATCCTCAATAGGCAGAAAAGTGAATAAAAAAATACAACAAAGAAGTCCCTAAAAGTCAAATTAGAGAGACAAATTAGACAATGAACAACCAAAGACACCGATGATAGAAGTCATTTTCAACAAAAATTTAAATAAAAGAGAATGCTACATAATTCCTGTTTATTTGCTACGAATAATAGTATCACTTTGTTTTTTGAAGGACTTATCTACTATAGATAAAAATTAAGGTATAATGCATAAGTCAATTTCTGCAGGATTAATTTTAAAATAGTCTGCTCCTTAAAAAGAAACAAACGCTAAGGATGTGATAGTACATGGACAATAAATATGATAATAAGCCAGAATATTTTAATGCCTCTTTTTACTGAGAAGAATTCCATGCCCTTACATAAGAGAGTAGTATATCACATACACGTGGTGTAGTATATCACAGAAGTGACAGACAAGCAACTCTTGCCTGGTGGTAGTGAGTCTAGATTACCCTGGTGAAGAAAGGGGCATAGAGTGACAAGAAGGAAAAGCATGAAGGGGTTGTTTTGGGGTCACATGGTTTCCTACAACTCTGAGAGATCAGTTATGTTAGTACCAATATATTGTGAAAAAGAAGAACTATGGCTGAATAAACAGCATTGTTGTACAGGTCACCCACAGTTGAGCACAGGTACTGTGTGTTCATGACTGAAATGGCCATTTGTATCTAGAAGAGAACACTTTATAATAAGCCATATCCTTTAACTCTTACAATATTTCAGCCCTTTCTTCCAAAGTGTCCTCTGGCCTTCAGAATGGATGACACAGATATCCAGTTTGGAGTGGAGGACTGAGTAGTTACCTTTTCTCAGCACTGTGAAGAATATGAGTCTCTGCTTTGACTGTTTTCCACTATCAAAAGAGGCTTCTCTGCCTAAGGCTGATAGCTGCCCCAGTTAGCGGAACTCATCCATTCACTCATTGTAAAGCACCCTCAAAATCTTCTGCTTGGCCTCTGGCAGTAAAGTACAGTGTATTCAGGGGCCAAGGAGATACAATTATATTCTTGGTAACCAAACTTGGATAGAAATAAGGAAAAGTGGAGAACGTTGAAAACAAGTTTCTTTATGGGGTCAGTAAGAATTGGAGGGAAGAATGAAATCATTTCTCGGAGCAATGATTAGGCCATTTCAACTTGCAATCTACTTTCTTTTTAAAAAAAATAAACTAAAAAAATGTAATGTGTTTGGATGTTGTGCATGTATGGCTGTGTAGCAAATGCATGCCTGGTGTCCATAGAGCACAGAAGAGGACATTGCATCCAAAATTCTGGGACTGGAGTTATAGACTGTTGGAAACTGTCATATGGGTTCTGAAAACTGAACCCAAGTCCCCTGGAAGTACACTCAGTACTCTTTACTGAGCTGTCTCTCCAACCCTTTGACCCATTTTCTTGATTTATGAGCCGTTCCATTATCTTGTGGACTCTCCAGCCCTCAAAACACATGTATGATCCCTATTTCTGAATTAGTCATCCTTAAACTTCAAATAAAGGAGCTAGGGAGATGGCTCAGTGAATAAGAGCTCTTGCCGTGGAAGCATGATGACTTGGATTCAGGTCACTAGTGTCCACATAAAGACCAGGTGTGTCTCTGTGTGCCTGTAACCATGGCATTGGTTGCGGGGAGGGACTAAGCAGATTCTGGGATTTCACCTGCCAGTTACCCTAACTGAAACAACAAATTTCAGGTTCAGTGAGAGATCTTCTCTCAAAAAGTACCATGGTGGAATTACAGACATAGTTCAGTGGTTATAAGTGCTTACTGCCTTTCCAAAGCACTCAAGTTTGACTTTCACACGGTAGGCAGTCATATAACTTATAACTCCAGCTCCCAAGGGTCTAGTGGCACACACATGCATAGACAGAGACACAGACACAGACACCTACAGACATAGATCTGTACATGTAAAGAAAAGGAAAAGATATGGTGTAAAGATAGGGAAAGCTATAGGAAAATCTCCTCAATTCTCTGCATGTGTGTGTGTACGCACACATACACGCACACACACACATACACATACACACAATTTTGTCACTAATGAAAAGCAAGTGCAAAACCTAGCTCTGTCTCTGCAGAGCAACGTACCTCCTCTATAAAATGCTTTGGATCCTCATTATTACCGTAGAACAGCTACAGGACACAGGATATTAACAAAATGATCTCTTTGCACACACACCTCTGTTGTAGCATCTATTCCCCTAGCACATTCCAGTTGTATTACAATTGGTTTGTTCATTTATTTTCCAATAACCAGAATGCTTTTTCCACTTCACAACTATTTCATAATAGTGCTGATGCCTGAGCCACAGGGAGAAACCCAAATGATTCACGTTCACCATCCCGGGCAGTAAATTTTCTCCCATATGAGACTTTACCAGTGATAACAGAATAATTCTCCACTCTTATCAAACATGCCCTTTCCCTCTGATTTGTTTCATTTTGGATGTGCACTTCAGATTTTACCTAAGGAACAAGCCTTGAGAAACTTGCCAGGTTTTAATTAAGCCCTTTCCCGCACGCTCAGGTGCACCCATTCAAAGCTATCCATCACATCCAAGCAAATCAGGAGGAGGGTTTTAACATGTGTTGAGTAGTAATCGTGTTGTATTTGTGTTCATCTGTTCATCAAGGAAAAAAATTAGTCAATTTAAAGCAACATGGGAGTGGCGATCCATGTCTTTAAGGCAACTGTTGTATAATTGACCTCCTTTAGCATTTAATTTCTCAAGCCTCTAGGAAGCTTAATTTTGAACATCAAAGAGGTACCTGTGGAAGAGTCTGTTCCAGACTGGTGAGTAAACAAATTAGAGTTAATAGGGTCATTAGCTTTTGTGATAAAATTTTAGACTGGATATTCCTCACTAAAGGATGTGCAGACTGTCAGCATGTGGGTTTTTAAAAACCTTTTAAAATATAATTAGACCTAGAGTTTTGACAAACTGTTATATATACTTTGTTTAATGTCCTTCCATAAGTTTAGGTGAAGCTTGCTTTTTTAACACGTTACAGGGTTTATGTGACTCCTTTCCTAGCCACATATAATCCCTGCAGATAAATGTATTTCTCTATGTTTGTGAATTACAGAACTCTGTGGCTGGAGCCACACAGTTGGAACTACCCTGTACCATCCAGGGTGCCAGCTGGGTAACAAAGTGCCTGGGTTCTAATTGCCCATACCATAATAGTAACAGTGATCTGTTCAAACACTTTCAGCAATTCCTGAAGATGCAACCTTGAAGAAGGTGATTAATAAAACAATGTTTGTGATAAGCCTCAAAACTGTGGAGAGAGAGAGAGAGAGAGATAGTTTAACATAAAAGGAAAGCAAATATTCCCTAGCTTTGATGAAGGACAGTTGCATGCACCAACTACTTGAGCTGTGAAAACTTATTGTGCCAGCAGGATCCAGAATGTGAGAGCAACAATGAGAGAGAGAGAGAGAGAGAGAGAGAGAGAGAGAGAGAGAGAGAGAGAGAGAGAGAGAATGAAGCAGAGATGATGACATGGCTTTAACATGTATCTCAAGCTGCTAAATGTAACTTACAAATGAAGATTTAAAAATGTATGCTCATTGTTTTCTTATTGAAAAAAATCATGACAGAGGTGTTATAGCTTTCCTCATAATTAGTACAGAGCAGTTTTACATAAACATTGACCACTGTTTTTACCATTTTGTCCATCTTCTATCAAAAGCCAAATGCTGTATGTCCAAACACTACTTATATACACAGAAGTTAGACATGCATATTCATTTTAAAACATCACAGAGTGCTTAGATCCAATCCCTATGTTATGTGAGATAAACTGCCCAAAGACTGTGATGGTGATATTTAATAATGTGATGTTCATAGCTCATTGCTATGTTTTCTACTTCAGGGTTCATTCAGTCATCTTATAATTACAGAAATTAAACATCATTGTTTTAAAGGTAATATACTGGCAACTTTTGTGAATATTTTTTGACTGCAGGGAGAAATGTTAGCTGTTGACTTTCCTGTGCCTGTGCCTATGAGCCATAAAAGCTCCCTAAATAGAAATACCTCAATAAGCAAAGACTGTGGCAGCTAACCTCTGAGAGGAGGTTTAGTAAAGGACTCCTAGAGCCAAATGCAGAGCCTGCTCACGTGACCCATTTGGTACATGGAAGCTTTAGAATTGCTCAGGTCAGAATTTCTGTCTTATTTCCCAATATATGTAGCACTAAACACCCTTCTGGCACTGGAGCCCAGGAGACTGCCTGGTTCCTGACGTGCAATCTAGGTCCTGGGTCAGCAAATGAAGCATTAAGCTTTTCTACAGTATGATGGTAAAGCCCCAAATCCTGTACTCTTTTCAAGCTTTGCCATCCTTAGAGAGATAAACTCTGAGGACTCATAAAAGCCTTAAATTTACCACTTGTAAACAGTCTTATCATTTGATGTCGTACTGACACACCACTTCTGCACACTATAGCAACAACCTGCGTGGCCCAGAGCTCTGCTGCGCTGGCAGGAGAAAATGCTGATATGCTTTCTTCTGCTGGATTTATGGCCTGAAGTTTGGACTATTTCTGTCTGCGAAATACTCTGTCACTATTGCATCTGTCAGGGTGTATCTGTGTGTGCCTGGGGTGGGGGGTTGTGTGTGTATGTGGTGTGTGTATGGTTTGTGGTATGTGTGTGTGTGGTTTGTGTGTGCATGTGGTTTGTGTGTGCATGTGGTTTGTGTGGTGTGTGTGTGTGTGTGTGTGTGTGTGTGTGTGGTGTGTACATGGTTTGGTGTGTGTGTTTTCATATCTTACAAAAATGAGAACGATGTGAGAAACACTTTTAATAAGACTACACAAACTAGTGTGCATAAGCCCAGTACAAAACAAAACAGATCCCATATGGATTCTTGTAAGAAAACAAAAAGAGAAATTGCTTAAATAGTTTTCTACCCAAGGTAGCAGCAAAGATATTCAGGAAATAAAAGAATAACCAAGGTAAACATGGGTCCTAGAAGATAAAAGTTTATTATTTTAAATAGTTAAGGCTTTTTCTTGCAATATTCACTTGATGGAAGTTACAAATAATATGTGTTCTTTGTTATACTTTTGTCAGTGCCTCTTAGACACTAAACAATATCACAGCCCCAGAAGTTTTAAGCATCTGCATGCTTTACCTGAATTAATCATGTGGCATAAATTAAAAGTAAATCATCAATCATCATTAATTATCTGTTCAACTGATGCCTGCACTTTCTCACACTTTAATCTTCATTAGCATGTAGGAAAAAGAAGAATCCCAGAGGGCTTGCTACATGTGTTTCTGTGATGTGCATCTGTCTCTCCAGAACCCTCAACCACTCAGAAATATAGTTCTCTTTAGTGGGAAGGTGACGTCACAGGACTCTTCCTCTAAATACTTCAGATTAAATCAAAAGGTTCAATTTGAGCAGCCTTTGGCCAGAGAAAGACATAGCTCTTCACATCTGAACCTCTGCTCTGTTTCTCGAGCGCCTTCTCCAGCCCTTGAACAGTCCTCGAAGGCTCATGCCAATTGCATCCATGCATCCCAGAGAAACACAGCAGCTTCTTTCTTCCAGATGTTGACCTCTTACTCTTCGTTATGAGCTCTTTTCAGAAAAAAAAAAAAAAAACTCCTCTTAAGACTGCCATTAGCCGTTTTTAGTTCTTGCTAAATATACAAGCTTTGTAAAGTGGTGTGTGGTACTTAAAATGCCCTGCAGTTAAGATTACTTGAAACAGTTTGTCTGTAAAGGGAAAACTAAAACATGAGGCTATTTTAATATGACATAAAGTGAAGGACATATTTCGTGCAGAAATTTCCTATTTTATTTAGCATTATTTCCTCCATGAAAGGAAATAGACTAGCTTGGCACATGCAATTGAAATTTGATGATGAGATAAGCATGTATGTTGGGCCCAGCTGTAAGCTTCAACACTGGAACTGTTTCAAATCAGCCTATCCCCACGACTAGTCTCACTGAAGCTGAGAGCTCCATTATCATTTCCTCAGTTGTTGACTGTTTGACTTGCGGTTCTTTTTTTCTCCACTTCAGTGGTACCAAGCATCTATGAAATGGTCTATCCTATCGAATCCAATGAAATAACTTGAAAGGCTGGCTTCTGTCTACAGAGAGAATTCAGTCTAATACTTAAAATATTACAGTGTCCTAGTCCAGACTCCCTATGGGAGCCCTTACCTTCTTGGAGGAGGGGATGGAGGGTGGGATGGGCAGAGGGGAAGCTAGAGGGGAGCAAGAAGAAGGATGGGAAGGGGGGCTCTGAGTGGGAAAATTTCTTAAATAAAAAAATAACAAAAAAATTACAGTGTCAAAACTGACATGCTTTCACATCAGTGCTAAGGTCTTGAAAAATCTGAGAAACTCTCTTTAAAGTCAAATACATACCTGTACACATACCCAACATATGTGTTATTTTAATAACTTTTTAAGATTTTAAAGTGTTCTGACATGAATAGAATAAACTTAAGAAAATTTCTCTGTGGCACTCTGATTAGTTGAGCTAGTATTAAAAAGAAAAGCCTGTAACTAACTGTTGCAATGTGCTTTCCTTAACAGGAGCAATACAAAAGGACCCATATTTCTGGGAGCATTGAACTGAAAGAGACCAATGAGTTTTGAGAGATAGACAAAGAGACATGGGATTGATTCTTCTATGTTGATTTAAGGAATTGACAGATTTAGGGATTGCAACAGTTTCTAAAACACTTCCCAAGGACAAGATAAAGAATGAAGTGCCAGGACCACCCACAAATTATCTATCCATCTATCTATCTATCTATCTATCTATCTATCTATCTATCTATCTATCTATCTATCTATCTCTATATCTCTCTAGCTCTCTAGCTCTCTATTCCTATGTATCTATATATTTATAGATATAGATATAGATTATATGAGAGAGGACTAGACATAAGGCAATTAGGACTACACACTCAGAAAACAGGGTGTATCCTTTCTTTTTGAATTCTAGTTTTGATACATCTATTCCCAAATATCCTTGTGCTGACTGCTCCAAGGCAAATTGGTGAACTGGTATCCAAATTTGTTTCCTTAAAGCAAGCTTCAGTGGAGAAGAGACTGTGGTGTTCTTCTCCCAAGGATCAGACATCTTTAGATGGGCCCCTTCTGCACTGCAAAGTAGTTTTAACCTTCAAAAGTAGCAGCTTCCTTTGGTGTCCTCAGAGCAAAGGCACGCAGAGCACCATGCTCCAGGACTCAAACAGTAGCATGGAAGAGCTCAATCAGCTCTGAAGAGCTTTCATTTAACAAAAGAGAAGGGAAACAAGTCCTTGTTGGTTCTTCTTTTCTTTCTTTCTTTCTTTTTTTCACCCCCAGAAACAAAAGGCCATTCAATTCTCTCTTCCTTTTTCCTCTCCATTAAGCTCCCAGAATTCTCCATGGTATGCTGCTGTAGAAGACAAAGGTCACTGGCTCCTTTATAATCCATGCCACAATAACCTTCTTAACATCATGCAAATGTTCCTTTATAACCATTAACCTGTAAAGATGTGAGGAAAGAACACTTGCAGTGTTTTCCATGGGTTTATGGACATGGGAATGTAGAATTTTTCTACTTCTACTTTGCAGATAGGATTGGAAATGATTTGTTATAATACAAATGGAAAATATCTCAAATAAATTGGTAGTTCATTTCTTAATATATTTTTTAGGATAACAAAAACTTCCATGCCTGGAAAAACTCTTTCCTCAAATCCATGTGCTATTGGAATTAAGATGAAAAGTTTAAATAGTGTAGACACAAGCTAGATATTCATGTATTCTTTTTTTGGATTGAAGGCATAGGTGTGCAATCAGCTTTAGTATATTGAATTGCTTAGCTTTGAGTTTAGGAGTCTATTTGGTTAATCAGTTCCTAGCAGGATTTATTCATTAAATTTACTTTTGCAAAATACAAAAGTTATTCTTATCCATATCTCTCAGTTTGGCTGATTAATTATCTATGGTTCCCCAGCACATCCCATGATCACAGTAATGTTCTTTGGAGATATAATCATCAAAGAGCATCCCTTGGTTAGTATGGTACATGAGAAGGGTATAAATAATGAAACAGAACAGGAGCCATTAATTCGTTCTGTTTTGTTTTCAGTGCTTGAAGGTTGGTTTACTAGGTAGGGGGTAAAGAGGAGTGGGGAGGTGAAGGGGAGGAAAAGTGAACTTATCAGTGTTTCTTTCAACCACTCCATCTATTGGGACAATATACTAGAAGTCCTAGCCAGCCTCAGAGCCTCAGAAGTTGTCCTTTTGGCTTGCCAAGCTTTCAGCTTCACAAAGACACATTTAGAACTAAGATTGTGTTTCCCCCAAATCAGGTGATTACCAGAAAGGGTTTGCCTAGGCTGCAAACATTAACCCAATGTCTGATGCAGGTTTTTAAGCAATTTATTTTAAATAGTGTGTAACACCATTGACATTGTATTGCTTATTAAGAATTTAGAAGGAAAGGGAACAAAAAGAAAAGCTCCCCAAGCGCAGGCACCACTAACTTTTAATAGGATTGAAGTGCCACTTAAGTGAGCTGTGACTAATGACCAGAGTTCACTTGCTAGCCTGTATTGTGAAGTGTTCCTACTCATGTTGCGTAATAGTAATGTCAAGAAATTCCAGCCCTTGACCTGTTGTCATAGCCCTTCACCTAGTCACTGTTTTCTCTATGTATTTGCCTTTTTTCTGACTTGAATGTTAACATTGTGTAGATGTTTTAGACTAAAACTGTGGCCAACCAGATTACTTAATAGTGAACCCCTTTTCTCAAAGGCAATGAATGCTCCAGGGCTATAACCTAACATATCTCCTCCCCACATTAGTAGGAACGGCTGGATTAGTGTCCTCTGGAAGTGCTGAGACGAGCAGAGTGCTACTCCCCACATTGCCCTACAGATAATGAAGTACTGAGTGCTACAGCCAGCTAAAGGAATGTTGGCCTGTACCTGGATTGATGGTTTTTTCCCCTCCAAAGGAATAGGGCACAGTAGACCTCAGCCAAATAATGTAATAAGAGAATGCCTAGGAAAAGCATGACGTTTAGAATCTCTGCATTCTACTTCCCCAAAGGGAAAAAAGTACATACTTACATCCAAATTTTGGGTTGGGCTTAGGAGCTCAAATGTACAACAGTATTATCACTCTATCAATCTCAGAAAGACATTTTCCAAGTATGTAATGTTCAGTTGGAATTGTCCTCTGGAATAATCTGCATTTTAAATTACTGGCCCATTTTCCTGGTTGAACAGAAATGATTCTTTAAACTTCCCAATAAAAAGAAATACTAGAGAATTTGATTATTTTGCTTTATGATCTTAAAATAATCCAAATTGCAAAGGGAAAGAATTCATCTTTTTTAAAAGAACCAGAAAATGAGTGAGTCCATGATAAGGTCTTCTGGGATTTAAAACATAGAGTCTGCCAGCTCTGTCTGCTTTGACCTGTCAAATCCACATTTGGATGTAAGCATGCACTTTTTTTTTTTTCCCTTTGGAAGTAAATTTCACTTCATTTTACTTGCTTGACCCATACCTAGGAGAGACTGGGACCTTTCAAAGCTCAACCACACAGGAACAGGTTCGTTCTGATTGTCAATCTTGAAAGGTTTCTTGGTACTGCTCATCTGGGTGATTCATGTTGAATGTCAAATTGATCCTTTGCTCTGAGTTCAAGGGTTCCTTTTAACACCGTTTTGAGACTTTTGTGGAGGTCAAGGTACTGATCCTGAATATTCTCTTCATTTGTAAGTGGGATGCTATGACCAAAATATTAGGAGGAGTTGAATAACTAACAGAAAGGAATTATAGCTTCATAGTAAATTGTCCTTCATTGCCTTAGAGACTCTCACAATATATTTTTTTCTTGTGGTGATATTTTATTTGTACTCTAACAAATAAAGCTTGCTGGGGATTAGAGGAAAAAGCCAGCCACTATATTAAACATAGAGGTAAGCAATGGTAGCACTTGCCTTTAATCCTAGCACTCAAGAGGCAGAACTTCATATGGATCTCTGTGAGTTCAAGGCCACACTGGGAACAGAGCCAGGTGTGATGACACATGCCTCTAATCCCAGCACTAGTTAACCATAGAGGTCTGGAGGTCTGTACAGACAGGAAGTGATAGAGCTGGGCAGAAAGAGGAAGTGATGTAGCTGGGCAGAGAGACAAAATAAGATGGCAGGGCACAGAAAAGTATATAGGTGTGAGGATATAGGCAGTAGCTCTTGCTTGGGCTGAGGATTTCCTAGCAGTAAGAACTTTGACTGGCTTGTTCTATTTCTTTGCTCTCTCAACTTTCATCCCAGTATCTGGCTTTGGGTTTTTATTAATAAGACCATTTAGCAATTTGTGTTACATTTTCTCTCCAATTCTTTCCCCTTCTTCACCACTCTCTTTCTATGAACCAATTTTTCTACCAATTTTCTTGCTATAAATGGGAAAATACATTAGTGGATGCCTATAATATTATAAAATTAATTATTAAATTTGTCTCATGGTCAAGCACTGCCCCATCACAATCCAGAAACTATTCTTCTTGGTCTTCCTGATTCCATGTGGCCCTACCCTCAACTCTTGTTCCGTTTAAAAGGAGACCGCCTCCCCAACCTGACTAAAATACATAAACCATGCTTTCCCAGATGTTTCACATTTAAGAAGCATTGTTTTACCAATGAGCAACATCAGAAGGATCTGACAGAATGACCATAAGTAACTGTGTAAATGGATATACACTTAAAGGTTTTTATCTGTCTGAACCTACCATGACCTAAACAATAGACAGACCTAGTAATAGGTTTGATGTATTTTATTTTTTACTTTAAATTATAACAGACAAAAATTTGGAAATGCAAACAAAATATGTATTTGCATAAAATGTGTGTATATAGATTCATAAGAAAATAACTGAAGCAGTCATAATGTTTTCATTAACAGAATTATATATAACAGAACATTGGCTGTCTGTTTACCCTGTGTGTATACACTTGGCATCATATTTTTTTTTTTTTTTTTTTTTTTGGTTTTTCGAGACAGGGTTTCTCTGTGTAGCTTTGCACCTTTCCTGGAACTCACTTTGTAGTCTAGGCTGGCCTCGAACTCACAGAGATCCACCTGCCTCTGCCTCCCGAGTGCTGGGATTAAAGGCATGCGCCACCACCGTCCAGCTGGCATCATATTTTATAAAAAATTTTTAGATCACCTTTTTCCTCTTTAAATATCCCATAAATACTTCTGCATTTTAAGATATTCTCTAAAAATATACTATTAGCTGAATACTGCATTGTATATACATGCCAAAATATACTGGAAAAAATATTTATTTTTGTACAAGAAAGGAGAATAAATCCTTGTAAAAATCTCTGAGTATTTTTAAAAATAAAAGATAAACAAAATTATCCCACCAAAAACATCCATAAATTTAAAATCAACCTTTTTCCTTTTTGTTATAAACAAATTTATTTTTATATATTTAGTTTTAAAATTTACAAAAGTCATTTTTTTTAGAATCTCATGTATGAGTCTACTGTGTTTACATAATACCCACTTTTCCTTTTTCTAAAATGGCATCTATTGTATTAATTGATTAAATTGGGTTTTGGTACATACAGTATTTAAAACAAAAGCCATCAAATTGCTACACATGACTCTAAATAGATCACTTTTGAGCTAAGTATTCCTATGAGATTATTATTTTAATTCCAGAGAGGAAAATGTCTCTGGTTAAAGGAATATTGAAAATTGTACACATGTGCTCATTTATAAAGCATCACTTAATGCTTATTAAACATAAAACATTCAATAAAGTGTGTTTCATGTATTTTAGTCAAGTTGGGGTGTCCTTTTAAACAGAACAATAGCTGCAGATGTTAGATGGAAAAGGGAAGCCCCAAAGAGGAGCCATAGAACATATTTTAGGCAAACAAAACTAAAACTTGGTGTTTATCTTTCTCTTTTGTTTGGGTACAGAATACCTTCAAGTAACATGACCGCTAGCACATAGGAGTAGAGACTTTAGATAGGTACCAGCTCAACATTTCTATGTTCAATGAGTTGCATAGTTGACTTCAGCAGTGGGGCCTTACCATCTGTTTGCAGATAGCAATAATAGACTTGACAACAGCCTGGGTTGTTTGGGGGTTCCCATTGGACCTCGTTGGCTAAGAACTAGATAAAGTGTAACCCATTCCAAGCTCTGGAAGTTTCATTTGGTAATGAGAGATGTCCAGTTGGGACTCTGTCTCCCCCATTTTTTTTTGATGAATTAATTTAGATTGCCTTCATTTAGATATTGTTGGATTTTTTTTTTTACACTACCCCATGTTGGAACACCAAAATGTTGGTGGTTGTTTTTACTCTTTTGAATCTTTGTTCTTTTGAAGGACGCCACCCAGCTCAAATCTTGTTTTAATTGTTGAGTGATGGTACTTTCGTGTATTTAAGTACCCTTTATCTATAGTATTCTATATGTGAGGATAGCATAGCAAATATTATTAAACCCATTTTACAGTTGAGAAAACTGAGGTTTCAGGGAAGTTGAAATGTCTTTGAAAATCCCTTATAGCTGGAAGAAGATGTAGTGTCTTTAGCCTAATGGTCCCTCTCTCAATTATTCACTTAAAATAGTATACTATTTTATAAAATGTGTGTGTGTGTGTGTGTGTGTGTGTGTGTGTGTTTGCGTGTGGTTGCTAATGGAAGCCAAAAGAGGGCATCTGATCTTCAGTAGCTAGAATTACAAATAGCAGCA
The DNA here is from genome assembly GCF_004664715.2 of Peromyscus leucopus. Lineage (NCBI taxonomy): Eukaryota > Metazoa > Chordata > Mammalia > Rodentia > Cricetidae > Peromyscus > Peromyscus leucopus. The sequence goes on along the minus strand of NC_051077.1, from coordinate 34,041,381 downwards.
TGCTGCCAAACATGGATACTAGGAACAGACAATTAGTCCTCAGAATAAACAGCAAGGGCTCTTAATATCTCAGCCAAATCCACAGTCCCAACAACGCACTTTCTAAAGTATCCAAACATATATTAGGGACTAATGAGCACCACCTTGGACAAGGACAAAGGGTTACATGTTGCACATGTTTTGATCTAGACAAGAGAAGGAAATGACTGAACTGCTTTCTGGAAACAGCAGGGACCTGTTAGCACACAGCATAAGAGGGGAACCACTCAGTTCATATCAAGCTCCTATCCTCTACAGTAATAAGGATTAACTTCAAATAGAATACTTAAGGAAAAGAGAAGTGGATGATGCAAATACTATGGCATAAATCCTTTCAGAAAACAAAACAAAACAAACAAACAAAAAGCAAGAATTTAAACTCACAGACCAAGTTAAATAATCATGTGGGAAGATGATTGTCATTAATGTTAGAGACATCTAACTTCTTCCTTATACCAGGTATGTAGACAATGTTATCATGCTTGTCTTGGGAAAGAATATACTGACGTGAGTTCCCAAGCATTGCATTTCAATCAAGCCGATCACTGGTCATTTTACCCCATTTCTGGCCCGGACAAACACTTAAGAGATGGCTATTTTGATTCAGAATTCAGGAGGCCCAGTCGTATGGACACCATGGGTTTAACAAGTATTTGTGAGATTAAATAGAATTGGACTGAATTTTTAGAAGAGTTTGACCTTACAGGGGTAGATACTTTCTCTCTAAAACACAAACCTCATATATGGCCTCCTGTAAAGACAAAAAGTCAGTTAAAACTTCAAATGAAGCAGAAATGGGGCACATCAAGAAGCATTTTGTACCCATAAAGACTCTTCTCTTCACAATTTTGTCTAGGTAAACTAGAATAATCACTATGCACAATTGCATCTTAATTTATGCTCCAAATGAAGAAATGTTTTGTTTTGTATTTTTTTTTAAAGGATGGCTTTTTAAGTGTCAGAGAAAAGGCATATTAAACTATTATTTCTTTCTTGCTGTTCATAAAAACATGCATTCTGAAATCAGGACAGCTAGATACTTAAAAGCCCTACATATAGGGTAATAAATAAGATGAATGAATAATTAAAATTTTGTATTAAGTTACACCAATAGATTAATTTTTACAAGGGAACTTATTTCCAGTAATGATCTTAGGAAGTGAACTCTCATTAGTAGCTGTCAGAGAAAGGGGGAGGTGGCTGACATTTACTACACAGAGTGAAACCACAGGGCCAAATTTCTCATTGACTCTTAACAGATTCCACAGGTAATTCATAATCAAACCAATAAGCCAAGTTGGATCTAGCTTTCATATCATAGACTCTTTTGCCCAATCACTGCCAATTTTATCATTTTATAAATCCAAAAAACCTCTTTAAAAAGTTTTAAAGGGACACTCCATGCATAGCCAGCAAGATAATTCACCATTTTAAAATCATGCAAGCTGGGTGGTGGTGGCACACGACTTTAATCCCAGCACTTGGGAGGCAGAGCCACGTGGATCTCTGTGAGTTTGAGGCCAGCCTGGGCTACCAAGTGAGTTCTAGAAAAGGTGCAAAGCTACACAGGGAAACCCTGTCACAAAATATCAAAAAAAAAAAATCATGCAAAAACTGAATCCTCAAAACAATTCTAGCCCTGAAAATACAGCTTATCTTTAATTGATGTTGATTCAGACAAAAATGTTTCAACTTCAAATGTCACATTCTTTGCATGAACATGTGCACAGATATGGGTGTATCTGTTTCTAAAACTCATAACTTCTTTATGAATTTACTTCCATTCTCTTCTCCTCATAATAACCCTTATAGGAAGAGCAGTTCTGTGTTTTACAAATTATAATATGGCTTTTGCTAATTTTGTATATATTTCACATGCCTGTCTGTGCATGAAATGTGTGTATGATGTATATCTGTGTGTTTGTGCGTGTGCACATTGGTGTTTGAGTGCAGGTGCCTCCATGCTGCTGTGTGTTTTTGGAGATTGGAGGACAGTGTCAGGTTCTAGTCCTCTCTTGCTTTCCTTGAGACAGTGTCTCTTGTTCATGGCTTTTTACAACAGACTAGACTAGTTTGCCTATAAATTTTAAATGATTCTCCTGTCTCTGTCTCCATCTCAATATAGGAATGCTGGAATGACAGACATATGGCTTTACATGTGTGCTGAGGATTTGAACGCAGGTCTTCACATGTGGACAGGAAGCACTTACCCATGGAGCCACCTCCCCAGCCCCCTATTGTAACTTACATGGCAGCTCCAATGGTTCAGCTCTTGTTCTGGCATCATTACCAAGAGCTTTCAGAAAATCTCATGCCTCTTTACCTGAAATGAATATTAGCATCATACTTATTAAATTCAAAATAGCTATCCATTTTCCTTTGATTGAATATTTAAGTGAAATGTGGCTGCTTTTTGCTTTTCAGATGAGACAGTCATCAGAACTAGCTTAAAGTCTGGCTAAAGGAAGGAATAATATAGAAAGACTCACAATGAATGCATAAGGAACTTCCAAAGCCAAAGGAGCCAGAGGAAATCCCTCATTCAGATCATGACTTAGTACTGATGCTTAGAAACATAGTTCTGAATGCCTTGAGGTCCATTTCTGATGGTTTTGTTGGCTTCATGTTCTTTGTACTCTAATATTTCCTCCAGTGGTTGAAATTAATTATCCCCCAATATATTGTTTCTAATCAAGTTTTATATAGTGGATGTAATGTGAGTAAACTACTGAGTGCCCACCAACCCCAACCTATGTCAAAAAATCTGGAAATGGGACAGACAGTATAGCTTGGATTCTTACTTTATGGGCCTTTAATTTTAAAGAGAAAGGAAGGCATTATACAAATAAATACAAAGTTAAGTGCTACAAACGAGAAGTCTAGACTGTAGTGGCAATAGAAAAGTGGAAAACCTAGCACAATGTACATGACAATAAATTCATGGGATGAAGGAAAGAGAATGTACACAAAGCTTCCCAGAGGCTCTCTCATGTTAGGAGAAACCTGAAGGACAAAACAGAGTTGTTAGTTCTTAGGGGCTGGTACTCAGCTATCAACTTTAAAAGGTACCACTAGTTCAGGTTATAAGGTCCATATGTGCATCTTCCCTGAACGTGCAAATAATGCATTGCATTGTTTTGTCTTTTTGGTTGTTTGGTTGATCAATTGGTTGGTTTTTCAGACAGAGTTTTTCTATGTAGCCCTGGCTATCCTGGAACTCACTGGGTAGAACAGGCTAGACTAGAACTCACAGATCTTCTCCTGTCTCTGCCTCACAAGTGATGGGATTAAAGGAATGTGCCACCACACCCCACTGGGCCATTTGTATAAAATGTATTTAAAACATTACTCATTATTTAGTTCTAAGAGGAACGGTGAAGCCTAATGATCAGCTAGAATTTTTTTTTACTTTTCTTACTGTTGTTTTATGAAGTTCTTGATTGTAGAATTAGGGCTATGGCTAACTCCAGCCCCCTACAGAAACTGATACAAGCACTTAGACTGGGGAGAGGAAGGCTTAGGGAGGAAGAAGAACACACAGATTCTTGGAGTGAATGTAGTCTATTGTACCAACTCATAGAATGAGGCATGATGGGACTCAACTTTTAACTTACTGTGTTTTGGGCACAAGATGAGACATACAAATAGAATATCAAATAGGGAATAAAAAGTAGTTCTGAAAGGAAGAGATCTTGGACACAAACTTGGGAATAAGACAGCATATTTTTATGTATTCATTGCTTTTATTTATGTCAAGATATCTGAGTGAGTTCTCTATTATAATAGGATTAGAAATCAATAGAATTAAAATATCTCAAGTTTTATTAGACCATCAAAAAAGAAAAAAGAAAAGAAAATCCTAATTTCTTCTGGTCACTTCTATTGTACAAGAATGACTATTGAAGAAATTGTTTTCTGAGTGTTACCGTTTTCCATTTTTAATGTTTGAGAATTTCAGACAGGCAAATAATATGTTTTGATCAAGTCCACCCCTAATTCCCTCCCTTCCAACTCCTCTCCTGTAGTCACTGCCATTATTCCTTCCCAGTTTCCATGTATTCTTTTTAAGACCAATGTGCTTAATCTTGCCAATATATGCACGGTCATGGAGCCATCTATTGGAACAAAGGTCACCTCTCAGGAGTTGTACCTTTGAAGAAAGCTAACTCTACCAGCACCAATCTGTTGCCAGTAGCCTCAGATAGGTTTGGGAATTCTGGTCCATCTGCTCTTTCTGTCCTGGCATTTTGTCTGAAGACACAGGTCTTCATCAGGCTGTCACACTTCTGTGAGTTTATATGTGCACCGCCCCCTTCCCCCTCCATTGAGTCTGGAAAACTGTTTTGCGGTTGTTTTCCATTGCCTATGGTTTTGAAAATCTTTTGCCCTCCTCTTCTCTGATGATCCCTGAATAATTGGGGGATTATCTCTGCATGGTGACTAGTTGTGGGTCTTCAGGCTAATCACCATCTATTACAAAAAGGAAGCTTGTCTGATGAGGGATGAGAGATGCACCACCTTATAGGTATAATGATAAGTCATTAAGAAATAGTGTAACACTAAGTCCATTTAGCAGAGTACTCATACTAGGTTCACCCCACAGCCTATGCTATAACTTACCACAAGTCTTTGGCCCTGTTAGAGGTGCCAGGAATTACTTCTTCTTATGGAGCAGGTATTAAATCCAATCCAAACATGCTTGTGCTTGGTTATTCCCATGAAACCTGCCAGAGCAGTCATTGCTACAGCTTGCACAAATAGCTGATGATAGTTTTTCTTCCTTGGCAGTGTGGATGTCACCTTGCATTACTATGAAAGCTAACTAGTAGTGATGAAGCTACCAGATCAGTAGTAGCTTGATGGCTCCATTGATTGATGACTCAAATGTGTGGTGTCTTCAGTAATAGAGTCTTAGCATCAAGTTCTGGAGGTAAATGAGAGCGTTGGCAGTAGTATGAAATTAAGAGATTCTGTAGAAACCCGCTGATCAGCAAGTCCAAAGAAGACAACTCATCATACTTGGCACTGAACTTTTTGTTGGATGACCCATAATGGTTAGGTGAGGTGTTATGTCACTGTTGCTGGGAAATTCCATATATACAAATGGAGTCTTCTATGCCACTGGTCTCCATGTTGGCTTTACAAAGGTTATTTAATGTTAGTTATCCCACCCATACTCTATCTTCCAATCTGATGCCCCACCCCCACTCCACTTAGTCCTTCTTGCTCTATTATTTCCAACTCTCTTTCATCCTACCTACATTGTATACCCCTACCTTTGAAATACTCCCATGGTCCCTTATTACTTTCATGACTTCTGTGGATATTCCAGCTTAAACATACACATCTAAAAGATCAAAGTTAGCATCCACATATGAGAAAAAATATGTGATATTTGTCTTTCTGAGCCTGGGTCAACTCACTTAATATAATATTTTCTAGTTACATCCATTGACCTGCAAATTTCATTTTTCTTTAGAGATGAGTAATATTCCACTGTGTAAATGTATCGTATTTTCAATGTTTTTCATCAGTTGATAGACATCTAGGCTATTTCATTTTCTTGGTGACTGTGAATAGAACAGCAATAATTACAGATAAATAATATTTCTGTAATAAAGTAGCTGTTTTATTTTACCTATTTGGAGGGTGTATGCCAGAGAGCGGCATAGTTTCAAAAGTGTTTTCCTTTCTCCACATCCATGCCAGCATTTGCTGTTATTTGTGCTTTTTTAATATTAGCTATTATGCCTGGAGTAGGATGGAATCTCAAAGTTTTTTTTTAATTATCCTGATAACTAACAATATTTTTTTTCTCTTTTTGAGGATTATTTCTTTTCTTTTTGAGATTATGATATAATTACACCATTTCCTCCTCTTTCTTCTTATTCCCTCCAAACCATCAAATAAACCCCTCTCGGCTTTCTTCCAAGTTTTTGGCCTCTGTTTCATTAATTGTTGTTACATACACAAGCACACACACACACACACACACACACACACACACACACACACACACACTCCTAAATATAACCTGCTCCATCTGTATAATGTTACTTATGTCTATGTTTTCAGGGCTGACCATTGGTATTAGTCTTTTCAACCATTTCTGTTTCTTCTTTCTGTTCAATTCCATGCCCTAATTTTTAATTGGGTCGCTTGTTTTCTTTATCCTTAGTTTTGTTTTGTTTTTTATTTTTGTTTTGTTTTGTTTTTGTTCTTTGTATATTACAGACACTAATCTCCTGTCAGAATACTGGTACAAATTTTCCCATTCTGTAGGCTACCTCCTTACTTAGGCAATGGTGCCCTTTGTTGCACAGAAGCCTTTTAATATTATGTGTTCTCATTTATAGATTATTAGCTTTAATACCCATAATACCAGAGTGCTGATCAGAAAGTTTTTTCCTATGCACATGCCCTAATTTCTCCTTGAAAAGATTCAGGGTATCAGTTTTATGTTGAGGTCCTTGCCTAATTTGGAGTTGAGTTTTGTTTAGCATGGGAGGAAAAGACTCAGTTTCAATCTTCTATGTGTTTTTATTCAACTTGATAGGCAATGTTTGTTGATGCTATCCTTTCTCTAGTAAGTTTGTGATCTATCTGTCAAAAATTGGGAATTTATGCTTGTGCATGGATCCTCAATTTTACTCCACTGACAAAAGTCTCAGGTTTTATGACAGTACCTTGCTCCTTTAACACTGTCACTCTATAGTATAGCTTAAAATCAGGGATGGTGATATATCCAGCCATTCTTTTATTGTTCAGGATTGATTTGGTTAACCTGGGCATTTTGTTTCTTCACATGAAATTTAATTTTTTTTTTAAATCTGTGAAGAATTGCATCAGCATTTTCATGGGAATTGCTTTAAAAAAAATGTTCATTTACAATATTAATGCTACAGACGGGGGAGATAAATGTTCTTTTCATCTTCTGATGTTTTCTTCAGCTTCTTTCTTTGGTGACTTAAAGTTTTAACTTGGCAAGCCTTTTAGTATCATGGTTAGAGAACTCACTGGCTTGTTTTGGAGGTTACTGTGAATGATATTGTTTCCATTATTTTTTTTAGCATAATTGTTGATGGTATACAGGAAGGCTGTTTTTTGTTTTTGTTTTTGTTTTTTGTATTGACTTCATATCCTGCTAACTTGCTGAAAGTTTTGATCAGCTGTAGAAATTTGCTGATGCTGTCTCTAGGGTCTTTTAGTTGTAGAATTATAACATCTACAAATAAGGATACTTTACATCTTCATTGTCTGTTCATATCCCCTTCATCTCCTTCATTCGTCTTATAGCTCTACTTAAGACTTCAAGTACTGTATTGAACAGAAATTGAGGAAATGGACATCATTGTCTTGTTCTTGATCTTAGTAGGAATGCTTTGATTTTTTTTCTCCATTTAGTATGATGTTAACTATGGCTTTGTTGTATATTGTTTTTATTATGTTATGCCCCCTTTTTCCTATATTTCTGGGACTTTTATCATGAAAAGATGTTGGATTTTGTCAAAGGCCTTTTCTATATTTAATAAAATGATCATGTGGTTTCTGCCTATCTATTTATGTGGTAGGTACATTTATTGATTTGCATAAGTTGAAATGTCCTTGCATCTATAGCATGAAGCTGATTAGATCATGGTGGTTGACCTTTCTGATATGTTCTTAAAATTGGTTTGTAAGTATTTTATTGAAAAAATTTGCATCTATACGTCACAGAGAGATTGGCCTATAATTTTGTTTTTGTTCTTTATTGGTATAGGTATCATGGTAATGCTGCTTTCATAATAAGAAATTGGAAGTTTCCCTTTCTTTCCTATTTTGGAGAATAATTTGAGGAATATTGATGTTAATTCTTCTATAAATTTCTGATAGAATTCTATGCTGAGTAAATCTGGCCTTAGTTAGCTTTAGCAGAAAGAATTTTTTAATTACTGCTCCCATCTCATAGGTTGGTATAAGTTTGATAGACTTATCTTTGTTTAATTTGAAGGACCTTATTTCATTTATTTTAGATTTTCCAGGTTATTGAAGTATGGAGTTTTAAAGCATGTCTTTATGATACTCTAAATTTTCTCAATGTCTTTTAGTGTCTCCCTATTCATCTCTAATTTTATTAATTTTACTTTTCTCTTGTTTATTTTGGGACATTAATTTGGTTGAATGCATATCAGCATTGCTATTTTTTTCGAATAACCAAGACTTCATTTTCCTGTTCCTTTGTACTTGTTTTCTTTCTGTTGTTGTTTATATTTTATTAATTTCAGCCCTGAATTTGGTTATATCTTTCCATCTACTGATTTGGGGTGCTGAGCTTTGCTTTTCCAAGGCCTATATGTGGATTATTAAGTTATTAACTTGAGGTTTCTCAAAGTTTCTAAAGTAACCTCTCAGTGATACAAAATTTCCTTAGATTGTCTTTATTGGTCCCTTGGATTTTGATAAGTTTTGTGTTCATTTACATTCAATTCTAGGAAATTAATTTTTTCCTTGATGTAATTCTCATTCAGTAGTGTGCTGTTTGGTTTCCATGAATATGTGTGGCTTCTGTGGTTTGTTTATATTGCTGCTTATATCCAGTTTTATCCCATTATGGTCAGATCTAATGTAGGATGTGATTCCAGTAGCTCCATATTTATTGAGACTTGATTTGTGTCTCAACACATGGCCGATTTTGGAGAAAGTTCCATGAGCTAATATTTTGATGGTATGTTCACCAGAAGATACACAGAGGAGTGCATTCTCTCCTTCTATTATGTGAGTTCTGGGTATTGATCTCAGGTCATCATTCTTGGTAGCATGTGCCATTAAGGTGAGCCATCTCACTAGCTCAACAATAAGTATGTTTTAAACTAAGACATTTTAGTTCGCAGGCCATTGTGAGAACTTGGTAGCAGATGTAGACATTTCTGAAGACCCCCTACCCAAATACATTTACTTTCCTCTTTTAACACCATATACAGTTGCTCCTGAAATATATTTTTCCTCCTATTTGTTTGACAATGTCCATTCTATCTTTTAGTCTTAGACCAAGTTTTGATTTATCTGGAAGTTGTTGTTTTTTTGTTTGTTTGTTTGTTTTAACATCCTAGAATGAGATGATTTAGAAATGAAAGATTTCTTTAGCAATGTTCCCAGAATGCCTATTCATTCTCCTTCACCCATTTTGCAACACCAGCTGGACCCTTCTGCTACAATGGATCAGCAATCTCCCTTCCTGGCTTCCGAGGTTCCCTTCCTGGTCCACACACCCCTGCTTTTCAACCTATAAATGGTATCTTAGGCAACACTTACAGATTTTCAATCATTTGGGTACTGTAACCCATGCTAGTCCTCCTTGAAAGGAAAGAGAATATATGTATATAAGCAAAACACATCAATATGCATTCATGGAAAATGTGTGATAGGGTTAGAAGGATGGCTCAGCAATTAAGAATGTTCACTGTTCTTCCTGAAGATCCAAATCTGGTTCCCATAACCCCTGTTGAGTGCCTCAGAACCACCTGAAACTGCAGCTCAACGAGATCCCACACCCTTTTCTGGCTTTAGCAGGTGCCTGAATTCACATACACATAGGCTTGCACAATCACACAAATATTTGCATCATTACAACCCATAAAAAAGAAAATGTCATAATGAAGTCCATTATTTTATATGATAATTAAAATTTTTATTTAATAATGTATGAGAGAGAGAAAAGAGAAAACCAGTCTGACATCTGATTTGATTTTCCTCCTCTTTCTTCTATGTTGGAGTTCTCCTGGAGGATGGATCCGAGAAGACAGGAGCCTTTCTTTGCTCATCAGTAGTGATAAGAGTGCTGGTCTTGCTCTCTCTGTATCAGTGAATCGCTCTGCTCAACCATGCATTTTGTGTAGCATGACTTCAATGCCACTTCTGTTATGGGACAACTGGGTAGATGTCTTTCCATGGGAATGAGGAACTCATCCGGGTTTTCATAGTCCCTGGACAATCCTATTCCTTCCTTCAGTTTACAAATTAGCAGATAGCATTTCTCCCACAGCCTCTCACTGCTAAGGCTCCCTGCTCTGTCAATTGACTGTTTAGAAGCAGGAATCAGTATGTTCAATATGAACTAGGTTTTGCTGTGTTCATATCACTTTGTGGAAATTCAAAGAATCTCACCACACCATCAAATAATGGCCATATAGCTTGCTCCCCTCCTGCCATGATTTTGATTCTTTTATTTTATGTTCCAATGGGCTTAAAGCAACCAGCATCATTGTCAAAAATTTTCATTCTCCTAGACTTTTGCAATAGGTTTGTACTGAGATCCCACTGCTTTCTATCACCCCTGGCATCTATAATATATAATAGAGAGGGCAATCTTGTAATAAAAGATACAACAAACTGCAAAAAAAAAATACTCAAATGTCTGCTTCTAATTCAGTCCAAGTAAAGGCCATTCTTCGTGAAAGCTACAAATTTGAAAGGTTCAGCCTCCAGTATGCCTCCTGCATTCTCCTTATTTTGTTGTAGCCACATGGATCTTTTGAAGGTTCCTCTGCACACCAAGCTGTCTATGCTTCAGGGCTTGTACTCTCTCAGATTCCTCTGTCAGTCAAGATGATCCTCTAGTATCTCCATTGCTCACTCCTGCTCCATTAGACCCTGCTTGAAGTTCACCATGTGAAAAGGTCCCCCAAAGCAATTGTACTAAACGATAGCACCCATTACTTTACCCTTCTGTGCTTTGGTTTTCTTTACAATTGTCATTAACTGTTGGCATATTATATGAGTACTTATTGACCACCTCAATAAACACATGCAAACCAATACGTATACATAGTACCATATAACAAATATTAAAAAAAAAAAACTTTACAATGAGGTCATTAAATGTAGCTTGATTTTTTTTCTGCCTTTCCCACAGTCAGGACAAATCTCTGCACCGCCAGTCCACAGCCGCTCAGACCCAACCAAGTAAACACAGAGACTTATTTTGCTTTCAAACTGTATGGCCGTGGCAGGCTTCTTGCTAACTGTTCTTTTATCTTAAATTAACCATTTCCTTTTATCTTAAAGTAATCCATTTCTACAATCTATACCTCGCCACGTGCTGGTGCTTATCAGCGTCTTCACATGCTGCTGTCATGGCGCGGCTGCAGTGTCTCCTTCTGCTTTCTGTCCTTTTATTTCTCCTCTCTGTTAGTCCCGCCTATCTTTCCTGCCTAGCCACGGCCGATCAGGTTTTATTTATTAACCAATCAGAACAACTTGACATACAGACCATCCCCAAGCACAGCCAAGTGCAGACCATCTCAAACACCTGCACTCAGGCCCATGGTCCTAATCATCCTCTATACGGACCTGCTGGGTAACGCCACAAAGAACCCAAGAAGGGCTCCCACAGGACATACAAATCATCCCACAGCAATTAAATCTTGCTTTGTTCATCTCAATAGTTTAGTTGTTAGAATGTGTCTAGAAAATATATGGTGTGTCTTCAATAAATATTTTGTTTGAATAAATAAGTTTGTTAATAACTCACCAACTACTCTTTAAGTCTGTGCCAATAAAATAGGAATCTTGTGTCTCCTACATGTGTAAGTCACACTAACATGATCTTGACATTGTAGAGAACTACAGCCCTTCACCTCTTCTGGAGAGAGATGAAAAGCCTCATACTTGAATGCTGCAGTTCCAAACACAAATGCTCTCTAACATTTCTCCATGTCTCCACCGATGTACTGTGGGATGAGATGTGGAGTTGAACTTGGCAGCCTCTTATTAAAGCCACAGATAGGAAGAAGTCTGACATTAATTGTTGCTATTTGAGACTATTTTTAAAGTGAAGGATATTTGCACCTAGAATACTCAACGTTGGGTTTTAGCTGTATTTCCACAATAAGCATTTTCACCCGACATCATATTCCAGTCTTATATATTTATAAATACCTGCATTATTCCCCTTTCTCAACTAGATTTTAACAAGTACAACTCATAAACCTGTCATACATTTTTACTACCGAATCCCAAATGCATAGCATAGCTTCTGGTATACTGTGAATACTTAAATATAATCTCAGGAGCCAACCTATTTAAAAATCAATATATTTCCACTTCTAGTCACACTGTGTCCATTTGCTGATCTTTTAAAGTCACTTCCACCTTTGGATGCCCCCCTTCTTTCTTACTCCTGCATGAGGAGTAATTGTAAAGTCTGGTCATATAACATATGTGAGATGATACATGAATTCTGAGTAAACTTCTCCTTTACCTCATCTCAAGTGACAAAATATGCCTACTATCTCTAAGATAACATCTCTGCAGTGTCTTCAAGAGAGGATTATTCTAGCATTTCATCACTGTAGGTCTGTGTTTTTTAAATGATACATTTGAGCCAGATGTAGTGTCTCAGACCTACAATCACAGCACTAGTGAGACTGAGGCAGGGCATGCTAGGAGTTTGAGGCTAGCCTGGGCTATATGGTCAGTGAATTGCAGCCAGCCTGAACTGCACAATGTGAGACCTAGTCTCAAAAATGCATTTGTGTGTGTGTGTGTGTGTGTGTGTGTGTGTGTGTGTAGCATGTGTGTTATCCATAAAACATGTGTACATGTATTTGTTATATTTCAGAATCAGACTCAATAAAATAAAGTCATTTTTTCCTATGATTCCTTCAGCTGCTTTGTTCATCTCAATAGTTTAGTTGTTAGAATGTGTCTAGAAAATACTTGGTGTGTCTTCAATAAATATTTAGAAGATAGGCAACTAGGTAAGGAACTATTGAATTAGAAATAAATCCTTACTTTTCTATGAGGAAATGGTCAGATTGTTTATTTCTACCATTGCATTAGTTCTTAAGCATATTAGGGCCACTGACTAATTTGATTCCACTGGGAGCCCTATAACATTAGGAGTTAATATGTCCTTAAAATGGATTCAATCATTCTGTTCTACTAGTAAGTTCTAGTGTACAGAATTATTCAATAAAGAATATCTTCACGTGGTTGGCACATGGGCTTTTTTTCTCTATTGGATGAAAAAAAGGGGCAGAATTAATTTACAATAAGAAATATGAAATAAGGAAATGGGAAGAAGACCCTTGTGAACCCTGCTCCCTGTTACAGATTGACTTATAAAACCTTAATCAGAGATTCATCAACTTACCAACACCAGCCAGGCAATGGCTACTGATAAAATACGAATTCACTCTTGCATTATAGAGAATTTCTCTAGATGTAATAAAACTTTATATGTTTATATTTGTTTTTTCCAAGTTCAAATTCCTCTATAAACCTTGCTCCCCAGAAAAATTGTCAAAGGAAGATGAACTTTTGGAGATAATAAGAGAGTAGGCTTGATTAAGAAAAGGAGGTTACAATACAGTTAAAAATCACATCCAAGTTTACTGACTCCTGGTTCAAAGGTCAAGGCAGATTTTTATATTGCTATGTTTTTATTTATGTTTTATGTTTTTATATTGCTACAGTTTACCCTGGGAATTGGCCCAAGTATTTCTGTGGAGAACTTCTTTGTGAGACACTGTATCACCAAATAAATCCTATAACTTTCAAATGTCAAAAAGGCACTGTGGAAGTAAAAGGGACCAAGGAGCATCTGACTCTACGTGAAAACATGGCCTCAGTAAACCTCACTCCTTTAGGCATTTGAAGAAAGAGCCAGTAACTGGTTCAGAGAACAGACAAAATCCAAAAACCATTCAAGCAAATTGTTGTTATATTCAAGTGCACGAGGGGAAAAAAGGAAATCACTAACAGTCAATGCACATATTTTATATTCTATGCACTACATTATCAGCATTGCCTAAAATACTTCATCACACATAACTTCCAGATAATGAGGTACTATCTTCCCCATATCAATGCTCGAGAAACAACCCAATAAGTCAAGTCATTCAACCAGTATCATAGAGCTACTAAAGAAGGAGACTAAGGAAGTCCATTTTCACCACCAATGCCACATATTTTATATGGATGGCAATACAAAAACCTAACTTATCCAAAGTTAGCAAGATAAGATCCTTTCTTGGTTTAATTAGCAGTAAACACATTTAAAAGTGGTATTACACTATACAAATATACAATATTAAACTATTTAGTTTTGAGTACTGTTTAGTGGTAGACAGTTTGCCTACCATATGTGAGGATCTGTGCTCAATCCAAAGCACAAAAATAATAACAATAAAGACAATAATAACACCTTAAGTGTGCTTTACCTTACAAATATGAATCAGTTTCTTACTATATTTAAGGGACTGCACAGTTTTGGTGTGATAAAGACATACAGCTATACAGGTACTTCACAAATGTTTGTATCACCACAATCTACTGGCTTCAGAGCTAAATGAACTAAACATGGGCATTCTATTCTTTTAATTTAAAATCCCTGGCTTCCTGTGAGAAATGAATACAAAGAAGAAACTGTAGGAATATCATTAAGTATAAGATTACAATGTTAAAAATGAACATACAATCAGTCACCTGCTATGTTTGTTTGTAATAAATGGATTAAGATTTGCCTGTCCTCCCAACATGATCAGAACTGAGCTTCTAGTAAGGATGGTTAAAATAAATTTCAAATCTTTAGTCTTTGATTTACTTTTTTTAAACATTCATATAATCACCTACATACTTATTAAGTACCTTGTAGGGATTTGTAAAAAATCAGGCTACAAAGACAGGTGTAACAAATATTGGAGGTCACTACAAGTGGGACAGTATGGAGAAAGAGGAGGCAGTGGTAAATGGAGTATGGAGTGAAGTAATAGTCATAGAGAAATATGCAAAGTAGAATGAGTAGAGGGCACTATAGAACCCATATCAAAGTGTCTATCAGAACTAGCTTCCTGAAGACCTCCAGGATACGACTGTAGAAACTGAAATTGCATAGGAAATAAAAGTTGATAATTAAGCATAATATAAGACAGAAAGAACTCAGCAATTAAACATGCCTGTCAAATTGCTCAGTGGTCCCTGAGGCAGAAGCCTATGAGTATTTCCCGATTCCAACAAGATCTAGATGTGGTGACTTTCTTCACTTGGAGAGAAGTTGACTGGGCACATAATTGTCACAAGATTGTTTGCAGAATTAGTAACTAAATACTCTACCAAAGCTCTTTGAAGGCCGTAAAAGAACTTTGGGATACATGCTATAGATTCTATACAACCTATAGAAGGCTTTGCAAAGATGACAGAATTCTGCTTGTGACTGACTATGGGTAACTGTGAAGAACTGATGGTAGAGGAAGGACCTGTGCCTCTCAAATCCTATTGCAGTCATCCTGAAAAAAAAAATAATTAGGGTTTCTATGATTAGGAAAACAGAAGTAAGGATGGAGACAAATGGATGTGTTTAGAATTCACTAGACATCAGGTGAATTGGATATAGTCAAGAATGGTATGGATTAAAAAGAAAAATTCCTCCTTTTGATATCACCTGGAAAATTTCAGATTAACTGGTTTTTCCCAGCCTTATAAAACTTATTCTGATAGTATGAAATTAATTGATTAATAGAAAAGCACATCTAAGGTCTAAAGCCTTTGATCTCTAACCAAAAGGATATTCTCTTTTCCTAGCAAATTCCCAATATCACTGTGTGTTTTAGAGTTGGAGTGAGATTATCAATATGGCATTTTATGTAGGTTCATTATTCAGAAACACCAAAGGCCTTTCCCCATTGAAGTACATCAAGGATGCTAGCATCCCTAGTACCCTCCTACTTATCAAAGAGGACTTTCCACAGAATGCATTAATGTATTCTTCATGGTTTCCCTTCTTCCTGTTTCAACAAACTCTCAGTCACACTTAAAATTAGAATGAAATAACTACAAAAATGGATAAATCTATAGAAATAGAGCCCCAAAAGTTTGCCTAGACTTTGCCACATAAAACCATTTGCTCCATACTATCTTTGCTCATCAATTTTGGCTAGGAATGTCTTCATTAATAAGTACCCATTCTGACTACCTTTCATTTCAAGACTGACATTATGGATGCCAGAAGTAGTGAAGAGTTCTCTGATAGATATGGGATTCTTAGAAAACAAGGGAAGCAATATTGGTGTGGAGGGAGATAGGCATGGAAGAGTGCAAGAAGAAGGTACAGAAATAGGAGGCAAAGGACAGAACAATCTTAAGAAATGGTTCAAAGTATTGTCTGACCAACTATCAAAAGAGTCAATTCCCTAGCCAAAGAAAGCTCTATCTGAATTATTGCTGAAGGATTTCATCTTGTAATGATCAACTCTCTTAGTTTTCCTTAAATTGTGTTTTCTGACTTTAACCAGGCTAAGCCACTACCTGACGTTCCCCAACTAAACTCTGGGCCAACCTTCTGCCATAGATCCAGCCTGAACTAACCTTGCATATTGACAGATCTTAACTGTATGAATGCTAACTATAAACCAGGCACTTGTATCCCAGTTCTTCAACCTGGATCTCAGCAGAAATGGACAAAGTACATCTTAAGCTGCTTTAGAGTATTTTAACATTATAGAGATACAACACCAATGCAAGCAATAGTCAGTTTTTGCTGACTGTCATAAGATATGTTCTTTAACCAAAATTTCAAAAGGTAAATGAATAACAAGATATTTTAAGATATTAATAATACAGGTGTGTTTGTGCGGTCCTATAATCCCAGACACTCAGGTAGTAAAGCAGGAGAATTGTAAGTTCAAGGCATGCTTCAGTTACTGTGAGGCCAAAGTCAACATGAGCAACTTAGAGACGCTTCCCTGTCTCAAAATTTAAAATAAAAGTAAGGGCTTGTGCTCTATCTCAGTGACAGAGAGCCTGTCTCCCATGTGAGAGACCTTAGGTTCAATGCTCTCTACCGGAATTCCATTCATCAAAATTCATTTTTGATTTTCACTTTAATTCTGTTATACCAGAATGCCATGTATGCTTAAGAAATTATCTGTTCATAATCAACAACAATCAATTCATTTTCAAACAATGTATCGAAGCAACAGTAGCCAGATGGATTTATGGTAAAGTAATCAATTTGAAACTATAAAACTCATTGTAAGAATATCTCCCATTTTCCCTTAAAATAAATATCTAACTCATATCTAAGTGGTTGAACTAAAAACCTAGATTTTTCTCAATGTTTTAAAGCATGGTTTTCTGCATTTAGATACTTCAAAGTGATATTGTTCCTGTAGGAAAAATCCCTGAGTATGTCACCAACTATCAGCCACCCACCTTCTGAAACGCCGATGCATTTCTTCACAGGCATGTTTGACTCTGGTCTTACTTTCCTCCGCCAACCCCTCCTTCTGTTGCTTCCTACTGCTGTCAGTTGGCATGAGTTCAAGGAACGCAAACATGTTTTAATATTAGTTCTAGCAAAGCATTAGCAGGAAGGTAAACCTCCCAGGGAAAATTCACATAATGTATTCAAAAGTCAAATATAAAATGATTTTGGATTACCGGTCCCACCGTAGGCTTCCATTCAGACTGATAATTGAGAAGTGACTCTACTACTGTGTTCATAAACTACAGACCACACGTTGTCCATAAAAAAAAAAAAAAGAGAGATGGGTTCAGAAACACATATTAAAATAAGGAAGCCAGGAAGTACTGTGAAAACAGTAGGTCTTCATAAAGAGAGAACTGGAGCTGACAAAGTTTTTTTTTTTTTTTTTCCTGCATGAGACTATGAAGTTTTCAATGATATGCAGGCAGAAGCAAGATGAAATTATAGCTCTCAGACACTTTATAATTCTGAAACAGATATGTGATTGATTGCAAGGTGGCATTGCTGCTGGCAGTTTTTGTCGGCACATTTTGATGATACAGTTTCTTAGGTGAACTTCAAGCACACCGGTGACACGCACCACGGTTCAGACACATTGAATGATTCTGAAGCTAATAATTTATGAGAGCTTTTGGAGCAAGTTATTAGATTTGAGTCAAGAGAGATTTATTTTGTTTAATCCTAGGTTCCTTGCTGTGTGCTCTGTTTATCTCATCCAATGTTGCTAGTAAACAAATATGTACAACTTGAATGCACACGGATCCCCTGTATAACAACAGCACCTCCTGCAACTGCCAAAGTCTTAACTACCCCACCCGAAACACACATTCTTTGTAGCCATGTTGTATCTGAGATAAGACAGATAGAACAAGGCATCACAAGATTCCCCCAAGGAGCAATTGAAAGGAAAATACACCATTTGCCCTTATTTTGGGCACTACAGGATCATCTATCTCTAAATTTACGAACTTCCTGGCAATTTTATTTGATGATACTAGTTGGATTTAGAAAGTGCTGAGCTTCCAAGAGACTTCGAGAGTCCTTAAAGCTGTTTTAATAAGTGACAATACAATATTTTCAAATTTTATAATTATCTGTCTTGGTCTTCTTTCTTCAAACTTCTAGAACCTCATATTTCAGGATGTCACCTTCATTCTGGAAATATTTATTCACTTGTAGATCAACAGGAAATACAAAGGCCTTGCCAGTCAAGTTCTAAATCCAATTATTAGAAGAATCTTTGGCCCATATTTTACTTTTAATGTCTGATGATTGCTGTCTATATATTACAGTAACTAAATGCGTAATTTTTTTATGTTAGAGTTGACTATGTGTAGAAAGAAATTCTGCATGTATAAACTTACTTTATGCAGTATTCTTGTTTCTTACCTCTGTTTTTCTAGTTGCATTGTGTTTTGGTATTTGTTCGACTTGCAGGAAGAAGTAACCCTGCGAGGTTCTCTGTCACTTTTACATTGTTGCATCCATTGTTCTTTGTCCATAAAAGAGATCCATGGAGAGGCATGATTGTTCTTCCAAAAACATGTGCATAGGGACAGTGGGACCAGTCTCCTCACTTTGTCTTTAGAATACGCACAGGAAACCTTCATGCATGGCCTATTATTGCTGTTGCTGGCCTGGCATTTTCTCTCTAGTGGGCATTGCAAGTATTTGTGTTCTTATCCATTGTGTACAAAGCTGTTGTGCGTGTGAGCATCCTCTGGAGACTGGTCTGTTCAAATGGTAGCTCATTTCCTCACCCTCCAGGAACATGCTGCTCTCTTTGCCTTCCCTTTCCTTCTGATTAGTCAAAAATGCATTACAATGCTTAGGAAACCTGGGATCACAGCATTACTGCCTGGCCATCATGGAAAGTCAGCATCTGAAGACTAATTTGCCATTAAAAGCTCTTTGTTCATTATATTGATTATTTTAGGGGAAAGTAATTGAACTGGAATGTCACCTTACAGAAGTCCAGGTCTTCCTAGACAGGGGTTAGCTAATAGATGCAGGGGTTTTTGCAAGTACAAACAGCCTGCCCTCTCTCCAGGCTTTTACCTTGATGTGATTTGGTTTTGTTTGGAGGGAATGGTGTTACTTCCGTTGTTCTCACCACCTCTGTTTACCGCCAAACATTGTTTGTGGTAACACCTATCTCTGAGACAATATGGACTCAAACACCTTCACCAATAATTTCTGTCCAGGGACAGAAACCTGTTACACTCTCATTTTACTCGGTTGCCCTTAAATATAAAGAGACAATCAAGAGTCTCAACACTTAGGGGAAAAATTGTTTAGGGCAAAAGCAGAAAAGCAGAACAAAATTAGAAAATTGAAAAAGGGCGCAAGTGGAGGTGGCAGAACATTCCAAATGAAGTATAACTAATATGTTCAGAAACGTAAATGGTATTTTATAGAGAGAAAGAAATAACGCCTTTGAAATGTCAGAAGTTTAGAAAGTAATACTACCTTTGACAAATGAAGTTGAAGCAATCTCCTGAAAAAGTTTTTTAAAAAATGTAATAGAATAATCTAAATTATTTAGAAGATCAATCCAGGGCATGTAATATCAACCTAATAAAAATTCAAAAAACTTAAAGAGAAAATGGGAGTTCACAAGTCATTTATGAATATGCAAAAAAACATCCAAGTATTGAAAGCCTCTCATAAAAAGTAAAAGCACTGTCAATGTTCTGGTCATAGGACTGAAAAAATAATCATAAACACTTCCACAGATCATTCATTACAAAGTCAATTAAATGCCAGGCTGTTCTTCACATCAAAAACTGGACCACTTCTGACCAATGTCAGAATTGCTTGGAGTTTATTATTCAATATCTTAAAATTATGTTTTCCCTAATGATGGCTCCACTTTCACAAGCTTGCTCCTCCCCCCCCCCTTTTATCCCACTAAGATGATGCAAATCAACTGAGCAAAGTTCTCAGGGAAATGTTTCTCCATGTGCGATCCTTGGGAAGCTTTTGGAGCTTTTCATCACTCAACCATGAGACTAAACTTAGAAATGAAGAATTGACTGGTGCCCCAAAAGAAAGAACACACCCTTCTCAGAATATTAACAGAGACATATTACAGGACAAAAGAGATGATTTCATTGGGGTAAATATCAATTATTGTCAGTGATTACTGATCTCTAATGGCTGTTATTCAGGACTTTTGTTAACTACAATTAAAGGCAAAAAGGATATGAAGATTAGATGATAGATAGATAGATAGATAGATAGATAGATAGATAAATGGATAGATGATAGATAAAAAGAAAAGTAGATGATAGATAAGAGATAAACACATAGATGTACATAATATATAAATGCATAGAAAACAGATACATAAATAGATGATAGATAATAAGATATATAAGTAGACAAATGTAAGAAAATTAATGGCAACATTATTCTAAATGTTTTTTTCTTAGAATCAAGGAAAACCAAAATATATTTGAAGCCCAAAGAGGAGAGATAATCATTTCAGCCAGAGGGGTTCTCCTAGTGGGATCAATACCATGGAAATGGTCTGAGTTTTTTTTCCTCCTTCTAAAATTGACAGTGGGAATGTTCAAAATCCCACCTAGTTTTTCACCTTGGAAAAACATATATTCTCCATTGCTTGTCTCTTGCCCTCCCTCCCCACCACAGGTGAAGCTGCAGGACCAGACACTCCTATTAATAAAGTGTAGCTGGAGTTTTCTCTCTGGGTCCCGCCAAGCCCCTGCAGTCCGACATTCCACTTGCCACGTGGCTCATGGCTTACCGGAATCATCACATGCTGCTTGTCATGGCAGCGGCTGGCAGTGTCTCCCTCTGCCTTCCTGTTCTCTCAGTTCTCCTCTCTGTTAGTCCCGCCAATACTTCCTGCCTGGCCACTGGCCAATCAGTGTTTTATTTATTGACCAATCAGAGCAGCACATTTGACATACAGACCATCCCACAGCAAAAAAGGTTTAAACAACTGACAGCTGAAATGGATGAGCACCCATTTGGATTGCAAGACTGAGGATCCTCTCTAAGGTTCCAAAGTAGAGAAAGGGGGTGGCTTGCATTGTTCATGTGGGGAGGGATGCTGTCAGTCAATCTCTTTTTTTTCCCTCCAACTTCAAGGCAAGAACATAGATTGGTAGTGTTTTTTGGTTCTTATCATCATTGTTAATACTTTGGCCTGCTCATCATGTGCTTCTTGACATAACACACCTCGTGAGGCTGAAGAACTTGCCTGACAGACTACAACAAGTTACTTCCTTCCTGGATGCACGTGTATGTGATGTGCTCAGCACTCCCTATGAGTGTAATTAAGTTTTTTCTTTTTTTTTCTGAGTATGTTTAGATTTTTTTTCTCTTAAATATGAATCACATTGTATATTGCGCCATCGTTGCACATTTTTACAGCGTTCAAGTTCTCAAATGATAACAAGATTTTTATTTTCATGAAGTCATAAAAAGGCATAGAGTGATTCTGTTCTTCCTTCTTTTCAGAGGGCGGCTCCTCAAGCCATCTTTGCTGAATGGTGTTCAATGCTTGCTTGGCCTGGATGGGCACATTTGCATCCCTTTAGGACGCTTTGGGAAAGATAACATTACATTTGTTTCCTCAGCCTATAAAATAGGAATTTGGATTTCAAAAATCTATAAATATCTTTTCAGCACTAAAGCTTTCTGAATTTGGTACACCTAATACCCAAATGTGGTTTCAGAAATCCACACTTTTTTTTCTCTTTTAACAGCTTAAAGATATAATGCATATAATGTGTCTCGTCAGCATTTCCCATGGTGACAGAAGTGCTTGGAGTTCATTTTGCACTTCTGGTTTTCCAATAAAGTGTTAGGTAACACTTTCAATTGACTAAGAAATGTGGTAACCTAAACATCAGAGTTACAGTGTGTAGCAGGCAGCATGCTTTAATGGAAATCACAAACTATCTTGTCAGAAAGTCTGTAGAACAACTTTGTTCATGAGAATTGAATGCTATGTTTTCACAAATGTACAATTCAAATTATGGTAACACTAATCCCGGACTTAAACAATTTTCTTTGGAGAAGTCTAAATTATTTTATTAAGATTTTTCTATTGGATAAAAGAAAGTAAATGACTAATACTACCTACTTTGCAGCAAATGTCAAAAAAGATGGTCTCCACCAAAGGTAACAGACAATGAGCAAGCTTGTTCTAGCATCTCTGGATTGGATTTCTCTGTGAGAAAAGTGTCACAGTCTACCACAAGTTATATATAGAAATACGTATGTATATACATATATGCATGTAATAGCGATTAGTGAAAAAAGAGGCTATGAATTTGAAGGAGAGAGGGGAGGGATATATGGGAGGGTTTATAGAGAGACAAGGAGGGGAGAAATGTAGTAATTGTACTGTCTTAAAAATAAAGAGTATCATAACCGTTAAATGAGAAAACAAAGAGTTTTTAATATTAAGGTTTTGGTGGGAAGGTACTGACTCATCACTCAATATTATAAAACCCCACAGAAACACTGAGTTGATATGTACTATATAGTCACAGAGCATTGGAAGTATAAATGACTTATTTTATAAATATATATATATATATATATATAATATATATATATATTCCAGACACTGTTGTCTGTCTGTTACCCCAGGAATAAATAAACTAAGACAGAAGGATTATAAACTCCAGCCCAAGTAGGCTACACAGAACCCACCTCCACTGCCTGTATGTGTGTAATATGACTACATGTTTGTGGAGCAAAACTGCTGTGGAATAATGCTTTTGTACGCTGGTTTAATAAAATGCTGATTGGCCAGTAGCCAGGCAGGAAGTTTAGGCAGGATAAGTAGACAAGGAGAATTCTGGGAAAAAGAAGGCTGAGTCAGGAGATGCCAGCCCTCTGTCCAGAGAACATCATGTAATGGCACACAGGTAAAGCTACAGAACAAGTGACAACATATAGATGAACAGAAATGGGCTGAGTTTAAGTGTAAGAGCTAGTCACCAATAAGGCTGAGCTAATGGCCATATAGTTCATAATTAATACAAAGCCTCTATATGTTTATTTGGGTGTGAGTGGCTGCAGGACTGGGTAGGAGAGATTTGTCCCAACCACAGGGCCTAGGCAAG
Organism: Peromyscus leucopus; assembly: GCF_004664715.2. NCBI lineage: Eukaryota > Metazoa > Chordata > Mammalia > Rodentia > Cricetidae > Peromyscus > Peromyscus leucopus. The sequence continues at coordinate 34,017,990 of NC_051077.1, read as the reverse complement.
ACCAGAGAAACTTCCAGCTACACAAAATACATATCTAAGAATAGCATAGTAGATGCATGAGTTCTCCACATGTTACTAAAGTCTTCAGTGTTCATCTATTTACCTTGTAATGATTCATAGACAGAGATCTGCAGAAACCATAGAATTGTTCCATAACACACAGAGGTAGTAACAACTTGTGTTAGGATTCAAATTCAATTCTGTCTGACACAAAGCTCATGCTCTACCACAAACCACTCATAATGAATAAATAACAGAACATCCCTTCCCTATATGCATTTGATTTCATTGGCTGTTCCTGAGCAGGTAATTAGTGCCATTAAGTTTCTGGGTCTCCTGAGAAGCAGGTTATGGTGCCATGTTACTGCCTCTCTTGATAGCAGTACAAACAAATTCTTAAAAGTGCATATGGTGCGTTACTCCGACTCACTTATCCCTAAATTGAGTAAAACTGTATTTTGTTTTTGGTCTTTCTTGAAAACCTAGCACAAAGTCGCAGGGAGGTAAAACTGCATCTGGTGAAGGAAAAGGTATTTTTGCTGTTGTAATTAATAAAGGTTTCACTTGAAATTGCTGCTGTTCCATTTGCAGTCAGCACACGCTCAGCCTCTGGAAACTCAGTATGCCATGCTCACATGATAATGTTTAACGTGGCCTGGTACTTAGGGCTTCCTGGAAATATGTTTTGATCCTTTTTGATCACACTAATAATACACTATGAAGGTTTGCTCTGTTGGATGTAGTTAAAGCTTATTTGAGCTTTGGAAACCACTGGCACTTTCCTGGGGGGAAATATCAGAACATTTTTATTTTTATCTCAATCACTCCAGAAAACTTCATGGAGAATAGTCTCTGTCAGTGATATAGGGCAATTGTTGTCCCAAATAGTATTTGAAAAGAGATGGCCTAAATTGTCAATATACTGTGCTGGGAAACGGTGAATAAAATGATTCAGTGATAAATCTAAACTTTCTTTGAAATGGAGTTGCTAATTTTTTCCTTCTTTTATTTTTCCTCACCAATAAAGCAGTTAATAGATATTTCTACCCATACATTTTTTCTAGTAAATATTATGACAGAATAGGGTTTTTCAAAATATTCAAGATGCTTCTCTTGAGCTTCAAGTGCTTATGGCACAAATCATTTTCACATTTCAAATTATTTTCATGGATTTTAACGTGAAGGACTTTAATCATAACTCTGTGGTTATAAAAAAAAAAAAACCATTTTATTCCTTAGTGTGAATACTAGACAGTATCAAGGATATTTAAGAAAGAGGAGAAAATAGGATAAGGTAAGTTTTTATTAATTCATTAGAAAATAGTTATGAAATAAGTCATCCTTGATGTCTCAAATGGCCAGATTTGTAGCACTTTTCTCTTTGACGGGAAAGATCTCTTCATTTTCCCCAGGTCGAGGATGGCATGATTAAGTGCCTTAGAAGGAGGATCATCACACAAACATTGCCTGTGTCCTTATTACTTGCAGCACCTTGCCAGCGTGTCCCCTCCCTCATTGTTCTGAAGTCATGGCACAGTAGAAGCAGGTTTGCTGGTGAATGCAAAGTCTCTAATCCCTGACTCCATCCTCATTAGTTCTTGGTAAGAGCTTGCTCAAAGCACTCACTAAAGTCCCGTCAGCTCGTAATGATTTTCTATAAACCGAAAGCTTCTATGAATTATTATTTTCAGAACGTGCCATATTGCAGGCTCTAGCTTTGTATATTTTCTGCATTTCCAGTCACTAGGGGGAAAAGCAGGCTTTATTATGTTATCAGTGTTTGAGAAGAGAAAGATTTACTGCGTTAAGGATTAAGAGAGGGAAATTGCATGAGTGGGAACACGGGGGAGGCAGCAGAATGACCTCCTTAAAACAAATTCCTGAGGTAGAGAAACATTTCTGTATCCATATTATTTGCCACTGGTGTGGTGGCTCATTTGAGTGTACAATTTAGAGAGATTCCCCACATAGGCATGCATATGCACTCATTCATGCATGCCCACACCCAGGCATGCACACACACCCATGCATGCCCACACCCAGGCATGCACACACACCCACATTCTTCTGGACGAGCTGAGATAGGTTGATGGTCTCTCTCTGACTTCCCTTAAAAAGCTATCAGGTTTTGGTTCTGCCTTAGCCCAGGGCTTATTTGACTTAAGGCACTGCTCTTTCTACCTAAGTGCTGTTGTTCTTGGCAGACGTGGGTTTGTGATTAGGAGAACGAATGTGATGCAGTTATTGGAGTCCCTGTACCCTAGAGTCCTCCTCCTGAAGAAGGAAAGAATTCCAAAGCTTCTTTGGAAATCACTCTTCCTCTCTTCCTGTGCCCTAGCTCCTCTCTCTGCCTCTTCATAGAATAAATATGCATTAGGCTTTGGGAATTTAGAAATGAAGGAGATAGGTCAGGTTCTTGTCTTCATGAAGGTCACATTTTGGCCCATCGTACTGCCAGATATTGCTAATATAACAGGGATGGGGCAGGGGGGCCCAGTTGCCCTGCTGGCCAGCCTGTAATTCAGGTCTTCTCTGTGTGTGTACCCCATTCTTGTGAACAATTGCTGAGACTACTGCTGCTCACTTTCAGCTTCTCCAGCCCTGCCCCAGATTCAACTTCAGCTACTGACTTCGCTTCTTTTTTTTTTTTTTTACCACCACTTACTGCTCTTGTTATGCCCAGATTGTGGGGACCCCCAAAAGACCACCACAGAGACGGAATCCCGCATGTAAAAGCAAAGAGCCTTTTATTTCAAGCTCCAAGCTTGGTCCCTCTGTCCAACACAGCAGTGAAAACAGAGAGCCCTGAGCTTAGGTGGGGCAGAGTTTTTTTATCATAGCAGAGGTTCGGGTGAAGGGATCTCCAGGGTCCAAGACCCTGATTGGCTGACAATTGTCTAGGGGTATTTGTAAAACAAAAATAGGTGTGTGCTAGACTCTAGGACATCTGGCCACCTTATCTAACGGTTGGAATGTTTGAGGTGTCGGGTACTTCTTCATCCCTGGGTGGTATCAGTTTAAGGCTTTTCCTGGATCTGGGTGTTGCCTGCCAGTAAGCTTTTCACAGAAGCTGTGTCTAGGCCCCTAAGCCTGTCATGGCTGCTGTGTGGTCAAGCTGTTTTGGGACCCTCCACACTCTGATGACTGAAATTTAACACGATGACCCAATGCCCCTGCATTTGATGTGGCAGGAGGAAAAGTATATACTAGAAGTGACCAAATGGAGCAAGAGTTAGAAGTCAGTTCTGTGAGGGCAAGTAGGTGTGTACAACTAGGTTAATAATTGGAAGCTATTCAACTATAGGACAGAAACCATATTAAAGTGACCAGGACTTAGGTTATTGAAGGATGTATTAGAAAGCTGCAGAGATCTACCCATTGTCAGCTATGGCCAACAGGAAAACTAGTACAAGAGGACATTCGACAGAAGAGATTTAAGGTAGGGAAGATGAGGAAAGAATACAGTTTCCTTCTACTCAGCTAAATTTCTTCATGACATTGATTACATATCATGCACTGTTATGCATATACTAACCGTTTGATGATAAACATGAAAATAATAATGCTACTGTTACTTACGATGAGCATGAATTGAGAAGATTCAGGGTGTTCTCATCCATTTCTGAACTGAAGGACTACTACTCTCCATAGAATTGAAAATAGCGCAAACTATCTTTGTACAGTGATTATCACAGACAGAGATTCCTTCCACTTCCAGGGTCTAGTCTCCATGTTACCTTGTGAATCGTCTTAAAACCATTTTATTAATTTAGTTGATTTAATTGTTCATGGAGAATGGTGTGCCAATAAAAGAAGAATGCCTGTTGCACAATTATGAGTCTCAGACATTTAAAATGAAAACGGTTTCATACTGATATTAAGAATTCACTAAAGTTTGACTACTTTAAAGTCTGAGCCTAGAGGAAGCAAGTTATCCATAAGGAACAAGACTCCCAAAGCCTATCCAGCCCAAGGAGCTTTACAGAAGAAGGAGTGGGTTTAACTCCTGTGTCAGTATCTTTTGTAAAATCTGTTTACTTTGAGCTATCAAACATTTGGTATTCCCTTTAACCAGAGTTGTCTTTAGAATTCCTAATGTACAGAAGTTAATAACTTCATGTGTTTATCACTTGATAGACCTGCTTTGAAGTATGAGCCAGCTCTAGCAGCACATTAGCTTTCATTAAGAACACCAATCCGGAGGCTAGCCCTTACTGAATGACTCCTGGGTGGTAAGACGACACAATTCTCTGAATAGGTTGCTATTTTTCAGCCTTATAATCATGAAGAAAGTACTATTATTTTCCTCACATGAGAAGTGCATGTATGGTAAGTAGGTGAGAGAGAGAGAGAGAGAGAGAGAGAGAGAGAGAGAGAGAGAGAGAGAGAGAGAGAGAAGAGAGAGAGAGAGAGATTTTAAGAAGTTTCCACAGCAGCCCGGGGGCATACAACTAGTAACTACTACAAAATAGGATAGTAATTGAGTTCCATCTCGCTGTAGGATCTGTATCTCTGTGATCGTCCACAAACATTCAGTTGCTTCTCACTCTGATAGGAAAATAAGTTATTTAGCCTTTTTATTCATGTGATATGTTTATGTCAAAGAAATTCTGTTTGTAGAAATTTGAAATTGAATTGAAATGACAGTAGCCAATCCTGTTTAATTGATTGAAAACCAAACTATTGGCATAAGCAAATGAGGTAATTTACAAATTTGCATGGAAAATTATTTCTTTCCCAACCTGGAATTTTCCTTGCCTATGAATCAGGTTAAGGAAATTTTGTCACAAACCCCTTTTAACAGGCTAAATGTTATAAATGTCAGTGTCAGTGTAGATCTTCTCCAACATTTATCAGTCAGTTCTCTATTCCACATAGCCAAGAGCACTTGTATCTTGTAGCTGCCTTTCTCCAGTCTCTTTGAACATTGGAGTTCCATCTACATCCAAAACAATTGACTAGACCTTGTATAGAAAGAAAGAATGTGAAAGGTCAAACCAGAAGAGATCTGGAATTGGCTTATGTCTCCTATGCTAGCATAACCTTGATGGATTCTCGAGCGTATGACCACATGCTATCTCAGGACACGGGGTCATAAAATCTGACTCTTAAACTAAAAACAGAACATGGGTATTGATAGCTAGTTACCTAGCTGGACCCAGCCATGGCCAGCTGGCAGATCAAAAGATATCAGTTCAAAATGCATTTTCCATATGCCTTGGTGTTCCATATTATCTTTAAAAAAGTTTTATTCTTTGTATATTTATTTTAATGCTTTTTTGCTCTAACTTTATAGACAGTGTGATTTATGTTACCAAAAAAAAAACCCACTGGTAACCATAAAAAAAAATTTATAAATTAATTTTATTTAGCATTTTTCTCTTTAACTTTAGAGAAACTTGGCTGTCTGTTTTTTCCTACATACATCTTTAGGACCTGACACAATGTTTATTTTGTAAGAGTCTGAGGCATAGAACTGAAGCAGAATTTATGCATGATAACTTACTAATTGGCTATTCAATATATTCTAATTAGTGAGCTTTTCATAAAATCGAGTAATGTAGAGCATATCAATTTTATAGCATAAATTTACAAGTATTTGACAAGAATTTATAAAGTGTAACTCACATTCACATACCCTCACATATTGCTGTTCTAACAATGAACTAAGAAACTTTGGTTCTAAGAATCAAGCAAAAGAGTTTCAAAGTTCATATCATTTTTAGAAAATCATTTACTCAACATTTTTTTCTATCACAACCAAGTTTAATGTGCATTCTTAGTCAGAGGCTTTATTTACTACATAAATACGGCCCATGTGAATGCATCTGTGGTTTCTTGCTTTCTATTCTCTCACCTCAATTCTTTCTTATTATGGATTACTCGTCCTGAGTGTTGATGCATTGTTGGTAAAATTATTCTGTTAGTCTTGTCTCAGTGGGTCATTACTATGAGATTTCATAACGTTTTCCATTTGTGCTTTTGTAAAATTGTGCATTGTCTTCATTTTTTTAAGTTTAGACTTTATAACTCGCAACATCTCAAGTGCATAGTACACCAAATTCAGTTTAATGAAAAAATGTAACCTTTTTTACCCTATGAAAGCTCTCCAAAACTCTTTGATTTCATATACTATTCCCTCTTTCCCCTACAGCCTTGATGTAGAAATCCTTGTTATTAATGGTGGTTTAGTCATAGATATAGCTGAAATTTTGACTCTAGTATTTTCTTTTAAAAATTTTTCACATATGTGGTCTTTTTCCCTTAACCCCCTTGATGAAAAAATTTAAATGTATGTAGTCAAAAGAATAATATTAGAAAATGATATCAGGGCTACACAGCATGAATGGGGCATATATGTTATTTGTTTAATGAATAAACAAGACTTCAGAGTTGTTTCATCCATCTGTTTTCCTCTCTTTTGTGTGCACAGTAAACAGAGACAATGTACCCAGATCTCAGTATTTAGAAGGGACCTGGTCTGCACATCCTCCCCAGAGGCCAATTTCATCCACTGTGGCAATAGTATCAATGTCATCAGCTTCAAAAGTAATAGCCACCTTTCCAACTTTTTATGTGTGAGATAGGATTAAAAGTTTAAAAATAAACATTTTAAATAGATTTAAAAATTTAAGTCATTTGGGAGTTCATCCATAAATGTTTGTATATAATGAGCATTGTACATCACTCTAAATATTTCTATATAAATTAAGATATAGAAAATAACATAGTATGTCTTACTGGATTTACAGAAGTGCAGACACTTAGGAGAATGAACTCTCAAGGTGTGTTGAAACATGAAGAGAGCCACAATGTCTCAGGTGTTTCTGTCGTGATTACTGAAGCCAACAGAATTCCTTCAAATGATAGTGGGTTTACTGTGTTTAATGATCCCCAATGTAGTTGGGATATGTAAACCTCTGGAGATTTTGAAGGGATTTGATTTTTTGATGCCTAAGTACTATTGAGAAGGTTCAGATATTGAAGAAGTGTTTGAAAAAATCTATATGAAAGATCAATTTCACAAGTACTTTGTAAAGGCATCAGATGAGAGTCTCACTTGACAAAAAATATAGAAGTTCTTTGCCAAAAATTTGTCAACACACTCGATCTTGGGGACAAAAATATAGATTTGAAGTTGGAGAGTATGACATGATGTCAAAGCACTGATTGCTCCACAATTGAGTTCAACAATGAAGTCTGAGATGCTTGCAAAACCCACAGCTGATATGATTCCTGACATGAATAAACAGTCCAGCCACAGCTCTGCTAAGATGAAAATCTGTATCATGACATGGGTAATAAATTAGTTTATGAACTATTCAATAGAGGATTATAAACTATTAGCCAAGCACTTATGAAAACCCTCTCTCATAAACCATTCCATAATCCAAGCAGACAGTTTTCTGTCAGTCCAAATGGATGCCTTTATGGTGTACAGGTATGCCTGGGAGAACTGTTCTGTGTTATTAGTGGTGGCAGCCATGCCTGTGTTATAAGGACGTAACATTTATCAACAGTCAGCGTTCTGCAAAGAACATGGGCACACCTGGCAATTCTCCAAATGCACAGATCTCTATAGCTGACTGCAGTGGAGAATGAGCCACGCTGAAGATGCTTGGGTTAATCAAATCCTATGGTTAAGAATACCTTGCATGCATGGACAACCTTAAAAGAATTAAAATATGACAAGATCTAATTTTCAAGAAATACCCATTGTAACCATTGCTTAATGTTTGATAATGTCAAAGGCATTTGCATTTGGGGGACTTAGAAAGAATCAGAAATATAAATATGGATCCTGATGATTATTTTGCTGTAAATATGCTGCAGTGAGGAGAGCTAAGCTTTTCTGGCAGCTCATGGAACCATCCAACCTTTGTTTGTCTTTTATCATTGATATTTCAGAGGGTAGAACCAAAGATTTAACTTAAGGATTTGATTTGCTTTTCAAATTAAATAAATTATCTACAATTCCAGTGAGTATGGATAAGCAAAGTGCTTCCTAAAGGGTAATTGGAGTAATTATCCACTAATGATGAAGGGGAAACATTAAGATTTAAAATGTGTTTCTTCTGATAATTTCTGATGATCTACTAAGTATTCAGTGATATAATCCTGAGACCAAAATAAAGGAACTATTATTTCAAGAACAAAAAACAAAAACAACAACAACAAAAAAAAACCAGAATAGTATGTATAGTATGAGTGTTAAAGTATAGTATGAGTGATAAAGTATATGCTTTGTAAAAGTATTTTTAAACTCGTACCTACACATGAAGAGGAAATTGAATACTATATAAGAATATGTAGGGAAGCTCATCCAGTTCCTTACGCCTACTGCTAGCTCCTCTTCATTCTGGTCACCACCTTACTCATGTGTGTGTGTGCGTGCACGTGCATGTGTGCGTGTGTGCGCACACATGCAATGTGAGAATGGAGAGCATGCACTATGAACTAGTATCTCTCTCTCTCTGTCTCTCTCTCACACACAATACATACATACACACACGTGATGGGTAATGTTCTGTATGTTGTGAATATGTGTTGCTCTGATTGGTTGATAAATAAAGCTGTTTGGCCAATGGTGAAGCAGAATAGGGTTGGGTCTGAGAGGCTGCGGGACTGTGGAGCCGTAGGAGCCAGGCGGAAAAACTCCAGCTACATACGTGTGAGCATGCACATGCATGCCTGCACACACTGAAACTGGGAAGAATATATCATTCCTTTGGATACGCAGTTAGACATTTTCTTCTGATGATGGAATTCCATTGTAAGAAAATGAGCATATGAAAATAAAAAGTAATGAACGTGTTTTTTTAAGTCATTAAAATTTTCTCTAACAGGGCAACAAAAATTAACCTTTCGTGTGTTTTCTGGACATTACTGTCTTATATACTGCTGCTACACACAGCAGCATGACCCTGATAGTTGAAATTTGGGGCACAAATTATACAACCTAGACATGTGATGTGATTATGTTAGACACACAAAATATAGTTTTAAAATAAGACGCTGTACTTTTCTTTCTAATTTTTGTTATTAATTACACTAATCTGAGTTGTGTGTTGAGTTCAAGGTCAGATGGGGCTATAAAATGAGAACCTAGTTTCAAAGGAATTGTGTGTGTGTGTGTGTGTGTGTGTGTGTATGTGTGTGTGTGTTAGTGAGAATGTCTCTTCTAATTCTGTAAGTAAATTCCTTAAAATGATTTTTTAAAAGTAGAATTTCTGACTCAAAGAGGATAAGCAATACTGTAAAGCTTTTAGATATGTACTTATATACTATCTTTTTTTTTTTTTGTTCTGGTCCATTGACTCAATTTATGATTTATTTAAACAGAATGATTTTTGTATATCTTAACCTTCCAATAAAGAAATGAGAAGAGGTCTTCATTAAAACACTAGCAATCCACATAGCCAGTGATGACAAAACTCATAACTAACTTACAATGTGAACACTGCTTTTTTTCTGGTTTATGACATGGTGCTCACAAGGAAAAGGATTGAGTCGCAGAGATATTGCCAAGGGTGAAACAGGGGTTGAAATTCAGGGGCATCTACATTGATGAGCTAAGCTTTGAAATATTGTGACAAATTCCAGGTCCGATGTGCTCAAGCGTAAGATAAAACTAACAGTATCTACTTACGTTAACTTTAAACACTGAACCTACCTACAGCACATCATCCGAAAGAATATAACAATACCTTTCCTTCATCCATCCCTCTCTGCGGTCAGGTTGAGTCTCTCTGATATGAAGTATGGAGTATTAATAAAAGAGTTCATAGCTAAACCCAGTCAACCACTAGCACTGACCTCCCATAATTTGCAAAATATTTTTGTATCCTTAATGAAGGCATCCATTTACATAAGCCACAGTGTCCTGCTGGGCAAGTCATTGGCATTAGGCAGGTTCACCTTTACAGAATTAATGAAGCTCTACTTTTCTCTGCGTAACATCTCAGTGGGCAGATATGAGACTTTCTGACCCAACTTTCTCCCAATAAAGAAGCTATTAGCAGCTTTTACCAATATGTCTGGTCCAGTGTTAAATCTTCATATCCAAGGACCCCTAAATCCCCAGATATGTACCAAGTTAATACTTCAGCTTGCTGATTTATTTCTGAATATGTAGCTTCCTACTAAGAGAATGTATAGGTTGTTCATACTGTTCACAGTGGTATCATTTTTCAAAAGTGAGATTTTTTTTTCTGCTCAAATGATTCCCTAAGTTATATACCACCTTTTCTTCCAAAAATCGTCCTATGACTATTAGAAGCCCATACTGTGGCATCCTGACATGGAACTCTATGATTTCAATCTTTTGGGAGCAATCAAAGGCTCTAGAGGACCATACTGTAGGCCGGTAAGAATGGGCAACCAAGAGTGGCACTGTGGAATGCCTGAGATGGAACTCTATGTATGATTTCAATCTTTTGGGAGCAATTGAAGGCTCCTTTACAGGTTGAAACTCAGGTATTCTAAAAAGAAACATGGTTGAGAAATGAATTTCACTGGTTACTCTCTGCTAAGGACTATGCTACATTTACTTAGGAGTTTTTGTCTACTTGACACAAGCTAGAGTCGCAAGGACTAGGGAAAGTCAACTGAGGAATTGCCTCCACTGGATTAGCCATGAGCATGTGGGGGTGGGAGTGGCATTTTCTTGGTTGATGATTTCTGTGAAAGTGAACAACAGAACCATCCCAAGAAGGTAAAACCAAATTGTAGAAGAAATCAAGCTGAGCAAGTCATGGAAAGAGCAAGCCAGTGATTGGTATTCTGTCTGTGGCACCTGCTTCAGTTTTGGCCTTCAAGTTCTTGTCTTGAGTTCCTACCTTGATGAGATTATAAACTATGAGATATAATAAGCCCTTTCTTCCCCTGGTTGCTTTGGGCCTGGCGTTTATCACAGCAGCAAAAGGCTAACTAATACACTAAGTTTTAGAGATCAAGGCAATTATGGCCAATGGCAAGAAAATCCTGTAGTGTGGAAGACAGAGTTGTGTGACAAACTGTTTCCTAGAGAGATGAAACACATACCTCTACTCATCCCAGAGAGGGAACACACAACAGACCAAACCACAGATACCACCAAACCCTACCTCGGTGAATCAATGAGTTTTATTGGAGTTACAGGAGCAGAAATAACTCTAATACAGCTGCAACACAAAAGCCCATCCCCAGTATGCTGAGAGCTCATGAATCTGGGAACCTGGAGCACACTGCACAGCTTGAAGCAGCTCAACAGGTTAGAGGGTGTCCTTCCCAGGTGCCTAAGTTGGTCTAAACCTCTTCCAGGCAATTATTCCTATCTCAGAAGCTTCTTTGCAGCTTTTTTCCTCTGATACTGTTCTTTGCAACTCAGCTTCTTTCCTTCTGGGGGAGTCCCTTAGCTTTTATTGCTTACTCTGGCAGGGAGGGAGGTAGTGAATCTGGTCAGTTTCAGGAAATTCCTGCAGCTATTTTGAGTTATTTACCTTCCTGCTTAAGGTACTTTCTATAGGATGGAATGTTTTCATCTCAGAAGTTACTGTTATACAACAGAGGTATATAAATAATAAAAGCAATATAAATAAGCCAATGATATAGTCTTTATGAGAGATTATCAGGACACATAGAAGAATTTATAGTACACATGGAATAACAGACATGCAGTGTAGGCAGTTTTCCTGCTGCAACTGCCTGATTCCAAATAACTGACACAGAGGTTTAAGATTATTTATAAATATTTGGCTGATAGCTCAGGCTTGTTACTAGCTAACTCTTACAGTTAACCCATTGTTCTTGTCTATGCTTTGCTTCATGGATCATGGCTTGTTACCTCATTTTCTATATGTCCTGCTTCCTAGGTGGCTGGCTGACATCTCTCCTGACTCCACCCTTCTTCATCCCAGTATTCTCAGTTTGATTGTCCTGCCTAACTTTATCCTGTCTTGCTATAGGCCGATCAGCTTCTTTATTAACAAATGAGAGTAATACATATTCATGGTCTACAGAAGGATAATTCCACAGGGGCATAGAGAAGAACACATAGCACATTTATAGGACAGAGGCTAACAGAGTGACTCCCCACAGAAAGAAACAGCTGGGCAAAATCTTAAAAGAATGTACCCATTATGTATACAATGAATTAGAGTATTTTACTGAAAATATAGTCAGATTTGTTTTCCTATGCTACATTATCTGTGTTAGCTTTATACTAGATAATCATATTTAGAAGTAAATTTTAATTAATAAAGTCTTTTATAAAAATGATATAATTACATAGTTTAAAATGGAATAGTCTATGATTTTTACTTAAGAAGAATTATTGAATCTATTCATAATGCTCAGAAGAGTTCTAAAATAGTTGAATGAAGAACAACACACAATAGACAGCAGTTAATGACTACAAAATGATTATCAAATTTGTTGATTTGAAATAGATGGGAAACCTACTGCAAATATATTGTTTTAAGCCGAGGGAGAGGGTCTAGAAATCCTATACTTCGACATACACAGGACATCACCAAATGACCTCTACAGGACTCAGTCCTCCAAAAATATTTATTGACATATGACAAAGGAAAGCTTTTTTGTATCCAAATGACTCAGGGAAACATGAGTTGAAATAAAATCAGAGAGATTTTCTTTATAAGACTTCTTAGAACTGTCAATAAATGATGTCATAGTTTCCTTGAATTATTGAGCAGGGAAATTGTGTTCTTTAGAACACCTAATAAGGTATCCTGCCATGAGGTGTATAGGAAAAATTTCAGTAAAGGGAGTTATACATGCCAACAAAGTCAAATTCTTCTAAACATGATTTTTAAAATATCATTTCCCTATTATTAAATTGAAATTCAATCTTGGGTTTTCATTCCACTTGACCGAAAAGATCTTTGTAAGTTCAATGTCTGGTGCCATCAATTAGAGATGGTTCACTCCCCAGCCCCCACCTCAGTGCAGCATTAGAGCCCCGGGCAGTTTGTGAGATCATGGTGTTAGAAGACATATGGTTCTCATCTGATAACTGTCCACACAGCTACCAGCTGTGGTTTATAAGATTCATCTGGTTTTCAGTTTTGTTACTATTCTCTGGGATGTCTGGCTTTCCAGCTGTCTACCCAGCTATCCATTCATACTACATCTAAGTCAAAGTCATCCCTTTTCATTCAGAAACCCTTTCAGGTCAGCTAACAATTTCTTAGTTGATTTCTGGGTCTTTCTTGAAACTATGACAAGGTAAGTGTTTTCTACCACACCCACACTAGTTGGTGGGTCATTGATCAGGCTGTCTAAAACTATCTCTGCCTTTAAAATTTCACCCATGTCAAGACTGCAAGGATCTGCCTATAGGGATAGGTAAAGAATCCAAGCAGGAAGTCTTCATCCTAGCCTATTATCTTGCAGCCTGCATGCCATCATGTCTTCCAACCTCTTCAGAAGAGCTGGGTGACAGTGGAGTTGGGATCTGAAGAACAGTTGCCCTTAATTGCTATGTATTCAATGGTTCCCAGAGGAGACACTATAACAATTGTTGGCAAGTTGGCAACTGTTGGTCTATCTGCAGGATATATGCTAATTCATCACTTTAAGGAATAGCATCCATCACCTTTAAAAGTCTTTCAGTTTATATTTTATATTTAGAAAGTTCTGAAGTTTCACCTCCCAATTCATAAAATGGAATTTATGCAAATATGTTCACATGTATCCTGTGTATTTCTTAAAAATGTGGTGATTTTTGTCTTGACTTACATAATGTTAGCAAGAGAGAAAAACCTAATGGGATACTAATGAATTATGTAATCACCACATTAGGCAGACACCTTCAAACTCATATCTTTGTAACTAAGCGATACTAATTTCCTTCATCAGGGCTTTTTGACAAAACAGCAAAAATGCTTAAGAACAATTCTAATCTTGGTGATAAGTGAAACAATGGGGTGTTTTTATTTCTCTTGCTGTACCTGATAAGCTGTGTGGTAGTTTGAGTGAGAATGACCCCAATAGGCAGATAGGTTTGAAGACTCAGCTACCATCCGTGGAACTGTATCAGAAGTACTAGAAAGCGAGAACTTGTTGGAGGAGGTGTGTCAAGGGGGTGGGCCTTGAAGTTTCAAATATGGGCCATCCTCAGTGTGAGTTCTCTCTCTCTGCATCCTACTTGTGGATGAGCTCTCAGCTGTTCCTGCAGTCATGTCTTTGATCTGCCATGATGGACTCTAACCCTCTGAAACTGTAAGCCAAATTAAATGTTTTCTTCTAAAAGTTACCTTGGTTGTTTTTGTCTCCCAGAGCAATAGAAAGTAACTAATAGAAGGTGGGTTAGAATTTTGGCCAACATTCCACATTTGTATCTACATAGACTAGAACTTGATGTCAACCATGTAGAATAAGAAGAGTTATGTGTAAATGTCTCTGATCTACCAAGCATCTCCCTACATAATATTGAATTTAAGTACATATTTATGATAATTAATCTTAGTTATCATTATAATTTGACTGTGAGCTGCCTAGGTTAGTAACAGACCTACGAGAATGTGTGTAAAGATATTTCTAGGGAAATAAGGTAAGGAGAATTGCCCAGCAATGAATATAATGTCATGACCCAGTATGTAAGGAGTTGGATGAAGTCAAAAGGAAGAAGGAAGCCTATAACTACACTCCCAGTCTTCATTCCTGGCTGCCACAAGGTGAGCAGGCTTACTCTGCCATGGTCTTTCAGCTATGGTTTTCTTCCAGCTTACCATGGACTGAGTGTCTAAACTCTGGGCCCAAATCAATCTGTTTTCTTTTTTAACTTGTCTATTCAGGTATTATGTTCCAGTGGTGAAATATATAACAGTGTATAATTATTACCTATTCTTAGAACAGACTGTGAGCATAATGTTGAAGTGATTTATCCAGGTTTATAAAGCTATAAGACAGTATAGCTTATAGCTATATCTTCTGTCCATAATGCCTATGAAAATTTCTGTGAACTTGCTTATCAGAGATGTATTCCTTTTTATGAAAGAAGAAATCATAAACCATACTAGAAACTAGGCGGGTTTCTTAAAAATTGAGTAGAAAATAATCTAATTCACTTCCTCCTTTTCTATGATTGACAGGTTTCAGGGTTCTGGACAGTCACTTGTACTTTTCTTCATTGACTGTTGTTATTGTGGGATCCTGTGTGCCTATGTTCCCTTTGTCTCCTCAGCCTATGAATAACCTCCCCCTCCATCTCCTAAGTCCTCAAGGTACCTTGGGAACTATCTTTTGAAGACTCTTTCCCCTCCAACAATGGAGCTCTCAGTATTTCTGATACTCCTATCAACTGCTTGGAACAGCTGATTTCATAGTGTTGCTTACAGAAATATGGACTACACTCCCCATAATCCTTTCTGAGCTACCAGGATATGACCTTTCCCAAGAGAAGTCTTTATCCTCTGAATAACAAGTATCCATAAATTCTCAGCCTTTTGTAGAAGAGTAGAACAGCAAGCACTCTTACCTACCCAAAGGCAGACCATTTTGTCTCTTTCCTCTTTAGTCTACCTCAAATGCCTAGAACCCTGCATAGCACATCTTCTCCCTTTAAAAACTGCCAAATGCATGGTAATGAAAGGGGAAAGGCTATCAAAGTGACTTTTCTACATTCCCCAAGTCCACTTGGCTTTCCAATCAATATTATTGTATTATAATATGATATGGACATAATTCATTGTGTCATTTGGTTGAGGTTTAAGTTTAGTTGAATTCAAGTATATTATCTTGCAATGGTAAACATGGATGTTCAGTTCTGACATTCATATTCTAAACCCTGCTCTCATCATGTTGAGGGTCTGGTGAGTTTTCATGTGTACATATTTTTTCTGGGCGTAGACATAACAAGCTAGAAGGAGCAGTGAATTTCTGCAATGGGGAGATTCAGCCACTGTCTAACTTATTTATCCACTTGGGGTCTGCTAGCCTTTATCAGATTTCTGTCTTCATGCCGAGATTTACCTGAGTTCTCACTGATGTATGCATCTCATGTGAAATACCTAAAAGTTGTACTATGCCTGTAAATTTTTCTAGGCCCCCTAAGTAGACATTTGGCCATTTACAATTGTTTGGACTTCAGCCAGCCAATGACATTACTTTCTGGTCTCAGAATAGTTTTTCTTCCTGCCACTAGATGTCAGGAACAATAAGAGTCAGCTTACATCTGCTTCATCCGAAAAGAAACATGCTCCAGCACTAGGTAATTCAGTCTTTCTAGGGACTAGCAGCCGTGTATTAATATTTGAGAGCATGCAGTCTATGTGAGCTACAGGTTTAGGGATTGAGGATGAATAAGGAAATAATGCAGATAGAAACAGAAATACTTTAAAGAAGGAAACATAGAATAAAACAGTGCACACAGATAAGAATGGACTGCAATGCAAACAGTAAGTGGGTAATAGTCAGAAAGGAAACTTTAGTAGGAGATAGTAGTCAACGCACAGAAAAGTAGCCTGCTCTGAAAGACAGATGCAAAAAACAGTATTGTTTTGTGAGACTGTTTGCTGATGTAGATATCCAAGACAGGATGAGATCTCCAAGTGGTTTACATAGGGAAGCTCCCAAGGCAAGAAGATGCAGATAAGGAGGGCAGCCTTCGAACTGCCATGAAGTTCAGGTCCTGCCAAGAAGAGCGGAATGCTGGGAGCATCATACAGTGGAGAAGACATGTCTCACTCTCTGAGGCACCTCTGACTGCCAGGCTGATGAAAGACGAACTCACATGTACCCCAGCTCAAAAGCCAGTGTCTTTGAGGAAAGGTCACTTCACCTCTCCATGAGTTGCCTGGGGGATAAGCTGAAGACCTGTTGTCTTTATGGGAGGAAGGCAGTGGATTGAGAAGGCCAATAGCTGTTATTCTTCAGTAGTTTATCACAGAAGAACATCTGAGTGGTACCATTTCAGTATCAAAGAAGCTAGGGGTAGGAAAGTGGAGGGAAGAGAGACTAGGGAGGAAATGCAAACCAATATTAAAGAAACCATTGCTTAGTAAAGAGTGTAAGGCAGGCATTCATTAAATATTATGAGTGATTTACCTCATTTATAAATGTTTATATCATATTTATATTATTTCAAATGTAGTTTTATAAAAGCTATTTTGTCATAAAATCAAATAATAAATGTGTATGTCCTTAAATAATACATAAAATAACCTAGTAAAGGAAATTCTTTGTTCTTTTTAATACCTGTCTCTATTTTCACCATTATATATCAAATGTTTCTATCCTTTCTAATATATGAAGTTTACTAGATATAAGAAAAGGACACTGTAGTCAGAAGTTTTCCTGTGTCCCACCTGATCTGCAGCCACTCAGATCCAAATAAACATACAGAGGCTTAATATTAATTAAAACTGCTCAGCCATTAGCTCAGGCTTACTACTGACTAGCTCTTATACTTAAACTCAGCCCATTTCTGTTAATCTATGTTACCACATGTTCTGTGACTTTACCTGTGTGTCATTACATGCTGCTCCCTGATTCAGCCTTCCTCTTCCCAGAATTCTTCTTTACTGCTTATCCTGCCTATACTTTCTACCTGGCTACTGGCCAATCAGCATTTTATTTATCAACCAATCAAAGCAACACATTCACAGCACATAGAATGAAATTCCACAGCAGAACACTGTTTGCTGCACATTATTGTGAGTTCTTTTTTTTCCAAATGAATAAAACCAAACAGGAAGGAGATAGAAGTCATGCCAAGATGTTTGGCCAGCATGGTTATGAGAGTGCTTGAACACGTGTTATCTCCAACAGAAGTGGTCACTTTTATATGATGGCACCTGTTTTCTAACTTTATCTGTAGAAACACTGAAAACTTGAAAGCTATAGAGAAAATATCACTGTGATGAAATATGTAATTAAGCAAGCTTATAAGCATTTTGCTATTTAGGAAGACCTATCCATTTTAGATATTCAGTTCAGCAGCTTCCAAACTATGGATGTGAGAAGAGACCTTTCTGAAGAACAGAAAGATAGAACAAAGGGACTGGGGGCGGGGGTCTTGAGAGAAGTAACCTATTAAGTTTCTCTGTGCTTCTAACAGGGGCTGGGGAGAAGGTCCCAATAGAGTTTACTTGTTGCTTTTAAAAAAGATACTGTTACTTTTTGTCCTTTGAAAATATATTAGACATTTTTTTAAAAAGTGTGCATAATATAATATACCAAAACTTTCATACCAAGAATATATCTATATCCAGCTAGAGAAAAAAAGGTATGGTTTATGTGTCAATGGGACTCAACAACTCGTCTGTGAATAACTATAGACCCTTTAAATACTTCTTTTCTTATGTAGGTATGACCCTTTGTTTTAACTCATATGGCCACATGATTAATCATTACTGTGTTATTTAAGTAGAAAATTAAGTGGTGTGAAGCTGTATATATTAGACAACAGGGAAGATATGAATTAGTGAAAGTATGGAAGGTCCAAAAGGAACTGGAAAAGGACCAATTGTATTAACCAGCAACGGTTCCTCTCCTTTCTCTCCCTTCCCCCCTTGGTCCCAATCTTTTCTCTCTGTTTCTTTCTCTCCTCCCTCTCTCTCCTACTACCTTGGCAAAAAAAAAAATGCACACAGAATTTATTGCCAACATTTGAATCCGCCTATATTAATTACTTTTCTGTTAATAAAAAACCCTGAAAAAAATGCAAGTTTGGAAAGAAAGGTTTTACTGTCCCTCCTACCTGTATTCCAGAGGGACACCGTCCATTACGGAACAGGCAGCAGAAGAATGGAGCTAGTCAGCCACATTTCTTTCACACACAGGAAGCAAAGAGAGAGAGCAGGAATTAGGACCCAGCTATAAATACCAACCCCGAATCATGTACTTCAGCCCGCGAGTCTCCACTTCCCAAAGATTCTGTAACATTCCCTAACAATGCTACCAGGGGACCAAGTGTTCAAACATACAAGCTTGAGGGAGACCTTTCACATTCAAACTGCAATACCACCCAATAATGATCTTAGGTTATGTTAGAAAAGAAATGACTTAATTGTTACGACGTATTGATCGTGCTTAAAATGTGTTCTTTTTGAAGTAGACAAGCCCTGAACTTACACTCCTACCCCGCTCTTGCCCTTATGTTTGCGGAGCAAGCCCGTTTGCGGCTACAGGCACATTCTTCAGAATGAACTTCTCCCAAATATCCCAAGCTACAGATTGGAGCAATTCAAGGAAAGGTGGTTTCTCCAGCAGGGAAATCTCTTCGGGATGTCATGCAAGCATAGTTTGCACAATGAAACCCTTGGAGATGTGTTCATAAATCTTACAAATATTGAGGACTCAGGAAAGAAGCCATTAATAAAACTGAAACTTCTCAGGATTTAACACTGTGAAATGCCATGGTTGATCTGCCGCTGCCTATGGTGTTGCTCCAAAGCTTCTGTTCAGTCGAAGGAAGTTTCTTTCAGAAGTTACTGCCCAGCCGCTTCTCCCTAAGTCTTGCCTATCGAGGGAAATAAAACTCCCCAAACTTCCATAGAAATGTTTTCTTTTTTTGTTAGGATATAATCACTGATTCAAAAATAAAGAAGTTCTGTGAAGGCTTCAGGAGACATACTCCACAAGAAAAGATGAAAGGGGACAAAGTTATAACATTACCACATAGATGCAATTTTTAGTGCCCCTGTATTGAAGCACCATAAGTAGAAATCTGAGGAACTCAGAACCAGATAACATGATACAATAGGATCATGCCCCTCTTTAAAAACAAAACAAACAAACAAAACCTGAAAATACAATGGAGAAGGTAAATTACTAGACTAAGAACTAGTTGCAAGAAAATTGGGAGTTGCATAAACAATTAGAGGGATACCAATACATTGTAAAAGTTTACAAGGGGTTAACGTTAAGTTTTCTTTGTCAGCCATTGAAAATATCATTGTAACTTTAATCAGTTTATTTTGAGTATTTTTTTTCCTAGAAAGATTCTGTGCAAATATTTTTGAAGTGCTAGAAACTCAAGAAGACATAAGCTTCATCATAGTTTTCAAGTATGTTTTCCAAAAGGGCTCCCATTCTCTTCTTCTTTAGATTGTTTTAGGAGTTGTGATTTCTGCTTGTGCTTGAAATTCTTCAATTTGCTTCAAGTACCTAACTTCAATTCCTGTAAGGGTTTTATAGATATGTCCTGATCAGGTCTTGATTGCTTTTATAAATTTAAATACTTGAAGACAATAGCTTTCTCTCCCTCTCTCTCCCTCTCCTTCCCCTCCCTCCTCCTCCCCCCAGCTTGTGTGTGTGTGTGTGTGTGTGTGTGTGTGTGTGTGTGTGTGTGTGTGTTGATGGAAATGAAACTCATGGCCTTGTATATGCTAGGAGAGTGCTCTGCCACTGAACAACACTACAGACCCTCTTTTTACATTCCTGCTTGTTCCTTCTATAAATATAAATGTCTTAAGTTTGCTCCACCACTATCCTCTACCCACTCTTCTTCTTGCGTTTGCTCTGTATAGGGTGGATTCAATGCTTCAATTCCCCTTCAATATGTCAAGCAAAATATTTATTTACCTTTTTTATTTCCTCATCAACAACATCAATAGTTCAAGTTAGAAACATTTAATCTTCCTTATCTCCATTATATTGCACAGTCTGAATGATTATGACCAAATAAGTTTTGTTGGCAAGATAGAAAATAAATATGTCTATAGATTTAAGTTTGCCTTATTATAAAAGGAAGGGAGCAGTGTGCTTTTACCATACAACACATATATTAAAGTTTTTAGTTTAGGGAGATGGCTCAGTGGATGTATACAACTGTGAGGGATGCAGTTCAGTCCCGAGTACTAATTTTTACAAAGCCCAGTGGTTATGCTACCAGCCTGCAGTCTCAGGGATCCCCAGGACAAGCTGGCTTGCTAGACAAATGTAATTGGTGAGCTCTGGGTTCAATGAGCTACTTTTCTTCAATAAATAAACTGGAAAGCAGTTAAAGACGATGCCCATCACCAACCTCTGGCCACACACATATATACATACCCAGACAGGTGTACCCAAACACACCCCACACAGATCATATATATGGTCACTCAAAAAGGTGCTGTTAGATTGTTTCTACTAGGAGTATCAGAATCTATACCCTTAAAGTATCACAAGCATGATCATCCAAATGGGAACCAAACAAGGATGGCACCCATGAACATACCTAAATGGATAGGAAAAAAATCCATGAGGCCTCAACCCTATAGCAATCAACTGAGGAAAGCTGGAAACAGGAGAGATGGCTTTCCTTGGGGAAAAGTACATCGATTGGTTTTCCAGTTCCAAAAGGTCCACCCTGAAAACATATATACAGGTGGTATTTTACAAACTGGACAGTTTATACTGAGGAATGGACATATATATAGATATACATATATTCATGCAACAAGAATTAGTGGAATAAAGAGGTCATGAATTTGAAAGAGAGCAGAAAGAGGTGTATGGGATGCTCTGGAGAGAGGAAAGGGAAGGGAGAAATGTGATTCAACTGTCATCTCAAAAATAAGATTTAAAAATGGAATGAATGCCATTTGACCATTTTTAAAGTATACACTGTCCTCAGGAAACCAATTAACAATTATAATTTATAAAATGCTCCTCAGCTCCCAAACGTCTGGGTTTTCTCTGAGGGAAATTCTACTCTTTGTTTTTTTTTATTGTTTCATTTTCCTTCTAAGTTTCTTCAAGTCTGTCAACTCTTCAGTACTTTGCCATGTGTGTTCAGGAAGGAGAAGCATGGTAGTGTTGAAATTCTCCAGTTTCAGGTCTGTTCACCCTACAGGCCACCAGAATGAACAGTGGGATAGCTCAGTGAGAGCTGATGACGTCACATAACCCAGCAGGCCTCTGCATTGCAAAGGTGGGCAGGGCCCAGAAGATGGTCAGAGGACCGCCTTTCTCCAAAGGCCAAGCTCTCCTCAGTTCCTGCCACTGGAAGAGCAGTATCTCCCACGGGAAGAGAGGCCCCTGTTCCATTGTGCTCCCTGATGGCTCAAAGTGAAACTCTGTCTACCTGGAAGTGTGTCATGCTTTATCCCAAAGTCACAAATCCTTTCATTAGGCTTCCTTCTAAGCAGCTCACCCAGGACCTTGGAACAGTCAAAGACTAAGATGGCAAACACAGCTAACAGTTTCTGGAGGAAATGTGTGTCTAACCCATCAGGCAGGAGAAAACAACTCAAGGGGATGTTCTGTCTCCCTGTGGCCCGGCTTCTAGTCTACCATCAAGAGGTGCTGACTCACAACACAACAGACCTGGCTGCAAGGCTTACGCTTTTTCCGCACCTAGGGAGACTCCACTAACTCCCAAAGGTAGGGTCGTCCATAGTGTCCTCATTCTCTAGGTTTCCAGCTTTGTGTTTCTGTAGATCAACTCAGAACCCGCTACTGAAGGCAAGCAGTCCATCTCCTCAAGCCACTATAAAAAAAAATATCATACTTAGTGACTTAAACAACAGAAACCCATCTTCCCACAGCTCTGCAGGCTAGAAGGTCAATGTCCAGAAATGAGGAGGGTTGGATTACTACACATTGCACAGGTTCAGCTGTCATATATCTCCGAAGCTTTCAATGTGGCCATGTCTTCACTTTGTATCTGTCTCCTGAACCTCTTCTCATGAAGAGAAGAACCACACTGGGTTTTCCCCTTCCCTGCCCAGTAATTCCTTTCATGTTAGTATTCATTCACTCCCCAAAGTCAGTGTCTCCAAACAGATACATTCCAAAGCACAGGAGTCTGTGACTTCCTATAGATTTAGGGGGAATTTGGGCATGATGCAGCCCCTCACACATAAGCCAGTCTTGGAGAGGGCTGACTAGTGTAAGCATTTCCTAGTGTGGATTTCATTACTAATTGAAACAAACAGCTTCCTGCCCATGTTTATGGCTGTGCTTCCTGTTTGTCTGATTCCCGGTCCATGATTCCCCATTAGTTTTCTCCCCGCTGCCATCCTTGGAAGATTAGCCAGCAGGAAGATGGAAATAAGATGAGCAATCAGCTCCTGACTCTGCCATGACCCAGACAGAACTCCCCTTAGGGACACAGGACTCAAACTGGTATAGTCTCTCCGACAGAGCTATTCTTTCTTTCCTATGATCTATTCTCAACACTGCAGCCACCTTGATTGATTAACTCCTCCCCGTCCCAACCCCACCAGCTTGTGGTTTTGAATTGTAGAATCCCTAGGAATAGCACTCATTTCTCTCCAGAATATTCTTTGATAGGCCATCTCTTCTGGGGGGGGGGAAAAAGGAACAACTCCAGAAAATCCCAAATAAGCCAAATGCTTCGAATTCATGCACATAGATACTATTCCTTGGAAGTTATAGGCAGGCAGCTAAGGAGAATGAATACATTTCATCCTCTGGAGAAATTGCTAAGATGGACATTTTTTCAATTTCTCAGTGGGTCTTTACAACTATCTCTGCCAAATTGGTCACTCTGGATTTTGAAATGCAGATTTTCTCCAGATCCTTATAGTAACTTTCAACTCAGCGTCTTTTTCCAGAAACGCAGATGGTCAGGATGAGAGTAGCCTTCAAATGTAAGATGTGTTTGAAGCTGAGGGGAATTCCTAAACCAGAATTTCAGCCTGGTGCTTTCGCTCCACAGACCATCCCAGGAAGTAAAGGCAAGATCTGTCAAGGCTAGAAAAGTTTTTTTGTTTGTTTGTTATTTTGTTTGTTTGTTTTTGTTTTATTTTGTGTGTATTCGCTCAACTCACTTGTGGTAAGTTAAAAGTGCTCAGATTTGTGTGACTGGAAGGAGAGGAGACCTCCAAGATATCATCATCATTGTTCCCCAGTAGATATATCCGCAGTGTAGAGGGGTTCACGGCTGTGGCTCCTTCCTCCTCAGAAGCTCTTGAGTCCAGCCAGGGTCACTCTGATACCCACAACCCCATCAAGAACCAGCCATAGTGATTCTCCACAGAAACCTGGAGGAAGACAGCAGAGTGTGTCTGTGTAGAGGGCTGCTTTCTCACAGAGGTAACTTTGGATAGTAAATGATGATTTGAAAATCTGATAACCCTCGTAGAAGATGGTCAGGGTTCAGTGTCTGATAGGTTCACAGCACTCAGATTGTTATTCTTCTAGTGAGGAAGTAGAAAGAGAAGGAGATGTGGGAGTCCTAGGCTCTCCATGCAGGAGAGCATCTTACACAGATGACAAGAGTCAAGAGGAAGTCAAAGGGCAAAGGGGGAAGAGAAGAAGAAATATGTTGCACACCCACCATGTAGCCTGGGCCTGAGTTTGGCGCCATGCAAAGCCAAAATAAACCTGGCTCCGGATTCATCCAGGCAGGAAGTATGCTAGGCTTGTTACTCTGTCTTCATAAACATTGCATTCAAGCAAATCTGGTGGTCTCTGTACTTTCAGAATCACTCAGAGTCTAAGAATGAGAGAGATTTTTGCCAAGTGAGGCCCTGAGAGCTGAACTCTATGTGTGTGTAATTAGTTTTCTATCCCAGAGAACTCTTCAAGTGACCACGTTATCTTTATTTCTGGCTTATTTCAATGTTTTAGTTGATACGTAGTAACAGTACTTATTCACAGAGCCAAATTGTTTTAGATTTATCGCTCTCCTAAAAGCTATAAGGTATGCAACTATGAACATATCATTTATGCCTATGCTTCCCAGCATCAGGTAAACAGGAATAGTAGCACATCCAACAAAGAAAATTGACTGCAGAAAATGGATCGAAGGAAGAGCAAAGAGCAAAGAAGTCTCTCCCCCTTTCTGTGCTGCTACACTTTGCAAACATTGTAAGAAACATCACAAAAGACCAGGCTTTTTTTTTTCTCTCCAAATCTCACAGTACACTGTGTTTATTAAAAATGTAGTAAAACTAATTTGGGGCTCACCAGTAGGGATCATGAAAAAAAAAAAAAAAAAAAAAAAAAAACCAACTCTCACCTGCTATTTTTCTGTTATGAACTTCTTCCTTGGGGTTCCTATTCTCCAAGCAAGGATGCCATGTCCCAAGTTTACTTCTGTTGAGCATTCTCAGTGAGCACAGGCTCATAGTGTAAGGACATACGCTTGCTTTTGAGTCAAGTTGTTAATGGCTAAATGTCGTCGTTGTGCCTGGTTTCACAAGCTCACGATGGCAGGCCCCATAATGTTTTCCAAGTACTCGGTGACTGTTTTTCTTTGCACAGGGCACTGGCCTGTCTCTCACATTCACAGCTGGTATACACTTTTTGCATTGAGAAAAAGAAGAGAGCCTGAAGAGAGAGAGAGAGAGGAAAGTCATTGGTGACTGCTCAACAAGAGCAAGCTTATGCACTTGCTCTCTGGGATGAATCTGAATGGCCTGGTGTCAGTGTGCTTTCCTGAAAAAAAAAAAAAAATGAACTGGAATCCTCACAGGTGCAGTGGAGTTGGGTTAGTCAGGATGCAGATGCAGAGGCTTTATCCCACAAAAACAGCATCCCACCGTTAGGAGTCTGAAATCAAACTCCTTTGCTGTCAGTAAGGAGACAGGAACTTGGAGTACCAGGCCAGGGTCACACAGCCAGCCACACTACACAAGGACTCCCCCCTACTGGTGGCCAAGGTCTTCAGAGTTAGAGAGGAAACCTGCCATCTCTTTAGTGAGGTCATTGGCCTTAAAGGAGGGGAGATTTTGTTAAATTCACCTTTGAGGAAAATTGTATGTCCTAAACCAAAACTATTGATCATAAACATGCTCATTCCTTAAGATATGAAGTATATTATTACCTCTGTAGCATTAACCACATATTTATAACTACAGACAGAAAATAATCCCTCTGGGCAGTAGAAGGAGTGGAATAGCAGGGAGAATTTTACTTTTTGTTTTATACCCTTCTGTTGTGTTTAAAGTCTGTTACTTTATGCAGATATTACTTTTGCAATAAAAGGAAATCAGTAATAGCCATGGGATTTCCTACCTGATATCTTGATACCTGAAAATGGATCCATGTTATTAGAGCAGAATTCAGTCAGGATACTCTAGGTGCACTTAGAACAGGGAGTTCTCTGAAGGGAGGTGCTGAGGTAATTGTCTGTACCTCAGGTGGACAATTCTAGCTAACGGCTGACCACCATCACTCTGCTGACAGTGAAATACGGGATGGGTGGCTACACATGCCACTTCCCACCTTTGTCCTGGCATGCTCAAAATTGTCGCGTTCCAGGCAACAAATTTTATGACAGACCTAGTTATGGGAATCTGTATGTCCTATTTGTTGCATATTCACCCTTTAGGGTACAGTAAAACATGGGCATCCACTAGTCATTCTGATAAGCATCTAATATGGTTTATATAATTAAGTCTTATAGTGTCCTTTTGGAACAGGAGAAATTTTTTTTTGTTTTTTATTTTATACTAAAAATAAAAATCAGAGAAGTAGTGACTTGTTCACTATTTGGCTACAAACCTTCACCACCTGTCTTCTTTTGAGAAATTCAGTCATATTCAAGTATTGATTATGTCTATCTTTTCAAAACATTCTGATACACAGCAACTCCTCAGGTCTGTGTATGTTTTCCAATAGCATGCTCTCACAACTTAAGATTAATGTATCCTTCTGAGATAGATAGATATTCTTATTCTCACAATTTATTCCTTCCAAGAAGCCTTTCTTGCCCTCATAGCCAGGATCAGCTTGCTTGTCACATGCTGTCATAACCTTCTCCGAGCAAGTTTTAAGAAGTGTCAGCGTAATAGCTATTTATGCCTTTGTAAATTGTCTTGTATTTAAATAATGGAAAGGGCATAAACTAAATAGTATCACCGGTTACCATTTTCTTTCTTAAAAATCTCACTTCTTAAACAAATATTTTAAATCAGTGCAAAAATTCTAATGTGCCTAGTGTAGATCCAAACATAAGTGAAAATAATTCAAATTACTGGCAAGTGCTCAGATTCTACATGAAGTTTTCTTCTCCAACAGTGTTTGTTCTATGAATCTTAAAATAAAACACATATCTGTAAATAATTGCAGGAGAGCCTCATTTTTTCCCATTGGCAGTGTCAGCAGTGTGAACAAGCAAGAGTACCTATTGCAAATTTTCTTTTCCCTTGGAGCAAAGCTGGTTATGTATTTAGATGGCCAGGACATAAAGGATAGGTTGTTCTTGGCATTACTTTTGAACTAAATTAATCCACAGGGATGCTCACAAGCTAAGGAATATGAATCCTCATGAACTCACAGGAAGTATGAGCATATCTAGCGGTAAAACATTTTTCCTCATCTCTGTTTTCCAACGATTTGTCCAAAAAGGATCTTGAGTCTACCCTACAAATAACTACATTGACAAGACTGAAACAACGACTGTATCATTGGACATGTTCATGGAGAAGGAGGAAATTTTTGAGGAGTCTATCCCGAGACAAAGAACTACAGGCAACTAATGACTGCTGGGAGGGAGAGAGAATTGGACTCTCCCAGGGACGAAACACACCCTCCTGCCCCTGCTTCCCACTGGCAGTTCAATCCAAAGTGGTGAGCTTTGAAACTAGATACATATTGACAACAAAAAGGAAACTCAGCAGGTGTGTGTGTGTGTGTGTGTGTGTGTGTGTGTGTGTGTGTGTGTGTAAATAATAATCAAAGAGAAAGAAAGAGGCTATCAACTTTGGAGTAGGGTTTAAGGAAGTGGTTCAGGGTGAGGGACTAGAGGAGGGAAATGGAAGTGAAAGCAGCGATACAATTCTATTTCAATTAAAAACATCAGAGAGGATTCTATGTAATTTTACCACTAGCTACCTTTTCGGGTTTTCATGCTGTATGCATGTAGCATCTGTAAGAACGTATATGGGTTTCAATTTTTTTAAGAATCACTCCTGTAGAAGCTGCAGAGCACTTTGTATTTTGTTGATGGATAATTTTTCTTAAAAAATTATCATTATTCACAGTTTTCAAAACTAGACTGTAATAAGTATTCAGAGAAAACAAGTGCAGCGTCTAAATTCAATTCTAATTTCTATTTTCTTATTTGTTGTCTTTATGTGAATAACATCATTGCCTGAAGCTTCTGACATCATTTGTATCAGGCAAAATGTGTGAGAAAACGGATCTCAAAGTCCAGTAAATGTACATTGAACTACTTAGATGTATCAGTTAATGTAACATAAGGAGAAAATTCTATCTTAAATGTGATGACCTACTAAATAAAAGACTGTTTGGCATTGTACTTGCCCTCCAGCAAGGCAAAAGGGCATGTCATCATGTGTTCTCATTTCTTTTTTTTTTTTTTTAAGTATTGTTTAAAGAGGACAAAAAGATCTAATAGAGGGCAATTATCATTAAGCTCTGAAAGATAACAGCAAATGTACCCATTTCAATTGGATGCCTAAGATTATTTCAATCAAGTGTTTATTGCTAGGAATACAGTGAGTCCAGCCTCTATAAACCACTTTCAAGTCATTAACCTTTTGCCCCACATTTTAATATTCTTAATATCTTATTTTCCTTCCTATTAATTAATATGAAATAACACAGCTTTTTTTCACAGAAAGTCCCATATATTGTCTAGTTTTTGCAAGTGACGACTGATGTCCAAATAAGTTAAATTAACCTGAGTTTCTACAGATTGTGGGAGGATCTGCAAAGTTATAATTTGGTGGAAAAAATTGCCTCCATCTTTTTCTTGAGTCATTAATAATATGCTGCCCTTAGGTACAAAATTTATCAAAGCAAGTGAAAAGTAATCATTTATTTGATCTGCTTTTACCTGTATTGGATGGAGGATGAGACTTATATTCACTCTCTTTCTCAAATTTTTGATTTGCTGCATCATCCTTGAGGAGAAATGAATTTCAAAACATTTACCCTAATAGGCAAACTCCTAAGCAATCCATTGGAGCTCAAGATTACACAGTAACATAGATCATCAGTGCATCAAGGGATACTTCAGAGGCTCAAGGAAGTCCCCAGATCTCTTCTGATTCTGACTGTGGCAATACCTGCTGCTTTAGAAGAGAAATAATAAGTATATCGACCTCACATCACTGTGAGGACTAAGCAGACCATGAGTCAAGCAGAGAAAAAGAGCTAGACTAAGACAATTAAGATAAGTCAAGTCAATGAGGATCAATTGAAACTGACTCAATTCAAATCCCAAGATTCATGTTACAATTGCCTTAAATACAAAAGAAACATTCTTATTATTTTTCTTAAATTATAAAACTATTTTAACAAAATGGTTTAGGATATTATTGGTCATCAACACGTGAATTCTACCTGGCTATATGCTTCTTTATTCTTATTAGCATTTACAGTGATAATTGAATCCTTACTTCCTTGTCCCACTCTCACCCATGCTATTGGTTACTAGTTCTGCTCAGCTCTCAGCCTGTCCAGCCAGGAAACCACACTTTTTTTTTATTTAATAAGTCTAGGCCCATGTAATGAGCATCAAATCTGTCAGGTTCTCTCTCTCCACAGACCTGTATGAACTACTCCTATCTTTGAAGAAGATATACCCTATTCTCTTTCTCAGTGTGTGAAGTCTAGGAAATATAAGTTCAGTTTAGTGTCCTCTGTCCCCTATCAGTGAGTACTGTCTCTACTTCACAGTGCGAATATGGTACCTGATGATTAGACCTAATAAGAGCCTGTGGAACTGCTATACTTGCCAATTTACAGATGAAGCAAGGGGAAAAAGAAACTGGAAGATGTGCTGCAGTCTGACTTGGAGAAAATATCTGTGCACGCTGAGATCTTTGGACTTCAAAAACCCCCTTTAAACAATAGATATACTGGCCTTAGTTACTTAAGGTAGATATTGTGACTTTCTCAAATGTGTGGAGATAACTTTGGTGGCATTTTTGTTTCACTAATATTGGTGACTTCAAAACAGTGTCCTCACTGCAGGATTGAGAGACCTAAATACACTCTTCAGACACCTCCCTTCCTTGGTTTATGAGTATTTGATGCCTGCCATTCTGAGTGAAGTTATGAGAGTGCTTCAGGAGTATGATGCTTTGACATGGTATGACCGAATGGTCCTTTTCAGTCTTGAGACTAGAGGACAAGTTGTGTGTGCTGTTTGTCAGGGACAAGAAGGGACATTTCAAGTCAGAAGTACACTTGTGTGGGCACAGAAAAGACAGGGTACACAGGCAGGGCTACCAGGCTTTTTTTGCTGAGACTTTGCAGCCCCATGGCCACTCAGCTGAATCCAGCAGAGACTGGAGGGGCTTGGGGGTGGAGAATATGAGTGTGGTGAGATGAGAGATGCACACTCTAGGAAAGCAATCCCTTCCCTCACATCAAAAACATGCAAAGTTCACACACCCTAGGAAAGGATACTCCTTAAGCTTCTCCTCTAGCATTTCATTATCTCTAAATCCTTTTGAAAGGATTTCCTGACACCTAAAAGAAACTTAAGAATAATAACTTAACCAGTCACCATCACTCAAGAGGTGTCCCCAGCTTAGAGGGAAGATGGCTGGAGGGAAGAGAGACAAAAGAGAGCCACATTCTGAATATTGTCATTAATATCCCATACTCTATGTTGAAAACAGGTCAACTGTGAATGGGATGTGGGCATGCTAGAGATTCCAACTGGGAGCGAAGGAACAAATAAGCTAGAAATGATATTCCTAGGACCTTCAGCAAATGATGTCTGTAAACTAATCAGTGGTTAGATATAGCAGCTTGTTGAATTTTGTGTTGCAATCATACACAGAGAGAAGCAGAGAGATAGAGAGAGTGGGAATTGAGCAGGCTAAAACGGAAAATTACAATCTCAAGGAAATTGCATTGTGTAAGAAGTAAAACTACTCTATTTTGATTAGTTAAACTTTCAAATGTCTGTAGGATATTCAGTAGACAATATCCTGTGGAAAGTAAGAATTATAGACTTCTAAAGAGGGTGAGAGGTCAGGGATAGAGATGTCATCTCCAGAGGGGAGATAATTGAGTCATGTGTCTCATTGAAAAATTGTTTAGGTCTCTAGTTCTAGCAGCTATGAGAGTTAAAATTATCCTCCCTATTTCACTCAGTGTATTTCATTATTTAGATATCATATATTAGACATAAGGAGGACCGTCTTGAGTGTAAGAGTCATTAAACACTGAAGCAGACTACCAAAGGAGCCTGTGAAATTATCGACTCTAGAACATTTTAAAAATAGAGGCAACCATCTGTCCTAAATGATTTTGGTAGTAATTCTTCTTGGAAAAGGAGACTGGACAAAATAAACTTGATAAGGGAATTTTAAGTAAATAGCTTCTTCAACATCTTCCTAATTTTATAGCCTCATGCATTCATACCCTGCGTTTTTTATCATGAATTGCTCTGACTTGTGACTCCATATAATTTCATTTTTGTGACTTTGATTTGTGGAATACTTTAGGACTAATTGAAGAAAAAAAATTATATCTGCTCTATCTTGTGTTTAGTATTGTTTCTCAATACAAGAATGTTGTAGGCAATGACAGACTATGTACCTACATATATAGAGGGTTTGAAACAATCAAGAAAAACAAAATATGATAAAGATTGTGATTGGAAAGAAAACACAAAAGGCTAAAAAAGGGAGGGAAATATAGAAAATAGAAAAAAAATACCCATTTTAGGTTTTATTTGTTTATTTGAGGGAGGGAAGGGCAGGAGAATAAAATTAACATAAAACTGATCCACAACACAAAAGCATATATTCATGCTTTACATGGCATAGAAAAATGAAGATCTATGAATATAGATGAAACAATTATATACTTAATTGAACAAAATGGCAAGTTTTAAATATAGCAACTAAATTACATGAGGAAGCCTGAAGGTAAGCATTACTTTAACAAGGTCTAGAAAGTAGTCCTCTTGGTATCACCTCCCAGTCCTTGATGCTAAAAATGATACCTTCCATCTAGTAGAAGGAGGGCCAATTTTACTCCAGAATAAAACCTCTTGCTTAGGAATCTGGGATATGCTACAAACATGTTTCTAGGTTTTCACTTATTTTTCAATTTTATTTCTCATTTTTGATATATAGAATTTTTTATTTTATATTAAAAATAGCAGATTAGTGGTTACTTAGGGACTGTGGTCTGGAAAAAAAATGGAAGAGCAGAAATACAAAGGGGCTTCAGAAGCCTTTGGAGGACAATTGTGTATATTCTGTGAAGTGTAGACTGTATAGTTAAAAATTAAGCAACTGCTGTATATTAGAGTTAACCATCAGTAAGCTTTTACACACAAACACATAGCATACTCACACACACACACACACAAGTACACACCCTCATACATATGCATACACACAAGCACACATACCCACATTCACAAGTGCACACAAACACCACACACACACACACACACACACACACACACACACACACAAATTCACAATATGTGCCCCTTCTCAGAAAGAACAGACTGCAAAGAATTTTTTTGAGGTAACTATTCACAGAAAGAGAATTTATTAAAAAAATTAATTTACCTGTTCACACAAAAACTCACATTGTCAGAACCTAGGACTGAGTATAGGCAGCAAAGGTGTTTGTTTACAGAGAATAATCCTCTCCTGGGACTGTATATCAGGAGCTTCTCTGTTCCTGGCTTGACTCCCTAGCTAGTATTTTCAGTTGTAAAAATGAGGAAAACTTTTGACTCAAGTCTCTGAAGTTGCTATTTTGGAGACTGCTGAAAAGCTGCTTTCTTTTGTCCTGGCTGCCTCTCTGGAAAGAGAGAGCAGGAAGTGAAGAATGCAAACTTTTCAATGTGGAAGAAACATTTCTGGAGGCTGGTGTCAAGAGGAAGGGAGCCTTTCAATTTCTCAGCAGGCAGAAATCTGCAGAACTTCTCTGAAGGTTACTTCTGCTTAGAAGGCTTTCAAATTGAAACGGCGAATTGTAATCCTTTCGCTGTTAACACAGATGGTCTCAATGATTCGGCCCTCACCACAATGTCCTCTTTGACTCAGATACAAAGAAAATGATGGGATGGGGATTCTTACACGCCTTGACAAGCCTACCCCTTAGTTGACAAAGTCGGCCATGGAAGTTCAGTTTCCATTTGCTTCAGCCTTCCTTTGTGAGTGTGGATTTCCTTCACTTTTTCTATCAAAGCACAAATCTTCAATCAGTTGCCTTTTGAGATTATTTACTCATTTACAGTTATGCTACAATCACTTCTCATACAAACCAAACAATAAGCCTCTTCATTAAAAGTTGTTTTGAGCGGAATTAAGGCTTATTTTGTTTTACTTGCACAGTTTGGTGCCATTTCCATTTTACGATTAGTAAGTGATCATTATGAAAATCAAGAGAGAACGTGACCTGACGCTTCACAGGCTCTCCTAATCTAGCTATGTGGTAGAAATGAGCATGGAGTGAAAGAAAATTAAGCAGGCGAAAATATTTGCATATGTATTTGTGTGTATTTTTTGGAGGTCTATAGGCTTCATCAGTCTTTCTGAGAGGCTCAGTCCAAAATAGTTAAGAACGCTGCTCTAAAAGGAACACTGCTTTGTTAGGAAGAAATTGATGAGTACAGTTGTAGATGGGCTATACTTGAGGCAATGACCATATCTTAAAATGGAAATAGGCAGTACACATGACTGTGTAAAAATAATCTAAGTATTAACATAACAAAAAATGTTAAAGAGTATACTTATTATGGAAAAAAACTATTGAAAATCAGAAAAGAACAGAACTTTGATGTCACTGTATATATTAATATTGCTGTATTTAAAAGTACATAAGCAGTAAGGAGACACAACATACATTCTTAATTCATCCTACCAACAGGTGATTATATTACATGAAGTCTGAAGAAGGACCAGCTCTTGCGATAAAGATTCAGGCAGTATACTCCAATGTGATGATTGAAGCCATGAATAATATTTACAGTGGTTAATAATTTCTTTCTACTGGGTGTTAGATCAAAACCTTAAATAATGAGTAAAAATGAATTATGCTATATCTACCTTCTGTTGGTCAAAACATAATGGTCATCAAAAAAAAAAAAACATAGGAACTATGAATAAATCCTGTAGAATTGCATGCTGTTGATGTGATGGAATTGACTGGGAATGCCTCAGTTCTTTCATGCATCAGTGACTACAAACACAAGGATCAATCCAGGCATGGTGAGTAGCTCTTGAATAAAATTGTAGTGCTGAGAAAAGGAGAAGAAAGATCACAAGTTTGAGGCTAGCCTTCACTACATAAAACTCTAGACCGAAACGAAATATACAACGAGACCCTATCCTATGTAGATAGATGATAGGTAGATAAATGAAAGACAATGATAGATAGATAGATAGATAGATAGATAGATAGATAGATAGATAGATAGATAGGTAGATAGATATAGAAAGATGGATGGATGATTGGATGGATGGATGGATGGATGGATGGATGGATGGATGGATGGATGAAATTCTAACACAATACAGTTCAAATGCAGGCTTTTTGACACATGTTGGAAAATGATGGTATGAGAATATTAATCATCTTTGCCTTCTCTCATTAAACTCTTATGTTTTAATAAGAGGAAAACACCTTGTCTGTAGACTGAAAACACTGCCATTCATAACCTATCAGAGTTTTTTGGCCACAATTGTATTATAGGCAATGTTTGGGTCCTGTGCTTAGAACCAAGGCTACAGTGAAGCCACATGATTCAACACAGGTCAACACTGACAGAAACATCTGAGACCCATTATGAATTTGACTTTTAAGTACTTTTTGGTGGCTGGGAATTCAGAAACCATTATGAATGACCAAACTTTTCTGGCCATCCACATCAATGCCAGAACCTCTTGTGGGGTCATGGCCAACAGTTTTTAAGGTCATAAACCATTAAATAGCCAGAGTGGTTCTCCCCTTTCTTAAGGGGTTTTATGGGTCAGATTGGTTTCTCTGTGTTGATACCATCCAAGAAGCTTCTCTCTTTAAGCCTAAATTATCCAAGTTTTTCCCTTCAGCAGCTGCTGGGATGCTCCACCTAATGTACTTTCTCTGCCCCACCTCTCATCCATCATTCCTCACTCCTGCTTGCCCTGCATGATTTTCTACTGAAAGTGGAATTATGTCCAATTCCTTGTCATTGTCTACCACTTTGTTATTAGAAATATGACCAGAGGAGCAGATATGTGGGTCTTAGTCAAAAGCTTGTTAGAGCCACAGAATCTTACCCATAATGAATAAGAAATTTTGTTTTAATGAGACTCCCAGTTGATTCACTTATATGTTACAATTTGAAAAGTTTTTTTTTTTTTTACAGCTCTACATAATCTGAGTTCAGAATTTCCCTTCAAAATCATTCTCTGCTCTGTCTACTTCTCTCCATACAACTATACTTTTGTCCAACCTGGTAAATAGATTCTGTCTTGGAGGACATTTTCATTGTTCATGCTTCTACTTAAGAGTCTATTTTGTAATGCATTGGTGTAGAATGCCTATACCATGTGGGGGTGTCAGTTCAGCTAATATGTCTCAGACAGGTATAATGAGCTATCCCTGCTAGTATGCCCTATCCAGGTCACAGTATGTGTCTTTGCCTTACATTGAAGTTTCTAGGCATCTTTCATCAATTTGTTTATCTCTGTCATGTTCATGATCACTCATCCCTCATTAGGTTTTTTGTTTTGTTTTGTTTTGAAGCAATGTATTCTTTTATTTAATTCTTCTTATTATTTAAATTTTTATTAATTTTACATATCAACCACAGATAACCCTCTCATTCCTCCTCCTGCTCCCCCTTCCCCCTGATCCACCCCCCCATCTCCTCCCACAAAAGGGTAAGTCCTCCAATGGGGGGGACAGCAAAGCCTGGCACATTTAGTTGAGGCAGGACCAAGCCCCTCCCTACTGCATCAAGGGTGAGTAAGGTGTTCAACCATAGATAATGTGATCCAAAAAGCCAGTTCATGAACCAGGAATAGATCCTGATTACACTTCTAGGAGCCCCTCAAACAGACAAAACTATAAAACTGTCTCCCCATATGCAGAGTGTCTAATTCTGTCTCATTCAGGTTCCAACATTGTTGGTCTAAAGTTTGTGAATTCCTATGAGCTTGGTTCAGTTGTCTCTGTAGATTTCCTCATCATGATCTTGACCCCAACCCTCCCCTCCTTGCCCATATAATCCCTCTTCTGTCTCTTCCACTGGACTCATGGAGCTCAGCCTGGTGCTTGGTTGTGCATCTCTGCATCTCCTTCCATTAGTTACTGGATGAAGGCTCTATGATGACAGATGGGGTATTCACCAATATGATTACCAACATAGGCCAGTTCAGGCATCCTCACCACTATTGCAGGTAGTCTAATCTGAGGCCATCATTGTGCATTCCTGGAAGTTCCCCTAGCACCAGGTTTCTCCCTAACCACATATTGTCTCCCTCTATCAAGATATCTCTTTCATTGTTCTTCCACTTTGTCCCTTCCCAGCTAGACCATCCTATTCCCTCATGTTCTCATCCTCCATCCCTTCCCCTCTATTGCCCCCATCATCCTCAGTTTACGCATAGAGATCTCATCTGTTTCCCCTTCTCAAGGTGATCCTTGTGTCCATCTTAGGGTTCTCTTGTTTCTTAGCTTCTCTGGAGCTGTGTGTTGTAGTCTGATCATCCTTTGCTTTACATTTAGTATCCACTTATGAATGAGTATATACTATGTTTGTCCTTCTGAGTCTGGGTTACCTCACTCAGGATGATATTTTCTCATTCTAACCATTTGCCTTCAAATATCATGATATCATTGTTTTTTTTACAGCTGAGTAGTACTCCATTGCGTAAATGTACCACATTTTCTTTATCCATTCCTTGGTTGAGGGGCATCTAGGTTGTTTCCAGGTTCTGGCTATTATGAATAATGCTGCTATGAACACAGTTGAGCAAGTGTCCTTGTGGTATGATTGAGCATCCCTTGGGTATATGCCCAAGAGTGGTATCCTTGGGTCTTGAGGTACAACTTTGCACTCCCACCAACAATGGAGGAGTGTTTCCCTTGCTCCACATCCTCTCCAACATTAGCTGTCATCAATGTTTTTGATCTTAGCCATTCTGACAGTTGTAAGATAGTATCTCAGAGTCATTTTGATTTGCATTTCACTGATGACTAAAGATGTTGAGCAATTCCTGATACAAATTGGAAAAGAAGATGTTAAACTTTCACTATTTGCAGATGATATGATAGTCTACATAAGTGACCCCAAAAATTCTACCAGGGAACTCTTACAACTGATAAACACATTCAATAATGTGGTGTGATACAAGATTAACTAAAAAAAATCAGTATCCCTCATATATACAAACAGTAAATAGGCTGAGAAAGAAATCAGAGAAACATCACCCTTTACAATAGCCACAAATAATATAAAATACCTAGGGTTAGCTTTAACCAAGCAAGTGAAAGATCTGTATGACAAGAACTTTAAGTCCCTAAAAAAAAAATTGAGGAAGGTATCAGAAAATGAAAAGATCTCCCATCCTCATGGATAGGTAGAACCAACATAATAAAAATGGCAACATTACCAAATGCAACCTACAGATTCAATGCAAATCTCCCATCAAAATCTCAACACAATTCTTCACAAACCTTGAAAGAACAATGCTCAATTTCATATGAGAACAACAAAAATAAACTATGATAGCTAAAACAATACTTTACAATAATGCAACTTCTGGAGGCATCACCATCCCTGACTTCAAGCTCAGTAGAGCTATAGCAATAAAAAAAAGCTGGGTAGTGGCATAAAAACCAACATGTGGACCATTATAATCAAATTGAAGATCTGGACATTGATCTACATACCTATGAACACTTGATTTTTGGTTAAGAAGCCAAAACTTTACAATGGAAACAAGAAAGCATCTTCAACAAATGTTGCTGGCATAACTGGATGTCAACACGTAGAATATTACAAATAGATTTATATCTATTGCCATGCACAAAACTCAAATCCAAGTGAATCAGTGACCTCAATATAAATCCATCTACACTGAACCTGATAAAGGAGAAAGTAGGAAGTAGCCTAGAATACATTGGCACAGAAGACCACTTCCTAAATATGACACCAATAACACAGACACTGAGAGTAACAATTAACAAATGGGACCTCCTGAAACTGAGAAGTTTCTGTAAGGCAAAGAACACAGTAAAGAAGACAAAACAGCAGCCTACAGAATGGGAAAAGATCTTCACCCACCCCACGTCTGACAGAGGGCTGATCTCCAGAATATATAAAGAACTCAAGAAATTAGACAGCAAAAAACCAAACAATCCAATTAAAAAATGGGCTACAGATCTAAACAGAGATTCTCAGCAGAAGAACCCCAAAGGCCCTCATTGGCTTTCTGAGGACCTTGAAACCATGGACTTGACTTGTGTTGTGCTCCTCACCATCATCTGTAGCTCTAGCACAATGCCTGTCCCAGAGCAGTTGCACAACACATCTTGTAAATGAATGACTGCTCGTTTCTTATCCTGTGGGGAAAATTGATGTGTGTATCACTTTAAAGAAAAGTAACCAAGTATCTTCTTCTTTGAAAGATTCTAATGCAATAGAAGAGATGATTTCTGGCTTTGCTCTAGATGGAGCCGATATTATGTCTAGGATGGGTTTTAAGAAGCCACCGTGGGTTTTTATGTTTGTTTATGAAACAATAAGAAATAAAATTTTGCATAAAAATTAGAATTGGTAGCATATTTAAAAATTTTGAACATCTGGCAGTGTTAGCTTTGCCTTTCTTCAGAAAAACAAAGGAAACATGTAGTAGTTGCCCACACGTGTCTGTCATCTACACTATGGATTGGGCTATATGTGGTCATACTTTTAACTTACTAATGCACTGTTAAGTTGTAGTTCCAATCCTGAACCCAACTAAAGACCAGCAATATCATTTGTAGTTAAATAAACACACATGCACCCCCCACAGACACATTTTTATGCACTATATATATATATGTATATGTATATATAATTTTGTTTAGTTATATCAGCATTGTTTTGTGAAACTTTGTTTAAACATCATTAAATGTATGCCCTGGCTAACATTTAACCAAAATTGACCTTTGTGATAAAGAAATGTAAGTTCTTAAATAATAGCTATTTATTTCCCATTTTATTATTTATTTTCTCTTTTAGAGATTATGTCATCTCCTCCTTCCCTCTCCCCCCTCACACCTTCACATATACTTCTTACTGTCTTTCAAATTAATGAACTATTGTCTCATTAATTTTTGTTGCATACATATATGTGTATGTGTACACTTATTTTTCTGAATATATAAATTCAACGTATTTGGTCTGTATAACATTACTGGTATATTACTGTGTTTTCACTTGGATAACCAAGTGGTATGCTCTTCCCTGGAGAAGACTACTTCTCCCACTCTTGTCATTTAGTTGTCTGTAGTTCTTTCTGGAAAAAGAGGCTTTCTGTCCTCTACCACCCCCCATGATATCATAGTTATTGTGGTTGTTCAGCTCATGTTTAAGTAGCCATATTGCAGAGATTTTATGGGTACAGCTTCCTATATGGCAAGAGATGCAATCTCACAGCAAACTCCCTGATCCTCTGGCTCCTAAAGTCTCTCTGCCCCCTCTTCTGCAAGGCTCCCAGAGCCTTAGGTGCAGGAGTTGCATTGGGGGTGTTATCTGTTGAGGCTGGACTCCAGGACTCTCCATTTGGATTGGTCGTGGGTTTCTGTGATGGTCTCTGTCTCTTGCAAAGGGAAGTTTTTTTTTTTTTTTTCTTTCTAGGGAAAAATACTGATCATGGCTTACTACATAGTGATTTAGTCAATTAACTATAAAATACATTTGTAACAAGACCTAAACAGATCCTAGATTTAATATCAAGCATTTCTGACTGGTCAACAGTCCAAGCTTCTCCCTTCCAGACAAAAGACAGCATTGCTTCTTTTATATTCTGTTCTCCTTGTCTTTTATCTATGAACAGATCTATAGTCTATCTTTTATTAAACTTCTCCCTGTCGAAACACATTTCTCTTCTTTTCTTTTTTTTAAAGAATTAGCATATCTAGGACTATATTTTAATCCCATTTAAATATTCCTTAACAGTTGTCGATAAAATATTTTAGCATGCCACGTATTGCCTAATTGATATACCACTGAGTCTCCCCGGAGAAAGAGTGTTGTAAAGCAGCTCACCATTGGTTCTCCCAATAAATCAGTGCTCCTGTTGTTTTGAAACACACTGCGAAGAGCAGAAGCTGTAGTTTTGATTAACATAGATGGAGAAGTCCAAAATGTTTCTCATCTCTGAATGTTTCCACGAATCAATAATTCAGAGTTACAATAGAAGGTTTCGAGAAAGGGAAGAAAAAAAAATCTGCTTTTCCAGTCCCACATAGAGAACTGCTGTGGGAGGTGAACCTCGGCTGCCCTGTTTTTAATGTGTGTCACCCTGAGAAGGAGACTGATAATCCCCACCATCGGGCCTCTGGGGTGACTTTGATACTGTTCTGTGGGAACAGTGCTCAGCAGCCAGTGGCATGCATATGCGATGATGAGCCCCATAGAATGTTCTGCAAGATACGCCAGAGGTGCTGCCTCTGTCCCTGGACGGAGGAAATCTCCCACCGACTCCTCTTCAGAGTTTTTGAATTAAAGAATAGTTCATATAAATAAGAATAACGCACTGTACATTTTAAAATCTGGATGAAGGCATTTTATATATACGTGTTCACCATAAAAAAAATTGGTAATTGTTTAAAGAAATAAATATGTGTATACCGGTGTAAACATCACACACCTGATCCATGCATTGACAGTTCATAACTTACCTGAGTACTATGCATTATGTTTGGTTTTTATGGATCATTTTAAAAGTAAATTTAATTTAAAAAATTTTAAACTCATTTTAAAATGGCACATTTTTATCATTTTCTGGGACTGAATGATATGTCCAAGTGATGTGTTAAGATATGAATACATACCTTAACAAAAAGTTGAATCTCTATAGCCAAGGCAAAATATTTCAGGTGTTGCCCAGGTTATATATATTCCATCATCAGAAGGCCAGTATTTAACATGTCTTGATTTTATCATTAAACAAGCATGCAGTAGAATTAAAATGAGGCTCTGAAAGTGGGAAAGATTACATCTTGTCATAATACAGCTATGAAATTCTGACCAGAATGAAAGGGGAAACATGAAGAGAGTGATCATTTGCTTATTAATTCAAAGAACAACTTGCCAGTTTTTCAACTATTATGAAAACGGAGATTATAGGACTCTGATTTTAACCATGCCGGTTTTTCAGACGTATGTGCAATAATCTCATTATACCTATGGTGCCCATTCAGATAGCAAGAAAATTTTCAGATTTCTTTTACACTGCCCCCTTTAATACACAGATAGTGTAAACTCACAGACAACTTAGCTACCTGGATCTTGGCATGCAATTCAGTCCTACTTTCTCACCAAGTGTGGTGGAAACTGACAGGTGGGGTGAAAGGTGGCGTAAATATTCAGGTGGAGCAAAACTGTCTAGCGATCCCCAGTACTAACAAGCACATCGAGAAAGATTTCCTCCAAGTTCACAGGGAATGAGAGACTCGCATTGAGCCGAGCTTCCTTTCACAGGCCTCATTATCTCAAGGCACCCCAACTGACGACGGTTGTGTTCCCTTCGTTATGTACAAATGCTGGGGATACAGCACAGAGATACGGCTCCCGCGACTCACTCTGTAATTATAGGTTGCCACATTCAAAACTGGGACAAAAGCAGCAGCGGGGCGCTGTAACCTCTAATGGTTGTTAAGGAGGGCACACCGGAAAACTTCTTCAAAGGCCACAAGAAATTACGTTCGCCAGTCCTTCATCACAGGCAAATCATCCGGCCATAGGAATGGTGGGAAGCACAACTGATTTCAGATAAAGTAGCTTGCATTCATTCTCCTTTTTTTTTTTTTTTTTTTTTTAATATCTAGGTTAACGGCACAGTTGTATTTATATGTTCATCACAGAGCATTGGCTGCTTGGTAAATAATCTGTAGCTTGCGAGATGGCCTGGGAGGTAAAGATGTTGCACAGGCCTGATGTCCTGAGTTCGAGCTTAGTGTTCCACAGTGGAAAGAGAGAATCAGTTACCGAGTATTGTCTGCTGACCACCAAACTAAGGCCATGGCCTATGTATGCCCATAGCTCAAATGCATGTATACCCTACATATGCATAATACAAACTTAATTTGAAAGTCTTGGTCAAGTACATTACCTAAAAATCTTTCTATTTTTATCATACCTGCCTATTATTTATTCTTTCTTATGTTCATTAGAAAAAAAATAGATTAATTCTCAGGAGCACATCATGAAAGCCCACACCTAGTCTGTTATAATACCTTAGATTTCCCTGTGAATGTCTTCCTCATCTTGAGTCCTCTGTTCTCCAGATCTGAGTTAACATCTCACCTGAGTCTTACATATATGCATCCCTTCCTTTCTCTGTAGAGAGATCTGTGCATCATAAAAATCATGTATTTTTTGAGTTTTTTTAATTTATCACAAATTATGCAATATATAATCTATTGAATTTTGTCATTCAACATTACTTACTAAGATAGCAATCAATTAATCATTTTTGACTGTGACATAATAAAGTGGTCCCTTTTAAACTCAGATTTGTTCTCTGGGGGTCCAGATTACCAACCATGGGATCAACTATCACTTTAAACAGACAGTTTTAGGAATAAATAATTTAAGTTCCAAACAACTTTAATAAATGTATATTGTGAGAATGTTTCTACATTATTATATGCTAGCCATTTCTAATCTATTATTATGTCTAACTCATAAGTCAAACTCTATCATTTATGTGTGTCTATGTGTGTGTAAATATCTAGTATAGACAAAACCAAAGTATGTGTAGGATTTAGTCCCACCATATCTCAGTTATCTACTAAGGTTTTAACCCT
The DNA here is from genome assembly GCF_004664715.2 of Peromyscus leucopus. Lineage (NCBI taxonomy): Eukaryota > Metazoa > Chordata > Mammalia > Rodentia > Cricetidae > Peromyscus > Peromyscus leucopus. The sequence goes on along the minus strand of NC_051077.1, from coordinate 33,975,129 downwards.
ATTCTCATGACAAGGGGACTACTACATAATACCATTTGAATTCATTATTCATCTACTGTGGACATTTGAGTTTCTAAATTTTTGCCACTGTATATAAAATGCTGCTAGAATGACACACATTCTCTCTCTCCCTCTCCTCCTCCACCTCCTCCTCCCATTTTCCCTTCATTCTCTCTTTCTCATTCTCTATATGATGTTAGAGCACAAACCCAGGGCTTTCAGCATTTCAGAAAGTGCTCTACTACCAGATTCCAACTCCATCCTTCAGATTGTTGAGATAGGTCTTTCCATGTAGATCTGGCTGGCTACCGATGTATGATCTTCTTGTCCCTACCTCCAGAGAGCTGGGGTTGTAGGTGTGTGCCACCACACATGGCTAAATAGTCTTCTTTATATAGACCTGCTTCTAAGGGAAAAATAAGAGAACAGTGGGGGCTCAGACATAATTAACACAATACTAATATTATAAATTCAGCAACACCCATTCCTGGAGTCGGATTCCTGCCCAGAGACCCAGACGTTTTTTCTTAGGAACAGACTCCAATCCATAGGCTAAAGGAGCTATTCTGTCCTTCAAGCCACTAAGCCTTTGTGATATGAGAGGCAGAGTAATCGAAAGCTAGGCTGGGACACAGAATTGAGGGGAACTGATAGGTCTTCCTGAACCTGAATTGGGACCAAATAAAAATCCCTTGTAATAACAACAGGCTAAATCAATCCGCCAGATCTTTTGCAACTTGTGCTTTTCAGTAGCTGTAAGCACCCATAGGCTCTTTTAGGCTCCACATTGCTGTTCTATATGGTCAGAAACAACCCTTGGGATGTTCATTTATAGCTGCCACAGCACAATTTGGCAGGTGGGGTGACTTCAAGAGCAGAAACCTATCTTCTTGCAGTCCTGGATGTTGAAAGTACAGGATCAAGGTATTGTTATGGCTGGAATCATGTGAGGGCTCTTTGGTGTGAACCTGAAGATGACTGTCTTCTAGCCATGTCCTCACATGGCCGCTCACCCTATATGCACCTATCTATATCTCACCTCTTCTTGAAAAACACCGATCAGGTTTGGCCGCAGCTCACATTTGATGGCATCTCTTTGTCTGGCATAACTGGTTTAAGACTGTGTGTGTAAATGCACTCTCATTCTGGGATGGAGGAGATTTGGGCTTTAACAGACCAACTGGAAGGCATATTTCAACAAACAATAATACTCATTATGCCATAAAAATGCATCATTTCTATTTCTTCCTCCATCTTCACACATCCTCTTCTGTGTTCCTTCTATTGATTTATAAAATCACGTGTCTTTGGCCTTAGGTTATATCCTAATCCAGGACAATGCCATCTAGAGATCCCTAAGTTACTTCTCTAAAGACCCTTTTTAAAATACGGGCCCACTTCTAGGTTCCCAGTGAGCACATCTGTGGGGAACTATAATGTAATCCACTGTAATACTCTTACTGAAGCTAAAAACAGCTTTAAGCAAACAGTATATTTAAAATGGAATTTCTGGTTAAAAAAAATACATAAATGCTTATCTCATTAAAAAGGTGCGTTTTCCAAAGCTGGGCATACCGATTTCCACTCCTATATGAGTATGCAAGGGAGTCTGTTGACCTCTATCTTGGGACTCACTAAATATTTTTTTGTGGTGTTAGCAATCAAAGATTATTGTGGCAATCTATTGCTGCCTCTGATTTGCATTTCCCAAGCTTCTATGGAGGAATTGTTGCACGGTGATATCCTTCATTGCATTTAGTTTTAGACACAGAAAACCATCATTAGTATTAGGACTATTTTTCTGCCAAGATTTTTTTTTTGCACAATTAGTGACAAGTGTTATTATGTAGTCTGAACTTGAAACCTTGAAATGAAAATTCTGCACCATCAGAAATTGGAAACGTCTGTCAGAAGTCATCTTGTGGGATGTTAGACAAGTCATTACTCTCAAGAACTGTGGAGAAAGAAAGGAGAGAACGGGGGAGGGTGATGAATAAGGAATAAAATGCAGGATAATAGAATCGTCTCTGTCACTCCTTGTATGGTACTTCTAATAGTCAAGGTTTGGGTTTTAAGGGAATAAATTTGAGCAACTCTCGGCAATTTGTGACACATGGGACACTGTCGTCAATCCAACAATTCAGGGAGTAAAAAATCATTGTTATATTTTGGCTTGGTACATGTGTCCCATATCTGCTTTTGATCGCCAAAAGTGTCTTCTGCATACGAAAGTGAGAATTTTAAAAAAAAAAAATGAACAAGAATCACAAACGCACAATAGGACCAATCAGTGGCTCCTCATTCATCATGCAGCCTTCAACTGTGTTGCCTAAAGAAGGTTCAGAAACTGCAAATATGTGTCCTGCCACCTGTGAAATGGCTATTTCCTGCTCTCTTTCCATCGTTTATTAGGGATGTAACCAGGCTATCTGGATGACTCAACATGAAGATCCTAGGAAATGAAAAGGCTCTTAATGACAAAATGCCATAGTTGTTGAAATTATAGCAATATTCATTACTGACTCTAGATGAAAGCAGTATCTTTTTTTTTATTTTCGGTTGAGACAATCAGCTGATCTTGCATATATTGTGGTGTGGTACTTGAGAGCAGAAAGCTTCGAGAGTCCTAATACAACTATATTTATATAGTCAGAGAGTCTGTGGAAGACAGGACATGAAAGAATTGTCAAGTAGAAAGCCTGATATCATTATTACTAGCCCCTACAGTTAAGGCCAATTTTCAAGCTAACAACAGCAAAATCAACACTAAAAGAAGACAAAGACATTAATGTCATCAGCACATTCCAGGGTGAAGTCAAAGAAAAAAAGCAAATTCAGCTACAAGGTGTATGAGAAAATAGCCCTATAATACTACTTCTAACTTCCAGTAAAAATAACACAAAAATAAGAAATAATAAACTTTAGCATAATTCTTCCTATAGACCAAGTGCCTGCTGCCCACAAGGAGAAAGCTGCTTTGCTATATATAAAGGTGCATAAAGACGTACCTTCTACCTTCAGAATCTTAAAGTTCATCAGTTATAAAATCATGTAGGAAAACAGAGCTTATAATGGCAACTTCAGAAAAAAGAACCTAATACTCTGGAGGAAAGAAGGCTTGAAATAAGGATGGCTCCATTTCACCTAAAGAAATAGAGCTTTGAGTTACATGGACCAATTTTGTTATAACTCAAGAAAGTTGGTTTCTAACAGTAGGCATTGAACGCCCAAAAACAAGAGGACTATTTCAACAGAAATGTGCTTGCATAGAGGGAAAAGAATCTTGAGTGGCATTCGAGTTTAGAAATGAACTGTCTATTCAAAAAGCTTCAGGTGTTGAAAGTTTGGTGCTCAACTGGTAGCACTTGTGAAAATTCACTAGAAAATAAGGGTAGTGGTTTCATTAGTGGATTAATCCATCCATAAATTCAATGAATTCATAGATGAATGAACTTCTGGGATACAGGGGTCTAGCTAGAGAAAGGAGGTCACTAGGCATATACCTTTGGAGACTCTCCTCTCTCTCTCTCTCTCTCTCTCTCTCTCTCTCTCTCTCTCTCTCTCTCTCCCCTCTCTCTCTCCGTAGCTGATTGTTTTTTGCTCTCTGACCCTTTGAGGGCCTGCCATCCAGCTACCAAATGAATACATGGAGATTGATTCTTTGTTATGAATGCCTGGCCTTAGGTTGACTTTTCTTAACTTAAATTATCCCATCTGCCTTTTGCCTCTGGGCTTCTACCTTTTTCTATTTCTGTATCTCTTTCTTTATTTCTTACTCCATGTCTGACTGTATGGCTGGGTAGCTGCCTTCTTCTTTTCTCACTCCTCCATCTCTTATCCCAGATTTCTCCTCCTATTTATTCTCTCTGCCTGCCAGCCCCACCTATCCTTTCTCCTACTGGCACTTTAGTTCTTTATTAGACCATCAGATGTTTTAGACAGACAAAGTAACACAGCTTCACAGAGTTAAACAAATACAACTTAAAAAACATGCAACACATCTTTGCATCATTAAACCAATGTTCCACAGCCTAAACACAACGCACCTTAAAAGAATATTCTACAACATTGCTCTCTGTCTCCCTCTATTTCTCTCCTCCCTTTCTCTCCACTACCTCCTTCCACCCTCCTCCTCTTCCTCCTCCTCCTACTTCTTCACAGTTTCTATGAAGTGGACAATTTCCCCTTGCTGCACCCTTCTAGAAACAGTTTTCTGCCTCATATGCCAAAACCATAAAGCTAAGCAAGTATTGTCTGAATCATTAGAAACTATAAGCCAGAAGAAATCCTTCCTCATTTAAGTTTGTCTTTCTCAGATGTCTCCTTTCAGAATGGAAAAGCCAACTGCTATAGAAAGAGTTATGATAGTATTCAGATTACAAATTATCTCCCTACTACCCCAGTGAGGCTGCCCAGGACTTCCTATCTACTTGCTTAAAACAGGAAAAAAAACAAAAACAGAAAATAAAAACCTTCTGCTTTGAATGTCAAGTGTAAGGGTTGAACATTTGTCAGGACCACAAACAATCCAAAAATCCAAAAAAGTATCCCATTCATAATTCCAAGCCACCCTATAGTCATTCTAATCACTGTTGCTGCCTCCATAGCTGCCTTTCTACTAAAATAACTGCTTCCAACCAGAAAGGAATGAATGCTTCATAGGTGGCATGCATGTGCTGCATTTTTATTTTTCATGAGTTGGCCAAATTAATATACTGTATTATAATGGTAGTTCTTAAAAGGAAGCACAAAATGAGACCAAAGATTCTGGTTAGAAATTTTCTAGGTCAATTCTTAGTACTCTGTGACCTTGAGATGTTGATTAATCCCTTAGCATCTCAATTTTCTAATCTGTAAAATGGGGCCATAGGACAGCTCCTCTTTTATGAAAACTGATGTATGTTACAGTACAAAGTATTCATTTACTAGTGACTACTGTTACTATTGTAGCATGATACAGTCTTAGGTTGACTATATGGCTTAAAATAACATAAAAATCACACAAGTTGTATGCAAAGGTATATAGCTCTATTAGGGACAAAGGGACAAACTGAGCAATCTAGTGCAGTATCAGGCATGTTCAATAAAAACCAAACTAATTTTCTTAAGCATAGAAGAACAACTGTAAGGCAAGAGTACCAGGAAATTCTAGAATAGAATCAAACTCTCATCTTAAAAATGATATTTTTGGAACATTATTATAACCTAATAAATGATACCCTAATTTTCCAAAAACAACATAGCTGTTAAAAATCTATTGATAGTATTGGGCCTGTGGGATTCAAGTTTCAGTTTAAATTGTTACTGGATATTTCCTTGGGGGTACGTTCCCACTTTGTAAGTCTAGGATCCATTTGTAAGTTTGGATTTAATTTGGACTGTCTACATTATCAAATGACCGGGAATACTGTAGTGAGTTCTACTTTGGTTTCTTTCTGCCTGGATACCTTTGATTCTCTTCCTCAGCTTCTCACCTTGGTAAATGAGCATCCATCCAATCTCATCAGAAAAAAAAAAAACACAAAAACAACAAAAACAAACAAAAGAACAAAAACCAAAACTGGATTTGATTCTATTCATTCTACCCTTAGTTTACACCCTACATTCTCCTGTTCTCCTACCTTCTTGGTCCAGTCCACCAAATTTACTACCTGGATTTCTTCAGAGGTCACCTAATTTCCAGGCTTATCTCTTCCAACTTATTGTAATAGGCAAACAGATGTCACGTGACTAAATTATGGCATTTGATGTGTTCCCATTGCCTGTAATATAAACTCCAGATCATGTCTCTTTCTTACTGTGCAACTCCAACCAATCCTGTCTATCACTTTTAGTGATGTTCCTGCCTTTGTTCTATTCATCAAATTTGTTCCTATCCAGGGCCTTTGAAAAAAACCCTTCCCATGGTCAGGAATGTTCTGGAGTTTAGCTGGCATTATAATCTGGGCAATGTTAAGTATTTTTTTTTTGCATGTGTTTTTGTTAATTACCTATTAATGAGAGAGAATGTTGTAGTATATATAGAAATAGGAGAAATTGTATAAATTAGATAAATATCTGGCTTTGTGCATAGTGGAACATTTTATTTCATCTGCAGGACCTGATCTCTTGCCTTGTCTGTTTTAACTGTTAGCATTTTGGCCACGTGTCCTCCTTTGCACAGTAACACAGATTGTTCTCATGTGTCTCACTCTCAGCATCTCTCGCAAGAAGGGAAGTTGCTTCTTGTTTTTGAGCATGCACACACAGGACCACAGTCATCACTGATGAGACCCAAACATTGGGATCTCCAGGGAAGACCAGTTTGAACCTAGTCTTGTTACTTGGTAGCTCAAAGATCTCCGTGTGTCAGCACAAGGCCATTCTCAGGGTGGAGGGTAACAGTGTTGGAAAGGTGATTGTAAACAGCAGAGGGAAGAATGGATCCTCATCAGCCAATCTGAAGGGATGAAATGAAATTAATCTATTCAAATCCATAAACCTGGGTGAGCCAAAATGTTCCTTTATCTTTTCAGTGGTACTTTGTGCCAGTGGGGAAGATCTTCCCTCAACAAGTGAATAAGCACTCAGAATTTTATATTTCTCTTTGGGTGGACATTTTCTTTCTTTTAAACCAAAAATACTTCTGGTGTACCACTCAGATTCAATTATGTTTACAATATCCAACAGAAATCTCTGCAGTGAGGGAGATATTCTTTATCTGGACAGTCCAATGGGATAGTCACTGACCATCTGTGGACATTAGGTACCTGAAATCTAGCCAGTGAGTATTTATTATTTTACACTTGAAATTAAATAACCACGTGTGTTTATGGCTATCAAATTGGCCAGTGCAGCCTTAGCTCTTTTCACATGTCAGAATTTTCCAAGCCAAGATATTCTGCCAAATCAATTCATTATACGGGTGGAAATGGCTTAATTCATTAATACTTTCAAATCAACTGCTTATATTTGATCAGAAACAGTTTTCTTTCATTCAAGTATTTTCTTGCTGTCTTTCATATAATACTCACTGTTTTTCCTTCCCAAATATGTGTTCCTATAGTAATCACCAGGGCATGTGGCTTCATGGGAAGTAACACACCTAATGAGTTATTGTCCTTGGGTATTATAAACAGTTATATTTTATAGGTAAATTTTAACCTTTCTAACCCTCAATCTTTAAGGAAGAGAGAAAAGAAGAAAACAATCTTAAAGGGAGGGGGGATGCAGCTGGAGGTTCCATTAAGAGGGATGTACAAAGTACCTCTTTATGGGATGAATGAGCACGACATTCAAGTACACATGCATAATTTGAAAATAATTTGGGGAATTTGCATTGTTTTGACAAATTGAAATCTGCCCCTCTCGGTGAGGTTCCAGGGAGACCAGATGGTAGTGCCATGTATTGGAGGGGGTCCAAGATTGCTTTTGTGTTAATTGATATAGTGCGCTAAGAAAGGTCTCTGGGGAAAAGTATCCCCAGGTAGCTGATTGCTTTGGAACTCCAACAGAGAGAAACTGTGTCAGATGAGAACGAAAACCTAAGTTATTGCGAACGAATACCTCGGATCAGACTGGTTAATTTTATTATGGAAAATTCAGGACAATGTTTCAGAAAATATCAAAAAGATTTTTTTTTTTTTTGAGACAGAAAGAGAAATTGGTAAAGAAGTGCAATAAATTAGTGGCAGCATGCAGGCTCTGTTTGACTTCCCTTTGGTGTGTGGAAGATCCTTTAATGTTAGCAAGTGTGTCTATAGCTGTGACAAGGGGCTCAAGAGCTTCGTTTTCTAATTTTAAAGTGGTGACCCTAATCAGCTGAGCGAGGAAAGCTAGTGGGTTGGGATGGAGCTTGACATGATAAAGGCTCTTAGGATCGCCTCAAAAAGCACTTGCTATTTAATTGGAACATTCACACCTGCTAAATAGCAGTTGTTTAAAATGACACTTTGAGAAAGAGATCAACCATTTGGGGGTTTCCAAAGAGGAGGATTTCTGCTTGGAGCAAGCAACTCTGCAGTTTTACCTGATGGAAAACGGGGTTTTGCTAAGTCTTCAGGGAGAGAATGCTTGGGTTTCATTCTGATCTTTTTGCAAATCGAGGAAGAAAGGGACAGAGGAACGGAGAGAGGGGGAAATGGAGATGGGGAGAAAGAGGGAAGAGCTATGCAGGGGGATGCACACTAAAAGAGAAGAGCGGGAAGACCCGTTTTTATGAGCACCCCTTTATTTGTATGCTTGCAGTGGTTTTACACTTACTCATTTGTTCTTTTCTTTCTCCTTTTACCATGAAGTTGGACAGAAATGTTTATTGCTGAAAAGAAAATAAGACTCTTTTTTTTTTTTCCCCCATAACACTCAATGACAAGGGCACTTTCCCACCTCTCGCTATAAGCTTTTTTAATACAATTGTTTAATATCCTGCCTGGGCTCTATGGCCTTTTTTTGCATTTCTCTTCTAGTCTTTTTTCACCTAGTGTTCCTGCCATTAAAAGAACGGTTGTCTGACCTTTTTCTAGGAGGTTAATAAAGAATGCACTGCCTTGTAAGCCTGATTCAATTTCCTTTATGTGAGCACGCTGCATAAGTGACCATTATGGTATTTGGTTCGGGAGCTCTGTTTTGCAGTGTACTAGCCTTTTAAATGAATGGCCACATGTGTTGTACATTTAGCCACAGAAGGTGAGAAGCAACAAAATAGACTTTCCTGAGTATTAAATCAAATTTCCACACAATGGACTCTCTAATGTGTATGTGAAATATAGCCGGTCATGTATTATTTAGCTGTATTGTATTTTGTGTTTTAAAATTTTTCTATCACATATTCAGCTTTAATAAATGCATGAGTAGATGCAATATCTGGGTGCTATATTTTAGAAATTCAACACTTTCAACAGATTCTTCCAACTTCAAAGAATTTAATATTAGTATCATAAAAGGACCTTTGAAGAATAATACTGGAACGTAAGAAAAATGACTGCCTGAGTGTACCCTATCATTTTGAAAGTGTTTTATTGCTTTAATTTCCTGTCTTAGTAGAGTAACAAGCGGCATAATAGAAGATATATTGTTACAGAGTTTGCAATTTATTAGAAAGCTTGAGCAAGTTGAAGACTTTATGGGAAGTGAAAAAGAAAACCTCTATTTAGCTGAAAAATGGAGACGAACCACATCAATGTTGCAATAGCTTTAAATGGAGTCCTATCTTTTGACTGATAAGTTGTCTCTTCACGCCTTGTATGTTTGCATGAAATAAATCCGTGGGCACAGTCCTCATTCTGTGCTAGCTGTGTGTCATTAGGTTCCTGGAAACCTAATGTTATTTCATTTGTGAGGCGTGTAGAAGATGACTGTTGCTATTTGGATTCTCCAGCACAGAGGTGCTATTGAAGCAGAAATGACCCATAACATACATTTTCATTCATTTATTACATTTTTTGCATGCGTGACTGAATTTTAATCCCGAGCTTTGTAGAGCTTTGTCAACCTAGTGTGGTTATATTAAAGCTTTTTAACCTAGTTTCATGTGCCTCAGTCTGCTGTCTTTGACACAGTGGCATGAAAGCACTGAGAAGGAAGGCGTTTATGATTCACTTCTGCAAGGGAAATAGTAGAAATGAACGATGAGAAGCCAATTAACCTGTAGAAATGGGCTGTAAAATGACCTTCTAATTAAATGTGATGTGGGGAAGGTGGTAAGGAAGAAAGGAAGGGTATAATTTAGCATGTTTAGCCTTGCTTGTTGTTGTTGGGGTTTTAATATCCTGTAGGGACTCTAATGTGGAGACACATCTTGGTATCAAAATTGGAGTTACATAATTATTTGAGAAGAGTAAGAAGTGCAGGATCATCATTAGGACTCTTTAATTATGCTACCATTTTCCCACCACCACCATCACCACCCCCAAATAGCCGAACATCTGTTCTTAACAGATTGGTTTTTCAACACAACAAAACAAAACAAGATATATTGCCATGTGGATAGTCCACTCGAACAGATCAAAATGCCAATTTGTCTCTGATTTTAGTTAATAATGATCTTAGCTGAGTATACAGGTCTCTCAAGTTAGAGAAATGCTTTTATCACTATTGATTATATTCTAGCTACATCCAAAACAACATGTTTTGTCATTTTAATAATCTAAATATATTGACTGATGGGGTAGGTGTGTGAAGATTTTGTGGTATTTGAATTAGCACACCCAGATACACCTCACTGGTGTTTAAGCAAAGTGGCTGGACTATGTGTAGGCTGACTGAATATTAGTGGCCAAACATTTCTAGTTTCTTCTGTTATCTATGTTCATCTTTGAAAGAATAATGATTTCTAAGCTTTATTGCTAACTGAAGCACAAAAGATTTCCTCTGGGCTTGCCACAGACAATCCTCAGGCACATTAGAGGTGTCAACTAGAGTTAGTTCAAAGTGAATTACTTCATTTTAATCATGGTGAGTTTACCAGCTCAGTCGAAAGGCCTTAACGGCAGATTGTTGGACTTCCCTTCCCCTTGTTCTTTTTCTTGCTTTTTTTTTTTTTTTTTTTTTTTTTTTTTTTTTTGTTCACCTCTCTTTTAATGATACCCAGGTCACTTAATTTTACTCTAGTCAAAAATTTATGGATTTAACAGCCCTTCAAAGTAATCCATCTTGTTTTATAACACTTCAAGTTTTGTTTGGTAACTCTTTTTCTTCTTGAGCCTTGGCTAAAATCTGTTGAGTTGTTTTTTGAACAACCAAATGAGTCCTCAGTAGGAGGCATTGCCTGTTACAGAGTGATAACGAGTGCCCACTTTAAGATACATAAATAAAAGTTGCACCAAAGGTTACTGAAAACTAAATACTTTCTTGTCACTTCTTCCTAGATGGAAGGGCGCAGCATACCGGGCACAGGTATGTAGACAAGAGTAGCCATTGGATTCCCAAGTTAAAGGATAAACTTCATCGTTTGGAATTCCCTCCAAATGCTGGATAGGGGCGCTTTTGGAAATTCCCAGACAGTGGTAGCAATTTTCTGTCTAGCACTGTGTGTGTGTGTATGTGTGTGTCCGTCCTCTTATGAGGTTATTTTTTATTTATTTAATTCTTTCTATGAATGTTGAAGATAACAATGGCCTTCCTACCCAAGATGAAAATTATTTTTTTTCTGAAGCCTCCTTCAGAGACAGAATGTTGTTTTTCTATAATCCTTCTGTTCAGAGGGTCCATTAGACCCAAATATCTAGCCTCTGAAGTTCTGGGATCCTCTGCATATCTGTTTCATTCATGATTTCAGCAGATGAGGGTCCCCTCACCCAGCACACTAAGGCTCTATAATTACTTTCATTTCTGGGTTCACACAGGTCATAGAACTAATGTTAATAATAATCTTTCCCTCTGGACTTCTCTGTATTTATATATCTCTGATCCAATAACCATGAGGGACGTGGAGGTGTATTTTATCTTCATTTCAGTCCTCTTGGTATTGTTTTAGCCCAGGGGGGGATATCAAATGAGGTACAGAACATGGTAAACTCACACAACTCGAGGTCATTAACACCTAATTAGAAACAGCTTAGAGATCTGAATGATTCTTTGGTTAAGATGTGAGAGAAATCAGAAAATGTTTAACTTCTTCATTGCCAATGTTCTCTATATCCCTAGCAGTTGAGGATATACTATAACTCCTGGTGATTTCTTAAATTTTATGAGACAATATTTGTGTGTGTGTGTGTGCATTTGCATGTGTGTGTGTGTGTGTGTGTGTGTTCTCTACCTCCTCTCTCTTGATTTAATAAAAATAAGCAGTCTGTTGAAATACTGGGTAGCAACAGGACTTTGCCTACCAGCCTAACACCTAACATACTAACTTAGGAATATACTAACATTCCTTAACTGAAAAATGTTAATATTAAATCAATGTGGGTCTAGGTAAAAAATTTAAACTGTTGTACGATAAGGAAAGTATTATTTACCTAAGAATATACAGCTCCAGTTTGATCAGTCTCTGAGAAGCTAAATTCTATGTGGTTAAAGTGAAAAAGAATGTCTAAGAACTATTACAATCATATACTTGTGCTGCATTTTTAATAAAGTTTGTTTCCCTACCTAGCAACTTTTAGAAATTCCTCAAATATTTCATAAAGATAGCTGTTCCAAACCTTGACCTGAAATTTAGGGTGTTGAAAATCCACTGAAAGAATCCATGCTTTTGTGAGTGCTATCCCATTGGAAATCTTAGTTTCTCTAGGAAGGATCTTTACTAAAATGTGAAAAACACTACTACCTCTTGTCTGGGCAATAGACAAATAATGGTTGGACCTCTCGTTACTTGCTTCCCAGATTTGCAACTTACTTCCTTCAGGAGTCATGGTTTGTCTCTGTGCAAGGGGGCCTTCCTCCAAAAACCATTTTCTTACTGAGAAAACTGAGCTGAGTAATGGCCAAAGAGACTCATGGCAGATTACAGAGGGATTGGCGCTTCAGTTACAAGGCCATCTCTCAAGGTTTTACTAATTGCCTGAGGTCATATTTAGATGCCCTGGGAATAACCCTGCTCTCTGATTTCTTAACCTAGAGGCAAGCTAGGATGAGGACACAGTCTAAGGTTCTGGGAATAATGACTATGTTTAAAGCCAATAATTCCACTGCATTTGCATGAGTATCATTTCTCTCCACCTCCATTTCTTCAATTGTGAAATGGGAAAATAACTAGAGCAGTTTGTCTCTCACAAGGTGGTCATGAGAGTAAAATGTGTTCAGGCCGCATATGTGGCATACTCCTGTAATCCCAGCACTCAGGATACAGAAACAAGAGGATTAAAAGTTCTAGGAGAACCCTGTGCTTCTATCAATGAGATCTTGACTCAAAATACAAACAAATGCATATCAGCTAAATTATCTTGGAACCCTGCTGGTTTAATAGGAGCCCATAGTTCCCAAGCTACATATATTACCTGGATTCCCTTGTGGCTGTGACCAAATGTCTAGTGAGAAGTAATAAAAGGGAAGAAAAGAATTGGGCTCATCGTTTGAGGGACTATATAGCCTGTCATAATGAGAAAGTCATAGCAACAGAAGCATGGAGTGGATGGTCCCATTTTATCCATCCTCAGGAAACAAAGAAACAAGATGTATTCTGGTATTTCATACTTTCTGCTTTCCAAAAGACTTGGATGCCAGCCACGGGTAGTCCTGGCACATTGAAGGTGGTTCCTTCCTACTTGATTAAACCTCTCTGAAAATGCCTCCACAGATGGACGTGCCCAGAAGTGTGTTGACTAGGTGATTCTAAACCCAGTTATGTTGGCAATGGATGATGCTAATCATCTCAATTTTACCAGTGTCAAACTAATATTCAAAGGCAATGCTCCAAATTATATAACCCACCAGTGTTGTCCCCTAAAGTTTTATGCTTACCTCATAATACAAAATCTATTTAGTCCAACTGTAAAAGTCCTCAGAATTTTAACATGCTTGATACTGGCGCTGTTCAAAAACCAAATTCTCTTCTAGGAATCAAGGCCAATCTCTTATCTATGAGGCCCTGCTAAAATATTCTAAATAATAACAACAGCAGAAGTCACTAAGTTATATACTGTCAATATATACAATGTCACAAAGTAAATATTCTCACTCCAAAAGGGGAGGAAGAAGGGCTAGAGTATATTACTCCAGATCCATGCTCAACACCTGGAGTTCTTGGTAGAATCAACTGAGTTCCAAAAGCCTTGGGCACCCATACCACTCCACCTTTGCTTCCTGTAACAAAAGGCACCTCCAGTCTTTGTATGTATTCACTCCATACTTGCAGCTTTCCTTTGCGTGTGTCTCTTGAACATTTAGGGGGTCTCCCTACAATGCTTTACCTTCTCAACTTTACTCAGTGACTTCTCAGGGTATCCTTGGAAAAAGTTCAACTTTACCATATACTACCTGGCCTCAGCAACCTTCTGAAATCTTGAGGCAAATCCCCATAACACCCTCACTGTTGAATCTTCTGAAAAACTAGCACAATGTGAATGATGCCATTTTCAGACATAAGCTGACTTTGGTGGACCACAGTTGCAATGGCCTGTGTGTACCTTCCAGACTGACCCACGGGGAAACGTTTCACTAGGTAGTTGTTCTTGAATAGAGAACCTTGTGGTGGGAGATTCTTCCATTCTGAGTGAATTTTCATTCTCACGAGTTGGAGACTTTCGTGGGTGCATCTGTGCTCTCGAGACACTTTTCCTATTGTCCCACATAAAATATATTTCCTTTAATGGTGTTACTCTCACTAGCAATTAAAGTTGCTCCTCTCACCTTTCCTTGTCTACAGCTCTGAGCTTATATTCTTGACCTTACTAGACTGTACCTTCTCTTTCATGATTATGAGATAGGCGCTGCTCTCTTAACTGTAGACTTGTGTAAGAAGAGTGAGAAGTAAACATCAAATAGTCTGAACCATCCTACTTAGTCATTTCTTCTACTAAACAGAGCAGTCCATCACTTTCCAATATATTCTCATCTCAGAACAAGGGAGGAATGAAGCCAGATCCTTCACTGGAATAGAACAACGCTGGCCTCTAGCCATTTCTGATAATGAACTTATTCTCTCTGAAGTCTTATGAGCTATCCCTTTACCACTGCTGTCTTCCAAACTCCCATAGAAGTGACCAATAGGCTCCAAGTTCCTATAGCAGGGCTTCTATAGGCAGGAAATACAAAGATTTCCACATTCTTCATCATCATCTAGTTCCAAAAGCCTAAAGAACCACATGGTCAGGTTTATCACAACAATTGCCCCACTTCTTAGCACTCATTGCTACATGTATTGGTTTTCTGTGACTGTGCTCACATGCATGACAAGAATCAACTTAAGGAGAAAGGAGTTTATCTTGACTTATTTGAGGGGATACAGTCTACCATAGTGGGCAACACATGATGGCATGAGGCCTCTCATCCCATTGAAACCACAGTCAAGAAGTAGAGAGGGACAGGTTTCTGGGTTCTACTGCATTCTACTTTTCACTAAATTTGAGACCCAAGACATCTATTTTTAGGGTGGGCCTCACTTTCTTAGACCCTTCTGGAGATGTACCCAAGGACAGTTTTTCCTAGATGATTCATAATCTAGTCAAGATAACTATAAATATTAACTTTCACGCTTTGCCTCAGGGAATTCTTTTGTAGTCTCAGAAGATAAAATTGTATTTATTATAATTCTGAGATACTATTAGACACTTTTACTCTTTTTCTCTCATGATTGGACTGGTATTGTACAAAAGTCACATTTCCTGTGACCTACACCAAACTAACTTCAAAAGGATATTTTAAAAAATCCAGCATATTTTCTATTAACTCAACACAGTGAAGGTATTGGTCAAATTGTAAAATGATGCCATATTTATCATTTTTATGTAAGAAAATGTAATCACTTTTCATCAAAAGTCATTACTGTTAATATTAATGGCTGCAATATAATTTCAAATGAATTTATGTAATTGTTTAAATTTCTCAATTTAAATTTCTAATGTGAAATCTACTGACATATAACCACCCATGTACAAAAGCTCTTCAGAGTCTTTAAAGTTTTTTGTTTGTTTGTTTGTTTTAGACATGTATTTTTATGCTATACATATGAGTGCTTTTACTGCATATACAAGCACCATGTGCCTGCAGAGGTCAGAAGAGGGTATGGGAAACCCTGAACCTGGAGTTACAAATGGTTGTGAGCTGCCACATGAATATGGTGAACTAAACCTTAGTCCTCTGCAAAAACAGCAGGGACTCCTATCTCCTGAGCCTTCTTTCTAACACTGAAGGTTTTTGTTTTTGTAAATATAAATAGGTACTATACAAAGATATGTAAGAACGACTATTGTTTGTCTTTGAGATTTGGCTCTTTTGGCTTTTTTTTTGGGGGGGGGGGTGCTACCACCCAGGTCTCAAATAGATCACACAAGGAGGCTTATTCTTAATCATGAATGCCTAGTTTGTTTCTAGCCAGCTTCTCTTAACATAAATCATCCCATCTACCTTTGCTTCTGGGTTTTCCCCATTTTCTTACTTCTGTAACTCTTACTCTTACTCTGTGGTTGGCTGTGTTGCTAGGTGGTTGGCCCCTGATGCCCTCCTCCTTCTTTGGCTACTTCTTCTCCTTCTCCCAGATTTCTCCTTCTATTTATCCTCTCTGCCTGCCATCCCCACCTATTTCTCTCTCTTGCCTCACTACTGACCATTTAATTCTTTATTAGACCATCAGGTGTTTTAGACAGGCAAAGTAGAACAGCTTCACAGAGTTAAACAAATGCAGCATAAACAAAAGTAACACACCTTAAAATAATATTCTACAACAAACTATTATTACCATTTTTAAAAATGCTATCATTTCTATCAGCTTCATTATCTGTAGACTTTCTTTTGCATCTCTGAACTAGACTAGGATCTTTACAGGTCCTCTTTGATAGACAATTCTATGCTTTTGGTTGGTTATTGAAGATACAGTACATTGGGAAATCATCCAAAACGACTAACTAAATATGTAATTCTGATTCCTGAGATCCTCATCCAGAATTTCTGATTCTAAAAGTTTAGATGTAATTCAATAGTTCAGACATTTAACCTCAATTGGTTCTGACCACATTGTGGAGGATAATGTGGCCCAAAGAACTTTACAAATGGAACACAGTATCAATACTCAGTGCCTTTATCTTTTTTCATTGAAAGGCAGGTAGATTTCTCAATTCATAGATGCCATCAAGATGAAGAAGTGACGTTTTATGGAACTCAGTGAACGCAGTTCTGAGTGTCAGACAAGCTATACCCTACTATGCTTTGCAATAATTAACTGTGTGGCCATAATTTCCCTCAGCTGTAACTTTTCTAACGGCTGATTGAAACCATGACGATAATAGAGATGAAAGAAAGGTCAGCTACCAGCAGGGGCAGTCTACAGAGAAAAGAGAAGCTTGAGGACAACCTCAGACCATTTGTAGATGGAGTTGCATTGTTACGGCCAATACCTAAATGGCTCTTTTTATTTTTTTTTTCCTTAGAATCACAGAGCCAACAAGTAAAGGAGACTGAGCCCCCAATTAAGCAGTGAAAGAAGGCTTATTCTTGACTGAGAAAAGAAGTGGGTGATCAATTCACAAATCAACTCTTTCACTACCATTCCTTAGGTTTGAAAATTCATTAAAATATTAATAGGTGCCGGGCGGCAGTGGCACATGCCATTAATCCCAGCACTCAGGAGGCAAGAGGCACGTGAATCTCTCTGAGTTTGAGGCCTGCCTGGGCTACCAAGTGAGTTCCAGGAAAGGCACAAAGCTACACAGAGAAACCTTGTCTCGGGGGAAAACAATATTAATAGGCATAGACTAAAAGAATTGAAATATAGGGATAAGCTAATGAATGTGAGGAATACTCAAAAGCTTTAGCAAGAATATATGTATACACATAAACATAGGTACTATCTCCATTTCTCTCCCCTCACCCTCCTTTTCTCACCCTCTCTCTCTTTCTCTCCTCTCCCTGCCGTGTGTGTGTGTGTGTGTGTGTGTGTGTGTGTGTGTGTGTGTGTGTATGTAAATATGTGAGCAATTATGCCATGGCATAAATGTCAAAGGACAACAAGTGGTGTTCATCTTCTCCTGTGTTTGAGATAGAGTTTCTTGGTTTTCACTGACTACATACCAGGCTAGCTGTCACAGGAGATTTCTGAATTCTCCTGTCTCTTCCTGCAGTCTCAGTGATAACACTGAGATTATAGATGTGTGCTGCCACTTCTGGCATTATGTAGATTCTGGACATCCAGACTCAGGTCCTTACAATTGCAAGCCAACACTTGACCCACTGAGATATCTCCTCAGGGTCTGCTTTGATTATGACTTTTTCTCGTTGTCCTCATGGTGATTTTCAACTATTATAAGGTTAGGGCATATCATTTAACCTACAGATGAGATTAAAAGGAAGCTAGATGTTGGCTAGCTGTTGTCATGGCCATCATCTGATTTCCATCAGGTTTTGACTAACACACCAGAAGAGAGACCTTTGTCCCACAGGCATCCTGTCTTCTGTGATAAACAAGATTAGAAGGGGGTAGAAATTTAGGTAGACAGTGAGATAATAAATTGTATAACAAAGTAATATTGATGGCTTGAGTTTCTCTCAGCAAGGAAACCTTTTTATTTAACTTTTTGGAGTGAAAAACATGATACAGAGAGAAAATACAGAATTCAAAGCTTGTCACTGAACATGTAGTTCTCAGGCTGATGACTCCATGTCTCTTATGAAAAGTTAAACATAGTGTTAAACTATTTCCCTACTACCAGAGTGGTTGGCTTTAAGCTTCTAGTTCAAATGCTTAGTAGAACTGATATGTGAAAGATTATGCCTTCAAAATTATTCATTCACAAGCTTAATTTTCTAAATAGCAGTTCTCCACTACGCTCTGATTGATTTGTGACTGGTTATAAGAGATCCACCAGAGAAAGGCACATTAATCCCAGATAAAATTTACAAAAAGAATTCTGACCACAGCTAAGTATTTTTCAAAAGAAAAAATGCCATGAAGCCCACTATCACTTAATGAGTACCCCAAAATCTCCGTCAGCTGCCATTCTCTACCCCCCACTAAAACTTCCTCTACATTAATCCTTCAGTTATAACCATGTGCCCTTGGATATATTACCATTTTTATTAAGTATTTTCATGATTCCATTTAGAAGGAAAATGAATTATTTCAGAGGAAAGGAAAATAGAATGGGTACATCAAACATCCAATATTGCAACGCCAAATAAATTATAAGGGCTTTCTACACCAGCAAAGCTCCCACCACTACTTAGTGAGAATTTTTCCTAGTTTAAAATATTAATTCTATAGGTCAGAAGGTATCATATGAACAAACTATGTTAGTTGATTGTGTTCCTAGTGGTTGTGGCACTAGGGAAGGCATAAGAACTTGAAACCTTTGAAAACTCTGCCTGCAGGAAAAATATTTTAGCATCTACTAGGGATTAATACTTCTTCCTTTGAGGAAGTCATTGTAGTGGCCACAAAGAGCAGGGCATTTATGTGAGAAAATTGAGGCAGAAATAATTTTCATATTTGTAATAACTGTCTTAATAAAGAGTCGCGTTGCCTACACCAGTTTCACAGTTATTAGGATACGTTTGAACGAGAGGGGAGGAGAGGATTGTGAGACAGAGAGAGAGGAATACTAGTGAGGCTTGCCCTTCTCTATTCTTTGGGTGTGAGATAGCAACAATAGAATTGAAGAGATGCCAGGGCTGGAGAAATGGCTCAAACATTAAAATCACTTATTCTTGCAGAGGATCCAAGTTTGATTCCCATAACCCATTTCTTACAGCTCAAAGCTGCCTCTACCTCTTGTTCCAGAGGACCTAATACCTTCTTCTGCCACCTGTAGACACACATAAAATAAAATAAAATAAAATAAAATAAAATAAAATATAAACAGAAACATCTATAGTCACAGTTATTTTACCACTTGGTTTAATCACTTGAGAAGTATGTGATTTTAATTTATATTAAAATCAATAGCTGCATATACTGAACAAAGGATCAATATGCTGTTTTTTTTTTATCAGATCTGAGGAAGCATTAGAACCCCTCTCAAGTGGCATTCTCAAGTCAAACACTACCAGAAATGGAAATAATTTGTGTAGGAATTTATTGGTTTAAATATTAAGGCAACTCCACATAGTTAAAAGGAAGGTTTATTTTGTGGGGTAACTTACAAGTGAAGGGATAGGTTACAGGATCTGGGAAAGGTGAAGCACAGTGAAATGGTGTCCATTGGAGAACTCTGCTTGGTCTACCCCCAAGTGTCCAGGATCCAGGAACCAAGAGAGCCTGCCCATCCAGATCTTGGGTCTTCAGGAGTCCTCTTGGCTCCACCTTGTAGGTGTGACAGTTAACGAAGCCTCAGTGGGGGTAGCACTTCCAGGTCAAAGCTAGAACGGCTACCCTCTACAGGAATTGGCTCTAGCAAAGGAGAACTGAGAAACCTCATGACAGATCATTTAAAAGCTGGAAACCCAGGAAAGTGGGAAGTGTGACTCAGTGCAAGTCAGAATGTCTGAGAAGCTGAGAACCAGAGGTGTTACTCTAAAAACAGTGAGAATCGGACTGGCTGCCGATGCTAGCCCTGAAGGCTAAACCCTTGAGAACCCAGAGTCCTAATGGCTATGGCAAGTGAAGTTATGAGATGCAGCTTCAACAGGCAGGGACAATAGTTATGTTCATGTTTGCCATCATTGTGTCTCCCATCTGGCTCCTTGGTTTTGGGTGGTGCCTACCTGCAACAGATGAGGGTGGACTGTCCTTACAAGGTCACTGATTCAAAGGCTAGTCTGTTCTAGAAATACCCTTGTGGACCCAACCAGAAATAATGTTTTATAAACATTCTGGGAATTAGTTAGTCGAGTCAAATAGATGCTCAAAATTAAGCAATACAATCTCTTTCTATAAAAATTGATCTTCAGTGTCTTCACAGTCATAATAAGTCAGTAGTCGGGTGCCCGTTAGTGAATTCTCTAGCACAGCAGTCCCCACAGAAGTTTGCATGTAAGTATTGTAAACGTATTAATGGACATATAAAATTGTCAAGTCAGTAGAATTTAGCTCCAGATAAATACATTTGGCAATTAATAAGTACTCTTTTGGGAGAACTGTACCATAAACTGGGGTTTCTAGAGATACAAAGTGAAGGTGATATCAACAACTAAATAAAATCTAAGGATTATTTCTGTCTTAGTAGGTATTGAAGTATATTTATATGTTGATATTATCAAGAGTAACCGAGGAGCAGGGAATAAGTGCAGATGATCAGTAAAGAGGTCATTATTATTTTCCCTCTGTAGCTAGAGTTTTCCTACCTTGCCCACAGTCAGGACAAATCTTTGTCACCTGCCAGTCCCACAGCCACTCAGACCCAACAAAGTAAACACAGAGACTTATATTGCTTACAAACTGTATGGCCGTGGCAGGCTTCTTGCTAACTGTTCTTATAGCTTAAATTAATCCATTTCTATAAAACTATACCTTGCCATGTGGCTTGTGGCTTACCAGCATCTTCACATGCTGCTTGTCCTGGCAGTGGCTGGCAGTGACTCCTTCTGCCTTCCTGTTCTTTCTTTCTCTCCTCTCTGTTAGTCCCACCTATACTTCCTGCCTGGCCACAGGCCAATCAGTGTTTTATTTATTGACCAATCAGAGCAACACATTTGCCATACAGAACATCCCACAGCATCCCTCTTTAGAAGAGATTGAAAAACTGAGAATGGGACAAGGAGAGGGCCCACCATCATATGCTGTGCAATAAGGAACAAAGTGGTAGGGAGCAGAGGCTGGAGGGACAATTGAACATGTAAGCATATGAAGTCACAAGAAGAGAACTTTTTCTTATATTGAGGATTTGATTTATTTACAGTAGGAGCCTTTGGCAGGCGTAAGTTGAAGTTACATGGTTGTCAGTTAAGGAGTCAACAATGACTAGAAACACAGTGCCTCTAAGTACAGTAGTGCTAATTACTGCAAAGCTGAAGTTCGCCTTGTACCTTGCAGCTTATTTGTGAACCTCCTCAATCATCATGTGTCAATTAAACCTGCTGCCAACATCCACTAAGCAAGCCAGTGTCACCTCTGAGAAGGATTTTGTAAGAGCATACCCTGCTTATTTTAATGGAGCAGGGAAATGAGAATTTGATAGTTGGATAGTTCTGTGAATAGCGGAGGCAGCTACAAGCTGAACAGAAGTGTGAGGGACACACAATGTGGTTTGAACTTGAAGTCACACATCAGTATCCAGTCTTGCTCTAGATACAGCAGAATCTGCATCAGAAGTGTCATCTACAAAAAACCAAGGATGACAATCTAAAGCTTGTAGACACTGGCTTAAATTTTGACACTCACTTCTGCTTGGAGCAGGTACCTTATCTAAGCCCATCTCCACTGTGACAGATTGTGGCCCTTATGAGTTCCTGAAGGCAGTGTGGGTTGAGTCCAGAGCCAATTTATCAACATTGATGGCTTGCTCCAATTTCAGGCCTATCATCGCTTTCTGGCTGACTCATACAGCTAGCAAGCAATTAGCTGGGCCCTCTCAGAAGCACTTCCAACAGATAGAGTAGCAAGAACTTTCTAAGAAGACCTAAAGAGTTCCTTGGGAGATGAAACACATCAGAAGACATAATCATCCTGGGCTTGATTGCTGCAGGAAGAGGGAGCTGGGGGTGTGAGCCCATCAGCTGGTGACCAGAGGGCAATTTGGCTCCCTGACAGTGTCGATTTTAACTTCCTACAAGTTGCTGATGTCTGCAGCTGTGATGTTTGTAGTAGGAGTCTATTTTGGGTCAAAGATTTAGGAGGCAATAGTGGCTATGAAATGTTTTTAAGTCAGTTTGGAGAATTCTGGGGAACTGACTTGGACAATGTTCTATAGATATAACCCTTCTCTCCAATATTTTCATTGCAAAGGGAAGGCCTTAACCCACGTTCTCTTGGGGTGTTCTTGCCTGAAGAATGCACATTGGTCTAAATCCTGTTTGTGCGGGTAGTTGTTACACAAGGGGTCAGGAGGAAGATAGGAGTTTCAGAGTGACTCAGATTTCTACTTCAGTGATAAAATTCAGGAAGAGGGGACAAGTGTGTTGGTAACATTTGGGAATTCCAATGTGGAAAAATGTCAAACCAAAGGTCCAAGAGACAAACAGAACTGCTGGTTCTGATCACCATTTTCATCTGCCTGTTAAACACCAATCCATTTTTTCCAACCCCTGAACCTTGACTTCTGACTCTCAGCCAATTAGAAAACTACAAGAGACCAAAGAGAAAAGGAGAGTGTGGCTGGGATACTAAGCATTGTTCAGGGAACCCCTGGGTGGACAGTAAGGTGGATTTTTCCCCTTGTAAGGCCACGGGTACCCCTGCATAGCCCTTTCTACACTTAGAGCTACTTTCTTCAGGCATCACTAATGCATTCATCACTTTTCAGAACAAAAGTGTCAGCTTCAAGTCCTTCACATGCCTTTATTAAGCCCTCCTCTGCCACTGTGTTGTGTCCTCTATTGCTATTCATAACATATACATGTATGCTTATAAACAGTCCCTAATTCATTTTTAAAATGAGAAATTAAATTTTTGACCCCGCATACTTAATATCCATTTTGTACAAAACAGCCTCAAGTCATAACCTGAACACAGTAAACACAGTAGCTAGAACATCAGCAATGTGTGCCTTTGAACATGCAATTTCAGGAAATATCAAGTGCTGTTGTTGGCATCACTCAGTTCTTTGCTAACTTCTCATATGGAAGATGTTATACAATGACTTAGAGAAAGTAGAAAAAATAGTTGAGGATGCATTAGTCATTTATAGATATTTATTACAGAATAAATGAAAATCCAACTGTGTCTTGATTTTTGCAGTTAGTTAACACTTGCAGCACAGACCTAAAGGGAATCATCTTAACCAGAATTTGTCTTTATACACATATTAAGATGATGGAAGGGAAAAGGGAAAAAAATGAATATAATTTACAAGAATCGGAGGTCAGATTGTCAATAAACATTATTAGCTACATTTGAACATCAGCATGGATAAAATTAAAATTATCTACATATTTTAATTCCATTCATAAGCAGAGACAACTATTTAATGTAATTTTGTACCCCTTAAAATGGATATTAAGCGAGTAGTTTTCATTCTACTTTACCATGTTGCTAAGGAGGAAGTCAGTCTGCATAGCCAATCAAAGGCCAAATAAACTGTCCCTTCAATATATTTCTCATCGCTTTATTTGTTTCCCTTTTGGTAGATAGAAGGGGAATCTGACAAGTTAGTATACATTTCTTCTATATTTGAATGCTGTAATACAGAGAACAATAATAAATCAATTAACTTTAATTACTGCTGGCTCGTCTCCTCTGATTCCTGCCACTCTAAGCTGTGTGCTTTTATGAATAGCCTCCTGACAGCAGAAACCTCAGATGGTCTATAACTCCTTCTATGATCTCTGTCCAGGGCCTCACAAAGAAAATCATTTAATATTCTTACATGTTGCCTCCTTTCTTCAAAATTCTCAGAAGTCAGATCTCATTCTTTATAACTAGATATTAAAGATAGCCACAGAGTCAGGAGTGTAAAATCCCCCAAAACAGTAAAATGAGTTATCAGTGCCCAAGAAAAGAACCTTGCATGCCATTGACTTTTAAATTTGTGCTAAACTGAGATTCAGAAGTGAGGGAGGGTCCCCATTGTGGAAGCATTTTAAGTTCATGCAGCTGAGAAATAGGAAAGTGTATTTGCCCATCCACACAGAGGCAATTGAACAGGTAACCAAGATAATTCATTTAGCAAAAATAGATGAGAGTCTACAGTTCAGTCTCAACAATGCATTCATCCAGGTTAAAAATGACCACATATTGGGAACTGTGTCTTTTGTAAGGTAAACTCTGAGAAGTGTAGACATGGAATTAATTCTTTATTGGTTGGACTTTTCCAAGATGGCGAGTTCTCAAAGTTAGCCTCTTCAGAGCTATAACACGGAGTCACTGAAATCTACAGATGCCTGTAAAGCTATGAAGATCAGGGTGGGAAATCTTGTGTGGATTCTACTGCAATTCCTTTGCCATCTTTTGTTTTCTTTCCCTTGCTCCTAGTAGATTGCATCACTAAGTTAATTATCATCAATCAGTCAGTCAATCAAAAATCAAAAGTCAAAACATGTTCCTTAAATTCATCTATGTATAATCAACAATCCCAGTCCCCCTTATCGAAGATTTCATTTCTGAAGTATCAGTTCCTCAGATGAAACTACAAATCATACATATAAAAATATAGTATTTGAGAAACTAGATTCTAATAACTATTGATAGTATGTTGTTATCGCTTATTTTTTATGTTGTTGACTATAAGGAGACTATTATGTAGAGTGGCTTTTGTATGTTTAGAAGGGTTCTTTCCACATTTAACATCTTCTGAAATAATGATTGTACAAATTAGGTTTGTCTTATCTGCCTGCACTGGTTAGAATTAATTGTTTGACTTTTGTTTGAGGTGTTTTTTGTTATTGTTGTTTTGTCACGTTACTACAAGCTAATTTTCTGGGAAGAGGGAAGCTAAATTGAGGAATTGTCTCCATCAGATTGACTTATGGGGCATTTCTTGATTGATGATTGGTGTGGGAGGAACCAACCCACTATAGATAGTACCATTCACTGGGTTGTATAAGACAGTGGGCTAAATAAGCCTTGGGTATCAAGCGAGTAATTAGCATTCCTCTATGGCAATGGTTCTTAATCTTCCTATGCTGTGACCCTTTAATACAGTTTCTTCATGTTGCGGTGACCTTCAACCATAAAATCATTTTTGTTAATGCTTTACAACTACAATTTTGATACTGTTATGAATCATAACATAAATATCTGTCTTTTCTGATGGTCTTAGATGACCTCTGTGAAAAGGTAGTTTGACCCCCAAAGGGGCTGTAAGCCACAGGTTGAGAACCACTGTTCTCTGGCCTTTGCTCTAGTTTCTTCCTTGAGATCCTGCACTGGCTTCCATTTACAATGGACTGTAACCTATAAGTTGAAATATACCTGTATCTTTCCAAGTTGCTTTTAGTCAATGTTTTACCGTAGCAACAGACAACAAACTAAAACATTACCTAGCCTCCCACACTTTTATTCTTTGGTGTGTTACTATTTAAATGGAAAATATCCTCACAGACTCATGTGCTTGAATACTTGACCCTTAGTTGCTGATACTGTTAGGGAGGCTGTGGAAACTTTGGGAGGTAGGGCCAAGCTGGAAAACATAGACCACCGGGTGTGGTCCTTAAGGATTATAGCCTGGACCTACTTCCAGTTCTCTCTATTAACAAATCTACCAACATGTGAATAACCACCCTCTTGTTTCCAATATTGCAAATGGAGCTACCACAGCCACACGGCCTACCCCACCATGGCAGACAGTGTTCCCAGAGACTGTGAGCCAAAATAAGAGTTAATCCATTAAATTGTTTCTGTGATGTATTTTGTCACAGGGACGATGAATTCCTGGTTTTTGGAAACCCAGTCAAGTCTTCCTGTCTCTACCTTGACTAAAATTCATCCTTAACTTATTGCAGTTAATAGCTTAGTACTCATTAGGAGTTTGATGTGTAACCCCTTCCAGTGGCACTGTATATCTTAAAAAAGAATTTGTATGGAGGACAATGATTGACCTTAATGAATTCACCTACAGTAGTAAAGTTCCAGGCTCTATGACACTGTGAAAATCAACTTGGATGAAAAGAAACTTTGTGATTTCATTTCAGTCATATAAGGTTGATAAAAAATAAAACAAACAAACAAACAAACAAAAAACTAAGGCTATCAAATCTGCCACCCCTTGCTTCAAGACAGCTTTGCTCTATTTACATCCTTTGTGATATGAGATGATTTATTTAATTGCCATGTGCCTAATCAATGAATATCTTATACGTTCATGATATAAAGCAATTTACTTATTACATATGAAGTCCTAACTTGTGTAAAGGTTGTGTGTCTATCCTGGAAAGGACCCACAGGAAATTGGAGGGAGAGCTTATTTTATAGGACACTGTGACCAGTCCACCACTAAGATGAAGATGTTAAAACAAACAAACAAACAAACAAAAACAAAGAAGAAGATAGTTTAGCTAGCTTTTTCCTGGTTGATATATATATCACATATTCTTCTTTCCAAGTTTGAGAAACACTTGTTATCAATGTTGTTAAACTCTACTTTTTTCTGTATTAAGAAATTTTTATTCATTTTACATACCAACCACAGATCCCCCTCTCATCTCTCCTCCCACTCCCACCAGCCTTCCCCCCAACCTACCCCCTTCTTCGTCCTCCATGGGAGGAGTCAGCAAAGCCTGGTATATTCAGTTGAGGCAGGACCAAGCCCCTGCCCCTGCATCAAGGCTGTGCGAGGTGTCCCACCATAGGTAATGGGCTCCAGAAAGCCAGTCCATGCACCAGGGCTAGATCCTGATCACGCTGCGAGGGGCCCCTTAAACAGACCAAGCTACACAACTGTCTGTCTTATGCAGAGAGACTAGTCTGGTCCCATGGAGGCTCCACAGCTCTCAGTCTAAAGTTCATGAGTTTCCACTAGCTTGGTTTGGTTGTTTCTGTAGATTTCCCCATCATGATCTTGACACCCTTCCTCACAGAATCCCTCTTCCCTCTCTTCGACTGAACTCCTGGAGTTTGGCCTGGCTCTTGGCTATGGATCTCTGCATGTGCTTTCATCAGTTACTTGATCAAGGCTCTGAATCCACAAACATGACCCCAGCTTAGGCTACTAGCAATAGTGGAGAGGATGCCTGAGCTGACCTACCCCAGTAATCAAATTGGTGAATAAGCAAACTCTACTTATTAAGGCAGCAGATGTGACGATTATTCCTAAAACTCCACAGAATCAGCATAGAGTCACCAGCTCATATGTGCTGGAGCCACTGATAAAATCATTCTGAGCTGTGGGCTTTCTTATACTTCATAAACAGCTATTTGTTATATTCCTTGGAGATTAACATATAAATGCAACAGCAGGAATAATTCATGTACAAGTCATAATTTTAATGACCAACCTGCAGAGATATTTACTCAGATGTTAAGCGATTTGGGAGCTGATGCACAAAGTTAGCTCATTGTGAATTATGAGGTACAGAAAAAAATGTCTACACGATATTTTATAAGAGAGGGTAATAAAATACCCAAAATTTAATGCTGCTCACAGAGAAGAATGAATTTGCCTCTTCAGGATCCTGAACAGCTGTCAGGGAAGGTGGAGTAGCACTTCACATAGAACCTAACCTAGGAGCTAGCACAAAGCATCTCCCTCTGGCAAGGTGAAGCACCCTGTGGGCTAACAGGCAATCCCAACTCTATCCACAGGTTCATGTCTGGCCACCTGGTACCTCTTTTTGATCTTCCCTTACTTTAAAACACAGGTGGATGCAACAGGTAGCTGGTACTGTATTGTCACCCGGGGCAGGTAGAAAGAGAAGGGTAAAGGTTGTTGGATCACACACTGGCTCTTTAGACTTTTGCTCCTATTTTAGTAGTCAATGTCAATTCTATGGTCACATCTAACTCTAAAGAAGCTGGGGTGGGGGGGAGGATGTTTTATGGTGTCCCAGATGAAAGCAAGCTCAAGGTAAATGAGTAATAAATAAATAAATAAACATGGAATCACATCCTCATGGCAGAAGCAAGAGTTGAACTTTTCCCCCTCATATTTTAGTTTCCTTCACAGGGTCATTTTCTTTGCTAGGATCAGAAAACACATACTATTCCCAAGAGCTTCATCTTCACCATGAAAAAAGGCGAAGAAAACTATATACAATGATTTTTATGACATTACAAATAATATCTCATTCATGTTGAAAAGGCTACTGAGCTGGGGACAAAACATTGGTTTCTTCTGTACAGTCTGCCTGGCCTCATTTGCCCCTTAACAAACCATCTTATAATTTAACTCACATACACAAACACTATTAATTTTTTTCAGGACCAATTTGGGTGGGGCCAACAGTAACACAAATTGCTAACATGGTCTTTTAATAAGAAACCCAGACCAGATATTGAGGTGAAAGTTGAATGATCAGAGAGACAAGCCACAGCCACCACCTCTTAACTCACCAACCTCAGCTTGAAAAGCCTCAGCCGATAGGCCTCTAGCCCAGTGAGCTTCCTCAGCTGAAAAGGCTTCAGTTCCTCTCTCCTCATGCCTTATATACCTTTCTCTGTCCAGCCAGCACTTCCTGAGATTAAAGAAGACGTGTGTGCTTCCCAAGCAAAGGCATGAGATCTCAAGTGCTTGGGATTAAAGGCGTGTGATTCCCAAATAAGAGGATTAAAGGTGTGTGCTACCACTGCCTGGCTGTTTCCTAGACTGAGTCAATCTCATGTAGTTCAGGGTGGCTTTGAACTCAGAGAGATCCAGATGGCTCACTGCCTTTCAAGAGCTAGGATTAAAGGTGTGTGCCATCACAGTCTGGCCCCTATTTTTAATCTAGTGGCTTGTTTTGTTCTCTGTTCTTCAGTCAAATTTTATTAGGGTACACAATATATCACCACAGCCAACTGAACATGCTTCCCTTAATCTCATTGGCTCATTCACATTGCAGTCTGAATGATTGGACAGGTAGATGATCACTCTCACTCTAGACAGGGCACAGCTGACTTTCTTTCTCCAGGATCTGTTTTTACTCAAGGAGTCCAGTCCAGGGATCTTGAAATAGTAAATTCAGGGTACCAGAAGAAAGTAGTGCCAGAAGTCTTGAGGGGAGACTGAACCCTGCAAAGCAAAAGGAAAGCAGGGGTTTTTGTTGGGTTCATTGGTTGTTTTGTTTGTTTGTTTTTGTTTTGTTTTGTTTTGTTTTTGGATGGGAACAGCAACAGTGTCAATAGCAAAGACCATGATCCAGTGTTGAAAGAACTGTTGGCCCATTTTTGGCAACAATGCAACACCCTTGCTGAGAATAGGAAGTATCAATAGTTTTCTGA
Organism: Peromyscus leucopus; assembly: GCF_004664715.2. NCBI lineage: Eukaryota > Metazoa > Chordata > Mammalia > Rodentia > Cricetidae > Peromyscus > Peromyscus leucopus. Next base: position 33,945,617 of record NC_051077.1, on the reverse strand, counting down.
ACTACCCACTGGCTACATATGCAACAAGGAGACGACACCACCATTTTCTAGACATTTCTCAATGGGTTTGGTTTTGTTGCCAGAGACTGGAATATAACTAGAAAAATACAATTTCCCTTTGTGGGAAGTAAGGAAATTTCTGTTGTTTTTAATGTGCCCTGTCACTCAGTAAACTACCATCAGAGTGGCTCCAGCCATCTGACCAATCCAGGTAGCCCATACACAACCACCTATTATAATTTTAAACTTTGCTTTCTTTTTATAACATTGCATTTATTTCCTATGGCAAAACCATGTCCGAAATCTTGTGGCAGTAAAATGAGAAGAGACCCTCCATACAAACACAAACTTTGATGTGTACCGTTTCTGTAAAGGATTTGTATTGTCAATCTCTTTCTTGGGATTGACACCCACAGTGGAGATGTGAATAACATCAGTTTTCCAAAGACTTCACGTGATAAAACACATGTGAACTCAAAGCCATCTCTGCAAATCTGAGCTCATCAATCTTCTGGTATCACCTGGTTCTTCCACAGCTGAGGAAACTAAGGGGTAAGGAGGCAGGACCCAAGCAGACAAGTGAAGGAGAGAGCGTGTATATGAGGGCTCTGGTTCAGAAAGCACTACAGCATGGCCAACCATGGCAAGGCAGTGTCATCATTGAAACGCTCAGAGCAGTTGGCAGTGACAGGAGCTTAGAATAGAAAGGTCAATAGCAACCCTTCAGAAGGGCTTTGGGTGTTACTGAGAGTTTATTTTGAAAAAGTGTGAACTGGAAAGTGACATAGTCAAAGGTACATTTGAATATTACTAAGTATGTAAAAAAATGCTACTAAGGTAAGATGGAGGCAGGACAATATATATCCTAAAATCCAGGAGAAAGATGCTCATGCCATATATATATGTTATAGTGTATTTATATATGTATATGTGTATACATATGTATATATGTATGTGTTGTTGTGTTTTTGCTCTTTTGCCACCCAGCTCCCAAATAAATCACACATGGAGGCTTATTCTTAATTAGAAATGCCCAGCCTTAGTTTGACTTGTTTCTAGAAGGCTTTTCTTAACTTATCATGGCTATCTTTTACCTCTGGGCTTTTCCCATCCTCTTACTTCTGTAAATTTTCCTCTTACTCTGTGGGCTTGCTGTGTAGCTGAGGGGTTGGCCCCTGGAGTCCTCCTCCTTCTCTAGCTACTTCTTTCTCTTCTCCTAGATTTCTCCTTTATATTCTCTCTGCCTGTCAGCCCCACCTATCCTTTCGCCTGCCTTGCTCTCAGCCATTCAGTTTTTTTGTTTGTTTGTTTTTTTGATTTTTTGATTTTTTGATTTTTCGAGACAGGGTTTCTCTGCGTAGCTTTGTGCCTTTCCTGGATCTCGCTCTGTAGACCAGGCTGGCCTCGAACTCACAAAGATCCGCCTGCCTCTGCCTCCCGAGTGCTGGGATTAAAAGCATGCGCCACCACCGCTAGGCCATTCAGTTCTTTATTAGACCATTGGGTGTTTTAGACAGGCAAAGTAACACAGCTTCACAGAGTTAACAGATGCAATAGAGACAAAAGTAACACACCTTAAAATAATATTCCCCAACACATACACACACACACACACACACACACACACACACACACACACACACACACGGGGTAGTGGAGCCAAAGAAAGTGTCAGTCATGACTCCTACAGGAAGAACATGGGGATCCTAGTAAATGTGGCTTTATTGGGCAACTAAGCCTGCCATGCACTAGAAAATGTCTAAAGAAAACTTATGTTCCTCATCTTCTAAGATAGAGGAGTGAAAGTTTGCAAATCGGGATATCTTTAGCATACAGAGCTCAATACACTGAATTACAGAGAGATAAATCTATAACTATTATGCACAGCATTTTGCTGAAAAACAAAGAAAATGTCTTAATAATTGTTTGTAAGATTAACAGCCACATACTGGAAATATGCAAACAAATCAGATGTTTATTTTTTTTTTCCTTGATCGGAGTGTTGCATCAATTTCCCATAGTGGTGTAATAACCCACCCAAACCACAGCAGCTTAACACAAGATTTAATGCTTAGCTCAGAGTTCTGTAAGTCAGAAAGGTGAACTTCTTGTTTGGGGCCCCAGGAAGATGGAACTGGAGTTTCCTAAGTGTACCTTCATCTGGAGATTTAACCAGATGATTCCTTTCAAACTCCCTCATTGTAGGAATGGATCCATGTCCCTCTTGCTGGAAGACATCATCCTTAGTCTATGCCATGTTGGATGCTAGCAAGAGACCACTTACAAATCCTGGAGACTAGTGCCAGATCCTTGCTGAGATCACATATTCTCATTGTTACAATTTCTTCCTGCCAGAAGGGCCCAGTTCTCTTAATGCTTACCTGACGGGTCCTGTCCATCCTAGACTCTCTTTCTTCTGCTAATTCATAGTCTGATGATGTGGTAACTTTAACACCATCTGAAAAATTTCTAGATTTTTCTTATACAGTGTAATCTAATGCTCCTACTCACAGTCCCACTAAACCAAGTGGATGAGATTATATATGACATGTGCATTACATATTGGGAAGGGGCAGAAATTCTTCTGACCACAAATATGTTATTTTAAAAGTTGGTGTTGCTGGGTCAACTTAGTAGCTGTTTCTAAGCACCTGTCATATAATCTCTAGGGCCATGCAGGTGTGGAGAGAAAAGCAATTCTAAGGGAATTAGAGCACAAAACAGATAGCTTTACAGAGTAGGTGAAACTTCTTGCTATTACACAAATTTGTGTTGGCATTAACTCCTCAGAGTATGATCTAGGTATAGTTTACATCATAAAATAGACTAGTATACGCTATAACTGTATAAAGCTTCTAAAAATCTTTGAAGATACTAAGTAAACCATAGTTTAGCATTGTATTTCAGGTGTACCCAAATGAGAAAATTAGGTAAGATCTTTGTAAGTCAAATCTTTGTTAAAATGTCACACGTACTATGAACTAGAATGTGATCTTTCTCACAGATTCTATGTTGTGTCTCAGTATGATTCATACATGATCCCTACTTTAATGGTTATTTTATTTAGGGTAGTATAGCACCCACAGAATAACTTCTCTCTTGGACTTGACTTCTCTGAATCCTGAGACAGATGCACCTCTGTTAAAGGATCCCGCATATGAAAGTGAAACGGTCAGAATAGGACTCCATGAATACATTGTTGGGGTGGAACTCTTAAGCCAAACTGAACGGTTTCAACAAAATGAATTTTCAGCCTTAGCCTTCTTAATGATTGGGATGTGTGTTGCTGTGCATTTGCTGTTCCCTGGCTGCAGGGATAGTAGAATACCATGTAACAATACTGATGAGAGTCCTCACTTACTCCCCCAAATTCTTTTGTAAAATTTAGTGAACCCCCCCGCCAGGAGTAGGCAATTTCTGTGGCTTGGGAGAAGTTCATAGTGTGGTCTGTGTTCATATTTCATGGTCATTAAACTCCTGTGACTGCTGAGGGCAGGATTGTGTAGTAAACACTGTGCAAAGCCCCCCAGTCACAAATGTGTGACAGAATACTCCCCATAAATTTTGTGACTTCATTATTAAATATTTAGCAAATCAGATAAAATTCACCTAAGGAAAATCACCAAGAAAGGAAAAAAAAAAAAAAAGAAGCTCACTTAGGCTTTGAGAATGCGAACACACACAGTAATCAATCTCTATTTTGGCAGCTCTTTATTTTTATATCCTAAGGTATAAATGGGTTACAGTGAGATTATGAATTTTTATTTTTGTTAATGGTGTACCCAACTTTGATTTTTTTTCTTCCACAGTCAAATGCAACGGGTCCATAGAAAGTCATATTCCTAAAAATGGATGATGTTTCTGCAAATATAACAGTTTCAAGGGCTTTCACTGAGAAAACATTGAAGGCACCTCAGATCTAAAATGAATTATAAAATTATTGTAAAGCACAGCTAATCAGAAGACTTTCATAAGGACTGTGGAGCAATATTTAAGGAAGAAACGATTCTGAAGTCTTACAACTAATGTCTGAGGGCACTATTTAGATATCTTTTTTTTTTTGCAAAAAATATTTGGGGAATTTTCTATTCCCTGAGTCTCTTAGTATGGGGAACATAAATTTGACTTGGTAACTTTTGTTTCCACCCACAACCAGCTCTAGCTAGCTGCATCTTATCTACTTTGGAATACTAAACTGATTCATGTCAAACTCTGTCTGGCACCAAAGTAAAGCCTTTTATCAGTTCCTTAATGCAATGTGCTAATTCACATTAAGGTCATGTTGACATTTCATCCAGGGAGGGTGAAGAATATCTTTTTTTTTCTTTCTTCCATATTTGCACTTTGCTTTTCAGGGAGAAATGTGACTTCCATCTTCGGATCCGATACTTTGATAGTCTCTGTGTAACACACTGATGGCAGGTAGCTTTGGCAGTGATTACATTCTGTTAGCAGATAGGCTGGCTGTCTTGTCACAGTTTAGGATGCTGATGTTTGGAGAAAGCTCTAAACCTTATTTACATATTTGCCTTTGCCAACTGTAAATTTCCCTTTTATCACTGTTGGCCCTGTGAGGCTGTAAACAGCCATTTGCTCCTTGAATGTCCACCCTAGAGAAGAAATATTGAGGTAACAAACGAGGTCTTGATTCTTCAGTGCTTTGGAAGGTTTCAGAGTCTGCAAAGGACCCATTTTCAAAGTCTATGTCTGATTCTTTTCTTTTTAATTCAGGGTTTTTTGTTTTATTTTTTCAAAAGAGTCTTTTCTAACCATTTATAATTGAAGGGAAAGGTGTGAAATACTTTTTCTCACGCAGCATACCTTGCAAAGGCAAACCATATGTTATCTGTTTTCCTATGGATTTTCTATTGCAAGGACCATATGCCTCCATTGATTGATCTTACCCCTAGGAGTGAGCTAAGGATACATATATTTTAAGTCTCTCTGGTAGGAAATAAGATATCCCTCTATTGCTCTTTTAGATTAATGTGCTTAATGCCTTTGCTCTAATGGATGATCCATAATTTACATCAAAATTTCAATCACTTTAAATTAATATATCCATTCCCTTAATGAATCTTGTTATTAGGTTCCATTCTGGTCTTCACAAAAGTCTGGCATGGCTGTTTACAGTTTTGATTTTGCTTAAAATCTTAAAATAACTTACAGTGATTTTTAAATTTTACTTTTATAGATTAATTGGAAAGTTATATGTATTACTTTTGCAATGAATATACCTCATAAATTCTTTCATGAAAAAAAATGTATTCTATAGTCATCACCAATTTTTGATGGCATAAGAACAAGCAATAAAAATATGCATTCTACTAACACAGTTACATAAATATTGTGAGAGTCATTCCTGAAAATAAGGTTGTTTATTTCTTATTTGTTCCCATGAGATTTACAAGAGGAATTCACATTAATTCTGATGGGATTCAGCAGTCAAATTTTTCTTCTTTATCAGCAGAAGGGATGCATGCGGGCACAGCAAATGAGAAAGTTGAGACATGAATTTCCGTGACTTACATTCTTTATTGTGATTGTTACATAATTAATGCTGCTCCTTAATACTAGTTTAGCTAATTGTGGATACAAATTTTAGATACATGTTTACTTTGGGGGTGGGGAATAAACACTGTTTAGGACTCACAATCAGACATAGGGTGGAAAGAAAACCATATGTCTTGTCAGGACTCAGTTTACATCAAATGATCCCATTGAATTTATTATTGTCTAGGTATTTTAACACATGCTGCTATAGATGTGGATAAAAGAATTTTTTTTCTCCTTCAGCTGAAATGGCCTTAGGTGAGCAACTGTCATACTTAAACTAGGAGTGTGTACAGACGGGACAGAATTGTGTCCCTAACACTTTTACCTTCACACTATGTTCCTGCTTCATCCGTTATCTGGTTTACATATCTGATTCTTTGTTGAAGTTCCTGTAGATAAAGACATCAAGGGTTTTTGTTTTTTGTTTTTGGTTGTTGTTGTGTTTTGGTTTTTAAGTTATAAAGCAGTGTCATGGTACAGGTTCGAAGCTGGAGTCAGGATAGGCTCAGGTAAATGGCTCAGGCAGATTAAATCATAAAGTGTCTGAGTGTCACTGTCAGCCCTACTACAAAATGTTTGCCATTTTTTAAGGATTGGAACTAAATCATATATGTTTAAATGTATTCTATGACACACACACATATACCTGTATATACCCCACATATATAGACAAGTACACACACACACACACATGTGCACATGCACATGCACACACACACACACACACACAGCACATGCGCGCACACACATGTGAGTTCTCATATGTGTATGCATGAAAATACCACATATTGTTAAGTGCCTCCTGTGTCCTAGGGATTATACCAACCACTGTGCCCATATAAGACAGACAGACTGACAGATAGACATAATCACTCCCTCACAGAAAGGCAACAACAAGCATTAAAACCAAAAGCAAAAAGTATTGTTATCAATTAACTAAGCAGAAAGGAATAACTGCAGAAGAATTAGGTAGGGGAACTAGTTTGGTAATCAAAGCCTTAAAGGAGCCCATCATTTGAAGAACTTTAGAAAACTGCAGATGCCACATTCTCAGTTCTTGTTCAAATTATTTCTGTGATAGCCTTGTGTGGCCTGAACCACATTAGTGAGGTAAACTCTATTTTTGAGGTGATGGGGACATTTCTTAATGTGGGCCATACTGTTTGTTGTAACTTAAGCTAAGGAGTTTGCACTAAAGTCTAGTACAGATGACTTTCTTTAAATAGCTGAGATGAAGAAAATAAGCAAATACTTCTAAGGATTAGGATGGTGTTATGATAAGACTTTTCCTCAAGAGATCACACACACACACACACACACCACACGCACACACACACACACACCACACACACACACACACACACACACACACACACAGTCTTCTTGCCCCAGATAGGGAGCAAATAACAGACCAAAGTACTGATACCACCACCAGGATTCCAGCTTGGTAAACCAATGAGGTATAGTGAGGTTACTCTGAGGAATACGGGTGATGGATTACCTACAGGACAGAAAGGACTCAAAGGCAACTGCCTCACCATAGCCCACCTCAGCACAGACACCAGCTCATAAAGGTCAGGGGACCCAGAGTACACTGCACACCCCAAGGCAGCTTGAGGTCGTAGGGCCCACAGAGACTCCAGCTTGTGGCTTGTTTTATCTTGATTCAAGGTCAGAGAGTCCCAAGCTTGTTTCCCCCCTGCAAGTCTGCATAATAGGATGTTTTGGGCAAAATGTGTGGTTACCAGGTGTCTTATACTTCAGCGCCTATTTATAGGATGCTGTGACATAAGGTGTGGTCACCAGATATCTTGAGTACTAAGGTGGTGTTTACACTTGACTGTGCTTTGTACCTTGAACTGTGATGTCCTTGAAAGGGGTGTCTTTTGCCCCCATTGCTTTTGGGTATATAAAGGCTGTGAGTAATAAACTCAGTGTCTGTGGTATTGACCCAGAACCCTCCAAAGCTATCCTGTGCCTCTGTCTTTTTCTTCATCTATGTCTATATTTCCTAGCTAGTATTTCCCAATTCCACACCCCCAGCACACACACTCACACACACTCACACACACTCCAGGTCAGAACTCATTCAAAAAGTTGAGCAGGATTCGACATGAGGTTGTTGGAAAATGTCCTTCCCAGTGCTTCAGATGGTCCAAGCTTCTTTCAGGTTTCTGCTTCCTCCAGGCACCTGATCTAGTCTCTAATCTTTATAGCTTGGCTGGTCCAAGAGTGACTATCAACAGCCTTTATTGTTTATTCTCTAGAGGGAGGAGCCTAGTGAATCTGGTCAGTTTAAGGGACTTCCTGAAACAATTTTGAGTTGTTTTCCTTCTTGCTTAAGGGGCTTCCCTGAAAAATGGAATGTTTCAATATTGGAGAAAGCCGTTTCAAAACAGATGGGTTCCAAACACACAGAAACTGGCACTTCCTGATACCCTCAGCATCTGGGCTAGCTTCTGAAATTAGAACCATTGAGTGTTTCTGAATTCAATCTGCTAAACATCTTAGATTTTCCTTCAGTAAATAAGGGCCATAAGTTAAATGTTTCCACGGGTCAGATTCATAGGCAATATGTAAAGAGGAAATGGAGCTCATAGTGGAAAAAGGACTTGTCTCGTCTAGGAAACCTACTAGGTGGGAATTCAAGCTCCTGGTTGCCAGATGCTGTGATTCAAAAGGAACCAGCTATCCAAAAGTTCCTCGAAAAGTTCCCCACTCAGAAAGGCTAGAATTAATGAACATGTTTAAACTGTGGAAAAGACCTTTGGCCTATAGTTAGACTATGAAATTTGAGGTAATGTTTGTGAAGATTGGTGGGGAACAGTAAAGACAAGAAAGCACTCATGGGTAAAACAGTATGGCATGTGTTCTGGAACATGGGTTTGAAGTGAGGATACCTAGATTTGAGCAGAGTAGAAAATTTGGAAATTTGGGGACCCAGTGCCATGGAGATGATAGTTAAAGTTGTGACTATTGGTTCAATCCTCAACAGAAAATATGTAAAGATAAAGAAGAATGAATACCACAGAGGAATGAGGAAGGATGTTATTAGCGTGGAGGAAGACAATTCAGTGACTTGACTGTCAAGATTGGCAAGGTGTGAACATTTTTGACACAGCCGAGGGAAAACATCACTGGGTCCCATGGCTTCATCTGCCACCTGCATGCTCTTCTGCCTGGCTGGCTGTGACTGAAGGAGAAACGGCTCTGTTCTCAGAGCCCTGAAAAGATTTATCAAGACCTTAGCTCCATTGCGCCACTGGCGGTGGTGGCATATGCCTTTAATCCCAGCACTTGGGAGGCAGAGGCAGGCGGATCTTTATGAGTTCGAGGCCAGCCTGGTCTACAGAGAGAGATCCAGGAAAGGCGCAAAACTACACAGAGAAACCCTGTCTCGGAAAAAAAAAAAAAAAAAAAAAAAAAAAAAAAGACCTTAGCTCCTGCTATTAATACTTGAGACTTCATACACAATGTTCACTGATGCTGAGCCTTCACTTATCTTGGTATCAGCACATTGACAGGCTCTTATCTTTTTCATCAGCTACCACCTTCTTCTCTCCTTCTTCCAGCAAAACTCTTTCAAAGAATTATCAAAATGGCTCTTGTGTCTTCTTCCACTTCTTAGTCTCACCTGAGCTGCAGGAATGAAGCTTTGCACTCCTTCATTCCCTATTCACTAATGTTTCATAAGACAGGAGGAACCTAAATCCAATTTTCATATCAGTCTTTTGTGAGCCTTGTCTTCCTGCCTCTCTGGCTAGACTTCCCTCATCTTAGCCAGTAGTTCATACTGGAGGTTCCTAGACCTTGCCTCAGTTCTGAGAATATGTTTTCTTATCTGCACACACATCCTTCATGATCTTAACCAGCATTGACCTACCTGTTGAGGGTACATTCCATAATAATGAAGCAGTCATGACTGTAGAAATAGGAGGCAGCTTTTCAAGATTTCACCCACAGTCAGGAAGCAAAGATTAAATTCTGGTGTTAAGCTCTAATTATAGTTTTTATGAAGTCTGAGACCTCTGTCCATGACATGGTGACATCAACATTCATCATGGGTCTTCTTACCTCAATATAATCTAGAAAATCCCAATATCCCCTTCTCAATATCTCTTCTTAATATCAAATAGATAAGTCAATGTCTTATATTTAACATTTTTCCAAACATCTTTCCCTCTAAACAAATGTGATTATTTTTAGTTGTGCCAGTCAGTGTTCTCTAGAGAAACAGAAACAATGAAGGGTAACTCTTATCTATTTGAAGGTTCATATAAATGCGTGTATGTACATACATATATACAAATATCAACATACCACATTACACAAAATTAATCCCTATCTCCAAAAGCTCCTGAAGTTTTTTTTGTTTTGTGTTTTTTTAAATTTATACACTAATTTATAAGTTAGATTCTATAACAAAAGACCTCCCCAAATTTTACCATTTCATCAAAATAGAAATATATTTCTTATATGAGTGTTCAGGATTAGTGAGGAACCAGCCTCCATATGGTGATTAAGAAACAACATATGTATTAATCCCACCTGTTTTTGGCCTTTGAAGTCTAGCACATGTAGCACTTGGGTGAAACAAGAATACATGGAGAAGTTAGACTGGTTTATATAACAATAGTGTGCCATGCATCACTACTACTCATGTTACAGCAGCAGAAACTATTTGATATTTCCACCTGGCCATGCGAGAAGCTGAGAAATGATGTGCCTGCAGATATTTTCAAAAAAAAAATCTTTATGAAAGGAAGAACAAAATCCTTGGTGGGGGAGGTTTTTGTTTCTACTCTCTACGATTTTGTTCCTTCAGTAAACCTGCTTAAGTCAGCTTGGTGTGATTAAGAAAATGGCATAGACTGAGTGACTTATAATCAGTAGAAATACAGTGTCTCTGAGTTGAAGAGCCAGAGAAGCTTGAGATCAATTCATTATCTGGTAAGGGCTTGCAACCTTGTTCATTGATAGCCCCTTCCAGTTGGGAAAGGACAGGAGTGTGCTACAGGGTGAGTTTTATAAACACACTAATTCCTTTTTTTTCAAGGGTTCAGCTGTAACAGTCTAGTAACATCCCCAAGGCTCCACCGCCTAATACCATCACACTGGGAGTGATCATTTCAGCATATGGATTTCAGAAAGACACAGACATCTTATCCACACCAAGCTCTTACTAAATTAAAAGTGTATCGCATTCTTATATTCCTTTTTATTGTCCTATGTCACTCCCACTAAATTAATCATTCGCAAGACATAAATTTTTGTTTAATATATAGCTCATTTTCAGAGATGAGAACATAATAAATAATTTTTGAACAAAAAAGATGAAAAATTTAAAGAAATTATTGGATGGGTGGGTGGATGGATAGATATATGGATAGGTGGCTAAACAGAGAATTAGAATGAGATGGGTATATTCTACTCAGCGGTGTTTGAACAATCTGAAGGCTTGGTCCTTAGCAGTTTGGTGACAAAGATGGGTTATAGACAATTTAAGAAAAAAAAAAAAACATTTATTGACTTTGTCTTATTCTCTTTATCTAGTAATTCTCTTCACTATGTAACTTTTAAAATTTGTCTGCTTAAAACTGGAATATGATTATAATCCTGTTTGCATTAGTGTTAGTAGTGGTGTATACATCTCATAGTACCTAGATTGGGAGACATGGAATATATATTGGTTAATCATAAATAAAGGAACACTAGATTAAATTTTCTCTAGCATAAGCACCAAGACTCATTAATACTATGCAATCTACATACTAATATGACAGTTAAAGTTTTGAAGCTATGGTTATATAAAAGGATGCTGTCTTAGTTTCTGTTGTTATATCTTAATGTCATAGAGTAGGTAATTTATAAATGAGGCATTTATTTAGCTTATCATTTAATAGGTTGGGAAGTCCAAGAGCAGGACCCCAGAATCTGCAAGAAACTTTTCGCTACATCATAGCATTGTGGGAGAGCAAGTCACTTCCCATGAGACACAGAGAGAAAAATTACAGAGTTTATTGTTTCTATTATCAAGCCTCCCCCTAACGACTAACATACCCCTGCAATAACGGACTGTGTTATTCTTGAGGATGGAGTACTCATGGCCCAATGGCTTCTTAATGCTCCCTTCTCTTTCTCCATTTGTCTGATTTTATGATTTCTTTTTGGTATATACATGATGTGTGAATGCACATATGCATGTGTGTATGTGCACACATGTGGGTTTGTATGTGTGAGCACACTTGAACATGTGCCGTGGTAGTGCATGGGTGGAGGTCAAAGGTCAAACTTGAGATCAAGCCCTCCCTTTCACCACGTTTACAACAAGGTTTCTCTTGTTTCTTATGGGTACATACACTAGGATAGTTGACCCATGACCCTCCAAGAATTTCCCTGTCTTTGCCTCCCTTCTCACAATAGCAGTATTGGGATAATAACGCATGTTACCATCTCCAGTGTTATGTGAACCCTACAAATTCAAATGCAGGTCCTAATTCTTACTCAGCAAGCTCCTTACCCACTGAGCCATCTCCTTCCATGTGGTTCTATTTCTTAAAATTGTCCTAATGGGTTAGTTGATTGTTCTATGTGAGTTTTGGAGGAGACATTCGATCTATAGAAAATATGTAAATTCCCCCCAGTGATTTGGTGTCACTCTGTATTTTTTGAGGGTAAAACATATGATCAGCGCCACCTCTTCTACATCCCTGCTGTCCCCACTATAGTGTGTTCCACTTGGATAATGAATCCAAGTTAGAGGTTGAACTGCTAAAGTCAAAGGCTTATTCTCCCACCCATGACTTTCTACTGTTTTACAAACTTAAATCTTCATCATAAGAACAGGATTAGATAGGGTTTTTTTCACTATTGCACTAGATTTTTTTTCTTTATCCTATGCAAGCTTTCTCAGAAAACATATCAGTTGTAATAATCTTCCTAGAACTAGGTGGTATAATCTTTAAAATCTTATGTAAAACTACCATGAAATATATATATTTCAGAGTGCCTTGAAATTAGCACAGAAGCCCCTGCATATTTTGCTCTTCTATATGATAAAGGAACAATTAACTTTTGAATTACCATTCAGGTTTCAATAACTGGCATTTTATATGCCCCAAAGATCATGTTGCAAAGATCATGTCTCTTTATGCATGTAACTGCAGATGTCACTCCAGTCACACTGACCCTCATGGGTTCCCAGGTGATTAGCTGACCACATTGTTAGATAAGAAAATGGTTAGGAATTTATTTTGTCTTATAGAATTCTGGTTGCTTGAAAACATCTTCAACTCTTTTCCTCTAAGATGTTGTACTTTTAGTAATCTATGAACCCTGCATAGTAGAACGATTATTGAAGGGTTCAACTTCGATATTGAGAACAATAAGTAATAGAAAAGCATATGCTGAAAAACAAAAAGCTATAGAAAAAGGAAAGCTCACATAATAATCTTTATGAAACAATAAACATTGTATGATCATGGCATACCATGCTAAGGTATTTTATTTTTTCACTGAGAACTTCTTTTTGTTTGTTTGTTTTTCTTTGAGACAGGGTTTCTCTGTGTAGTTTTGGTGCCTGTCCTGGATCTCGCTCTATAGACCAGGCTGGCCTCGAACTCACAGAGCTCTGCCTGACTCTGCCTCCTGAGTGCTGGGATTAAAGGCGTGTGCCACCACTACCCGGTCACTGAGAACTTCTTTAAAAGAATCGATCAGGATTGTTGAACACTGATTTATACAGATGTATAGACTGAATGAGACCATCTGAATGCAACTAAATTTAATTTATACAACCAACTGTGACGTTATTATCATCCCATGACAGTGTAGAGTTAGTATATTCTCCCATGCTCTGAGTGGTATCCTTACCTTAACTACTGTGTTGCCACAAATAGTCTTGATTTTGTCCTGACTGTGTTCTCAGGTATCAGTGTGCCATGCCATGTAGAGTTTTACAATGCTTTAACTCCTTGCCATTTACTTTGTGAGCAATGGTACATTTTTATCTGTATTAAATGGGGAAAGGTATTAAAATGTGTCAATCAAATCCTGGGAGTTACACAAGTGGAACACACTGAACAAGCAACTGAGGACATAGCATGCAAAGAGAAACAGGAAAACCTGATGTTTACCATGCTGTCTTAGAGCTGATGGATGCAACATCACCCGGAAGCTTGTCAGGAATGTCAATCATCCGGGACTGAGAATATGGCTCCGCCAGTACAGTGCTTGCTACTCAGACTGATCTAGTTTAAGCTCAGCACCCACCTAAAGTGCTGTATGGCGTGCATGTGGGACCAGAGTGCTGAGGGGCAGTTAGGAGGATCACTGCTCCTTATGGACTAGTCAATTCTGCAAGCTCTTGGTTCAGTGAGAGAGTCTATGTCAAAAATAAAGGTGGAGAAAGACAGAGAAAGATACCACAAGACATAGGCCTCTGGTCTCTAAACACAAGTACCTATATGTGAGCACACACACACACACACACATACACGTACACACATACTTACACACACATCCATACACTGACACACACTCTTACACACACACATACTTACACACACATCCATACCCTGACACACACTCTTACACACACACACACATACTTACACACACATCCATACACTGACACACACTCTTACACACACACACACATACTTACACACACATCCATACACTGACACACACTCTTACACACACACACATACTTACACACACATCCATACACTGACACACACTCTTACACACACACACATACTTACACACACACACATCCATACACTGACACACACTCTTATGCTCACACTTACACACACACACATCCATACACTGACACACACTCTTATGCTCACACTTACACACACACACATCCATACACTGACACACACTCTTATGCTCACACACAATCACACACACACACACACACACACACACACACACACACACACACAAATGTAAGTTATCAGTCCCTAAACTAGAACTACTGACTAAACTTTGGGAGTAGTATTCAAAGTCTGCATTTTGATAAACTCCTTGGGTGTATCCTGCCACGTGCTCAGGTTAGGGAGCTGCTGTAATAGGATGATATGTTGGTACGATAGAGATAAAAGCAGGTGAAAGGTAGAAAAAGCCAAAGAAATCCAAAAAGAAATATCGCTCGGACAGATGAATACCAGAAAAGGACTGTTTTTTTTTGGCATAGGAATACACAAGATCTTCTTACATATGAAGATTCACAAATTGGACAGGTTAACATATACCTGTAATCCTCGCAGCATTTTAAAGGTCAAGGCAAGAGCAAGAGAATCAGGAGTTCAAGGCCATCCCCAGCTACACAGTAAGTTTGAAGCTACCTTCATGATACATGAGATACCATCACAAGAAAAAAAAAATCAAGATTCACAAATGATAATTTTTCCCTCTGGTAAAAATTTAAAAAAATATTTTGAAAAAAAAAATTAACTTTAAAGTACTTAGCACGAAAGGATCTGTATTGTTTAAACAAATCTCTTTACAGAATTATAATTTGGGGACTGATTTGTCCACCTTGGTCCTGCCTCTCCTCATGGGCAACTATGAGCAGGTTTCCCAGGATTCTAGTCACTGAAGAATCAAACCTTGTGCCTTACTGGAGTCACAGCTGATAGCCCAGGAGCAGGTGACTTATGGAGGAAGGACCCAGGAGAAGGTGTTCTAGTAGGGTGCCTGTAGCTTGGGCATTAAATATGGTAGGCCATAGTCATGTTTCTCAGTTTTTCTTAAAATAATTGTAGTGCTTGGGTTACCCTTCTCTGTGGTTGAAGGTGAAATGCTTAAAATCATGGAGGTGGGGGTGGTGATGGAACAGCTCAAAAATTACTTTGCAATAAATCACCAGCCAGATGGAACCCATCCAAGTGATATGAAGGAACTAGAGAATGAAGTATCAAAGCCACTAACAAAAATATGCAATTTATCATTTAAAACAGCCACTGAACTGGAAGACTGGCAGACTGCCAAGGTGATACCCATCTCTTTAATAAGACCAAAGGTGATCTCAGAAATTATATATATATATGAGTGCTTCATGGTGATGTTAAGAAAAATGTCTTCCCAATTAAAATGTTCTCCTTAATAACCTGCAGATTTTTAGGAGTGAAATCACTCAGGATTTAACATTGCCATAAGGCATGGATAATTCACCTGTGTACCACCTATATAAACTGTCCTTCACAAAATGGACTTCTTATATACATCCAGTGTGGACTGATCTCCACAAGTGTAGGCAAATGACAGGCCCATGCACTTGCAAATAATACAGGGCAGGTACTCAGCATGCTATGACCTAACACAGTACAAATAGCAGCATATAAAGATTCTGGCCACTGACGTCACCAATGCTGTGATTTTTGTGGATGCCATGATCACACAAAAGGCACATACGGAGCTATCTGAGCATACTCACTCACATCCTCTCTTCCCCTGCTTGGCTCTAGTACATTTTTTAGCACTTCTCTTTTTATCTTATGTGCAGGAAATGAAATTCTATTTATTCTGGCAAACTTCATACATGCATATAATGTATTTTAATCTTACGTGTCTCCTTCACTCATTCTTACCCACCCAACACCCCATCTGAACACCTTCTACCAAGAAAGTCTCCTCTAAATGTATGTTTTCCCCCACGGCCCAGAAAAGACAATACTATTTGTGTTGCATAGGATAGGGATCTACAGAGAAATGGTGACATCATGGGGAGTGGTGTGCGGAACAGGCAACGGGTGGAGTAGAAGGAAGGTCATTTGGCTCTGTTATGTGAAAGGAGAGGAAGAGAAGCAGCCAAGGGAGGTCTGGAATCATGGAGAATGAAGTGTTGTTGCAGTTTCCTGCCATCAGTTTACCTCAACTGCAAATCGAAGGATGGAATGCAGTTCATGGATGTTGGGCATCCATAACCATCTCATTGGTTCTCCTGAGATGTTCAAGGAGGAAGGGGATTAGCTATCATTTTTTAAATGTTACTAAAATTAAACTACTACAAGGAATGAGTAGCTAACATTCAAGGTGGGCAATAGTTGGAATCTGTGTCTGGGATCTCTGAGGCTAAAGCAATGACCTATCTCCACACCGTCTTGCCTCCATTAAGTGCAGTATGATAAGAATGGCAGTTTGACACAACCCTTTGAATTTTCTGAGAGGGAAAGCACAGTAGAAATATGAAAATAATTCATCTAAACAAAAAATAAAACTGTAAGAGGATTAAACTGATGGAGGGAAAAACTTAGTGCTAAATGGTACGTTCTCATCAAGACTTTAAGAAAAGTGACCTGAGAACGCAGTCTACACACAATACAGATTTTTCCAAGTCAACGATTCACAATATATATGGACTATTAAGTACCAATAGTTACTGGTAACACAATTTCAGAGGAAGGAAGAGAAAATACAATAAAATCCTCAAAAAGGTAAATAGACCCAATATAATCACCTAAGACCAAGCAATGGCTTGACAGATAAATTTCTCCAAGGAAAGTGCAAAGCAACATGTATATAGAGCAGATGTGTATGTGCATCTACAGTTGTTTTGTTTGATGGGCCATGTAGTCCTCCTGTGTCCATGATGGATTCCAAATGATTTATAAACTTCTCAAGGCATATTTGTATTCTTTTTTCAGAACTGTGTAAAAAAAATCCATTTCCTATGAAACTGCTGTTGGAGAGAAAAATTTGTCTCTGCAATATGTTAATAAATATTAGTCCACATGAATTAAGAAGTTTAGCAACATAGCGCAATATGCCTATCCTCACGTGCCGTTTTCAGAATCTGTCGTACGCTCACACTTTGATCCTGTGTTTACTTTTGACACTCCATTCACAAATGGAGACAGCAACAAGGGGGGGGGGGACAACAACAAAACAGTCCAGAAATGTGTCAAGAAATTTGCAAGAGTTGTGAAGTGGGAAAAGCTCCTCCAGAAGAGAAACACGAGCCATAAATGTAGAAACGCGGGCAAGCAAGAGGACATTGTCGTGGGAAGTGCTGTGGGAAACAAGGAGCCGTGTTAAGAAAACAAGCAGAGACCCTCCTTTTCTTTGCTTGAAACAGGAAGGCGTTGAGGGAAAGCAAACAGTAGCAACTCTAAAGGGAGACAGGGAAACAGACACAGAACACAGTGTCTGCAATTCCACTGAGGCACTTGGATTCAGCTTGCCTCAGATACTTGGAGACTCTTTCACAAAAGGCATCTGTGTGCCTCTGGGTTCTGGCAATTTCCTGTCAAGAATAAAATTATGAGGGTATTTGATTCCGTTGCTCTGGGGCACATGCTGCAGGTCACCAGCAGCGGGTGACTGGCAGGAATGTGCCCCTGCAGTCCCGTGTTACACAATAAGGTGTATGATGGGAACTGTTACGTTTTCTGTAGCATGCAGCATTGGCTTGATTGGAGACAGCGTAATAGGCTCCGTCTTCATTAGCCAGCTCTGATACGGTAATTATTAAGTCCAAACACCCATCCTTTAGGTGTTACAACTTTCTGATTCATAGGGGTGCTAATGAAGGCTAGACTGAGGACAAGGCTCTAATCCCATTGCTACCACAAAGTTTCCACACATTCTGAAGAAACGTTGGATTTCTGAACACAAAAAGGGTTTCTCCAGCCTTAGGTGAAAGTTGTCTCAACTGATTCACTCAAGAACTTTATGTGCAGTGTACTGACTGTCCTCAGCTATCATCTCCCTTGACAATGCACTTTGAGATGCTGACCAAAGCCAAGTGCCTTTACTTCCCCCAAATAATATCTACTGGCTTGTGTGCAACTGGATGTCACTCAGACTCTACCAGTTTATTGACTGAGATCTTTGACATCCATTTTCACATGGGGCCAGCTAAATGAAATACAGTTGCTTCCCACTCTACAAAAGGATTCAGCTTTCCCAGGAATTGAATAAGGAAGCTCTTCTCAGTCCAGTGAACATTGGACAGTGAAGATAAACTTGAACTTTCTACCAAGAAAACTAACCTTAAACTTGAGTCTTTCCACATAATGATAAGAGACTATGGTTCCCTTTTGCAAACTGTAAAATCAACTAAGATACCTGAGTCAAGACCAGGCATCATTTGCCATTTAGATCCTGACATGGATAAGCTGAGAAGCCCAAATCAAGGACAATACAGTGATCATAAACAAGGAAACTATACAGAAAAAGCTGTTGCACTACAAAAAATACATATGTATTTCAAATTTGGGCTATGGTTCTGATGACTACTTTGGGCAATTAAAACCTTTTGCTTTTAAGCATCATTTTTACCCATAATTCAATTAGAGAAGGAATTTTCCAATTTTTGAAAGTGCATCTGGCTCTCTGAATAAAGGTTATCTGCTACATGAAAGTAGTTTTTGTTGGCTCACGTCGCCAGAGCAAAGCCTCTCTTGTGTCAATTATTGAGGCTGGTGATTATAGTGACTAATATGAAGCCTCCAGCAATTCTCCACCATGTGTCCATCAATACTAGTATATGTCGTGTAAATGAGATCAAGTGGGGAAAGGCAATATGTCACAAGTGATGAAGGCTTTCTTCTCAGCTGTCTTCATAATCGCCATTTCTGTGATGGCCCAGATTGTCAATGTGGTAGGTTCAAAGTGCTTGGGAGTTGATCAGTTTGTATCAGTGTCTATATGTCTTGGTCTCTTGAACTCAGGAAGCCAGAAAACTCATTAGGGTATTTCAGTGTGTACAGTATAGTTTGGTACCATTTAGAGTTTCAAATGGAAGGGAATGGTAATCATAATGTTGTTGCAAAGATAGGGGTGGTGGGTGCTGAACCAAGCAATGTTTGTTTTACAACAGAACAGGCTTAGCTTATCGTGAAATTTTCTTTTAGGACCACTTGGTAAATTTCATTCAGTTTTCCATCACTTTGGGAAAAATTGTATTTGACAGTGGAGAAACTGGGTGATACTTTATAACATTATCATTGTCTATGGTATCTGCTAAGCACAACTGTGGTGGTATGGAGATAATGTGGCATCTCAATCAAGTTGGATCAAGACAAGTTTGCGGGTCCTTAAAAGTTGTACCTGGGAGAAAATTGTAGCTGAAATGGAAGGAATTCTGGTAGACATGATTATCATTGTGTAAGGGATTTTGACAGTAGAGACGAACTTTATTTTTGAGAAGTCACTCATTAGACAAGTCAGGTAGACATTTTCAGAGCATGTGGGCTTCTGATTATAAAATTTGAGGAGATTTGATAGTAGGAAAGGAATACCTGTCACTCAAAGATTATGTATGATAGCCTCAAACTGGCATGTCTCTCAGACTCACTAAATTCCCAGGATACTACATTTCTAACACAGATTTACTGCAAGTTAAACAAGACATACATGAATTGATAATGTCTGCTTCATAATCCCACCATTAGAATCTGAGAATTCTGCTTCAGATAAGGTTCAAACTTTATAGGAAAGCATATTAAAATAAACACATGTCGGAAACCAGTATTCAAATATATAGTGTGTTTACTGTCATTTACACAGGATGGTGTAAGGTTTTTTAAACCTTTTTAATGTGTCTAGAAACTTCTACTTAGAGGCATTTTTCTTATGTGAAGACTGGGGATCTGCTGTTTTGTTTATTTTCCATCTCTGTTGTCATGGCTACAATCACTCAGTTTTCATGCCACCTATAATTTTGCAGTTCTTATGAGCAGTATTACTTATAATCATCTAGGTTTCCCATGCAGAGAGGATGTGCAGTGATTCACTATGGTTTATTTACCTTGGATATCACTTTGTACCATTAACTGGATAACAGAGATCTAGAAATTTCTAGCAGAGGTAAAGCAATGGGATGGGGAATAAGAGAAGTGGGGGGTAGGGGTGCTGACAACAACACAGTTAATGATATAGAAGGAGCAAATGTGAAATTCCGTATTTGCAAATCAAAATTTTACACAGTATTTGGAAAGCAATGGAAGAGTTATATTTTTATCTTTATTATGGGTCCTGCTTTAATTAAAATCAAAATCAATTTAACATTTCAGAAATAATTTATGAGTGTTCATCAACTGCTTTATCTCTTGGTTATGTTTCTAAGATTTGGTAGAGAAGCCTTTCCCTGTTTAATGAGTAATGTATACCTTCTTGTATAGACAGCCAAGTACAGAGATCTTAAAAAGTGGGGGGAAAAAAGTATAAAAGTGAAGTAAACATTAGCCTATGGTTAATGAGTGCATCATGAACTTTATCACTTCCAACAATGGTGTGAGTCTAAAGATTATAAAAGCAACATGAACATAAAATTTCAAATGGAAGTTAATATGGCTGAGGTTCTCCAAAATTAACCAAAATAGGGACATCGTTTTCAGTAACAATTTACTGTCATAAGAAGCAGCAATGTGTAATTCCAGTGTGAGATCAGTAGTTTAGAAACTCAATCTTGATAAGTAACTAGAAACCAAGTAATAGTAAAGCTAGCACCATGTGGTGGTTTGAATCAGATTGTTCTTCCATAATTTTGGCATTTCAATACTTGGTCCCTGTAGATGTATGTTTGGGGAGGCTTGGGAAGTGTGGTACTGCTGGAGGAAGAATGTCCCTGAGGATGGGCTTTGAGAGTTTAAAGGCTCATGCCATTTTTTTCATTTGCTGTTTCCTGTTTCTGGATCCAGAAGTGGGCCCTCGGCTATTTTGCCTGTGTGCCTGGTGCTTGCTGACTGCTCTTCCTCAGTGATGATGACGGACATTTATCCCCCTGTCACCATAAGCCTTTCTCTCTTTAATTTGCCCTGGTCATGGCATTTTATAACAGCAATAGAAAAGTAATTGATACACATCAGGAAGGTCTAAAGTTTTAGAAGTTTCAAAAAAGTGAGTAAGTTGGTATTGTCTTTGATATGTTGCTTGGTATAATTCTTTGGGGTCCTATTAAACAATTCTAAATAAAACAGATACTCAACTCAGTCTAACATGCACTTTACTAACAGTAAGAGTCTCTTGTGCTAAGGAATCCCAGGTTACCTTCATTCATGTTCCACTTCAAACACCTTCGCTGCTATCATAAAGAGGTTATTTTTTAAGTTTTCCTTTTTATAAACTAACGTAGTACCTGCTCATCTCAATAGTTTTTCCTCTATCTAATATAAAATCATTTAGCATGTATTTGTTTGTCTTCTTTCACTGAAACAAATTGTTCCTCATCTTTAATTCTCATTCCTTGTACCTCTTGGCAAACCACAGCCCCTTTAGAGGGTGAAAAACAACTCCAGTTGCTATAGTCATCTCTGGGACATGGTTGAAGGAAGCCCATGATTCATTCTGACATATCTCTTTTTTTTTTTCGAAATTTTCTTTTTTTGCTTTCTGACTCACTTGGTACCAGGCTCTCGACTACAGAGATCGCCTGCTCTCTGATGCTATTGCTGCCACGCCACTGACATATCTCTTAAAAGGGAAAGGTTTCCAAAGTCATCGTTACTTGGCCAATAGAAATGTTGCACTTTGCTGAAGTAATTGTCATTGTGAAACCCAGGCTGCTCTAAATATTTTGACATCTTTCATCCCGAAAATTTCTTCCACATCCCTGCATTCTTTCCGCAAATGGCCACATGTCTCCTTTATTAAGACAAGGCTAAATGAGGCAACTCATGTACCCTTTTGCTATTTTTCCTTGAAAGTTCTTTACGTTCTCATTTCTAACATATTTGGTCATATGAAACCTATTGTATCCTAACTGAACTGCATGTAGCCTATGTTGGACTACCACCATTCAAACACTGTTTTAGGAATTACATATTCATTCCCATGCATCTTGGATATACCTAATTGTTTCTGTTGCTTTGGCTTCTCCTCCTTAATGTGGAAAGATATTGTAAACCTCACATCCTTAGGATATAAAAACAACCAATAATATGTTCTGCTATGTTTCTGGTAGCTTGAAAGAGATGTCACCGTAAGTCTTTGGGTATTTGAATATTTGGGTCCCAGTTAGTGTGGTTTGGAAAGGATTAGGGGGCATGGCCCTAATGGAGAGGGGTTTCACTGGAGACAAATGAGATATCAAAAGCCTCCGACCATCTCCAGTAAGGTCATTTTGCCTCCTGCTTGTGGTTCAAGATGTAAGCTCTCACCTGTTCCTAATGCCATGCCTAATGTCATGGACTCAAACCCTCTGGAACTGTAAGCCAAATTAAACACCTTTGAAAAGCTGCCTTGGTCATGACATTTCATCAGAGCAATAGCAAAGTAACTAACACAATGCTTATTTTAAAAAAGCAGCCTCTCCCATAGTAAATTTATCCAATGCCTTTCCAAACTTATGAAAACAATACCATAATTCAAGGAAAAGCAGCAGGATTCTAAACATCTCAAGATTTAGGGTCATGCCCAGTCTTCACTCTTCTAAGAACTGGCCTTTGATAGGACTTTTGCACACTCTTGAGAAAATTAAGGTTTAAAAGAGAGACCTACTCTGTCGAATCATTATGAAGATTATTTACTCAAAGTTAATAGTTAAATATACAAAATAGTGTATAATGCCTCAAAATTACTTGTTTTGATAATGATATCTCAAAAATTAGTTCTTTCTTGAGTCAGTTATTAAATGTCTTCTCTAGGTGTAGCACTGAGAATACTCTAAAGCCATTATGGGCAGGAAGTGAGTAGGACCCTTTATGCATAAAGCATTCACCCTTGGTTAGAGATGCTCAGAGTTCCACATAAATCACTAGTTCGAAAAGCATGTGGTAAACCAGATTTGCTGAGCCCACCCCAAATTCCATGGTTCCATAGGTCTGTGGTAGGTCCCAAAACCTGCATTTCTGAAAAGCTAAAAAGAGATGCCAGTGCTACTAGACCACCAGCCCCTCTTGAGGAGTGGCTGGAGGAGTATGCTACCTTTGCCTTTGTTGTTACTACAGCTCTAGCACCTGTTTCCATGTGTCATAATCATCATCTACCCAATCATCTAGTCCAGACAATGAGGCAGCATCTTATATTAGCCTTAAAATTCCATCCTTTTCTTTCTGCCTCTCTCTTTTGTATGTCATTTTAGAATTCATAGAAGGGCTTTCTTGCTAATCTCTTTCTCCTTAAATTTTTTTCAAAGTTTTCTATTAACTACTCCCATACCACTAGGATTAAAATATGGCAATTCTATATACACCTGTTCTACTCTGATTCACTTTTGCCCCCAGGTGGCAGGAATAAGCTCCAAACACATGACTTAAGAAATTTTAGGTCTATGTGTTTTGTCCTCAGTAAAACTCAGAAGACCTAAATAAAACTCCACAGTTTTGAGACATTTGAGCTTGATTGGAGTAAGATTATTACAGGATGTGAAAATGTCATGCGCTCATTGAAGTGAAATAGCATGATATATTTATTTGGGTTATATCAAGAAGTTTATCTTAGTTAAACCGAGGTTTCTCAGATTCATATTTTCATATTTCTAATTCATATTTTCACCAATTTAGAAGTCTTTGCTTCTTGTAGAAACTGGTTGGGAGAATTTTTTATAATCCCCTTCTCTCAAGGTGAGAAAATATTTGCTTAGACCTAGGTCATAAAAATCAGTAAATATAGAAATCTATAGCAAGACCATATTAATTGTGAGATAGAAAACTAGGTAGTTGCCTATATCATATATCTGCAATAGAGCTGGAAAGACTTCAAGGAGATGGATGTTAGTGTTATCATCTACAGCAATTGAAGGAGAAAACTAGGAACACATGAAGACTGTTCATAGGAAGAGAAGTTGGGATTGAACTATTGGACAAGTCCAAGTAGGAAAATAAAGGCAGTGGCAATCAAAAGCCAAGAAAATATAGCCATTATGTCAAAGGGATCTTAGAAGTAACTCCATGTGCAAGTAGAATGCAAAGTAAAGAAAGGGGAAGACAAAGAGGTGTTGGTATTCAGTTTTCTGTTTAGGGCAACTGGAGAGATGGAATCACCCTTAACTAAGACATAAATCATAGGAGAGAAAGCAGCTGGGGGTTAAGGAGAGAAGATAATTAACTGGGTTTTGGTCATGCTGAGTTTGAATTGAATCTTATACAACAAAGATGTATTGAAGGTCTAGTTTATGCCAGACAACCTGCAAAGCAGGGAAGAGCCAACTGTGAAACAAGAGTGACTTCTGGGTTCATGAAGCTTATTGCTACCACTCAACACAAATGGTTAAAAAATGGTGGTCAGTGGTTGGACTGGTAAGGTACAGATCCTTGGGAGTTCATGGCCCAGGCCCCTTTTACAGTCTGTAATGGAGGAAGATGGTCCTGAAAGCTTCCCAAAGGAAGTGTCCTTGCAGTTAACCCCGAGGGATACACTGGAGTTTCAGGTTAAGGGGAGAATGATAAAAGAAAACATATGCTAAAAAGAAGGAATCATACATGAAAAGACAGAAGTGGTAAGTGCATAAGACATTTGAGGAATCGAAAGGAGTTCTTGAGCTGGAGTGAAGGAGTGATGTAATAACTCGAGGAGGACAGATTAGACACCTGCCTATGCTTTCATAACAAAAAGACCACAAGCCCAAGTCTTTAAATAGGATAGACTCTCTTTTTCTTCCTAAGAAGGATACCAATGGCCATATTTGAAAATATCTTAAATGATGGTGTCTTTGAGGGGGCTCTTTCACTTTTAACCCAATTTTCCATTTCTGATCCATGGTAGATTATCTGTCTTGATCTCCAGCTGGAAAGATATAGAAAGAAGACTGATTAACAAGTATTGGACTTCTGATGGCAAGCCTTGGGAATGGCATGTATCACTTATTCAGTTACCCCATTATCCAGAACCTAGAACTGTGTGGCTCCTATCTGCAAGGGATGCTGTAGAACAAAGTCTAATGCTCAGCTGTCAGTGGTGCACTCTAACAGCATGTGTCAGAGGTCTGTAAGGGCTGAGAACAAATGTAGCCCCACAATGAGACATTAAGCAGAGAGAAAGAGTGAGAGTTCTTGGAGCACACAGCTCTAAAGGAGAAGTTTCCATTAAGCCTCCCTCCCCTCAGAGTTCAGGGTACCCTGTAGAAGAGGAGGTGGGAAGAGTGTAAGAGCCGGAGGGGATGGAGGACATCCAGAGAACAGGTCCTCTGAAACAATTAAGAAAGGCTCATATAAAGTGATAGAGATTGAAACAGCAAGACAGGGCCAACACAGGTCTGCATTGGGTCCTCCGTGTATACCTTAGAGCTTTCAGCTTAGTATTTTTATGGGGATCCTGAGTGTGTGAATGAGTGTGTCTTTGATTCTTGTGCCTGATCTTAGGGCTCTTTTCCTTCTGTTGGATTCAGACTTTTGTTTTATCTTATTATATTTTATTTTGTCATATATGGTTGTATCTCTTAGAAGCCTGATCTTTTCTAATGAGAGACAGAAAGGAACTGGGTCCACAGGGGAGAAGAGGTGGGAAGGGACTGGGATGAGTAGAGGGAGGGAAATTTGTAATCAGGATATATTATATGAGAAAAGAATCTATTTTCAATAGAAAAGAAAATAAATTAAAACAATAAAAACAAGTTTGTCAAGGCAAGGACTGAAGAATGATAGTAAGGAGTTCAAATTATATCTTAAAGCAACTTAAGGATAGATTTAAGGACAAAGAGAACATGGGAATAATTGTAGAAAGCACCATAGAAAGGATTAAACAGTAGTAAACAGTAAGACAAAGTGGTTAGGATGAATGAAGTACAAATTTTTGGGTGATAAAATAAATGGATTGTGGTGCCATATGCAAGAAATAATGTGGGTGTAAGTGGGTCCACAAGAAGAATGGTGGTAGGGTTACCTGAGTTCATTTCTTAAAGAAACACTCAAGCAGTTTTAAACGTGGATCTACAGGATCCAAATATGCCTCTTAGGACACAATAAGAAAATGGAAATAATTGGATCTTTTCTCTGTTGCTCACTCATGAAGAATACAAAAACAGATGGCCCATAACCAAGAACTGAACATTGAAGGGAAAGAAATTGAATACTAAAGGGACCATCCAATCTTAACGCAATAAACTATTGACCAAGAAAAAGTGCTAAGAGAAAAAGATTTCAAAGATGCCAAGGGAAGTGAAGGATTCAAGAAGGAAGGGGCAGGTAAGTCTCACTGCGACTGAAATATACATAGAGATTTATAGGTGTCACATAAGTTCATTGTTGGCATACTTTGTAACAACACAATGACCTTATGGTCTTTCATAGACTCTTGTTTTACAGTGAAGAACTGGAAACATTGGGAACCTAGCTGTTTAAGCACATATGGTACTTTAGGGATCAAATGTAGGAAGCCTGGCTCTTATTACATGGAAGCCAAAGATAAATGAAAGTGTTGGAAGTAAACATTAAGAAGAGTCTGAATGTAGCCAAGATCTAAACAGTTTAGTTAGCAGACTAGTGAACTACAACTCAGGAAGTAATTATGATGTCTGCGGAGTTTGGGAAACTACATATACCAACCCTTTTCTTGAGAACTTAAAATGCATACTAACTGAAGAATATGTGAGAAATGCTGAAGGAAAAAAAGATGGTTTGGGGTTGTATAGATTTTTTTTTTATATATAATGAAAGAAATAATAGGCTGAAAAATATTTCAGGAAATTGGTAGATTGTTTTGACTGGTGGGTAAAATAGATGAAAAATGTATACTAGATCTTGATATATTTGCACATTAGAGGAAAGAAAAAGGGAAAAATAGTAGCTCCTATGGGCTGGGGTAGCCTACACTTTCTCCCAGTCTTTCCAATGGGGAAAAGTCTCTGATGACCTCCATTAGCGCATATGTGCTCCACACTTAAGTGCATCACCACCCTCGCGGTCACCACATGCATTCTTTCACTTGCTACATAGAAGTCCTATTCCATACTGAGGGCAGAGTTCTATATAACTGCCTTTAGATTGTATTGCACCGTTAATGTTATCAAATGCACCAAGTAGTCTCCCTAACACCTCACAGACACATCTTTACGTGTACTTAATAAGTAGATGCTAGATAGTAACAATCCCACATTGCAGGTCAATGAGGTTAAACAAATCCTAGTCACTGCCAGACAGAGGTGACACACACCTTTAATTCCAGCACTCAGGAGGCAGAGGCAAGAGGCTCTCTGAATTTGAGGCCAGTCTGGTCTACAGGAAGAGTTACAGGACAGCCAGGGATACACAGGGAAACCCTGTCTCGAAACACAAAAGCAAAACAAAACAAAACAAAAAAATCATAGTAACAGCTGTTGAATGAGTTTTGATTTTACCCCAGGTCTGTAACCCCCACTGGGTCCACATTATCATTCTCCACAGAGTAGAATAAAAAAAAAAAAAAACTATTTTCTGAATTGGTTAGTGAGCAAAGAAACATAAAAGAAAATTCTGGTAACCTGTGGCCAATTTTCTGAATTCATTTCCATTAAAATTAAAATAAGACACTATTTCTTCTAACTGACTATCCATCACTGAGAGTGTAAGGTGAGCCAGACAATAGCTTGCTCCTGGTGACTTAAAGGCTATTCAGGAAGTGTCAAAATGTTACTAGCGCTACAGAATTTCCTCTAAGCAAAGACTGTTTTTCATTTCCTCTTGAAGACTGATTTTAAGGCTTCCCCTTAGCCCCAGATATTAAGGGAACAGCTACACCGTGGCATGTTGACTGGATAAACATCATATTTCCTCTTTATCACCTTTCCCCCAAGTAGTACTGTATTGAGTTATAGGGTTATTCATTGTGTCCTCTACAGAAACACTTTGAAAAATTGGGTCTTTGTAGTAATATTGACAATGAAAGCAGATGTTGTCACCTCCCATTAGCATTAATTTAATCGTGATTCACTATGATAGACAAATAATATACTCTGTGGTGGGCCTTCCTAGAAGAAACAGAGAGCAGGCAGAAATAAACACCATTGCAGACCACGTAAGTGAGACAACCTTTTTGGGAATATTAAATGTAAGCTGAATAATTGTGTGTTTTCTTTTATCAGTAATGAAAAGTACCTAATTTGTTCTATGCTAGGAAGACCATTGTGAAGTATGGTTAATTGGTCTTGAAAGACAATTAATATCTGTCAGGAACATGTAGAAAACACGCAGGTTTTGCAAACAGTCAATCCCTTTGCCCTGTTTTCTCTGTTGCTCTGTTTATTGTGCCCAGTTCAGGTGCTCTTTTGCCATAATAATCTCTAGCTAAATGGTAATTGCTCTACTGACGGCATTACTGTACATTTTCGACAGATCATTATTCATCCTTAACCACTTGACCTGGAATAAATGTTAAAGCAATTACCACCGAGAGCTTTGCTATGAGAAAATTGAGGCAAAGTTTAGAGATAATCAAAATGCAAAGCTGATCATGATAGCAATTGGAAAAATGGCAAATCCTATTAAACAGATTTTTATTAGCCAAGTTGATGCCAGTAGATATTATCTGGTAATTTAGTCTTATTAAAAAGAAAATAAAGCAGCTAATTGTTTACTATTCTGGAACTTATTCCAGCTTGCAATTTGCAACTGAAATTAGGCTTTATGTGGCTCATCTATTTTGTCACATTGAAATATGAAATCATCTGGTACAAAGCACATCTGCTAGGTGCCTCTTACATTCATTGGGAAAAAAAATCCCTAATTCAATATAGTTTGTACCTGTTGAGGCATTATGAATGAACTAGTCTATAGGAACCAGTGTAAAATCTAATGTTCACTATGTTTTATTATATGGAATATCAAGTCTTCATTTCTAAGGTTCAATTTTATTCCTGATTTATTTTACTTTATATTCAAACATTGACAAAATTGAATTTTTCCTTAATAAAAGTCAGAGTATAATGAGCTTTTGTAAATACTACCAATGTATGTGCCAGTCATTGGAAGTAAGAAATTATATTACAGTTTGAACCTCAACTTCAGTATATAAATTGAAGGAACAATGGTAAAATTTTCAATGTATTTGAAGATAAATTCTTTTCAAATTTTGAAAGCAAAATATTAAATCAGTTGTATAATGGTGAGAGAATATTTAATGACATGAAATGGCTTTTTAAAATTCATGAACATAGTATTTTTTTTACCAGTCTTAAACTTCTTCGACACCCTTGCATGTTCAAGAGATAACTATTGACTCTTAGTCCAAATACCTGCTCTTTCTCTTTCGTTTTTTCAAATGGCTAATAGAAAAGCCACAAGAAAATATTATTTGGGGGGGGGGTGATTGTGAATAAATTGTCTTTTTCCCATAAAAAAATCTCACAGAGAGTTATGAAATTATTTAAGACAACCACACTTGACAAAACCCCACTTTAATTTCTCCACAAAACTCCCTTTTGCCCCCTCATACTTTAAAGGCTGTTATGTTAAAAGCCTGGCGTGATTCCCGAGTCTTTGGTCTAGTACCCTGAGCAAAGCTGTAATCAAAAGTGTGCACAAAGAGACAGAAAGTCTTAAACAGATAGTGTAAAGTTTTAGTGCCCCCCACTGAATCATGAGCCCTGTTTGAAAACTATCATTAAAATTCAGAAAGCCGATTACTGATATGCAGATACGGTTACCTTGGGAGGCGCAGTTATCGGCGTCTGCTCCAGTTCCTTGCCTTCATTTCTATATTAATGGACGTTTTTTTTCCAGAGCTAATGAAAGGAGAGGCTTTCTTTTAATAAGTCCATAAAACATTAAGTAGATTTTTTTTCCTTCTTTCTTTCGCCGTTTCCACTCCCCAAAGAGTCCTCTTGCACGTCCGAAAAGGTACACATTTGGCACTCACAGGACTAGCGGTTTGTAAAGAGCACATTTTGCTTCTCCCTTCCTGGACTTGGCCTTATCAAAACTGATAATGCGTGCGATAACAGGCTCAAATTGTTTCAAAAATATCCATACAGTAACATCACTGCTTTTTAAAGGGGGAGCAGAGGGGAGGCGAGCTTCTAAACCTTTCCAGACTTTTAAAAACTATGAGTGAGAACAACAGCAACTATCACAGGACTGGAATTCTTCTTTTAGTTTGCTCATTAGCATGTATTTATTGGGGGTGGGATATATTTATTTTCAATGTCAAATGGAGATTGTTACAACCCACTCTGGCTTACATATGAAATGTTTTATTTTGGTCTCAAAGCAAAGCTGAGTAAAGTCAAGGTATTTTCCAACGTTTTTGTACAGTCCTAAGTCATAAAAAACAAAACAAAACAAGAGTTAAAATGACTGAATTACTTCCATTTGATTTTCTTAATCAGAACCCACTCTCACTGGTATACCACACCCATTAACACTTTAATGGATGTCAATCATTTCTAGTGACCATATTTACCCTTCAGCTTATTTAATATATTTTCTACAATCATTCACTGTTCCACTACTTCTGTTTACAACTTTCCAACCAGCACCCTAGTCCCTCTTCTCTTGTATGTTGGCATCCCAGGAATCTGAGGGTAGGACTTTGTTCTTGACCTTGGTCTGGGAAAAGACCCAAGACTCTATTCTCTTATTAGGACATCACGTCATAATTCTAATACATGCTTTCTCCTGAATAATTTTAGTACTATGAAGACACAGAACAAATGAACCATATGCGTCTCATATCAGTTGCTTAATGAATGGGCTAAAGGAAGTCACAGAACAATAGACAATTAAGTGCTTTATAGTCTCCTTAAGGGTTGTATGCATTAATTTTCTACAATTTACTCTAAGAGGCCTTTCTCTTCAAGTTACTTTGACACCTTCTCCTCATTTCTATTAACACAAACAGGGTAAAGGAGATTTGTATGTTCTAAGATGTAACAGGCTTTCGATTGGGCCACCAACCAGCTCCCAAACCATGAAATGAAGGCTTACTAGGTTTTGAATGCTCAGCCTTAGCTTAGCTCTTATTTTAAATCTGGCTTCTCTTTATCTACATTTTGCCTCTGGGTTTTTTATTTACTTTTCTCTCTTTCTTTCTTTCTTTCTTTCTTTCTTTCTTTATTTATTTATTTATTTATTTATTTATTTTTCTCCTGTATATCTTACTTTTCTGCTGTCTCCATTTCTGGCTGGCTGGTGGCTACCTGGCTTCTGGAACCAGGCATGTCCCTCTCTTCCTCTCTAGTTCTCTCCTCTCTGGAGCTCCTACCTAGTCTCTCTGCAAACCAGCCACACCTATCCCTCTTCTACCTAGCTCTTGACTATTCAGCTTTTTACTAGAGCAATCAGGGGCCTTAGGCAGGCAAGGTGAAACAAATGCAACACATCTTTACATAATTAAATAAATTGAGAACACAAACAAATGTTACACGTCTTTACATCATTAACAAAGGCAGCAGAAACAAATATAACACACCTACACACAGTTAAAGTAGTATTCTGCAGCATAAACAAATGTAGCACATCTTTGCCTACTTAAAATAGCATTCCAAAACACTAAGGTCTACTAAATAATATTGAGAGTAAATGCCATTGACCAATTAAAGATAAATATAAAAATTATAAAACCCTTAAAGATTAACCACACCCTAAAATGAACAAGATAAATGGGCCAGCAGAGTTAGTGAACATGTACCCACTCTCCCCAATTGTATCCATTTTTCTGTTACACTAGTACAATTTCTGGTCAACAAATTTTTATACCACCTACCCCTTGTCGCAAATAGAGCTTAAAGAAAAAATGTTCATAGTTCTAGATGACCTGGCCTACATAGGCTCCAGTGCATCATGACAGTAGCCCACACAGATCCTTTATTTGGTAGTTCCCAAAATTTCTGTGAAACCCTAGGTAGCCTCCTGACATTCTGTCTCCAAAGGCTCCACATGGTAGACATGGAAAATGACTTACACCTGGGTCCTTTTTCAGCCTTCTACCTAACACATTCCAGTTTCTCCAAATCCCGTGAATTTGAAGCCATTCTGAATCCCCCTGTCTTAATTTAAAAACTCATCAATAGTACACTGTAAATTCTGGATATCTGCCCATTGTTTCTTCTACATCCTTTTATCCACCCCTCTCTTCTCTTCACATGTCTATCTTTAATCTCTCCTGCACACTTTATGTCCATCCATTCTTGTCCATGCCATCTTACCTGTAAGGGAAAAGACACACTACGTTAGAGAATAAACACCTTGGAGAAATTAAAAATCGCAAATGAGAATATTGAGCAATACTTTGAAATATAGCTGTTTATCTTGGCCTTCACTTACTATAGGTTTCAGCAAGCTACAATTGGGAGAATGTCTTTCAAAATGAAAAGAAGACATTTTCAGAATGAGGTTTAACCCCAACATCCAGGGTTGAGGACAGGAGATGAGGGATACAAGGAAATGTGCACAGGAGAGATCAACTTCTCCTTAAACTACATACTTTCTCTTCCTGACACCGACCAGTCCCTTAACCTCTTCTTTTCTAGTTATTTAGTGAGTCATGTTTACTTTTATCTTTCCAGGTACTTTTGGTGTTTTTCTTCATGAACTTCCACTATTATCTTTTATCACCAATTGCTAAGATGGCATTTTAGACTCCTTGATCATATAATTCTCTGTTATCATTCACTGAGGTTGTGTCATGGTGATGAGACTGGCTATGCTATTCAAATTCTGGCTGTACTATTTGCTATTTGATTAGTCCAGGACAAGTTTCCTGATATTCCTATACCTCGGTATCCTGATCTGTTAATATGTAGCAGATAATGATATGTAGAAGAGATGACTGAGCTTCAAATCGATAAACACATAAAAAGTACTTAGAATACCCTGCCATGAGTTAGCAGCTGTTACAGTTAGTACTATCATATCATTTGTAGACATTCCAGCTAACTCTCTGCTGCTATGCTTTCACAGCCTCCTTACAAGGCTCAGACGTGGATCAGTCCCACAGTGTGCTCTCTCATGAACTCTCTCTCGAGCCACATAACTGTGCATGCCTGAGCTGCATTCCCTTTTTCTGCACTTTATCTTCTCTCCATGTGCTACAGGAGACAGGGGGGGGCGTTGTCCTGCAGATAATGGGTGTTTGTCAATTCCTTCCATTTGTATGTTCTTCCTTTGTAAAGTCAGTTTGTAATTGAGTTTAGTAGACATTGCTATTGCACATGTATCTGCCTGAGATTGACTCTTTCTCAAATTAACTCTACTAACTAAATACTGCTTATTTTCCATTTTACTTACAGTGAAACTGATCCTTAGGTAAATAAAGAATCAACTCAGAAAGTCCTCAAGTTTATCCTCCTGGAGTTAACCAAATGAAGTCTCCATATTCTGCCCCCTCTTCATGATGATCCCTGACCCTTAGTTTTTGGGGCTGTTTTGTAAAAATATCAACTATGGCTGGATACCCTACATTCAGCTGTTCTCTGTGTTTTTTTTTTTTTTTTTTTTTTTACCAGGTTTGGCTTTCCATAATGGTATTAATTCTGCTACAAAAAAAAAATAAGATTCTTTGATGGAGAATGGAGAGTACACTTATTTGTGGTTGCAAAGATAAGCATTTGGAATACGATTCAAGGTTATACTGGTTTAGGAACATGGCAATGACAGTTTCTCCTCTAGATTCCACGTCATGGGTAGTTGGCTATGTTTACAATACCAGGCTTGATTTCCCTCTTGTTCATGGGCATTAAGTCCAATTAGACGGCTGTTGATTAACCTCAGGATAAAAGTATCACTGGAACAACTCTGCAGATCTCTTGCCATTCTGGTCATTGTAGTATCTGATCTGGAGAGGACAGTTTATGGTCTTCTCCCTTGGAAAATTCCACAGCACCTTCCTGTGCTATGAGAGCTACTCTTCAGGGTAGAAGCTTCTGGGTCAGATCAGTTACTGCAAGTGCTTTGAAGTGTGTGCTGCCTCCAGCAATAGGGACTTACCTTCAAGTTCTAGGAGGCAACCAAGGACAATGGCAATAGCTTTTATTGTTTTGGGAGTCTCTTGGACCCCTATGATCAACAAGGAAGTTTCTAATTCTGGTACTGGGTTTTGTTGGTCTATGACTCTTGGGGGAAGCCTTTTCACCCCAAATGCAATAACTTCATTTAAAATATATACATGTATAATGTCATATAGAATATGCAATAACAATTATATAGAATATAATTGCATGCCATGTGTTATATGAATGATTATATATATATATACATATATCATTGTTATAGTTAAACAATGATATGGAGAATGTTATAGTTAAAGTGATATGGAGAAACTAGTCATATTGTATTAGAGACCAACCCTGCAACCAATATGACCTTATATAATATCCTATCTGAAATGAACCTACTTGAAAATAAGGTCATATATAAAAAATATAATATATATGTGTGTGTGTGTGTATTAGATATTTAATAACCATAAAATAGTAATTTCCCAAAACATTTTCAGGCATATTTACTGTTATTTACCCCCTCCCTGTAAATTACCCTCCTCACCCCTCCCTCTCAGAGCACTGCATTTTTCCCCATTTTCTCTTCATAGCATCTATGTCCTACTATTCCTCTCTCTAGGGATCCTTTTTATAAACTTCTCAATTGACACTTTTGAAATTTTATAGGTGTTAAGTGCTTAAAATATCACTAAAGCAGCACACAAATTGCTTAGAATGCAAATAGAATAAAAGATATCAACTGAAATTAGTCTTATTCTTTTTTTCCCCGTGTCCCATCTCCCAAGAGAAGCACGATTTGGTAAATTCTTCCAGATGCTCTGGAATATAAATGGCACTATAGAGCACATTTGGGAATATCTTGTCATAGCGATCATAGTTGTGGTTCACAGGCATCACAAATAGGTAGGCCTATTGATGGCTCTTCTCCCTTGGAACACTGCATGACATCTTCCTGTACTACCAAACTGCAGATATATATGAGGATCACTAAACACATGATTTGTAAATTTATATGTACACACATACATGCACACATACACACACACACACACACACACATTGCTCTGTATGCAACTCATATGTGCTTTATTCTGAACAGAATGACTGTGTGCAAATGTGTGTGTATGAGGATATGCCTAGATCTTTTTCAGTCACTCAGTGGTATGGAAACCTTGATCATTTGACACTCAGAGACAATTTTTTTATATCCATCTTCTTCTTAGCTGTAACCATGAAATTAAATGTGAAATAACAATGTTTAGGAAAGAAATTCAAGAAGTAAAATTCATTAAATTTACTAAACTACTAAATTTCTAAGAATAAATGAAGCTGTCTGCTTTAATTTGAATGTGTTACTCAAAAAGCATCCATAGCTCTTCAGTCCCCAACATAACAGTGCTAAGAGTGGAGACACAGGGACTCTCCCTCATCAAGGATTACTTCTATCAGTCTGGAAGTGGTTTTGCTATTATAGAAGTGGGCTTCTTGAAAATGGTCAACTACAGACACACACACACACACACACACACACACACACACACACACTCAATACATACATGCGTTCACTCATTCACAGAGCTTTGCTCACTGTTTTTAGTCATAGTATAAAGCCTTTACTGTCGTCCCTGGACCTTGAACTTTCCTGCTTCCAAAAGCATGACATGATATATTTCTGTTGTTATAAATCATACAGCCTTGGGTACTTTATTATAGCAGCTGGAAAAACAAAGTAACCAACCAATTAGCTAGCTAAAACACTGTCCTATATCTGATGTGCTATGAAAATCTTGAAGTTGAGTGAGAGCATTTTGAAAAGCACTGAGGTAGAAGGTGAACACTTATCCCCAACCACACCAGTAAACTCTTCCGCCATAGGAATGCCACACATTTTAGTGTTTGTTATATAGTTCCTATTTAATATTTAATTTGACAAAATATTTCCAAGACTAGTATATGTGTCTGTGTGTGTATAGTGGTAATAGTAGTAGTAGTAGTAGTAGTAGTAGTAGTAGTAGTAGTGGTGGTGGTGGTGGTAGTGTAGTTAGTAGTAGTGTAGTTAGTAGTAGTGTAGTAGTAGTACATAGTATGAAATCAGTAATTTTATTGTATGATAATTTTATTAGTAGCCCAATGAATTCTAAATGCTTAAAAATGTGCCTAGCATTTAGAAAGTGGAAGACTGTTGTTGAGTAGATGAACATACATGCATACATTTGTAGCTATTCTCATAATCACAGCATATTTAAATGAAGTCAAGCATCTCTGTGTTTACTTTTCAGTCTTTATATATCTTGTATGATTTTTTTTTTTAAACAGGGTCTCATCCCCAGGCTGGCTTTATACTTGTTGGGTAGCCAAGGGTGACTTTGAACTTCTGATGTTTCTGGCCCCCACCTCTCCTGTTCCAGAGATACACTACCAGGCTTGGGTTAGTCAGTGCTGGGCTACCTCCTTTCTGGGCAAGCACTCTAGTGAGCCACATCCCCAGATCTATACATTTGTTTTTCTCTGGAGTTTTCTCTATTCTATCTAGGCATAATGGGATCACTTTCCACTAATTCTATTATAAACCCAGATGTGTCTCTTCCTTTCTCCATGTATATTTTTAGGCTAGTAAGCCAGGGCTGTTAGGGAAAAATGCTGTTAAATGAATTAAACAACAGAAGTGCATTGCCTCCCTTCCTTGATGTGTTGTGATTTCGGCTAGGCTCCCTTAGAACATGGAGGCCAAGGATTATTCAGTGCTCTCTCTAACTTTTCAGTTCTTTGACATACAGTAGCACAAGTCCAATTATCACATGGAACCTTCCCTGCAGGTGCATTTATGTCCAGATTTTCCCTTTTAAGGGACACTGGTCATATCTACTAGGGACTCTCATGGTACCAGTATGACTTTAGGTTAATGCATATCTAAAACTACTCTATTTAAAAATAAGGTTACATTTTAAGATAGTGGGTGTTACAACTTTAACACATGAGTTTTAAGATTATAACCCAGCACATGACAAATTTCTCCCCCTTTATCTCTTCCACTCTTGCTATTTCTTCTTGGAGTGTCCTGTTGTGCCATCTACCTATGGCTCTTCCTCGAGGACTTCAACACTCATCCTATCAGGAAGCTAACTTTTAATAGCTTGATACCTTTTCATTTTGTCCCTTCTCCTTGATAGCAAGATCCTTGAAAATAGAATCAGAGATAGATAGAAAATATTCTCTATTGCCTGGTGGAGTGCTTGACTCAAAATAACCACCAATACAGATGAGTAATGTGTAGCAGAGGCTTCCTCATGATTTACAACATTGTCAAGAACAAAGAGTATACCTGAACACAGTTCTGCCTGCCCTAATCTAGCTAATGATTAGATAGCAAAGATTTAAATTCCTCCCCTTGCCATGACTATCCCATAACAGTAGTAGCTAAGATTTATTAAAGACCTACTATAGGCCAGACACTGCTCTGAGTTCTTCACATACCAAGATTTAATCCCCGCCACAACCCTGAAAGACAGTATAATTGTCATCTACTTTTATCTGATGAAGGGATTCCAAGACAAGATTAAGTAGCTTGTTCAAGGCCCTATAGTATAGCTAAATATGATGGCACATGCCTTTAATCCTAGCACTCAGGAGGTAACAGGAAGATCTCTGAGCTTGAGGCCAGCCTGATTATAGAGCTAGTTCTAGGACAGCCAAGGCTACACAGAGAAACCCTGGGTCAAAAAACAAAAGGAAAGAAAAAACAAAATTAAAACAAAACCTTGCAACATCGTAAATTACTTGAGGATTTCTTGGAGATTATGCCTTAGGTTATTAGCTTCAGGCACCATATATTCTTAATTACTACTATAAATTATAAATTGTATGTTGTTTATGTATTTGTTGGAATAGTGGCTCCCTATGTATCATAAACTGACTTCAGACTTATAATCATCCTGTCTCAGTGTTGGGATTACAAGTGTTCACCACAACTTGCTCCATTTCCCATTTTAAGGAACTGCAGGGCATGTTCCTGAAACATGAACTTTATAATGTATCTAACAGAGGCTGACCATGAATTATGAGTGGCTTCTAGGGGAGGGCCTCTCCATAAAGAAATTTCTTCCTCCTCTTCTCTGCTCTCCACTTTCCCCATGCAGACTTGAAATCACTAAAACTCTTCAGGCAGCACCAGCATATCTCACATGAAGGATCTAAGGCAGTGGTTCTCAGCCTTCCTAATGCTGAGACAGTTTAATACAATTATTCATGCTGTGGTGATGACCCAACCAATAAAATTATTTTCATTACTACACCATAACTATAAATTTGCTACCAATATGAATCATAGTGTAAATATCTCAGTTTTCTGATGGTCTTAGGTGACCCCCATGAAAGGGTCATTTGACCCTCAAAAGGTCACAACCCATAGATTTAGAACCACTGATCTAAGAAGACCTGTTGTCCCTGGTCCCTCTGAGACTTGTAAGCCTACAGACACATCTCTCTTATCCTGGAAAACCTAGCTATCCACTCAGTGGATAAGTCTAACCCAAACTTTGGAGTCCACAAATAAATGCTACTTGACTAAAGCGTGCTGTAATGATAGTGAAATTCTTGATCCTGCCCATACCTGCAAGAATACTGTATCCCAGCAGCAACAGGTTGGAACTGTGCATAGCAATGATATAAAAAGAACTTGGCTGGAAAGTGGTTAATAAGAAGCATTTCATGATTATTCCATTAAAGACAGTTTACAATTTTAGATTAACCAAAAGTCGACCTTAGCAAAAAAAAAAAAAAAATGTAGACGACAAACAGCTTATTAATATCACTTCTAGAAATTGATCTCAATGCTCAAGGTAAATGGATTGCAAGTATTGATTAACACTTTGTAATGAATACCATTTTGTAAGTTTTAATTAACCACTAGGTAATATTTAATGGAAATGATATACTGTAATATATGTGAGTTTGATAAATGGTGTGGTAAAAGGATTCTGTCCCTTAATCTCATGTGGTAAAAAGTAATTGCCGAGAGTGACCACTTCGTTATCATGTTTTCCTCTTTGGCAATTCTAGATTATTAATGTCCCAAAGCACAGAGGGATAATGCTGTGTGAGTTCTCTTAGCCTTAAAATGAGCTAAAACATAATATAAGGACGATGCATTTGTCACCATTTAAAATTGGTTGTAACCAAGTGAAAAGTACAAAAGTGAGAAACCTTACAGAACTGGAGAAATTCACCCAGATGCATGTTTTTTTTAAATAATAACAATATTAAATAATCCTAATTTTTCATAAGTGAGGGGAAATTTATATTTAGTGGTAAGCATTAAGTACCATAGGCAATGCATCAGCATATAGCATTCCCACAAGAAAGGAGAGAATAAAGGTATAGTCTTTACATACAGAACTATCAAAAGTGCTGTGTGTGTGTTGTAGGAAGAGCCCAGAATTTAAATGAACCATTTATGCTTCTGCTGCCCTAGGGCAACTACAAGCCACATTAATAATGCAGTGTTTATTTGAAATATTTTATTATAATACACATTTATTACTAAGAAAAAATCTAAACAGCAGAAAAAAAGGCCAGTTTTGTACAGGTTCAGCATTCTAGACAAGTTATTTCTGAAACAGAATTTTTGGCAAATCATATCATTGCTTTCAATAGTTCACCTGTGACACTGTAAATAATACATATTTTTTAGGTATGGTGTTATACACTGTACTTCTGTTGTACATAATTTATAGACAGTGATCTAGCAACATAGAAAAGCAATGTTCTCCATGAAAGTAAGTGATTAGAACTAGAATGTGATAGAGAACTCTGAGAGGCTAATATAAGATAAATTAGACTCCTTCACAAGTGACTTATGGTTTCTTAGTTATAATCAACTTACCTTCTACTGCAGGCATGAGACAGTTATTATTGAAGATTGTAATGAATGAAAACTTATTTATACGTTAAATGCATATTAAATAAAAAAGAGAATGCCACTGTACTCTTCTTCTGGAGGTTGCCTTCCACAAGCTCTATCGACTGTCAAGCCCAGAACACTGAAGACAGTTTAACCTCATCAGGATCTTCCTCCACTAATTCACAGGGTACCATGTTGGGTTAAACAGGCTTAAATAAATCCTACTTTACCTGCTTATTACATGTATGGACTGGGGCAAGGTTTTTCAACTCTCTGAGTTTCCACTTCCACATCTGAACAGTAATGTCTGCCTCCCAGAACAAGAGCAGGAATAAAATAAGGAAAACGGTGCAATGAACTGAGCACTTGGTACCTGGAAAACACAACTTTCTTGGCTGTGATAGCCCTTCCTACACAGACAGAGTACGGTAATCATTACGCAAGAGTAGAGTTCCTGATTATTTAGCCATTTTCCCAACAAGATGGTTACTCTTAAGAAGGAAATGTATCCCTTTCATCTTTACATTTCCTGCAGTGAGCAAAGGTTTTTGAATCTGGCAGTTCTGGTCTGTATATTAACACGATGTTCACTGATATGACTTTGTGTGTGACGGGTAGAGACTGTCACCAGCCTGGCTCTGGGGAGCGTTCTCTACCTTTCTCTGGCATATAAGATAGATTTGTATCCCAAGACAAAAAAAATAGGATCATTTCATTTCTTTTTCTTTTTTTATCATTATTAACATTATTTTTTTTTTTTTTTTTTTTTTTTTTTTTTTTTTTTTATTTTTCTTTTTTAAATTCATCTTATTTTCATAATTGTTTTACATATATAATTATATATAATATATATATATATATATATATATATTTATATAACATAAATGCAACTTGTTCAGTCCCTACAATGTTACTTGTGTGTATATTTTCAGGACTGGTCATTTGGTAAACAATTGTGCATAAAAATGAGCAGACATTAGTAAACATAGGGCCAAAATGGAAAGACTTACAGAAATTTTAAAGAATATTATCAATGAACTAAAATATAATCTCTGTGTCTTATATGAGTACATTATAGAAGTATAAGTATACAATGATATATAGAGCACAGGAAACAGAAAATACAAATGTGCCAATTCCTCCAAAGACCCAGAAACTAGACATCCACGAAAATAGAAGATCTAACAGTGATGAGAACAATAAAATGGTTTTTATTTTGTTATTTAATGTTATTTATTCTTGTTTTTGTTTTCAAGGCATCCCAATAGCAACTTCCTCTTTGTCCACTCCTCCCAGTCACTCCTCCCACCTCCTCTTGCCCCCAGATCCACTCCTTCTCCATTTCCCTTCAGAAAAGAGCAGGCCTCCGTGGGATGTCAACCAAACACTGCATAACAAGTTACAATAAGACCAGGTCCAAATCCTCATATCAAGGCTGGTTGGGGCAACCCAGTAGGAAGAAAAGGATCTCAAGAACAGGCAAAAGAGTCAGAGAGACACACACACCCCAACTCCAACTGTTAAATGTCATTTGAACAGCTTGGTTACTTAATGCTCTTTCTTAATGTGGAAATTTCTTGAAGTTCATTGAATTCAATATCTCCTGCCTTATATGACTTCCCTGGAGTAAATTTTGGCTGGTGTGATGGTAGGTGAGCATCCCAGAAATGACAAATATGTGAGTGTTAGAATGATAGCAGAGAATAACATATGATTGTCTTCTAGTGGGATTGATTTCTCACCTGATTGCCTTCAAGCTGGTACTCTAGCCGTAGCTGGGCTATGAGGAACTTCTACACAGAACTACATGAAGACTCCCCAATGACCTAGTTTTATTAACGTCTAGTTCATTGAAATGTTTCTAAGTCACCTATATAAAACATGTCTTCATAGACTTGAAAATGCTGAATTAACAGGAAAAATTTATCCTGTTTTAATTGGCACTTGCTAATTGTACAAAATAATTGGTTTCATTATGAAATTTCATACATGCATCTAATATACTTTGATCATCTTCAATCTCCTGTTACCAAATCCCACTTCCCCATCCTACTGTTTCTCTTCCTATATCTCAAAGTTCTCCTTCTGCTTTCATATATTATCTCTATGGTTATTTTTCCTTTAATTATTATTATCTTACATATAAATTTATAAATAGAGCCTGATAATTTTGCATTTCTCATATTTTTATTTTTTTAGGGCTAACTACTTTGTATTAGAAAACCAGTTATGAAACTCATCCTCAGGAAAGACTGATTTACCTTTTTTCAGTTGCCATCAGTTGCTTGTAGA
Source organism: Peromyscus leucopus (assembly GCF_004664715.2). Taxonomy (NCBI): domain Eukaryota; kingdom Metazoa; phylum Chordata; class Mammalia; order Rodentia; family Cricetidae; genus Peromyscus; species Peromyscus leucopus. The sequence continues at coordinate 33,903,069 of NC_051077.1, read as the reverse complement.
TCCTCACCAAAGAGTGAAACATTATAAAACATCCCCCTCATGTTGTCAAGTGAACCGGTATTGTCATTGTGTGGTTCTTCTTTAAGACCCACATCATGCTGTTAAGATGTAATGGTTGCAGGTTCCCTTTTATGTATAGAAGATATGGTCTCTCAGAAGACACCTTGGTCCTCTGGTTCCTACAATCTTTCCACCCCAACCCCATGAGCCTTAAATGTAAGGGTTTCATTGTAGTGCTGTCATTAGAGGCCAGGAACACCAAAGTCAGTTATTCTCCGCATTTTAACCAGTTGTGGATTTCTCTTATGGTCTCCATCTGTGGCAAAAAGAACCTTCTTTGGTGAGAGGTGGGAAATAGACGTATATGTGGGTATAAGAATAACTATTTGGAATGCAGTTAAAATTATATTGGTTTAGGGAGGTGGTAGCAGCACATTCTCCTCTGGGTTCAATTGGATTTACCTGTCGTGGGTAGTTGACTAAGTTTACAGTACCAGGCATGATCATCCTCATATTGAGAAGGCTTTACGTCCAATTGGATACTGTTGGTCACCACCAAGATATAAATGCTAATATTGTGCCATTTGGGCACATCTTGCCAGGCTGATCAAAAGGCAGCTGGTTATCTCAGTTAGTTGGAGAATAGTGCTAATAATAGTCTACTATTTTTTTTATGAGGAGCTCCTCATAAGTCTTCTTATGATGCTATGTATTGAGAAATTCCAAGAAGATAGCATTTCATGGTCCACATTTCAAAGAAGATATGAAACCATGTTTCCTTTTCCTTCTGTCAGATTTTCTATGAAAATTTTCCTTGAACAGAATCTTAGAAATACTGTTTTAGAAAATGAGCGATGAGGCTACTAATGAATGCTTTGAGCATAAAGTACATACTTAGGTCAGTATACACACTCTACTAATATTTCTGACCACATTTACAGAAACATAATATTTTTAGATTTTATTTTGCTTTTGTTAAAATGTAATTACTAGAAATTTTATAGAAATCTTCAATCAGGGCCCCTCACATTTCTGCATAGTCATCAACACCTCCCAAATCCAAGGTGCTCCCAAGCCCTTTTCCAAAGTTGAAATGGAAACAGATTCAATATGTTTAATGCTACACCATAAATCACTCCAATACCTACTCAGTGTTACAGACACAGAAGGTCCTCAGATTAAATTTATTTGATGATAATGACTTATGGTCCCTAAATACTTCTCTGGTGCCCTACAATCTAAACTCCAAATCTGGGCCTCTGCGTCCTGATGCACTTGCCTGAATCCAGGTTCATTTGAATTGAAATTACTTCCTAGAAATATTATCAAATCAAAGAGCACATAGAATGCCCTTTTGAAATCATAAGATATAAGTCTGGTGCTTTGTGGGGAAGACATAGCTTTTTTAAAGTAATCATTCATATTTTATAACATGAACCATTTCCTTGCAGTTTGGAAAATGAGTTATATTGGAAGAATTGTGGCTTCTAGGTAGTAATAAATATGAATGTTTTATATGGCCTTTTCTATTGTTTCAGAACTTAGCAATATTCTTTAAATTTTTTCTCACAAATATGATTTACAAACCTGTATTATGGTTATTACTATATGTCACAATTTAGTAATAAACATTAATTAGACATAGGCAAGATGGAATAGAAATATGTGTGAGATTTTAATGTAACAGTGTATTTTAGTACAGTTTTAGCAAGTAAATATTAGGTGCTGACCAGCTTCTATGTAGGGGACTGCAGAAAATATATGGCAGAGGCATGCTCCATGTCATCAGAAGCCCATTAGTGCCGTTTTCCTCTTGTGTAGATACAGATGAACAAGCCTGAGTTTCACATGCATACAATGTGAATGTCATTAGTTTTGCATTGTTCTTTCAGCATTAAGGCTAAATATTTTTCTCCAAAAATAATTTTTGCATATAAGTTAATATAAAAGTGGTGAAGAAATAAAACAGATGAACTATATAGAGTCAAATACTTCCTATTTCAAATGACTCTGGTTTGAGTTGGTTTAACCTGAAAAGTTGGATAATAAGAATTTCTCAGGGAAATATGGAAATGTCATAGGTAGAACATTATCTTACATTGTAACTCCCAATTCAAGACTGAGGAAAGGGCGTAGTGGATAGAGAGCTTGCTCTCCAGGCATAGGGAACTGAATTCAGATATTGTATGACAACATTGTCTGTAAGACACAAGCAAATACCAGGGACTTACAGGCTATTCTGTCAGGTCAAAACAGTGCTTCCAGGTCACAAACGTAAGGTGGACTACCCTATGGAATGTTTCAATGTGAAAGGGCACTTGCTAACTAGTCCAGGATGTAGATGTAACCATCTTGTTAAATAAGAAACACAGAGCTATTGGTGAAATTATTAAGGCCACTCCACTTAGTTAAAAGGAAGATTTATTTAGTGGGTAACTTACAAAAGGGAAAGGTAGGTCGCAGGGTCTGGGGAAGGTGTATTGCAGTCCAGCGGTGTTCTCTGGAGCTCTGCTCGGTCCACCTCCACCTTTCAGGGTCCTGGCACAGAGAGAGCACTGGCCCATTCAGATCTTTGGTATCCAGGCACCTCCCCTGGCCCCACCTCGTAGGCATGACAGTTGCCAGAGTCTCAATGGGGGTTGGAACTTCCAGATCCAAGCTGGAATGGCTACCCACTACACAGAGCCAATGCAGAGATGAAAGTCCAAGAGGTCAGAGCAATAGCTAAGAGCTAAAAACCTTACCCTTCATTGCTACTGTCCTCAGCCAGAGTACTATTTCCTGTATGTCTGTCTTTTTAGAGACTTTTTGTTCTGTCTTCTCATTGGTTGTAAACCCAACCACATGACCTCCTCATCACAGTCCATCTATACAGACCTCCAGATCTTTTATGGTTGGTATTGAGATTAAAGGCATGTGTCTCCATGCTGGTGGTATCCTTGAACACACAGAGATCTGCCTGGCTCTGCCTCCCAAGTGCTGGGAATAAAGGTGTGAGCCACCACCGCCCGGCTTCTGCTATGGCTTGCTATGAGCTCTGACCCCCAGGAAACTTTATTATTAACATACAAATAAAATCACATTTCAGTACAAATAAAATAGCACCATACCAGGACCCACATGATGAAGAGAGAGAGAGAGAGAAGAGAGAGAGAGAGAGAGAGAGAGAGAGAGAGAGAGAGAGAGAGAGAGAGAGAATTCCTGCAAGTGGTTTTCTGGCTTCTGCAAGTGTACATCCATACATACAAAGGCACACACACTAAATAAATGAATTGATAGATAAACAAATACAATGAGATTAAGAAAACCAATAAGCCGGAGAATGATCAAGAAAGAGCGGGGTTTTTTTTTCTGGCCCACAGAAATACATGGGATTGCAGTTCATAAACACAGAGAGGGGGGGGAGAGGGGGAGAGGGAGAGAGAGGGAGAGAGAGAGAGAGAAATTTAAGTTTGTCATTTACAGACTAATTTTCAATATTTTTTACAGAAAGACCAAAGAACTGTATTCTCTTGAAGAGCTATGTGGGGTTTGTGGCATCATTATCTTTTCCCAATAATTTAATTTTGAGCTACCATTGTTTTGGGAGTAATTTTTAGCCTGAAAACCTTTTATTATTTTTTAAGTTGGATTTAAAATTCTATGTTAAAGCTACTGAAATGAAATGCAAAGTGGCCTAATTTGTAATAGATACTTTATGTAAGAACAGACTGACAAAGAATATATATAATGCTAGATAAGGAGTACGGGGCAAGGGCGTGGGTAACAGGACTGAAACAGTATATCTGAACTCTAGTTTAGAGTTACTGGATAAAGATAATGTTGGAAAACTATCAAAATCTTTATTTCTTTGTCTCATTTTCTTCCTCAAGACTTGAACCAGAATGGATAATCCATTTCATTACTAAAATTTAATTAATCACTTTTTAAGTGTGACACACTCAATATAAAATTTCATAAATGTGTTAAAATTAAGACAACATTATTTTCCATTGCCTAGTGCAGCTAATCACACACAAGGAAGCCAAAACATTATTCAACATCTGTGGTCCAAGACAACTGACTGCAAGTGCTCTCCCCAAGAGACCAATGCTGTAGTGGGTAGCTATTCCAGCTTGGTTCTGGAAGTTCCAACCCCCATTGAGACTCTGTCAACTGTCACGCCTACGAGGTGGGGCCAAAGGAGGCGTCTGGAGACCTGAGACCTGGATGGGCAAGCGCTCTCTCTGTTCCTGGACCCTGGACAGTGGAGGTTGACTGAGCAGAGCTCCAGAGAACACCGCTGGACTGTGATACACCTTCCCCAGACCCCCGCAACCTATCTATTCCTTCATTTGTAAGTCATCCACTAAATAAATCTTCCTTTTAACTATGTGGAGTGGCCTTTATAATTTCCCCAATACCTGGCGCCCATCTTTGATGGGATTGAAGACTAGCAGTTATAGTTACAACTTAGTATATATAATATCTTAGATAGAACATATTAAGTATTAGATTCAGGTTCTTTAGGATAGGACTCCTTTTGGAATGATCTTTATAACATGCCATTTACCTATGCTCTATACTTCTCTGGATTTTAGTATGTGTTTCTTGCTTGATATTGTTTGCATTGGTTGTAGTTCCATCTTATCTAGGTCATTATCCCTCATTATTCCTGGACAATATTTGATAACCATTCCTTTGTATATAGTCTTGTACTAGTTTAGAACCTTCTTACTTAGACAAAAAGGGGGAGATGTAGTAGGTAGCTATTCCAGCTTGGTTCTGGAAGTTCCAACCCCCATTGGAACTCTGGCAACTGTCACACCTATGAGGCGGGGTCAAGGGAGGCATCTGGAGACCCAAAACCTGGATGGGCCAGCGCTCTCTCTGTTCCTGGACCCTGGACGGTGGAGGTTGACTGAGCAGAGCTCCAGAGAACACCGCTGGACTGTGATACACCTTCCCCAGACCCCCGCAACCTATCTATTCCTTCATTTGTAAGTCATCCACTAAATAAATCTTCCTTTTAACTACATGGAGTGGCCTTTATAATTTCCCCAATATAATGCCATCCAGGCCACAAATCCAAGAGACGTATTTAATTTGCATTCTGATTGATTGAGCCATCTCATGGGCAATGGTGTCCTCCTGAAAGCCTTTTGATCTTGGCTTCCCTAACACAATCTACTCTCTTAATTTTCATTTCATCTCTTCTGATCCTGTATTTTTCCTCTGCAGCTACTCCTTATCAGTCATTTCATGGGCTTATGTCATCTCCTTGCCTTCCTCTATGAGGAAGTATCTAAAATCTCGTTCTTACTATTGGATGATGAGAAAAGACATCTGTGCTCTTTGCACTCTGTATCATCAGGCTTCCATCATTCACAACATCTTCCACTCTGATGTCTGACTTTCTGACTCATGTTTACTTTCTTACTATCTTTTTGAGGATCCATACATGAATAAATTTTACCATTGTACACCCAAACGTAGCAGGCTTTCTTTTGGGCCACCAACCCATGTAGGTGGAATGTTTCTTTCTTGCCTGCTTGTTCCCAAATACTCCGCAGCTGTTTACCAAATAATTGACTTGGAGGCATAATATTACTTATAAATGCTTGGCCAGGAACTCAAGCTTATTACTAACAAGTTCTTATGCATGAATTAACCCATAATTATTATCTATGTTTAGTCATGTGGCTTGGTACCTTTTCTCAGTCTGAATTCTCATCTTGTTTCCTCTGTATCTGGCTGGCAACTCCTGACTCCATCTTTCTTCTTCCCAGAATTCTCCTAGTCTGCTCATCCCGCCCATACTTCCTACCTGGCTACTGGTCAATCAGTGATTTATTAAACCAATTCAAGTGACAGATCTTTACAGTTTACAAGAGCATTATCCCACAACATTCCCCCTTTTTGCCTAGTTAAAAAGAAAGGTTTTTGCTGGGCAGTGGTGGCGCACACCTTTAATCCCAGCACTCAGGAGGCAGAGCCAGGCGGATCTCTGTGAGTTCAAGGCCAGCCTGGGCTACCAAGTGAGTTCCAGGAAAGGCGCAAAGCTACACAGAGAAACCCTGTCTCGAAAAACCAAAAAAAAAAAGAAAGGTTTTAACCTTAATATAGTAAAGCTATATACAACTAAAACAGTTATTAGTAAGAATTACGGTAACAATATCAAATTCATTTGCATTTGATAAAATTAGAGAAAAGATTTAATTATATATTTTAACTTGGTGAGTTTTGTATCTAATTTACTTTCTATTATAACTAAGGAAAACTGTAACTATTTAGTCTTCAAATCCATCAAAGACCCCAGAAGGGTGAAATTTTACCTAATTACAGGGGTATCAAACTGCATGGATAGTTACCCAAAGTCCCTCTGCAACATTGGGGCATCCATCTTTGGCCTACAGGACTAGAATATCAGACAGACTTTTCTGCGAAGCAGGATTTTTGAAGGACTGTCTCACTTTATCTTGGCAAAGTTCTGCAGTCACCTTTTTTTGTGTCCTTCTTGTCCAATTTGTACAGCATACTGTCAGCAGTTAAGACACAGGCACTTTCTTTGCCCACATGGCTAGCTTTTGCCAAAAAGAAAATAAACTCCATATGGAGTTTCTTCAATGCCCATCATCCTTTTTGAAGTAATTGGTGCTGCCAGGAGCAGATGTGTCTCATTTTCATGAAAACTCTAAGTTCTTAAAACAATTTAAATGTTATATTCTGTAGGTCTTTGAAGCGTTTGAAGCTTGCCTATCTATCTGAAATATATCTCTGGATGACCTTGAAAATATACCTAACATGACTATAAGTTTGTTATTATGGATGACTATTAATATGTATTTCTTAATTATATATCACATTTTAAATGAGCTGCATAAACATAATACCCTAAACAAAAGTAGAAATATACATACAGTATAATAAATTTAACTTTAAAATATATTAATAAACTAAAATAGTACTGTTATAAAATATGTAAGATTAACAATTGTTTTCTGCATTAAAGTAGATTTAATCATTTACCCTTGTTTCCCCATTATTTCTATATGAAACCAGCTACCAAATCATGACACAGTGACTTTTTATCAATTATGAATGTTCAGCCTTAGCTTAGGTTCCTTTCGAGCTAGCTCTTTTACCTTAATTTAGCCTATTTATCTTCATCTATATTTTTGTCTTGGGGCTTTTTACCTTCCTTACATTCTGTATGTCCTCCTACTCTGTGTCTGGCTGGCTGGGGACTGCTGGGATGGTTCCCAGCATCTTCCTCTTTTTCTCCCTCATTCTCTCCTTCTCCCTCAAGCCTAGATTCTTCCTCCTACTTATTCTCTATGCCCTCCAGCCCTGCCTATCCCTCTACTGCCTAGTTATTGGCCATCAGCTTTTTTTAATTAGACCAATCAGGTGCCTTAGGCCGGCAAAGCAATACATCTTTACATCATTAAACAAATACACCATAAACAAATGCAATATGCTTTTACACAGTTGAAGTAATATTCCACAACACAAAGAAATGTAACACATCTTTACATAGTTAAATTAATATTCCACAATATTCCCCATTTTTGTTAAAATAAAAAGAAAGCTTTAAACTTTAACACAGTAAGACTATATGCAATAAGAATAATTATCAATGCCATATTCTCTAGGTCTATGAAGTATTTGAAGATTACCTGTCCATCCGACCTATGTATCTGTAAAACTAGATAACCTAACATAACTATAGAGATGACAAGCATAGGTGACTATAAATCTATAAGTCTTATCTACCAAAATAATCTAAGGACTAAGGCTTCATGTAAACAAGGTAAACAGTCTATAAGCAAATGTGTGGTAAAGGACGATGACTTCAAAATTGTGACAATACACAAGGTATTTATAACAGAGGTAGGAATGTATATTGTGATATGCAATATGACAATAATCTTAAACATATATCAATATACAAAATATCCTAAACAGAAGTAGAACATATATACAGTATGACAGATATAAATTTACATTTGTAACAATATGCAAATATTTCAAATAATAGTAGAAATATATGTACATTATAACAAATATAGTTCTGTATTTGTATCAATATACAATTATCTTAAACAGGAATATAAAAATAGTTTACATTTGTATCAATATATAAGAATCCATAACAGTGTAAATTACAGTGCAAATTATCTAAGGCTGCTATTTCACTAAATTTGGCACAAGTGTGTGTGTGTGTGTGTGTGTGTGTGTGTGTGTGTGTGTGTGTGTGAATGCACATGTGTGTGTGCATATGTACACAAATAAAAGGTTAAAAAAGACAAAAAGTTAGTTAGAGGTGAAATTCTGAGTATATTATTTTTGTTTTTTGAAATAATAATCACCTTTCCAATCTCTTCTTTGATGATTGGCCATTTTGAGATTTGTTCCTGGCTTAACATTAGGTAACTGTCCAGGCTGCCAGCTGTCTCTGTCTACTCTTGCAAGACTCCGAAAGTTGCTTCATCCATCATCCATTTCTCAGGTACCATTATATTCCTTCTCAGGTCTTTGATGGGACTGAAGACTAGCAGTTATAGTTACAACTTTACATATATATATATAATATCTTAGTATATATTATCTTAGATAGAACATATTAAGTATTAGATTCAAGTTCTTTAGGATAGAACACCTTTTGGAATGATCTTTGTAACATGCCATTTACCTACGCTCTAGACTTCTCTGGATTTTAGTATATTTCTTGCTTGATATTGTTCACATTGGTTGTAGTTTCATCTTATCTAGATCATTATCCCTCATTATTCCTGGACAATATTTGATAACCATTCCTTTGTATATAGTCTTGTATTAGGTTAGAACCTTCTTATTTAGACAAAAATGGGAGATGTAGTTGGTAGCCATTCCAGCTTTGATATGGAAGTTCCAACCCCCATTGAGGCTTTGGTAACTGTCACGCCTATAAGAAAGGACCCTGAAGACCCAAGATCTAGATGTTCTGGCTGTCTTGGTCCCTGGATGCTGGAGATAGACCGAGAAGAGTTCTCTAGAGAATACCACCATACTCTGCTATGCCTTTCCCAGAATCTGTAAACTATCCATTCATTTGTAAGTTACCCCACAAAATAAACCACCTTTTTAACTAAAAAAAAAAAAAGAATAATTGTCAAGTAAGAATTATATTTACAACATCCTGTCCCTTTTTACTTGGCAAATTCAGAGAAACTACTCCATTATTTATCCAATCTTGGTGAGTCCAAAGTTGTGTATTTAATTTGCCTTCTATCATAACTAAGGAAAACTGTAACTATAACTATCCAGTCTTCAACTCCATCAAAGACTCCAGAATGATATAATATTATCTGAGTAAACAGTAAGTATAGAGCAAGCAACTTCCAAAACTACAGAAGCAACAGAGATATCTGGCTGCCTGGACAGTCACCCAAGTTTCCTCTGCAACTTTGGGGCATCCATCTTCAGTCTATGGGTCTAAAATGTCTGGAAGACTTTTCTATGAAGCAGACATTTTTGAAGAACTGTCCTGCCTTGTTTTGGCAAAGTTTAGCAATCACTTTCATTTGTGTCCTACATGTCAAGTTTGGACAGTAGACTGTCGGAAGTTGAGGCAAGGACAGTTTCTTGCTTAAATGGCTGGCTTTGCCACATTGAAGGCAAACTCCAAATGGAGGTTCTTTGATGCCCATCACCCTTTTATAAAGCAGATTGATGCAAACATATCTCATTGTCAATGAAAAGCCTTATGCTATTAAAATATCTTAAATGCAATATTTTGTAGGTCTCTGAAGCATTTGAAGGTCACTTATCTATCTAGAATATATGTTTAACCTTGGAAATATACCTAACATGACTACAAGTTTGATTATTATAGACCTATATTTCATAATTACATATTACATTTTTAAATGAATTGCATAGATATAATATCTTAAACAAGAATAGAAACACATATATAGTATAACAAAAAAACCTAAATTTGTATCAATATACCAAAATCCACACCAATGTAAAATAATTTAGGTTAATAATTACCTTTTTGTCCTATATTCCTATAGCCCCTGTAAATGAGAACACACAACCATAAACTATTGAATGACCAAAAACCACTCACCCTATCTCTTGGCAATGTGGGTGTTGTGTTCTCTAGACTGTTGCCTATTGTCTGTGGGCAATGGCATCTGCAGGGGACCCTGAGAAAATTGAGACAATAGTCAAGTCCTGGGAAAACTTCTTGTAACATTTGTTGTCCAGTCTCAGAACTGTTCCCATGTAGAGGGATCAGTATATATGTCACCTCTCTTGTAGTTTTTTTTTTTTTTTGGTTTATTTGTGTGTGTGTGTGTGTGTGTAGCCAAGGTTTTCAAGAGGTCTTCCCCATCAAACCTGATCCATATTAACCTTAAAGGAACCCACAGCCTTTCATTTTCTGTAGAAACATTCTTCCCCAACACAATGCATTTTTTTTGAATTCCATTCTATAGTCAAGACAATCCTAAAGTTTCTAGGCTGGTTCAATTCAGCAGTCCCTTTTACAATCCAATGTTTCTTAGCAGCTGTAGTGTGCTCATCAACATTCCAAAAATTCAAAGTCAACACAACACCATACAGGATGCAGACTCCCTGATTATTTCCTATCTTTACCTGTTTTTTTCTTTATATTACTTTACTCTCTCTTTAAATACTTTATTGTTTTTGAACTATTTATTTCTTCCTATGACTATCTATATCCATTTTCTTTTCTTTCTTAAACATATGCATGTCAGGGACAAGGACAGAATCTCTAGTTAGTGGAAAAATACAGACCCCTGATAAGACAAAGAACTAGAACATCTTATGGTCAGGTTGCCTAGCAACAGGACATTGAGTCAGAGCCATTGACCTTTTCACCCTGTCAACATCCTGCATAAACATCCTACACAAACATACTGCAGCTAGGTTAGCTTGCCCCACCCTATGCAGATAACAGCTTCCTGCTCCCCCCACCCTGCAGGAACTATATAAACCCTCGTGGAGAAAATAATGTTTGAGTTTCCATAACAAGTTACTGTAAAAATGCAAGCACATTAACAGCGTAGAAAAATGAAATGATGAGCTTTGTAGGAAAGTGGATAAAACTGGAAGACATTCCTTTAAGTGAACTGAGGCTCAGAAAAACAGGGCATATTCTTTCTCATATGCAAATCCAAGTCTCCATCTTCAGCATGTGTGCTGAGTGGGAGAAGATAGAAGCAAAGCCCGAAAAACTAGGAAATATCTCATGAGGGAAAAATGTGGGGGGAGGAGCGCTAAGGAGAGGATGGAAAAGACAACAGAACAAAGAAGAAATGAGGAATGTCGGGAGAGAAAAGGTACAGTGTGAAAGGGCAAGCCAGAAGAGGAAGGAGAATGGGGTAGGAGCAGGTAAACCAAGATGAAAACTCCATATTGAAACCTATACTTTGCAAGTTAGTTTTGCAAATCCTAAGTAAACATTTGGAATTATCTTTGACCTGCACGTTATATATAATGCAGCTGCATTTTTGCATTTAGACATTGGTCCCTGCCCTCGGAATATCTCATGTATATGTAAATATTCTAAAACTGGGGAAAATATAAAATCTGAACAGTTCTATTCACGAATATTTTCAGATTGTAGAGCTATTCAGGCTATATTTGGATCTGCCTCTGATTTTCCAAGATCCTCACTTACCATACTACAGCCAGAGTCCTCTACAAATTCAATCCTGATTATTTTCCTTCCTGTTTATAACTCTTGAATAGATGTCTACTTTCCTTTAATAAAAAAGAACCATTAAATGATCAGCTAGCACTCATTTTATGAGTTCCTGCAAATAACCTATGAAAATACTGTATTTATATTATTCCCCTCACTGTAAATCATCCCATGTCCCCCCACCATTACTCTCTTGCAAATTCATTGCTGCCTTTTCTTCAATTACTTTTATTACATAAATACTCACGCGCAGCGCGCGCGTGTGCGCACACACACACACACACACACACACACACACAACTGGTTGATCCATTAAGTGATGGACCATTTGATATTAGATAACTAATTAGGGGTCTCATCTCTGGAGGGGATTTATCCTACCATCTCTCAGAAGCAATGCTAGCCACATGACATGAAGTTCTTCACCTAAGGGTGGGGCCCTGTGTGATCTTTCCCATTCGTGTTGGCTTATCAGCTGGTGGTGTCATGGTGCAGGTCTTATGTAGACATCCATATTGTTACAATTTCACGTGTGCAACTTCCCTTTCGTATATAGAAAACACAGCATCACAACAGATGCCCTGTCCTCTGGTTCTTACAATCTTTTCATCCCCTGTTCTGCAGCGTTCCCTGAGTCTTAGGTGTGGGGTGGCCCCTATATATTTACCTAAAATATGTTTATTTATTTAAATCACATATGTCGCCGGGCGTTGGTGGCGCACGCCTTTAATCCCAGCACTCGGGAGGCAGAGCCAGGCGGATCTCTGTGAGTTCGAGGCCAGCCTGGGCTACCAAGTGAGCTCCAGGAAAGGCGCAAAGCTACACAGAGAAACCCTGTCTCGAAAAACCAAAATAAATAAATAAATAAATAAATAAATAAATAAATCACATATGTCATAATTTGTCCATCTTATGTATTTAATGCTATTTGAGTGGAAAAGTTTCCAGGAATATTTTTAGATAAAACACCAAAAAGAGAAAAAAAAAAGACTGATTTTTGTGTTAACACTATCTAGCCCAGAAATTTTTTAAATAACAGCAATGCAATGGAAATGCAAAACTATAATCTCAGTGTATTATTTTGGTTTGGATTTATTGTAGTCTATCTCAGTACTAAATTATAAACCTTCAGAGGATTAAAATAGAAAATGCATTTGCTCTTACACAAAGATCTCTAAAAGGAAACACATTTAACAAGCAAACAAAATACATGTCTTGATCATGTTTGAAATATACTCATGATTAGATTCTCTGTCCTAGGTGGAAATTCAATTAAACTGATAGTTTTCCAGGCTCTTTTTTTTTTTTTTATCAGAACTGAATCATTCCCCATAACAACTCACCTGCTTCCTGAAGGGACACATGTAAGAGGCTGACTTAATTCACTTTAAGACTATATAATTTCATAAAGTATGACAAATTAAAACATTTGATCAAGTATATTATTGGGACTAAATTAAGTTAAATAGAGCATATGTTATAGTACTATAAATAATACATAAATCTCGGGCTCTATGTTGAGAATAAAATGGGAGATTGTCTAGAGAATTTAAATATTCTCTCCTGCATTATTTATGTGGTTAGTTCAAGGTAGAGTAAAGGGAGGATGAGACTCAATGCACAAATCACTGTCTCAGTCTCCTGGCTGGTTTGCCAAATATGACAGAATTTTATCTGGTAAATTGCTCATGTAGACCATGATCACATTTAATCAATTTCTTTTCCAACATGTATTTCATTGTTGTAAATACTTTTACCTATTAAAAAGCCAGGCAAATCTCTGGGCTCATACCTAGCAAGCAATTTTTTAACCATAGCATGTTTTAGATGTAGATATTCTATGTTACATTTGTGAAATTAACCCATGTCTTGCTTAAACTCTATTTCTCAGCTAATGGTTTCTAGGAATGGAGATGAACTTGATGACCAATACTGATTCAACAATCTCTCTTCTCTCTATCTCTGTCTCTGTCTCTGTCTCTCTCTCCCATTTAATTATAAACAAGTATGCCCATTGTTTAAGATAATAAACACTGCACTGTGTGCAGAGGGTCTGTGGAAATCAGAGTCCTTTAAAATCTGAAGTGTCAGCTAGAAGATAAATTAACTGTTTTCTTTCTGGCTTCTCACTGTCCAGGGGAAAATACCCCTGTATGTGGAGGTATGCTAAGTGTTAGCAATTTCTTATTCATTTATTTTTTAATTTTCTTATAACTTTTTAATTTTTTGAAGTTATAATATAATTATATTATTTCCCTTTCTGCTCCTCTAACCCCTCATATATATTACATATAAATGTATAAATACCACCTGCTTTGTGTATGTTACTTGAATGTATGTGTTTTCAGGGCTGACCATTTGATATTGAATAACCAATTGATATGCTATTCTCTGGAAAAGACTATTTCTCCTCCTTTTAACCGTTTTTTTTACATGCTTACACTCAGAGATAAGGAACATCAGCCTTTTTGTTCTTGTTATTCTGGAAACATCTGTCATTAAAATTACTCAGCTTTGAAAAGCCTTGGGATTTCAGGGGGCCATGAATGAATGAATGAATGAATGAATGAATGAATGAATGAATGAATACTGCTTTATTCTTTTATTATGTAATGTCCTTTCCACATAAGAAACTTCAAAATAAAGTTAGGTAGGCTCATTCTTTTTACACCATAATTTTTCACCATTCAAAAAAAATACTGCTTCAAGGAAACACACACATACACACACATACACACACACACACACACACACACACACACACACACACACGTTTTTTCGAGACAGTTTCTTTGAGTAACTTTGGCTATCCTGGTACTAGCTCTACAGAGCAGGCTAGCCTTGTACTCACAGAGAACTACCTGCTTCTGCCTCACCCCCCCATGAAGGAAACTTCTCTTTGCAACAGCTAGAGACATTTATAGAAAACTGCAATTGATACTGATGAAAATGCAGAGTTGTCAGCCCATGATACCCAAAGAAATCTCACTAACATGGCTACTTAAACATGACCTGAGCAGGGAAGGCAACAAGAAACGCAATGAAGAGCTATTGATTGCTGTCAAGGTATGCATGCCATTACTTCATCCTTAGGAATATTGTGCCGTACTGGTTGTGGTGGTGGTTCATAGGTGTCATAGCTGGATAAGGTTGTCTCTTCCTTTCTTTGGAAGCTAACATGATGCTTTCCTAGGGAAAAGAGACTCCTTGGTAGCAGAGGCATCACTAGAAAAGTACCCTTCAGGAAAATATGTCAAGAAAGTCTGGGAGGAGAAAGAACCGAGTTAAGGAAGGGGTGAGCCGGGGTAAGTGTAGTCTTGGCCTGGTCAACAGCATGCTTGTAACCCTGACCCCTGTACCTCCCCTGTCTTGAGGTTATGCTGTTGTTCTTCACTGCAGCCAGATGTAGCTGAAGTTTTCTCCAGTCCTACTCAGCTCCTGCAGCCTTGCAGCTGCTTGGACCCAAATAAACACACAGAGGCTTATATTAATTAAAACCGCTTGGCCATTAGCTCAGGCTAACTATTGACTCGCTCTTACACTTAATTTAACCCATATTCCTTATTTATGTTTAGCCACGTTGCTTGGTACCTTTTCTCAGTTCTGCCTCACATCTTGCTTCCTCTGTGTCTGGCTGGTGACTCCTGACTCAGCCTTCCTCTTCCCAGAATTCTCCTTGTCTGCTTATCCCACGTATACTATACTTCCTGCCTGGCTACTGGCCAATCAGGACTTTATTTATTAACCAATCAGAGCAACACATTCACAACTTAGAGAGCAATATTCACAGCAGCCAGACCTTGGTTAAAGTGACTCAGGAGAGGACAGTTCTCTTGATAGTGGAGTGTCAGAACCTTAGAAGCTAGTACTCAAGGTGGGTACAGATGAATAAGTAGTCCTGTATCAGATTTTACATCATCAAACCTAGGAATAGACTGAGGTGGTGAGAGAAGATACAGAAAAAGAGAGACAAGCAAAGTTATGGACAAACCAAGTGATCACACATGACAGATATTTAATGAAAATGTGTTTGTTTTGTTTTTAATAAATAAATGTAACTGAATCTTTGTGAAGTTACTAAATCTCTACTATGTAGGATTGTGGGAATTCAGTACATGCAGTGGTCAGAAAGATGTGCAACCTAGAAAAATCTCACTCTTCAACAAAAGGCAGATAATGAAACATGCTAATGCAGTATTAGGATTCCTTGTAGAGGTCAATTCTCTATTGGGTTTAGAGGAAATAGCACTTTTTTTCTGGTAGAGGGTAGATACAAAGCTAGTAAAAGTAGAACAAGTATTATAGGTAAACAAGAAGTAACTCAGCAATGCTCAGTAGCAAAAATGTAATGAGTACAGGACAATATAAAGAATTCAGCGACATTAACACTTAAGGTTGTATGTGGAGAGTGGCAGAGGATGAAGAACTAATAACAATATCCTGAATAAGTGTAGACACAGGCTAAATACCATGCATATCACCTTGACTTATCTTCATATAAAAGCTATGAAATAACTTCTACAGATAAGAAAACAGAAATAGCAGTGGTGACTCATTTTGCCCACTAAGGGAGTAGATTCTAATCAAGCCATGTGATTCCAAAGTGTATCCATTTAGCCATCATTTTACCCATACACCTAGACTATAACAGCTCTCAAATGTCTTGCTTAAGAGCTTACATTCTGGCCCAGGATCTTGGGAAGTTTGTTAAAGGATTGCTGGACCCAGTCCCAGCATTTTCCTCCTCTGCAATTGGCCTGAGATTGAGCCCAAGCATTTGTTTTCTATGCTAGCTTCCAGCCAAAGCTGCTCCTAGCCATCAGACACTGGGAGACACCAAGCCTTAGAAAACACTGAGCTGACAAAATAGTTTAATCAAAAGATAAGATGTGTCCAAAGATATATTCAGACACTTGAGGCACACATTGAGCAGCCAAGAGGCTCTGTTCTCAAGCCTTGGTGAAAATGAAAAGTTTGTAAAGAGAAGATGAGAAGAATTACAGCTCACTGGTAGCAGAACCTTCCTTACCTGGGGCAGGGGAATCTAATAAGGTTTCCCCGGAGTCTGGATCATGAGATCAAGTTGCTCTACCACTTGTGCAGCCCTTGAACCCCTAACTATATAACTCTTCCCTTCTGCCCATGAAGGCTCCCTTCATAATGTCTTTGTGAGAATCAAATAGACGGAGCC
Source organism: Peromyscus leucopus (assembly GCF_004664715.2). Lineage (NCBI taxonomy): Eukaryota > Metazoa > Chordata > Mammalia > Rodentia > Cricetidae > Peromyscus > Peromyscus leucopus. Next base: position 33,886,180 of record NC_051077.1, on the reverse strand, counting down.
CTCAAAACAATTGGCTTAGGACCCAGCATGGGCCCCTGATTCATAAATGTTGGTTATTGTGTTGTTAGTTTTTCACTGCTGTGACAAACTACCCAAGTAAAACCACTTAAAGGAGAGATGTCTTTTGTCTGTTTGGAAGTTTCAGGCCCTGTCAATGACACTCTGAGTTGAACAGAGAGTGATAGGAAGGCTTGACAAGCAAGATATACTCTTATAAGGCAAGTCTCCCAGCTCCACCACCATGATCTGTTCCTCCAGTTAGGCCTCACTCAAAATATCCCATCCAGCTATGAGAACTCACCAATGGACTGATCCATGATAAGGTTCATGCCAATGTACAATTACCTTTCAATAACACCAGTGGCTAATGTAGCAGGAATCTTAAAGAATCTGGCCGACTTCTCAGCTGGTCTTGTTTCCTCAGACTGGAGGCCTCTGAGTCCTCATCCAGAATGGATCTCAGCTGAACTGCTGCTCGAAAGCCTGAATGCTTAACCAGCTAAAAGCTTAACCAGCCAAATGCTTCTAGTTTCTGGTCCTCACACCTTGTATACCTTTCTGCTTTCTACCACCACTCCCTGGGATTAAAGGTGTGATGAGTCACCATGCCTGTCTGTATCCTTGAACACATGGATTTCTGCCTCTGGAATGCTAGGATTAAAGGCGTGTGCTACCAGTACCTATCCTTTAAGTTTAATATAGTGGCTGCTCTGTCTCTGACCCCAGATAAGTTTATTAGCATGTACAATATTTGGGGAACACAATACCACAGGCTAATAATCCATAAACCTTATGAGTAAGGGTTGTTGGGGAGTAGGAATGGATGGATGGTTCTTCAACTTCAGGCTATAACAGCTAGTATTGTTAGGGGGTGGAATTGGGGTAACTGAGGGCAGTTTCTGTTCCTGCCTGAGTGAGCTGGACTTCTCCTAGAGTTCCTGTTCTACTGTAGACAGGTTTGCACTTCAGCGTGGTTGTTGTTATGTTGCCCATATTTCACCCACTCTACTTTTTACTTTGTGCGATCCAAGGGTGTGTGGGAGATAGGCGCAGTGCAGAAGTCGAAGCCAAAACCCACACTTGTTACCAAATGGTTGGCTCCTAAGCTAGTTTGGCTCCAAGTCCATTACTGTTCATGTCTCCCCTAGGAACTTCTTGCTTCGCTACTCTCCCGCCCCTTATCCCCTTAAGAACATACGGAAAGAAACTCCTACAGGTTTTCACATTGTGTTCTTTTAAATTATCTCCAGAGAATCTACTTGTGCACAAATGTGAGAAGTGTGATTTTAAATGAAATGAATTTGACGGTATGACATTAAAAGTGTTAACTACAACCTCCAAAGGCACTGAAATGCACACTGTGCGTCAAGAGCTAGGTGGCATTATGGGTCATTTAACCCCGATGATAGCCATTACTCTGCAATGACTGACTTCAATGGTAGAATTTTGTTTTTAATTTTCGTTTTTATTACACACATAGGAGTCAGTTCCCAGGAGCTAAACTCTGGGCCTTAGGCTTGGCTTCCAACACCTTCACCCACTGAACCGTGTTGCCAGGCCCTCAGTGACAGATGTTTTAAGATTAAGAAACAGAAGAAGAAAAAGTAAAGGGTGTAATTTCCTTTCTGCTTTGGAGAAAGAATAATATACATTTCTGTTTTTCTTTTTTACTATAAAGACATCCATTCAAAACGATGTCTTGAAACAGAAAAGTATATAGCATATCAATTCTTTCCTCCAGTTTCCAGTGTTTGATAGAAATTATTACATTTCCTTAGCAGTGGAAAATTTATTAATGTAAGCAAGATGTTCTGGTCATCCTGGTCAGTTATTAAGTATTCACAGATCACTAATTTTAAAGTGAAACCTTACATTCAAATGGGCATCTTTGAAAATCATGTTCACAGGACCATTCCTTGACTTCTCAATTTATTCAATAACAAATATCTTTGTATGCTGATGTTACTTCTCAGTTTCATTACATTTGCATTGTTTAATCTCACTTTAGATTTTAGGCACTAAACAGTGTTTTGCAATTTCCTCTAGCATGGTTTGGAATATCTCAGACAGTTTAAAGGTTTGCATGTTCACCATTGTATCGAACATCCATTAGCCAAGACCTAACAAAACTGTTAATCCCAAGTGAATAAGAGTTAAAAAGACAACAATATAGCATGACCCACCTCCCACCCTCTCTAAGAGTAAGATTTTGACATTGCAGATGTTTGTGTAGGCCCTGTTGCTAGGAGAATATCATGTGATCAATAAGTCAGGTTCTTTCCTAAAATGTTTAGAAAGTCTTCAGAGATTACCCATGCTGGAAGTCAAATAATGTAATCTGTGCACCTTTCTGGGTTGCTAGTGGGTGTTTCTAAGAAACAAATTTAATTGCAACTTTGAAAATGTTGTTCCTGGTCTATTAGTAATGTCTGTCTGTATTGTCCTGACATTTAGCGACAAGGGGGTGGTTTTGTATGGGCAACAGCATAGGGTGCCAAATGAAAAATCACCCAAGTTGAATCAGGATGCATGCTTTCTGAGTCACTGTGCTCTTTGTGGGGGCTCTGGGGAGTCAGTTTTGCTCATCTTTGTGGGCTAAACAATAAGCAAGGACTCTAAGCTGTGTAGTTTCAAAGCCACCAGCTGAGTACATAGTAAAATGATTCCAATACCAGCAATGTGCTCCTCAGACAGTTTGACAGGATAAATACCATGGAATAAGATTCTTCTGTCCCATGTTCTAAGTTCACTCTGGACTTCTCAGAAGGATGTTTTCTTTGTGGTCATTTCTTATTGGAGAAGCATGCTCTAGAAATCATCTTAGTTCACGATTTAAGCCATGCTGCTTGACTGCCTTTGAGCCAGAAATATTTTTCTTCTTTTCCCTCTGTGAGAAGCACTAAAACCACTTTCCCTCAGACAGAACTTTATATTTCAGACTGCTTTTTTAAAACATAATTTAAAGGGCAAGCGTTCCCTATAGGCTTCTTTATTTTGTCAATAAACATTTATTGAGCCCAATTATGTGGAAAGTACTATACTAGATGTTACAGAAGTTTACAAATAAGGGGAACAAGGATGGCTCCCAGTAATAAAAGATTTAATACTTAGAAATGGAGGCAACATATACCTGCCCTTGGAAAGCTTAAAAGAATGGATAGCTTCGTTGAAATAGTGCAGCCACATTCTTGTAATAATTCTTTTCTTTTACTTATTGTCACTTCTTACAAAATTACTTAATAAATCTCACATTAAGCTTTCTTTATGAGCAGTGTACCCTTTTCAAATTAAAAATCTCAAATTTCAGGTGGATATTTTTTATGCTCTAAAATATCACCCACAAATATTTGTTTCTGAAAAATGTCTCTCTCCACAGAAAAAATCAGATTCCTTTTGGTGAGCCTCATTTTCTTTTTTACGTTGTTCCATTCATTAAGTGAATGGTTGTTTTCTTTATTAAAAAAAAAAAAAAAACAGTGATCTGTTCCCTACTGTCTAGGAGATTATATTCTCCTCTGGGTCTCCTAACTACAGGAGAGATAAGCTTAGAGTCTACATATGGAATGAGTTTTAGAAATATACCCTGTCACATGAAATTAGTAACTGAACAGGCTTCTGAAATAAAATTTCATTAAGCCATTTCATAGCCATGTAATGGAAGAAGCGCACCGATTTAAGCAAGGATGACCATTTCCCAGATTAGCACAAAGACATTAGGGCAGCTGCTTTTGAAAATGACTATTATTTAGTGGTTATTTGGTTCCTTTTCACACTGCAGTGAAACTATTTAATCCTACACTCTAATGACTAATCTGTGAGGCATACAGTGATTTCCATTTGATCAAAATTAGCACTGCCAAAAGGATAACACCAACTTTTTCCAGAACTACAAAGCAGTCCTTTTTCTTTGTTTCTTCACACAGCTGTACAGTTGTACTAAACACTGCCTTCTTAGAATGATTTTCAATAGTATCTTGTCTATAACATTTCAGAAAACCTCCTTCAGACTTTCTTTTTTTCTGTCTGTCCACAGCGAAAGAAAGTTGCCCATATCTGAACAGTGGGTACTCTTGACCACCTGTTTGCCACAGTCAGAGTGTATCTGTCAGCCTAGAGAGATCTGGGATGCAGACTCATCCTTCTGAGTACAGCTCAGAGACCTAGTCCTGCATTATTTCACATCAGAAATCCTCTTGTAGCCTTTGTCTCTATTGCATAAGCTGAGCTTCCTTTCAAGCCCTCAGCACCATGTCTGATGGGCTTGAGATGTGCCCAAGGAAGATGCCAGCCTCTCTTGCAACATTAGGCAAACTTTTATAAGAACTGTGCCTGCTCCTATCCATTATGGGTCATTGAAAATAGAATTATTAGCATATTGTGAATGTGTAAAGGCCTTTTCACTCCGTGTAAAGAATATTCAAGATATGAGAGATGCCAGTAAGCATGTTTTGAGTGCTTACTGTGTATGGCTGTGTGTGGTATTCTCGTGACTCACATAGATGAACTCACATAAGTTCCAGCAACACAAAAGTTAGCTATCCACCACACTCTGTTCTTATGAGGATATGGAAAGAGCTGGAGAAATAGTTCATGAAAAGATTAGAAGAGATATAAAGGACATTGTCATCAACTTTATCATCATCTTCACGTACATTCCATGAAACTGTCGTAATCTTGTTCCCAGAGTAAAGAAAGTCACCATCATTATTCCAAATATAAACAAGATGGTAAATTTACCCACCTGGGTGAATTTCTTCAACCATGTCTAAGCCTTTCTTTAAGTTTCTTTCTAGGATCTATTTATTTCGGAAAGTATATTTAAAAATTTACATTGATAATAACTTGGAGAGGAAAAAAAATCAGTAACTTCAATGCAAACAGTGTCTCCAGACTCAACAAAGACAAGTTTTTCTCATGATAGAAATCAATTCCTGTGCTGTAGTCTGTGGTTAAAAAATGTTTTTTGATCTTGTTCAGAGTTGGCCCTTAGGGTTTTGCGAGTAGGTGTCATTGTGTGTGACGTCTCCTACTGTGAAAATCAACTTGCATTTGAATGTGCATCCTGACCCATAAATGTCACTGTGGTCCACTGAGCATCTGACTTCAACATTTCCTGTTGTAAAGCAAACAATGGGAAACAATATTTTTTTCCCTTGCAAAGAGAGCCAGTGACAGAGTATGTGCCTCTGTCCCCATGAGTGTGTGGAATATAGACAAGAAAAACTGCATCAGTCAGGGTTTAAGTGCAACTATTGAGCAAGATGACAGAAAGCAACAAAGTTTCTGGACAGCTTTTGGGAAAACAAAACAAAGCGGATTATCCTTTCTGTTTCCATTTCACTTCTTCCATTCACGGGACTGCATTTATCTATCGTGGTAACCCTTAGTCTTGCTGGCTGAACAATTTGCCTCAAAGTAAAGAGATAGGAAATTCTCTCTTTCCTGTTCACTTTTCTGCTTTCTAGTCCCCTCTCTCCACCACACATAAACTTTTTGTTGTTTAAACCCCACACCCACTGCCCAGTTCTAGGACCACGGCCCTGTGCTGAGGGGTGAAAGAGAGCACTTCAAAGCAACACATCACATCCTGCTACCCACAAGCCTCATTGCCTATGTGACATACAGGAACCCATGTGCAAATTCCTCATTCCCAGTCATTTACTGTGAAGAATTTCAGGCTTAGGGATGGCTGTGTATATGGAGCAAAAATAATCTGAAAATTAGAAGTCACAACCAATTTTTTTTTTTTTTACAAAATTAATTTCTAAGCATTGTCTATTGAAATCTAACTGATACCATTATTACTAAACTTGAAATTTGGAAGCGTTAAAGTCAACTAGAAATTCTATCTGTATCAATTGCTTGTCTTGTTGCTCAGGAAGAATAATATCCTGACAAAAGACACTTAAGGAAGGATGGGCCTATTCCAGCTTATAGTTCCAGAGTGTAGTCTACCATGTCAAGGAGGTCTTGAGGGCAGAACCATGCAGCAGCAGGTCCCATTGCATGTGAGGTCAGGAGATGAAGGGCAGGGACTACTAGAGCTCAGCATATCGTCTTCCTGTTATTCAGTCCAGGACCCGAGGGACAGCCCCATTGACAGCTGAAGCGGGCCTTACCACCCCAGGTAGGAAGCTAGATAACTCCTCCCAGGCCTTTCCAAAGGCTTTTAATCCTGGATGAGTACAGACCCTGTCAAGGTGGTGATTGAGAATAACCATCACTATCCTCCAACTTGGAAAAACCATGTATGTCTAGGTTATTCCCTTACGAGGTCTTCAGGGTAAAAGACTGTATATGGGGTAGATACGTTCTTCTGTCTGGGTTTCCTTTGACAATATTTCTAACTCTCAGGAAGATCCACCAGGGGGACAGACAGAGGTAGAGTGAAACTTGGATTGGTTAGTGTAAGAGATACATACTTAAGGCATGATCCTCCACTGTAATATTTAAGAATCGATTTCTCTTTTGGATCTTTCCCCAATGCTTTTACTGGCTAGAAGACGAACTATGAAGAAGGGGATAAAAAATCACACACCAGTGGAGAAGTAGTATTTCATTTGAAAGTTTTGACAGCTAACATGTGCCTCTCTTGTTGGTGAGGCTAAGGGCGCCTTACCTGCAACACTAAGACAAACTGACCACTTACTCAGTTAACATAGGCATTTTGATATGTAAATAGCAGGCTGGCATGAGATACATTATCAGTAGTGGAGATGTAGGTGACTGAGGAGAAGAGGGTTTAATTCAGAAAGGTTATCTCATGCGTATTGGATTTGTCAATGTGAAAAAAAGCATGATTCCCAGGCGCCCAAAACAATAAGACAGTCTAGATGATGGGCTTATTAAAGCAGCTGGAAACATCTACTTACCTCAGTCATAGAACTTAAATTCAGGGACTGATATGTTAGTTGTTCATAGTGAAAGCAACCCTCTGAGTCTGTAGAAACCAGTAAGAGGAGAGGGCTGCAAGTACAGTCTCACACACACACACACACACACACACACACACACACACACACACAGACCTATGCCTACATACACATATACACACACACACACACCTATACTCATGTATATACATATACATATATCCATAGACCTATGCCCACATACACACATATACACTTACATACAAACATATACATATATACAGATCCATGCCCACATACACACATATATACATATATATACACATGCACCCACACAAATACACACACATATACTCATATACACACAGAGACACATTTGCATGCATACACGCATATACACATATACATACCCACATGCTCTCACATGTACACATGCATATACACATTTGTATATACCCACGTAACCCCACACATGTATACAAATATACATGCATATATATGCATACATACATATGCACACAAACACATAAATACATATCTAGACACACACACATGTACCCATATATACACGCTTGTACCCATGTACATACACACATGCATACACATAACAGGATCACTTGACACTTTTCACACAAATACTTAGAATCAAGATGCTTTGTGGTCTACCTCATTCTTAACTAGGATTATTTGCTTTGTTTAGGAATTTGTGATTCTGTATTGTCATAGCCAATAACTATTTCCACTAAGTCTTGTCAGAGCGGACACTATCTGTTTCTGGAAGGAAAAGCCCAGAATCTATAACTGAGATAGGCAAGGGTGTTTGTAATGGGAATATAAACCTTTAAATAAATAATTGTCCTTTCTTAGCATATTTAAAAAAACATATGTATAAAAAATCATACTGAAGAAATTTATACTCAATGAAATTGTGACATTCACTCATCTCAAAAGCTTTGCTCATTCAAACCAGGGAGATTAATCACTGAAAGGAGATAAAAAAATTTTTTTCCCTGAAAGAGAAGGGAAATAATTTAGCAGTAAATCATAGAGCAGGGCCAACATGAATCACAGAAAAAGGTACCAACTCTTATGATTTAGGTGACAGATAAAAAATAGCCCTTCGTGGATTGACAGTTATAGGTATAAATGATAAAATTATTCAGCAGTGGTGTGTTCTCTTCTTGCCATTTGTCATTTCGCATCTGATTACTTCTAAGAATTTAATTAAAGGGGCAACAGAGCCATGTAGACCTTTGGAGAGTCTAATAATCAGATACCTTTCCAAACCTTTTTTAAAAAAAGGTATGACTCATCTGTCCCTTCCTTCTGTTATCACTGAACGTCCTGAACATTGTTGTGCAGATGGTGTGTTTTGGGAAATTGCTGCAAAAAACAAAAAACGAACAACCAACCAAACAAACAAATAAGCAAGCCTTGAGAATCAAAGGGACACTCAGCCATTATGGCTATTAGTAGGAAAAATACTTCAATGTAAACATGCACGGAGAGACTATGACCAAACAGCTGTTAAGCTGCTCTGCTCAATGCTGCTACACAAGCTTTATTTTCAAACTAAAATTGAAGGTCATTGTACTTTTTCTCCTGGCTTCCTATCTGAATGGAATGTTGTGAGTTTCCATTAACTTGTGTAGTGTATGCACACCTGTGTGTTTGTGTATGTGTGTGTTTGTACATGTACATGTATATGTGTGTGTTTACATTTTTATATGTATGTATCCATATATGTGTATTTGTGTATGTCTGTTTGTATGTGTGTGAATGTGTGTGTGTGTGCGTGTTTGAGTAATGTATGTTCAGACTCAGAGACCTTAGACTTCACAGCTATCTACTCTTCAAATAGAACAGCTATAAATCAAAAGCTGCTGTTAAATAGACAAGGTGAAGGATGCATTATATGATGGAGTAAGAAACAGTGTTAAGCTTTGCATGAATCACACTTTAAGTTGCCTATAAAGGGGAGGTTTTATTTCATGTTCTGTATAGTACAGTGATGAGTAGGTTTTATAAAATACACCCTGCAATGAAGTCTTCATCATTGAAATTTTTATACTAAGTCTCAACCACTACCATGACCATTAGACAATGTACTCAACCAATACATTCCTAAAAATACACCTGTGCATGTGTATTTTTATTTGCAATTAAGAACAGTTAATACTACAAAACCAATTCACAGTCACTTTAAAGTTTTGCTCCCAAATAACTCCAGTGTGTTAAGTGACTAAATTAAGGCTTTTCTGTGTTTCCCCCCATCTCCCAGAGCAGAAATTAAATCAGTTTTAATTTATTTTATTTGCTAACACTGTGGATACAATTATTGCTGCCAAGTCTTTTTAATTGTTTTCAACTAGGTGCTCGCCTTTAAGTTGCAATAGACTTTGAATTCCACATTGTCAGAATTCCCCAGTAGATTCTGACAAAGCATCATAAATCCAGGTATTTAGGTTTATTGAATTTTGAAATGAGGTGATTAGTTGGTGCATGGATGAATGAATAGATGCAAAGCAAAATGAATTTTATGATTTACTTCGGTTTACAGGTTCCCTAGGAACCATTAGGTGTGAATTGTAAGATGTATTAAGAGGTAAGATACCACATTTATAATCAACTTGGCAAATTTTGCTCAAGCAAAGATATTGAAGCGTTCTGCAGAGGAGTCACTGCTGAATAGGTGCTTGGCATCCACAATTAATTTTCCGTGTGTTGTCTTACACTCTCTCCTAAGTCTGAGAGGCTAATGTGTACCCTGTCAGGGGCTTTGTGATCAATGTGAAATGCTGCCTGTGTTGTGCTTAGAGCTTTAAGCTGTAGTCTGTAGTCTAACGTTCGAGGTAATTACCAGTTTGACATTCAGATAAGATGCGTGTAACTAAGCATTTTCCTTTCAAACTTAAGTTTCTCTCACATGTCCTTTGGAGTCCATAAGTGTATGGATTTTACTTATTGATCCTATCATGTACAACCCATGTATTTCATGTGACACAGCACTAATTGTAGCCATAGTCAGCGTTTAATGCAGACATGAAATATTAAAAGCATCTGTCTTAGTTAAGGTTTCTATTGTCGGAATTAAACACAATTACCAAAAGCAACTTGGGGAAGAAAGGGTTTCTTTTGCTTACACTTCCACATCACAGTCTTTCGTTGAAGAAAGTGAGGGCAGGAAGTCAAAGAGGGAACCTAGAGGCAGGAACTGATGTAGAGGTCATGGAGGAACACAACTGTTTGGCTTCCTCCTCATAGCTTGCTCTGTTTGCTTTCTTATATACCCCAAACCACCTTCCCAGGGGTAGGATGAGCCTGCCTACATCAATTATTATACAAAGCAATTACCCCCCACCCACCCACCCACACACTTGCCTACAAGTCAATCTTATGGAAGCATTTTCTCAATTGAGTCCACCTCTTCTGAGATATGGCTGGGGTTACGTCATGTACACCACCCTATCAGAGTCACAGCAGTGGTTCTGAAGAGACCCGTTCTGTGGTACTAAGTAAGCAATCAGTAGCTGATGGGGTAAGCTTGTCAGGGAACTTTGCTGCCACTGAAAGTCCACCATTAGAAATTCAACTACGGTTTTGCTTAACATGTTTTACTTAAACCCCATGATCAATCCAGCTAGCCTCAGTGTGCTGAAAGATGATGCCTTTGCCATAGACACCGACAAGGGCCGGGCTCAGTTTTAGAAGAGGAACTGGGGGTGCCGTGGATTCTGGACAGCTGGGGATCTCCTCTGAGGGCCAAGAGAGTAGAACCAGAAGGATAGCAGGGAGGTTTGTGCAGCCTTGTTCCTAGTCCCAACCATGCATGGTTGATGTACAACACACACACACACACACACACACACACACACACACACACACACTCCTCAGAATTTTTAATCACAACACTGGGTGGTCATGTACTAGCCATCCTTCCTTTAGAAGTATTTTGACTTAATAGGATTTGGAAAAAAAAAAAAAAAAAAGCCTATATGCTCTATCTGAGATTTAAATGCTAACTTTCAGAACACCATTGTACATGTAAAAGGATGTATAACCTTAAACCCATAGTACTCAGTTCACTGTGACCCATGTTTCAGACTTCAGAAGCCTTCAGAGGTGACCTGTCAGACTGATTTGTGTCTAATCAGAGCCATCCTCCATGAGTTCCCTTTTTGCACTCTAATTACTACTGGCAATCTATTCCTGAGACACCCAAGGAGGTGGCCCAGGGTGCCTAGCATCTTCTCATCCTTAAACATATAACAATCCAGGAAGACTGAGGTTAGGTAGTCTTTTGATTTTGGAAATCAGGTGGAGACATAAAATATTTTCCATCCTGGAGATAGAAGAAGAACCTCTGGACTCTCCTTTATAGGTGCCGGAAACGTGGAACTTGGGAAGTTCAGTTGAGTTCTGCAGTGGGAGTCCAGCCCAAACTCTGCTGCAGTCTGAGAATGCACCATTACTACCTAATGCAATATCAGTGTGCTCCTCTGGAAACCGTGGCTTTAGGCAGAAGGCTGTAGGGAGTTTTCTCCTTTCTACATGGAACAGAGAAAATAAGAATCACCTTCAGTGTAATGGGTGCCACCGGAGGTTTGGTTGGAAGAGACATTGCTATGTATTCATCTGTAGTCCTGTTTTCAGAACGCAATGACGCTCTAGGTGATCAGACTGGTTAAGGACAAAAGCCTGAATTGAGAGAAGCATCTTAACCCTAGTGAACTTTTACTCCGTGACCCAGAAATAGAAATAATCAGAGTCCTATTTCAGGCAGTTATTGAGGGTGTTCTGTGGGATTATCCTACTGTGTCGAGAGTACCAGTGACTTCTCACTTCATGGGGAGGCTTCAGCAAGAGCAGCGGTCCTCGTTAGGGGAGAGTTTTTCTTTTTTGGCAAAGACCTAGAATAAGTTAGTTTCTGACCAATGTACATGCAGACTCTACATCAGAATAGTCTGGGATTTGCCTTCTGATTTACTTTTTCAAACTATCTCTATCAAATGGGACATTAATCTGTTAATGTTTAAAACTTGTACATGGGTTCATGACTCTGCAAGACAAGAAAACGTTTCGGCTACTCCTCCTCCAGCTCTAAGCGCCCAGGGAAAAAAAGGATGTGATCCTCATCTTAAGGAGTTACCAAACTGGCTGACATCAGGCACAAGAGAATAAATAACCAAAATAACTTTAAAGTGGATGTAGTAGCCCTATAGTTCCATAGCAACAAACACCCACACCCACATGACCTGGCCAGAGAGCTGAAGGGGCCACGGGACTCCCTGGAATGGAGCAAAGAAGGATTTGCTTTTATATCAATCATTTGTTCAAACCAACCTCCTCCTTTTCTGGGTTCTTTTATCTCTTTAGGAGGGGGGAAAAACAACATGTTTATCACTGACTGTTTTGTGATTTATTTAAGACCCTGCCATCCAAGAAGAAAGGAAATCATCCCTCAACTTTAGTATTATTCTAATTGCCTCTCTGTCACCTTAACTTCAAAGTCACTCTACTTCAAAGTTGGTATTTACTTTTCGATGCTCTTCCACTCAACCCACAATTAAGGTCTTGATGGATTAATTTCATCTGAATTCTGTGGTAGGCTCTGTGCTCACTTCAGAGGGTGCAGACACTGCCAGGCTGGTTCCATGGTTGTTCCTTAGACAAGTGGTGAGTTGTTTTCCACATCTGAGGAAATGCTGTTTGCCTGCTCAGTACTTCTGGCAGTAAAGTACTCATGCACGTAGCTGTCAGGAGAACTAATCTGGAAATGTCTGAGGAAAATACATCGCTCAGTTGGCTTCCTTGTCCCTGAACCTCTAGCACAGTGTCTGCTAACCCAGAATTTACATGAAGACAATTCAGTCAACAGACCCGACTCATAGGTAGGAAACATGCTAGAACTATATAGAATTTAAGAACTATATAGCTCTAGACTAACTACATGCAGCTTTCGGATGTACTTTCGTTACACGCTGCAACCTTAAACAGAGTATTTCTAGTATTTGGGGATTCTGTGGGTGAACAAGCAAAATAATGCAATGCGTGGCTATGAGTTTGATCCCTCCACTTTTTTGTTCTTTCTGGCAAGTCCTCTCCCACTCCTGAGCATATGTTGAAGATGAATTATGTCACCTTCAAAACGGTGAAGGATTTGGATCTTCTTTGCCGTATTTGCTTATTCATGTCTTCTCTGGGGCAGGAGATAATTATTTCGGCTTGAAAAATTTCCAGCTTCTGCGCCAGAACAAACAAAGGTCATTTTATGTTAACAAAGTACTTCATTATGAAAAGTGGATAAGTTTGCAGATTTTTTTTTCTGAAGACTCCTAATCTAATAAGCAATGAGGATTTTAGCAATAACTAATTGTCACCTTAATCAGAAGAATGGGATGTATATGAGGAAAACAGTCATATTGATTATATTGTTTTAGTGAGTAGGTGCTCTCTGGGAACAAAGCCCTTGATTATTGTTGTTGTTAGTATTGCATTTCCTTATTGGTTTTGTTTGTTTGTTTGTTTGTTGTATGTTTCTTTCATTTCATCTTATGATAGGATCTCATTAGATAGCCCAGGCTGGCCTAAAACACATCTTGCTTCTGCGTTTCCAGTGTGAGGTTATAGGCATAAGCTCAAAGAAGCAGCTACATTCCTCCCCGCCCCTTAATGTACAGAGTTAAAACAACATTGCCATGCAAATGTAAATATACATTTTGCTATAAGGATTTTATTCATAATAATGCAAAGGAAAACCAGACATAAACACATCATCTAAAACCGGGCATGGGTTTGCATCTTCAAAGATTTTTTTGTGTTTTGTAATAACACAACTGGTGACATTATTAAAGCATGGAGGACTTACTTCTCAGACATCACCAAGAATTAATAGAATGAGACATTTTTTTCATGACAGAGTGGTGGTTTTTCCCCGAGCGCTCAGAAAAAGTAAACACAGAGACTATATAGCTTAGAAAACCGTGCATTTGCTAATGCTATCTTAAAGGATTTCATATATTTGCAGGCTGGCACGGCGTCCACACTCTGCAGAGAGGAAGCTGTCAGTGTCTCTATGCTCGCCTCTACTTGCCGCTCTCTCCTTGTCCACTATTCCTGCCTGGCCTAACCATGAGACATGACATACAACACGTCCCACATTTCATGATAAAGGATTTCATATTTGAGCAACGGCACACTCCAGAGAGGATCCTTTTCTCTATTGCCGCCTCCTCACTTTCCTCTCTACCATCAACACTCCCTTTATTATTTGACATTTATCCGCCAATGTATTGAACAAAGGAGAAATCGTCTCCAGAAGGCCACAGTAATATGCTGTGCACATGAAAAATGCATAAGGAATGCCCCCTAATCTTGTCAATAAACATATTAACATGAAACATTTTGTCCACTCTAATAACACCATAGATTTATGTGCATGTAATTGTGTATCACAGTAGCTCACAGAACACTTTTATGTGGTGCTTTCATATGATGATAATAAATACTTGATTCAGTAGCATTTTCAAGTCATGGACCAAATTTGATTTATTTCTACACTGTTGATGCCCAGTACAGAGACTGGCTCATAATACTGTATGTAGGTTACCGGTGGTTAATCAAACTGAAAATATTTTGAGTTTTATTTTATGCAAGACCAAGATTCAAGAACTTAAAATGCAATATGGGAGCTGAGTCACGGGGATGTTGGGACAGAGACCAAAGTCAGCTCTTTTGACATAGGGTTTTGCATTTGTGTTTTGCGTTTCAACACTAGACCTCATACAAGGGGGAGGTACAAGCCTGTGTGAAGCATGTTCAGTAGGTTAGGGTGTTCAACAGGTAAGAGGAAAGAGCAAGAGCTTTGTTAAACCAGCTCATCTGTATTTCAAAGTGCAGCTCTAAACTGAGGGTCCATCATTTATTTCCTTTATGACTCAGGTCTCTGCCTCCCTCACTCTTGTAGTACAGGAGGATTATTGGATTAATGACAGTTATCAATCTGATACTACAGAACCTTGACCATCAGAACCAGAACCTCAAGGATCCTCAAACAATTCTCCACCTGTGCTGGGGACAAGCTATTTTTGTCCCCAAGTTAACTGTTATAATCCTTTAGATGTCATTCAGTGGAGACCGTTGAGGTTTGGAAAGCAGGTTGCATGTCTCATTGCAATGCATGGATAACATAGTCAAGATTGGTCTTTTCCTTTGATGTTAGCAGAGGATATACCCAGTACACCAGTTCAAACTTTCTTTTCTATCCCCATGCTTTGTAGCTATAGTACAGATTTCCACATCATTTGTGTGAATATTATGTGAAATGAGCAGAATAGTCTCATTTGCAACCAGACTGTGTTAATTTCAAAGAGCAATAAATAAGCAATTAGCTCAGACTGAATGCTTACTTTCTGCAAAGCACTCAGGGACTTTTTTCTGAGCTTATTTGTAAAAACAAGTAAAGTAGGAGGGGACAAAGTAGCTCTCACCAACACTCAACAACTAGGCTAGCCAGAACAACAAAGTACAACCCTGTGTCAAAATAGATACAGGCAAAAATAGGCATAGGCAAACCAAATAGACACCTGTTACCTGTCGTCTAGCAAATTCCTCCAGATTGCTACCTTCCATCCTGAAGAGTAGCTGTTTAAGCTCAGGGAGAAAACAACTCATAAGTCTTATGAAGTCCATGAAACCAAGTAGAATTGAGCCACCAGCTGGTCTAGGACTCTCTTTCCCCATGCCTATAAAAGCAGGAGGGACTGTGGGGAGGAACTCTCAGAGAAGCCAAGCTTCCTAGAAGAGACACTTCAACAACCTTTCCAGCTGCCTGCCAGCCATGCAATGCAGTGAGCTCCAGGGTTCCTGTCTTCAGCAGCCCTTGAGCATGCTGGAGTGGAAAATCAGTAAGGTAGCTTGACTGATTTTTTTTAATCTAAATAAATAAAATGTATAAAAACAAAGAAAAGCTCTTAAGACAGAAACTACCACCACTATTTTGTGAATAAAAACCTAGAGTTTCAGACAGATAGGGAGCACCCAAGCACAAAACCTAACCAAGGAATGTTGAGCATAGTGTTCAAGGATTCTTGATACTCTCCATCATCTACTCCAGGTCTTAAAAGATATTTCTAGCTATGTATTTTAAGGCCAAGAAACTTTTCCCTCCATATATTTCCCATAAGCCACACATTAGAAACTTTATTTTGGAAATACCATGCTGGCACACTTCATATACAGAAATACACTCCAGAATGGCAGCGCTCTTATTCAGCCGTCCCAGAGCCTTAATAAAATTCTGTGTTTTACGTGCTGGAAGGCCATGCGAAATAGCAAGGAAAATCCAGCCCTGAGATGGAACGTCGTAGGCTAAGCTTCTGTTCTCAGTTCTGCCAAAAACTAGCAGTAAGTTGTTGGCATGTTGTCTCTCTTCCTTGTGCCTTAATTCCCACCCCTCCTAGCCAACTCGACAGTGAAGGAGCCCTCCCATTCTAGATGTTATTTAAATATTTCAGTCATAAGAGTGATTTTTCAGTAATTCACAGAGTGCACAAATGCATTTTGCCTTGAAAACCAAAACCATCAAAGACAAATAAAGTTGCACCTTCTCTGACAGAACTCTCCAGTCCACACAGTAACAGAATCAAAATTAGAAGGAAAAAAAAAAAAGACTTTTATTTGTTTTAGCATTTTTGTTTGGTTTTGTTTTAGAAACAGATTTTAGTGGAATCTGTGTTGCTAGAGACAGTATTGAAGAAATAAATTTGCCTTTAAGTAGGAGAACGAAAAGAACGTCCTTAAGATGGAGTTTACAGCCTGCTAGGGGCTAAATCAAGCATGGTAGCAGGTCCATCCCAGTGTGAATGCCATGCTTCCATCACGATTCAGGCTTCCAGACAACAGAGGTTAGACATGACCACTGATACAGATGGGCTGGGTCTGCATAGATCTGTGGTAGAGAATTGCCTGCCATGTGTGAGGTCCTGGGTCCCCTCACCAGGACAACAACCCAAAAGCTTAGAATCAGAAAACATCATCTAAATGGGTCTAATACACAATTTATGGAGGAGACTAATCCACTGATAACTTTATCATAGATGAAAATAAAATTTGCTTTATATTTGGAAGAGGTTTTTGTTTTGTTTTGTTTTGTTTTAGGTCAGCCCCTCCCTTAATCTATTTATTTTTGGAACCTCGTGTTAGACATTCAACGATTTGAATGGATCGGGGATAAACTTAAAATCATGTAGACATGATGTTGCCTCCTTTCATAATAAAATGAATCTTTACAGGAATTATCTTAATTTGAATGACTGCAGAAGGAATATTGATATGCCCTGTGATTAACATCACCCACTGCTTTAACCTCTACAGTTAATGGTTGGCTGCTTAACTAATAGGGACTTAAATTCAGATGGGGATTAATAATCAAGCCCTCTGAAAGCCTTGGACTTTCCTTTTCACGAGAGGAAGAGAAAAAAGGCCATTGACAAATGAATGTGCTCTAATCCTAGGGAGCGGTAGGTCTATTCGTTGTGCTCCGTTGTTTAACTGTTCCGGGAGAAATCTCCCCCGACATGGAGGAAACACTCCTCCTGAAACATTGACAAGTGAACCAGCCACCATGGCCGCCTCATCACTCCCATTCAGAATCAGGGAGGGTCTCTAGTCACGCCGACACTGACCGCATGAAACAATGGCGCTAGATTGTGTAGCTCGCATGGGGGAAAGGCAAATGCTTGGGGAAATTGCCTCTTTGAAGTGAATGTCAGCATTTCTAAGTTTGATTTTTATTTTTATTTCAGAGTTAGTTCTTTTTTCTCCTGAGAGAAAGCATGCGCGCATGTGTGTACACACACACACACACACACACACACACACACACACACATTCCTTTTTGGAAGTGCACTTTTCTCTTAAATTCAATCAAGTTAAAAAAAAATCAATTGCTTCAAAATGAAGTTTTAAGAAGTTTTAAATACTGACCCCCCCCCAAGTGTCAGTATGCTAAGCATTGTGGGACGTGAGGGGATGGGTAAATATATTTTAGCATATAATCTCACTAAGCATGGACTTAGGTATCAACATCTCCCCCACCCCCACCCCCTACTCTCCACCCCCCTGCCCCAGCCGTTCACTGGTTTTGTCTGGTTTGGTTTGCCAGTTGTTGCTGAGAATCTGAGGAGAAGCCTAGAAATCTTGATGAAATACATAACCACTTCAAATTTCCCTCTGGCCTTTCCTACTTACATTCACATACTTTAAAAACAGTACCATTTCTGGTCCCACATGTGATGCTATGAAATGGGACTCTCTATGCTTACCAGGGGATACATCACAGTCATGTCCGAGCTTCAACACTGTGGAAACGGGTGAAAGCAAACTGTTTGGTATGAGCTAGACATAAAGAGCAGGAGAGGGATTTGCCTCAAGTGTCTGGGTAAACTCAGACTTCAACTGTTTACGGATTTTGAATATGGAATTTGATGTCAAACTGTCAGCACCTACACTTCACAGGTTTCAGTGGAAGGCTTGTAACCTTTTGTTTTTAATTCCACCTTTAAGACTGAGGTGAAAGCAGCATTAGTCTGTTCAAAGGGCTTCCTGGGGTTCATTAGTGGATGCAGAGTCCTCAGGCCATCTTGGAGCACTTGTTACAGCTGATCTCCAGGCGCTGGGCATTCTGGTTGACCTTGTTAAAGGTAAGAGAGGTCAAACTTGGGTTCAACAGAGCCACTCTCTTACCAAGGAGACTGACAAGACAAAGTAATCAGCGTGTGTCACTTTCCATTAATCACAACACTTTCCTTTTCATGAAATACCAACAGATAATTGTTCCTAAATGCAATTTGCAACACCCCTGTGCAGTGGTTGAAGAAGCAGAAATAGGCAAACAGATAAGAACATTGTTTCGCTTGCAGGCAGCAAGGGCTTGCTATTCAGAGGCACATCATGCATAAACATTGATTTAGCCATGAGCTGACACTTATAAAGCTTTTGCTGTTTCCAGAAAGCCCCGTGGTCAGGCTAAGCAATAGCCAAGGGCAAGCGCTTTTACCTGCATGGCAAGGTTACATTCTATTTAAATTTCCTGGTCTCAAATAAATCAGCTTCCCTAACATTAGGCCACCACAGGATTGCCATAGGTGGGAACTAAGCACACTAAATGAAATGTTTGCCTTTATCGTCAAAGACTCCTGGAGGGCAGCTTGTTGATTTTGAATAAATATTTCATTAAGTCCAAGCTGCTGCACGTAATTTGGAAGCGAAGGGTTCATTTAAATCAATGGAGGTGTCCAGCTTTCCTTAATAAATTGGCACATTTGTGCACAGTGAAGAAAATATTCCCTTTCCTCACCGAGGCTTCCTAATTTTTAAACCCCTCCAAAAGGATCATTCTTCTAAATATGTTGGTGGTGCATGACAGTTTTTCTTCACAGGGCTGTGTAGTTTCACGGCTGGCCTTTTCTCTGGCTCGACATTAGCATAGGATCTATTTCCAAGCAGTAGCTGGGTTCTTTACCCTCTAACCAGACTCAAAGCCCTAGTTACAAAGCATACACCTATACTCAGCAGAGCTAAAACTACATCCATGCACATGTTTCAAGGTACAGTACAAAGCAGGTCAATAA
The DNA here is from genome assembly GCF_004664715.2 of Peromyscus leucopus. Lineage (NCBI taxonomy): Eukaryota > Metazoa > Chordata > Mammalia > Rodentia > Cricetidae > Peromyscus > Peromyscus leucopus. Next base: position 33,866,676 of record NC_051077.1, on the reverse strand, counting down.
TACAGCATTTTTCTCTCTGTGCTCTGGGATTTTACAAACTCAACAGGAAGTTAAGATGGTAAATGGGAGGAAGCCTCTGGAGATCAGAGCAGGGGCCAGAACTGGGCCCTACCTTTGGCACCAACTTCAAACCTGTCAGTCATTCAGTTTCTCCTGCTGTAGTCACTGAAAGTTGGGATCAGTTCAAATGTGCTTGGCTGTCCTGTTGTTATTAAGGTCCATAAATCAAACAGGTAACTTCAGCACTAACAGAATGTGCAAACTGATGAGGACTTCTGGGGGTAATAGAACTGAAAATATTTCTTTTTTCCTTAAAACAAAAGTACAAAAGACAAGTTTTGATGTCAACCCTTAGAAGTTTACTCTCTGGATAATATGCTCATTCAACAAAACAACGGAGCTTGTTACAGACATATTTTGTCAATATACAAAGAGTAACTTGATCAGATACAACGCAGATTTATTTGTGAACATAATAGAATTTACCACATAAAATTGATTTTGTCAACAGCTAATTGAGCCTAGGAGTTTTCACAGAGTGTTTCAATTTAAAACTTTAACCAACAATGATAAGTAATCTAAAGTATAAAATCACACACTGTCAAAATGAGCTACAGGATTCTCATTAACTATGCAAGCATAATGTTTTATTTTTTGTGAAGCTCAGATTTCATCACGTGTTCACCTTTACATTACAGTAATGTCTGTGACTGTTAACCCTTATCATGTTTAATCTTTCAACATGATTTTAGAGCATTTAGCATCTAATGATACTAACACTACATGATTATAAGTGTAAATCATTGCTAACTGGCATGAAAAAGCATATTTGAACTTATTAAGCAACAACCGCATCCTAAAGACTGGACTGGACCTATCTGAACTTATTTAACCAGTGCAACTGCATGCACGATGAAAAGAATTATGATATATGCAGAGGGGAAAGTGCAGAGGGACTCAGTATGTGATAAGAATCACCCAGAAAGCACTGAAGCTATACACACGACAAACCAAATGAGCAGTCTGTGGCCTCTGTCACTAAAGGACACCTCCCACACCTTCCAAGTTGACATGCCACATCTGAGGTTGGTCCCTCTTGACTTTAGTTATGGTAGTCATACGCATCTTGGAAATATCATGATCCTTTTTAGTGGACTGAAGACATCTCCTGTTAGAGACCTTCTGTTCTCTGCTAAGTGCTTGGGGATTTGAGTAAGTTACCCTCAGGCTTTCTTTGCTCCGGAATAAAATGTTATTTATAACATGCACAAAGTAAGATGATGGGGTTTTAGCATAAATAGGTACAAAACAGACTTAAGAGGAGAAATAGATAAGACTCAATAACTGAATGATGGCGTCCATCCTTGTGTATAATATTGATGCATTAAAATGTGGTCCCTCTTTGCAGTTGCTATTCTTCTGTCTATTAGGCTTTTTTTTTGTCTCCTGCTCTGTAAAGCAGAGCACACAGTCGCAGTGAAGGGGCTCCTTTGAGGTTGCTTCCTCTTTCAAATAGCTGAGTTGGCGCACTTCTTGTTTCCTGAGTAGAGCAGGTGGAAGCAATGTCTGTCTGCCGAGCTAAGCTAATTTTCCTTTTCCTCTTGGCATCCAGGGCTTCCCTTCCTTCCTCTTTAATGGATGGAAGTTCTTTGGGGAGGCTTTTTTTTTTTTTCCTTCCCTGTGTAAGTATACAGAAAAGCAGTGTAATGCTTTCTTCAACCTTATTAAATTGCATTTCACCCTTGAAAAATGACCCAGCGGTTCAGTGACTGCTTGGGTGTGAAATATGACATAATATGGGGATGTGACAAAGACCTTGTCTCACGCATACAGTCCAGAATTGGAATGACACATGGAGGCACAAAGCAGCACCAGATTTAGAAGGATGGTGGGGGAAGGGGTCATTTGGCACCATAGAGACTTCAATTCAACCACAGATAAAGTATAATTCCCATTCTTCTGCTTATTTATGAGGCTACAAAGTTGTCACTCAGGCCATACCCTTTTATCACTTCCTGACTTACTCACCAATCTAAGCCAAAAAGAAAACACCTACTTAGTAAAGGAGAGGATCCCCTGGTTTTCAGGCTAGGAGATTTTAAAAAATTGCCTGGAATATGAATTTTCATCTCAGCCCTCACACGAGTTCCGTTGATCTCTTCCTTCTCTGATGCTGGATCCCTCAGTCATTCCTGGCAAGATAATGTTTGTTGTTGTTGAATTACAAAGGTTTATGTTCGCTTTCTGGTAGACATAAAAATGGATATACAAGAGCTGAAATCATAATACAGAGAACCACAGAAGAATTTCCCATCGTGATAACTGTTGTTTTAAAAATTGAATATCTCACAATAGTAACTCTGGATATGATTTGAGTTAGTTCTCTGGTATGAAATGTGCTACATGCCATGGTGGAATTTTAAGAATAAAACCAAGACTCCACATGCATGACTTGCCTGGGTATAGGATTAGTTGGTGGATGAATGGAGAAACTGATTAAAACAGTTAACATAGATGTCTTAGTTAAGCTTTGTATTCCAGTATAAAAGACCATGACCAAAAGCAACTCGGGAAGGAAAGGGTTATTTGGTTGATACTTTCTTCACAGTCCATCACTTAGGGAAATCAAGGTAGGAACTGAATGCAGCTACTGGTTTTCTCTCTATGGTTTCTTCAACTTGCTTCCTTGTACAACCCAGAATCACTTGCCCGGGGATGACACCAGGTTCTCTCACTACAATCAGTAATCAAGAAAATGCACCAAACAGACTTGCATACATGTCAATCATAAGGACACAGAGGAATTCTCCCAGTTTGATAATTGTTGTTTAAAAAAAAATCATTAAAAAGCAGCACATAACATCTGTAGTTTTCAGAATATTAAAGTCAGAGAATAGAATTATAGACAAATCTACAGACATATGGACCATCCCATCTAGGTCATTGCTACATAGATTAGACTGGGTTTATCTGTGTAGTTTTGGTGCCTGTCCTGGGTCTTACTCTGTAGACCAGGCTGGCCTCGAACTCACAGAGATCACCTGGCTCTGCCTCCTGAGTGCTGAGATTAAAGGCTTGTGTCACCACCACCAGGTAGAGGTTACTGTCTCTTCTGTTCAAGACATTTATGAGGAAGTTCAGTGGGTTTTTCTTCTTGGTCTCCATAGTGAAAATTGGATGGAAGTGATAGATTGCAGGTCACAATATTGTGTTCTCTTTGAGAAATACATGAAAAAATACTTGACAAGGAACAGAGGAAGGCCTAAGATGTTTGTTTTTTCTACCTTTATGACTGGCGCCTTCTTTACTTTGGGTTTTGCTGTTTTGTTTCATTCTGTCTAGAGTCTGTTTTATGTGCTATTAAAAATGGTCTGGAGCCAGGAAGTGGTGGCGCAAGCCTTTAATCCCAGCTCTCGGGAGGCAGAGGCAGGCAGATCTCTGTGAGTTCCAGGCCAGCTCTAGTCTACAGAATGAGATCCAGGAAAAGATGCAAAACTATAGAGAGAAACCCTGTCTCAGAAAAAAAAAAAAAAAGACTAGAATTCAGGGCTTATCAGGTTCTTTACCAACGAACTACACTCCAAAATCAAATTATTTAAAGAAGTAACAGTATGGAGTGCATTTTGAAAAGAAATAGATACACAATAATGAATAAAACAAAGGACTGCTTTGTAAGTTTTGTTTTGTGATATGAGTGAATAATGATTTTCTTCTGGAACCCATTTTCATGGTAGACTGAAAGAACCTGATGTCTCTAAACCAGCAGGATATTTTAAGACTAATAAAGCAAAATAATATAATTTTAGAGATGGTGTGGCACATGGATGAAAGAAATGAGCACAAGCAGTCAAGAGCTCAAGCTAAAGGCACTTCATTAGGTAATTCCCTGTCACTGTGATAAAACAGCATGACCAAGGCAGCTTACAGAAGGAAGAAGAGTTTATTAGGGACTCACAGTTCCAAAGGAATAGGAGCCAGGGACCATCATGTGTCCTAATAGGGTTGTGGTGTCGGAGTAATAGCGGCTACATAAAATGAGTCTAGCAGTATTCCTTCCTTTTTAGTTTTATGAAATAGTTCAGATAACATTAGCTTATTTAATGTTTAATGCAATATAACTATGTGTAGATGAATTTCTAAATGGTCTTATTAAATAAAAAACAAGGAGCCAGATATAGTGGTGAAATCCTGGGAGAGATCAGGGAAATAGGAAAAGCCACAGCTAACTTTACCTCACTAACTCTGCAGCTTCCAAATGCGAGTTACTTCCTGTCTACCCACATCTATATGCCTTGCTGTTCTGCCATCTGATTTGTTCTTTCTGTCCAGCTACATCACTTCCTCTTCCTACACAGTTCTGTCACTTCCTGTCTGTCTGTACAGACCTCCAGACCTCCATGGTTAACTACTTTTGGAATTTAAGGCATGTGCCACCATGCCTAGCTCAATTCCTGGTGTGGCCTTGAACACACAGAGATCCTGCCTGTTAAGGGATAGGATTAAGGGCTTGTGCTACTGTTGCCCGACTTCTTTGTTTACCTAAAATTACTTGCTATTTCTTCTGATCTCTGGGCAAGCTTTATTTATTAAAGCACAAATACAATATCTCCACATTTCACCACAAATAAAGTATCACAACTATGAGCCTATCTAATCCTGTGTGTGTCTTTTTGGAGAAGCTATTGATGCACCAAACAATCCATTTCACTGTTATTACAGATTAAGTTGTCTATGTTTTGGCAGATCACATGGTTTCAAGAACTTCACCCATTTCTTAAAGATTATACATTATTTTGGAATCTAAATGTTCAAAGTGTTTCCTAATTATTCCCTAGATTCCACTTGTATCTGTTTTAATGTTCTCCTTTGCTTTCCCTGTTTTATTACTTTGGGTCCTCTCTTTTGGATAGTTTGGCAGAGGACTTGTCAATTGTGCTAACTTTAAAAAGGTACCCAAGATCATTTCATTTATTTCTGTGTGCTTTTAAGTTTCTGCTTCATTTATATCCACCCCCCAGTCCTTGATGCCTGCTGATTTTGGCTTTGACTTGCTCGTGTTACTAATACCTCATCATAGACATATTTGTTTGAGGCCCTACAGTTTTCACTATAAGCATTCATACTTACGAATACTCTCCAAATGGCTTTTGCTATATCCCAAACACTCCTGTAAGTTTTATTTTCATTCCATTCTATGATAATTTAATTTCTTCCATGATTTTTTTTTCAGTGACTAGCAGATCATCTAACATTATTGTTCAAGCTCTGGGTATTAGTATAGTTTCTGTATTTTTTTTTTTCAGTTTTAGTCCTGTAAGATCTGATTTTTTTTTTTTTTGTATCTTTATGGTCTACCTAAAATGTGATTTATTTTAGAGAAAGTTCTATGCATACTGAGAAGAGTGCATGTTCTTCAGTGGCCAGACAGAATGTTCTATGGTTCTGTGTCAATTACCATGTGCTCTGTGGCTTGGATTAACTTTATAGATTCTTTGTGGAGTTATTTATCTGGATGATTTATCTATGGATGTGACTGGATTACCTAAGATGTGAAGACACCTACCTGATTATACCTACACTTACCCGTCTCTTTATACCCTGTAATGTCTGCTTTACAAAAGTGAGTGCCCTACTATTTGGTGCAAATTTACTTACAATTGGATTATCTAGTAACTCTGTCTAGTCTTACATGCAGAGGCATGTCTCTTAGTTGATTCCAGAGCCAATCAGGTTGACAATCAAGATCATTCATCACACTTTCCTTGCTTCTCGAGCCTCTCCTGAGATACATGCTGCTGTTCTAGTGAGGTTGCCTTTGCGCACAGGTGCTCTTTGGCTCCCTTTATGCTTTCTCTTTCTAGTTCTGGCAGTATGACTATACTATGCTGTTGGAACTTCCTCTCCAAGCATGCCTTGTGTTGGGTAGCTATTTCTTTCCTGGGTATGAGGCATTTTCCATTACAATTCCATTAGTTTTGAATTTCATTTCCTTCCTAGACCAAGTGTATTCTTAAATTTGATCTTTGGATTATGGCTCAGATTTGTTACTTGTCGTTATACTTTTCTGTTTGTCAGCAACTGAATGTTGTATTTCCTTTACCTTGACTTCTATTTTTTGATCTTCCTTCTTCTATTTGATCTAGCCTATCAGTAATGCTTTCGACTTAGATTTCTGAAATGATTAACTATTTCATTCCAAATGTTTCTCATTGTTCTTTTCAAGATATCAGTTTCATTGTTAATTTCTTTTTCTATTTTATTTTATAATTAATTTAATTTTATATATCAGCCATGGATTCCCTGTCCTCCATCCTCCCACCTCCCAGCCTCCCCCTGCCCTCAATCTCCCTCCATTTCCACCTCCTCCAAGGCAAGGTCTCCCCTGAGCATTCAGCTAGGACTGGTAAATTCAGTCATTGTTAATTTCTTAACTATGTTGCTCTTTTCCTCAGCTGTGTTACAGATTTTCTTGTCTACATTCTGAATTTATTTCCTTACTTCATTCATCTACTTGTTTCTTTCCTCTTTGAAGTCATGGGTTGTTTGAAAAGCCAATTTTGAATTCTTTGTTTGGAATTTCAACCCCTTTGCCTATCCTTGGATTCAGTAATTGAGAAGTAATACTCTCCTGGAGGTATCATGTTGCCCTTCTTTTTCCATGTTTCTTGGGCTTCTCTGTTGCAATCTGTACATCTGTTGGTTAGGATGTCTCACTTGCTTTTATTTGTGGGTTGTCTCACTGAGCACTATACACTTACAGGTTTAATCTACAACATCACCAAGAAAGCAGAAACCAAACTACTTTTGGATACAGCTTCTGTTTATTTTCTTTCATTTTACATAGCAACCACAGTTCCCCCTTCTTTCCACTCCCCTCTCTTCCCTCCACAACACCCCCTATCCATTCTTCAGAAAGGGTAAGGCCTACCATGAGGAGTCCACAAAGTCTGGCACATCAAGTTGAGGCAGGACCAAGCCCCTCCCCCGCTGCATCAAGGCTGAGCAAGGCATCCCACCATAGGGAATGGGCTCCAGAAAGCCAATTCATGCATATGGGATAAGTTCTGGTCCCACTGCTTCTGATTAACCTTCTACAACCAAGAAGCCAAGGCTGTAGCCATATGTTGCCACCTCCTTTGGGTGTATAGCCCTCTGTTTCTCTGTCCTTTTTGTCTATCAATCTATCATTGTTCCATCATCTACTTCGGGTTTGTTGTATTCTTCCAATCTTTTTTTCTTTGAAGTTGGGTCTAGTCTTTTTACCCTAACTTTCTTCATTCACCATGTCACACAGAAGCAACTCATAACCCACCACATTCTGCAGTCATAATCTTACTAAGAGAATTCTTGTGCCCATTTTATATTTTCAGTAAATCTCAATTCCACACATCTCTATATTAACTATGTAGTAGCCCTCTGTGGCTATAAATACAGCATCAGCTAACACAAGTCTACTTAAAAATAAATTTCCCAAGTTTTAATCTTGTTCTCTCTTACTAGCCATATTATGATCTTTTGACCATTTTCTTTACCGCTAAGTAGTTTCATTTTACCATCTATAAAATAAGTCATAAACACAACCTACGATCCAAAGTACTGTGTGGGAACTGTGTTAATATAAAGTATTTAGAACTGACACAAAATGAGCTCTCATAAAGTTTAATAAATATTTTGTACATTTAATTAAGCATTTATAGAAAGAAAACCCAAAATAACGTGTACATCTAAAATATAAAATATAATCAGATTAGTAGTCATCATAGCACATGTGGATTCTACTTTCTTCATCTCACCATACATATAGCAAAAACTATTTCATAGGACATTTCTTTCAGTTTGGTATTATTAGAACATATTCTTTGGGGATAAAAGGAAGCATTGTCTTTTAGCTACTGCTGGTACTGAGTCTTCCAACTTTGATTTGATTTTGATCCCTTACCATATATGCTGTTTATGAGATGTATGGATTTGATCCTTGAAGTTGCCTGCTGACTTCTAAGTAAACAGGCATTTATGCAAGCATAATCATTCCCAAGATTATTTCATGGATTAGACCCTGGATAAATCATATATTAGAAGCTGGTGAATGATCAAGTCGCTAGATGCAGATGCAAAATTATTGGCAGGTCCCTCTGAAATAGGTCTAGCCTCATTTCTTTGCATATGACAAACTTTTTTATGTCGGGTTGAAAATTGCAGGAGATGGCCATGGGCTCCGAAAATTTTTCCTTTCATCCCCATGCACAACAGAAACTCTTTTATTTTCAACCTGATGGCGCCACTTTCTATTTTCCTGTGATGGTAATAGGCACTGCAAGTAAACCAGATAATAGACTCTTAAAGTTTCTGTGTGCAGATTGAAAGAGCACATTGTAGTGCCTGCCTTTCCTGAGGTCTCACAGCCTCACCAACACGGTATATAAATACAACACGGGCAGCAGTTATAACAATAGTTTCTGTCAGCCTGTCTGAGATAGTTAGAGAAGAGCAGTGGGGATAGCACAGTAACCCAGAAATGTCCAGATTCTTCTGGCCCCTTTTATTGTGATAAATCTCCTATGAACTTGCAAAGAGGTATTGTTTGCATTCGGTGTGTCTATGTCGAGAATGTGGCTGTGTGTATCTATTCGTACTTACTGGACTATGTGGAGCAAAACCCAATTCAATTATATGTGGAGAAAAAAATGAAACACTTTGCAGGAGGGGAGTAGAGATAATATATTTGAGCAAGATGAATTAACTACTTTCTATACTTCCTCTGTGTAAGTTTTGAATAGTGCAAGATTAGGTGTTTAGAAATCTGAGTGCTGTTCTCTTGTTGGACCAGAAGAATAACTCTCATGGATGCTGCTGTATTATAAGATACATCAGATAACTTACAGCAAGCTGAGAAAATTGAGGTTCTGCATCGTACATAAGATTGTGTTGTCACTAATAAAAGAACTAACAGAGATAATTGCCATAAATGTAGACATAGCGTTACATTCAATTAAGGATTTCTAAGTGTATGTTTGAAAATATCAGAAGATGTATGAAAATCGAAAAAATTGAACCTTACAATGATACTGTGTCATTCTTTTATGAAGTACAATTCAAAGATTTTCTGTAATCCTGGAATTTGATACTCTTTTCTTCTTAGTATGAAACCTCTACCTTTCTATCATAAACCTTGCATACATTGCCATCTCCAAAATGTGTAAGTTCTTTATACCCAAAGAATCTGCCTTGTTCTTACAGGCTACCTGAAGTTTGTTTTGAATCCCAGTTAACCCAGTAAGTTTTTCTAAACTCATGTAACTTAATTAAACCTCCTGCTAGCTATTTCTACTATTTCTACATTTCTGCTATGGCCCATCATCACACACATAGTAGAAGATAAAGCCAGGAATTCAACTCAGAATAAACCCAGTAACTATCAATGATTTGATCTCAGTGGAAACTGAGTATTTTGATACATGGTGTTTAGTGAGTATCAGTTACTTCAGTATTTCTGAGCTTTAGCAGCTGTACATCCATGATCACAGATGCCTTGCCTTTATTGATTAAATGAAGGAAAATGTGTCTTGCAGCCACACATAGCGCTTCAGAAGGCAAGAATGGGGGCTTGCCTTTTCATTTTTGTATTGCCACAAACCCTTTCCCTGGTGAAATGCATAATACCTTAGACCTGTAGTATTGCCTCTGTTATTTCATATAGAAATTTATATAACTCAGATTTTGGGATTCTCCTGGGAGAAGACACATGCTGAGAACTGGAGACCACATGCTCAGCCCAAAGTGGGAAATCTTTAACACCTCGCTCCCAACCAACATCGCCAAAATCCCAGGAACATTGGGCAAGAGCAGGACAAAGGAATGTGAGATCCAGATGGCAAGCAGTAGTGCTCTGCAATGTGAGCTACCAAACCTGACATGGCTAGAGCTCTCCTGAGCTCACCACGGCTGTGTTTACCTACACACTGACCAACACAAACTCGCCCAAATCAATTCTGGCATGAACAGGGGAGATGTTTTCTAGGTCCACCTCCCTTACTTAAGAGCTGTTGGTAGTTAATAACTGCCAAGAGTAGGGGAATCGTTCTTTTTTGTTTATTTGCTCTTTTTCAAGACAGCATTTCTCTATGCAGCCCTGGCTGTCCTGAAACTCACTCTGTAGACCAGGTTGGCCTTGAACTCAAAATTCAGAGATTCACCTGCTTCTGCTTCCTGAGTGCTGGGATTAAACCCGTGTACCACCACCGCCTGACAAATCATTCTTTTTTTCCACATATGGTCCCTGGTAGGTTTCCCACATTCCATCAGGTACCTTCACACCCATACACATGTGGAGACCACCAACTGGACTTAGTGGATTGTCTGAAATCGGGGGGTGGGGGGGGGGGGGGGCAGAAGAAGTCAGGAGGGTAAGGATTGTGTTGGGGAAGGTGGATTAGGAGTTAGATGGGGAGACATAGGGGGTATATATGATCTTGTTTCATTGTATACATGTAGGAAGGTCTTAAGAATAAAAAAAAATAGCAAAGAGAAAAAAAAAGTACATGTTCAAACAAAAAAATAAGCAGGAAGTCTAAGTCACCCTGGAAAGACCTCACTTCTGTCTTAGTTCACCTACTATAGCAAGGGAACCAAAACATGCAGCTTGTAAGCCAAACTTTCTCAGGGTTCTGGAGGCTTGAAGGCCCAAGACCGGGGCACTAGCACATTTGCTGTCTTGTAAGGACTTTCTCATGAGTTACGTCAGACAGCTGTCTTTACATAGCACAATGAGAAAAGGAGATCTTAAAAAAAAAAAAAAGTGTTTTGAAAAGAGGATACTAAGCACATCCATAATGCATAAATTCCCCCCCTACCAAAGACTTTGTCTCCCTTACATAGTTAGGGTTTTTACACACAGAGTAGGGTCATGAACATTTAGAGCATGGACGACATTTCCAGGTGTAAGAAAACACTTTGTTCCAGGCTAGGAGTACAGTATAGTGAAACACACTTAACTGACATTCATTTCCAAGACACTGGGTTTGATCACCAGCCACAGTGCATGACAGTGAGGGTTGGGGCAGGTGGGGGGCAGGGAAGAGCTGTTGTCTCAGGCACTAATCTAAAAATCAATCCAACTTGCACAAGATTTCAGTGATGACTGATCAGTCATTAAAATTGAATCTGAATGCAGGAAAGTAACAACTCTGTAAATGCCTTTGAATCTCATTTGATTCACTCTGACTCTCCCCTTTTATGATTCATATCTGGTATTCATTCTCATAAATATGTGTTAAGTGTCTACTGGGTGTACATATCATAGTTTCGTATTCATGTAGTCCTTGTACCATGTGATATTCTTAAAAGACCTCTATATCTTAATTTGCTGGATAAATATGTTCTGAGAACAGCTCTTCAGGAAGCTTTATGGTTTACATATCTTAATTTTTATCATTTAGGTTAGATTAAAATATTTAAGGTTTAGCAAAAAATATATTTCAAAATAAGTATTTCATGCCATTTACTGTCTTTTTATAATGAGTACTTTTTAAGGAAAAAAAAGAAAACCATTAATAACAAATAACACCTTACATGCCACAATTTTGATATTAGAATAAAATGAAAATATAGTGTAGCAAAAATCCTAATTGGTCTCAATAACAAAAACCCAGCGCCAGCTATCAGAGTAAATGCTGAAAGACCAGAGAGACAAAGGGCAAGCTACAGCCACCTCTTACCTTGCCAACTCCTCAGCTTGAAAAGGCGGAGCTCCTGTCTCCTCCTGCCTTATCACTTCCTCTTTCTGCCCAGTCATATCATTTCCTGTTTCCTCCTCCCAAGTGCTGGGATTAAAGGTATGTGCCACCATGGCCTGGCTTCTATGGTTAACTGCTGTGGGATGTTCTGTATGTTAAATGTGTTGCTCTGATTGGTTAATAAATAAAACACTGATTGGCCAGTAGCCAGGCAGGAAGTACAGGCAGGACAAGGAGAGAGGAGAATTCTGGGAAGTGAAAGGCTGGGGCAGAGAGATGCTGCCAGCTGCCGCCATGAAAAGCAACGTGTAAGACACTGGTAAGCCACGAGCCATGTGGCAAGATATAGATTTATAGAAATGGGTTAATTTAAGATAGAAGAACTAGACAACAAGAAGCCTGCCACAGCCATACAGTTTATAAATAATACAAGTCTCTGTGTGTTTACTTGGTTGATTCTGAGCGGCTGCAGGATTGGTGGGTGATAAAGATTTGTCCTGACTGTGGCCAAGGCAGGAAAACTCTAGCTACAGTTTACTAGTGGCTAGCTCTGCCCTCTTATCTCCAAGCAAGCTTTATTTGTTAGAGCACAAACAAAATATCACCACAATGGAGAATGATGAGTTGAACCTCCATGCTAGCACAGAGGTATTTTTCCATTAACAATCTAAATTGAAGTTTTGTCATTCTTCAAATGATTTCCAGTTGCTATCATTTTAGTTTCTATACTTTGAATCTCATTGTTTTGGTATGTATCACACTATGTTTTAACTTTTGTTAGGTTTTATTGCTATAATTTTACCCCCTTCATTCACCCATCAAAAGAATTTATTTAAGGCATCAGCATCTAGGAATTTTAAATTGTCTTGGAACTTTCATTTAAAATTGTATTTTTATTTCTTTGATATTTTTATTGTAACTTACATTGGGTAGCATATATACATTTAAAACTATCTGATGTGTAAAACAAACATTCAAGAATTTTTAATATGACAACACTCTTTTGAGTAGTCTCAATAGGAGAGAGTCTTTGTCCTCTGAGAGCATATTTGGATTTTTTTTTTAAATAGCCAGTTTTTCCAATGTCAAATCTGTTAAATAGCTTACATGATTATACTGGGCAATGTTATTTTTGAACAAAAATGTAGTTGGACCCCAATAAAACTTTATTCTTATGCTTTATTCAAACTAACTTTAAAAGAGACATTGGAGGATATTAAATGAACAATACATCATTGAAAGGAGGTTTCTAGTGGGATGAGCTTGACATGAGTTTGGTATGTCTGGAGGAGAAGGTGTTACCTCAGAGCCTGATACAAGCACAGATGATAGGAACTAATCCATGTCAGAGGAAAGGGGAAAGGTAGGGTGGGAGAGGCTTCTCTGCTCAACAAACTTCCCCAGTATTTGACCATGGCTGAATAGGTGTCAAATTAAAATACGTGAATCCAACTAACCAATCAGCCAAAGCAAAGGCGCAGAGGACAGATCAAAAACATGATCAGAAAGTCATCAAGACACATGAAGTAATGATTAGTTCAGACTCTACTGGGCAACCAGTCCTCATTTTAAGTGGTCATGCTATGATATTGAATATGATAAGGGATATTGAGTATGTATTATTTACTTCCTTCTTCTTGTAAACAAATGCCTAATATAAGGCAACGTGAAGCTATTGGCTTACAGTTCAAGGGAATATACAATATTATGGAGAGAAGGCTTGGCAGCAGGATGGATGGTAGTGAGCACCTGGAGTCCACAGTTGGGAAGCAGAGGATGATGAATATTTCTTCTCAACCTGCTTTTCCTTATGATTCAGCTTAGAATCCCAGGCCATGATAAGGTACCATAAATGTTTAGAGTAGGTCTTGTCACCTCAACCTAATCTAACAAACACCTTTATATATATATATATATATATATATATATATATATATATATATGCCAGAGTTTTGTTTCCATGGTGATTTATCTAGTTGATAGTGAATCAATTATCACAGATCTCAAATTGTCTCTTAAATCCCTGGGTGGAGAGACGATTCATTAAAGTGCTTGTGAAAGCCCAAATATCTGAGTTTGGTACTCAGAACCCATGCACAAAGGCTGGATGTGATGGTGCATACTTTTGGTACCAGAACTTTGGAATCAGAGGTAGGGAGATCCATGGGGTGTGGGAGTTAGATAGCCAAGGCTAAATGGAACAGTTCAGGCCAATGAGATGCCCCATCTTTAACCAAAGAAATCAAATTCATAGTTGATCTCTGGTCCACATGAATGCATATACATGGGCACAGGCATACACACACAAATATTTTAAATAATATACCTTAAATCTTTGTATTCTGGACTGGTTGTTCACTGTACCTAGCATGAAGCTGTCTTCCTAGAATCCCCTCTTAACAGCTTTGTTTGAGCTCCTGACTCCTCTCCTCCTGGGTTAGCTGTTGTGCTTTGCAGAATTCTCTATTTCCCTTTTTCCATTTGATGAAGTATAACTTCCAGTATCATAAGTAGTGTGTTGAAGTTTTAGCTTATCTACAAACTCTGAAACACCAGTGTGATAGGAACTAGTGAGGTTTTATGTTCATCTATAAGGCTAAGAACTAAATGTCATTGGGAATATTACTGAATTATTTTCTTGATGAGTATTTGACTTCCTTTATCCATGGGCTTCTCATAGTCCGGACTATTACTGTCCAGGAATTTTGATAGGAAAACACTCTTCATGATTGGCCTTGGAAAGTAGAGAAAATGTTACCTCTTCAAAGAAATGTTAAGACACATTTCTTCAGAGTCATCCCAAGGAGGCAAGGATGAAGTCTTCTCTTTATCCCTTGAAGTATTCGCTTGCATCCAACCATGACTTGCAAGTTCAGTACAAGAAAAGAATTAACAAATATGCTTATATATTAAAAAAAAAAAACTAGAGTGAAAAATTGGGAATACCTCTCTAGTGAGGCACACAGAAAGAACACGTAGCCTTTATCATGGTACCTTCTAGAGTTCAGAACACAGCAAACAAGCACAAGATGCTCTTCCAGCTCCTGTTTTTACCCAAAGACTAATAAATTATTCACTTCTTTAATGCCTCCTAGCAGTGTTTGTGTATGAATCTACAGCAGGTTAACCTGTCACCTCTCTAGCAAGATAGCAAGGCCTTCTCCATTCCTTACGAGATAGCGATTACCTCTTGTGTGTTTTCTGTTTTCTATTTCTAGGCATCTTAACTCCTGTAAGAGTTCACTAATGTTGGGTTTCTGTTTTCCTTTTTGTTTCAGATTACAGCAGTTTTATTTTGCAATGTTCTATTGAGTTTCTCATTTCTGTATATTTCAAGTCCCTGAAGCTCTTTTTTTTTTCTTCAAAATATATTTTATGGTTAATAACATAGCTGCTTTTGTTTAATGGATGAAATACTTTTTCTCTTGTAGGGAATTAATGTATTTTAAAGCTTTGTTTTCTCCTGAACAGTGTCTATTTAATTTGGAGCTTTTGTTTACTTGTTTTTTTCATCTCTTTCTTTATACTAAAAGCTTCTTTGGATGTCTAATCTTCATTGGTTAATTGTTAAAACTTAAAAGTTGGAAACTAAAATACAAAATGGAAATGCTTCTCATTAGCTAGTACATGTTGACTTTAAATGTAACCCTAGGGAGAGCTAGCTTTTTTTGCTGATATTTAGTATCATGCACTTTGGATGATTCTGCTTCTTTAATTTTATTTATTTACTTATTAAGAGGTTGTATTATTTTTTAAGGAGTGTGTGTGTGTGTGTGTGTGTGTGTGTGTGTGTGTGAAAGAGAGAGAGAAATTAGTTAGTCTGTCTTTTTAACATCAGTTTTGTGAGCCTCAAATGAGATCAGATTTTCCAATATTATAAACAATACCATTTTCTAAATATTTGTTCTTTGAGAATTTCATATACATAAACACCAAAATACCACCCCTCACCTCCCCACTCTTGCATGAGTGTGGGGTCATCTCTGAGGCAGGCAATCTAGCAATGGCCACACTACCAGAGAATGATTCTCCCCGCAAACTCCCCCGCACCCCGCACCCACTCCCTGCACCCCGCACCCCCGCCCCCACCCCCCCCCCCCCCCCCGCCCCGCGCTCCGCCCCGCGCCCTGCCCCGCAGTGTCTATCAGCTGTCACTAGCTCCTCAGTTAGGGATAAGGCCTTGTGATCTCCTCTCTGACCCATGCTGGAATTGTTGCTGGCTTTATATTTCTCAGGTTTTGTGCAGGTAACCACAGTTGATGTGAGTTCATGAGTTCAGTAGCCGTGTCATGTCCAGAAGCTAGCAGCTCTGAGCACTCACTCACCCATATCCTCTGCCTGTTACATTCTTTCTCCATTCTTTTCTATAAAGTCTTGCAGCAGGGTTAAGGGACATGGGGAAGCAATAAAGACGTTCTATCTGGAGCTCAGCAATCATAGTCACTTATTCTCAGCACTTTGATCATTTCCGAGTCTCTGCATTGACTGCTGCCCATTGCAAAAAGAAGCTTCAGTGAGTGACCAGAGTTAAGGGCAGCCAAGGTCTGTGGTTGCATTGTAAGTATTTAGAAGGCAATTTGACATTGTGTCCATTTAGCAAAATAACAAAAGAAGTGTCCACAACATGGCCTACAAGCTCTCTAGCTATGAGCATTTGACCAGGTTTACAGTTCCAGGCATGAATTCCCTCCCATGAAGCAAGCCTCAAATCCTGAAGCAAGCCTCAAATCTGTTCAGGACGCCATAACAGTCATGCCCTATTACACTACTGATCACAACTTGTCTTGCTGCTATTGTAGCATGAAGGATCGAGTCCTGGGTAAGATGACTAATGTCTTTTCTCCCTGAGAAGCTTACAAAGCATATTCTGGAAGTCTGAAAGTTCTTAATTTACAGATTATGACAATTTCAAATTTAAGCATTTGAGAAATGAGAATATGAAATTCATAATGTATATTATGTCTTCTCTGTATGATTCTCATATATGTAAGCATTAGGATATACATATTGTGTGTGTGTATGTACACACACACAAACACACACAAACCACATACACATATGAAAAAACTGTGATATTTGGTTGAATAGCATCCCTATGGTCAGAGAACTTCTCCACCAGGAGACAAAGCTCAGAAAATGGATTGTGTATGAAGTTGGAGTCAGTTCCCTGGCCTATTTAGGACCTTCTTATGGCTGTTTCTGTTCTCAGGGGAAAAGCATTTCCTGAGAAAAATTATATTCCAAGAAAAATATCCAAAGTTTGAGACACAGTAATTATTAACATTCCATCAGGATGGCTAAGCCAAATATTTGGCTACATTACAGAAACAGGTATGTTAGTGTGTATTGTCACATTCTAGTGTGATTCAAGGTCAGTTAACAAAGATGAGCCAACTTACAGGTTTGATAGCTAGCTAGCCCTCATGTTAATTCAGAATCAAGGAACTACTATGACTTAATTTGAAAGGGGACACTCGATTTTATGTTCAGATCTAGCAAATAAGAGTCACTGAGTGAAAATCACAAGTAATTTTTAATTGCTTATAGGCTTTTCCCTCCAAATTAGATCAGTCAGATGATCTTCATGTTATTAACAGTATTATAGTAGCTAAAGTTTGTGCATTCTTGTGTTTTAAGCTTTTACCTAGATATAAAAGACATGATAATGTTAAGTTGAAAGGAAAATTATTTTTATCAAATACTTATTCATGTCTATATTAAATGCAAAGAAACATTATTATTAGCTTATATAGCTTCAAAATAACTATAAATATTTCATATACAAGACCCATTAAGTTGATGTTTTTAATATAGTATTTTAATTATTTAATAAATGCAAACGTATTCACTATCATAATCAACATGTATTTATGATATTTTAATTACCTATAAAACACCAATAATTCTACACAGTAAACTCTATATAAATCCTTCATGTGGACCATTATATTTTAATAGAGGATAACAAAGGTTCACGTGGTGTTTTAAGAAATGCAGAGAAGCTCTACATGTAGTTATAATTCTGAGAACAATGCAAAACAAAAAAATCATGTCAACATCAAAAAGTGCTAATAATTTCTGGAGGAGATGATAGTTGGTCTGAACCTCAACAGATCATAAAAGACTGTAGAAGCCATGTAAATAAAGAGGAGTGAAGTCACCTCATCTATCTAGGCTTCTCACAGGATCCCTGGAAAGAAATGTCACAATGTTTGCTCTGTTCTCCTCCATCATCCCTCTGAAGAACAAGGGAAAGCAAGGGCAGAAGCCCAGCTAACATGAAGGGACTCCAGAACATGAAAGCCCTGACATACCCTTCGGAGGGATCTGAAAATGCTACCAGGTTGTTTTGTTTGTTTTGCCTTTGAGAGAAGCTTTTGTAGCCACACCATGAACAGATGTATTAGAGAAAAGGTTAAGTTACATTACAAAGGAAACCCTTGAACAATCTGTTAAATAATACAGGCTGCATTCCTCTTTGATGTGACAGTGTAACTAGTCTGGGCTAGCATCATCTCACTGGGCCATTCAGGGAACCAATGTCCCTACCTGGCTCTGGCATTCTATGGATGTTAACATTCTTTTGGTCAGAAAAAGGCCACTGCTATATCCATCTTCCATGCAATAAAAATAGGAGAAAAGCCAACATCCAGTGATAGAGAAAAGCTTGCATTCTTTCGGATCTAATCAAATACATGGCCACCCTACCTCCAGGAAAGGAGAGAAAATTCTTCCTTAGACAGATGCAAGCCTGCAGGAAGAAATTGAAGCAGATGGAAGGAAACTCCCATTCTGACACAATAGATTTTTCTTGTTTAATATGTATAGTTTCTCTAGAGTTAGAGTAAATATGTTTTCATACCTTTATTACATAATACGTTCTAACTCTTACAACCAATATACAGAATCCTGTGCTGTGATAACATGATAAAATTCAAAGAAGTCTCTAGAATGGTTTGTGCATGTAGCTAATGGAGCTCTCAAAATTAAATTGTGTGAAGCCATGCAGACCCCAAAGAGAAAATATGACTCACAACGTTTATGTGTTTAAGATGTTAAGATCTGTGGTCTTCATATGTATCCGACAGCCCTTCCACAGCAGTTTGCAGTATGCAAAGATGGGAATTTCAGAAGATAACATAAAGATTATAAGAATCCTATTCGACATTATGAGTTGTAGACCACCCAGATAAAACCATGTATTTGATACACATTACGATTATTCAAATCATTTTTGTAGAACTGATTTATGTCACATCAACAACTTACAGTCTGTTAATCCTTTTTAAGATTAAATCTAGTTTGTAAAGGAGCCAAAAAATTGGAAACTGTAAAAGATATATTTATAAAAGTAGGATAAGTAAATATTTTTAAAGCTCTATTAATTAATGAAATAGGCAAAAGTGTTCTAGTTTTTGGAATCCCTGTTGAATTTTAATATGAGTGAAGGTTCCTGGTAAGATGTGAGTAAACATTTTTTAATAAGCAATTGTATTTAATAAAGTTCCATTAATTTCAATAAGTATTTATTCAATGACTATTCAAGGTAGTGGATGTTCTTAATTTAGTGTGTTAGATCAATACAGCTTTTGTAACAGGAATTTTTTATGTATCCCAAAGTTGGATGACCGAAACATACAAGCAATCCCTTTGCTGAGTACACAAATATGAAATAAAATGAAGTCATAGTAGCTTAGTACTCATGCTATATATCAACAAAGTTCTAAAGAGACAAATGTACATTTTTATGAATATGTTTTTCTCTGAATATGGCTGCTCCAGTGGTTCCGCCTTGGTTGTACCACCTTGGGCACCAGAGTAAGCTCTATAACTCAGAGTCTAGAAGATTGATGAGATATGGTCAGGCTGTATTTTATTTATATATCAATCTCAAACTTACATAAAATCCTCAGAGGCAGAAGGAATCTAAAATTAAATGGGAAAGGAAAAGAGAATCTGAATCCAAGAAAAAAATCTCTGCATATTTTTTACTTATTGGGCACAAAATTAGTTGTCAAATCTTTCCTTAGTTAGTGTTCCAATTTGTTTTAATTACAATCTGAAGCAGGAAATCCAACATCAATGGTGACTGACAGAATTGTCTGGATAGGTGCTAGGAGATGGTAGGACTAGAAGAACAGATAAGATGTATATGAGGAAAGGACCATGCCAACATTCCATGACAAAAAGTCATCCCAGAAAGAAAAGAGTGTTCTTTTTTTTAAGGCATATTTTATATTGATTCTTTGGGAACTTCACTTCATATACCCTACACATCATATACACTGATCGTGCTCATTTCCCAGTCTCTCCTTACATGCCCCTCACCCCCATAGTGACTCCTAGAAAGAGAAAATTAAAAACATATTAGTTCAAAACAAAACAAACAACAACAAAAATAGCCACCTCGCTCCTCCATCTTTCCTGCCTCTCCAACATCTCTTCATTTGTCTTAGTGGCATTGGGAGCTGTGGTGTGTCATACAATAAACCTTTTCAGCCACTCAGCTTTGCTTGTAAATGTTCATTACAATAAGACGTTGATCTGGTTCAAGTCCTCTGGCTTCTGATATACCATCCATGCTGGACCTTCCCTGAAACTCCTGGATATCGTGCATCCAGGACGTTGAATTCCAGCATCTACCCCATCGATGACCGGCCAGAGTACATGAAGGGACTGGTGGAACCATAGGAGCTGCATCTCCATGACTCAGAGAAAACAGTGTTCTGAAGCCATGCAGTGGAAGGAGAACGTCTCACTCCCACTCCATTGGATGTTTGGAGAAGTCTTAATAACTTATTTTGGATTCTCATTTTTATTTCCCGTGTACATGACTTAATGTACAGAAGTGTGTAACCTCGTGTTTTTAAGATTGTAGGCACAATAGGAAAAAAAATATATAATGGTACTTAAATGGCTAAGTAGCAGCGAGTTTGAAATTCTGCTTACCCAAAATATCCTTTTCATAAATCAGATAATGTTGTAATCAGCAGAGATATCAACTTTACATAATCACCAATTGTGTTCGCTTTTAGAAGAGTTTTCCATGAGAGATTTGCATGATATCTGCAATTACCCCATTGCTGTGTCACTGTGTTCTAATTAATGGGAAATTGGAGAGCAAATCAAGATAAGAGAGTCAAAAAGAATGGAAGGGCTCTCCAGCTCCTTTGGTGGGGAAGGGATTATTTAGAGGTGGGGATGAGTGGGGAGAGGGTAGGCATGGAACAGGGAGATGAATGGAGTGATTAATTGGCTCAGAAATAAAACAGAACCTACGCAGCATCTTAAGAACCACCAAATGACTTTCAAGCCATTTGCAGACTATTGTATAGACGTTAATTTATTTCCAGCAGATAATTTTTGCATATAAGAAGAATTAGAAAGTCAGCAAGCCCCATTGTTGCCTTATCCATTATTTATGGAGAAGGAAATGAAGAAGGAGAATGGACACAAATTAGACTTGCCTCACTGTTGGGAGAGTACTCTAAAGCATCGTGATTTTATATGGCCTGAAATGCCCATGAAGACTGTGAGTGCCTTTCTGTCCTTAAGCCTCTGGACTTAAAATAATCACATAAGAATTTCTTTCAATTAAGGCTGTTTCCATGGAGTGAAGTGAACTCTTATTCTTCCTTGGCTTCTGAAGTTAGATACACAGATGAATAGAAGCAAGTGTAAATAGATATAAATGTGATTACGTCTAATCACCTGAAAGGGACCTATGGCAAAATGTGACTGGAAAATGGAGTTACTTTTTAATAATCTTTCGTTAGCCCCTATAGGGAGAGACTTTGAAAGACTTGGTAAACGTATCTATTTGTAATCCCAGTTGCCCCTTAGATTCTAGATTAGTGTCATTTTTTCTGTGACCATTTGATTAAACAAAGGATAATTAATGTTACAAGAAAGTCAATATAAGTTCTGAACTCAAGCATACTATTAGCCTCTGCTATAATTTTGTCCTAAATAAAACTTGAGTATAAGAAAGATCCATTGGCCAATATCACTACTCTCCCCAGATGGCCTTTTATGCATGTTCTCAGCACTTATTCTCAGGTTCCTAGCCTCAGGCCCGTCTGTAGAAGGCAGACTATCTTATGGATCATAGTGTTGAAGAAAGGAAAAACTTCAGATTTGGGATAAGAGGATTTTAGACACTTAGAGTCCCTGCTAAAGAGTCATGTTGAAATTTGATTCTTATTCACTGCTTCTCAGATTGTACCTGAATAATTATTCAAAACTTCTTACCAAGGAGTTCTGACATTATGCATTTAAAAATGCAAAACCAATTAAATACTAATATGCTGTGACTCAAATCTTTGAAAGAAAACGTCCTTTGTTTGTGATTTGAAACCTGCCACTCTGTTTCATTATTGTAGAGGTTCCCAGCAGGCATGTTCACCCAGATTTAATTATTAAGCCATAAATGTATCTTTGAAATTTTCTCTTTAAACTGAATGCCTAGGAGTAATTTAGAATTGCTTTTTTCACTCATCTTAT
Source organism: Peromyscus leucopus (assembly GCF_004664715.2). NCBI lineage: Eukaryota > Metazoa > Chordata > Mammalia > Rodentia > Cricetidae > Peromyscus > Peromyscus leucopus. Next base: position 33,844,441 of record NC_051077.1, on the reverse strand, counting down.
ATGTCAAATCAGACTTCAATTGTATATATATATATATATATATATATATATATATATATATATATATATTAAGGTTTTAGAAAAGTGAACACCCCTGAACAGATAATAGTATCAGGATGCCATTAAAATGTGTAACTATGGAAGCAGAGCAGGAAAAATGTATTGAGATCTTCAGTAAGAACTCTCTACATCTATCTAGTAAAATAAAATCTTAATGAGGACAGGTTCCTCCCCTAGTTTGTTTATTTTCTCTTATTGTCTGAATACAACATGGTGCTTGCTACTTATGAAGGGGGCCAGTGAAAGTTCATTGAGGAAACAGAAGTGTCAATCCCTCAGGCCTCCCCTTCCGCCTACTCCCTATCATCACGTGTTAACGTCCCTTATTACTAAGAATGAAAAACACTAAAGAGTTTCTTGTGTGGCATTGCATTCATTGTTCTCTCTGTTGCTATGATAAAATACCCTGACAAAAATGTAACTTAGAGGAGAAAGGGTTTACTTTTGGCTGATGGTTCCAGGATATATATAGTACATTCATCTTGTCGGCAGGAGCTTGAGAAAGGTGGGTCTACATTGTGTCCACAGTTGGACAGTAGAGAGATAGATGACTCTGCTTAGATAACTTGCTCTTTTTTTTAGGTGTTCAAGAATCCCAGTCCTGTGAACGGTTCCCACCACAGAGCTGGGTCATCCTACCTCAAAGAAACTAGTCAAAATACTCCCCCACAAGCATGTTCACAGGCCCATCTCCCTGGTGACTCTAGAGCTCATCAAGTTGACAGTTGAGATTAGCCATCATCAGGATTAAACTTATAGAATGTATGCATACCTATGTGTACATATAATCAGATATTTGTTACACACCTAATATTAGTTACAAAATACCTTGTCAAAGAGATTTATATTTTATATTTTAAAAAAAGAACCAGTTAAACAAGGTTTAAGATTAAGATTCTTCAGAGTAATGAAACTATTTCTCTACATTTTTTTTCCTTTTCTTTGTAATTATGAAAAATAAAAAAGTAAGAGATGTGTACCTTCACTGTTGAGAGGTATGAGAAAACATCAGAGAATAACTAAAAGATATCTATTTAAAATCTCCTGGGAATAGTTTCTACAAGAACTTCAAAGAAATGGCCCCATAAACGCAAATCTTTTCAAATGTCATGGCATTTACAAGATTATTTGGAAATATTGAATATTTGTTGAATATTAAATAGTTCTCACTTTCTGTCCTTTAAAGGAAGTCATTTAAATTAATAAGGATGCAATTAACATGCATAGAGAACAAATGCTAGCATGCGCATGAGGAATTATAGGGAAACGTAAAATGCTCATTACATAAAACAATCATTTTCTTAAATAACTAGGGATTTCCTCCTATTCTTTCACGACTGTTACCTCACTGTCCATGTGTATGAATAGTTTGGTAGTTGTGCTCCTGACAACTACAAATATAAAGAGATCCTATTTAAATTTGAAATTTACATTAGACCATGTCCCAAAGAGAATTCAGGGTTCATGTGTTCTTCTCATTATTATTAAGTGATAAAATAATCACAGGAAAACAATGTGGCATTTGCACCACAGTACCGCTAAGTATTACTTGACAACAACTTACACAGCCCGATGTCTATAAAACTTAAGGACTGTTCTTCCCCTAATAATTTAAATGTCAAAAAAGTCACTGGAAGCTGATCGCTTTTCCTCTGTCAGAACTGGGGAAAGGTTTAAAAAATATGAAACTCACCACAATCCTGATATTAACACTGGGCTAAATCATCATTTATTTATTATTCTGTCTTATAAACACATAAAAGCAGAAAACCTCCAGGCTCATGTACAATAAAATATCCCAGCATTAAAACTAAATAATAAAATGTCAAAGATAAGAGACTGATAACCCACCCAGACATCTTGCCTATATAGTCTAGGAAAAAAAGAAATCTATCTAAACAAGCAGACTGCAAAGCATTAAAACAGCATAGTTCTCCAACTCTACACATCCTAGGACAGTGAACCCCCTGTGGGTCATGGGAGGGTTTCAATCAACACTTTCACAGGGATTGTATATCAGGTATTTACATTATAATTCATAACAGTAGCAAAATAACAGTCATTAAGTAGCAACAAAATAATTTTATGCTTGGGAGTCACATAACATGAGGAACTATATTAAAAGATCACAGCATTAGGAAGGTTGAGAACTACTGTCCTAAGAGTTAGTGGAGTAAGATTTGATTTGCTTTTGCTGGATTGAATTAGTGCTTTTAAGTCTGCTTTATAGTGTCACATCAATTGAAATAAAGTCTCCAATAAAACATTTCACTATTACCAATCTAACACACACAATAAATCGATATTTGGTGTTTTTGTTTAAAAGCTCTTGCAATGCCCAATTTGTGGTATTAAATCTGCATGTGTTTCTGAACTCATAGTTCTAACTTAATGCCTATAGAGTCTTCTTTTTTTTTTTTTTCCTCACAGACATTCTGATGAGGAACTCCTCTTCCTTCTAATGTAATTTCTCAGGAAAAGGAAAGGAGGTCAGACACGAGCCTGCTCTTCTCCACTTAATCACCAGTGTTAAGACAGCGGAGAACTGGGTCATTTTACCTATAGCTTCATTAGCGCTTGCCTTTGGATTTGAGTCCCATGAGCATAAGACATGTGGTAAATTAATAAATACTAGCCTGGCTAATTTCAGTGAATGAAATACCTACGTGTTCAAAACATGCACTTGCCTAACTGATGAAAACTATTAGTTTTCACTTTCCAGAGTCACACAACCATAGTTAATGTATATGCCCAAATACCATTAAAAATAGTACCAAGTCCAATTTGCTCTATTTAAAATCATGAGCAAAACCTAATAATCTTAAAGAAATTTCATAAATTCGTTATAAAATATATTAAGTGTGGGGCAATGATGAGGTCTGATCTTCCATTGGTCACCCATTTCCAAACAGACCAAGGTGTCTTCCTTAAAATGCCTTGTTACTATGGAGACCAATTCCAGAGCCATTCACAAAACTTCATTTGGTTACATTGTCCCACTTACAATTCTACCTGGATCTGTGCTCTAGCAGAACTTTCCAAAAATTCAAATATGACTAATTCAAGGTGGCTATGGTGACTCATGCCTGTGATTCCAGTGCTCAGGAGGCTGAGGCCAAACAATCAGGCATCAGAGGCCAGCCTGGATTACAGGAGAGTTTATCTCAAAACCTAAAAAAGAAAAGAAAGTCAGATTCCTACAGGTATACAAAAAAATTTCATTCAGAAAAAGGTTTCTTTTAACCCTAAACACTAAAATTTGGTTCTTAACAAGGACTAAGAAAATTCCTATATTTGGCTAAAATCATTTTAAAAAATGTACGGCCAATCTGACATGTATTCTTTCTTCTGAGTTCCTACTCCATAAATGTGGAACATGTGGACTGATGAGGGGAATATAAGGAGTAGCTATAGCTAACCTAAGAGCCTTCAATACACAAGGCTACATTTAAGTGTTTTAGAGGTAAAGAGGAGTTGGCACTATATTTCTTTTTAAAAATGATTGAAATACGTATTTGTTAATTTAAAGTTTTCTTTATTCAGTCAGTCACAAAGATAATTTAAATATTTCTTGGGAAAAACAATCCTAGGGTCAAAAAATCAAACATAATGTCCAGGTGCACTGCTGTACATAAAGACATTTAGACATCCTTAAACACAATATGTCCAAGAGATAGTTTGACTTTGTTATATTCTCTGGCTTAGGTGGAAATAGAAACATGCATCAGAGAACACAATCATGGTCTTCCAATGCAGGAAGCCGTATTATGTAAATTAATCATGCACACAAGATTGGTATAACCCCCACAATTGCCAACTCGTACCTGGGGACTGCTACTATACGGATTGTGTAATAAACATTACACACACTACAAATGAGGCAAAATGGCTGGGAAAATGTGTGAGGAGGAAAACGCCGAGAAAGGATTATAAAATATCTTTATGAACATTAGCATAAATGAGGAGACGCAGCTTTCTAGCTTTATTCTTTTGACAAATTGTCTTTATAGCGCAGCTTCCATTGTATCCTATCACTTAGACACACACTGCACAAGCCATATACCTGTAAAATCTAGAGTTCCTTTTGTCAGGTTTGTTGTTGGTATTCAGTACCTGTCAGGTATGCTAGTTGCTTGGTAAATTTATAGTGTATACAGTAACCGGCTCTCCTAAACACCTTCCCTTAAAAAAATAACATGAAATGTACATGTAATGATAGGCGCCAGAAGCACTCAGTGTGGTCTTTAGAGCCACAGAGCAGGGATTTTTGATATCTGTAGCATCCCTCCATTGCACCAGTCCTGTTTACTAGAAAACCTTTATGTTATCACATCCCTTATTTGGAGCTCGGTGTAATCAGGTTTATATTTCCCTATTGTCTGTAACCTTTCCAAAAAATAAAAAGCAGAAATCTTACATTTCTGCTGTTTCCGACGTTTATTATTGGAATGTTTAAATTTCAGAACTTACACGCCGAGGACATATTGCCATGCTTCTGCTATTTTTTCCCTTTGGTTTCAACAATTTGATTTCTCCGCCCCCTTGGAAACCAGCGAACCCTGTTGTTTGTTTTGCAGAGCATCTCTTCTGGTCCCCCCCTCCCCGCTCTAATTATGAGGGGGAAGGGTTAGTAGCTATTAGTAGGTAGCTTTCCCTTCTAGAATCCGAACTAGCTTTTAAAATTTGCTTTCCCTCCCTGAATTTATAAATATTTTAATCAATAATGTATCTATTATTTCCCAAGTGAGCCCTAAGGAATATGTTTGATGGCCTCACACAAGCCATTCCAGGAGAAACAGACTCTCTCAAGCAGCTGACAACAGTGAGTCCAGCTAGGCTTTCCCTCTCCCAAGTCCCTGGGTTTTTAGGTTAGCAAGCAAAGGCCCACTCACTCCATCACTGGACCAGTGAAACTGATGTGTTGAGCCAGTTCCCTCGCTCCCTTTTGCTGAACCTGCATTGTGCCGTCCCTTGCATAGTCCATGAGAAGCTAGCCTGGAACAAAAGGCAGCCATCAGAGGAAAACACAGTCTGCCCTCCACATCATAATTACACTTGATCAGCATCAACTCTGCATCAATAATTAGACAGGGGTCCAATAATTACGTTGGCAACGAGACAACAGAGTCAAAACTTCTGTGATTCCCATGAAGTGACTGTCCAAGGTAGAAAGCAGTGCTTCGGTTGGATCCTCCCCTTCTTTCTCATAATGACACAGATGACGGAGGACCGGTGCCCTTTGCATTGTTTGGAATATTCCCTTCCAGTTGTTGCCTCTCATTCCAACTAAAGAACTACACTTGCTTTCATAGATGACATACTTGCTTTTAAAAAATCTAATTAAAACTTTCCTTTTGGTCCTTAGGTAGAAAGATGACTCTGCTGAGATGGGTTCTTAATTAATGCACTGAGAGCCTGTGAGTCCCACCTCTGAACAGGAATGATTGACGTCCAAGGATACATAAATTACACTAATTGAGCTCTGCCTCTATGTAGGCTTTGCACAGCCAACTCATCAGAGAAGCTAGGTGAGTAGACCAGCATTAAAAGTTACTCAATATGTTCTATGCTTTCCCAGAGGATGGAGAAGGAACTTCCCAGGCCCTTGCACATTTATTAACACAGAAGGCAGTTCTTTGCATCGGTTTTAAGATGTAGGTTTTGTGTTGTGGGCTTTTTTTTTTTTAATTATAAAGAATTGGCATTTTAACATAACCATTTAAAATTGAATAATCGCATTCTCCTTGCATGTTTCATGCAACAAGAGTTGCAAGCCAATGACAGTATGTAAAAATCACTTGGCATGGTTTGTTGATATTAAATTGTGTTGCCTAGCAACCAGTGCATATGCTATGGAGAGATTGTTTGAAATTAAATCCAATCTTGGTCCTTGAATTTAGTTTTCAGAAATTTACCTTCTTGTAAATACACCTAATCCCCTGTTTTAGACACTGATCGTATCAAAATGTTTCCTTTATTTCATTCTGAAAGAAACAGACAGACATACTAAGGCTCCTACTTGCGTGAAATCTAGGTAAACTATTTGGCATAATCTAGGAGTTTAATAATCTAAAGTAAAATTCATAGATTAGAGGCCTATTTGCTTTAGATGAGGACATTAAGCTATGTTAGGCTATAAGACATTAAATTATTTCCTTATTTCACATTACTAAAATAGATCTACTACTCAAAAAGTATAAATAGGCCTTTACTACATAAAAATTGTAAAGGAAAAATGGAATACTATATTAAGTAATTAATAAACATGAAGTGCTATATTAAATGAATATTAGTATTAAAAATTAGTGAAAAAAGTGGGGGGGGAAATCTATCAGACTTTTAAGACTCAATCTAAATAGCTGGGAATTAACACTAGAAAAACATATGAAAAAGCACAGAAGGAAACAGAAGTAGGTTAATGAAATAGTTAGGGAACTGTTGTGGACAAGGAACAAGAAAGGAAAGGCTCAGGCGCATCCTAGAATCTCGTGTTCCACAAATGTCAGAGGAGTCTGTACCTCCACTCCACCTCTCTCTGTCTGTCCCACAGCCCTTCGCTGGACTTCATCTTTCAAGAAAAACATGGAACCCCACTTCAAATAACACCATAAAACGGACACACACACACACACACACACACACAACAACAAAAAAAAAAAAAAAAAAAAAAAAATCAACAAATATCAACAAAGTCTTAACTTGATAACATTGTACAAACAAACAAACAAAAACCAAAAACATTAACTGTCTTTACCATCAGGAACATCGCACAGTAGCTAAAATAAGAGGAGGGGAGGGGAGGGAAATGTAGGAAAGCTGCTTTCCTGAAAGACCTTTTATAAGTTAGTGGTTAATAGTATCCAGATAAAATGTAAAAAAAAAAAAAAAAAAAGGCTAATAGTATTCAGATAAAATGTATCAAAGCAGGTGAGACTTACATAATGTAACGTTGCTGTTCAAATATTTCAGTCTGATGGAGCAGGAAACCTATGCCACCAAAGGCTAGTGTTTACCTTCCTGTTCTGTAATTGTTTGTTCAGAACATTCCTGCATCCCAGATTATATTCTAAGCAGTGTGTGATGCTTGAAGTGGTTGTCTATGAAATTATACTTGAAATGACTCAAATCCCTCAAGATTTGTATATTCAATAATTATGAAATGGTGCCATCACAGTGTATCCCATTAGTCTCAGATCTGTAGAAATATTTATTAGGAGAAAAAGTAGCCATATGTTCCTAACATTGGCAGATAATTCTATTTGAATTCAATTAATTTTAATTTAGCTAACAGTAAACTTAAGGTACTTTCGCAATACCATGTTGATGATACCCTTGTATAAAAGTATATAAAATGTACTCCACGGGTATTAACTTTTTCTTCCTCTGTGCTGGGTAATTACAGTGCTGATGTCTGACAGAAAGCTATAAGTCATTACCAAATGAAGCCCAGTCAGCACTATGAAGAGCAGGGGCCACCTTGCCTCAAATGAAACCATTAACGTAATAGCCTATCACTCAAGCTAATAAAATAAGCTCTTGTGCTCTTCTGTTTTAGAACATGGACCACCACATCTATGTTCCTAACCACTGCATTATGTCATGGTCACACAGTGAACATAGGGAGACATGCATTGAGCTTCTCTAGACACACACACAATACAAGGAAACCTCTATAGACTCTTCCCTGAACTTCCAAACAGAACACTTACCCTGTGCTTGGTGCTCTGGTGTTTTCTTAGTTATTCTGCTTTTTCCCTTAGAATTCATACGATCCTTCAGATGTGGAGCCACTCATATGAGCAATTTATTAATGTACTATTACTGTTTGATATCTGGGCTCATTACTTGACTGTAATTTTTAAAGTGTGTGGATTCATTTTTAAATATTTGTTAACAATTTTAAAAAAACATATACAGGAAAAAGCAACAAATATTCCATAATAACCTATTTTTACCATTGCCTGCTTTTATCATTTTGACTTGTGAAATGAAATGATTTTCATGGTTAGAAAAACAACACAGATACTCACAAAAGTTTCTTTTCTTCAATAGAGATACCAGTTTTAATTTCTTAATTTTTCCATAGAAATTTATATCCCCTTAAATATCTGTGTGTCATGTATGCATTTGCAAACAAATATTAGTGAGATTTCAATATTAATTGAACTAGATTATAAAATAAAATAATTTTCTAGTCCTTGGTGTGGTTGACCTTCTTGTGGGGAGGAACAGATCAAAACACAGTAAATAAATGTGTGTGTGCACATGTGTACAGATGGAATATGCTGATAAGTACAAATGAAAAAGTGAAACAGAAAAAGTGATTGCAGGTAAATAAGAAAGTGATGTTTGAGGTAAGACTTAAATGAGGTTGAGGAAGGAGCCCTGTAGCCATCTGTGGAAGATTTCTGATCCTAGTGGACAGGACAGCACGTGGAATTCTCCTTAGCATGGCAGGCCAGGAAGAGACAGTCAGTCAGATCACCACACCACTGCCACAGTTCCTAGTCTGCAGAGATGGGATGCTTATAAATGACGTTTTGGGGATATGAGTGATCAGGGGATTTGAGGGCAGATATGAACTGATGTGTATTTTAAATCAACTCTGTTGAGATACCCAGATAAGTGTTTCACTGTGACCTTTGTGTGCATCTACACTATTATATTTGTTCTTCTTCTCCTGTCCCACTCATCTGCATTCTTCCTTCTACTCTCCTGCTGGTCCTCCCTTCTCTCAAAGGTAGTTCCTGGTTGTCATCGTGAGCCTGTAAAAAAGAGGAGGAGAGGCGGAAAAGAATGCTTGTCAGGGAGTTATTTTAATAATCCAGAATAGTTGAGAAGGAAAGATAATATATTTTATATAAAAATATACATAGAGAAGACTATTAGGAACATGCTGGCATAAGTCCATGTTGGTCTGTTAGGTGTCCAATTGGGAACTGAAAGCAAACATCACAATGGACATGTCCATATTCATGTCTAGACTCACACTGAACTTTGACCTTCCCTCATCAAGTCTGCTGTAGAATCAAATTATTTTGATTCCTATACCGTGGTGATCTGTTTTTGTTATTTAATGAAATTAGAAATTCTTCGTTGATTTCTTCCCTTCTCTCTTTCTCAAGGATTGTTCTAGCCTTATTTGAAAATGTGTTAACTTGGAAAGTGTAGTATCACATTAAACTTGAATTAAATTATTAGTAAATTCATAGGTGAATTTAAGGGAGTTCAATGTGTTTGAACTGTATAGCATACTTATACAAATACAGATAGAATGTTGAGGTCATATCTCCATGGTATTTGCCTTCCACCATGTGAAGTTTCTGGGTTCAAATTCCTATCACTGGAACAAACAAATAGAAACAAAAAAATGTTGAAAGCCAAATATGGGCTAGATTTTATCATCTACTTATTCTTCTCTTTTTTAAAGACTTATTTTTTATTTATTTACACTTGTGTGTGTCTACAGGTAGGCCATGGGGGAAGGGGCAAGATGAGTGGGGCGGGGGAGACATGTACTCATGAAGGCCAGGAGAGGGCATCAGATCCTGCGGGGCTAAAATTACAGGCAGTTGTTTGTGAACCACCTCAAGTGGATGCTAGGAACCTATCTAGGTTCAGTGAAAAATCTGCAAGTGTTCTTAAGTCCTGGGCCATTTCTCCAGCTGCTCATTTACTTATTCTATGATGAGATCCTCAGTGGACTTCTCAGGTTTTCCTGTGTGTGACCTATGCATTTATTTACATTTATTTTACAAGCACATGCATGTATGTATTTTTCTTATTGTTAATCTGGCTGATAGCAAATATATATATATATATATTAAACTCTCAATTGCCAACACATACTATTTGCTTTGAGATATTGGGCTACTGTTTTTGTATCTAAATTACAAATTCCTAACACGTATTGCCTCCACAATTTTGCTAGTGGCGGTTTGTACAGTAGCCAGAAGGTAACTAAGGAAACAGATTTTTCATGTTTTCAGAGGTAGATGTACCTGAGATGGAGCATCCTGTGTACATGAAAAGAGGAGGCTGTAAAAATAAAATATGTTAGGTTGGGTAATCATCTATAATGTTAACAGTCCAATTGCTTGTCATGAAAAGGAAGGTTGTGCTTTAATTAAGCAATAAGACATGGCAGGGTGTGAATTATGGAATAATAATTCTTGTCTAGTATAGTGTTAGACAAGAGGCCAAGAACCAGATGCTGTTTCCTATATCATGATAAAATTATTACACTACAACTTAAATCTAGAGCATTGCAAAATAATTCTAGAATATTCTTCAAATCATTTGGCTAAATTAAAAGTATCTGTTAAACATATTTCTTAAATTCTAAAATAGAGGATGCCTAGTATAATAATATAAGATCCTGGACATTAGCATTTACCTGTGTGAGAAAACAGAGTAAGAAAATGCACTAAAGTTAACCTAATAATTGATTATTAGATTTCTAGGCAGAGGATACACTGACTTGTCTTTTCTTCCCTGTGATCAAAAAAGATGATGGTTACTAACTGGAGAAAATTTAAATGACTCCCTTTGAGCTGTTTTGCTTCATAAAGCAGGACTATCTAACAAATAAATCTGACATAAATCTTGAGGGGAATAATAGTACACATCCCTGAGAGAACTTGGCAAGGGGTGGAGCAATTTTACAGAATTTGGGGGTCCTTCTGGAATCAGTGTGATTTGCTAAGTCTCCTACCTTACTCTGCTACATACCATTTTGAAGGTCTCTTTTTGTAAGGACATTAAAACAGATCTCTTATCACAGGAAAACACATTGTTTGAAATAGCACCTTTTTAAAAGAGGAAACTCATTTCTGCCCACTCAAAAGAAAACGTTTGAGGGCAAACCTGTGACTATAATAATAAAAACATAAAAAAAAGGTCCCTACTTGCTTTTCATCTGCAGAACACTGTGGCAAGCAGTGTTTCAAAAGGAGGATTTCTTTTTTAAGTTATTATATTTTTGTGCTTTTATTACCAATATTGTATACATTTAGAATGGTTGATGTATTAACAAGTTCGGCTTCTTTTGTGACTATTGCGAAATGAACGTCATGTGATAGTTCACATTTTCACGCTGTTTCTTTTAAGTTAATGTACTTTATCATCAAATTTGACCTCTCTTTGTAAGTGTAACAACTGAGGTTGCTTAATATACAGATCAAATGACCATGGACAAGGTAATTTTTAAAAGGCTGTAGAAATACCCCATTCCCTCCAATATGCCTTTCAATCTATTCCAGGACCATTATTTTATCCATCTGGATTAATATTTGTGTCTTCGGTGATAAAGAGAATCCCTCCAAAGTTCAAAGAAATAGAACTCCATTTTCAGTTATTCATCTCTTAGCAGAGATAGTGGATCCATTTAGTCTAGGACTGTTAGTTGCTGGCCATTGTCCATTCTGGGGACCTCCGCACCACGCCGTGGCTAGGCACCTTCCTCTGCTCCACTACCAGCTACACATCTCCACTGGGAGTTACAGTGAATCGTGGCAATGAAAAGACAGTCCCGCAGTGCTGGGCAGAAGCAGTGACTTCATCCAACCCTGAGCCAACTTTCATCTCTGCAGAAAAGATTCCAGGATCACAGATGTAGCTGGAGCAGGCCCTTCCTTCGCCGGGGATTAATTCCACTCCAGGCATAGCCTATATGTGTGTTGGGGGTATTGATTGAGTATTTCCACCATGACCTCTGCATGGCCAGGGAGGAAAAGACCAACCTGTAAGTTAAGAATACAGAAAAGAAGACAGACAGACGTTGTCCAAATTCAGCTGCATGTGTCTGGGCATATACTGCCTTCCAGTAGGTGAGACTACATGTCTTTGTCATCTATCATCCTGACTCCTAAATATTCTTTCTGAAGATCATTTTATTGCTTATTATCTCAGTCTTTGTCAAATGGGCTATTTTGAGAATCCTCACTTGAACATCAACCTTGACTCCCACTCCTAATTTCTTTCCCATATGCCCAGTTGTTTTGATACCGTCTCAGGCTGACCCTCAAATAGGATTCGCTGCACCAAAGCACTGTATTGGAAAGGACACCAGCTGTAATTTCTCCCAAGGACTTTTATAATAGAACTTCTTGAAATACCTTGTTGCTACTTGGATTTAAAGTGGAATGCATGTGTCAATCAAGGACAAATTAGAGAAGGTGATATGTATTGTCATGCACAACAGAGACTGTCATTTTCTACTTTGGGGTAACAAGGAGGCTGTAGAGATGGCTCAGAAGCTTAAGAGTGGTTACTGGTTTTCCAGAGGCTCCAGGTTCAGCATCCAGTAACTAGCACAGATAGCACACAGCCACTTGTAGGTTCAGAGTCAAGTACCCACAACAGATAGTGCACCATCCCTTGTAACTCCCATTCCAGCATTCCAGGGGAGCTGACACGTTCCTCTGGACTCAGTGGTCACTGTCATGCACATGGTGAACATGCGTAGTATAGGCAAACAAACAATCATACACATAAAATAAAAATAAATAAGATTTTATATTTTTTTAGAAAAAAAAATAATCATTAACGACACAGCCCTACCTTTACATTTTCTCAAATCTCTGCTTTCAGAGAGAGCACGGAACAGGAAACAGCATCATGAAGTCCATTCACTGGAAATTTCTAACTTGGGTTCTGAAATATAAAAGCAAATTAGTTTTTTTTAAATAGGGCATATACTGTGAGCAAGGTGGGAAGAGAAGAAAGAATAATGGAAAAAACATAGCCAACTAAAAATAGCTCAGTGGCAATGAAATAAGTGGAGATACCATCCATCTCCTGGAGAGAATTCAGACCTGGCCCTCCAGCTACTCATACTACAGTGAGTTGGTGTTACTGGCTAAAAACCTAATGTCAGACAGAGAAAAATCTGAATACAGCTCATCTGTGAACCTTTTATTGGCTTAGTGAATATACTATTTAATGAAACAAAATTTTTAAAAAAAAGCATTCAAGTTTTGAAGTCTATGAAAAAAAAGCAGGCACAAAAGCAGGAAAGAACTAAAAATCCATGTGTACAAATAACATCAAGACACCTGAAGGCAATCAGATCTACACCTGGTACTCAGAGAACTCTGGGTCAGGTGTTCTTCATGCGGAAATACTGTTCAAGGGAAGAGGTTGGTCGGGGTCCCATATCATCAGCTACCCTCAAAGCATAAAAGAGAAAAATGTCTCCCTCACTAGATCATGAGCTGTGCCGCCTACACTGCTGCACCCTTGTCTATTGCGTCCCCCTCCCTACTCTCCATAACTCAAAACAGGTAGGCAGCAGGCTGTGCAGATGGAGATGTACCAGCCAGAGTCCACATGGAGCACTATAGATCTGGCTAGTTGTCTAGTTAACAGTCAGCTATTTTTGGATAATACCCACAGTTGTGTTACAGAAAAGAAAAAAAAAAGATGGATCTACCGTGAGTGCAGTATATGAAAACATTTGAAAAGGTTGATGTAGGACTTGGGCTGGGGAACTCAAATGGAGACTGCTGATGACTCAAACTGACTTCCATTGCAATCGCCAGCATAGAGAGTGTATTGAAAGGATACTTTGGGTCACAATGGTTAACATATTATACCATTTGAGTTCCCCAAAGAAATGCTGTAGGCACTGATTATTATTTGTGTGTATCTTGTTTGTTTTCTTACTTTGAACAAGCAGATGGCAGAGTGGCTTAGAGACTTCCCTGCTTGTCATACCAACACAGGACACTAGGTACAAAGGAGGCTCCGAGTAACTGTGTGAACATCAAAATGATGGGCTGGGATTTCTCAGCCAGCAGGCAACACTGGAGATTGATTTCTAGTTAATAGAAGTTGGAAGTTCATTTAGGTACTAAAGCAATGTGAAGAATCAGCTGCATACAATTGAGAAGTATGTTCCTTGAAAAACCCTATCTTTATTGACTTATTTATTCTGTGGTACTGGGGGTGTAACCTATGACCTCACAGATAATAAGCAAGTGGTCCACATTGATATATATATATATATATATATATATATATATATATATATTACTTTTTATTTTGATATGAAGTCTCATTAAGATGTCCAAATTGGCCTTGAACTCACTTTGTAGCCCAGGCAGGCCTTGAACTGGTAATACATTTTCCTGCCTTAGTATCCCAAATATTTAGGATCACATGATACCAAGCACAACTTAAAAATACTCTGTAATAAATACATATCAATAAATATATGTTGGTAGATATTTAAACTACCTTTTAAGTTCTAAATCATCTTACTGATCACAAAAATCCAATCAGATAAAAAGACCAATTATTACAGTGGTGTATGTAACAAAGACAATGTTGAAGTTATCTGTAATAGTTTTAGCATCAGAGAAATAATAATGAATAAGATGTATCACATTAATAGGGCTTTCTGCTTGCTGGCTCTGTGTTCTAGGTGCCAATGACACATAAGATAATCAAGCTATTTATGTTAAATAGAGTGGGAACAAATATAAAGTATATATTTTTAAAAGGAAGTACACAATACATGATTTTGATGTTCCAATAAAGAGAAAATATTAGATTGGAAGATGAAGATATTTCTTGGATAAAAAACATGGTGGAATGTGTCTTCCAAAAATAGATGAAATTTCAAAAGGCAAAGGAAGGACACTTCAATAGGAAGGACATTAATATAGGACAGTTGATTGGTATATTACCCCACTTACATAAGTATGATTACTAATCTAGTGTGGATGGGCCACAGTCATTGTGACTGGGAGGTGAGCAGACATCAGTGGGATTATATTCTCGAGAATTGAGATGCCAGACTCACATGGCCACAGCCAAGACTCTCACTGTAGAACTGGACATTCTAAAGTGACCCTCAGGGTCCAAGAGTAATCCGTTTAAATACCATTTCTATTCCATTATTTGTACTCACTTTTGACTAATATAATCTGCAACCTGAGACAAGTATACTGATGTTACTGTGTGGGTCCAAGGTTCCCTCTGCCCACAGGTCTTGCTACCTTTTCATGCTTTGTTAAGTTATGAGAAAATCAGCTGTCAAGTGCAAAGCTGCCTGCTGCCTGCTGGCTGCCAATGAGTTCTCCCTTGTTTATTGTATTTAAGATCCTAGGTTCAACCCAGCATCATTTGCTCAGGAAGTTCTAGTGCTAAAGGAACTGTAAATTAGAAGTCCACATACCCAAGACACAAGACTGTACATAGTGCCTTTTATTCCAGGGATAACTAAAGGGGAGGAAAGTTTTTCTTAGTCTTGTGTCCTAAAATTCCACAATTTAGCAACTTGCAAGTTATGAAGTTGATTGTGACCTTTATGAGCTTTTCAAAGTATTGTAAAGATTCTTTCCTCTGGTATAGTCTTTTTTATTTTGAGTGGAAAACTAAAATGAATAAATTATTTTCTTGGTATAATATATTCTGGGAAAATAATTCAGATTGTTCTAATCACGTCAACCACATCATTGATAAACTAAGACGTTTGAGTCAACTACTTAGAAAGTAGAGTGTGTACACTGTGCTAGAATGGCTTAAATCTGAACAGAAAGTTGAAATTAGAAAGCAATTCATTAAATTAAATGCTAACATGCTGCATGTAGCCCAAATCAAGCAATTTTGAGCTCTAACATGAATTTAAGGAAATACCACAGTGGCTATGGCCATGGCCTCAGCACACAGAATTCTGTACTTTGTCCTCAACCATGTTTTTTCTGCCTTCCCGATGTCAGTACACTGAAATGAGGAGAGGCAATTACCTGCCAAAAACAAATGGCCAATCATAGGTTGGTGGGTTTTCCTGGGCTCAATCCTAGCAGCATTTATAACACTCCCAAGTGTCTTTCCTGGTCTTGGGAATATTTGCCCCTGACTGCTGCTCTTATTTTTAAAAGTAAAACATAATCCAATTATATGATCTCTGGTGCCCTATCACCTCATCACTTGTAAACTACATCCCTTTCTTGGAGATCTGTGATGACACACAAAACTCTAGGTGTCTTCAGAGAGCACCTCTATGCCGGAGGAGTTGACCACCGATCAAGAAATGGGACAGGAAATGTTAGGTAAATGGACATAAAGCTACCCGTCACTGGGTGATGGGAGACAGCAGCTGCAGACATCATGGCCTTCTTGTCTCCCATAATCGAGAGATAGCTTGTTCTCTTCCACCACTCCCATGGAACAAAGAAAAATGTCACCTCCCTTCTTGCCCAGGAGTACCGATGCCCAGAAAGGCAACTGCGGCTTACAGAGGGAAGACGGCTGCTCACGTGGTCTCACTCATACCAGACTGATTTCAATAATACTCATTTAATAAATAGTTGAATTTATCTCCCTTCCCCCTGCCCCCGTTTTTTTTTTCCTCCTCAAGACAGCAAAGCTGATCACATCGCTTTTCAGAACACGGAAACCACTAAAGCTTACAAGGCAGGTGTGTCTGGCAGGGCAGAATTGTACCCTGTGTGCTTCAAGGTGGCCGGTGAAGGCATCGGGAGTAATAGGAATGATTAAACTCTGTCGGATGGGGTTAGGATTTTAGAGCCTTTCTGCTTCGTGACAGGCTGTGACAGCCAAGTGGCAGCCAAGCAGAACAAACTCCGATGGCAGTTTGCTGTGAGCTGCGTAACTGTCAAAACTGTTGCACCAAAGCAAACGTTAGGGACAACAACCAGCGAAGTTTATAGCCTGGCTGCTGACGGCTAAAACGTGTTGGCGCAAAGCTTGAGGTGTTCTCCCTTCTGCGATCCAGACGCGTGGCTGCCTAGACCTTCCCAAGCTCTGGGTCTCGTCAGCGTGCCACCACCACACAGCAACGTCCGTGTGTTTGAACATCCAGAGATTGCTAGCACTCACATGGGGTGCATATGCCATTCACTGTGTCTTGTATTTAGAATAATCGTATGCAATCCATAGGAAGAGACCTTGACCTCGTGTGAAATCTAGTTCCAATTATGTGGCTTGTAAGTCTAGGTTACAGCTCAGATGGAAACCTGCCATCACGGATAGGGTGAAATACTTCACACCCAGAGCTCAAACAGTGAACTTAGCATTGTCGCCAGTTTCTTGAAGAGTTGAAAAAAAAAATTACTTTGCACCCATGTGGCTTCACACGTTTTTATTAGAAGCCACAATAGACACTTATCACCAGCAGCAAATGAGAAACCTCTCCATGCTGTAACAACATGGGAAGAGTGTCTCAGTCTCTGTCATCCTGTGGGAATTCTCCCATAGAGCTTCTGTGGGTTGCAAGGCAGAGGAGGCTGCCGATGGTGTCACTGATGACAGTGTCCTCAATTTGAGCATTGTGTCATATTTGACATGTTTGAGGGAGTCCAAAAGAGAGGGTGGGATTCACATCTGCATTCTCTGGGGTCCAAGGTGCCATAACTCTGCTGAGGTCACATTATATAGGTGTGATCAACACTAGGCATTCTTTTCAGATCCTAAAACCAATTTTGATCTCTAAGAAAGCTCATCTAAATGACCTCGTAATGCATTACTATGAGCTCCAACAAGTCTGCGTGCTTCACATAGTGGTATTTAGAGTCACAAAAAGTTCCTCCTTATATCCAGTTAGTAAAAAACAATGGCTATTAATTTATAAACTCCTTCTTAAATGAAAAATAACCTGAATGTACTTGCATGCCCCCAAATAATTCACATGCCCTATGATTTAGAAGTTTCATCTTCTCTACCTGCAGCTGAAGAGGCAAATAAAATCATTCAACGTTTACTGCTAGGGTAAAGAACATATTTTTTTAAAAGGGTAGTAAATTAGCTTGTGCTGGAAACATCTATTCTCTGGCTTTCTTCACTGCCAACTCCTTCTGTTTACTTTGATCAATGATTTGCAAGCGACTATTATTATTTATGTGTTCTACAATTACAGCCAGTGACACCTCCCCTTCTCCAGCCCTAAGCCACGAATGTGAAGGGAATAAATGCTGTTTATTATGACAGCCTGCCTTTTGTCTGTGGAACGGTGACAAACTACACCCCTGACAGACAGCTCGCTACCGGTTCTTGCTATTTCTCTCCCCCACCTCACTTCTCAGTGGTCTCAGGAATATGACAATGGATGGAATTGAATAAAAATGCTTAGTGAGAGTCAGTTGCATTCATTTGCCTCCCTTGTGAGCTCCTTTGGGGACTTGTATTGGATGAGGGATGGATGGCCCAGCAGTGTGCAGATGTTTAAAAGTTTCTGGGAATCTTTGAAGTAGAGGGAGACAGGACTTCTTTGCTTATTAAACCAGAAACTTTAGCCACTTAGGCATTAACTTTTTAAATGTATTTGATTTGAAAATCACGCCGCCTCCACAGAATGTGAAAAGGGGTGCAGGCAAAAGTCATTAGGTCGCGAACTAGTTTTGTTCCCTGGTCCAAAGGTATTAATTAAACTAGAAGCTGAGGGCTGGAAGGACAGAAGTTGAGTTTTTCCAAAGAGCCTGCTAATGAACTTTCTAATCTATGTTAAGGTGGTGTGTATACTGGCTAACTGCACCTTATGGAACAGAATAGATTAATAAATAAAAGAGTCATTATGGTTTTTATAGACTCAACTTGGAGCTAAGAGCAGGTTGGTAAATATTTGACAGCCTCTCTGCCTCCCTTGAGTGTGATCAGAAAGGCCAGGTTCTGATGGCGTCAGAAAACCCATCACTGTAATCCGTCCTCACAGAGAGATTGTTTTTAGTGAAATGAAGTTGTTCTTCCTTTCGTTTTTACCATCATCTGGAATTTCTCCCTTATAGAAGTGTTTTTGTTTTGTTTTTTTTAAACTGGATGTTCGTTACCACCAAGTTTCCATTATTTAGGAAACACATTTAAAAAATAAACACTAACCCTGCATTGTTTAACAAATCTTTTACAACTTCCAAAAATTGTTTAAATGATTTATCTGCTTGTTTGAAAGAAGTTCCTTTACCTGAAACTTTAAAATATAGTTTGACACTTAAAAGCCGCTGGATGGCTTGTAAATGGAAAGGTCAAAAAGAATGAAAACAAGTCGATGAACCCAGTTAAAATAAGAATTTAACATGGAAAAGATAGGTGCTATATAATATTAAATAGTCTATTCGGTGTAGGAGTGTGAGCAAATCAAGTGTACCACAATAATGAAAATGAATTTTCAAGTTGGGATGCAAAGACTACAAACTGAGATAAAAGATCATATCCAACTGCTTATAAAGACTCAATTTAAAATAAAACTTTAATTTTTGTTTGAAACCAGCAGGATAAGCCAGAAATGGCTGGTAAATGTAAAACCAAAAGGAAGTTGGAGTTTATTAGCAATGACATCTATAGTAGGAGTCATGCTACAGTCGTAAAAATGAAAACATTATGAAATGGAAACCTTCAGTTGACAGAGATGAATAATTGGGAGGCTTATGCACCAAACAGAAAAACTTTTGAATGTTATAATTTTAAGATGGACAGAAATGCAATTGGATATAGCTAAATGATGGTGAGGAATAGGTTTGTAAAATTTTCAGCTATAAAAAAATGAATAAAGGGGCTCAAGAGATGGCTCAGGGGTTAAGGGCATTTGTTGCTCTTGTAAAGGACCCAGGTTCAATTCCCAGCACCCACATGAAGGTTCACAACCATCAATAACTCCAGTTCCAGGGGATCTAACATGCTTTTCTGACCTCCTTGGGCACCAAGGACACAGGTTATACTAATATATGTGTAGCAAAACAATCATACAAATAAGTACAACTAAAAAAAAAAGAAAATGATTAAAGCAAGGATTAACAATACAGCCAATAGATTTGTGTGTGTGTGTGTGTGAGTGAGAGAGAGAGAGAGAGAGAGAGAGAGAGAGAGAGAGAGAGAGGAGTATGAAAGAGAGATTGAGAGAGAGAAAGAGAGAAAGTATTGGGAAAGCTAGTATATGGAGAAATTGATAGATATTTAATAAACACATCATTTTTACTGTGTTGGTATTCTGCCAGAGTTTGGCCGGTCAGATATTCCTCTAACTCAAAAGGAAAATGAAACCTGAATGGCCAGGTAATGGCTCAGGGTTCCTTTGCCAGGACTGCACAAGCTGAACTGGCTCTGAGACTGATGGTCTCAAAACATTTGAGTTCCATCTTGCCCATAGAAAACATGCATTCTTTTCTTATTCCAGGAAAAAAAAAAAAGAAAGCCATTCATAATTTTGACAAAACAATCTTTACCATTTCCAGGCCAGAGATTTGTGGACTATAGTCTGTAAGCATAATTGAAAAAAATCAAAAGGCAAAATAATAATAATGATAATGATAATAATAATAATAATAATAATAATAATAATTTCTCCTCCTCAAGGGGGCAAGTAAACTAAAGAGAAACTTCAACCTATAGGCATAAAATCCCATTGTAATTAATGGCTAGATCAAAAGAGGAGGATACCCAAATTAAGATTAGAGATAATTTAGCAGTTAACTCTGCCATGATTATTCTTCTTAATACAGGGTACTTTTGACTCGCTCTTCTATTGTTTTTAAATAGCTAATAAAATTTCTAAATATTCTCCCTAATTCCCTTTATTTTATTAATCTAGTCATTTAGGTACATCTATGTTGAATTTAATAGACCACAATTGGATAATTTCACACTCTTAACACAGAATTAATTTCATACCTTTGTAAGTATGTATTACTTATACTTTAATTTCTCCTAAGTTGGGTCCATTATGATTATAGTGGTTGAATGTTTGACCTGAAAACTGCCATCGGTCTCCTCCAGAAGTCACTTTCTGGCTTCGTGGGAGGAGGTGGGGCTTCTTCATCCCCTCCAAGAGTAAAATGTGAGTAAATTGGTGAGTAAAATGTAGCAGTTTAGGCCACTTAGCTGTTCTTTTGGGATGTGCCTGCCTGGGTTTCCTGCCTTCCTTCCCCTTTGAAAATCATGTAGGTGAGAATTATCTTTTCTAATGGTTTACTGCCTCTCTAGGTCTTAATCAATGTGGATTCCTACATGCCTTTTTCATCCCATATACATACATTCATATATATATGTATATAGAAAGAGACAGAGACAGAAAGAGACTTCTATATCTAGTATCTATCTTATCCACACATACACACTGAAAATTATTTTTGGCAGCACTGCTTTATAAATTATCATTCACAGTTAATTTAGTTGTTCACACTTTAATCAGATTACTTTAAACATCATTAAATTATTATTTGCATAGATGAGAAAATTGTTCATTGTTTTATTGATTCTTTTATTTTTGTTATCAATTACACTAAACTGGCTGGTTAAAACAAAACAAAACAAAACTCCTCTTTACCAGTCTGACAGTATATTACCATCGTCAGGGATATTTACAGGAAAAAATTTTCAAAAATGTGTTCATACAAGGGAAAGGAATCGTCGTCTCATAACTGCCAAATAAAGTAAATAGCAACTTTGAGGAGTGACATTTAGGAATGAAATCCAACAAACAAATGACTGCATTGGAAAGATTAGTGGGTCACTTCCTTGTCTGTGCACAAGATAACCCAGGTCATTTGTGGGCTACAGTTTGCTATTAAATACATGAGGAAATAACTTGTATTTTCTGACCCATGTCATTAATAATAGACATACTAGAAAAAATAGTTATTTGGAAGCCTGATTTAAGAGCATGCCTATTCTTCTTCCGGAACCACGTTCTACAAAATTTATTCATCTAAAAATGTATACATTAATTCTAAGATCCCATCTAAAATGAATGCATTTTTAAAAACCATATTATAATCATTTTATTTTACGCCTCTCCGTTGCATTGGAGGAAGTCTACATAGGATTTACTAAATGTTTTCTGCTGCTTGCTTGCTGCTTCCTGTCAAGTATGTCTAAGCACTGGCGATGTACCCTGTGTATCCAGGTTTGGAGGAAGATTAGAGATTATCTATTTTAAAATGTCTAGCACATTCCTTGGCACACCAGGCTTAAAACTTAAAAGCATGTATCTAACTGTCGAACATACATGTGACATTGGAAATATAAATCACCCACCATCTTAACTACTAGCTCAATAAAAGGATTTTTCAGCTTCCTCCTTACAGCAGATGGGAACAAGTACAGAGACCCACAGACAGACATTATGCAGAGGGCAAAAGACCTTGGAGCACTCAGCCCTAAATAGGATGCCTCTACAGAGCCCCTGCCCCCCCCCCCATCAAAGCCCAGGGAACTTGAAGGAAGAGGCAGGAAGAGTGTAAGAGCCGAAAGGGACTGAGGGCACCAGGGAAATAAGGCCTTCTACATGAACATGATCCAAGTTCATATGAACTCACAGAGACTGAGAGGGCATGCACAGGGCCTGCAGGGGTCTGCATCTGGTCCTTGTCATAGATTATGACTTCCAGTTAAAAGCCTTTATGTGATTTCTGCACATGTGAGTGAGTGGATCTCTATTTCTTGTGCTTTCTCTTGAACTCTTTTCCTTCTGTTTGTTTTGTTGAATTCAATGCATCAGGCTTTTTTATTTATCTTAGTATATTATATTATTATCTCTTAGAAGCCCATGTGTTTTCTAGTAAGAGACAGAAATAGAGTGGATCTCGATGGGAGTAGAGGTAGGGAAGAACTGGGAGGGACAGAGGGATGAGAAAACATACTCAAAATATACTATGTTAGGGAAAATAATCTATTTTCAGTAAAAAGGAGAAAAATGATTCTTCAGAATAACATCTTTCTTTCCATTGTCAAGTTACAGTGGTCAGTTGGCTAGTCTCCTAGGATGATGAATTCCCATAAGCAATTCTTTGTTTCCAGCACATTGGAAGAATACACAACTTTCCATCCCTTCACTGTCATAGTTCACTGGGAAGCATAGCTCTCACACGCAAAGAAGGTAAAGGAAGCACACAATTGCAAATGCCTTCTGCAATATCACAAGTGAGCTGAAAGGTCATCTGCATGGAATCCAGGTGGTTAGCATTGAACTAGATTCCATAGTCTGGATTATCCATATCTCAGGACCAAGCCTGTAATAGCACTATAACAGAAAGACTTGCATGAGCCCATGATGCACACAATTATTTGGACTACACATGTATTTATTTAAAGGTCACCTGGGTTTTCCCTCACTCCTCACCTCCATACGCAGAGCTGCTTCTGGGAGCATTGATGTTTAATGCATCATCCTCTCAGATAGAAAAGGTCAGTGTGAATGGAGTATGCCATGATTTGAAGACTCCATTAAAATGGCAGTTTATTTGGGATGACTGTTTTGCCTTAGGCAAGCAAGTCAGCTTTATTTTAGGCCCAACTAATGACAGCCCTAAGAATTTAACTTGAGCTGAAACCCAGCTCCTCGATGTTTGGGTGAGAAGCAGGAACTGACAAAAGCCTTGTTTTTTCTACAGCATCAGAAGTGGTCAAGGTACTACTACAAAATTATCCAGAGATTCACCTCATCATAAAATCCTTTTCCACAGCAGTAACATTCACAGTCAATCACCACTTGACTGCAGTAATGGGATAATGCTGTACACCAAAAAGGAGCAAAGTTCTTGGCTACTTTAAATTACAGATATATGACAATAGACACATTCATTGGAAAATTGCTGGCTGAAGAAATGACTCAGAGATAAGGAACACCTGCTGCTCTTCCAGAGGGCCTGAGTTCAGTTCCTACCACCCATGCTAGACAGGTCAAAGTCCACTATAACTCTAGCTCCAGGGTGATACAATATGTCTGGCCTCTGTGGCTACTTACACTCATATTCATATACCCACACAGACACACATAAAAGCACATAATAAAAATAAAAATAAATAAATGAAATTGCAATATATATGCATATATATGTATATGCATATATCTGTGTGGACTGGAAAGGTGGTTCAGCAGGTAAGAGTGATACCGCTCTTTCAGGGGACACATCCAAAGCCAGTTGCCAGCACTCACATCAGGTGGCTCAAAACCACCTGTAATTCCAGCTCGAGAGGAGCTGATGCCCAATTCTAACCTCCACAGACACCTGCACACACACGCACATAAAAACACATAGACACATGAAGAAAAACAATAAAAAAAGAAATCCAAAACTAATGGTATTCAACTACCAGTGAGAAAAACACATTGAAAATTGGCAAAACCTTTAGAAATCATTACAAACCATTTTTGCTTATATCTCAGCAAGTCAATGATGATTATTAAAGATGATTGAGGACTCACAATTGTTGTGGAACTGTGAATTTTGCTTTTAGACCTAAAGAATTGGTGAGCTCCTGTAGAAAGCTGAGTACCATACCAAAACACAAGAACATTTTATGAAAGGAATTACCATGAGCAATCAAGAAACTTTAAAAGTCAGTATTGTAAATTCTTCACCATCACACTAATTATCCGCTATGTCAATGCAATCGTCAACACAATATTTGACAAATGACTATGAAGCCATTTGTATACTTTTCTAATAAAGAGTCCCCAGACTATGACTTGGGCCATATCTGCACCAATTATCTGCTTTTCTGTAGCCCATGAGCTAAGAACTTTCAAAATCATTTTTATAAGTTTTTTTTAAAAAAGTCAAGAGAAAAACAATACTTTGTAACATGTGAGAATTAGATGGTGTTCCAATTTCCATATATGCAAATCAGGTCTTAATGGAACAGAGCCGCATTTATCACTTATGTGTGTGCATTTCCTTTTTTTCAGAGTTGAAGAGCCACTACAGATACTGTTTGCCCTATAAATCCTAAAATAATATGTAATCCATAAAAAAAATTTGACAATCCTGTCTTACATGATTAATATCCCTTTTAGCACTAGCTTCAGTTAATTCAAAACCACAGTCAAACTTATATGGAAAAATCAAGTTACCGTCTATTCTTAGAATATTTAATTTTGGAACATTAATTTGAGTTTTCATTAAATTGTTGCAACTTCCATGAAAACAAAGAGCATGTTGACGTACATATTGGCAGAACTGCTATAGATCATTTTGAATATGACTTTCTATAGAACCAGTGTTTGACGCCTGGAGGTGATTTGTCCCACTGAAGAATATAAATGAATAATTGTCATTATGCAGTTTCCTTGGTTATAGAACTGAGTACATGCAGTCAACGATCCTGACTTGACCTGAGGCTGTATTCTAACATTTCACTCTTATAAAAGGAGTATTTTTCAAGTGGAAAATTCAAATGAGGATTTCATTCATCATGTATTTCTTTACTAAAAAATAAGAACTTTGCATTAACACATTTAAACTGACCTAATAATGATTTTTAAAGACACTAACAGAGTGAGAGAGAGAGAGAGAGAGAGAGAGAGAGAGAGAGAGAGAGAGAGAGAGAGAGAGAGATTGATTCATGATAGTGGACAGGCATCATGAAATGAGTTGATCCTGATAGGACTTTATGTACTTTTTGTCTTCATGGCATAGATTATCCCACAATGAGGTTGCAAGAAATAGTGATTTGTGATTATTTAAAACTACCAAGAACAACAAAAATCAAGATACTAACTTCAGAATGTCTACGCTTCAAATAATTAATTACCTTTGAACTTTAGATCTAGTCTTTTGTCTGGTCATCCCCTAGCTGTTGTGTTTGTAAATCAGTAATTATTTACTTACCTTTTTAACATGGTAAGGATTACTTTTCAGAAACAATTCCTGTGGGAGATCAGCTCCCACATTTTTAAGACAGGGAACTCTTGAGGAGAGAGGGATAAGAGCATTAGGTAGAAATATAGAAGTAGAGGGATAGAGGGGAGAGAGACGGATAGAAACACAGGATAGTTTCGGAAGAGCCTGGATCATTATCCACCAGCCCCCTCTGTCTCTTCTAAAGGGCTATTTATAGGAATGCCAAGTGGTGAAGAAAAACCTGTCCCTAGCTCTGCCAGATGTAGAACCTTCCAATCACCTAGTAACCATGTACATGGTCAAAAAATCCTCTAATGCAGTTCTGCTGGGTAAAGTAAGCTTGGATCTCATTAGGAAACCTTTGTGGACCTCCACACATTCCATATGCACATTTATCTAAAATTTATGAATAATTAGATAATTAGCATAAATATGTGGCTTTGGCTATGATACAAAATCACTATTTTGCTTTAAAGTGGTTTTTTTTTTTTTCACAAAGCTGGGTGTGGCATACACACCTTTAATCCCAGAGCTCTGAAGACAGAGGGAGTCATTTCTCTGTCAGCTCAAGGCCATCCTAGTCTATTTAGTGAGTTTCAAGACAGCCAGGTCTACATACTGAGATCCTGTCTCAAAAATTAAAGTGATTTTTTTTCCAGACCATATTTGGTAGTACACACCTTTTATTCCAGCATTCAAGAGGCAAAGATAGGTGGATATCAGTGAGTCAAAGTCCAGCTTGGATTACATAGTGAGTTCTAGGCTAACTAATTTACCTAGTGAGACCCTGTCAAAAATAAATTTAAATTTTTTTTATTTCAATCTATCTAGGGCATTCTTAAAAAAAAAACACAATTAGCAATTCTTAATTTTCCCCAATACTATTTGATGCAGAGATCAATGTCTAAAATTTGTTAGTTTTTTCTTTTTATTTTCTGGGTATTTTTTCCTGTCTAACATTCATATTTATAAGTGATACATACAGATTTTTTGTTTATTTTGAGACAAGATGTGTACAGATCTTTTTGCTTATTATGTATCTTGCTATATAGCCCAGGCTGTTTTCAAAATGGTGACTGTTCCGCCTCAGTGTACCACCACTTCTGGGAGAGAACTTTTTGTTTGATTTTGTGGTCTGATCAGCTTGGAACATGTTATGTGTTGTGTGTGAAGTTTATATATATATATAAACTCACAAAGCAGGAGCTGTGATATGAGGTCCTCTGAGTATGATAGTGGAAAAGTGGGATTATTTCTTACTTCATAAAGAATCGCTTCTCTCTTGTTCATTTGAAAATAAATAAAGCATCCCTAAGATTACCACATCGACATGAATGATGACCTCTCATGAATCCCCGATTCCATGAATGAAGAATAAAAGAGAAAATCTCCATAGGTTGCTACATACAGAATAATATTATTTAAGTGACTTAACAAATGGGGATTCAAGAAGAGGCAATGACTTTGGGGGAAAAAACAGCGAGCTACCTTCAAGTCAAATCATTATAATGTACTGTTAAGCCTCCTTCAGCCATCAGTGAGAGTTGAAAAATACATAAATAACTAGACACAACAGATACATACTTATTTCACAGAGGATGTGAAATTATGTTCAGTTTAAACTCCCAAACATCACTGCCAACATGAAGTACAGCTGCAATCTTGGAGAGGAGAAATAGAAAGGAAAATATATGCTATCAATTCTATTATCTCTTGTGATTTAAAGAAACTGTGCAGTGCAGAAGAGAGATGACTACATTTAGCACACGTACGTGCATTTGGCTCTTATAAAAAGTCAGGTTATGTAGATACCAAAATAAAGTGGACGAGCAGGGAGTCGAGGAGTGTATTTTTCAGAAATACTTTGTTAAAGCAGCTTCCGTTCTGAACAGAGGAAAGTGATCTACTGAATTTATATCAGTAAGAAATGTGGTTTTATGATCCTAATGGGAAGAATCCAGCTGTTCAGTTGATGCTAGGATGTTCCTCCCTGGGTTCGAGAGCTTCATTCAGACCCTAGAGGTAGTGTCATATCTCAAAACACGACAAGTGTTTTGCATCCTCACTGTGAAATTCTGGTCCACTGGGGGTTAAAAACAGTGGCTTCCACCTAAGTCTTTCCATGAATCTGCTTTTTATTCATTTTGTTTTTAATTGAAATATAATCATATAGTTTTTACATTTCCCAACTCCCTTCAACTATTCCCTTACTCTCCTTGTTCCCTCTCAAATTCATGGTCTCTTTTTCTTTAATTATAACTTATTATATAGATGAATAAATACAACTTATTGAGTCCATTCAGTGTTGCTTACATGTATATGTTTTTAGGGCTGACCTTTTGTTATTGGCTAATTGGGGGCTCATCCCTAGAGAAGACTAATATTCTCTCTCTTAGAAAGCATGAATTACCTGTAGCTATTCATCTAGAGGAGGAGCCTCATGAAATTTTTGTGTGCCAACTGGTAGTGTAATTTTTCAGGTCTTGTTTAGGCAACAATATTGTTGGGACTCCGTGAATGTAGCTTCTCTGCCATATCTAAAAGATAAACTGTCCCAGCAGATTTCCAGGCCTTCGAGATCTTACAATCTTTTCTCCCTCTGTTCTGATATGTTCCCAGAGACTTAAGTGTGGGTGTTGTATTGTAGATGGGGCTGGGCATGTCACAGTCAGTTATCAACAGCACTTTTACTAATTGTAGCTTTCTGCAATGGTATCTGTCTACTGCAAAAGGAAGCACCTTTAATGCAGAGTGAAAGCTACATTTATCTGTAGGTATAAGGATAAATATTTAGAATGCAGATAGGAATTATGTAGTTTTAAAAAGTAGCTGTGGTAAATTTTCCTCTAATCTCTATGATCTCACTAGATACTGGTAGTTGGCCAGTTTTATAGTACCAGGCATGATTTCTCTCCTGGTAAGTGGGCATCAAGTCCAGTTAGACAACCGTTGGTTACTTGCAAGGTGTAAGTGCCTCTATTGCACTTTAGGTACAGAAATAATCAGAACCTAACTTCCACTAAACAAGCAAATTCCATCACACATTTCCTTTTTGGTCTCTATGGTTTCATCAACTGATGTTGAGTTAAAGGGGCTAATAACCTGGCAGTGGCTTATTAAACTGTGGGGTGCTGGTTCCTCTTCTAAAGTCTCCCATTGTAAATCAAGAAGAGAATCAACAATGATAATGACAAGTATATCAGGAAATTCAGTGATGGGGTAGGAACATGTTTATGAATGACATTTTTAAGGAACACTGGCCTGTGCATTGGTTTTTCAAAGATACAATTTTTTTTAAGAAAATAGTCATATTTATGTTTTTTTAAAGATTTTTATATGAATAAGTGTTTTTATGTGTATCGTGTGTGTGCTTTGCCACAGAACCAAAAGAGAATGTTGGATCCCATGCAACTGGGGTTGCAGATAGTTGTTAGTAGCCGCAAAGATGCCTGGAGAAGCCCTCTGCATGAGCAGCAAGTACCCTGATATCTTTGAACAATTAGAAAAGTGCTTATTTTCAAGACATGCATATGTATCATCTATTGACTCAAACAGAAAAAGGAGAATCACATTGACCAATTAGGAAGACAAGGGAATAAGGCTCAGAAGGTGATTGGGCATCTTTAGATAGAAGGAAAATATCTATATTGTCTATTAAGTTAGTACCAGCAACAATTTCAACTCATATGAAAAAACAAATGCCTAGTCATTTGGAAAAGAGGGGGAGAGAATTCCAACCTTTGTCTGATGATAGGCAAATATGAATTAAAAAGCTAATAAATGTAAAGATAATTTACGGAAGTTTTAGACAGTTAATATAAAATATAATTGTTTATAAATAAAAACTACAAATCATTGGTTTTTCCATAAGAGGCAGTTTTTGTTTTCCTTCCCATACCATTTTGAAACATTATCCAAACACATATACATATATTGTATATATTATATATACATATAATATATGTACATATTATATAATCATACATATAATATATGTATATATTGGTTTATCAAGAACTGGGGAAGCTAGGGGCTATGCCTCTCTACAGGATGTGGAATCCAGCACCAACACCAAGCATCTTACAGGGAACTGGACAATTCTTCAAAATTAGCTCTTCAGTCCACAATTTCAACTCCACTTGTCCAAAATGTCAGCTCTACTCTACTGATTTTTCATTATTGTACACTGAAAGCATTTGTATCTAATACTCTTAGATTATTTACTTATGGACTTTGAGAATGACTGATACCCTAAAGCCAAAGTAACAATTACTCAGCAATGAGGAGCTCTTTATATACTTGATCAAAGCATCATATTTATGTGTGAAATGCATAATAAATGAATAAAAGCAAAAAAAAGAAAATCTAGATAAATCCAATGCCAATTTATCATAGTATTTAGGTTTTATTCTTTATTAGTGTGATATGATAGTACAAGTCTACTTCAATTTTTGTTATGAAATGTTACATCTTGTTCCTACCACACCAAAAGTTATTCATAAATATGCTTTTATTACTAGGTTGACTATATTCCTATCAAGGATACAAGTATCATTTGATTTATTATAATGTGATAGCAGGAGACATAAAATATTTATGGGCCTGAATGTTTTCATAATCTTATAGGCAATTAAATACAGCAACTGCAAAACATAAAATGTCTAATGAACAAGAGACATCTTGCCATATCTCATTTGCTTGATTTCCATTTCCTTTCCTTTTTAAAGCCTGAGTTAGAAATCTTTCTCTCTTTTGAACATTTGGAAGCTTTCTAGATAATGACCTTCGTTGAAACTTAGTCTGTGTTTTCAAAGGCTTTCTCCCTCCTATACCAAAGAGTGTTTATTTGGTTTTGGTATATAAATTTCATTCTGAGAATTTTATAAGTAACATTCATTTTAAGTTCATTTAAGTCATCCCCATTCATTATCTTTTGTATATAGATTTGTATATAGAGCCTAACTGAACTTTGGTGGAGAATCTCCTAGGAAGAGCATCCAAGCAGTAGTCACATGACTTAGCCTATGCTGATAACTAGCAATTGCCTTGAACCCTGGCTAAAGCTGCACTTAATACTGAAACTCTGGGATTATGATACCGGGGTCTAATCCTGTCTAAACTACTTGCTAGCATGTGAGTGGTTTGGGTTCCTTTCTTTCTTGGTATCTCCTATCATCAACAAGACAAAGATTAAGGCTTCAGTCCTCATAGGACTCAGTAATATCCTAACAAGCAGTCAAACTGTAGATAGGACTTTGTAAAAGCTATGTATAACTGTTTTTAAAATTTGATTCTAAAATTTGATGATTTGTAAATTGATTAAAATATTAAATATCTGATAAACCTACTAGATATGTTCACATCTAGCTATAAATAAATTGATTCAAATCTTTTGTACTTTATAGTCCCTAATAATCAATTCACTGATCCTCCTCCAACTTATTTTCTTTTTTAATTATAATTTAATTACTTTTCTACCTTCTCTTTCCTTCCTCCAAGCTCTTTCACAAGGCCCTCTCCAATCTCCTTCAAATTCATGGTCTCCTTTTTCACTAAATATTATTGCATTCCTATAGGTATACACACACACACACACACACACACACACACACACACACACACACACACATGCATGCACATATTCCTAAATATAATTTGTTCAGTCTATATAATGTTTCTTGTATAATTTCAGGACTGACTGTTTAGCAGAGAAATCACTGCTTTCCATATTTAGTGTAGATGAAACAAGATTCCACCTGATTAAAAAACTCAGCCATGACCACTGCACTAGGAAAGAACAGGGATTCAATGCAGGCCCCTGGAACTTCAGAGCTCTTATATGTAATGAATGGTGTATTGTGGCAACACAATGTGTGTCTTTTTAAAAATGCAAATTCTTCCACAGGTATAGAGAGGAAAATAGGAATTCCATATGGGGAAAAAGATAGGAATAGTCACACACGTTAAAAATGTTAGGTGGACCGGTGGAAACAGAGGGTATGTGAATGGTAAAAAGTTGTGTTAGTCAAGAAGTGATTGATATTTTTGGTTGTGAGCCTAACTTTTAACAGCAGAGCTATCTCTGTTTTTATTTTATCCTATTTTATATCATTATTATAATGAACAATCATTATTAATTAGGATTAGTTGAGTTGCCTGTTTGTCTTCTAATGAGAGAGAGAAAGAAGGGGTGTGGCTTTGGGTAAGTGGAAAAGTAGGGGAGATCTGGGAGGAGCTTGGGGAGGGACAATCATAATCAGAATATATCATATGAAAAAAAATCTACTTTCAATTAAAAACAGAAGCGATTGATATGCGGAAATGCAATGTTAAGTATATCTGTTATATGTTATGTTTTGTTTGTTTTGGAACATATGATTTGTCCAATGATTCCCAAAGGTAGAGAAACATCTTCAATGAAAATGTACCCTCAGTATATGAGAAGTTTTCATGTGATATGGGTTATCATAATGGCCAGTGACAGTGATGAAAACACTCCATTGTGTAAAAATACAACTCAGAATTCCCTTCAGACATGCACAGCGGGCACACTGTATCTTGACCCTTTTTTTGACTAGGCATCAATTCTCAATTCCTATGCAGTTGCAAGAGTCATGGAGTGTAAGGCCTCTAAAATGCAAGTGTAGGGACAGATCATTGTAGTGTCTTTTTCACAGCGCAGATTCTGGCCCAGTAAACCTGAGAGTCTGCATTTCCAACAAGCTCCCAGTGGTGCTAGACTACATTTTGGAAAGCAAGGCTTGGATGTACAGCTGGAAGAATCATTTACCAAGCTGTTCTCTCCAACTGTAATGATGCTCCATACACCTTAGTCAATGCCCACCCATGCCCAAATTGTCTAGGCTAGTATTCTTGTGTCATTTTTCCACGTTCTTTAAGCAAGAAAACATAGCCAGGTGTCAAAATGTAGTGCACAGTTTTTACACAGGCCCTGGGATTATTGTATTTGAGATCACATTAATTTGGGTGCAATTATTGGCACAATATCATCTGTGTTATAGTTATCTTACAAGGAAAATAATTGATGATATGATTGTACCAAATAAAAATTTTAAACTAGGAAATGTTTTTAAACTACACAATTTACCCATTAGGAAAGATTGAGTGCTCTTACTGATGCTCCTTTGCTCAATATGAAATGATACTTCAATTTTTAAAAATTCTTAATCTGTCATAAAATTTAAAATGCAGAAGCAGCTACACCTAGTTCAGTTTCACAGAAGAATCTAACACTTGCATCAACATACTTCCTGGGTTTGGCAATGATGATAAAAATATTCAGCTTTGACTTTTTGAGAAGGACAAATCACTTTTTAGATACTAAAATTACAACCCTCAGGGCCCTGGAGATTCTATTTTTGAGAAACCAAATGGAGTCACACCCTCACCAGCCAGTTCACCACACACCAGGATTGTTTTTCCAAAGTGGCCCTACTTTGCATTCCATCGGCTGTCTGAATTCTCACCTGATTATGTTGCAATGCAGTACAAGATAGCGTGAGGTCATCTGGCAGAGAACATCTGTGGTGTTTCTTGAAATCTCCAGATAAGTAGATTAGTCCAACTTCCCTGGTAACTTATTTCATTATCTCAGCGACACTTAGAGATGGAGGGCTTCAGAGAAAGTTTTCCACTTCAGGTCTCTTATGTCCATCTCTCCCGTGCTCCCAACCGACACAGACAACAGCTGCTTCCCAACACTCTCGTGCTTTCCTACCCTGAACTTTCGCTTCTCCGGGTTAAATCTCACTCCTTAGCCCTCAAAGACTCCTTGTATCAAGAAGCATTTCGTTTTGTTTTTTTTTTTCTCCCTCAACATCAGACAGACTCAAAATTGCTTACTTCCCTTTACTCTGTGGAGTCCTAAATTGGTCTTGGAACTCTTGAGACATGACCAATAGCAGTACAGTGAGAGTCACAGCTTTGTAGAATATGCTCCTATTTCTCTATCCCAGGATCTTATTAGTTTTGGTTGCAATTTATGTCAAAGACTGGCTATCATTTAGAGTGGGATATGCATGAATCTACAAAACTGAGAGGTGAAAGCTACCTTCCACTTTCCCATGCTGCAAACGTCACACACAAGCCTCCCAGGTTTAAATCGGTTGCGGGTTTTTGGTGCCAAGTTTCAAGGATGTTGAGATGGAAAGTCCTTAGCTTAGAAGACGAAGTAAAGGGCCCTCCATTCTACCAGGAAAGAATTAGTCATTTACACTTGGATGTGACCTGAAGACCTGTGACTTTCCATCAGCTGGGCTTGCTGTAGTTAAGGGGTTTTTTGTTTTGTTTTGTTTTCTCCTAGCAGATGTCATGTTCATCTTAGGTGATTTTGAGTACCCCCCCCCACCACCTGCCTCAAATTTTCAAAGTGCTTCAAGTAACCATGATATTAGGATTTGGTGTTCAGTTCTAAGGAGTAGCTTGTATATATCCTATCCACATCCTAGCTTGAATTTCCTCTGTAGTGCTCCAAGACATAAATGTACATTAAGCCTTTCCTTACATTAATCCTAAACCTGTGGGCACATACCTATAACCTGTTCACTGTTTTGGCTATATTTGTGGATACCCCTATATGCTAAAAAATGAGAAATGGGTTTTCTTACTGTTGATGTTGTTGGTTTTTTGTTTGTGTGTTTGTTTGTTTGTTTGTGTGTTTGTGTTTGTTTGTTTGTTTGTTTGTTTGTTTGTTGAAGTATTACACTATGTAGCCCTGAGTAGTGTGAATCTCACTACGTAGAACAGGCTGTTGTCAAACATGCAGATACTTTCCCACCTCTGCCTTTGAGTGCTAGGATTAAGGGCATGCACCACCACACCCACCTGAAAATTGGGGGGATCTCTTGGCAGAGGTCATATTCCCAATGGCCACTCAACAATTTTCAGTACTAAGTACTGAAAACAAGAATGAGAGCTCTTGATGGAACCCAGAAACAGGCATTCCTGAGCTAGAACAATGTCTCCGCATGCACTGGACATTGACTTTCTACCATGCACATCACCTTATTAATCTGGGGATCACATCAGTTTACACCTCTGCTTTTTTCTCCACAAAAAACTCCCATTAAATCCTTTTGAGTCAAAGTTTATCCTTCCTTTATAGCCACCTAGCCATACTGTACTCCATTGTACGGGAGATTCTAACTTTCATTTGGGGTGGATTCCTTCCTTCCAAGCAAAGAGTTACGTATGTATGCCAATTAGATTTCATCTTATTGTCATATCCCAAACTCTCAGCTGGTTGGTGTGTGGGAGTCCACAAAGGTTTTCTAGTGAGATCTGCACTTGCTTTACACAGCAGGACTGCATTGGGGGATGGCTTGACCATGTGCATGATCACCGGGTGTTTGGAATGGTCTGCACTTGGCTGTGCTGGGGGGAGGTCTTTTGCTCCACCCCTTGGCATTCCTTTAATTTTTGATATGAACTATTCTCCCATTTACACACATAGACACTGAGTTTCCTTAAAATCAAGTGAATTGTTAACAGCAGGAACATAATGGGATCAAGTCTAGAGTATCCTTCACACTCAAAGCCACATACATCACAAGCTTTCCTCATCAGTATAAATTAAAGCACATATATTAGTATATGTAACTTGACTGCAAAAAATAAATTAGTCTTATCAGTTCACTGTAGGAATTCCACATTTAGATGCCCTCTTTGTTCCCTCTGCCCTTTCAGAGATTACAAACAGGGATGTGCTTGCTGTCTCCTCATCTAATAATTGTTTTAATCTTGTTCAGGTCACAGTTCTGACCCTGTCCTGTTTTTCTGGCTTGACCCATTATCTTCAGGATGCAGTGGTCTCTTTCCCCTCATTTCTCTCTGCTTCAACTTCAGCACTCTGTTTGCCTTGTTTACGAGCAATTGGTCCATAAATGTTTTTTCTTCCTCGGCTCCAAAGCTCTGAAGAAGGTAAAATGCTGCTAATGATCTAGCAATTGAGAGAAAAAGAAAAGGCCAGAAGCCAAGGATACCCTGAGTGTCTTCCTCTTCTAGCCATGAAGTTCTTCACAAAGTATATGCTTTCTCTTCACTGGCACCTTCCAAATCTTAGCATCTTCTCTCCCCTAGTCATTTCTATGTGAGAACCACACAGTGAAGGCATTTTGGAAATGTAGTCCAAGCTTTGCAAACTTGGAGCGTTAGAAGGCCACGCTGGGACATTTCTTTTGAATGCAAGATTCTGTATCTATACGAGTCTCTTTCCTATTACTATAACAAAACATGAAGTAATTAACTTACTAAAAGAAATATCTTACTCTTCCGTTTCAGTAGTTCTTTAAGAGTGTCATACAATCATATTCACACTGTCCATCCTTTTCCAATTCACCCCCAACTCTTTCCCCAATTCACCCACTAACTCTTCCCTAATTTGAGCCCCCAACACTTCCCAGTCCACACCCCAACGTTCTCTAATTCACTGATTGTCCAGCTCTTTCCCAGTTCACCCTTCCTTCCCTAGTGACCTGTGTGTCATTTATTAAAGATGCTTCAAGACCAATTTGTGCTGCTCAAATGTTATTGGATATGTGACCTTCCACTGGAGTGTGATCAGCTGAACCAGGGGCTACACTCCTAAAGAAATTCTCTCTCTCTCTCTCTCTCTGTCTCTCTCTCTCTCTCTCTATCTCTATCTCTATCTCTATCTCTTCCCCCTTGCTCTCTCTAGCTAACAATTGTCAATAGTTCCATAACTTATGTTCTGGCTTTAGGCTTGCACAGGTTTTATGAATGCTGTTGCAACTACCGTGAGTTCATTTGCACAGCTGCCCTGCTGTGTCCAGAAATAATGTCTTTATGATGTACCACCTCAGGTGCTTATAGTCTTAACACCCTGTCTTCTGCAGTGATCCCTGAGCCTTGAGAAAGGGGTGTGTGTGACATAAATGTTCCCTGAGGGCTAAGCATTCTGTAGTATCCCATTCTCTGTACCTTGGCCAGTCATGGGTCACTGTGTTAATCACAATTTACTGCAATTTAGAAGCTTCTCCACTGAGGGACGGAAATTCACTGATCTATGAGGTATAAAAGTAGGTGATTAGGGGGCAGGTTAATACTGATACTATGTCCACTTAGCACCATGTTAAAATCAGATTCTCCCCTAAGACTTAGGACCAGTCTAACCATAGCTTCTTGGATAGATGATGTTATCAGGTTATATAATAGTTTATTTAATTCTCCAGAAGTTTGCCTAGCACCTTCTAGCACTGTGAAAGCTACCTAGCAGGGGTAAAGCTGAGTCCACATGAGCTTGCTTTTTAGTCCATGTTCTGTGACTAAGCATGTGGGTTCTTCAGCAGTAGGGTTTTATCATCAAGTTCTAGAGGGTGCCCTGGAGCATGACAACAAGATATAATGTTTTGGATTCTATGGGCCTTCCTTGGTCAACAGATCCTAAAGAAGTAACTTATGCAATGCACTCAAAGTTTTATTTGTTAGCTTCTTGTACGGGACATTGCTGGCTTGTTATAAGGTAACTCCATCTCTCTCTCTCTCTCTCCTCTCTCTCTCTCTCTCTCTCTCTCTCTCTCTCTCTCTCTCTCTCTCTCTCTCTCTCCCTTTCCTTCTCCCTCTCTCTCCCTCTGGCTTTCTCATTCTCTTGCACTCAATCTCACAGTGGTGTGTGTGTGTGTGTGTGTGTGTGTGTGTGTGTGTGTGTGTGTATACATGAATGCATTAAAAGGTTCTACAGCAGTAGATCTCCATATGCCATTTTCAAAATGTCTTTCATGGTATTTATCCTTCCACCTTCCACTCCCTTCAGGTTACATTCTATACCATGCCATTTTCTATAAGGGGGGAAAAAAGGTCAATAGTTCGGATGCATGTGGTATCTGTGAAAACGGAGAGTGAGCCAAGTGTACACACTTTACAAACAACTAACAACCTATTCATAACACCCTTCCAGATGTATCCCCTGACCCAAGCATTTGTCTAAAGGACCCTTTTCCTAATAGCATTTCTCACAGGGGATGGCAGGTCAGTTCATGGCGGTGTGATGTTTTCATGGATGCCTGGATGGTGCATGAGGCATGTTTATTCCCCACTCTGTTCCTCCTCCTCTGTCTTTCCCTCCATCATCCTCAGTAGTTCATCTTTCCCTCATCAGTCTTTTTTTTTTATTTTGTACCTTCCACATTCAAAGGCATGCAGTCCGTTTCCTTCTGTGTCTGACTTACTTCACTTAACACGATGTTCTCCACTAACATCCCTTTACCTGATAAATTACAGGATGCCATTCTTCTTTCTGAGCGAATAACATTCGATTATGTAGATATAATATTTTCAGATAATTACATTTCAATGTTTTAGTAGTTTTCTTTTTCTGGCTAGGCCACCTAGAGCATGAGAGAGCAACAGTCACAGTGCCAGCCATTCTTGTTCGATTTTTTTTACTCTAACTGGGAATGGTTTTATTTTATGTTTTTAATCACTTAATAAACTACTGGTTTTAATCAGATATGAGTAGCACATTTTATGAAAGACCTCTTCAGTGTCAATTAAAGAGTGAGTGTGGAGATGGAGAAATAGCTGAATGGTTAGAAGCACATACTCCTCCCACAGAGAGGACATGAGTTTGGTTCCAAGTATCCATATCAGACGACTCACAACCACTTGTATCTCTAGTTCCTGGAAATCTAATGCTGTCTTTTTGTCGTGAAATCTCACATAGACACATGCATACATGCATGTATTTTTTTTAAAAGGTAACAATATGATTCTTGTTTCTGTTCCTTGCAATATGTCACAAAATAAAATATCCAAATTGATATGCTCCTTGAGTTCCTACAATAGAGTGTACTGAGTCATAATGACTTAATACATTATTTTTTCAATTTGCTAGTGTTTTATTTGTAGCATCTCTGTCTTACTGTCACATATGAGACTGAGAACCAGTTTCATTGTCATTTCTGCTCTGTTTTTGTTTGTGGATGCTTTGGCCTCATCACATGAATTGGAAAAATGTTCACCAATTGACATTTTGTTCTTTCTCATTTCCTAAGAATTCCTAGGTATAATATTCATTTACATTTCCAGTTTCTCAGAAATTTGGTGGAAAGGAGAGCTCTCTCTCCTGTTTCTAGGCAAATACTTCTGGTTTCTCTTGAGGGCTGAATCATTTTAGGCCATGAGACTGGCCATCTGTGATGCTACAAACACACGAGGACAGCATGCCACCATTTCAGCTTACTCAACTAGCACTTTCTGTTAAATCTATGATGATCATATACTTGGATCGTAGGTGTAGGCAATATGTTGCTTTGTCATGGCCTTAAGAGACAGCAACTGGAGTTTAGGAATTTAAAATGTGATTGGAGAAATAACATGGACTCCTGAAATAATTTGATGGAAGTTCAAATAAATGTATTTATGCTACTTCATGATAAAGCATAAAATGAGGATGGAAATTCAGAGAGGATGTGCCCAAGTGCTGAGCAGCAAAAGTTAAGAGGAATTAGGCAGAAAGGCTTAAGATGAGGATGAGTTCTGAGCTGAATATTGAATAAGGGGATCCATGTGAAGTGGAAGCTTTGAGATATTATTGTCAGTGATCTTGAGAAGATGAGAAAACAGTAATACATAAATCTGTAGGTGGAGGACAATACATAAATCTGTTTATCTGAGATGACAGATTAATAAATGAAATAAGGAAGAGTGGTATGGTAACCCTGTGAAAAATCTATAGTCAAAGTTAGACTCTGCAGATCCCAGATGGCCTGTCTGTCTGTCTCATAGAGGCCCTTTGGGCTTGGTTCTCATAGGTTCAGAACCAAAGAAAAAATAACTAAGACTACTACACCAGACCTGCAAAAACCATTCATAGTTGTGCTTTGAACTGACACATATCATCACAATGAACATGTACACACCAAACACACAAACACGTAAACTTCTTTTGAGTAAACTAGAATAGACTTACAGTGCCTTCCTGTGGAAGCGAGGAAATAATTTTCTTTAATATATATAACTGAAGTGTTTTCTTGTAAAAATAAAATAAAGTCTGCATATACACATTCATACATAATATGAAAACCCCAGTATAAGGGAAAGAAAACAAAATATCTGGAATAATTTTATCTTCCTTTAACTCCATATGTTTCTTATACTTTAAAATTTTTAACAAAGAAAAAAAGGAAAACTGCCTTGATATTATCATGTAATTTTTAGGATCCTATCCTTAGGCCATACCAAGACAAGTATGAAGGATGTCTTAATGTTATATTTGCTGTTGATTTAACAGATTGTTAAGACTGAGTAATCACAAAGAAACGTGATTTACTTTGTCTCAATCTGGAGGGTAGAAAATGCAAAAGCTGGCAGCCATGTCTGGTGAGGGCTTCATGTTTTTTCACAATATGGTAGAAGTTAGAATATGTGGACAAATAGAGAAGGGATTAAGAGGAGGGGAGATGTTATATTTAACAACTCTCTTTCTCTCTCTACACCCTCCCCCCCAACACACACACACCTATGCTGGCTAGTCTTATATCAACTTGATACAAGCTAGAGTTATTCAAAAGGAGGGAAGGAACATCAGCTGAGAAAATCCTCCATACAATCAGGCTGTAGGCAAGCCTGTTTTAAGGCATTTTCTTAATTAGTAATTGATGCATGAAGGTCCAGCCCATTGTAGGTGGTGCCATCCCTGGACTGGTGGTCCTGGGGTCTATAAAAAAGCAGGCTGAGCGAACTATGAGAAGCAAGCCAGTCAGCAGCCCCCCTCCATGGTCTCTACATTAGCTCCTGCTTCCAGGTTCCTGCCCTACTTGAGTTCCTGTCCTGACTTCCTTCAATGATGAACAGAGATAGGGAACTATAAGCCATGTAAACCCTTCCCTCCCCAACTTGCTTTTTAGTCATGGTGTGTCATAGCAATAGAAACCCTGACTAAGACAACACCCTTTGAGTAACACATACACTGATTGCACTTGTGACCAAGAGAATTAAGCTGGTCTCATGAAACAGCTGTGAATTCTAAAGGCTCCACTTCCCGATACCAAGGCATTGCCAACCAAATGTCAACATGAGTTTCACAAGAGACAAACAACCACAGGCAAAGAAGAAGCATTATACCTCTTCCATTTAAAGAGAAACCTGTGCCCCAAAGAAAACAAAAATTATAAACTTTGTATTTAAAAACTTTAACCAACTATCTATATTAATAAAGTCTATTTTGAATAGTCATGTACCATCTAAGAATCATTGTAGTTTGTGGCAATGGTATAGTGTACAAGAGCTCTCAGAAGAAAATTGGTTTTGGGCCCTCCAATGACCAAACTCTTTTTTTTTTTTTTTTAGTTATTGAGGGAATGTTATAATAATTAAGGATTATCTCTGCTGTGTGGTATGCTCTTTTGTCCCCTTTACATTAATGCAAGCACTAACTAGAGAGCTTCATGGATCTAAATCTGAGTCCTTATTACCCCCTTATTTGCTTCTGATCCTTGATGACTATTATTAATAATGTATGTTAACTACTTAGTACAGCCTTGGAAGCTGAGAACTTAATGAATGGTAGTTCTTTTATATTCTTCCTCCTCACCAAGGCAAACACTTATAGAACACTTGGTAGGTTCTGCCACACTGATCCTAGCACTTTACATGGCTCTCCTCATTTACTCTTTACAACTGGATGTGAGAGTGTTACTATTAATACCATAATTTAC
Organism: Peromyscus leucopus; assembly: GCF_004664715.2. NCBI lineage: Eukaryota > Metazoa > Chordata > Mammalia > Rodentia > Cricetidae > Peromyscus > Peromyscus leucopus. The sequence goes on along the minus strand of NC_051077.1, from coordinate 33,803,109 downwards.
GAATAGGAAAATCGTCCAGAGAAATGCAGTTAATTGGAAGAAACATCGGCACAAACAATTGCTACGTCATCTAGTTCTAGCACAACATTCTCAGTGCAGTGCAAAGAGAAAAGAAAGAAAAAAGAAAAAGAAAAAGTTTTTGATTTAAAAACGTTTAAAAATGAAATTACCATAGCATACCTCTATGGCAGTTACCAGATCCCATCCTGGTGAATGCTAACTCACTAAGGTGGGTATTGAAATATTCAGGCATTCTCTGATCTGTTAGAATGCTGTTGAGTGTTGTACTGGAACAGCAAATTCTCCATCTGGTCTTGCTCCTGGCTCTGTTCCAAGCTCCTTAAACTCTTGGAAACTGCTGAATGCTCAAGTTATCTTTTCTTACTCATAATGGCTCCATCTGATTAAACCTAAGTTTATCTAAGGCAGGACTTAAGGTGAGGCCCCTAGAGTACCTTGGGATGAAACTGGTTTCCTACAAGCCTGAGTGGTTAGAGAGTTAAAACTTTTATTCACATCAACCAACCTCCAGGGAAGGTAGGGGTGAGAGGCTGGAAATCAAGCTCCCTACAGAATCCTGGATGAGAAGTTAGATGAACTTTCAGGTGATTGAATAGATGAGGGTCATAGAGGGTGGCATATAATCTTTGAGTTCCATCCCACATCCCAAGATCTCATCCTGTCCATTTCTTCCAGCTACCTGCAGGCACTGGAAGGTCCTTTAAAATAAACCATCAAACCATAGTGTTTCCCTGAGTCATTGAACCATCATTCCAAGAGGGTGATAAATTACAAGAAGTGGTAGCAGAAATCTCAAATTATACCTGGTGCTTCAAAGTCAATATGAAGAACTACTACTGAATGTTGTCGTCAGAGTGAGGGAAAGTCTTTGAGAGGTAGAAGACGAAATTAACACCATACTCAGTCAATGATGTCAAACTGAATTACAGGACACCCAGTTAATGTCCCTTGGAGTATTGCTCTATATTTGAGAAAATCCTATACACCCCTAGTCAGAGAAGTGTTCTGTAATGAGTGTGTGAAAAACTACAGGTTTTGTTTTGTCATTTTGTTTTATTTCTTTTTGAATAGAGTGGCTCTCCCTTTTCTCCATTCAAGGCAAACAATTATTTTTGGAAAACTTTAAATAGGAAGTTGTTTACAAAAGCATTTTCAAGATTGTGCCTGTACTATTATTGATATTTTTTATCAAAGCAAATGATAGCAATTAACTGCCTGGGTGTACATTATCAGTTGCCATTAAACATCCTCTAAGGTTAGAGGGTTAGAGTCAAGACAAGGAAAGCTGCAAAATAGAACTCTTACTGTGAGGATAGGAGAGGAAATACATATAGAAATTGATTGCTTGTGGATAGAAATGGGTATACAATTTCTTAGCATGGAAGTGAATATGGAAGAATGAACACCTGCCTGCCTTCATAGGCATTTTTGATAGATTCACAAGCATGAGATTTAATATCAACATATTTCAAAAATTATATTAAATATTCAGAGGTATCCAGAATCAAAAAATGGTCCCACACAAGACTGTATTCTAAATAAAGGCTATAAGGTGAGGAAATAGAGACCCTCAGGAAGTATACCCCAATTGTTTCTGTGGTTAGTAGAAAGTTTCCTGTCCTTATGCACTCTACCCAGATCTTCTATTTGATCCTGGATTCACACATGAGGAAACCTAACTTCTGCACCCCAGCATCCAGGAGAGTCAGTTGGAATATCTATGAAAATGTGGGTGAATAGCCAAATGCTTTCATTGGGGCTAGTACAGGACATACTGAAATTCTTAAGAAGGGGAGTTAGCTTTCATAGGAAGGAAAGGCAACTAAATCGAGAAGGGGCTACATAGTGAGGACCATGGTTTGGGTGTGGTGTGCCCCAGAGAGACTCCTATGCTGTAGCTGGATCCTCAATGGAGCAACAGGAAAGAGGTGGGACCTTGGAGAAATGGGACCTTAAAGAGGTAGGATCTGGTGGAAGGTAATAACTGGACGATAAAGACTTCAGATTCATGAATGGATTCATGCTATATCTCAGGACTGGCTTAGGTTTCATGTGATTGGATTGGCTCCTAAGAAAGAAGGTCTTTATAAATCGAGGCCACCCCATACATTGGTCTTTATGTGTGAGGCCCACTGACAAGTTCACTTTACCTTTCTCCTCCATGCTGTGACCCAGAGAGGATCACGCTAAGCTGCGAGCACCAATCCGTTTGATACTCCCCCCACCCAAACCACGGGCCAAATAAACTCCATGCAGTACATCACCTCAGGAATTGATTTCATGATGGTAACATAGAATATATTAAAACAGTGAACAAACCATCATGAATAAAAGTCTTCTGCATACATATTTGTATAAACATGTGCTTCTCTTGGCCTCTTTATTCCAAAGTTCTTATTGCTTTGGTAGGCATGTAAACTTTTATAAATTATCTAAACACTCCCTATTTTTCACATCTGACATTTAATACTTTTGAAGCTCTCCCCTCCTGTAAAAGCAAAAATTTAATTCTAAACAACAAACAAAAAAATCATATTTTTAAAAATGAGTTATATGAATAAAATTTGAGGCTTGGGATATTTGTAAGAAGTACATAAACTACTCTCCTCCCTGATTCCTGGAATTTGGTTGATCAAATACAAACCACAGGAGAGAAGAATGAAAAGAAAAGGAATGACTAATTTTGTCCTAGCCTTCAATCCTAATTCATTTCACCTGCCCAGCACATTTTAAGAAATGAAAGCAGAAACAGTATTCAGCAATCAAGAATGGGTTACCATTTAGAGCCGTGTTGAGTGTGAATGCAATTTTACTCAATTAAGCCTTAAACAACTGATGCAGGCAAATGTGGTCCATGCACTGGAGACCCTTATTATATCTAATATAAAATAGTTAATTGCTTCCAAATGAAGCTCAAATCAGACGGAGAAATGTCTATTCTGACTTGTGCTGGAATAAAAGTAGACAACGGGCACTGTTGTATTTTTTGCTTGACTCTGTGGATTCTCAAGAATATTCATTTACTTAATAGGCAAAATTAAGCCATGTGGCCTCCAGGGATGGCCACTCTTTGGACACGTGGACATAAATGCAATTTTCTCTGTAATTTCTTTGATGGATTCAGTAAAGATTCCTACTACTAGTCGACATGAGCATGTTTGGGCAATGCTCTCTACAGCATTTTGGTGACACATTCAGATTGTTGTCTCAAATCTTGTATTTAATAATATAATCCCAAATTATTAACATCCTAGTGTTAGTATATCTAGTGCCGTTGTTATTATTTAAATCACAAACCCATCTAGTGTGATTTTCCCTTTAAATTTTTTAGGATAGGAAACTATCCGTGAGGTAACCCTTATTAGAACAAGTACATTGCAAGTCGAGAAACATAAACAATTTTGCCTACTCCAAAGCTTTTATTATTAGCTCAAACCAGAAACTCAGTTTCCATGAAAGTCATCCGATGCTGTGTGGATCCTCTCAGCCTGTTCCCAGTTTTCTGTTTAGGTCTTCATAGTGAATTATGTTTACTAAATCTCAAACACAATATAATGGGATGTAAAACAAAATCTCAAGCAAGTCTACATCACATCACAGCCTTTTAACTAGGTCTTGTCAGCATAAATTAATACAGGAAAAAAATACATATTTCTTAGTGTACAATTATGTTTGAAAATTTGATCGCTAATGGATGTCTGTATTCATATCAAGGTCAGATGGGGAATTGTTTGTGAGTCATCTGAAATCTCTTACAGCCTCTTCTGACTAGTTTTATGGCATCTATTTATGACATTTGCTATTTTTAATGTGCACCATCATAGATTTTGTGTTGTTGTTTTGTTTTTCCACAAGAGCAACACAGTGCATTGTGTCAAATTTGCCCATGTTTTCAAAGCTCTCCTTTTCCTTCCTGGCGAGAGCTTGCAATTAACCCACTTCTCCGTATGAGAGGCATCTTTGTAATAACAGCTCTCCGGGCAGAGCTTTTGTTAGAGAGATTTTAAAATCAAAAGCCCATAAAGGTTGGGGTTCGGCGAATCCCTTTCAAGGTTATATCCTTTACACACAGACACGTTTTCTTCTCCCCATGGAAACATGGCCCCATCTTTTTTTTTTTTTTTTTCCATATTTAAAAGCACAGACAAGACAAGCATAGGTACCTGGTTTTAACCAATGCTGAGGGAAGAGGCCGAGGTTTAATTCCTTCCAGAGAACTGACAAGGAAGAGGTTTTCTGGTCTCTTCACCACTTTGAGGTTTGGTGGTAGCAAGGGTGAGGGCCTCTGTCACATGCTCCACAGCCTCCTTCATGCAGTCAGGGCTGGCCAGTGATCCAGCTGCATGAAAGGGCTTAATCGGCCAAGGGCATGGTAATTCCCTCCATCTGCCTTTTCTTTCTTCTAAGGCAAAATCTTCACCTGGTGTTTTTGATTCATGTGTTCTAATTATGAGGGCTGCCATCAGCAGCCCTGTGGGGTGACACCGAGAACTCCCTGAGCCTACAGAGCATACTGAAGCTTGTTAAGCGACCATGTCAGCCTGATTTTAGGGCCCATTTTGCGGCTCTCCACAGGCCTATCTGAAAGCATCAGGAGTCTGGGACTTGCAGGACAAGTGCATTGTCTTTCTAAATGTCTCTTTCTGATAAGCAAATCCAAATATGGTTCATTCACTGTGGCTTTGAAGGCACAGTGGGGAACTCGGCTTGCATGGTGGATACAACAAAATGCTTAATATTATCACTTGGTATAGAGCTAAAGGACTCAATTTCCAATTCCAAGATAAAAAAAAAAAAAACCTTTGCTGCCCAGCTATGATCAAGAGTTTGAAATTTAAATCAGGAGTCTTGAAAGCTATTCTAAGTCTCAAAAGGGCTCGCTTTCCCATACATACAAAGAAGAAAACGCTGTGCTTGCATTAGTATCTGAATCGGGAGAAGCTCACATCATTTGAGAAAATGCAATACTCGTCTCTTGCAATTGGAATGCTGCGGAGTGTCTTCAGTATTTTTCAGTTCATTTATTTTATTGTATTTCCCATTATTTAGATTATGATTAGGGCTGGTCCCATAGTCTTTTTTTATTACTTTGTATACCTCCTATTGTTTTAGTGTTTCCACACTAATAACACCTGGCAACATCCAAAAACATTTTGATTTATTTTGAGGTAAATATAAAAGAAGCATGGGAAATGAACTTAGCAGCATGCTCAGTGCCTTGCCCTGTTCATCACTGTGCTTTGGGTGTTTTGCATCACTATTTTTATTTTTCTCACATCTTATCCTGGAGTACGACTGAGAAACTAAATTGGTGTATATTTAATGTATATAGTACATCTTGATATCAATATACAGTTATAAAATCATTACCATCAAAAAGCTAACTAGCATGCCTATCACTTCACAGTTGTCTTTGTGTGCTCTCAGAACATTTAGAATTTACTGTCTTAGCACATTTCATGGAGATGACACAGTATTATTAACTTTAGTCCCCTCAATGTGCATCACATCGCTGGACAGTCCATCATTCCACATAAAGGAAGTTACTACGTTTTGCCTGATGCTTTCCTCTTCACTCCACATTGAACCCATGGAGCCCCTATTCTCCTGAAGCCAGTTGCTCTTTCATTCTGCATATAACTGAAACCATATAGGATTTGTATTTCTATGCCTTTTTTATTTACCTTAACAAAATGCCCTTCAGGTTCCTTCATGTTATCTCAAATAACAACATTTGGTTTTTCCTTATGAGGCAGGATAAATCTCTGTCTCTATCTCTGTCACTGTGTGTGTGTGTGTGTGTGTGTGTGTGTGTGTGTGTGTGTGTGTGCATGCAGATAAATCATAGATAGATACACAGCTACATAGATATATTCATAGACATAGATAGATATATAGATACATGGGTGGGTAGATAGATAGATAGATAGATAGATAGATAGATAGATAGATAGATAGATAGATAGATAGATAGATAGACAGATATTTGCTTTTGCTACTTACCTGACAACAGATACTTAGGACCTTCAGAAAAACTTACATTCAAAGATATATTGTAACTCTTCACAGAAACAGTAAATTGAAATTTCTTTATTATGTAGTACTTTGAAGAACATGCTAGTTCCTCCAGTTTTTGGTAAAATTGTATAAAGGAAATTTTGTTGGTGAAAGAATAATTTTCACAAGCTTTAATAAAAGGTTGCACACACTGTGCTACTCATCTACAACCCCGATCCCCAGGAAACACATCCAGAAGTTATAATGAAACTCACTGATTCGTTTACAAGGTACTTGAGACTGGGAAAAGGTTCAATGCTTAACACCTAAGCCAACAACAATAATAACCAGCAATTCTTTATATATTTGGCTGTTCTTGTGGTCCAAAGAGTTGTTGCTACTCTTATCTATTTGTTGTTGTTAATCTCTTTGTCTTCCAATATTCTTTTCTTTTTGTCTTAATTCAGGCTGCTAGGAAAAACCTGCATTGACCTGGTAGTTTAAATAGCAGAAAAGTGTTTCCCATAGTTCTGGCATATGAACAGACCAAGAACAAGGTGCTGACTCTTTAGCTCCCTGTTTTGTGGCCTCTTCACCATTTATAGACATATGCTTTTTGGTATAGTGTTTCAAAAGAAGAAGAGGGAAACCAGCTCACTAAAGTCCCTTCTTATAATGTTACAAACCTCATTCATGAGCTCTTCAATGCCTGCTCAGCTCTGACCTTAAAATGAAAACTTTAAGGCTTGACCTTAAAATGAAAACTCCTATTGGGCACATGACTGTGGAGATGAAATCATTCAGCCCATAGCAACCTTGAGCTAAATGAATAAGAGTTTGATGTGCAGCATCTGGTCAACCCTCTTGTGGGATGATTAACATCAATGGCTGAGCTATGGATTCACAACAAAGTGGTTGATAACAGTTTGTCAAGTCAATGTTAAAACTCATGGCTATGCCTTGCTAGTGCTTAGTATATTCAAGGCTCTGTAAATAGTATTACCAAAAGGTAAATAGTAGACAAATAGACAAGTTCTCTTCATTTTCCAAATTAACAACCCATGTCAACTTTATCTTGAAAGTTTTTTCTGTGTCCATTCTCTTTTCCTTACTGACTCCTTCACTTTAACTAAGTAGGCTAGCATTTATTTTGCCTCATTGTTATTGGCAACAATGTACCATCCTGTTATAAATTAGATTCATTTCCAAATACTTACCAGAGTGATCCGAATTCAAAAAGAACCTTGCCACATCGTTTTCCACTTAAATCTTCAGCAGCTTGTCTCTGGCTCTGTCTTCCCATTCTTCTAGCCCAATCACTACCACACACATTGAATACTCTCACAACCTGAGTGATGCTGCCATGACCATAATTAGCTTCATTTGACCTTTAATTTCATTCTCTCTCCTTCTCTCTCTCTCCTCTCTCTCCTCTCTCTCTCTCTCTCTCCCTCCCCCCCCCCCCCCCCCCCCCCCCCTCTCTCCTCTCTCTCTCTCTCTCTCTCTCTCTCTCTCTCTCCTCTCTCTCTCTCTCTCTCTCTCTCTCTCTCTCTCTCTCTCTCTGTATGTGTGTGTACACTGTCAGGCAATCAATAACAGAGAGTAAAGTGTGAGTACAATCTACACATGACAAATGGGAAAAGAAGTTGTAGGTAAACTTGTACAAGAAAATGAGGTACCAAAGAGGTTACTAGTTGTCATGTCTAAATAACTTTAGATGATGGGAAACCATGGGAATGAATAACATGGATATGGCATGGTTTGAATTTTTTTGGATCTCTTTGGTGCCAATGAAGAGGATGGATGAACTCAGTGGACAAAGTGTGGAAGCAGAGAGATCCAGGATGGAGTTTTCATAGCACAGGAGAGAAGAAAGGCCTGGAGACAAAAGAGAGATGGATGGTCTGTGAATAGAGGTATTTGACAAAGGACTGGATATAGGCAAAGAAATAAATGGAGTCTGAAATAGATCATGATTGCCATAGCAGGTTAGGCTGAAGCATGTCAGTATTAAGTGCAGCAGTGAGGCCTTGCTTTGGGTTTAGATTTATTTTTTATTTTGTTTTATTTTATTTTACATGTATGGGTAGTTTGTTTGCATGTGTGTCTATGCATCCTTTGTAGAACTGGTGCCTACAGAATTCAGAAATCAGTGTCTGACACCCAAGAATTGGAGTTACAACCAACTTTGAGCTGCCATGTGGGTGCTGGGGACTGAACCTGGTTCCTCTGCAAGAGCAGCAAATATTCTTAACCCTTGATGCATCTCTTCAGCCTCAATGTCTCATTTTTTTTAATGGCCACATGTTCCACTTAGTCTCTCTCTTCATTCATCCAAGATATAGTGAAAATTACTAGTTCTGGGACCTAAATAAAGCAGATCCTACAACATAATCAGAGAAATGGCATCCAAAAAGACCCTAGGCCAGGAGGAAAGGGCTGCACACTGTAGGAAAAGCACAGATGAAAAGGTGTGATATCAGAGCTCAAGCAATACCTCATCAGTGAAGAGAGCTTGCTGCTTTCCCAGAGGACCCACATTTAGTTCCCAGAACCCACTTCAAGTTCAGGCTGCACAGAGCCACCTGGAACTCCAGTACCAAGGAGATCTGACCCCCTCTACTGGCTTCCACAAGTGCGTGCACAGACACACACCTACAAACACAAAATGAAAACAGACCTTTAAGGAAATAGGTGTTGTCCGGTGGAGGAGATCCTTTCAGCTGTGGGTTAAGGAGGAATGAAGGGTGAGATGACATTGGAGGAAGCCCTTGAAACTTCCACCAGATCCAGACATGGGGAGATTGGCCTGCAGAACTTCTGGGCAGAGAGAAAAGCACAGATGGCTGTTGTCATGGGCTCTAGGAAAGGAAATGATCTCTTACATTGCAGTTTGGCCCAAGGAAGAGAGAGGATGGAACACAGTAAGGGATGGAGCCAAATTACATCACTAGGATTGCTTGATGGCCTGGCCATGAGGCACTGGATAGAATCTCCAATATGCATTCTGGACACATGATAACATTTCTAAAATAAGAAGGAGAAGGCATTTTGGATCTCTGGAGACCAATGATCTTGGATATGCAGTGGTGACTGTAGCTAAGATATGTCTCCTTCGTGCAGAAGGGTGGCTGCTGTACACTGACTTACATTTAACCTTACCTGGAGATATGAATCCACTCTTAAATCTCAGAAGAGTTTAATGTCACATAAAAGTCACTTAGGAAATGGCCCTTTTTCTTCTCACTGAATAATTTGGGGAAGCTATGTTCCTTTAGTTTTTTTTTTTTCTGGGAAAGGGGTATAGTTTACTTTTATATAATATCAAAAAGGAAAATGAACTCATTGTCTACCTAGAGCAACACTGATGTTCAATGGAATGAACCCTTTCCATCTCAACTCTACCCCCTTTCATTGCACAGAGTTTTTTTTTTTTCTCTGTAAAAGTAGGAGTCATCTTTCTTGTTCCTTTGTGTAGCTTTTCCTCCCAATTCTAGAAAAAAAAATTATGAATCTTACTTTGACGCTAATAACATGACCCTATTATTCAATTGGCCAATATTGTTTTCCATATTTCTGGAACAGATAAAGGGTCATAGGTTCTAGCTAAAGCACCGGGTCCATGAGCCAAGCACAACCACCTTCCATTTCCCTTTACCTTGCTATCGTTTTTTGGTTGCTGATTCAGTATTTTAAGCTATCCTGGCATAACTGATTCAGTTTCAGCAAAATACAACCTGATATGAATGTATGCTCAAACACTCAATACCTCATCTTTCCCCATCATACTTGTGTTCTCCTGGCATTTGTATTTAGGCAAGAACAAGAAAAATTATCAGGATAATCTGTGACCAAGTACAACACAGCACATCTGAAATATCTGAGTATGTATTTTCAGCTGATCATGTTAGACTTCTCTATCTTCATTCAGCTTTAATGAATGAACAATACTATGAATAACTTGTGAATGTGTTTGCTTGCTGACATTAATTACTCTATAATATGAGCCTTCTCTCTGGCATAACCATGAGGTAACCTGACTAATAATTTGAGGAAAATGGGTGATTGTAAGACAGTATTCCCACCTGTGCTTTGTAACTATGGGGATAATTTTTAAAACAGAATTCCCTATGTGTTTTCTCTGATGATTTCATGGCTCACAGAGGAAGGCGGATGAAAATATAAAGCACCCTTACTACACTTACTTTTTCTTTTCCGTCTTCCTGAAGTTCTTAAAAGAATGCTAAAGCACACTTAGAAACAGGGAAGTCCGTACAGTAACAACAGTTAGGAGTCAGAAGCTAGCATGTCTGAGCTGTCAGAATAAAAGCGAAGTGTCAAAAGATCCTCCTGTTTTGTGAGTGGGGAAACGGGGATGAGTCACGGCACAGCCAGCCCACTTGAATAGGGCAAGGAACGGAGCCGAGCAGGAGCCCACCCTTTTGGGCTTTATGTAAGACTGGGGTGCACAGTTGGGATGCAACCGTGGTGCTTGAGAACAACTCTTGTGTTTCCCATAGGAAACTAAAGTATCCATTTGTCTTTTCTTTGGGACAGCCCCAGTGTTTAAAGGGATCCTCTACAAGAGTCAAGAACCAAACCAAGCTGCTGTAACTCTGGTGTTTCAGATTGTGTTACACAGTTCAGTTTCCCAAGGAATGATCTTCTTATTTTGACTTTCAGTCCCTCCACCCCTTTGTACATTTGGGTTTGTATATATTATGTTGCCTTGTTGGGCCTTTATTATCCATCAACACTGGCATAGATCCAAAGACATCAAATTCATAATATTGACTTTTCTACTGCACTAATAAAATGACAGCACGTGACTTAACAAATGTTTTAATTTTATAACACATACAACAGTGCCTGCCAGGGAGATCCCTGCAAATACAAGGTAATAAAAGCATTTTAAAATGTGAAAATTAGAAGAACATGTGTTGCATAAAGAAAGGTCAGTCAGACTCCCTCCGTGATAATAGAAAGCCACTTATGCTTGGTTATCAATAGAAAAATATGTAAGTTGAAAGGCTCTCTTTCCCCAATAGCAAATATAATATCCTTAGGAGCAATAATTCCTCAAGAGAGATGGGATAACTGCATTACTGATTTCTCAGTTTCTGAGCAGCAGCAATTAGATAACTTGAATCTGATGGCTATAATCCTCAAGGTTGGATCTGATTAATAAAGCGAATGATAGCCTGCTGATTCTAAAATAAAAAGCTAAATAAGTATGTGTTGCCATTTTCTGCAATAAAGTAATAGGCCGTTTGCAGCAAATGTGATCGGCATAAATAATGTCGAAAATAATGTCAAATACGTTCAAGGAAGAAGCTATTGCTGTCAAATTTACAAAAACAAGATGGCCCTTCCACAGATGCGCCTACAATTTAAAGCTCCCACAATTGGTTGACAGAAATGCTAACAAATTGCTTATGCCACGTTTAAATTGTGTACCTAATTCCTCAATAGTGGATTTATTTAATCAGAGTGTGATCGTTTCTGACAATTACTTTTATCAACTTTTATGAGATATACCAGGAAATATTTGCAGGCCTACATTGCCTAAGTCGTGTACACAGTAAGAGGCTGACGCAGCTGTGCCAAGTGCGAAAGGAACCGAGTGAGTGGAGTGTCTCTAGATACCGCCAAACGTTTCTGTAGCTGGCACATGCCTGGGATAATAATAGATGAGTGCAAAGGAAAGTCCAAGGAGGTTATTAAATTATGCTACCAGGATATAAATCTCTTGTGTGGCATACTTTGACTAGGTCCATACATTTTGCAGAAGAATCACAACACAATGTGCTCTATATGGGTAAGCGCGTCAGAAACAGACGGTCTGTTAGGAGTTGCAAGCTCACAAGCCCTCAGGAGCTAAGTAGATAATGCAGGTGAGTGGAGTGGTCTGGGGAGACAGGCAAATAGGAGAGCATTTGCCAGGACTGGATGCTGATAGAAGCAATTACCACAGTGCCAAAACTCAAGCCCCGGACTGCCAGGGATTCTCTCGCCTCAAGAGGCAGCAGAAATTAGAATCTTGAGTGATTACAACTAAATGATTCAAAACAACAGTAATCATGGTGCTGTAGACCTGATTCAGAGAGGAGTCCCCTGTTGACCCACTCCGCATCACACGATGACATAACCAGGCCCTCTCTACATACTATGTAGACTTTACCACAATTGGCAGTTGAACAAATTATAGACAAAACGATGAGCAAAATAAATAAATGCTAAGAACCTCAAGCTTGCCAGAGTGCACTTGGGACTTCTAGAAGAGAAAAACAATGCATTTGGTGTAGAGGGAATAACTCAGGTGTCTCTGGCTTGGTTCTCACTTCCTTTATCTGTAAAATTAAAATGATAATATCAACTGGAGCTGGGGAGATGGCTGGGTTAGTAAAGTGATTGCTGGGTAAACAGGAGGACCTGAATTCAAATCCTGGGCACTTATCTGAAAAGCTAGGCACAGCAAGACACAACTATAAGCCCAGTCACAATGGTAGGCTTATATCAGGAGCTCATTGACCAGCCCATCTAGCTAATTGATGACCTTTAGGTTTAATGAAAGGTCCTGTCCCAAAAAACTAAGACTGAGATAAATAGAGGAAGACATCTGATATTAACCTACACACACACACTCACATACACACACCTCCATACACTCACTCACACACGTGCATATACACAACACACACACACACACACAAATTACACTATCTCATGGATTGTTGTGAAGATTTGATGAGTATGTGCTCTACAGTAGCTCCTCAATAGCTCTTATCAGTTGTTGTTCTTATTATGAATACAATGTGGATTCCTTTCATGGTAATGGAAGGTAACATTTCCAGAAAATGACCTCTCATCATCAGCTGTTGAAATAAGGCTGCTGACAAGAAAAATAACAGCACTCTAAAGGCAAATATCTGTTTTAGAGTTGAGATGAAGCAAAGGTTTCCAATCAGTACTTCTTTGGACAACAAGGTAATTATCATGGTAGGCATGTTGGCTTGGCATGCAATCATTAGATGTGATCTGGTAATGAGTGTGTATGGGTCTGGAAGAGAGGCTTCTCAGCTTTCTTTGAACTGTTGCAAAGAGATCTTTTAGCTGTGTTCTGTTTTCTCTGACAGCCTTCAAAATCTGAGAGTGACAAATGGTGACGGGCTCCCCCAAGCCCAAGAGGCCACATAGACAGGAAGAATACCAGTGGCTGCATTTATTCCCCAGTCCTGTGTCACAGAGATAGCCCCTGGCCACTGTTTTCAAGCATTGCTCTTAAGCCTAGAGAGACCTTCCAGGTCACTTTTCCAGGTAGATAAAGATACGCAGTGCACAGGAGACCAAAGAGTTGTGCGCAGTACTTTTATTGAATCTCACAACTCACACATTCATATAAATCAGAAGTCTGCAAACTGAACCTCAGAGGCTGACCTACAGGCTGTTCCTGTTTTGATAAACCTTGGTTTTACATTCTATCCAAGAGCTATGCAAAGGAAGGAGACTAGGAAACAACCACCACAGGTGGCCCCCAAAACCAACAATACTTACACTGTGGCCCAATCCAGGAAGTGTCGCTGATCTCAAAAGCAGTACTTTGTCATTTCTTCCACGATTAAGTTAAAGAGGAAGAGGAACATTTGTTCCCTCTGATAACTTACTACAAGTAAGGTGTGATTTAGAGATGAATCACCATTCTCTTTTGGAATTTGTGCTTCTTAATATAGTTACTCTTTTTAACCCCGTGACCAAAAAATGCCTAGATTTTTTTTTTTTGCTTCTTTCTGATTTTTTTTTTTAACTGTAACATATGTTGTGCCCTGTTGACTTAAAGAAAACTCAGTTAGTTATCCAAGTAAGACACGTTAGTTTTAATGGCACATGCTGGCTCGTCACCAGGATGCCTGGTTTTTGTGCGGGTGTAAAATTAGGGCACAAATACTCTTCATTGATCACAGTTTAACAGCCAATCAAAGCACAGCTTCGTCTTCACACTTTCACTGTGTCTTTACAATTGAGAAGAATAGTAGTTATAATGGGTACCATTATAGCTTTTGTGTGTCTGTGAGATGAATGTGGAAACAGTACCGAAGCTAGCCAAGTTAGAGAAATGTCTGTGGCTAAGGACATTATGGAAAGAATAATGTAACCTCACAGGATATAAAGATTTTCGATAACTACACTCACTGGAATTCCCCTTCTCCCATAAAACCTGTTGTACCCAGAGAAGATTCTGCAACAGAGTATTTCTTCTGCTCATCATTTACACAGCCAAGAAACTGAGTCTGGGAAGGAAATACACAAGTTTAGGTCTTTGATGTACAAATTGGAATGGTTTATCTTGTAGTTATTAGTAGCTTTCAGTGTAAATTTCAAAGTATTTTAACTTTGCCAGACATGGTGGCACACACCTGGAATCCCAGTGTGGGAAGGCTAAGGCAGGAGAGTTGAAGCCAGCCTGGGCTACAAGGTGAGGCCAGTCAATCACCACAGTAACCACAGTAACTTGAGATTTTTCTGAGACTACGTCTTGATGTACTGTGCTCTCCATTGTCAGTGAGACCCCTGCGTTTTGAATGTACTTTCAGCTTCCTAATATGATGACCTGTGTATAGCTTTTTAAGTAGTTAGGTGCTTTAGCCATCTACAACTTGAACTCCTTAGGAGGTATTTGGAAACCGTGTTTCCAAAGATTAAAAACCATGATTCAGAGCCCTTAAATCCATTCTATACAAGAATGAAAGCAGAGTTACTACACAGCAACATCAAATAAGTTACTTTCATTCCTTCTGGCCTTTTACTTCATATCATAAAGGTGTTGATTTTTTTTTCTTCCACCCACCAAGGGGCAGTATGAAATGTCAATCATTAAAATGGGCATAGCATTAGAATAAAGCATTTCTGTACCTTTGGAAGATGAGAAAATAATTTTAGCTTTATAGATACATGTTTGGAAGAATTCCAACCCTGAATAGTCACATTTCCCTCCCTAAAATTACCTGCTCTTCACATAGGTACCAGACATTGGCCAGTATACAATATCAGATGTATGAGGACCTCAAATTTTATTGCAACCACTTGTCCACAATTCAATACCCTTCAGGCCAAGTCCAACTTCCCTCCCCAAGCTAACTATACACCTTCAAAAATTACAATCAAGCTATGGTAATTAAGTCAAGACTTTGTTTGCCTTTTTTATCCTTCCTCCTTTACTTGTTTTCTTTTGCTGTAAATTAGAGCTTATACTAAGAACAAAGATGTTAGATTTATGGGGCACCCCTTTCTCCTTCTAGTGAACCTCACTCTCTCTCCCTCCTTCTTTCCACTACACCCTCCCTCCATTTCCTCCACTTCCTGAGACTATGACATTGGAGCAATTCACTTTATTTCAGAATACCTAACCAATCGTTCCTGCATGAAATAACTCAACATACTCTCGTTGATTAAATTTTGGTTGATTCCATAGAAATTTTCTAACCTCATACTTTAAACTCAACATCTATAGGAACTAGGCTAACAATTTAAATTAGTGGGAGATAAGGAGAGGAGGAGCGGGAAGGCAGAGAGGAGACCCTGTTTCCTGCTGATGCTGAAGGCCATATTTACCCCTCAGAGACGGGGTTTCTGAATTCTTACGTGAAAACTGACAAATGATACAGAATTTTGAATAAAACCAAACTATAATTCTGCTACAGTCCAATATCCACCTGGGTTGAAAGCTTTGCCTAAATGAAGAAAAGGAAACTGCTTTCTTTTGATAGATAAGGGGGGTAGAAAGACACAAATAAAGGAGCAGACCTCAGGGAATGTGCCACAAACGGATAAAACAAAAAGAGATGTGTGGACATTCAAATTGAGGAGCGCACAACACGGCTTTGAATAACATGCATTACAAACACCTGGTTTCAAATTAGAATCTGTGGCAGATTGCCATTTATTCTGGATTGAAATGCAGATACACAGGGAAAGGCGAACCCACACAGATAAAAATAAATGAAGGGGAGCAAGAGATAATGGTGAGTGAGCCCTAGGCTTGGTCCTGACAACCTGAGAAGGATATGGGAACTTGACTTTTGGAGCAAGAGAAGTTAGAAATGGGGAAGCCTATGAGGAAACCTCTGGGGAGCTCCTCTCTCCATTCCTCCCACCCAGAGAGCCTCATACCCATCCATCCAATCAGCATCTTTAAAATGGTGTGATTTGTAGCAGGATTTCTTTGGGGCCACCAAGCAGCTCCTACAGCATGACACGGAGACTTCTTATCAGTTACCAATGCTCACCCTTAGCTTTTGCTTGTCCCGCTAGCTCTTATACCTAGATTTAACCTGTTTCTCTTCATCTAGATTTTGCCTCGGGGCTTTTTACCTTTCTTTTATTCTGTGTGTCCTACTCCATGTCTGGCTGGCTGGAGGCTGGCTGGCTGGCTGGCCTGAGTGTCTCCTTCTTTTCTCCCTCATTCTCTTCTCTCCTCCCTCTTCCTGAGCCTAGATTCCTCCTCCTATTTATTCTCTCTCTGCACCAGCCCTGCCTATCCCTCTACTGCCTAGCTATTGGCCATTCAGCTTTTTATTAGACCAACCAAGTGCCTTAGGCAGGCAAGGTAAAATGGCAACACATCTTTACATAATTAAACAAATGCAGCATAAACAAGTGTAACACATCTTTACATCACTGAACAAGTGCAGCATAAACAAATGTAACACATCTTTACATCATTGAACAAGTGCAGCATATACAAATGTAACACATCTTTACATCATTGAACAAGTGCAGCATAAACAAATGTGCCACACCATTACACAGTTAAAGTAATATTCCACAACAGTGGTTTTTCTCTCATCCTGCCACCATCACAAAGCATAAAATATCAACCTGTGATAGCCACAGAAATGTCCTCCTGTCTGCTGATATTTGCTCGCCCCCCCCCAAAAAAAATGGATCATAGCAGTGTCCATTAATAAAAACCATCACCACTTAAAACCCTTCATTCACTTCATGGATTCCCATTGTGATTTAGATAAATAGCCATATCCTGCAGGCTGTGGTAGCACAAACCTGTAATCCCATCACTTGAAAGGGAGGAAGGTCAGGAACTCCAGTTTCCTGACTAACCACAAATTTGAGACTAGCCTAGATTACTGAGACCCTGAATTTAAAAAGAAAAAAAAAAAGTCCTTTTAACCTTCATGCATTTATTTATTTATTCATTTTGGTCCAGATCCTACCTACTAATTTTCTACTTCTACCTGTTTACACACTGGACACTGACTGCTCTTGAAGACCACCTTGGCTGTGCTACCATCCTGCAGTGGAAGCCTTTTGCCATACACCATGCTTGCCGAGGCAGTCTGGAAGGTTCTATTGCAGCCTTCCCTCAAGACCTCCATCCTTCTGTCTTCATTCAAAAGCTAGCTAAAAGCTAAAAGTCATGACCTCAGGGGAGACTTTCCTGATCCCTAGACTGTGTGGATTCTCTTCAGAATTTCTGTTTACTCCACACTTCATGTTTAATTGAATTTACTGACAAACAAATTTGTGTAGAGGGGGGGGAGCGGAGCGTGCGCATGCGTGTATGCTTCCTGATAGTCTTGCTTCCTACCTTGGGAGGCTGAGAGATGAGTATTTTCACTGTGCACGTGGAAGCCATTTGCAGCAGACCCTTGAGGAGGAAGCTGGGCTGCGGAGTTCAATGCAGTGATGCCGTTGGGCCTTAATTCTGAAGCAATATGGAGACAGAAGTTTCCATTTTTAAACTCGCTCACATCTGCTTCCCTTTCTCAGTTTTCATTGATGACATTTATGTTGACATGAAATTATCCCAATAAAGTTTCTAAGCCTGACACTGTGCCTATCTCGCTCTCATCTTTGCAAAACCAGTTTAATCTCCTCTCATCTCTCCTCCAGTAAAATAAAAGTGATGCCAGCCACATTCAGATTTCTGTTCACAATGGACTCTCAGTACCAAATATGCTTAGGTTTTTCTGATGGAAGCAATGCATACCTGCACTGTTATTTTAAGGAAAACAGTTGGCCTTTACAAATTTCCTTCATTTGTAAATAAAATGCAATGGAGTAATGCATATGAACATTTGTAAATAAAATGCAATGGAAGTATGCATCTGAACAACTCAAATCCATGCCTGCTCTGTAGTTGGTGATCAACAATTGGACGTTCTCTGTATCCCTATTATTTTCTTCTTTTCTTTGTTGTTGTCCTTGTCTTCTTGTATTAATGACCAAATCTAGGGTCTACTACATGCTAGGCAAGTACTCAACATCTCCAAGCTTAGCTTCATAACTTGTTTTATCTGGTCATGAATCCCACCTTTCATTGAGGCTCCAGAAGCCTGTTTCTGCAGTAGTCACATCGTTCATTCCCCCAAACAAGTGTCGTGTGAAAAACTGGACCCTACGTTCATCCTTTCTCCCCAGCTCCACCATGTATCTCTTCTACTTCTGGTCTTCCCCACAGCCAACCTACACAACACATAGTCAAAGAATCTTTGAATTAGGAGATCTGCTCCTCCACATTTATCAAACCCCATGCTTCCTCGTAGACACATCAGACTTGTAATCCATTCATTTTTATGTAATGTTTTTAAAAGTCTTTTGCTCTTGCTTGGAAATGTCTCTCGCACAGCACTGCTAGCTCTTGGTATCTGTGCCCGATCAGTGGTCATTCGGGGTTAACCGTGTTCACTACAAATGTTCCTACTTCACGAAGCATTTTCAGAAGCTCCCATATCTTGGCTGATATTTCTTTACTCACAATTCTTCCTTCCCATCTCTTTATTTTTGTCTTTCATTATATTTATTTGAAAGTATGTCTCTTCTTGCTTGGTAAATTATAATCCCATCTAGAGGAGAGACTAATTTCATCACCTTCCTACCACTTGGATTAGGTTCAAACAATAGTCCATTTTTCCTAGACATGGAGAGTTAGTTAAAAAAAGAAAAGCTTTAAAATATTTGAATGCAGTATTAGCAAAACATGTTATCAATCATCAGAGCACTTCTACATTTTCCTACTGAGGATTTCTTTTCAGTTAGAAAAAAAAAAAACTCTATTAGAAATAGTGCTAGGTGTCAAAATGGTATATTCCCACCTGAATGGGAATTAATGTTACATGATGCAAAACTGTGTGTTATATTTGACTAGGACTTGAAGTTATACACCTCTGTGTCTCTAGTCAGTCAGAAGAAGGGTGTTCAGACACCAGAGGAGAATTCTACGCCATGGTGAATCCCTCTAGGGGAATTAGGGAGTATAGGAGACAAGGATGTGCTTGTGACTGCAGGATACAAAGAGCAAATTTTTCACTCCCTAATGTAAACAGGTTCAGTCCAGGTATAGTATTTCCCACGGGAGCTCCCTAAATATTTTAACAAGAAGACAGACGAGAGCAGTGAGGACAGAAAATCCACCACTGGCTTCCTGTGCCTAGCCACAGATAAAAAATTGATTACATTTCTGTAGGTTTGAGAAGTTTCCAGGTAACGATTGTTTTCTTAATTATTTATTTTTATTTCTGAACTGCAGCAAGTCATTGAAACTGTAAACCGATGGAATGCCACCTACATTTCAGTGAAGGACCGTAGTCCAATCAATATACTTTATCTCTTCATTCACAGATGTCCGTGGGTTTTAGCATATAGAAAATTAAGTTTATGTATTCAAGTATACATTGTTATCACCAAATAATGCATCTTAAATGAGTTTTTGCTGCCAAATAGTTTGATGGCATGCCATTTATATTTTTTAACTGAAAATTGTATTTTAGATAGCATATTTTGATCATGTTTTCCCCTCCTCCAATTCCCCCAGATCCTCCCTACCTCCCAACCCAATCACCTTAATGTTCTTTTTCTCTCTCTTTCAAAAAGAAAAAAAAAATCAGAAACACACACACACACACACACACACACACACAAATCCCAACAAGAAAAACGAAAATCAAAAGAAGCAAACAAAAGACCAATAAAACATGGCATTTAAAAATCGATCATTATATTAGTAACTATGGAACAGATCCATATTTAAATGGAAAAAAAAATATTTCCATAAAAGGAAGTTGGAAGGCACAGGGAAAGATATTGATCTCTCTAGTCTTTCTTTAAAAATAAAGCTTCCCAGTGATTTGAGATGTCTACCTGTATATTTTGTTCTCCATCTACAGTAAGTCACATGCTCCAAATATATAAATCCATTTTCCTGGGTACCTAGATCCTGCCTACATAATCTCTTCAATTTTGTGTGAAAACAGGCTACATGCCAGCAAACAAGAGAGCAACTCAGAGGCTGAATGTGTACTGGTATGAAATCTGAAAACACGTGGGCTGGTTCTAAAACACTTCTTTTTCCACAAACCACAAAATGGAATTCTATTATGACTGCACGCTGGATGCTCACAGGGGGTATATTTGCTTCTCAGGGCTAATGGGTGTTCATCAGCCACAGGATATATGCCATCGTCTTCACTAGCAGGTGAAGGATATTTGAGATGAGATGTGTGAGTGATTGGACACAGAAGTTTGCATTAGCATGTGAGCAATTTCTTGGTTTATGAAGGGAAAAAAAAAAAAACCCATGCTGAAGATTTGACATAAACAGAGAACAGCTCAGTCTGAAAGTTACTGTTGATGGGACTGATAAAAACATCTTGACATTTGAGTCTTTTAACTGACAGTCTATCACATGAGTGGCTCCAATGATGAGTTCACATGAAGAAGCTAACAAAGGAAGAACTTACAGAGAGCCATTTTGCCTTCACTCAGGTAGAAGACAGAAATAGAATATACACATTTTGAAGAAAGGCGACCATTTTGAACACTGGACATTTATTTGAATCTTAAAAGCAGAAAAGTGAGTTAAATGACACAAAATTACATTTTCTATAAAATTATAATGGCTATGAGGATTTTTTGACTTTATGTTTTAAGTTAGGTTTAAGTTAACTTAAGTTAACCTTTAAGTAGGGTTAAGTAAATTTTTGAATCAATAAATACAAATGGATACTTTCCACAGTGACACTGGGTTTAAATACCACTTTAAACAAGTGCCTAGGATGCTCAGATGTGTACAGGATTATAACTCTCTCATTTTACCCCATTACTGATCAGGTGTCTGTACTACTACACTGAAGAGAAATTTGCTTTCACCAGTAGATACCAGGTTATAAGAGTGTCTGCATCGCAATGTCAAGAATCTTTGACCTCATGTGGCAAAGAACTACATAAATATGATTAAGACTCCTGAAATTGGAAGATCATTCTTGATTATCCCAATTAGCCCAATATAATCACCAGGTGCCTGACAAAAGAAAAAATCAACAGTACACAAAAGCTACAAGGCTACAATTGGAGGTTCTGCTGTGGCCCTGATCTCTGGGAAACAAGAAGTTTCCAGATGGAAGAAGACAAAGGAAACAACACACTTTACCCCTGGAGCCTCCAGAACAAAATAGGCTTGCTAACACTCAAATTTTCGTTCTTTAAAATTCATCTTGGACTTCTGATTGCCAAAGCCTTTTGAGAATAAATGTTTGGTTTTCTAGAGTTGTTGTATCAGTGGTAGTTTGTCACAGCAGCAATACAAGACTAAAACAAAAGGACTAGAAAAGCCTAACTACAGGGACCCTATCGCCTCTCTCAAAAGAGAAGATAGAAAGGGAAGCCAATTCATGTAACAGGGACACTCTGTAATGCCAGTGGCCATTGGTATGTTAGAGAAGTCCTGTGTTCTAAAGTCAAAGTGATTATTTCACTAACCAGTTATTTAGTTTACCAAGTATTTCTCATGTGTTTTATTTTCAGACAACACATACTAATTATACCTATTTATGGGGTATGATGTGAGACTTCCATACATGTAAACAATAAGATGGTGTCAGTGCAACTGTTATATCTGTAATCGCAGACTGACATGATTCCTTTCTGTTAGGAACATGCAAATCCCCTATGGTAGTTATTTTGAATTGTTGCCTAGTGTGTGTTTCCTACTGAGCTCTAGGATGTTAAAAGCTATTTCTCCCTATTCACCAGTCGTCTCTAGGCCCATTATTGATCTCTCCATTCACACCTCTCCTGCACCTCTTGGTAGCCATTAGTCATTACGTCTTAAAGTTCAACTTCATGTTTGCCTGTGTGCATGTACATGTACCTGTAATAGAGAGATACAGAAGATGTCTAGAGTGTCTCCCTCAGTCATTTCTCCACTTTTTTTTTTCGGAGTCAAGATCTGTCACTGAATCTGGAGCTTGCAAATTCAGCAAGTCAGAGCCAGCATGACCCAGGAAATGTACTGTCTCCACCTCCCAAGCACCAGTAGCACCAGCACACCGGGCTGAAAATAACTCAAGTTCTTATGCTTGTGCTGTTTCTCCAGCCATGAAATCAAATTGTTGCCTTTTACATGTGAGTTAGAAATTCAGTAGATGTCTGATGGGCCTGATTCATTTCATATCATAATGTCCTCTAATCTATCCACATCGGTGCAGCAGCATTGGCTGAGCAACATTATGTTTTTGTGTATAAACCACATTTTCCAATCATCAACTAGTGGAGACCCAGATGGATTTCATATCTTTGGTACTGAGAACAGTGTTGAAATAACGATGGAACTCGAGATGTCTCTTTAACATGTTGATTTTCATTTCTTCATGTGCATTCCTAATACTGGGATTGCTGGAGCATATTTGAATCTCCACATATCTCCTGCTGTTCTCAAAATTGAGTTTACTAATTTGTCCTCACGAAATGTGTACAAAAGCTCCATTTTCGACATCCTCATCAGCATTTTTTATTTCATGCATTTTGTTTTTGTTAAGACAAAGTTGCACTATGTAGCCCTGGCTGGCTCAGAACTCACAGAAATCAGCCTGCCTCTTCCTCTCATGTGCTGTGATTAAAAATGTGTACCACCACACCTGAGTATTTCTTTCATTATTGATAATAACCATTCTGATTGAGGTGAGATACCATCTCACTGTGCATTTTTTTGACAATTAATAATGAAGAATAATGTTGTCTTAGAGTTGTTAGCATTTAGTCTATCTTCTTTTGTGAATATCTCAGGTCATTCAATTTTTTTTGCTCAGATTGCTGTTGAGACTATAAATACAACAGGCACTTGAAGCATTTAGTTCTAGAGAATCATAATCCTCTCTGTTGGGTGAATTTAGTAATCTGTCAGATGGTTGCCTTGCCTTGGAGAAAGAGCCCAGCATACCGAACCCTCTTCCATCCAGGCACTGGCCACATGGAGACATCTTAAAACCAAATGCACTCAGGCCCTATGAAGCACTTGGCGGTTGCTCCTAACAGTTATGAACTTTGCCACTTTCCCATGGCCTGAAAGAGCATCTGAGTGACACTGAGTGTCTCAGCTCACAGAGTCTTGGGGGTGCCAATAAGCACTTCTCCCCGTTCATCAGAAACCGTGGGAAACAGCCAAGTGAAGCTTCCGTGAACAAAATGGGAGACCTTATCAGTTCTCCGCTGGACCTTGGAAGTAGTTGAGCATTTCATGCTGAGATGTTTTACTAACTTGTATGGAATGTATATCTTAATTTATCAATAATAACCTTAAGTGTAAATATATTAAATACACCAATTAAAAAAAAAACAGGACATAATAGATGATAAATCAGATCCCCCCAACTACAATACCTAAAGAACCACACTCTGATAATAAACACACACACAAACTGAGAGTGTGAGATGGGAAAAGATTATTATGCAAACAGAAAACAAAACCCGTTAGGTAAAAATAATTTAAATCCAAAACTATAAAGAATTCAGGAAAATGTTGATATGTAATAATAATAAATGAATCAGTGAAACAAGAGATGATAATAATAATGGAAAAATATGTAGATATTCCATATTATCAAGCAAACACTCTATCTAAAAGGAGAGACAGACTCTAATATAACTATAGTGGATGATTTCAACACCAGTTTCACAGCTAGACAGATCTTCTCAAACAAAAATATCAACAAGGAGCCTCAGGGCTAAACTATTCTGTAGGCCAGTTGGACCTAATAGGTATTTACAGTACATTTCACTCTGGACCACAGTGAGTACTCCCTTCTCCTCATTCCATGATAAACCATACAGTAAGCCACAAAATGTGTCTCAACAAATTCAAAACAATGAATTCACAGCATACATCTTTTCTGACCATAACGGAAGAAAACCTGAAGACTATAAATGAGCAGCAAGAACTTCACCAGTTGGGAAGACAGATGGAAATCAATCAACATTCTCTTGAATAACCAATAGGTCAATGAGGAAATTGAAATGGAAATGAATATTTTTTGAAAGAAATGAAAATACAAACTCAATATACCAAAAGCTATGCAAGACAGCAAAAGCCAGTCCTGAGGCAGCTTGACAGCAATACCACAAGTACTTTTATAAATAATATAATTTATCAAATGGCATAAAAGAAAGACCTGAACAGATGTAAACAACACACACACACACACACACACACACACACACACGTACGCACACACGGGCGAAAAGGTATCATGAATTTGAGATAGAGCAAAGAGGGGCATACAGAGGAGAGGTTGACAGGAAGAAAAGTGTGGAAATGAGGTCATTACATTTTAACTTCAAAAAATAAAAACATATTTTTTAAAAATTATCTAACACAAGTACCAGTGAGATAATTCAGTGGGTTAAGGCTCTTGCTGCCAAGCATGGAGACCTGAATTTTATATCAGGAACCCACATGGTAGAAGGAGAGGACTACCCCCTGCAAATTGTTCTCTGACCTCCAAAAGTGTGTACCTTGTTCATATACACACACACTCAGTGATCAAATAAATGGATGCATTTTTTTTGTTTTTTTTTTGTTTGTTTGTTTGTTTTGTTTTTCGAGACAGGGTTTCTCTGTGTAGCTTTGCGCCTTTCCTGGATCTCACTCTGTAGACCAGGCTGGCCTCGAACTCACAGAGATCCTCCTGGCTCTGCCTCCCGAGTGCTGGGATTAAAGGCGTGCGCCACCACCGCCCGGCTTTAAATGGATGCATTTTTAAAATATAATACAAGATATCAATAACATGAAAGGTGGCTATTTAAAAGGTTACCAAACTTAAGATAATTTCATTAATCAAGACAAAAGAGAGAAGGTAAAAATAAAACCAGAGTAGAAAAGGAGACACCACAACAGAAACTACAGAAGTACTGAAGATCCTTATGGAAAGTTGTGAACAATTACATGCCACCAAATAGAAAAACCTAGAAACCTAGAAGAAATTGACACATTTGTGATCAGTGCAAGATACCAATGTTGAGCCTAAGCAGACCAGTTTCTCCCAACAAGGAAAAGCTAAATATCACAGCTCATTACTAAATTTTTCCAACTTTTAAAAGAAGACCTAATTCTAATTCTCCTCAAATTACTTGACATTTAAACTGAAAGACTCCTCCCTAAGTCATTGTGAGTCCAGCATTACACCAATACCAATACCAAACAGAGACACAGCAAGAAAACAATTATGTTTAATAACAACTGATACAAGCACTTTCAAAATATTAGAAAGCCTACATTGAAATATGAAGATTATAGGCCGCAATCAAGAGGGATCCATCCCAAGAGTACCACAGTAGTTCAGTATATCCATGCTGATAAACCTATCAGCAGAATAAAGAATTAAAATATCCTGTCAATATATACCATAGACCATTTGCTAGAACTCAACATTCTTTCATGATAGTAAACATTCCTAAAAGGTTTTGTGGGTAAATAATGTATGTAGATCCAATAAGAATTCAATAACAAATCCGCAGCCTATAGTGTCCTGAGTGGGTCAAGACAAGGATGATCATTTTCACAACTCTACTCAACATTCTTAGCCAGAATGATATGACTGGAGAAAAAAAAGAAGAGACCTCCAGACATGTCAGCTTACCTGTTTACAGATGATGTGACTTTATGTTAGAAACCTTGAGATTCCACCCAAAGACTGTCAAACTGATAAATGAACTCAATGTGATTGCAAGACATAAAATGAACACAGACAACCCCATAGCATTTTTGTACTTCAATAAGGAAACCCTGCAAAAGAAATATGTGAAAGAATCTGATTCATAATAGATATATAAAATTAAAATGCATAAGAATAAATGTAATCAAGAAGTTGATGTTTTCTGTAATAAGAATCACAAAATACTGATGAATAGAAATGAAGAACACACAGAAAAAAATTAGACATAGAATCCATGCTATGTATTAGGAGAAATAACATTTTTAAACTGTTAATTTTTTTTTACTCAATGTGATCTACAGTTTTAAAGCAATTTCTAGCAAAATACTACTGACATTCTTCACAGAAAAAAAAGAACTCCTAAAAATTTTGCAGATTTATCAAAGAACTCAAATAGCCAAAGTAATCCCGATGAAAAAGAACAAATTTGCAGCAGTACAATACATAATTTTAAAACATTGTATGAAGCAATAATCATCAAACCAGCATGGCTCTGGCATTAAAATGGACATACAGACCAATGAGATGGAATACAGAACCTATAAATAAGCTAATTAATTAATTAGTTAAATGTAACTAATTTCAAAGTCTCAGCAGTTTATCTGAGGAAAGGCATTTGATGAAGAAAAGAATCTTCAACATATGGTGATTAGAAAACTGAGTACATGTATGAAGAAGGGAAAAAGAAAGTATCCTATCTCTCCATCCACAAACAAAATTAAACTCAAGATGGAGCAAAGACTTAAATGTAAGGCTTTCATGCAAACCATGAATTTGTTACAAGACAATTCAAGGGATATGCCTCAGGATGTTATTATGGAAAATATTTTCCTTTTAAATATAAGACCCCAGAAATCACAGTGAACAATAGCAAAAGCTGACCAAACTGGATCTCATCAACCCAGAATGCTTCTGTGCGTCACAGGGAGCAATCAGCAAGGTGAAAAAGCACGCTAAAGAAAGGCAGAGAATGCCAATTAACTATGCATGTGACCAGGTTTTAATTTCTAGACTGCTTGTTGTCTCCCCTCCCAGTGAGGTCCCCATTGGCTCATGGTCTATCTTATGTGAGGAAACAGTAAATGCCCTGCACTCAGCACCCTTCTTGATAAGGCCATACTGTATTTCCAACCTCAGTACTGTCTCTATAAGATGCCCACTGTACCTTGATACTCTGCTTCAGACACTTTCATGGGATTGCTGTTGTTTCTTCCTTATTTTTACCCTTTCTTTTGGAGGGTAGGCAGAGAGCACCTGTAGCATTCCATATTTGCTCAACAACCCTATTCGCTTATTTTTTTACTTTAGGTGCTTTTCCATCTTTCCTTCTTGCTCTTTTCTTTTTCTTGTTTCTATTTATTTATTCTTCTCTCATACTATACAACTTGACCACAGCCTCCCCTCTGAACCTCTGGCTCTCAATATCTGCAAGTGTAAAATGGGAATAACATGCAAGTCTCTATGCAAGTCTGTTGTACAAGGCGGTTTCCTAACACCAGCCCAGTGCCTGCCACATCTGGCACTAGTGAAGAATGAATGAATCTTTTTCTCCATACTTTAAATATTCAAGATGATTAGACTTCTCCTTCATTGCTTCAGTATTTCAAGGAAGGCAAAGAATATTTATGTAATAATAGGTTACCCATCAACAAATGCTTTCATATATTACTATTTACATACATCACTGTAGTTAGACATTGAAGAATGAAAGAGTTTTGATATCCAACTTCTAACCATTGCAGAGTATAGCACGGTAAAAGAAGCATACCTATAAATCTAATAAAATATGATTGTCAATGAATTGGTCAAATATAAAATTAAGGATTTCTGAGGTCACAGAAAACAGAATCATGATTTTAATTAGGAAATTCATTAGCATTCAATGAGATAGTGATAATTTAAGTGGGCCTTGAAGAAGCAGCATTCATTTTCCCATGCAAATTTTGTTTGAGGAAGTCTGGAGCTGAAAGGATAGTATATGTTGACCATTGCTAATATGAAAAGCTAAGATGCTGTGAAACCTGAATGCTCAGAAAGATTCAGATACTAGAGCATTTTGGAGTTCAGATTAGGTGTGCTGCCTACCAGGAAAATCTACCCAAATGTCATACAGGATCAGGAATCTTGACTGCCCAAGGATGAGCAAAGGATCCCAAATGGTTGTAGGGAGAAAGCCAGATTTTCCAGCCTGGTTGACCAAGTAGAACTATCAATATGTAGAGAGACTGCTAGAGGCAAGAGGAGTATGGGGAAAGAGGGGATGAAAGAAAATGTGTCCAAATATGGATGAGTTGGTTTTGGGAGCCTGGCAGAAGTGCCATATGGGACAGGCAGCAAGCCGCTAGGAATTTGGAGTAGATTGAATTATTTCAACTCAAGAAATGTGTCTGCCAAACCAAATGTCCTTCCTATAACGATATGAATATGCACCACAGAATATTTTAGAGATAACAACCTTGAAAATTGAAATAATCACTTGACAGGCTATTTTTCTATCCTAAGTGTGAAATACCTTTCTTTCTGACTATTCTTACTGATACATCCTGTGAACGCATTGCACAATCTCTCAGCTACTCTTGTTATATATACCTGTTTTGGATAGCCTTAAAAATGCACCATGTAGCTCTTCTCAATTATGCCTTACAGAAGCGATAATTAAAGCTTTATCTTTCTAGATATACTGCTTCCAAAATTGTGGAAGTTCTTTCTGAATAAAGTTTGAAGAGTTCTCAGGGCACTTTTATCAAGACAATGCACTTTGGGTTAACAGGATTTTACAAACCCCTGGGTTTTATGGCTCAGAATATCCATACCATGGTTTTTCAAAACTTCATTAAACCAGACAGGGCACTCAAACATGAAGATTTAATGTATAATGCAAAAACTACCTTTGATTCCTTAAAAAAAAATACATTAGACTGTGATTTCGTTTTGCTTTAGCTTTATGAGTCTAACTACTATTAACTAAGAAACTTTAACCAAAATAACGTAGATGAGTTCCGAGATTTGGGCTAATTTAAATGTACTCTGAAAAAATATAGCTGGTATATAATCTCAGGATAAGAAAGCTATCATGAAGAAAATATCTAACTTGTTTTTCTACTAGTGCTTTTAAATTTAGCAAAACTAACTCAAATCTTGGAAATTTGTGAACCATTTCAGTGCTTACATAGTCAAATGTGAATATCTATAAGGTTAGTTATATTACAGAGGTTAACCCAAACAAAGGGTCTTTTTGAAGTCCTATTTTGTGTATGTCTTTAAGAACTCAAAACAGAGGACGTTCTGGAGAATAACAACAGTGGGTTTATGGTGGGCCAGAAACCACTCAAGGCCTTCCTCACTTGTAACCATAACTATGCCTTGAATATGGACGAGAACCATCTCTTTTATTCTAACATTTATCTATTCTCTGAAACTTTCATACATATATAAATGTGTCTTGACCAATCCTAAATCCCTATTTCCAACTCTTCCAAACCTTTCCCTCCAAACTTTCCATACTCCTTTTACAGTTTTTAAGTTTTAAACCTACTGTATCCAATGAATGTTGCCCATATGTGCATGAGTATCTTGTCATTCACTTGGGTATAGGCAACCTCCCAGTAGTCACACTCCTAAAGGAAAGAAACTCAGGCTGAGCAGTGGTGGTGCATGCCTTTAATCCCAGCACTCTGGAGACAGAGACAGGTAGATCTTTGACTTGGAGGCCACCCTGTTCTACTGAAAGAGTTCCAGGACAATGAGGTCTACAATAAGAAACCCTTTGTCAAAATAAAGATTAAAAAAGTAACTCTTCCTCACCTAACAGCTCCTCATCTAGTGTTAGGACCTCCAAGCCACTCTTCTTTCCATGCTAAAAGTTTTAACTGGCTTGCGCTTACGCAGGTTTTGTGCAGACAACCAGAGCTACAGTGAGTTCATATGTACAACAGCTGTATTAGTCGGGTATTCTAGAGTTACAGAACTTATAGAAAGAATAGAATAAATATATATTCATATATATAGATATGATATATGCATATTAATGTACATAAATATATAAGAGATTTATTATAGTGACTTATAGACTGTGGTTCACTAATGGAATAATGGCTACCTATGAATGGAAAGTCTAAGAACCTAGTTGTTCAGTCCATGGGGCTGGGTGTCTCAGCTGGTCTTCAGTAGACACTAGAATCCTGAAGAAGTAGGCTTTAATGCTAGTGAAGGTATGGGCTTGCTAGAGAGATGAGAACTATCATACAAACAGCAAGTTTCCTTTTCCCATGTTCTTTTAGAGGCTTCCAGAAGAAAGTGTGGCCCAGACTAGAGGCAGATTTTTCCCAGCTCAAAGGGTTAGGATTAAAAGTGTGTCTTCCTACCTGAAAGATCCGGATTAGAAATTGATCTCCCCTCTTCAAATTAAGCAAAAGTACCTCACAGATGTGCCCCTCCACTTTGAGGTTATAGTCAATTCTAGATATAGTCAAGCTGACAACCAAGAATAGCCATCACAACAGCCATGTCATGTCCAGAGGACAACACTCCTCCTATCTTCTGTTGCTTACATTTTTTTTCTGTCCCTTCTTCCAAGATGTTTCCTGAGCCTTGGGGTGAGAGGTTAAAATAAATTCTAGGCTATGGCTAAGCACATGTAGTCACTCCCAACACTGCAGCACATCTCTGCACTACCCACTGTAGCAAGAAGCTTCTCCCACCAAGGTTGGGGGTAGCACAAATTTATGGATATAGTTATAAATAGACTGTAACCTGACACCATTGTTATTTTGAAAAGAAACATCAATAGATGCTACCTTAGGACCTATTATTTTCCTAGTCATGGGTTTTGACCACGTTAATAGTACCAGACATGAATTGACTCCTACAACGTGAGCCTCCAATCCAATCAAAAGAGGCGGTGATTATAACCATAAAAATCCTTGCTGTTGTTGCATTGATGACCCCATCCTGCCTCCTAGGTTAGTACTGTAGCATACTGGATAAGACCATTGATGTATTTTCTCACACTGATGCTTATGTTGTTCCTTCTAGCACTATGAGAGCTATTCATCACAGAAGGTTTTCTGATCAGTTCAAGACTGGTCTCCCTGTATTCTGCAATAAACATGTGTGGTATCTTCAACAATAGGCTCTTACCATCTAGTTACAGCAGTTAACAAAAGGCAGTAGGAATGGCCTCTATTGTTTTATCTCTGAGGCCTCTCTAACTAATAATTTGTAGATGGGTAACCCATGCATGACGATGAGATTTTCATATAATAACACATGTCTTCTGGGAGCAGCATTGTTGACTAATGTGAGGCTCTTCTGGTCAAACTCTGCATAAAAAATTAATTAGCTTGCAAACTAGTGGTGTTCTAAAATGTCTTAATACTCAACCATTCCCATTTCCCCTTCCTCTACCTTCTGCCTCCATAATTTACCTCTCAGTGTTTTCCCCTGTTCTTTCATATCACATGTGCTTTACTATCTACTTTTTTAAAAAATGTATTTTGTGTGGATTACAAGATCATAGAGTCCCAAGTAGCTCCTTTGTGCACACTTCATTTGGTTAAGCCTTCCCTTTGCCTCTCATCTCCCCATTCTTATCTCTCTACTACCTATTCCTGTCTCCAATATTCCCCTCTCTACCTCCATTTTACCTATTTTCTATTAAACCCCCACCAATGGCTGCCTGTGTTCCACATGTACTCCACATGAAATGCACATACCAAAAGATTTGAAGTTAGGACCTTCATATAAAAGGCAACAGGTGGTCTTTGTATTTGGGACATGAATCAATACACTTTTACAGTTCCATCAATTTACCTGCAAATTTACAGATTAATAACATTCCATTTTGTATGCATTCTTCTACCATGTCTTATTATCCATTCATCAGTTGATGAACATCAAGGTCAATTCCTTTTCCTATCTATTGTGATAGAGTGGCAATGAACATGGATGTAGGAAGATACAATATTCTTTAGGTACATGTCCCCAGGAGAGGTACAGATAGATCTATTTCTAGCTTGGGAGGAGGAATCTTCCAGAACAGTTTCCAGAGTGGTTGCCCTAGTTTCTTCTACCAACAATGCATCAGGGTGTTCCATTCCACATGCCAGCATTTATTGTCATGTTTATTGCCGATGGTGGCCAGTCTGACTGGAGTGAGACAGGATTTTCTTTTTGCCAGCATTTTTCTGATGACTAAGAACGTAGAACACTTAGGGTTTCTTAGTGTTTAGTAACCACTTGCATTTCTTTAGAGAGCTCTGTGTTCAGTTCCAAAGCCTGTTTTTAAATTGTGCTGTTCCCTCAGTGTTCAATTTTTTTTTAGCTCTTTGTATATTCTATACACTAATGCCCTATGAGTGTGTAGGTAGAGAAGACTTTTCCTCTCTGGGCCACCTCTTCATTCACTTGGCCTTTTCCTTTGCTGTACAGACTCTTTTTAGTTTCATGATATTTAATTTCTCAACTATTGGTCTTTTTTCCTTAACTACCTATATCCCGTTTAGAAAGTAATTGCCTGTGCCTATAAATTGAGCTGTACTTCTCTCTTTTTTTCTCTTAGTGGTGCTTTATTAGGTCTTATGTTGAGGTCTATAGTTCATTTGGAGTTGAGTTCTGTGCAAGGTAAGCTATAAGGATCCAGTTTCATTTTCTACATATTGAAATTCATATTTCCCAGAACTATTGGTTGAAGATGCTAATTTTTTTCTTCCAAGTAAAGTTTTTGGTATCTGTCAATTACCAGGTAGCTACAGCTTAATGAAGTTATACTTACATCCTCTATCATATGCCATTGATCAATGTGTCCATTTTGTGACATTGTCATGATGTTCACGATGTTTTGGTTACTTTGGCTCTGTGATATAATTTGAAATCAGATACCATGATAGCTCCTGCAGTATTTGTTCATTTCAGAATTGCTTTTGCTATCCTTTGGGTTGTTTGGTTTGGTTTGGTTTTTTGGTTAGGTTTGGTTAGTTTTGTTTGTTTGTTTGTACTTCAATATAAACTTTGGGGTTGTGTTTTATATGTGTGTAGAGAATCATCTTGGTATATTAATTGTGTTTGTACCAAATCTGTAGATTGTTTCTGGCAGGATGGCCACTTTCACACTATTTAACCTGCCAGTCCATGAGCACAGGAGGTCTTTCCATCTGCTGGTGGTTTCCTCAATTGATTTATTGTCTTAAAGTCTTCAGTGTAGAGTTCTACACCTTTGACAAAATCCAGCATCCTCTCATTATAAAAAGCATGAAAAGGTTTCGACAGAGGGGCATACCTCAGCACAGTAAAGGCTATATGCAACAAATCTATAGCTGACCTCTTGCTAAACAGAAAAAACTCCACTCTTCCCACTTACACCAGGAACAAATCAGTGGTGTCCACTCCCTTCATTCTTATTCACTTTGGTGTTTGAAGTCTTAGCCAGAGCAATAAGACAAGAAAGGAAACAAATGGGGAATAAATAGGAATCGAAATATTCCTATTTGAAGACAATATGGTTTTATTCAAAAGAGACGCTAAGGAGCTAAAAAACACTTAGTGCTAATAAAATATCTTCTTGTCATTTTAAGATACAAAACTAACACACAAAATTCAGTAGGCTCTGTATGTGTCAATGGCAAACATACTGAAAAGAAGATCACAGGAACAAGCCCATTCACAGTAGCCAAAAATAATAAAATGCCGGTGAATAAGGCTAACAAAGGAAATAAAAGGACATTTCTTAAGCATTCAGCAGAAGGTGGCTTGATGTGATTGGTGTTAGGATACAAATGTTACACAGAAATAGATTTCCTGGTCCACCAAATCAAAGAGAAGCCTGCTAAGAAAAGGACTAAGGTTTATGTGGAACAAACAAACAAAAAACATATTCTAAATAGAGATTTTATAGATAAATTTCCCTAATTACGCATTATAGTCAAATACAATTATGGAATTCTTTTTATAAAATGAGACTCT
Source organism: Peromyscus leucopus (assembly GCF_004664715.2). Classification (NCBI taxonomy): domain Eukaryota; kingdom Metazoa; phylum Chordata; class Mammalia; order Rodentia; family Cricetidae; genus Peromyscus; species Peromyscus leucopus. The sequence goes on along the minus strand of NC_051077.1, from coordinate 33,769,132 downwards.
CAAAAAAAAAAGTTTTCAAACTAAGCAGTTAAGATCCTGCTACATCCATAATGAGGGAGAAACAGAAAAGAACAAGAAGAAAGGATGAAGAATGAATGAAACTAAAATTTAAAACATATTAGAAAGGTTGAATAAAAAGGAATATTTGGCAAAAATTAATAGCTGGTGCAAATTAAGTGAGAAGTAGAAAAAGTAGAACGTATAATTAATTGAATGTTGAGAAGATACACTAAATAAGATAAATCCTTTAAAGATTCTGATTAGGAAAACAGGAAAAAGGAAGGTAGAAAAGTCTGGTCAAGGTGAGAAATAAAAGATAAGTGGAGGAAAGCAGTTGCTGGATTAAAAACATGTTAAAAAACACCATGTACCATCACTGCATCACCCAGAGGCACAGAGAAAGGTAGCAAAAGACACATAAATGATAACTCCACTGATCCCTGCCCTCCCCACAACTCAAGAAACGTGATCACTGGGGACATTAGGAAAGGCAGAAGGTGATTCAAATAGAGCCCTTTTTTTTTTTTTTTTTAAATTTTGTGAACCATTTTCCGTGTGCTACTCTCACCATGGGCATCCTTGTCTACCACTACCTGGGATAGGGATAACCCCTGTTCTCCAAGAACTTCTTGGAGAACTCCATGGAAGCTAGAGGTTGCTGAGTCCAAATATTCAGAAACTCAGATTCAGAAAAATCTAAATTAAGAATCAAATTGGTCTCATTTGTACGCTTTTGAATCTGTGTCTCTCAGCCAAAAGTGAGTCTTCAGAAACAGTACAACTGTGAAAAGGAAACCTGTGAAAACCAGCCTTTTGCAAGCTCTTCCCCAGAGCAGCATGCTTGACACAGCTATTGGACTGAAAGAGCATCAGTGCTCGGAGATTAAAATGTGTCTCCGTAAATGTGTTCCTAAAAACTTATGGCTCAATCAAAGTTCGTTCATTCATATCGTTGCCTTGATTTGCACCATCATCATTTCTCAGATGACTTATTTTCAGTGCAGTTTTGTTTTTCTGAGATTGATGATGCCTGCTAGTGATTTTGTTTCAAATGTCTCTAACTCCTTTGTTCATTTTGTCAACTATAAAAATATCTCTACTATGCTGACCTCACATACTTCTACAACATTTAATCACCTCACACAACTGACTTTGTCCCATCTCAAGGTTCCATATCTTCTCCCTACCCTCACCCTTATACAGTTTTTAAGTAGCAAGTCACATACAAAGCAAGAGAAACCAACCCACACCACACCACTCATTCTCCATTTGCCATACCTGGGACTTTGTTTAATTTTGTGTTTGTTTTTTGAAAGAGTCTCACTCTGCAGATCAGGCCGACACCAGACTCACAGCAATTCTCCTGTTTGGGCCTACCAAATGTTGGGATTATATTTAAAGCTTACCATGCATGGTTTTGGTTTTCTCTTAAAGTATTGTTGAGTTGGTATTGTACCAAAACGAAGCTGATTCTGTCTTTGTGGTATTAATTCACTTAGCTTCTTGGATCCTCAGCTTCCTCACCTAAAGAATATAAATAATAGAGCATGACCCTTCGTTGGCATAATCTAATAACCAGAGCTTAAATGGAACAATATATGTCAAAGTAGCATGCAAACCAGAACCATCCCCATTATATATCTAGCTGACTGTCTTAGTGACTTTTATAATGTTGTGGAACAAACAGCATGGCCAAGGCAGCTTATAGAAGAAAGAATTTATGGGGGGCGACAGTTTCAGTTGAGATTGAGTTATGATGTCATGCTCTTGACAGCAGGTAGGGAGGCATGGTGCTGGAGCAGTACCTGAAAGCTTACCTTTTAAGACAACAACCATAAGGCAGAGAGGGGGGATGGGAAGGGAGAGAGGGAGAAACCTCAAAGCCCACCCCCAGTGACAAACCTCTTCCAACAAGGCCAACACCTGATATTTCCTAAACAGTTCCACCAAAGGGGATGAAGCATTCAAATATATGAGCCTAAGGGGTCCATGATTCTCATTTAAAGCACCACACTGGATGTCCTAAGAGCACTTAAGCTATCTCACATCTCTGATGGAATTCATTCTCTCCCATGTAAAACTGGGTCATTTTTGCAGATGTCGTATCTCAACTCCTGGTTACACTCTGAGGCTCTTGTCGAGCTCTGTTGCTGCCACCATCCCAAGAGAGTATCTCACTACTTCCTGTCAGTCAGCCCCGGAAAAGGTCAAAAGCTCAGCCCAGTTTCTACCAAATGTCTGCTATTTTTGCAGAGTTATAAACTTGAACATCCCTAAGTCAAAACTTGGTGCTGCTGAGCTGTGATGCTTGGGCGCTGCCTGACTTGGGTGTACAGTATCACGGGAAGAAGGCTCAGAGTATGTTCTAACTCGGAGATGGCTCTGTCGGTTGTCTCCCAGACAGTTGTGTACAGAGAGTCCCTACCACCATCCAAGTGGCTTCCTGAAGGGACAGTTTGGCCTTGTTTTGGCAGGAGGAGCAAACAATTTAAAAAAAATAAGCTTTATTCCTCTTAAATTAGGAAGCAAAATTTTCCCAAACATTAGGGTCGTTTTCATTTCAGCACATACTTTGACAACCGATTTAGTACTGAAAATGTCATTATGTAGTTGGTCTTAATGATGAGGGATAATGAGTACAGTGAACCTCACAACAGTTATAATTTGGGAAAAAAGCTATGCTCGCCCCCATCAATGCCAGCTTCAGCTGAACCATTTTCTTTACACATGTATCATTGCTAAGAACAGCTAAATATTTGCAGGGAAGGCATGTACTCCCATAGTGAAAGCACACTGCTATAAATGTCTTCATGTCCTAATGGGGACCTTGGGGTGTTGTTCTGAGAAACAATATCCCTTTCTCATGTGCTACACGTGGAAGGTAGATGTTGGAGCCTTTTTTATTATTGGTTTACATTTTCCTTCAATGCTGGTGTCAGCACATGAGGCACTGAGAATCACATATCCCCTGATGTATTTTATATCATTGCCTTTTTAAAAAATCATTCCATCTTACAGACTTTAAAAAACTTATTAGACATAATCTAAATTCTAAAGATAACCACATAAGTGTGTATTTTATAACCTTAAATAAAAATGGGATTTCAGTCATCCCAGTACTGTCTTTCTTTGTTTCCCTTTTCCAGAGTTGTCAGCTCTGCTTATAATTCAAGTACAATGGTCCAGGGGTAATTTCAAGTGTATGACTCCAGTCACCTGTAGACCTCACCTGTAGCTGAAGTTTTTCTGTGTCCTGCCCAGTCCTCAGCCACTCAGACCTAAGCAAACACACAGAGGCTTTTATTAGTTAAAACTACTTGGCCATTAGCTCAGGCCAACCACTGACTAGCTCTTACATTTAAACTCAACCCATTTCTGTTCATCTATATGTTGCCGTGTGTTCCGTGGCTTTACCTGTGTGCCATTGCATGCTGCTTCTTGGATGGCGGGATGGCGTCTGCTGACTCAGCCTTCTTCTTCCCAGAATTCTCTTGGTCTGTTTTTCTCACCTATACTTCCTGCCTGGCTACTGGCCAATCAGCTTTTTTTTTTTTTATCAACCAATCAGAGCAACACATTCACACCATACAGAATATCCCACAGCACTCACCGTTCCTTACACTGACCACAGATGCCTTTCACCCAGCTTTCCTTTTCAGTCTCCAGTTGGATACACTGAGCCTTGCACTGTTCTCCGATCCCTTCCTCTACTCTCCTGCCTTGATTGCTTTTGTCTCTACATCTCAGTGAGCCCATGTCCGGTGAGTCCTTTTCCTCTGGTACACCCCTTCAGACCCAACCAACTGAAATGCCATTTACTCCACAAAGCCTTCCAAGTTAGCTCTAGAACAATGGTTTTCAACCAGTGGGGTCATGACCCCTTTGGGGTCAACCAACCCTTCCACAGGGGTCACCTAAGACCACCTGGATAATTACATTACATTATGATTCATAACAGTAGCAAAATTACTGTTATGAAGTAGCAATGAAAATAATTTTGTGGCTGGGGTCACCACATGAGGAGCTGTATTAAAGGGTTTGGATCATCAGGAAAGTTGAGTACCACTGCTCTAGAAAGAAATCATCCCTCCTTCCCTTGAATCCCCTTTCATGTCTGTCCCAGTTCTACATCATAGTGTGGATGTAGAATCCAAAGGCCCAGTTCAGTCTTAATTATTCACTAGAACTTCATGACACCTAGACTAATGCTTAGTACCAGGGGATACTGAGGAATATTTATGAATTGAAGGGATAAATGAATTGGTAGCACATTTAACCGATTTGCAAATATAGCCCTGACATGTTTGCCTGCAAGTGGTTTCTGCATGAGAGAGATTTTAACTAGCTTGAGAGAGATTTAACTAGCTTCTCCAAGACCTTAAACAGCTGACATGGTTATGTGTGTTCAACAGTGATAACTTACGGAGACCTTCAATATGAAGTCAGTATAATGACTTCCTCCATGTAAATTATTCAAATGATTTGGTCCCAACATCTACTAATACTGGTAGTAACTCTTACATTTCTTGTATTTGAGTTTCCACCAAGGCTACTCTGATAGATCGAGTCTTTTGGCTTCAGTTCCTACCCCTTTATATGTTAGTGAACTTCAAGGAGAGTCTTTGAAAGAACAAGGCCATGGCAGACATTCCTGCTTAAGATTTTGAGGGTGCCAGAATCATTTTATGCACATCTTATTACCTAATAAGAGCCAAAGAACAGGAAGGTTTTGATCTGGTAAGTGAATGAGTGACCGGAAAAAAAAATAAAATGCCACTTTGTGGGGCTAATTCACCCAGCCCAGGTTACAACCCCCCTTTCTGGCTGTTCTCCAAATTTATTGATATTAGACCCTTGATCACATCATGAAACAAAAACCCAAGACAGGTATAGGAAAGAGATAAATCAATTGCTAAGCTAAATGTTTTAATAGTGAGTTTATGACCCTTTCTTTCCTTTTGATATGTGAAAGTTCTTAAACTAAATAACAGAAAACTCTTCTTCTCTCCCTCCCTCCCTCCCTCCCTCCCTCCCTCTCTCCCTCCCTATTCCTCCCTCCCTCTTTCTCTCTCTTCCTTCTTTCCCTCTCTCCCTCCCTTTCTCATTCCCTCTCTCTCCTCTCTTTCTAAATATTTAGAGTTTGAGTTACAAAAAATAGGGTAAATGTTATATTTAGTGAAAGGTTTGTATATAAAAGACTTAAGGAAAAATGAGTGCTATTAATTTTAATAATCTTTGAATTTTGGTCCAATTTTTTAAATTAAAATCACAAAAGTAAATATAGTTGGTAAATATACCCTTTACAAAAAAAATAGTGTATAAATGAATGCTTTATCTTTATCAAACTTGCCAGTTGATATCTGTATTGTTTAGAATAATGTATATGTGTGATCATGAGCGTGTGTGTGTGTGTGTGTGTGTGTGTGTGTGTGTGTGTGTATCACATCATTTTCCCACTAATGCCATAAATCAGGAGATTAGAATCTCCTCATCCTGGCCTGCTGTGAACTGTATAAGAAGTATGTATGATTCTCACAGAATGTCCTTTGAAGTAAAAATGCTCATGTTTTAAAATGCATTTCCCAATGTAAATCATCTAATTTTGGCAACTTTGGAAGTTACATTTGCCAGCACTGAGGAAAGGTTTAGGTTTTCCATTTTCCACTTTAAGAGGCATAAAGGAGGCAGGACTGCTTTCTATACAATTCAATAGAAGACATTTCTCTTGGATCAAATAAATAAAGTTAGCTGTCCTAGGGTCCTTAGATTTGATTAGAGAGTCTGACACACAATTAAATATAAGTAGTGAGACGATGAGTATATATCATCTTTGAAGAAAGCATCTTGGAAATACCATGGATGGTTTAGGAGAGGGAGGGAGAAGTGATGAGCATTTTGTTTCATGCAGGTGATATGCAGAGGATGAAATGAAGCATGAGCATGGCTGTCTGCAGAGTGCCAAGCACTTCCGCTGAAAGCCCTGAGTGAAACTGGCAACCGAGGGAGTTGTTTGGCTAGTGTTTCTCAGCAGCGATTGTTTTCTGTAGCCAGAGTGCAGAGTTGTGGGGAATACTGAATACACGAATCCATTTTCCCAGGCTAGACCTTAATGACCTCCCTGCCTTGCCTTCTATCTCTGTCTCCCTCTGCTTCCTTCTCCCAGCCTGTTGTTATTTTGGTCTGTTTCTATCGCCTCTGTAAAGTCTTCAGCAAAGAGCTGTCACTGAAGTACATGAACCATTCACATTGAGATCCTCCTCCCCGTACTAAAAAAAAAATGGCCTTTTTGAAGTAACTTCAAAACTATCCTATCAATCAGAAATTTGCTTTTTGAGTAGGAGTTACAAAGGCGTCAAGAGGAAAATAGTCACTTAGATCTCTGTTTTGATTGGCTGAGCCCTTTTAAATAATTTATAGACGACTGTAATCACAATATTTCTTGCCTGATGAGCTTCTATACCGGAATCAATGATGGGGAAAAAAACCAATACACTAAGTTGTTGCTAGTAACCCCTGGGGAAAATATTTCTCTACCAAGACATCCTTACTAGAACTATTGGAGATCTGGAAACGTAACAAAAAAAAAATTGAAATTATGAATCCACTGAAGGAAACCATTGCTTGTAATCACCGCCGTCGCTCTCCCAGCTTGACTCGATGACAGCTTGATAGGTTTATTGCAGCTGGCACTGGATTGCTTTGGCTCGCTAAATGGCAGCTATCTCGTATGCCCTTGATTGTGCTCAAATTAATCAAAGGCTTTTGAAGGGATGGCTTTTGTGTACGGGGGAAGAAGCATCAATTTGAAGAGTGTTGCATCTTGCAAAAAAAAAAAAAGAAAGATGCAGAGATATGAAGAGATGTAAAAGGAGAGCCCTTTGCTGCCGTAACTCAAGTCTCAAGAAAGACCAGTGTCTGGGGCTTTTTCATCGTTTCCTAATAACAGCAGCTACTAATTGTGCCGAAAGTGTATTAGCCCAGTGGGTACATCACCAAGACTGTTCTCTAGCAAGCAAAGTAGGATGCAGGACAGAGTAAAACGGCGATCTAAATGGCCTGAATTTAATGTCAGCAAAGTACTTGTAAGGTTGTGCTGGTGCGCATATGTACATTGAAGTGCCACATCCCCCCCTCCCCATTTTTATCTGTCATGAGGGGAAAGGGTGAAAAATGACTAATGCCTACCATCATGAGCTGTTGATCAGGCTGAGCCTTCATATCCAAAGCACCTGCAATAATGGGAGGGAAATCAAAATTAATGAAAAATGATCCTCTAACTCACGGGGCTCCGATCAGTTCGGTGACCTAGCCATGCTCTGATGGAAAGTAGATTGCTTAGGGAGGGACATTCATTATTTCAGACCACTAGGTTACAAATGCATTAAGGCCACTGGGCAGTAATGACATTTGAGGACAGACCTAGTAAATGGGCACAGGGAGTCCATTTAATTGATAGTTATGTAAAGTTATGGGCTGCCTGTCACATTTTTTTATTTAATTCTCGGCAGTGACTCCAGTGGCGCCTTACTACAACAGGGTTCCCTCTGCATCGTGATCTGCAGTGTTTCTATCATTACTATGCATCCTTAGTTTTAAAAAGATTCAGAATAGTTTATATTCAATTTTCTCCTCCCCAAAAAAGTGTGGGAAAATTAAAACAGGCTTTTCCTTCTATGTTGTGCACCTAGAAATCGAAATGCAGAGTTTTAGGAAAGTGAGGTGTCAAAGAGAGCTGGGAGAGACATTACTGATTTCTTACGTGGCTATTTTATGAATTTCACAGTGTAATGCAGAAAATGCGACGCCATATTTTATTGGCACACACACACACAAAAAAAATACTCTCAATGACGAAACAGTTACCATAACGTGTCCTCTCAAAAAAGACAGGAAGATTCAGTTTGTAAAAATTCCCATTTTTTTAAAAAAAAAAAAAGATGAAATGTAGAAAACACGTGTTTTACAATACAGTGAAATGGGAGATTCAAGACCAACATTGGTTTTTAATTGTTGTTGTTTGAGGAAATGGCCTGACTAGATTGAGGGGGGAAATAAGTTGCTGTTTTTTGTTTGTTTGTTTGTTTTTGTTTTCCCTGAACCTCTCTCTGTTTTGTTCTTGCATAATTTCTGCTACTAATTTCATCATTTTTTTGGTGAGGGGTGGTACATTGTGTATACCTGTTCGTGACCCCAGCGCCTCGTCAGAAATTGCTAATGATAATATTTAAGAGAGTCCTATGAAAAGTAAGGCACGAAAGCAAAAGGAGTTCTCTTCAGAAATACCCAGCACAAATGTGTGAGATCGTTTTTAAAGAAATATGGAAACATCCAGTTACATATGCTTGCTGCTATAAAGATTTTTACCTCTCTGACATTTCTCTAAGCACGGTATGCATTCAAGAGCTAATTACTAAATTAACCTTGAAACGAATGAAGTTATCCATAATTATTTGGAGGAAAAAAACGAAAGGAAGAAAACTAACCTGTAGTTATTTAATAAAGAAAAACGATGGCTGAATGATGACAGAATCATCAGTGGTAGATGTTAATTTTCTGGTCATTGGTAGTGAAATTATAAAAGGTAACATAATTAAAAGGTGTGACAGAATCAGAATGCAATTTATTTACCTCACAGAATTTTTGATTTGCCAACTCTATGGCTACAGAGCCCAACAATAAAAATACAATATTTCTTTAGCTGCTCATCTGTTTCTAGATAAATTTGAATACCTACTAAGAACCAAGGCCAGGGCAGGTCTTCTGAGGCCCTCACCAGAGTCACTATTAGGATTTTTCATTACTACACTCCCAGTGTGACTTAAAAATGGGAAAATGTAATCAGTGTTTTGTTGATTATTCCTCTAAAGCAGTGAATCTTAACCCCAGCTCCTCATTACTATCACCTTGGGAGTCTTTGAAAAAATCCAGATGCCAAGGCCAACCCTAGAGAATTGGATTTAATTGCTTCAGGGTGAGATCCCAGCAAAGGTATCCTTTAAAAACTCCCCAGATGGTTTTAATGCACACCCAGGGTTAAGAACCACTGCTCTAAAAGAAGATAAAATCCACAAATTCCACTGTTCATCTCCACTGAAAAGGGAAGATTTCAGACACTCTTAAGACACTCTTTTTTTTCTCCCAGGATGCAAGTGGAGTATTGTAGAGATAGCAGCAAGACTGGAAGCAAGCGGCCACGCTCCATTCCATTCCATTTCTCTCCGTTCTACTAGGTAACATCAGTCAGGAGAGTCTTGTGGAACAAGAGTAACAATGCTTCCTTCCCTACCTTACAAAATTTGGGCCAGTGTTAAATAAGACGAACAGGTAATGTGTAGGAAGGCCCCTATGGAGAACACAAAACAGTTATTACATTCGTCCTCCAGACTTTATCTGCTAACACTAATTGAATTGACAGGTGTAATTAGGACCCTGAGAGACAAGGAGAAGCATTTAATATCAGTCCTAGTGACTCATCAAACACAGGACTTTGTCGAGATTGTTTTTGTTTTTGTTTTTTCCCCTTCCCTGTTGATTCAGAGGACATATATTTGCAAAAGAGAAATAAACTGTGTGGAGTTTGAGCTGAACTGCACTGTTATATGCAAATAGTTAGAAGAACTCTGTGGAGCCAAAGGAAACAAGGCTTCCCAATAAACCAGACAGCATGGTCTACATGTAACTCATAGAGGAGATTAATACTGACCCATCCGTTGTCCTTCTGATTCAGGAGTTAGCACAGGATAGCTTATGTGGAGGTGCCTCCTCTCTAATGGACAGTCAATTCAGAAACAATTTTTCAACCTCTTGTTCAAAAGTCACAGAGTTTCAGTTCACTCATCAGCTTTTGTACAAGGACACACAGTGACCACTCTCTCACTAGGGTCTGTCACTGGTAAAGGAACCCTGAGGACTAAAAGAGTAATGAAAGCCTCACTTTAAATGAAGTAATAACAGCATCCCAAATAAAATAATCAGACAGGGGGACAATGCCTAACAAGGCAATAATGTTTGCACAGCAGAGTAAATGTGAGGTTTATCTCATAAACCCCGATGGTCTGTTTGTGTGATCAACATTTTCCAGGATGCAGTCATCCCAGCCTCATTGAATGTCCTTCCATCCCGAAGAAGCAACTCTTGTCTGCCCAGTCCAAAGGTTTCTACCACAATAAAGGCTTTCCTCTTCTTTGGGCGATTCAAATGACATTCATTGCTTCTTATTTCTTCCAATACTAAAGAAAGGCTCCTGTTTAGTGCTTGGGAGTTTATTGTTTATAAAACCCAGTCTTTATGTGAATCCTCAAAATACCCCAACCTAACAATATCACATAGCAGTCTAGTCCTTTTACTCTGTTGGTTTAAGAGCAAAATAAAAGCCAGGAAAACAGCACCCTAGCTCCTCTGGCCTTTGTGATATAACAGGCACAGAAAGACATGACATAGGGGAGTAGCCTACATTTTGAGTAAATACAAACTTACTGCTGGGTACAAAAATTCAAAAGGTTTAGTTCCTATTTAAGGCACAAAAAAAATCCTACAAACAAAAGAGCAGCCGCCACCAACCACAAACTAGGATGTTCTCTCTTCTTCCACCCTAGAGGCCTATGGCTTATTCCCTACCTCTGAGTTATCCCTCTAGCTGATGATGGAGGAGGGACGTTATGATCTCTCTTTGACAGTTTCCACCTAACATGATATGATATGATATGATATGATATGATATGATATGATATGATATGATATGATATTGGGCACTCAGTTCAAAGTCCACAGAAGGAAGAAGATCCATACGTTCAGACATGGTAGAAGTCAGATAGGAGGTCCATGGAGATTTCCATGTACAGGACCATTTCTATATTAGTGTTTTTTCATTCTTTTAGATACAAACTTTATGAGAAGGATAAGGAGTCAGGGATAAATGTCAGTGAAATTATAACAGCTAGTGAAGACCCCCCAAAAAGGTAGAAACCAGATGATAGGCCACCATCAGCTAGATTCAGGAGAGAAGCAGGATTTGAAAGGATAAACACAATGTCCACACACACTGCAGTGGGAGAGAGGCAGGCACCAACCTACTATCTGAGGAAGGCCATTTACTAAATAAAAGTTTAGACCCTGGATTGGCTTGTAGGAGTCCACGGAGTCTGGTCATTTGTCTCTGGTGCCTTTCTCAGAGATCTCAGGGCCCCAGGACATTAAATGAGTCTGACAGATTCATTCCAATCCTACCATGGGGACTTGAGAGACAGATCCAAAGCACCCATGCAGGTACAAGGGAGAGTGTTGATAGTCTATTGTCGAATATTTAACAAGGTAAAGATGTGTTGCACTTGGTTGTGCTGCAGAATATTATTTTAACTGTGTAAAGGCGTGTTACATGTGTTTCTGCTGCACTTGTTTAATTATGAAAAGATGTGTTGCTCTTTCACCTTGCCTGCCTAAGGCACCTGATTGGTCTAATAAAGAGCTGAACTGCCAATAGCTACACAGAAGAGGAACAGACAATGCTGGCAGGCAGAGAGAGAATAAATAGGAGGGGAAATCTATGCTCAAAAAAAAAATCAGAGGAAGAAGAACAGAGAACAAGGAAGAGAGGGACACACCCAGGGCCAGAAGCCAGGCGACTGCCAGCCAGACATGAGAAGCAGTGAAAGTAAGATATCCAGAAGGAAAGAAAGGTAAAAAGCCCTGAGGCAAAGTGTAGAACAAGAGAAACAGGTTAGGTTACAAGAGCTAGCAGGAAATAAGCCCCAGATAAGCCTGAACTTTCATAACTAATCATAAGTCTCCATGTCATGATTTAGGAGCTAGTTGGTGGCCCAAAAGAAAATGCCTGGTACAATAGCCCTAAAGAACAGCACAGGAAGTCTTACATAGCAATCAGGCTGGATGTCTGTTCTTATTATGTAGGTGCTCATATAGTCTCAACGGCAGTAAGACCATGTTTTTCTCGGTGCTTTTAAGGCAGGTTAAAGCAAAAGACAAGAGTTGGATCCATGAAGCATGGGTCTTCCATAGTAACCTTCATGGGTATCTCTTCAGAAGTCCTTTACCATCTGTTCTGCTTTCCTAGTAGGTGTTAAAAACCAGTTGGGAGATGTAAAATAACCATTTGTTTTCACTGGATTTTGTTTTTGTCAAGGCCAGGTGACGAACTCCTCCTCGGGGGTCATCTGGCCTTGGGAGGGTTTAGTATCATAAATGCTGTGAGTTCATATGTGCATATGCCCTGTCGCTTCTGGAAAACACTTTCCTTGGTGTTATTGATGACCTCTTGCTCTTACAATCTTCCAATCTCTTTTTCCTATGTGAAGATCCCCAAGACTCACAAGGAGGGGTGTGATATGCGTATCCCATTGAGGCTCTAGCTCTCCATTGTCTTTTATTCTCCGCCATGTTGTCTGATGGGTGTTTCTGTACTGATGCCCATCTGCTGCAGGAAAAAGCTTCTTTTCTGAGGATTAAGTGATATCTTCATTCATGTGGATAGCAAGAAGTTCTTAGGAGACATTAAACATACCAAAAGAATAGAGATGAAAAGATAATAAAAGGGCTGAAAATAATATGAAATGGAAAAGAAAGAAAATACAAATATCCAATGAGACAGAGTTGGTTCTTTGAAAAGATTAACAAACTTTTAGCCAAATTAGCCAAAAGAAAAAAGAGAAGACCCAAATCAGTAAAAATCATAGATGAAAAAGGGAAATGTTACAATAGATAGTGAGGAAAGTCAGAGAATCATAATACATATTTTAAAAATGTATACTCTACTAATCTGGAAACTTGAAAAGAAATGGATGAATTTCTCAATACATATGACCTACCAAAATTAAATCAAAATGCAATAAATAGTTTAAATAAACCCATAATAACCAATGAAATAGAAGCAGCAACTAGAAATCTCCCCCACTAAAACCAAACCAGGTCTAAATTGATACGTAACAGAATTCTACCAGAACTTCAAAGAACTAACACTAATATTCCTCAATTATTCCACAAAATAGAACAGAAAGGAAGACTTCCAAATTCATTTTTCAAAGCCAGTATTACGTTGGCAAAAAAAACCTGACAAAGATCCAAGAACAAATTATTGGTCCATCTTTCTTATGAACATAAATTAAAAAAAAAAAAACCTCCTCAATATAATACCTGCAAATAGAATTTAAGAACATACAAAAAGATTATCCACTGTGATTAAATCAGCTTCATCCCAGGGATGATTCAACAGATATAAATCAATAAAGATAGTCCATCTCATAAACAGACTCAAGAACAGAAAGCATATGATCAGCTCATTAAACACAGAAAAGGCCTTTGACAAAATCCAACATCCTTTCATGATCAAAGTTTTATGTCTTAATACATAACTTTCTCCAATTTTTTTATGACTTAGGCAGTCTTTCCAGTTTTCTTTTATATTCTGGAAAAATCTAACTATCTCTGTTTAGGACAAAATTTTGTCATTAAAAAAAAATCATTCCTTGCCAGACATATCTCTATTCTTGTATTCTTTTAATATTCTCTTCTCTTACTTACTGCCCTTTGTTATCATGAGACTTAGTAACATTAACAAAGAAATTTATTATCTTATCAAAGGAGAACTGGACTAAACCGTATAATTCAGATCACATGCACATACATTGTAAAACCATGTGGGTTTGTAAGTTTCAAGGTAAACTCGATAGAATACAAAAGACAGCCAAAATTTTTTATGCTTGTACATTCCAGAGAATGATCTACCAGAGTTGTGTCGGGTTTTGAGTGAATGTAGGTAACAGGTAATGACAAGCAGCAGGCACCTCTCGAAGCATCATCAAGTCCAAGTTTGCAACCTTGCAGAATCAGCCGAGGAAACTCTTAACAGACTTCAAGAACACTTTAGGTTTAAGGCTTCCAGGTTCTTACTCTTGAGCTGTGTTGCTCCCCTTTCCCCATATCACAGAGTCGGGAAACCAGGCTGACTCAGGACAGAAGGCTACGCCAAACATTTTGAAACAAACATTCTTGGCTCTGAAGAGAGAGGGCCAAACCCCCGGCTACAGAGCAGTGGCTCCGTGAGTTCGAATAACACAGGACAATCGGATACACAAGAGGCATTTCTTCCTTATACAGTGAAAGATAGCAAACAGGCACTTTTCTAAAAGGATCAGAAAAGAAAAACAGAAAGAAGAGGAGAGGGGAGAGAGATCTGGTGTACAGAACTGCTGAGTCTAGTGATAATAAGCTACATTTAATGCATCTATCTTTTGTACAGTTTATATGAATTTCTTTAGGTTGGTCCTATCGTGTTAGGTCATGCATTAGGAATGGGGATTGACAAAGAGGCAGTAAACAGTTAATGCCTCGTCATTGTATAACTTGGGTCTCAGAACCCTGACCAGAGGCAGCCAGCAAAAGAACAAAGAAAATACAAACACACGGACATACCAAACAATCTGGAAAAGGGTAGACTTGGCTCTCTGAAGGAGAAGTAGAAACACCCTGGAAACTCATTGTGTATATTATATATGGTCTAACGGGGAGTCATAATTATTCCATACACCCGAATAAGGAGGTGGGGTTATTACCTGCAGACAAACAAGGAGTCAGTGTATAGCACACAGCTGAATCAAGAATGCAGGTTTAGCTAATCTAAGCAGCAGTAGTCTCTAGGGGAGCAGTCTTCAGGCGTTAAATATCTGGGGATAGAAAGATACATTTTCTGCACATACTGTCAACATTAACACCCGAGAAATAGACTACAGAGGGATGACAGAAATAGGAAAGACTCGAGAGAGATGGTTGTCTCCCTATTCTAAGGCTTCTGCTTGCCAAAGAGGAAAGCTACTAGGTGCTCAGATAGAAAATGTTCATTTTTCCAGGTAGGCACCCCTGAACCCTAGAAGCTTTCTTCAGCATAGCCCTGCCAAATGTGCCTGGCATTCTGCATAAATTGGGACTAGGGACTGCCGTGTTGCTCATCATTTGCCCACCTAGTGGACTATGTGTTCCTGTGATAGCCCAAGTATCTCTGCTATGGCCCATCTTAGAGACATTGAAATGGAAAGAAACAGCTCACATGTCAGGGAAGCCAGACAACATTTAAAGACCATCTGTAGCAAGGAGTATCTCAGCTTCCTTGTGTGATAAGCATTTTGGTTTGGTTTGGTTTGGTTTTGGTTTGGTTTTGGTTTGTTGTTGTTGCTATTGTTATTGTTGTTTTTCAAGACAGGGTTTCTCTGTGTAGTTTTGGTGCCTGTCCTGGATCTTACTCTGTAGACCAGGCTGGCCGCAAACTCACAGAGATCTGCCTGGCTCTGCCTCCCAAATGATGGAATTAAAGGCATGTGCCTGGCAGCCTGGTAGTATGTTGAATGTTTAACATATCCCTTAAACATCTGCTGACCTGTTGTTTTTATTTAAATTTGTCATTTGTCATTTGCCAATTTGAGTTCAGATTATTGACTTGATTATTTTTTTTAGTATTGGACAATAATATTAAGTATGTATCTTTTCATGAAATTATTCTTAATATGAGTAGAAAACCCTTGATTTGGGGGAGGTAACAGAGAAAGAAATGTAATCAACAATTACATATTAGGTATATTTTAAGAAGGAAGTCATGATTTTATGTTAACCATGACTGTTAAATAGAATAAAATTTTGTGACCTCGACCCCAGGACTCTACCAGATTCACTCACTGAACAACATAAAAGTCCAAAATTTACTCATTTACATGAATAAATACTATTTTAAGATTCTATGAAACATTTAATAGATCTAAAGATTATTGGCTTTAATATTGGAAGTATGAATAGAAGCTCTGTTCTCTTGCCTCGCCTAGGAGAATCTCTTTGTAATTTGTCATCGATAATTTGGATTCAAGTGTCCATCACCTAGAGGAGTGAACACAGAAAATGGAAGCATTCGATAAGCTCCAAAGGAGATGGCACCAGAATGGCTTGTATTCCTTACCTCTGTCTATGTCATAGCAACCGAAAGTAAATAGAAAAGGCCAAGGTACCTACAGCACAGTGCGTGGAGCAGAAGCAAAGACACAAAAGAGTGGGACCAAAGAGTTGAAATGGGGAGAAGATTCAAATTAAGTCAAAAAATGGCAGTGTTATGCTTATCCACATTGGTTACAATTTTTACTATTTACCATGTCATATTAATATGTGCCTAAATTTTTTGCCCTCTAACTCTTCATATATGTACTATTTCAATGGGGTATCAGCCTCATTAAAAAAACAACTAATTCACATTATGAAGATTTCTAGTCACCCTCCCCAAATGGCTTATCAAAGCTTATGAAACATTAAATACTAATACCAAAGACAACAGGCAATAATCAACTTTCTTCCTTTTGCAGATTTTTAAAATAGATTTATTCTGACTTAGAGAAAAATCTCTCGTCATCCCTACCCAGCACTCCTCTCAAGAAACGTATTTTATGATCACATTCACAACCTGCATCCAGCTTAAGTTTAAGGACTGCCAACATTGTGTTTCTGAAGTATCTTCGATGGCAGGATTTGTCATCTGAACCTGTCATTCCAAGACAAGTCCTTCGCCAATAGACATGGCGCTTTTTCTTTCTCCTCTTTTAATTTCTACTGAAGAAGTTTAAAAAGCCAAATGGTTTATTAGCTAATATTGTTGCCATCAATTCTTTGACCCTTAAAACATTAACCCATCATTTTAATTAACATGTGCCTAATGTGCTAGCAAAATGGACTTTGGAGAGTCATAAAAGCCTAGACATAAAGGAATATTGTCTGTACTGTAAAAAAAAAAGTGAAATAAAATAAGATATCTTAGTCTTTTTCAAAGACCACTGATCTTAATTTCCATATTTTGAAACATACTGGGAAATGTCATAAAAAAAATCCGCTCTCAGACACATCAATCACCGGACATCAGGTAGCAAAGAACAAAGCTTTGCATGGAACAGATTCTGCAAGGCTGGTTGAACCTTCTAAGCAATATGATTTGTCCTTAAACCAGCTAGTATGTAATCATTTAAGCAATGGATAAAAAAATAAGTTATAAAGGAGATATTACAATTAAATGAATTACTACTTACTAGGACCAATAAACTAAGGGTTCAAACAGTTTCTGGCATTAATTCAGCATTCTTGATCTCAACTCTGCATAACATATTAGGATGTATATGTATGCATGGAAGTCTTTCTGTCTTCAAGTCATTCAAGGTGAGGATGGATTTGGAGAGAAGACAGAAAACAACTGGGAGGAAGATTTGTTAGTCTGTCGATCAAGATATCTAAGTTCTTGCTAGCTTTGAGAGCCTTCCCTCTTATTTCTAATGGCCCCCAGAGGGAAGACACTGGCCCAAGCAACTCTGCCTTGTGATGTTTCAAGAGTATAACACACTTTCATTACGTTTCCTCTTCCCATTACCAGAAATGTCTCCTCAAACTCCTACCTCTCAAAATCTTCAGGAGCTTGGTTGTGTTGTCACATGCCTTTAATCCCAGCACTCAGGAAGGAGACGTGGGTGGATCTCTATGAGTTTGAGGCCAGCCAGGTCTACAGAAGAGTTCCAGGACAGCCAAGGCTACACATAGAATCCCTGTCTTGAAAAATGAAAACAAAACAAACAAATCCTCTTCAACCTAAAACCAGGTCTACACTGTTCTTTCCTTCTCTAAATGCCCATGTATGAATGCTATCAGTGGCCTGTATAAAATTTGTGTTTATTGTCTTCCAAAATACATCATAAACTCAGAGTAGACCATGATTTCCCTTCTCTGTTTGTGTTTACCAAGGTGGGTGCTGGAGTGTAGAGTACAATAGCAGGTTATCATGTATCTCAAAAGGATTCTTTTGAGATACAATAGGCAATAAAACAAGAGGGTTACACTGTGGTCTTTTCCTTTCTCTGGAAGGAAAAAAAAAACAATAGGAAAGAAAGTGAAAATGTTTTCATGAAAGTATACTCATCCAAACAGCATCTGTAATCATGTCCACAGCATTCCAGAATGAGTTTCTTTTAGATTTCTGCTAGAGAACCTAATTCCAAGAAATAAGTGGACACATACAATTGAAAGCTTTACCAACATGGAAACAAAGAAGCCATATAGAATTTTAAGTGTTTTCCCAGCCTCATAGATCTGGTTTCATTTTTCTGCAATCCTGATTAGTTCTTTGTGTCTATATAAACCAGTTTCCTCCTTAGGTCAAAAGTTTGCTGGCTAGATCCACGTTCAGTGAAGTTCCATGATCTGTTACTAGGACTATGAAGTTTCATTTAATAATCCACTAAGAGTTTTGCTCACAGTACCTTCTCGTTGAAGAACAAGGAACAACTTTGCCTTCTCACTTCCTGGTTGGTGAGCATTGGCTTGGGTTGCTCATAGATCAATGAGGAAGTCTATCTGGAGCTAAGGGCTAGAGAGTAGAAACTCCTATATGCTGAGGCATATTTATTGTGTGAAAAAGCATTCTGGGGCAATCACAGGGACACGCAAACACAAAGTCTGGGTAAGAATGGATACAGCAGAAAATGAAACTCTTTTTCAAACTAGTTGGGGCAATAGTTCCTCTAAGTTTCGGATGAGCATTTGTAAATAGATAAAAAAAAGTGGAAACAAACAAAAGAACCTGAGAGGCAAAAACACTAAACCTCAATAAAATAACTCAGATTTGTAAGAATGTAGGTTGCGTTCTCTAAGAAAAGGAAAGCTAAAATGAATAAAACAAATGTCTCTAATTATTCAGCAGGTCATTATGGGAATGTTCGATAACTGTTTCCACTTCCTGACAGGCCCAAAAGAGACTTAACATCAGCAGAAAATTCAGTTTGGTATATGAATAGGTTACCCAAGAATAAAGATGGGAACTGCCAGGGAGGCAACCCAGATCATGAGGGTCAGAGGTTCCCCCAACTCATCAGCCTTAAGCCAACTAGCCACAAGCTCTATCCATTCTGACTGCTATATGACTTCCCTTCCATTTGGTACTCTTCGTCTTTACAGCTGCTTCTTTAACTTAGACATCACCTCCCATTCAGCTATGATATTTCGTCTGCCTCTAAATGGCACACTGCCTCCATGTTACCTGAGAGATGCTGTGTTAACCTAGTTGAGGGAAAAATTAATGATCATACCACCCCATAGGCTTCAAACTTCTGATTAGTCTTAAGAATGAAATACAAACTCATGCACAAGTCTCGCCAGGCTCTGGCTTTCTGCACATGCTTAGCCCATTTTTTTGCAATCAAGTGTGACAGGTTCACACCCCTGTTCTCTGTTTTTGTACCACTGTGATTTCATCGTGTTTCATTGCTGAACTTCTAAACATATTCCCTCCTTCCAGAACTGTTCTTACTCTTCCAAGCATAATTCACCACATTCTTAATAACTTGCACTGACCAGCGTTTGAATCTGATTGGATTTGCATGGTGATAAGTGTCTTTCCTCTGTGGTCAGTCTCAAGGGCAAGATGCGTCCTGCTGTCATCTTCATCTAAGTGGTCCCTAGCACAGCACCGGGTTTATGGTTATAACTTACTAAATCTTGAGTTTGAAATTCAACGGATTAATTGAAACAATGCCAACTTTGAAATGTTGAATACAGAATTATTTTAAAATTCTGGTTTGGATGTTTTTTGTAGACACAAAATTGAACTAGCTACTGACATGCATATGTGGATCCTGCTGGGGAGAAAAATGGAGATTTTCTTAAGAAGAAATAAATTTTCTGAGATTGATAAAAGAAGAATGGAAAGATATTTGGTTTTGTTTTGTTTTGTTTTGTTTTTTAAATCAAGCAGACTCCTTTTCCTTTACCCTTCTGCCTCACCCTCTATGGTTGCTGAAGCCAATCCTTGAATCACACCTTTTATTCTTCAGCTCAGACATATGGCATTTACAATAACATATTCCTGTGTCATGTTTGTTTGCCTTTAGGAGAAGTGAGATGCCCAACTTACTTGACTAAATCTGTGAAGAAGAGTTTGTGCTGCTATTGCAAATGCATTGTTTTTCCTGCCCTGTCACTCACAACCCTTTTTAAAATATGGGCCTAATCACCAGTGTTCCAGGGGGCTTGCCGCATGCGGGAGCTGGGCTATGGAAAAGCTAGAAATCACAGCAAGTGTGGATGTGGGCTCCTAGGCACCAACTGGCGCACATGCAGCCTCCAGCTGGCATGCACCTGCACATGGGATCCCACCTCACCAGGACAAGCTCAAGTTCTTGCCCTCCGCCTTGGCACGAGGTGGGGAGGGGGAGGGCAGGCCTCTTAGCCAACCTGTAAGAGATTCTGTCACACTTTAGAACACCAGTAGCTCTGTGAGATGCACTTGAGAGAGCCAGGTGGTTGGATGTCCTTTTAATCAGAGAACAGAAGCCACATGTTTTCCAGTGTTCTGGGGAAGAGTTTTTTAGGTTGATCTAGAAATAGACTTTTTAAAAGGAGCATGAGTTCCAAAGAAGAGTATATATTATTGTTATTATGATTTTTTTAAGTGCAATTTCTTCAACTCTAGGAAGTTCAGATAAGCTAAATGCTTAATATGAACCTAAACAGACATCAATGTGGGAAGTTCTATGAAGTTAAGAAACACACATATCAAGTGTCCTTTTGTGCCTGAGCATACTGCTTTAGAATGAACAGACATGGAACTGTGGAGGATAAAGGGGACACCCAACAAGCCAGTATGATCACCTGAAAAAAACACTGATGATCAGTGGGGCGGCTTGTCACAGCCAGGTCACCCTCAAATTCTAAAATGTGTCTGCCATTAGATCACCTTGGTGAATTAATTTATTTTGGGCTCAAGAAACTGAACTAGGTTTTCAAATGTAGTGTATTAAAGAAGACACATATGCTGTCTGAGAATTCACTCCTCCCTTTATTAATTATAAGTAAATGTTTGCAACTGGGCTGGCCCTGTGGTTTCAGACTTAAACCTTGCATAAGTCCTGTTGAGATTCTAATCTCGGTATGAATTTCTCATTTATAACAGACTATGCAAGTTTCATTTTCATTTGTATACTTCCCTTTCATGGACACATATTTAAAGTTACTGAATTAATTTCACACATTTAGACTTCAACAGTCATTAGTGTCATAATTACAGTAATTATATGAATAATGAGGTTCAAGTGATCACAGAAAGGCAACTTACTCTAAGTAACGGGCAAAGTCAACCACTCCTGGTGAACCAATATTATCAGCTCCAGGTTGCTTAATGTGACTTTAAAGTTGTTTTTCTTTGGTTTTGGAGAGTATATTGACCATTCAGCTAAACTTTGACCAATCTAATGCTCTAGTTATTTAATAAGAGTGTGATGAGGCTTGCATGTTTATTAAACCTTGTTTTCTAGTTACTAAGACCATCAAGGTGCATAATTAAAATGATTACAAAGAAAGGATGTGCGTGTAATTGATATAAATACTTCCGGTTATCTTATTCAGTACTCAGTAATTACACTTGGTTAATTGTCTCATTAAGAATTCAGCAGTGGATTTTTTTTTCTTCCAAAAGTTGTTCCATGTGAGGTCAGAATCTTGGGGATCTATTCTAGCTGACCCTAGATTCCTGATCACCTTGACCTTTATAACTGCATTTGCCTCCACTTTCTGCACAGCTTTAAAGAGCCATGGGGAACAGAGGGATTGCATCGGTGGGGACAAATAGTGAAGTCTCAGGAGAACCAGCTGAGAAACTGTGAATTCTTTGGAGACAAAATGACTCTCATTCGTCTTTCTTTTCCCAGTACCATCCTGATTTGTTTTCATTTACACACACAAACACAAGCATGCATGCAGATACACATTGCCCCCCTTTTTACAATTCTGTGGGTAACACAATTAAGAAACTAGTCACAATACCAGTGCCTTATTGGATTATTATGACATTAAATAAATAAAGGTAAAATTTTATCCTTCTTCACACATATACATGCACGTGGACACAAAAAGAGAGAGAGAAGGAAAGAGAGAGGGCACAATGCTTCTACTCCTGCCCCTTACTTCAAGGTTTACTCTAATATATCATGGTCTTGTAAAATATTTAAATACATGTGACATACATCATTTACCTCTTTTATCAACCTGAAATTGGATTTTGTGTGAATTGTACATGAAATGGATCCAAATGCATATGAACAACATCAAAGTATTGATTCAACCAGCTTTTGCTCTTGGGTTTTTTATATCATGTTGGTATTTATCAATGATTTGTCTATACCTATCTCTGGCTTTTTGATAATATTATGATCCATTAGTGAATCTGCCTATGTCTTTCTTTCCTTTCTTCTTCCTTCCATCCTTTCCTCCCTTCCTTTCTCTCTCTCTCTCTCTCTCTCTCTCTCTCTCTCTCTCTCTCTCTCTCTCTCTCTGTGTGTGTGTGTGTGTGTGTGTGTGTGTGTGTGTGTGTGTGTGTGTGTGTAATGAGGCAGGGCACATGTATGTGTGCAAAGGCATGCACTCAATGTTCATGAGAGAGGCCAAATGAGGATACCAGTTAACCTGCTTCATGACTTCCATTTTCTTCCCTTGAGATGGGGATCTCTCACTGAACCTGGGGCAAGGTTAGTGGGTTTTTATTTGCTTGTTTTGTTTTATATTATATTATATTATATTATATTATATTATATTATATTATATATATTTTATAAACAATCTTAAGAATCCCTGTTGTCTTGGCCACCGCACCGAACTTTAGGTTAAATATTCACCTTAGTTTCATCTATTTCCAACTGTAGATTTGTAGAACCTCTAAATGAAACTAGTCTTGGAATGAACCATCCTTATTAGATGTAGGTATATGTATACATGGATGAAAATCCATACATTTCTGTTAATTATTTTTTCCATAATTATATATAATACAACATATCTATCTCCTTTTTTCTTGAGCATGTTTTTCATGAAACAAATTAAAATTCAGAAGGCAGTACTTTTAATACTGCATTTTTCAAAGTATGGCCAAAGACCAGCTCATCAAAGAGTACTGAAAGGGTTAAAAGGATATATTTCAAGTTTCAGTAAGACTAGGCACTCCCCTCATATTAAGGCTGGACAAGGTAACCCAGTATGAGGAATAGGGTCGTAAAAGCTGGCAAAAGAGTCAGAGACAGTCCCTGCTCCCACTGTTAGGAGTCTCACAAGAAGACCAAGCTACACAACTGTAACACACATGCAGAGGGCCTAAGTCAGTCCCATGTAGGCTCCTTGGTTGCCAGTTCAATCTCTGTGAGCCCCTCTGATTAGTTAATTGTTTCTGTGGGTTTTCTTATTGTGTTCTTGGCCCCTCTGGTTCCTACAATTCATCCCCTGCTTCTTCTTCAGGACTCCCTAAAAGCTCTGCCTGATGTTTGACTGTGGGTCTCTGCACCTGTTGCCATCAGTTGCTGAATGAAGCCTCTCTGTTGACAGTTTGAGGAGAGCAGCATATCACCAAGCATCATTACACTGACATTTTTCATGTTTGGTTGATATCCATGGGAGGCTTTCCCTTTTCTGAGTAGAAATGAAGGAGGAGTGGATTCAGGGGACAAGGGGCAGTGACAGGGACTGGGAGGAGAGGAGAGAGTGAAAACTGTCATCAAGATATAATAATAATAACAAATAATAAAATAAAATAAAAATTACGATACAAATACAATAGGAAAGTGACATCGGAGTAGACCGCAGCTGCAGGACAAGGCTGATCTAATACTTGACAGTAGTGGCATTTCACCATGACTTGCCAATTTATCATCTAACTCTGTAGCTCTGCTTACAGACATTAACTATGAAGGGGTAACTATACAGAAAGCTGCTTGTTAGCTGAAGTGGCTACTAAATGTGTCTGGGCCCAACTGTATGTGTTACCGATGACGTCATGAAGATATGCTGCCCGAAGTGAGGCTCTTCTTGCCCAGGACTCCTCCAATGGGCTAATAACAAGGCCAGCTGGCAGAGTGCTTAATTCCTTATTCTCCCATACCAGCTCCTCATCACTTCTTTAAATCCTTCAGTAATGTGGCCAGTATAAATCTGTTATTAAAGGTGTCCGTGGGACTAAAAAAAATAAATAAATAAAGTATGTATGTCAAACCCTCTCCTGTTCCCTGATGATTGAGAATCTCTTTCAGCAATGCTCATAAACCCCATTTGAAATAAGTAGCTCTCTCCCCCACCCCGAGGTGTCAAGTTGGAGAAACATATTCTAAAGTTATTGTAGAGATATAAGTTCAGCATTAGATAATTTAGTAGTTATATGCATATTTTCCCTTGTAGTACTTTTCTTGTGTTTGAATTGTTTTTTTTTCTTTTGCTCTTTAACAGTACATCATTTGAAATAAAGTATTTAAATGTTACCCAAAAAAGCAATAATATAATCCGTGTATGTGTGTGTGTGTGTGTGTGTGTGTGTATGTGTGTGTGTGTGAGTGTGCATGTTTGTGTTATGTGTGTATGCAAGCACTACACAACAGATTTGGAGCCATCTTTATCAAATCCAAAAATTATATTAATGTATTAATTGAGCTTACTTGCTGCTCTCTCTGGAAAGAAGCCAAAAAGTCAATATCTACAAAACAAAGACCATTTAAATGGTAGTAGCAGATCACACGAGTACAGTGATGTAAAATACAAGGCTCTATATCAACTCAAAGGATATCTTTATGGATGATCTTGATTCTCAGCATTTTCTGTATTATTGTGGTGACATGCATGGTGCTTCTTTCATATTCTCTGAAATGACATGATACCTCAATGTATAGATTTCTGACTGGCGATGATTGGTTACAAATAAAATTAAGAGTATGTTTTGCTGATAGCATTAAAATTTGTTATTAAATAGTTAGTCAAATGTAACAAGTTTTAAATTAGCAAAATACTTAAATAACAGCTAAGATTCTTTAAATAATTATCTGTGGATCTTCCAAAATGAATAGAATTTAAATTTTTCTTTTAATTCTCCTTGAAAATCAGAGAATATAAAGCTACTTTTTGCCTGCAGTCATCTTACACTTTATTGTATTAACCTCTGTTTCTGCTTAAATCATTCTCATGTTTTATCTTAAAATAAGCTGTAGAAATATCATGAAGGGCAAAACTAATCCATTCCCCATATATGTGTTTTAAAAGTCTCCTAAATGTAATATCTGTGACACACAGTAAGTCTTTCTGTGTGACTCGCTTTCAATTAATCTACTTACTATTTAATGCTCAGTGCTAGCAAACATTATGCAAAAAGAAGGTGTGCTCTGACTGGGCATTGCCCAGCTGCTCAAGTGGCTGAATGTGTTAAGAGGTTACATCAGCATGATCACAATTGTTCTTGGTTGATTAAGATCCGACACTGTGGCATGTCACCAACCATGTTATTCAGTAGGTTTCAAAGAATTTTTTAAAGAAATATTAATGATGAGATTGCTTGTATTAGTTTTCTTGATCATAAATGTATTATACACAATATGACAGATAGATATAGTGTATATTTGCGTAATTCCTAGTTCCTAAGTGGGCCATAAGGAGGGGAAAGTTCATAAATGAATCATTGAAGACACAAGCAAGTGAAGGACAACACTCTATTTTTACTTATTCTTTATCCCCAGAGTGTTTTGTTACAAACAGATTTCATCTTCTCGAAGTTCCTTTGACTACAACCCTCTCTTCACTTTCAGGGACTATATTAGATGAGCTCGTTACTCTATTCCCTGCTGTATTAGCTCAGCTTTTCCTTCAGTAACACAATTTATTTTTATCTCAAAATTAGTAGTAGCTTTGTGACTTTTGACAACTCCACATCACCTTCAAAGTCATCTTTACACTCACCTTTAGATATAGAACGTTCAAATTCAAACTATATTCCTTTTTGAAATACCAATTAGATTTAGAGGTGATATTAAGGTAAAATGAAAGTAGAAAACACTAGAGCTTTACTTAATAATGTTATCATCAATCTCCATGCCTCGGGACCAACTTAAAGTTGAAACATAGTCCTAACAAGCTCCTTCTAATATGTTCAATAACTCATTTTCCTTGAGTAAGGTCCAAGGTACATCTGATATTACTAACTTCTGCATGATATTGAATCTTGAATCTTGTGAGGCTCCACTATATCAAGGGGTTGAATCATATATTTTAGGAGTCTTTTTAGCTTTCAAAAGACTGGGCTCTCTCATCAACATGGGGTGGGTGTAGTTTTTATAAATTTACAGAACATCTAACTTGAATACCAAATGAAAAATAGCCATCAAAGAAAGCCCTATGTCATGCAACTAGTGTTGCTAGTTATCACACATGCGTTCTTTGGATGAATTCATGGTTTCCCCAGTGTGTAGAACTTGGTATTGAGGAGTCAAGTGATCTGAATAATGTGAGTTTCAAATACCAGTAGGAAGTAGTAGCAATCTCCCAAGATGCTCTTCGGGGTAAGTGGAATCTCCTCAGGAACCACTTCCCAGATCAATCCAGTCTGTCCATAAAAACACCCTTGAATTGTCTTCCCTGTGCCTGCTGCTAACAAGAGTTCTCGTCCATTATGTATGAGTCTTTGCCTGTTGCACAAGCAAACTGCACAGTGTTCCATTAGTGACTTTTCCATTTCATGCTAAGCTTTGCAATTTATTAGTGTTATTTAGGCTAATGTACTATTATTTTGCATATTTTATACCATTTGCTATTCATGCAATGTGATATTTAAGAATTGAGGATCGGTAAGTCTAGTGTTTACAAATTTGTATGATCAAAGACTAATCTGGTAGAATTTCCTACATTGACTTTGTTAAGGGAATTGTTCTCTATGAAATGCATCATCTATATTTTTTGTTAAACCTTTGGATCAGTTTTTACAAGCTATATACTAATAAAGAATACTATGCCTTAGCAATATGAAATAACATGTGAGTCAGTTGAGATTATTTTTCATAAATTTGCTAGATATTTAAGAAATCTGTAGAATATATATACTTAATTTGTCATATATATGTATTGCTACAGTACTATTTTAGATGCTGGAATACATACTCTGCTAGATAAATCTTTATATTTAAGGCTAAAATATCAATGACCAGGGAAGGATGTGTATGATGTATATTGTATGTACACACACACACACACAATGTTTTAACATAGAACAATCCCTCTGTCTAGCACACTAGCCTTAAATTTTTTATTGTTTTATTGCCACCAAGTGCAATGGTGAGCACGGAGATCAAGTCAGAGACTCTCTTTATCTGGGTTCACACAGCTATTAATGCACTCCCCTTAAGAATACGATTTGTCACAGCACGAAGTAACATTAGACTCATAGTAAATATAAATCTCTCCTATACTCATTGCACAGACATGTTAATAATTATTATAGATTATATTGTATGCTCCTCTTTCTTATTCAGACCATAGAAAAGCCAATGTGCTTCCCCAGAGGAAGAACTGTCTGTGGGTGGAACCTTTCTCCTACCCTTTTAGTGTCTTATGTCTTCCTTTGGGATTTTGGAATCTGGCTATTTCTGTTTATACAGCTTTTCGCTACTTACAAAAAATTCTGCCGTGCTCTATCTCATATGCGTTCTCTCTTTTCTTCACTGTGTTACTCATCTGTAGGTATTTGAAGGTATTTTCTCACATGGGTTTTCTACTTGTTTGCAACTCAGGGGATCTAAACCAAGGCCTTGTGCATGCTGAGCAGGAGCTATACCACTGAGACTCACCCCGTATCCGCCACTGTGTTTCAATTTCTCTTTCCTGAGCATTTACTGTTCCCCTGACTGTGTGGTTTTCTATGAATAACTTTACAATGTTAGAGATGTGCACTGCCCAAACACTTGAGTTTGTCTAGAAATATATAGAATAAACAGTATATGAATTTTTTGTCATTTTAAATGCTACCTAACCTTTTACAAATCCAGATTTGGGGAAGTATACAATATTGCTGAGTATTTGAGTTTCTCTGATGGCGTGATGTGGAATAAATTTCTAGGGAGAGTTAGATTCCTGATAGAATACTCAGTGTCCTCGTAAGGTAATTTGTTGGAAGGTTATTGTGAAATAAATCTAATTTTCCTGTTGACTCAACTTAATGATTCAGTAATAATTTCCTTGGAATCATTTTGGTCCAGTTTTTGGTGAACTGTGGAGAATAATAAAACTATTTTGCCTGAACCTGTGTTTACTCATCTCAGAGTTTCCCTTTGTTATAAAGTAACTATTTTCATGCTTTAGAGTTCAATAATTCATTCTGTGAAGAAATATTTTTTGGCCAGTCATTTCATACTAAAGGCCAGGAGTGTAATGAGAAGAAACACACACAAACTCTATGTTGTATCCTGCTTTTGAGGCCGGGGGTCTGTTAGAACCATTGCCACCAGTGATTTTGGTGTGTGCGGTAGTCTATGGTCCACATTTAAGAAATAGTATTTCAGTGCAGAAATGACTTTAAATACAGAACTAATAGAACACTAACCACAAAAATTGCATGTTTGAAAAGGAAATCGCTGTATAAACCAAATGCCGCATGAAACCAAAATTGGATGTTATGTACTGTATCCAGTATGTGATGCCCTCATCCCCCCACATCCCACACCCAAACAAAACAACATGGAGTTTGCAGGGAGTGGCCTTGCTCTCCCGTGGTGAGACATTGCTGCTCCAAGAACACCAGCAGCTGTAAGCTTAGAGGCAATTTGTGACTCTACCGTTTCCATATGGAGATATGTTAGACATGAATATCCTCTCCATATGGAAAGTGTTACAGCAAGGAATGCAAACGAATTAGTAACTTCGCTCTCTGTACCCCTAAACCTTTAGCATTAAGGTAATTTTCACTACTTAAATTTAGAAAATAAATTTAGAGCTTTTTAATTGTCTTTGTTCTTCTTGAGATTTAACACCTTTAGAGAAGGATCTCTCTAAAGACTGAGGAAGTTTTCTTTTCATGGCTTACCACACAGCCTGTCCTCCACCCTACTCTGTGCATGGCCTGCATTGGACACATTTTCGTTTTCAGAAAAAGCTAAACCCATTTAGTAACCAAAATCATTGCATTTGCTTAACTTTTCCCCTTGTCATGAGAAGTTAATCTTTACTGCTGAGTAGAGTGTTTATTATATAGATCATACATGTAAGTGAATATATATTTAAAGACATACTGACTATATACTATGTATCTTCATCTGAATGGCATATGTTTTCATAGATATACTGATATAGACACTATACTTAAGCATCATTTTCTATAGTATTTTATGTAATAATTTTGTTAATATGTAATATTTCTAGGGCTATTAATGTTCCCAGCCTAAAAAGATAGAACCAATTATAAGATTTCTTTCAAAGATTATTCAAAAATAACCTTGAAAAAGATCATCTATAAGACTATAATTTCTGTCAGAGATGGCTCTATGTATAATTACACAGCCTTTTTAAAAACAAAAAACGAAACCCACAATGTCAGTTCTTACACAGTGGATATTATTTGCAACTGGATTTTGAACTGGAAAATTGTCTTATTTTTAAAACACTAATTGGGTGCACAGCATAAATGGAATGTATGAGTGCTTTTAAGATGTGTGATTTATTCCTTCTTCGCCAACAGGCACATCAATACTTTACTGTTCTTAGAAATCATGGGGTTCAGAAAGACTCTCATCTACAAACGTATGTGAAGAAAGGAAGCATGGGGTTTGCCAATGTCTGCAGAGCCCCCTCTGGGGCCCTAAATTCACTAAGTACACAGGACCATATTATATAAAATAGAATTTAAGCCAGAAGATTTGTGACTGGATCAGTGACTCTAGCTTTACTAAAATCGGGTAAAATAGCAATGTTGGAGGGAGATGGTGTGACACTATTAGTTGGTGATGAATTCAGGAATGCAATCCTTTCCTTGGTATCAATGAGTTAGATTCTTTAGGAAGGTGTCTTAAGTTTTCATGAATGGCTTTCCTTCAGTGTGAGAAGGGAACAATGGGTGTGCACTGTGTAACTCAATAATGATTTACCCTACATGGATCATTCTGCCTCTACTTACCCTAAGCATTAATGAAAATCTGAGGGTTTCTACCATGACCTATCAAATACAACAGAATCAATCCAAACTTCAAGGTAAAGAGCAATGGCATTTAGATTTATCAGCATTCTTGTTGGAAGTGAATAATAAAATAATAGAAATTGGAAACATCAAAATGCAAATGAATGACTCTAGTTAAGGAAAAAAATACCTTTGAGGGATGTATGGAGAGAATTTCTAGAAAAGCTGGTAACCTGATGAGTAAGGGTCAGGCATGAATCTTCAAAGCTCACTTTTCAAAGCCTCCATGAGTCTGGAACATCTTAGATACTAGAGGATTAGAAGATAGAGACTGTGCAAGCTAGTCCAAGATAGACCTGCAGATTCCTTTATGAGTCAGCTGGATTGAACATACAGAATAACCCACACATCCATTTGTTTGGTGGGCCCCAGATGGACAAGAAGGAAATAAATAATGGTTTGGCATAAAACTTACAGTTCACTTATAAAGATTCTCAGCAAGCATTCACATCTCAGCTACAGTCAGGAATAAGTAGATCAGCACCCAAGCAGTTATAGGAAAAACTCCTTCATAGTTTGAGTCTACCACAAAAGAGGAAACACTGCCCCCCTAACTAACAAATAAAAAGGGGACATATGTCACTAAAATCTCTGTATAAATCAGTTCCTTATTGTAAAACATGAAGCAACATCCTGAGAGAGATGTGGGCACTTACCAACATTGTAGTTGGACTATTCATTTCATTTGCAAGTTGTGTGAATGTAACTAATAAAAGTGTGTACAAGCTTTTTACCAAATTACATTGTTGCCCTAACTGAAATGTTTCCAGTGCTGATGAACAAAATCATTTCCCTATTGTTGTCACAGCAAGTTGTTTCATGCAAAAACAAAATCTCTAGAGAAAATGATTAATTAGATTTCAATTATGCTGCAGAAAAAAAAAAAAACGTACTTTACATACTCACACTAAAAAGCATTATAGTGTTTCTTTAATGTGTTTAAAAATTCAAAAATGTTTTTAAAAGCCACTTAAAAAGTCAAAGCCAAAGCAAGCTAATGGAATATGGTGTCATCCTTCAAGTTGATGTATGCTGCTTCCCCAGGTCTTTGTGTATGACATTATGCAGACCTTGTTGATATTTTTCTGAATTATTTTTGAAAATTCTGAAACACTCATTAGGCTCTCTTGGCAGATGCACGAATAATCCATGTGGCTCGGCCATAGCTTAAAAAGAGGTCCTGACAAGGCAGGACTTCCATCTGATGCATGGGGTTTTCTCTCTCTCTCTCTCTCTCTCTCTCTCTCTCTCTCTCTCTCTCTCTCTCTCTCTCTCTCTCGCGCTCTCGCGCTCGCCAGCGTCCTCTCTTTTTCTCCTCACACTGTCCCTTCATTTCCACCCATTACTCATCAGTTTGTACACTCTGTCCTTACTGACATTTTCATTTTTATATTTTTCTCATTTCCTTCGATTCTCCTTAGTCCTATTTCTCGTTTTCTTTTGCTTCTAGGTAACTCTTTCCACATTCTATAAAAACTGCAAATATGTTTCTAACAGCTTTAACTATACTTTGTTAGTCAATATGGTTTGATTAACAAGAGATAAAATTTTAATAACACAGAATAAATCATCTTATATGTTGTTAATAGAAATTTGATACATTTTCTATCAAATATGGCTTGAAATAAGTTTTGGTATTTACTTCTTTCAAATGACATTTAAAGTTTTTTAAAATGACATTTGTTTGAAAAAGCTACATAGGAAGTTTATATTTCTCATACTTTCAGAGTGTAACAAAAATCCCTATTTCTAAAGTGCAGAAATATATAGTTTTTACTGAAAGGCTTTTAGATTTTTCACTCTAGTTCTGAGCCACCACGTGGGTGTTGGAAATGAACCCAGGTCCTCTAGACAAGCAGCAAGTGCCCTTAACTACTGAGCCATCTCTCCGATCCCCTTAACTCTAATTGTTAAAATTGTCTATGACAGTAAAAGAAACTGAGTACTTACATGGCCGTGTGTTATTTGCATAAATACATATATTATCCTTGATTATTCTTACATTTAAATAAAACTGATTTTTAACTGATACGTAGAAGCATGACAAGATTTACCATCTTATGTGCTCTGTTTGGTGTTTCAATGCACATTTCTATGATGTAATGTTTGAATCAGGTTACCTATGCTGATCTCCTCAAAGGTTCAGCCTCTATTTGTGGTTAAAAATATTCAAAATCCTTTCTTCTAGTCTTTTGAAAGTATAGACAGCTTTAATATTTTCTGTGCTCCCCTGCCATGTAAAAATATCCCAAATTCTTTTTCTACTCACTGACCAATGCCCTCTTCTCCCTCCTAACCCCCACTCTGCCTGGCCTCTAATAGCTTTCTTCCTAGTAATAAATTAAATGTAATCGGCTTTTGTGTATTCCACATATGAATAAGATGAGGTGGTACTTGTTTTTCTGTGTCTAGCTTACTTCACTTAACATGATCTCCAGTTCTATCTGAGTTGCTGAAAGTGACAACATTTCATTCTCCTTATGACTGGATAGTGAGTGTATGTATATGTACCACATTTTCTTTCTTTGCTCACCAGCCAATGGACATTAAGTTTGTTTCCAGTTGGGGGCTATTATAAAGACTGTTTCAATAAATACCTAAGTGTAGATATCGTGTCCACATAATAATTTTGTTTCCTTTGGATATAATTCTCAAGAATGAAAACTAATGGATCCAATAATAGTTTTATTTTTAAATTTTTCATGGACCTTGATATTGATTTCCAAAAGGGCTATATTAATTTACATTTCTGTATCCCCATGCTCACTAGTACATACTGTTATCTTTGTCATTTTAGTATTATTTATTCTTGCTGGACTATGGTGATATCTCACTGTGACCTTGACATAGAATTTCCTAATTAGTGATGTTGAGGATATTTGTATATGCTTGTTGGAAAAGTGTACATCCTATTTGAGAAAGTTCCGTTAAGACCTATTATTGGCTTGGGGATGGGGAATAGTTTTAGGGACAGAATCCAGGGTCTTACACATGCTAGTAAAATGCTATTGTCCTGAGCTACACATTCAAACCATATTGCTCATGTTTTCATTATTTAAGGTTTGCTATTGACTCTGAATTCCATATACATTCTGAACATCAACCACTTGTCATATGTGTCCTTTGGAGATACTTTCTCATGTTTACTCGGTTGTCTCTTTAGCCTGAGGCTGTTTCTTCTACTATAACCTAGTTCGTTTTGTCGTTTTGTTATTGTTGATATTTATTGTTTTTGATTTTTGTTTTTGTCACAACACACACACACACACACACACCACCCATTCCAATATCTAACATCTTACAGTTTCAGTGTTTAGATGTAGATCCCCCATCTATTTTGAGCTCTTGTTTAGCAGGTGAGTGACAGGGGCTGGTCTGCTTCTCTGTGTGTGGATATTTAGTTTCCTATTCCATTTGCTGAGAAGGCTGCTCTCTTACTCATGTGTTCTTAGCCACCGTTGTCAAAGGTCAGTTTGCTGCATACACACAAGTTCACTCCTGGACTCTGTTCTGTTCCCTTTGTGTTTGTGCCCATTTCATGTCGATGATAGCTCTGATCATGAATGCTTTGTGTTATATGCAAATCTTAGGATTGACTTTTCTGTCTCTATGAAGAATGGCATTGGGATTTTGGTGGAGATTACACTAAATCTGTAGAAAGTTTGGGTAATATCAATGTTTTAATAGTCTTGATTCTTCAGATTTATAAATGTCTTTCTTTCCTTCCTTTTCCTTCCTCCTTTTTCTTTTTTGTATATGTGTTTTCATCTTGATTAGTCTAGTTCATAGTTTATTTATAGATTTTGTTATAGAAAGTCTTACCTCTTAGGGTTACATTTTGTTAGATTATTCCCTTATTTTAACTATCACAAATGAAATTGCTCTTGATTTCTGGTTCTGATCATTGGCACTGACTGGTACAGTGTGCTATGACTGATTGTTACATGTCAATTTTGTTCCCTAAAAGCTTGCTGAGTCTTTTAGATTTGATGGGATTTTGCTGGTCTCTTTGGGATTTTCTATACAGAAGGCCATATCATCTGTGAACAGGGATAGTTGATACACTTTCCCATAGAAGCTTTTGCCCTTTTCTTACTTGGCTTTTCTGCTTGCACTTCTAATGCTATTATGAATAAAAGCAAAAAAGTGGATTGTTATCTTGCTCCAGATATTAGAAATTTTTTCAGCTTTTCCCTGCTTGATTAAGTGTTGATTTATTAAACATGGCATTTATTATGTTGAGGTGCATTCCTTCTTTGCCCTAATATGTGTGGCATTTTTACCTTATAGTATGTTGAATTGTATCAAAAGCCTTCTTTTTATCCTTCATCCCAGTAACACATCATATGATGTTTATTGACTTTTCCCATGTTGAAACTTCCTTGAATGCCTGTGATGAATTTTCCTAAATTGTATTTAAATGGCATTTTTTGTGGACTTGGCTTTCCAATGTTCCAGTTTTTACTTTTGCAGTTCATACTAGCCTGCCACTTTGTTTTCTTGTTTTGTCCCTGTATGGTTTTAATTTCAAATAATGCTAGACTCACTATGTATAATGTGCCCAGAGGAATCCTGTCCTCTTCGTTCTATAAAATTGCAGAGGGACCACCCTTCTGCAGGTCAGAGAGACTGGAAACAAGACACGGAGCTGACAAGAAAAGCACACTGACCTTTTCTCTGGGAGATAAAAGCTTCTTCTTTCTGTTATTCTCTCTGTCACTTGCTCTACTCTTTGTTTTCTGTTCCGTTCTTCTGCCCTGATGTTTCCCTTCTGTCTCTTTCCTCACGACTTCCTTCTCACTAGTTTCTGATGTGTTCCTTCTTCTCACTTCTTTATTTTCCCCTTACAGCTTATATACCCCATCAAAATCTTTCAGGCAATATAAAAATTACAGTGTGGTCATGCTCTATTTTTTTAAGTGAATGATTACAATGAATACAAGTAAAAGACAATGTTTCTCATTTCCTTACTTGATTAAACATTTGATGTATTACAGGTGAAAAACAAATTATCCCCAAGAATCCACATATATTCATATCCAAGCAACTTGTTATAGATTAACAAAATGTAAGCAAGCCAAGTATTTTTCTCAGCCAGTTCTTCTTTTACTAGCAGATTTAATTTTGTGGTTACAAAGAAAGGGTCAATCACTTAATTATTGATCTCAAAAGCTAATCTGATAAAAAAAATCTTAAATAAATCACAAATCTAAACTTTTATATATGAAAAACAATCCATCAGCTCTACTTTCAATCTTCAGGAAGTTGAGGGCTGAAATGGGTACAAAGAATTAATCATCACTTTTGATAACAAAACCCATCCTAGCCAGGCAGGTACATCAGCCAGCAATAGCCAGGTTATCATTGTTTTGGTTCCCTGAGCTCAATGAGTCCCTTGTTCAAATATTAAAAATGTGACCTTCTAAACTTGAAATTGTTCCCTAAGGTTTTCTACCTCAAAGCCATTAACAAAAACATCTTAGCTTAATCTTACTAACAATTCTAAAGGTGGTCATTGAATCATGAATCTGCTCCAGCAACAATGTTTGGAAAAAGTCAATCACTCTTATTGTAGGTACCAGTAACACTGCTCAGTGAGGGGCTAAAAAACTCCTGAGAGTTTTCACACAATCCATAGACTATGGGGGATGTGGTAACCAAGAAGGCAATAGTCTGAGCTATGCTCAGTGACAGCATGAGGTCCTCAGGACAGTAGTCCTCCGGGCTTTGCCTCTCCAAGGTTCACTCAGGCATGGCTTTGCAGACTGCCCAGCCATGTTTTCTGAGTTTCAATGCTGCATGTTGGTCCCATCACATGGCCTCCAACATACCCCCTCTAGAATACTTTGGAATAATTGATATTGGTTCTTGAAATATTTGGAAAGCTGAGGAAGATAGCTCAGGGGTAAGAGTGCTTGACAACCAGCCAGGTGGTGGTGGTGCATGTCTTTAATCGCAGCACTTGGGAGGCAGAGCCAGGTGGATCTCTGTGAGTTCAAGGCCAACCTGGTCTACAGAGCGAGATCAGGACAGGCACCAAAACTACACAGAGAAACCCTGTCTCAAAAATAAAAATGACAACCAGAATTCACATCCACAGAACCCACTTAAATACTGAGTTAGGTGCAGGTACCTACAACCCCAGCACTCTTAGGAGGAAGAAACAGGATGATCACTGTTGTTAGATGACTGCATTCTAATTCCAGGTACATAGAGCAGGACACCAACCTCCTCCTTTGGTCTCTATGCATATACATGGCTGTGCACAACTGCGCACGCACATATATACACCACACACAGACCAATCACACACACAGACCAATCACGCACACACATACACACATGGCTCAATCTCATTCTTTGCTCATGCTTTCTATTCCTTCATGATTCAATCTTAGTAAAGGACCATGTCAAGGAATTTGTCCAATTTCAGGTTACTAAGTCAAGAGATGCATAGGTACTTTAATGTTTTAAAATAGAAAAGTTGTGGTAGTATTGTGTTCCCCAAAATATTGTGCACACTAATAAACTTATCTGGGGTCAGAGAACAGGACAGCCACAATATTAAACATAGAGGATAGGCAGTGGTAGCACATGCCTTTAATCTTAGCATTCCAGAGGCAGCAATCCCTCTGGATCTCTGTGAGTTCAAGGCCACATTGGAAGCAACCAGACATGGTGACACACGCCTTTAATCCCAAGAAGTGAACCTTTAATCCTAGGGAGTGATGGCAGAAAGCAGAAAGATATATAAGGCGTGAAAACCAGCAACAAGAATTTGTGCTCTATACCTTCCACCAAGCTCCATGATCCAGTTGTAGGACACAGTTGTGGTGGTCTCTGTCCCTAGCCTCAGTTATCCAAACTGAAAATATATCATCATGGGTTAGCTTGGATAGAATCACCCAAGTTGAATTTTAGTGCTCCACAAACAAAAGGCATTAGTGAGAGTTATCCGTAACAAGTGTGATCTTTTACAAGGTTCTCTCTTCCACCCTGCTGGACAGGTACTTCAGGTATGACTGGCATCACAACGGGGAACTGAGTCAAACATACAGGTAGCATTCGGACAAACACATGACTCAAAGACAATGAGGTTCCAAAGAAATAACAGATCCTATTTAAGAAAAATAAAAATTTGCCTAACTGGAGATATGCAATGCAAATTTGGAGCCTTGTCATCTTTCCCTGAATCCTAAGTTTTGTTCGGAGGCCACCTGTGTGCCTAAAACACAATGTAAGGATTTATTTGAGGGCCCCAAAAGCTGTACATCTCTAGACACTTTTCTCCATGAATGAAGAATGCCTGACCAATACAAAGTACCTCTAGTTGGGCTGGAGAGATGATTCAGCCACGGACAGGACTTGATGCTCTCACAGAGGACCTGGATTTGTTTTTATCACCCAATCATGACTCATAATTGCTTGTAATTTCTATTCCAGAACATGTCTTTATCTGGCCCCCATGATCACCAGGTACATAGGATACATATACATATACATACATACATACATACATATATGTGTGTGTATGTGTATATAAATGCAAAATAGTCATACATATAAAATAAAACTGAAAAATCTTTAAAACTAAAATAACATGACTTCTAGAGCCACTGGTCTGCTCATTGAGAGTACTGTCAAACTTAGAGCTCTGGTTTTAGTAACCCAGGACACTCCTTTCTAATCAAACCAAGGAAAAGGTCAATCTCAAAGAATTAAAATTGCCTAGAATTCACAGTGAGCTCTTTGACTTTTCATCCCTTTCAAGACTAGCAATGTGGGTGCTGGAGAAAGGCAGGAAACAGAGGAGCCCAGGTGTGGGTAAATACCTGATTGGCTCATAAGTGAGTCTGTGCTGTGTCTGGCACTTACAGCCGGAACCTTTCAGTTCCTTTACCATCTTCATTAACAGGCATTTTCAATCAGTTGCCTCCCAGATGGTAGGTGCTGGGTTCAGGCCCTAACTTGACCACAATCTGACTATACAGGCTTGAGTGAATAAGCTATATATATTCTCATTTTTACTGCCAAAAAACAAAAGCTGAACTTGTTTTTTGTTACCTGGGGTGAGGTTCTAATGAGACAGCTATAACACGAGTCTTAAAAGGTCTTATTAAATAAAAAAACACTGTGTAGATGTAACCAACCATCTTATTTGAAATAGAAAAGGGGAAATATGGTGGTATTTTATTTGTACTGAAATGTGATTTTAATTGTATGTTAATAAATAAAGTTGCCCGGGGGTCAGAGCTAATAGAGCCATAGCAAGAGTGTGACGGTGGTGGCGCACGCCTTTAATCCCAGCGCTTGGTAGACAGAGCTAGGTAGATCTCTGTGTGTTCAGGGATACAGCCAGCATTGGAGACACATGCCTTTAAGACCTGGAGGGCGGTACTTACAGGCAGTGACCAGGCAGTCATGTGTTTGGGTTTACAACCAATTAGAAAACAGAACAGAAAGACTATGTAAAGACATACACACAGGAAGTAGGTCTCTTTCGGGGAGGTAGGAGCACCGCAGGAAGGGTAAGGTTTTAGCTCTGAGCTCTGACCTTTCAGCTTTCTCTTTTACATTGGTTCCGTGTTTCTTATTTAATAAGACGGTTAGTTACATCTACAACACAGAGCCAGAAATTTGGGTTAAAGCCTTAGAGAGATCAGGGAACTAGGGAAAGCCACCAGCTAACCTCACCTCACCAACTCTGCAACTTTCAAGGGGAGCGACTTCCTGTCTACCCAGGCTTATATGCCTTGCTTTTCTACCCTCTCATTGGCTCTTAGCCCAGCTACCTCACTTCCTCTTCCTACACAGCTCTGTCACTGTCTGTCTGTCTGTCTGTCTGTCTCCAGGTCTCTATGGTTGGTAAGGGGGTTAAAGGATGTGTCAACATGCTTGGCTCTGTTCCCTAGTGTGGCCTTGAGCACACTGAGAGATCCTGCCTGCTAAGGGATTAAGGGCGTGTGCTGCCTGACTTCTTTGTTTACTTAAAATGGCTGTCCTTTTCCCCCTGATCTCCAGGCAAGCTTTATTTATCAATGCACAAATAAAATATCACCACAGATAGCTATTGAAGCATTAGTAATGCACAGCATTCTGTAGAGAACATATAGAACAAAAGTGGGTTTGTTTGTTTGTTTGTTGTTTGTTTTCAGCCAAGAGTTAGGGTTGTTTGAAATTCTGGTAATTGAGACATGATAGTTTCTTAAAGTGCAGAGCAGAATCATAGCAAGGACTGTCATTCTGTCAACAGCACACATGGCTGTCATACCTCAGAGGTGACAGGAGCACATGTGTGTGTTGTTTCTGTGACCCCTGTGGGGTGTCATTGTTTTTTGCTTTAAAAACTTCCTGTTTATACATGTGCGCTCAATTTTTGTCAACTGGACCCAAACTGAAACTTTACCTGAGAAGAGGGAACCCCCACTGAGGAATCACCTCAGCCAGCTTGGCTTGAAGGCATGTCTGTGGGCTTCTTTTCTCGACGGCTAATTAGCATAGAAGAGCCCAGCTCACTGGGAGGCTGAGCAGATGAGCAGGGGCTGGGAAGGAAAGCAGGCTGAGCAAGCCAGAGGAAGCAAGCCAGAAGCAGAATTCCTCCAGTACCTGCTTAACTTCCCGCCTTGGCTTCCCTTGAAGATGGGCCCGTCAGCCAAATAAATCCTTCCATGCCAACATTGCTTTGGGGTCAGTGTTTTTATCTCAGTAACAGTGTATATTCATTGTAAGTAGTGGTGGACCATATCCACTCCTATACCTTCCGCTTTCTCCACCTCCACTCTTACTAATCACCATCCTTTCTTTAGACATTCTTACTCCTTTGTTTTCTAGTACATGTACGTGTACATGTATATCCATGACCAGGTGCGTGGACAGGTGTGAATGCTTTGCATGCCCATGGATTCCTGAATTTGATGTAAGTTGTCTTCCTCTATAACTCTCCGCTTTATTTTATTTGTTTTTTTTTTTTTTTTTTTTTAATATGCTATGGGAGTTTTGCCTGAACATATGTCTGTATTCTATGTGCACGCCTGGTGCCTGAGGAGGCCAGAAGACTTCATAAGATCCTCTGGAAATATAGTTACAAATAGTTGCAAGATGCCCTGTGAGTACTGGGACTCAAACCTAAGTCCTCTGGAAGAGTAGCTAGTGCTCTTAACTGCTCAGCTATCTCCACAGCCCTGGGATAGTCTCTCTTCACTTCTCATGTCACATAAATAGCACACAAATGAGAGAAAACATGCAATGTTGTCCTTCTGGGACTGGCTTGTTTTGCACAATACGATGCTCTGCGCTTGCATCCATTATCCAGGAAATGGAATAATTTCGTTCTTCATTATGGGTGAATAAAACTCCATTGTTGCAGATACCGCATATCCTCGGTCCATTCAGCTGTTGATGGATAGCTAAGCTGAGTCTGTAATATGGCTACTGCAAAAAGCATTATAATAAATGTGTTATAATCAACAAGATCTCTGTGGCATGCTAACTTAGAATTCTGTGGTTAATACCAAGGAATAATAGAGCTGGATGGTACTATGGTTCTACTGTTGGGGATTTTTTGTTGTTGTTTTGTTTTGAGGACTGACTTCTGTAATGGTAGGACCAATTTATATTCTCTGTAGCAATATGAGACCTCTTCATCTTCATCTACACCCTCACCAGCATTTATTTGTTTACTGATGTTCCTTAATGATAGCTATTCTAACTGGGAAGGGATAGAATCTCACTGTAATTTGACTTGCATTACGCTGATAGCTAAGGATGGTGGACATTTATCACATATTTAACTGGCTTTATCTATTAAAAATGTCTGATTAATTAATGCTTTTATTGAGTTGGTTCTTTATTATTTTGTTCTTGAGTTCTTTTTATCTACTAGATATTAATCTTTTGTCAGATACATAGTTGGCAAAAAATGTTCTCGCATTCTTTAGGTAGTCTCTTCACTCACTTGATCATTTCCTTTGCTAGTCAGAGGCTTCTAAGTTCATGGAGTCACATGTGTTAAATCTTTGTTTAATTTTTTTGGAGCCAGTGAACCCTTATTTTAGAAAGTTTTTGCCTGTCTCTATCTCAAAATATCTTCCTCCCGCAGCTTCAAAAGTTCAGATACTGCACTAAGGTTTTTGACCCATTTTGAATTGGTTTCATACAATGTGAGAGATAGGTGTCTAGTTTCTTTCTTTGACATGTGGATATCCAGTTTTCCCAACACCATCTTTCCACCAATGTATGTTTTGAGCATCTTTTTAAAATTTAGCTAGCTGTAGCTGTGTTGGTTTTATTTCTAGGTTCTCTTTTCTGTCCAGCTGATGGACATTTCTTTTTGTCCAGTACCATGCTGTTTTTGTTACTATAGATCTCAAGTATAGCTGAAAATGGGGCATTGTGTTACTGCCAAAATCATCATTTTGTTCAGATTGCTTTGGCTGCCTGCAATCTTTTGGGCTTGGATATGAATTTTAGAATTATGTTTTTCTGTTTGAGCGGAAAAAAATGTAATTAAAATGTTAGTGGAAATTGGACTGAATCTGTGGATAACTTTTAGTGATACAGCCACCAAGCCTTCCATGGCATGAGTTTGAAAGGTCTATTAAAATGTTCTATTAAAATGAAGAGTATTCTATTGTGATGTTTTTTTCCAGTAGTTTATTCTTAAGGTAGGGGACTGACAAAATGGATCAAATGGGTTAAAAAAAAATGTTTGCTGCAAAAGATTCCTGACCACCTGAGTTCAAACCCTGGGTCCCATAGTAGAAGGAGAGAACTGATTCCCAAAATTGTCCTCTGATGTCCATACTGTGTATACTTGAACATATACATAATTTTCTTTGTAAAAGACTTAAATAGTGCATATATTTGACAAAAATCAACCAAAAGAACTGATGTATATGTTCCACAATTTCTTTGCACTGGAATATCATCTCATTTAATTATCCCAAAATAATATGCAGTCACTGTCATAATCTTACCCCTGTTAGAGGTAACAAGCAGAAATGTCTGTAAAGTCAAGAATTCAGGGATAGTAGCAATGATTGCAGAGCACTATGAGTGTCCTTAATACCACCAAACTGTATGCTTCAAAATAGTTAAGTGTGGGCAAGATGGCTCAGTGGTAAGGGCACCTACCCTCAAGGTTGGCATCCCTAGTTTGATCCCTGGGTCCCAGGGATGTGGGTAGGAAAGAAGTAACATCTCCAAATTGTCCACTTACCTAATACATGCATACTCCCAGACACATGCACAGAAAATAATAAATAAATAAATAAATAAATATTAAAAACTGTTATAATCATTCTACCATGATAATAAATAGAATAAACTAATAAATAATTCCTCGAAAAGCAACCAGACAGTATGGGGCTATGGTACTTATTTCAGACCAAGAAAAAAAGAGTCATTCCTAAAACAAATGACAGTTTGTTGCCTACATACTTTTAAGCAACTAGAAACTGAAGCTTACAAACTTGGTGTCAGGAGAAGTTATTGATTGATTGACCATTAGCTAGAGACTTCTTGGTTACGTGACATATGCAGGCTCACTGAACAGGATGATGTCTCCACACAATAAACACAGCTAAGAGGATAGCCAATACTCTAGCTTCTAATTTCCAAGTTCCTTGTTTATAATAACTTTTATGGAACATTATAAGTTGCCAAACTAGAATTCCTCATGAAACTCTTGAAATGACATTGGATTATAATACGTGTTTAAGCCATGTTCCATGAAAATATAAATGATCCTATAACATTTGCAATCTAATCGGAATTCATCTTATAATGGCAATCTCAAAACACATTTGCTGATTTTGTTAATTATATCACTCTCGTTGACTTTCTCAGCTCACTTTCACTTTTGGTGAAGAGACACTTGTGACATTTAGTGTTTAATGTCATTAGCTTTCTTTCTGAGATGGGAGGGAATATTGTTCAGGAATTTTGAAACCTAATGTGAGTAAATGCAGGATATAGGTACATCTGTTGACTATGTGCATACTAAACAATCATGGTTGCTAGGGAATGGCATTAACCTAGAGGAGAAGGAAAGTGCACCGGGAAGAAATGGTCCAAGAGGGTTCAGAGGGGGGTGCCCGGGCAGATTGCTTTGCCCAGCATGCTCTAATATCTGTTTCCAAAGTGTATTGGCAAACTACACCTAGCAATCTTGATAAGGCCGATTTAATTAAAATGCTGTAAGCATAGGTCTCTGCCTTCGTGAAAGAGAAGATTTTTGTCAAAAGAATTTTATTACAAACCTAGCAGGATTTTTAAAATATTTTATTCACTGGTAGCTAGCCCACTGATTATTATGTGGCTGGAAGTATGGTCCAACCAGTCAGTTCTTAATAAGGGCTTTTAAAAAACACAGCATGTTCTTCAGTCCCCCAGTACAGGATGAATGTGACATCGGGGACACAAATATCATTACCTTGATAAATTACCGACGGCGTAATGATTATGGAAATTGTCATCGACTGATCATCAGTCACAATTTATTTCAAATCAATGTCTACGATTTGTAGACCGGATGGAAGTTTTATCAAAACCCCTCTGGTAGAGTACAGCTCTTTGGAGCTCAGTTCCTCAGAAGGACATTCCAGCTTTTTCATGCATCATCTGCTGTTCATGAATGGAACCACTCAACAGTTGCATGGCCTCAAGCAGTCCAAATTAGTGAGAACAACAATGGGCTCCTGCACATGTCTAGGCAAATTTGTGGAGAAAGGCAGTCTAATTTAAGAACCAGTAAATGTACGTACTACAGAACCATTTTTTTCCATCTGGCAGTAAATGATGATGCCTGACTTTACTGTGCTATTAAGTTGCAAATAAATCAGTGCAAAATCATGGCATGATAGGCATGTGTATCTTCAAGCCAATCTAGGTAACAGGAATTTGCCTGCTTTTGTCTGACCCTTGCTGGTGTTTCATTATTTTTTTTTTCCCAACACATTTAACCTCTCAAGTCCTTTGAGGTCAGTGGGGTCCAAGCAATCAATCTCTGCGGTATATTTATGTACTGTTTGCCTAATT
The DNA here is from genome assembly GCF_004664715.2 of Peromyscus leucopus. Classification (NCBI taxonomy): domain Eukaryota; kingdom Metazoa; phylum Chordata; class Mammalia; order Rodentia; family Cricetidae; genus Peromyscus; species Peromyscus leucopus. The sequence goes on along the minus strand of NC_051077.1, from coordinate 33,725,064 downwards.
TTTAAGTTAGTCGTAATGTATTAAGGTCACAAGGTAACCCATGTCAATGCTACCCAATGATGAATGTGTGTAAGGAACACTCTGTCTTCCAAGCCTGTCTGCTCAGATTCATGTTATCCCTAGTACAGCACACTTCAACAAGTACAGAGATTTGATTTTAATATGGACAAAAATAGCATTTTTTAAACTGCATCTTCAACTTTTGCTTTTTTTCATGAGAACTGAAAGAATCTGTTGCTCATCCAGTTTTGTTGGGATAGACAAGCTAATGCAGAAAATTCTAAAAGGAAGCAAACATGTGCATTTCAATTATGCATTATATCATTGATGGATTTTTTAAATTATGTGTATAAATATATGTCTGGAGGAGTTATGCTCGTGTGTGTGGGTGCCTGTGGTGGCCAGACATTGGGCTCTCTGGGACTGTAGTTATAGGACGTTGTGAGCTACTTAACATGGGATGAAGAACAAAACTGAAATCCCTTCAAAGAGCAGACTGTGCTGTTAAATTCAGTTTAAAAAATGTTTGTATAATTGATTAGTGAAAGCACATTAAAATAAGATGTATTTTGTATCTTGTCATGGTGTTACAAAACATGACAAGCTTTCTTTGTGTTTTCTTTAAAGTTTGACAATAGTAATACTAGTCTCAGTGTTTTAATATTTTTACTGATTCTTTGAAAATTTTGTAGAATGCATTTTACTTCTAGTCCTTCATTATATAGTTTTACTTTCAATTTCACATGTATTTAGACCCTTAGCAGATGTTATCTGAATAACAACACGGTATGGTCAGCAGTCAAGTTTAAAGTTGGCATATACCACCCTAGATCTATGTACATGACAATTCCCCAGATCTTAAGTGAGAAACAAATAAGATTGAAGCATTAATAGTAATAAAAATTTAAAGTATCAGTTATTAATTAAGTACCCTGTTCAGTGTCACAGAGCATATTTTGGTGTCACTCTCCCATGAACCTTACACAGAGAGATTGAACCCCTCAATTTAAACTGAAGAAAACAAATGAGAATCTCCTGTAATCGGAAGTTGGTAGGGAGGCAAATCTGTTTGAACTTAAGTGGTTATTCTTCATGATATCTGAAAGTCCTGGAAACAAGATTTGGGGTTTTGTTTTTTTGTTTTTTGTTTTTTGTTTTGTTTTGTTGTTGCTTTGAGACAGGCTTTCTCTGAGTAACAGCACTGGCTGTTCTGGAACTTGCTTTTAGATCAGGCTGGCCTCGGGAGATCTTCCTGCCTCTGCCTCCCAAGCGCTGGGCTTAAAGGTGTGCTTTCCCACACCCAGCTGTTCACAAGATTATTTAAGGTGAGTTTTCCTTTTGGAATATTCCTGTAACTGGTTTGTGCATCCTGTATTATGTTAGTAAGCGTACACCAAGGGTTGTTAAGAAGTGGGAAAATGACGAAAGAGAGTGGAAGGGAAGGGAGGAAAGGAGGGAGAGAGAGAAATCATGCTTGCACTTCTGTTTCTTTCTGTGGGAAACTGAAATAACTTGTTGCTTATCCACTTCTGTTGGGTCAGACAGCCTACAGGAAAATACGGCAGGAGATAAATAGAAGAGCACCAAGTCCTGTTCTATTTTGTGTAATAATTTTGACAGATTTTTTTTTTCAAAAAAAAAAAAAACATATTGAAACATTGGTCAATAAAAGTAGATTCACCATTCTGTCAGTTCTCCATGTTGATACGTTGGTGAGGGATGCTAAATTATTCCCAGTAAATTTATAAAGCGGCCCATTGATAAGGCATTAAGTTCCCTCAACTGACACTTCTATGATGACTCACCAATATGATGCAGTTCTGTGGTCACATTTTTATCTACAGTCTGCAGATAGCTGCTCCTCCTGGACTGGCAAGTGCTTTATTGTCTGTTAAATTCATCTTGACTCTTGGACCTCTGCTCTGGACATACCAGGGAAAGTCCAGTGCTCATCAGTGAATGGCAAATTTGGTGTCTGTGAGACCATGAGCATTCGGATAGAGGAGGAGGCAACACCAAGTTGTCCGTTACTGACAAGTATTTACAGACCCCCTGCTTTTCTAGTGGAAAGGCATAAACATGGGCAAGAAATAAACTAAATAAATAAGCTTATTTCAAGTATCACTAGTACCTGTTAGAAAATTGGGTAATAGAGAATTATGGGAGGGAATAAGAGTCACCGGATTAGATTTGGAAGTTTGGAAAAAGAAGACATTACTGAAGAGAAATGTTGTAAAAATGAGCTTAGGAAGCAGCCAGGAAAAAAGCTGGGAGGTTGGGGAAGACAGTAAATGTACTGACAGAGCTTCCAGAAAAAAGAAAAGGACAGAGTGGCCGGAGGCTGGAGGGGATGAGGTCTCAGCAGCCACAGAAAGAATGCAGACTTTCCACAAATGTAGCAGGGCAGCCATTGGCGATGCTGGAAAGCAGAGCATTGGATTGTGTTCCCAGGACAAAAGTATGGCTATCTGCTGAGGGAGTAGAGAGCAGTTGCAGGAGCAAAGACTTCTTCTGCTGGGCAGTTGCAGCTGGAGAGGCCAAGCCCAGTCGTTGTACCAAGTGCTGGAACATGCAAAGGGTTTGGTAACATGGAGCCCTCCTGGGCTGATACTGCCTTTCTGATGTGGTTTTGCATTTATGATTAGCATTTGCATTCACTGGTAGTCTTTATTTGGTTTTGAAGTACATTGTGTTGATATTTATAGATTGCAGATTCAGTCTAAATACTTTGAGTCATTTATTGACTTTGTCCTCTGCCATACTCTCACTTTCAGGAGGTTTTAGAGAAACCAGGGAGAAATAATCTGGGCTTCTGTTATAACATAGTTATGTCTAAATGATACTGATGAGGCAAACTGAATGCTGGGCTATTGCCCTGGGTGTTACAGTATGACTGCCGTACCCATGGCTGTTCATAAAGTACCATATAACACAGGATATTGTGCTAAAAATGGCAGGACATTCAAGGAAGGAGGAGGTCAACTCCGGCTCACACACTACTTACAGTTTCATGCAGAGCTAGGACATGTTCCAGATCAGGTCATCACACCAGACAGCATTCTCTCATCCGAACCAGCACCTAAGGGCTTGCGAGGGAAGAGAGACTGAAAGAAAAAAAATCACAGGAAAAGAAGAAAGCGAGCCTAAAGCCTTTCAAAGGAGATGGAGCAGACTGGGGCAGAGAATTCACATGGGCTGCTATGTTATAATGGAACAGTGGGAAATGAGGCAAGAAAAGAAAATTGGAAGCAGATTGTAGAGGGCTTAATGCCTGATGAGGAATGTGGACTTTGTTCTGCTGCTATTGGGCAGCTCTTGCAGAGTTTGGAGGGAAGACGGGACATGATGGAGAGGTATTTGGGGAGATGAATCCAACAGCTGTGAGCAGGCCAGGAGATGACTCAGAAAACAGCTGTCATAGGTGAGTAGACTTGAGAGTCCTTCTGATTAGGCTGGGTCTGAGCTTTCTAAGTGAAATCATTGGACGGCTAGGTCAGAGCCTCCTCTCCCACCTTGCTCATTTCTCTGGTGCCCTGTGAGCTATCTGATAAAGCAATTGCCTCTATCAAGTCCTCCATGTAAAATTAAAACAAATAGTCCCCTTCTACAAAAACTACTTGCCCTCTTCTCCATTATTTTCTTGATTCATACTGACAAGCTAATAAAAAAAAATGACAAGGACCTATAGTGAAAGCATAGGAAATTATGAAAACAAGTGAGTGTTTGGCTAACGAAATGTTTATCACTGCACTTCTCATCATTATGAGTTAATTACAGGCTCTCAGCAAATACCCCATTGTCAGCTCAGAGGTGCAATATGTTTTATTTGAAAAAGTGAAATAGTGATTTCCTTTCCAGTGTTCAGTGCAATTTACTGCCTATTTATAATGGAACTCAGAATTGATCAACTGAACAATCATCACGTGGACAATACGCAACAAGGGAGCTGAGGGCTCAGTCAGTATTTATCCAGTCCTTTCTTTGGTTTTTCTTTCCTTCACTTTCTTTATGTCCATCAAAGCTCCTCATACTTCGAAAGTCCATGACTAGTCAAATGTTGTTTTTCCATATTTTTCCTTTTTTTTTGCAAATTTTTCACAGTATTTAACATTCCCATAATCTTTTTCATTGGTTAGCTCAGTGATAGCTTAAAAGGAGACAACCTTGATACCATGATCCATATCCATTTAGTTAATAACTGTATTGTGATACTACTGACAGATTTAGTGGCATGTAAGAGGATCTATTCAATATTAATTTGTCTGGTTGGGATGAAAACTGTTATATTTTGTGTTGCTGTTTAAGATGTTTTAAAATGAGCATGATTTTTACTTGGTCAAATGTTACAAAGCACAGTCATCTTAAATACTTTATTGTTGACAAAGTAGATATTTAAATTCAGTAATAAAAATAAGACCCACAAAGTTTCCTAGTGAGATCTGAGCTTGCTGTACCCAGCAGAACTGCCTTGGAAGATTGCTTGACCACATGTGTGGTTACCAGGTGATTGGAAGGATCTGTACTTGGCTATGTTAGGGTGAGGTCTTTTGCTCCACCCCTTGGAATTCCTATAAAAGGCCCTTTAGAAGAGACAGAAGGGCCTGGTGGATAAGGATCCAGGCCCCCCTGAGCTATCTTGTATTTCTGCCTCTCTCCCCTCTGTATTTCTATCTAAATATTTCTCACTCCTCAAGAGTACCCTGGGGTAAGAGTTGGAGCAGGTCCCCACAGGACAATGAGTTTTAATTAAACACACCTACCCACACAAACACACATATATGCACAAGGAGAAAGTGTCTTTTCTGAATATTCTAGGCTAGAAAGAACAGTGTGTAAAATAGCTGAGGGTCATAGTATACCACACACTAACACCGTAATATTCCGTACCGTCCTATATTTTTATGAAATGTAATAAAATCTTAAAATTTCATTCAATCAATTTAGCTGACATACTAAAAGTATTTTCATATCTTTTCCACTATTTTTCCTTTCTTTTTCTTTCTCAACCCAATATAATCTTCTCAACTTTATAGGGTAAATGCATCCTGGGAGGTGGGGACACATGCCAAGCTTTGTCACAAAGCAAACTGCTATGAAAAGCAAGTGAGAAAGAGAGGAAAAGCCCAACGTGTCTTTAGGTCTTACAATGTGCCAGACACTCTTAGAGATAGGTTTTTATATGTGTTTTCTTAGTTAAGATGAAATTATTTTAGGATTGCTATCTTATTCTATTGTGTATGAAACTGTATTATATTGTTTTCAGTGTTATCACTTGATTATTTTGATGACTGGAAACCCATGCCCATTTTATTGCAATAGAAACTAGCTTTCAGGGAATAAAAGGTATGGCACATGAAACATAACAACAATGCATTTTGATGGTAAGGTAGTATATTCCATCAGAAGCCAATACATTCATTCTTGTTGATGCTATCCATGGACAAAAGTACAAGCTCTAACAAGAGTTCAGTTCAGAGATCAGAACAAAAGCACAGAGGAGTTTCCAAAATATGTCGGGAGGAAATGAAAGTAACTTCGATGTGTTTTGTAAAAGGCAACACAACTATATGGTGGGGGGGGGGGCGGGTTGCTGATTTATACTGACTCTTGGCTGGGTGATTTAAAAAACTACTACTTTAATCATAAGCTGAAAAGAATGGAATTTGGAGCAAATTAACAGCCTGTTAACTATATTAATTTCACCAGTTGCAAGATGAATTAGATGCTATCAATAACCATGTTGCCTCCTTTTGATTGTGTGTCTTTGAGGCTGACCATTCATGCTTCTTCAAAGAACCATAAGCAATGCATTTTCAACAAAATCACAATGATGCTGTTACTTCTGTGAAGATTTGTGAATACTGACTACTAAATAAAAATGTCACAGACACACTAAATATCACGCCTAAAAAGCATAAATAAATGCTACATTGGTTTGAGGACAAATAGGAAATGTAATTTGCATTCTGAGAACAAAATGAATATCTGGAAATGGGCAAAAAAAATGGATTAGAAGCAAAGATAATAATGGTCCTCATGATATCTGGGTAAGAAGTCAAAACTGAAACAAATTTGTGTTCTCTGATGTATAAATGAAGTTGATCCTTGGCAAAACTATGAAGAGGTTGGATGCTATTAACATCTCTTCCTGGGGTACCTAATTCCCCTAAGCCTTTTTTTTGTGGATCCAAGATATAAAAGTATCTGGCAACAGCCAACAATCCTTTTATAAAGTGCCCCCATTTATGAAAGCTTTGTGCCCAACCACCATTCTTTTTAGGTGATGGGCCTCAAATCTTTGGGCTGTGCCTCCCTTAGGAATAGACATACTTTTATCTGCTTCTACTCAGCAAGAAAAAGAATAATAAATACCTTAACAGAATCAAACTTCAATATGCTATACAATGCAGAGCTCGTATCAGCCATTATCGACAACGATTACATAACCCAAATGAGTGGTCAGAATATAAGACAAGGCTCTTAGAGTGATAGACTCAGGCATAACACATATTTGCATGCATTTAGAGTTTCGTCTTACAACGCACGGCCAATCCCCCAGAAGCACCTAAATTTACCACATATAGTCCGATCCTAATAGACTGAGTTTCAGGCAAGTTCTGCTGAACTTCTCTTCTATAGATATGAAGGCCCGTATGATAGCAGGAAGTATCAAGCGCGCGAACTAGTCTCAAGCTTCTCGAGCGTTGCAGGAGATGTACCATCGACAAGAAAGTAGATAGTGTGGACAACGAGTCTGATGTGCTGCAGTGTGCTAATAAATCAGTTTATGGAACCAGCAGCGGCTTGTAGCGCTACGTTAGCCCAGACAAATTTAAAGTAAATAGTTAATCAAATCCTTTATTGACAAACGGTATAACGTGAGATGTTCAAGACGCTGAGTAAGGCACATATGACTTTCTCTACTAACAATGTGCACCAACCTATAGAGAGAGGCATGACTGAGTTAGAGTATCCATCCAAGAGGCATGCGTTTGATTGAAGAGGAGCGAAGGACAAGCTCTCAGCATCTGTAAAGATACGACGACTTGATGAGCTGGGAGAGATAAGAGGCTTCGCTCTACAATGGACAATGGCTCCAATACGCATCTCGTAGTCCTTTCTACATGTGGTTGATAAAATTGACTACCAAAACACTCGAAAACGCCCCAAAAACTACATGAGAATGATAGAGAGAATAGAGATGAGAGCGGCAGAAAAAACAGAAAAGCCAAAAACGCAGGAGAACGAGGAGATATGCAGAAGTGTCCTGATTGTACTCGTAGAAAATGACCCAAAATCTAGAGGTAAGTCAATCATTAGATCTCGCCTTCAAAGAAAGTACATTTTACCACTTGTCTTATCAAGACTGCGAATACAGACTAATAGTTGAGAGTATGCAAATGAGATTTTAGTGTGCATCACGACGTCCACCTAGACCCCCCATTCTGTCTCAATCGGCGCGAGTTGTAAGACTAATTTCCTAAAAACTAGTGTATTAAATAACTAAAACTCAGAGCCATTAGATACAGAGGTGAACCACCATCAGATGGATTCAGTATGCAATCATGCGATCCAACTCGAATCTTTATGCCCTCCCACATAGCTTTCGAAAGAGGCCTCTTCCTGTCCTAACCCTTGCATGCCTTTTATGGCCTTCCGCTGTTTGCCTATCCTCATTGGCTCATAAGCCCAGCCTTACATCACATTCCCTATCACTGCCTGTCTATATCACAACCTCCCAGGCTCTTCTTGATGTTTGGTTAGTGTGTAGATTATACTAGAGTGTGGTTTGATCACTATGTTTTGATTAGGTCCTTCTGACACACCATAGAGCTCGTGCCTGTCACGATGTGAATTCTGCATGAATGGGCTTGTCCTTACCATCGCTCCTCGGTCCTTCTGTCTATGTGCCTATGGCCTCTGTACTTCTTCTATCTGCAAATCTCCTTCTTTATCTTTCACTTGCACTACTACTAAAACCATCAAATAATACACAATTCTCAGCCCCAACACATCAACAACCACACACCACAACCACCCCAAAAGAGTGGTGTGGTAAAGCCATGCAGCTAGATTATGTCTACCAGGTTTAGACAATACCCTTACGGAAATTAAAGAGGTACAATTCGATAACAGTATGCACAATAGTGATTCCACTCCGAGTTATGGCGGTTCATCTACCACAAGGAATGTGTATGAATTCCGTGATAGCTATCATGGAGTTGGTGTCCATCACGGTGATTATAATTAGGTGTAGCAAGCGGAGGAAAAGGAGAGACAGATTGGATAGGCGTGCACTGAAAAATGATGACTTAGAATAAGCAGTAGAGCAAACTCTAATATAATATATAATTCAGATGTTGTATCATCTGTGTCGAAATATGATTAAGAAATCCCTCTTTACATGGCCCAACAATATAAACAATCACAGCCAGCAAGGGCTCATTGCGTGTGATTGAAGGTAATGCTCGAGACAATAATGTACAGTCCATATCTTGAAATAATCAAACAAGTATGACTCATGCGGCGAGTCTAACAAGGAGACTTCTTATCATATTTGTGGTCACCTACTTACTTATCCTAAATTTGGCTTCCCTAACCTGCTGACAAGAGGCTATATTGTTCAGCCTCATGAAACGAGTGTGTACACCAGCCGTATGTACATTTGCTTCTTTAGCTCTTTATTTAAGACCGCTATGTTCTGCAGAAGACAACCCCCCAATTCACCAAAACTTTACCGAGGTTCTCTCTCCAGAATCATTAACAACGGATACAGTGCAGAATTAGCCAGGGCTCGAGGAGCATTTTTTGCGTGTGTTGATGCCCTTGCCAGTTGTGTGTGCGGTCACTCAGGTGATGAGTGATTCAATGTGTTCACATTGAGGCCTTGGTGAGCTAGTGTTCTATAGCGATTGCCATAACATGCTCAACTTGTTCATGCAACAAAAAAGCATATAAGGGTCATAATGCGAAATAAACTAACATCTACCATAACTAGATTAAACCAAATTATCAATATGATACACTTATTATCAAGCTCGCTACCAAGGCTCAAAATGCTATCAGAAAATTTACAAAGGAGTCTATTCAGCCACATGTTGCTGAGTGGCTCCCTTTCTACAGTTAGGACAGAAGCATTTATGAACATATTCCACTTTGAAAGTTTAAGCAAAAGAAATAGAACAAGCTGTAGTGTGTGAATAAACTAGAGCGAATATGTTCATTTAATGGATTTAGATTGAGTGTCTTGGTGATGAGGAGACTCACACTCCTAATATCTCCTAGTCATCCAGGCTTGTATAGTGCCCACAAGAAAAAATGCTTTAATGGAAGCTTAGACAGGCAGATTATACTGCATGAATTTATAGGTTTCACAGAGACATAGACCATTGGCAGTGAGATTTTGTGATATTCGGAATGTAATTTATGGTTTCTAAGCTCCTCTTCATTGCCTCTTCGCTCCTCCTGTTTTCTTATCGAGGTTTAGAGTGAGAAGGTGATGGCTCAAACTGAAAGCGAGGTCACGACAAACTAGGACTACATAGTATGCAGTTATTTTGTGTCGACAGTTTCAGATAACTTAGTTTGGGCTCCTGACTACAGATTTACAGTATGGATTGATCATCCTGACAGAACAGGATTACCAAATATTAAAGTTCTAGTTCGACCAAACTCGAAATATCTCTTTATTAGATTGTGGTTAAATCACAAGACATCTTTTTGGACAGTGCCGCTTCACCCTTCACATGTGCCCCTAACACCAACAAGTAGACTGAGTGATTATAAATGAGCCTAAATGGTAAGCATGCCCTAATAAACAGGAAACATCATTTCTGCCATTTCAGCTTAGTCAAGTTTAGATTAATGATCGGTCGAGCTGACTCTTAATCAGTTGACTCTCTCTCTACCTTATATTTAGTCTTGCAATATCACGAAAAAGATATACATGTAGTGTTTCCACTACTGTCATTACATACAGTAGACATATTATAATCCTGTCACATTCTTCAAAATTATAATATTTATTTATCTCAACATAGCGTACTGTAGATGGCTTTCTTACGACCACAATCTTGAGCTGTTCATGATACAAATTCCCGCCTATCCCATTCTTTTACTTAGCTCAAAGTTCTTCTACCCTTTGCAAGTCAATCCTCGAAGCATAAATTAGATGAGTGATTTTGCAAAGTTGGTATCCCCGTATTGATGGCACAATAAAAAGACACATTTAAAGAAAACGACCACCAAGATAACACTCATGTGAGATTAACAGTTTGAAAAAAAATAATCTGAAGATCGAAACATTTAGGAAAATAGGTCCAGAATTGTAATCGACAAACCAGATTAACTCTTCATTATTATTCCTCGAATTGTTAGCTATTCGAAATCATGCAGGTTAGTGATACAAAGTTGTCCGCAGACCATAGTTTGTTCTTTTATAAATCTCTCCTGTACTCATCTCGACACAGAGAAATCAAATGAGCTAAAGTCGTATAGATAATAGCTTCTCTTCTCAATTTTATATTTTTTTATATTTTTGTCTTGTGTTTCTATTATGTATTTTTAACTTTTAGACGTACGGCCACAAAATAACAAGAAGCTAGGAAAATTGGATGGCCACTCACAACCTTTAACCCATTCATCCTAGACAGCGTATGTAGTAGATCTCTAGCTTGTGCAGTCTGTGAGCTCAAGCCACATCTGGATAATAGTCATCAGCTGAGTTGTGAACACACTCGACCCTTTTGTAAATCCCTGAAAGGCAGCCCACAGGCTTAATGCCCCTAGGGAGTGGTGAGAGACATCGCATACTGCGACAAGATGAGTTATCTACAGCGTCTGGCCGTACCCAGACACATCCCAGCAGTAGAGAGATGGTATTGCTGGTAAGAGTTAAAGCCGAGTTCACGCTTTTGTTGGAACGCCGCAAGTCACATTCAGCTGCACGCACCGATTCGATCCGGTGAGCCTCAGAGACCTAACCAGTAGCTCTATGCATATAACAGGAAGCCAAATGACTCGAGAGAAAATTTGGGCGTAAATGAGAAATAAGTCAGCTGTGCTTGTTCTGTCTCTCATGTTGAGTGCATTTAACCTAGTCCGCTTGATATACTCACTATAGACCAACAATTCTTTGATGGCGCCTCGGGCGTATAATATTTGCTCTTTGTTAAAGTTAGTCAGATTATATATAAGAAGTATACTCTAGCTCTCAACTCGCACTAATATGGGAGAATGCAGTGGTCATAGTCTCTATCTTAATTCTCCAGAGTGAATTTGTTGTTACGCTGGTGTTTTATCCATGTTTTTTATTGGCACCAAGCTAGTAATTTCTTGTCCTTATGTATAGTTAGGTATATAGTAAACTGAGTAAAGTGATTAAAAATATTTAATCAGTCTAATTGTAGATCTTCTAGAAAGAGTACTTTCATTGCTTCCACATATGAGTCAACTAACTTTAAACTCTATTTCTCAGTTGCACTATCTCAAAATTGTATACTTATGAGTAATAGACACAGCGTGGCTTTTGTATACTTGACTAACTGAGTTATTTCCGGTCTTCTCCTTCTCTCCTTAGGACTTCCCTTTTGCCACTAAGATATCTCAACCCAGACGCTTATTCCCATGAGAGACTACACAATGAGCATACACCCTAAGAAGTACGTATGAACCTATGTAAAAGATTACCACGAAACTGAGAACCTAAGATAGATACATTGAGTTCTCATGATGATCTGCAAATAATCACCATAGAAATTAGCATACTTCTATGCACACAAACCTATGCCATCACAGTAATACATTAACTGGTCACTCTACTCACAATTCGCTATTACTCAACAACTATGTTGGGCACATATTTTATAGGTCTCATAACACCATGCACATGGCATTTAGCAAGCAGAGTTTTCCTAAGGTTCATATTCATGATTCACCAGATTAATTATTACACTAAGGCATTTGGCCTTGTTCACGCAGAGCTTGAAACATACATAGGATTATCACTCATGCAGGATACGCTAGACAATCTTAAACAACTAAATTATTTCTTTTATCACACTGCCAGTTTTGGGTATTGTAAATATGTAATTCTAGCATAATATAGAATATTAAATATTCAGCAACGATAATATCGAAAAATAACTACAACATATGTGAGTACTCAAAGTTCAAGTCTAACTAGGTGAGGTAACATCATGAAATACTTTGCCTGATTCTGATTAGTAATGTGAGTGTCAAATCTGGAGCAGATTGAATGTGATGAAATTGCCGACAAAGAGCATCCTTCAGCATGTTTTTAAATACAAGCGATACGATCAGGACCAGCACCACAATAATCACCCACCAAAGGCATTTGTAATCTCCATCTAGAGTAACCAGAATTCTTAACATCTATTCGACAACAGGAAAATGCAGATTTTGGCAGGTTTTCATTACTACTGTATTCCGTTGCAAAAATTGAGTATCGTGCGAGCTCCATTGCCCTGTGTCTGTAATCACCTTGCCGTCTCACATCTACAAAAGCATCACATGCGACAACTGGAACTAAAGAAGTCTTAAAGCAATTCAAATGAAAGACATGACCTTAAATTATCAAAAGATAAATAATCGCTTTCCAGCATGGAAACACTTCTCTCTATTTCAATATATTTTCTATCGAGACATATCCGTAATCAGGACAGCCAAGTTCTCCCGCATTCTAGCTGATAATATTAGCTTGAGGACACACCAGCCCTCTTGGACTTATTCCATAGATGTCACCCTTTACTGAGAGATCACTTACTGAAAACTTCTCCCGCTACCACGATGACTGCTCTTCTACCCCTAGCACAACTCATAGAATGAGAGTCTTCCATAACTATCCTTCCGCTGTCGTATTAGCCAATAGCGTCACTGCTCTGCTACTTGCGTGAGTCCTGATCATCATTACAAGATCAATCATGCCTTATAAGTTCCTTCGTCAAAGAAACTCAAAAATATTCTCCCTCCCTCCCTCCCTCCCTCCCACCATACACCTGTCTCCCCCATCCTCCTCTGCTTCTCCCCTTCCCATCCGTTTCCTCATAAATTAGCTAGCCATTCCCAGAACTACCGATCGAGATTTGCCAAAACCATTAGTACCCGTAACTCAATTTCAAACTACAATTTGGTGTGCGGTCAGCCACCCATCAATGCAGAACTTAGAGGGTCTACATTGCGTGAAATGAAAACACCTATCCATAAAATATTCGACTGCTTGAAACAAGAAATTGTCAGATCACCCATTCATTACTTCACTAAATTTCCCAAGCCTCGGTCGTTCTCAAAGAGCTTTTCTGGTACATGCATTTTCGTATAATACTCTACCAAAAGAGAATCTAGAGTCTCACACTGAAATGAATAACCCCCCCCCTCTCCATAATGTCGCATACCAGCACTCAATCATAGCTCCTAATAAAGTAATTTTGTCCTAGGCTGTGTAACGCCTGGACTTCAATTCTTTTGAGTTCCCAAAAAAGTGAAAACCGGCTTCTACCGCCAACCCTTACTCTTCCGATCTCTTGTCAGCTGGAATCTTCGCTCTTAAATCGTGGATCTTACCGTAGTCGTTCACCTCCAGTCTGCGCCCTCGTTTGAAGGTAAATGCCCACTTTCTGCTAACTCTCAATATCTCTAGGACTTCTACATGCGTTCGTATATCTAATGACTAAGATCTCTGCCATCATAGGAGAACTTGAGTATGATTTAAAGCATTTGCTTGGGGTTTACCTCAGTAATATCTTTTTAAGGAGTAAAGAGCTTCTGTCCGTTTGCTCATAATTGGCTTACGCAGCTCTCCGTGCTATCGCTCAACTAAACAGCACAATGATGTTAACTACTTTAAGTCTTAATTTACACATGTTTCACAATGTGCCTAACCTCTAACATAGTGAAAAACTCCAAGTGCGAGCATCAGATCGAAAGAGCCAACGGCAGTCAAGCAACATCCAACAGTTTTCTGCGTAATACTACTCTGAGCGTCTAGCCTCATTTCTTCAAGAAAGGCAATCTTAAATTCTATTAATGGGATAATTTGATTCTTACCTTAATATGACCTGTTTGTTTCATAATAAGTATTGTTGTTCTGTACGGCTTTTATCTGTTGATGTAGGTGAGTGTTATATATTTTGTTATATTGCATTTGTTCTGAGTGTGGAATAACTTATTTTTTTTCTATATATATGTATTATTCCAGTGCAGTGTTTATTGCCGATATCTTGTTTCTATATAATTTAGAAATTTCTTCTCCTTTATTATTGTGTGTAGGCATTCTCTGAGAGCTCATATTGTATAGAAGAATAAACTTGAATATTTGAAGCTTTCTATAATACAGCAATGTAAGGATAGGGCATTAATTCCTGTAAATGAAAATATCAAATTAGGCATATTCAGTGTCTTTAATAATTTTAGTAATACGTGGTTAAATTAATTTATCAGTAAAACGCTTGAGGACCAGATTTAATTGATAGATTTAGACACAATATGATAGTAAGACGATTAAGTATACACTATAAGAAGACGAATTAATGAATTTATGCAGCACACCCATGCAGACAAATTTCTTCTTTGTGCGTGTGCTGCTTCAGGAAATATTGAGTCCACCACCCACCTGAACACGGCTTGCCTTACTGGTGACTCAAAGCAACTGGCGACCCAACTGATGAAGAGGAATAATACTCTTGGGAAGTAAAGTCCTCTAAAGAACATTATAGTCTATATTCTATAACTGCCATATTTGCACAGCTCAGTATATTGGTTCCGCATCGTTATTGGTTTAACCTCCCTTCTCTCTCATCTTCTATTTCAATACTCGATCATTAAATACACATTAAAAATGTGAAACGAAACTTAATAAAAAAACAACAAAAAAAAGCTAAATCTGTCTAAAGCCTCCTTCGAATTGATCGTAGTGTTTTAATAATTTGCAGCTGAGGGAAAAGAAGACTCGTATCTTTGTACTGGAGAAAAATTTTAAGAAACAAAAAGACTAGTTAAAGATAGCGGTGTATCCAACATAAGATGTCACATCATTGAGAACTATATTAGCGATAAACCATGTTTATGTACAGATCTCATGAATAGATCAATAATCCATATCTTTCCGAAGGCCAAAGTTTAACTCTACTTAGGATAGACCAAAATGCTCCTGATAAACACAGACGAAATGAATTAATGCACCAACATCGAGCAGTTGCCTACATAATGTGCAGGCCAGCGCGGGGTTTCACGCAGTGAGCATGTATACCAGTCAAACACAGACTCAGTTCAACAGGGATGATACCTCACCAATGAGCGATCCGATGAGGTCCAGAACACTCACGACTCATCACCAGTGAACTTCCCCCTCAACGCTACCCCTGCATTCCCGCACCTCTCACCAAAGTCGTCCGTCTTCCCGTTAGCACGTCCACACACAACCACAATTATAACGCTGAGAATTGAAGCTGCGCCATTCTAAGGGAGACGACTCAACCAATTCAAAAACAAAATGTAGATAGCTAGGAGCTAGGGGAGGAATTGGGCTCAGGTGGAACTTATCTCCTGTGTGTCTCACAACTAGCAGTTTCTCAGATGAATGGACTCCTAGTGGAAACGTGATGACCGTAGAAGCCAGCGGCGCACACCAGTGCAGCTTTTAATTGTAGGAATTACGCTGACATCGTCGCCAGTAATTACGTGCCCACCCCCCAACCTTGTACATCTATGTGTCTTATATAAAATAAATGATTAGCCTCCTCAATATCAAGAAATTAATATGAAATTTCTACTCTATTATCCAGACCAAACATCTATTCATAAGTTGTCTTATTAGATATACCTCCGGGGAGCGAAAAAATGTGCTCTCTTCACATTCAAGACCAATTAACACTGGCAGTTAACGTGGGATGATGATTTGCGTGAATCGACTCTAATGGAAACAAGAAAACATGAAATGTACAATTACACACTAGATCTAAACAAAGGCGTTCGAATAAACACAAATCCACATGAAGACTTCCATATTGTAGCTTGAGCAGTGTAATAAATTAGAATAAGATCACGAACTTTTGAGTCATCGCCCAGAAAGAAGAATATCATGATCCACTCAGCCAATTTCGTCACAACTACTGGAAGAGACTTACCCAAAGCTGCGCTAATTCCATATACTAGATCTAGGACTTCTCTCCCAACGAATATGCATGCTAACATTAATTTGACATCCTCTGTAGTGCTCTCACTGAGTTCATGTTAGAATACATGCTCCTCCTATGAATAATTAGCCAGAAGAAGGGACATTAACGAAAATTGGCTTCTTACTCAATAATGTAAAAATAAATCCTGTGTTCAAATTTTTATGATTACTCTCAAGTCTCTACAGATACTCTGATCTCCGCGACATATAATTTTTATGTTAAGTGACATTTATACATTATATTAATCCAAATGTAACTGATACACCGAATGTAGTCATCGTCTTAGCAATTAGTGCCATTTTATACGTAAAGTGAAGTGACAAGCATTTTGGACTCACCTCCTATCTGCATTGCCATAGAATCCTAAGCGTCCAACAGGCCTACTACTCGACCTAGGCCTAATTCTAGAATATACATCAATTTGAAAGGATCTGTTAATAGTCCTAGCTCATTATATGTTGCTCAGAGAATATGATATATACTTAAAATGTGTGGTAAATGTGCGGTCATTAGTTATGAAATTAATGGTCAATGCATGATAATATAATATATGCTATGCACAACCTTCACTAATTCCTGAATCTATAGTTCCTTTTATTTCTATATTCACTATTTTTATACATCTTAAAAGGATTTGATCTATGTCATTCAGAACTAAGTTAATTGCAGTTGAAAAATTGTAATTTAGAACAATTGATATTATTAAATATGACACTGTAAAACGGAGCCCATATTCCAACTTTCTTATAAAAAAAATTGATAATTTTTATTTAACATAAATTCCATAGCAGAGTTTGGACTAGTATGTCCATGAATCGTGCGTGATCCATGTACCTGCGAATATGAGACAATGAAAGAACACAGTGTGAGCGCGTTCGTGAGTGGTAAAAAGACAAGTCCAAGTCCCCCCTACTGCCCACCCATAGTACGGCCACTGCCGTACTCATTCCATGATGAAAGATTACAAATCCATAAAGTCCATTGAACTGTAGTTCCATGCAAGAGCACAAAACTGTATTGCTCTAGTTTCACTTGCCATTAGCCAATCTCTCATAGTTGGAAGAATGTTATTAAGCAATATCATCTGGTGCAGAAAATCAAGAGTTGATGTCAGTTGCTCAATCAGGTGTTATCCGATTTATCTATTTTAACATTGTTTCCTGGGTGGTAGCAAGTAATTTAGCCGAAAATGTGCAGCATATTATGACTATATAGATATTTAGAGGCCAATAGGGGTATTCTGCGAAGAGTTTAAGTATTATTTAAATGCATTAAGCCTGCGCTGTAACAACTTTAAGAGAGTGTCACCTAATATTGCATGTAAGATTAAACAAATGATAACTAGTTGATGAGTAGAAAAAAAACATGGTGAAAATAGATGGTGCCTGTAGAATGATAAGTCCAGTGTGTGGAAATTCGATCTTTAGCGTATGTTGGTGGTGAGTGTGCTATTCATATTATCTAATGATGTACAGGATCATCAATCTCGTGAGTCCACAGAATGAAAGCTTTCGATGTGATGGTTCTTATGAGACATAATCGTGTTATGGAATGATCATGCTCTTATCATCATGAACTGCTAAGACCCGTATTAGTTTTACATCCCACAGAACTGATCCTACACAGATAGTACGAGTTTATCATCACCACATACTCACACCGCAAATAATTGAATGACCGATAAATACTATTCTGGTTATTGAGGGAAGACATCTCGACTAGTCTACTCCCTAGTATTTATAATTATACTACAGCTACTCTTCCCAACATGACTAGCTTGGTAGCGTTAAATCTCTAGATTTGCGCACTCACTAGCATTAGCACCCTGTCATGAGTATTATATTAATTTAATTTCCTAAAATAATTATCTTCAAATATCACGATAATCATTGTATGAACGATTCTCATATAAATACTCGTATTCTTTGTACATTTAGATATTCAAAAAAATAATGAGAATAAAATTTGGAAAGGAAATTTAAAAACTAATACTTTTTGCCAAAGAGTATGTTCAAACATCTATTGGATGATTAATGCACACCCCTCTAAAATAAACTCAAGCTCTTAATCTAAATAACAGGGAAATTAAAAGGAATATCAAGGGCTTCAAGTTACGTTAAATTCATACTGATCACTTATTACTTATTATCTATTATTCTGTCGTTCATTTCATCTCGTTAAGTATTCTATATCTGATAGAGTTAGATTAAAAACAAAAACACCATGACCAATGGACGTATCTCTTTGATTAAGAAATACATTTTAAGTGTGATGAGGCCTAGGTTAGCGATATTTGAGAGAAGAAAATTACTTTATGTACCTGATGTATCAATCAATATGGTTGGACCATAATGACAGATATTTTGTTTCTGCATGCAGACATTGTATGTGCATGGGAGAAAGGAACCGGTTAGAAAAAGTGGTGGTACATAGATCCTATAAATCCAAGGCAACGTTTCTTAGTGTATGGAACGGGCGTCCTCACACTGAGGCATAGTGCCTTGAATCAATCAGAGTTGTATTAATCCACGAGAAGTCCACGCTATACACAGGGAACACACTATGATCACCATACTTATTTCACTATCACACACAATACATCCACAGCCTGCAACAATAAACAATAAGAGCAGCGTTCTTCCTCATGCGACAGCCGTGTCTTTCACAATAATAGAAACCACATTCTACTCCCTGTGGCTCTTGCGCAATAATGACGTTTTAATAGGAAGACCATTAGCTCAACAAAATGCAAGAAAAGTAGAAGACTAAGCACACAAACAATCAAAGAGACTAAGCCACGTGTTGCGTTCAATGTAACATCTCGAATTATGAAGAAAAGATACTATATCGCTCAGTGTCTACTTCTAGAAAAATTATAGTGCAAATCTTTATACCTGAAATATCCCTCTATTGAATAAAATCAATAACTCGAACAATGCAGAGTTATCATATCTTCCTAAATTAGATCATGGCAACAACATTAGTATACGATTACTATCCAAGTATGATGTCAGAGGTAGTTGTATCTAGGAGATGAGTGTGAAGAAATCTTCCTGCGTATCCAGCAAGGCTAAAACTACCTAGGCATGAATTTCTTATAATAATTTATTTAAAAAATCCAAAAGGAAAACAAAATGACAAAATCCACTGAAATTAATAAGAGATTTGAAGTGTTTGAGACAGTAAACTCAAAATTCAATTATGTATCTATATAACCTTTAATTAGACAATAGAAAAAAAAAGCCCCCTTTTAGATTTATAATACAAAAATTAAAACATTTAAGATATACTTGAAAGTGACTGAAGCACCATAGAAAAGTGTAAGTAGAAGTAATATGTCTTCTTTATGACAGTTGGTTTGCGTCATTGGTCTCTTCACAGCAATAGAAACCCTTTAACCCAACACCAACAGAAAAATTCCAAACTCTGCATCTCCATGTCTGATGTCAAAGCACTCTTGAGATCTCTAACTCCTTTCTGCTTTGTTGACTGTAAAAACTTCTCTCTTGAGCTAGTTCACTCTCTTTTAGCAGCTTTCCTTGGTGGGTATCCTATGACTCTGGCATGTCCAGCTTCTTGGTGTTCCCAAGACAATCCAGGCTTCAACTTCACAGGTTCACAAAACAGCTTCTCTAAGCCTCCATTCGGGACACCCCTGACCCATCCTGAACACAGCACCTTTCCTCAGGCGTGGAGGAAGATTCCATAACCCCTTTCTTCTATCCTTGACTCTAGAACCAGAATGATGTGGCCAAAGCTGCCAAGTTCTGCTGCTTGCTGGAACTGGAACATGGCCCCCTCATTCAATAACAACTTCATCAGCTTTCTGGTTTCGGTGGTTTCCTTCACTGCCTAAGCCTGGATGTCCTGAAGCTGGATCTGCGGACCACGCTGGCCTCAGATCCACGTGCCTTGCCTCTGGAGTGCTGGCATTAAAGGCATGCAACATCACACCCAGTTAGTTCTAAGCTTTAATTAATTCCTTTTCACAAGCTAAAAACTTAGCTGGGTGTAATTTTGCCCTGAGGTCACCATTTGCTTTATTCCATTTCTTAATCTGTTTATCTCCTTGAACACAGGACTTAACTCCAGTCCACTTCTTGGTGATCCTTTTCTCCTCAAATTGTACATTCATTTTAAATTTTCCTTGCTCAATTGCTCCACTTCATTATAAATCTTCATTAGAGTTAATACTGATAACCACATGACAGAGTCTAGACTAGGCTATTTTGAGATTTCCTCTGACAATGGCATTTAATCCAAATCTTTTCACTTTAGTCTCAGGCAGACTCTTCAGAGAAGAGCAAAAACAACTACATCTCCAACCAAAATATCACAAGAACAATCTCTAGGCAGCATACTAAAATTCTTCTCCTTTGAAACCTCATGAGCTGGACATCACAGTTCAAATCAGCACCGCTGTCTTCCATGTTTCTACTAGTATGGCCCATTGAACAGTGCTTGAAGCATTCCACTGCTTTCCTAACCCAAATTCCTCCAAGCAAAAGCATGATCAGGCCTATTACAACGATACTCGAGTCCTTGGTACCAACTTGTGTTGGTTAGGGTTTCTATTGCTGTGAAGAGACACCATGACCAAACCAACTGTCATAAAAGAAGACATATCTATCTTCATACTTTACACTTTTCTATTGGTGCTTTCAGTCACCTTTCAAGTATATTCTTAAATGTTTAATCTTTGTATTATAAATCAAAAGGGCTTTATTTCTTCTCTATTGTCTAATTACAGTATATAGATACATAATTGAATTTTGAAGTATAAACCTGTCCTACAAACATTCAAATCTCCTTATTATTTCCAGTGAGATTTTGTCATTGTTTTTCCTTTGGATTTTTTAAAATAAACTTTATTATAAGAATTTGCAAATACATAAAAAGATCACACACCAAAATTGATCAGACTGTAAATCTATACAAGTTAATGAGCAATTAGAATTACCATTGCTGTATTACATAATTAGTCATTTTAATATAATAAAGAATTTTACTTCATCATTTACAAGTTTTATGCTTCTTTTTGTCTTTTCTTCTTTTTTTGTACAGTCTTAGACTATTCAAACAATGTTGAACAGGAGTGCTGAGAACATATTTGTCTTTTTCCTGATCTTTGGAGGAAATGTTTTATCAATATAATATTGATTTTAGATTTTGTGTGAAGGCCGTCTCAAACAAAGAAAATTTATTTGTATTTATTTGTATTCCCAGTTTCTTAAAGTATTCTATACAATGAACAAATATTGAATTTCATCAAAAGTTTTTTTCTTCCTGCATATACTAAAATGATCATAAGGTGTTTGTTACTTTTCTGATAAATTGGTAAATAAAATAGATATTTTCAGAGCTAACTTTACCCTGTATTCCTTTTACATCCCTTAATTAGTAATGATGTATGGCTATCTTATGTCCTCCAAAGTTTGACTTCATGATATTTTTTAAATAATTCATTTTATTTTTTTATTTATTCAAGAGAGATATGAGTCTCTATCTTTTCTTGAAATATACTTTTGGTTTTTAATAGCAGGGTGCTGCTGGCCTCATTAAATGAGTTGGAAAGTATTTAAGTATTTCATCTTATCTTTTCTTAAATAATTTGTGTAGATTTACCTAGTCTGTAAAACTTGTATAGATGATCACAAGAAAATTCATCAACCTTGAAGTTTCTTGGTAAGGAGATTTCTAATTATAAATCCAAATAGCTAAGATACAGAATTATCAATGTTTTCAGCTTTTTTACATGTTAATTTTTATCAGTTGTATTTTTTCAGTGTTTCTACTTCATCTGAGTTGTCAAATATATCCCCATCAATGTCCATAATCATCCTTCTTCACCCTAAAAACACCCTAGAAAGTATGAATGTACTGTGATCACATTTTTTC
The DNA here is from genome assembly GCF_004664715.2 of Peromyscus leucopus. Lineage (NCBI taxonomy): Eukaryota > Metazoa > Chordata > Mammalia > Rodentia > Cricetidae > Peromyscus > Peromyscus leucopus. The sequence goes on along the minus strand of NC_051077.1, from coordinate 33,702,973 downwards.
TTTTATTCTTGACATTGGTAATTATTAGTGTTTTCATTATTTAGTACATTTGAAGTTTATTTCAGCAGTTCTTCATGAACTAACCCTTTATTACAATGAAATATCCCATTCATCTTAGCACTCAAAATGGTTTATCATTAACACATGTCCATCCTATGTGTAAGCATAGATTAAAAGTGAAAGAAAGAAATTGGTTCTCAACTTTGCAATAAACATCCACTCTTTGCCTAACTATATGTATAACTCACAGAGAATCTCTGTGCCAAGGAAATGCCTCTCTCTATTCCTACCTGTGTTTGTCAGTTTTGAATCTGTGTGACCATACCACCTGACAGAAAAGAGAAAGCAGATTTACTTTAGCACATGGTTTCAGAGAGTTTCAATCTATTGTAACAAGAAAGTCATGTCAAAGATGTCCAATTCCTGACAACACGAGTGTGGAGTAGAGGCTCTTCACATCACAGATTCTTCCATAGAGTCCAGCCCGCAACAAACCCACTAAGAACTGCTTTCAAACGCCTATTGTCAGTACTTACTGTTACCAGGTCGGCCTCCTTCCCGAGAGTTTCAATAGATTCTCAAAAGAATACTACCAGCTGGAGAACAAGCATTCAAAACATGAGCATGTGGAAGATATTTCATATTCAAATCATAACACTGCCCTATTCATATTCCTTTCTGGTATCCTGCCTTGCAAATTCCAGACAATCCAGCAACCTGGTGTCTTTTATCAGATGCCTCTGTTTGGTGATGACACAGCTCTCTACTTTGGCTCTATTGCTTTTGATGCCATCTGGAAACCGCCACACAACAGGAAGCCAGAACAAATATTGTATTCTCTTCGTGGGTTTCCCTTCTATGGAGAGTCATAGTCCTGACTGCATGATATTACTGCCTCAAAACAATATTTGTGTATGTATGTGTGTTCAGTCTTACTGTTCTTTACAGTGAAAGAGTGTTCCCAGTGGCAATTACTCTATCAGGCCAAACAGAAGTCCTTTGTCAATATTGTATTATCAGGTCAAATAAATATGATGAGTCTCTGTCTTCACTTTGGCAAAGTTAAAAGACATCTCATGATCTTCAAGCTCTAGACAAATACAATAACAAATAAGGTGGACACATTTCCCAATTTCTTAAGGTGGCCCTATTTTAATGCCTCCTGTAAATAGCTCTTCATTTCACTCTCAAAAATGTCCAAGCTTTGTAATAATTTACCCACGTATTCTAATTATAACACTAAATGCTATATTGATGATTTTTAGAATGAATGCCCTATAGTTAAACATTGCCTTCATTATAGAACAGCTTCAAATATTCAGTTTATTCTTTCTAAATTACTAGTCATTTCCATTTGAGAAGTAACTTTCTTCTTTAACAGATTGCATACACCTGACTGTTCATTGTCATTGAAATAAGTTCCAAATGTGATCAAAATATATATATATTTCAAACAGATAAGCGGTACACAGAAACCATACTTTTATTAGAAAACGGTTTTAGGTAGGATCCATCTATCCCATTTGCTCAGAAACATGTGCCTTTTAAGAAGGATGTTCGATTTACTTGCTGTAGTTGACTTAGCTCCATGAGCTCTCTGTCTAGAGCTGTGGCTTGGAACCATGTGACACTGGGTAAAGGTACATAAGTGTTATTGGGAGGAGCAACTAAGACATGTTACTACTTCTGGATCCTCTTTTCTTCAGTTTATGAAAGTCTTAGTCATTTCCACATCAGGCATGAGGACCTGGGATTCTGAAAGACACTGGGGAGCTTGAATACACTCAAGCACCTTCAGGAAAAGGAAGATACATAGAAAAGTATTTCACACTTTTTTGAACTCAAAGAATGAGTGGCTCCAGTAAATTTGAGAGCAAATGTGTTGTCATTGGCCATAAATGTGAGCCCCCTCGTTACATTCCCAGTCATACTGCCCCGTCTGGGTAACTTAGTAAGTATGATGTCAAGTTCTTGTTCACTGTTTATTTTTCTTTGAAGGTACACTTAGTTAATGCAAACTGACAATGTGAATGGTTACCCAGTTATTTTTCAATCACCAAGTTATATATCACATTGAAGACTGTAATACATGTTGAACTTTCAAATCTTATGCAAATATGTTGTATTTCCATACAGCTTCTCTCCAGCAATTTATTACTTCATGTTTTTACACGGAAACCTATTCATAACCTGTTTAATGCCAAGCCTGTGCCTCAAGAAAAATGTGGGGAACACTTTTCATTAAGTAGAAGATTTTCTTTGAAGGCAGTCTTCATTGAAGACTTAAACTGTTAGTCAGGGCCATGTGTTTTGAGAGCGGCAGCTTGGGTGCTGTACTACGTTCCCTCTGTTTTAAAACATCCTGAAGGATGCTGTCAGCTCGACATCTCTATACCTAACATCTACTAAATCAGATCAGGCCATTTTTATGTAACGGTTTGCAAATGTGTTTTTTTGAATGTTAAATCTGTTTCTATTTTTCAATCAATTTAAAATGTGTAGAAAAAGTGTTCTGATTGTATATTATCCAATTTTCATCAGCTGCCGGAAGGAAATGCTGTGAAAATCTGTGATTTAAAACCCTTAAAACTTCTGCTTGAAATGCATGTTTTGTTAAGAACATTAGATATGCAAAGTGTTTTAAACAGAATTTTGATGTCTTTATTAATAGCATTTAAAAGTTTTAGGATTTCAGATATTCATAGATTTTGTTCTCCTTGACTTACAAGGTCAAATATTTTAGATATATATTTCTCTTCAGGAAGATGGTTGAGATTGTAAAGGGAACTTGAAAAAGAAAGGGAAATAATTACATTATCAGTAATAAGGCAGTGCTCTTATTATGAAGAGTTATTGGGAAACTGTATATATATATATATATCATAAATATCAATAAACACTTTAAAACCCCCATTGTAGATAAATCACTTGCCTATGTGTAGCAGGAATCTTAAAAGTTCTTATTAATAAAATCAAACCCGAGGCCAGTTATCAGGGTCAATGCTGGTAGATCAAAGAGACAGAACAAGCCACAGCTATCTCACCTTGCCAATTCCTCAGCTGGTCCTGTTTCCTCAGACTGGAGGTCTCTGAGTACTCATCCGGAATGGGTCTCAGCTGAATTACTGCTCAAAAGCCTGAATGCTTAACCAGCCAAAATCTTCTAGTTTCTGGTCCTCACGCCTTATACATCTTCCAGCTTTCTACCACCACTCCCTGGGATTAAAGGCTGGCTTTCTGGGATTAAAGGCGTGTGTCACCATGCTTGGCTATTTCCAATGTGGCCTTGAACTCACAGAGATCCAGAGGGATTTCTATCTCTGGAATGCTGGGATTAAAGGTGTGAGTGCCACCATTTTCTAGCCTTTGTATTTAGTGGCTGTCTGTTCTCTGACCCCAGATTCATTTATTAGAGTACACAATATTTTGGGGAACACAATACCACCACACCTATGAGCTATATGAAATACAAAAATCTTGCATTCCTGATTTTGTGATCTAGTTGAATAAAACCTACCAAAGAGACTGCTTTCTTAAATGCTATTGGAATGCAAAGGGGGAAAAATAACTCTTCTATACTTCATGACTGAAGTGGGATTCAAGTAAAGAATGGAGGCAGTGTATCATAACAGCTCATGGTTGAAACAATATTGAATTATAACAAATTTAAGTACATTTCCATTAAGACTAAGCAATCTACATTTGATATGAAAAATTAGTAGTAGCAAGCATAAAATAAACTAGTGCAACAGATGATTTTCCCTTTCATGGTTATATTTGGTATCATATTAATTGGGGGAAAAAAAGAAAGACAAACCTGTTCATTAATACTTTGTTTAGTGATTTATATTTAGCTGTTCCTGTTCTGTCAGGATTCATGATCATCCCTAAGTAAACGATTGCCAAGGGAAAAAATCACGATCAAAGCATGTGGGAGCTTATTTCCTCTCCTAAGGCAAGCCTCAAGTAGAGAATAGAAGTCTCATGACTCCATTCTGACTTATGTAGCCCTTCAGTATACTTCTGTGGCATTAGACTAGGCCCACAACAGTAACTAACACTCTTGTCCACACTTTTTTTTTTCTATAAGCCTACAGCAAAAAGAAAGGGCAAAGAATTTGCTAGCCCTTCCTATCAGAAGCCTGGGAAGAAGTATCATTAATGTTCTTTGTTTATATACCCATAGCCTATATTCACACACACACACACACACACACACACACACACACACACACACACACACGTTTTCCTACCTGGTGATTGCAAATGCATTTGTGAGATGGATGTCTCTGTACCCAAGCTAAAGATGTGGGTTGCATTTGTTATGGTGACAAAGCCATTGGAGAGCAGAATAGGCATATAGAAGTTTCTGTCACTCCTCCTGAACATTTTTGATGTTCGTAATGAACATTATGGAGTTACTAATTCAAGATGAGCCTGCCTGGTATTTGCATGTGACATTATACAGAAGGGATATTGTTTATTGGTCTTATGTATTCTAAGTACCAGGAATGTTATTCAGTCCTTAGGAAGGAACCACCCATGCCAACTGTGTGCCTACAATGGAATTATGCAAGATCATGAATGGCTATCAACTAGGGTATGAATGGTAGATAATCTAGCTGCATGGCTAATTTACACATTTGTGTGTGTGTGTGTGTGTGTGTGTGTGTGTGTGTGAGAGAGAGAGAGAGAGAGAGAGAGAGAGAGAGAGAGAGAGAGAGAGGCCTTTAGGTGAATGATAAATAGATAACCATACAGGTAATAAATTGTACGGTTAGGATCATTGGAAAACAGTACAGAAAAGAGGTGGAAAGAAGAGAAAAAAGAAAACTACACAGAGGACATGGGGGGTGGAGTCTTAGCAATATATTGATATCTACTCTGATCAAAAAGGTACATCTCTCCATATTGACTATAATTGTCATAGTATGGCACATGATTCTGTCCTGGGTGCTGTTTTGTTTATCAACTATATTATTTTTGTGGGTGGTTATTTTCACATTTATCAATGCTTGGAGTTTACCTTACCCACCATTCTGAGGAAGCTTTTTGTTCTAACAATTGAATACATGATGGCTTCCTTTGTTGCTTAGGAAGGAGATGGCTCTAACACCCTCCTGATTTTTTTCCCTCACCCCCGCCCCCCAGTCCTTACTTCCTCTTGTCTTCCAGCTGTACTTCCCTATCACCCTATCACCTTGGAAGAGTAGAACTGTAGTCTTTTCTTTAGAAATCAGGTTCTCGGTGAGTCCTAGACAGGCAGGGCCCTGTCTCAGGCTGCTCCCTGATAACCTGTATGCCCTCCTATTCTATAGCCCTTGAACAGGGAAGAACAGCACTTTCTGCCTGGTGAGTTCATGTGTAGAAAAATGTGGGTCAGGCGACAGGAATCAGCACCATCAAGTGATCTAAATGGGAAAGAGCAATATTACACCACGGCACATGAGCAGAAGCCTCAAAAAAAAAAAAAATCACAGGAAGAGAATAAAGGAAGAAGTGGGAGGAAAAGAGAGAGGGAGGGGAAATGCCCCTAGGATTTGTCAGTGATATTTTCCCCAGCCGCATTATGTTTTCAAGCAGTCCTCTACGCCGATGTGGAGGAATACTAATGCCCGGTTCACCCTGAGCAATATTACAGTCTCGCAGAAACTAGGTGGAGCTGAGCTAAGGTAGAACACACAGTGAGGGAAATGGCTGCTAACTTAGAGAAGTCGCCAAGTGAGCGACTCCACTCCCAAGAGTGGATTCACCGTCTACAGGCGCATTAAATCCCATGAGGGCATTCAGTATTTTTAAAATTTGGTGCACAGCAATAACACCAGTCAGGGAAAGAAAAAAAAAATCAGGTTTTTCTTGAAACATCCCTGTGTTTATCTCACCCATTAAATAGTAGAGATTGCTATGTTAGAGGCCCAGATGTGATGCTGTGACATTTAGCAGAGGCCTCATACTCTTATTCCCGCTTATAAAATTAGTAGGCACACTTGTGGCATCTAGTTGATTGCACACACCAAAGTGGTCTGTCGAATACCCCCACCTGTGAGCTTTAGACACACACTGACGTTAAGGGGCGGGCGAGTAAAATTGGTGTTTATTTATTTATTTTTATTTTTTCATGTTCAGTTTGGGTTTTAAAAATAAAACCAGTGATTTTTTTTTTTTTTTTAGTGTGTCTAAGTTAATTTTTCAAAATTCAACACTCGCAAGTCAATGGGGATGGGATAAATAGGCTGGGATTTTCATTTGCATTGCCCTTCCTGTTCTCTGAAATAATTTATTATAATTTTCATGAGACTTCGTAATATTATTCATTCACTTCATAATTGAAACGTTGTTAACTTCTGCCTCATGTTGATTGCTGACCTAGACCCGCCAAAGGCACCTTCCTCTGTGTCTGTCCTTTCCGGATGTGGAAGTTAGCAAGTTCGATGTCCAGTGATCACCTTCATGTGTAATTCTAATCACACAGAATCACAAAATGGAGAGGAAATTCTGGGGGGCTTCGGGGTGAATTAACCAATGGAGGACTGATTTAAAGCTTCAAATATGAGAACGCTGAGAAGTGTTGAAGTTTAAAAATAGTAAAAAGGCACCAGAGCATTTTTGTTTCTTCAGCAACAACTTAGTTTATCACTCTGATATAAAAATGTTATTAAAAATTAATCAGAGGCAACTTGTCATACTCAAAACACAGTATCATTCATTGTGATATGTTAAAAAAAATGAAGAAAATTGTTGCCAGTCAGAATCATGTTTGATATTTAATATGCGATAAATAAATATTTGATGAACTAAATTATAAAGTAATCACAATTGAGTCTGGCAATACCCTGCCATGGAGTGGGGAAGAGCTCATGAAGGACCCACCCTTCCTTAAGGAGCTATAGGCTGCTAATGTTTCTGGGGAACAGAAAAAAAATTCTTTAGTGGTATTAACCACTGGTAAATTACGCATGCACCTATAAATGATTCCTTGTCCGTGTTCCTATAAGAAACCCTAATTAAATTAGTAACTGTATAGCTGGTGGGTTAAAAAATAAATAAAAGGAAAGAAAAGCTCTGAAAGTAGGAACAAGAGAATGGGAGGAAGTCAAGGGAGGGGAGAGAGAGTAATAAGATCAAACTATATATATATATATATATATATATATATATAGTGTGTGTGTGTGTGTGTGTGTGTGTGTGTGTGTGTGTGTGTGTGTGTGTGTGAAGATGTCAGGACAAAGCTCAGAGTGGATGATTAGCACATGCTAATAAACTTGAAAAATCTATTTACTAAACCTATACCCTACCTTTGAACACTGATTAGGAACAACAACAACAACAAAAAGATATGCTCTCTTGCTTGCAAAAATATCCCTGTAAACAAAAGAGCTCCAGGTTCCCTGGTAAGTGACAAGCCCTTCATCCTTTGACAAAGGCAGTAAAATCCATGAAGCGTTTGAGCCAAGCTCCTCAGAGGACCAGCTTCAGTAGCCAGCCCCCAGCGGGTCTCAGAGAGGTCAGAATGAGATCAGTCCTGTTCCTGAAACGTGTCATGTTCCTTTATTTATTGTGTAGTCTACATTCTGTTGTTTTACTTGAACTCATTTGAATATTCAGTGAGACTCACTAAACCAGTACATTATCAAATAAGTTTGAATTAGCAGCTTGAATATAAAAGTCCTTTCTTCATATTCTCATTGAGGAACAGTGCCATGCTAAATCCCCTCCACAATCCCAGGGAGAAATAGTCTCTTGCAATCTTGATAAAGGAGTAGTTGAATTTTGGGTATTCTACAGGATATGAGGGTAAAACCGTGTATAGATATTATGGTTAGTGTAGTGTTACTTCCTTTTGGTTTTTCAAACCTGAAACCAACCAAAAACAGCTAAATCTGTGGAAATAATTCACAAAGAGAAGGTAAAGTACAAAATAAAGGAACTTAAGGAGGCCGGATTTGATTAGAAAAATCTAAGACAAATGTGAGCAAACCTATTTTGCCAGGGAAGGGGGGACTGTTTGGAACCAAGCAGCGAGGGGAAGGCTTGACTGATCATGATGCTTCAGCATTATCTTAGGTCTTGAAAGATTGTATATCTTGAAATCATCCCCCCACCTCTCTCTCTCTCTCTCTCTCTCTCCCTCTCTCTCCCCCATTGGTTTCCATTGCATTACTTACGTTAACATAGTTGGTATGCACTAAAACTATGACAAGTCAAAGACATGTGAGTGGTATGAGTGTCTTTCTTGGGGACTTAAAGAGCTGTGACAGACACAAGGTCTAAACCCTGCCAGGCCAGATGTTAACCCTTGGGTTCCCTGGGTCTCTAACCCTGGCAGTCAAATGAAGTGATTATGGAAACGGTAACACTTTGGCTAAATGATTAATGTACTCATCCTTTACTGAGCAGCTCGACCATATAATTAACCTAATTTTTAGTTTCAGGCTTTTGACATGCATCCTTCCCAATTAGGATGATTATCTTTTACATTATCCCTCACATTCATGTAACTTCTGGGATTTTTTTCTTCATATACTTCTGAATGAGAGGAAAATATGCACATAGCTCAAACTCAGAAATTGAGGGCTGAAAACACCCTGGTGAAATTTTTAACTTAATTCTGGAAGGTCAAGGTTTTAGATAAAAAAAAAAAAAAAAAAAAAAAAAAAAAAAAAAACATGTTTCCAAGGACTTCCACAGGCCTCCCTATTTTCCTGTAGAGTTCTGCAGCAGTAACCTGGTCCTCTAGCCTCTGCCATCATTATAGAAAACCCTGTTGTAGAGGGCACCTGTTCAATTCTAATAATAGATTTTAATGGGGGGACAGAATCAAAATGAGAGGCAAAAGGATTAATTATTCCTCTACATGGGAGCTGGGAATTCACTCATTACGTTTGTTCCTCGTCATTTTGTGTATGCTAGGGTTTCTGTAGAGAAGACACACTAAGTGAGAGATAAAGAAATGAGACAGCTCCCCATCCTTGTAGTTTCTATTGAAGTATTCCAGAACATAGTACAGTCTGCCAGACAGACTACTTCTTGAGTTGCAGGGTAGAAATTTATAAAGCATGTACCCCTTTTCAATTGCATGATAGTCCTTCTAGGAAAGCAAAATTAAGACCACAGACCTGAGTAATAACCCTAACTCTGCACCTCTCTGATTATATTACCTTGGACATTTAGCATCAAAGACCTCATTTGTAGAAACAGTGCATTAAAACCAATTATTTCTAAGGTCTGCAATTCTAAAATTTTATATTTCCATATAATTATAGGCTCATGTTGCTGGAAAGGGCTTCAGTGATATTTCCAGAATCCATTCACCTACTCCAACACTGAGAACTGAAAATGGGAGACATAACTGTAGTCCTAAGTATAGAAGTAATTACTTAAAGCCATCAGAACAAGCTCTCGATGGTAGTATTAAAAGAAACAGACCAAAAGGGTATGGCATTATTTTAAATGAGTCACTAAGTTCAAGTTCACCAGAGCCTTAATCTTGGACATTACTAATCAGTACTTTTGCTATTGTACTCTTAGGGCTTTTAAAAATCTGTACTCCTGGAAGGTCAACCCTACTCAAATTAATGGCTTGGGTTTTGTCTTCATTCTGAATTTGTACGCTCTTATACTGATTGAATGTTATACGTTTTTGCAAATAACTTTCTTTGCTTAAATAATGTATCTATTTAAAATAAGATAACAAATCTAGTCTATGTAATATTGTAAGTAGTTTGTTTAAAAGAGTCTGTTTATCTTCCCAAATTGGAGGCAGGCCAAAGACTGAGACCCAGTAATCAATACAAAACATGATTAAAAAATTCTCTGTGTGTGTGTATGTGTATATACACATGCTTTTGTATGTATGTATATTTAGTTGATTTGAAGAATGCTTAATTGATTCATCTAGATCATCCTTGTTAGATGTGCTCAGCAAACCTAATGAGCACACTCATCTTATCAAACAGCATGTTCACTGATAAAACTGTTTTAAACTGTTATTTATTTATAGTTCAACTCTTTTCACCAGGAATTGAAAGCAATATGCAATAAAAAAAAAAACCTACAGTGATGTAAACTATACATAGCAATAGAACATTAATACTAAGGACAAAAAAAAAACAGGGAACATAAATGTGCCAATCATAAGATGAGTCTTAAGCTGAGCATCACATTTCACTGGTGCTCTCTAGCAGCCAGGGGAAAGAAATGGAAGCGTGTTCAGTACCGAGATCCTCATTAGAAGCTAGCAGAAAGTGCAGGGTCCCTCAGGGGAAATAACACATCTTGATAAACAAGTGAAATAGTTGTGTTCTCCAGACAAAACCATGTGGAGCCAATCTTGTTATTTACAACTGTACGTGAATTTGTCGTTTTCTCATTGTACCCTGATAGCCAGCTCTTTACCATGGTTCACTTAGGGTTCTCCTTTGGAATAGAGAAATAACTTAAGTTGAACTAAGTAAGGGTCTTCTTCTTTTATTTTCTTAACACTTTAACTTCTCCAAAATGATAATTACATGTAGCATAAGATTTATCTTTAATCCAGTTTCAGTGGTATGCATTCATAATTTTGTATAGCACCATTTTTCAAGACTTTTTCATCATTTCAAAAAGAAACTGTTCTTATTAAACAATATGTGCCTATTCCCACTGTCTTTACTTCTAATAAACTACAACCCACTTTCCGCTTTTAGAGTTTCTGGATTATATGTATCACATCAAAATAAGTCAAATCATATGTGTCCTTTTGTTTATGCCTACTAATTATACAGAATGATGAGCTATTGTGATTTTTTGGTCATATCTGCCTCCTCCATTCCCCAGTTCCTTTTACTCTTCAAACAATGTTTATACTTTGGCATTGGCTTATTTCACCTGACAGAATGTTATCAGGGTATTGTGTGAATTTTCCTGGGAATCCATTTCTCTTCATACCAGATGGCAAGGATAGTATCAGACCAAAGAAACCTATTCATCTAAATCCATATTGGTTCACTAAGTTTACTGGAATTATTTGTGGAAAAATAGAAGATAGTTTTGTTAGGAATTCCAACCACACCCCCATGGTCACCCAGGCCTGGCAGGACACAGTCATTTCCGGGTCATATGTCCTACGTAACCCATGCCCATGGCTTCGTGGTTGCATAATCATGTAGCCAGACCACTATGCGTTTGTGTGGAGTAGCCACATGGGCCTGTGTGCACAGGTGAGAGCTGGCCCTTAAAAGACAGGCCCCATGTTCCCATGCCCCCTTCTCACACATGCCCTTCCACAGGCCTGATCACATCTATCCCTTTCTCTCTGTCTTAATAAAACTCTTGTTAGTGGATTCTGTTGTGTTGCGTGACTTTTTCTTGCAGGGTAAGAGCATGGCTAAAAACCATCAAGTTTACTTACAGGACATTGGTGAGTTGCTGAGCTTCCTGGCTCTCTCCAAAATAAAAACAACTACATCACACAGGGTCAGTCATTCATGTTGTAGCATATGAAGAGAACTATTTTTAAATAAGAACAATGTTCCACTGTATATACATGGGATACACAAATGCATGTATACACACACACTTACTTTCCAAGTCTTAAGGTAATTTTCCTCACATTTATGTCATCAAAATACTAACAGAATTCTAAAGTGAAATCTACCCCGCTTCTAATTACAGTGAGCTCCAGGTTCAGAGAGAGACTTGTAGTTGGAAGGTTTCTCTGGTCCCGCCAGGCCCCCTGCAGTCCTGCGGCCTGCTTATAAAATAATCACTCAGAAGCTTATGTTAATTATAAGTGCTTGGCCATTAGCTCAGGCTTATTACTGACTAGCTCTTACACTTATTAAACCATAATTCTTATCTATGTTTAGACACGTGGCTTGGTACCTTTTCTCAGTTCTGCCTTGACATCTTGCTTCCTCTGTGTCTGGCTGGTGACTCCTGACTCAGCTCTTCCTCTTCCCAGAATTCTCCTCTTTTGCTCACCCTGCCAATATTTCCTGCCTGGCTACTAGCCAATCAGCATTTTATTTATCAACCAATCAGAGCAACACATATTCACAGCATACAGAATGACATCCCACAGCAGAGACTGTCTTAAAACACAAAGTAGAGAGTGACTGAGAATGATATTCAACAATGACCTCCATTACACACACACATATATGCATACATATACATATGTACACACCTGAATATCCACATACATAGAGGCAAACACAAAAACTAGCTTGAATTATTCTCTGGATTCTCTGTTTTATTCAATGAAAACACTTATTAACTACACATGAATGTGCATACATATACATATGCATACACCTAAACATGTACATACACATGCATCACACACACAAAGACAGACTTTCGAATTATTCTCTATTTTATACATTGTTGACACTTAATGATTTACATGTACTCTATATATTTAATGTAAAATAAGTAATAGGTAAGTATATTGTGGACATATACAAAGCAATCAGCAATCTATTACCACATTTTTAGAAAAGTCTCTTGTATTTTTCTTTTTGCTTTCCTTGCCTTCATTTCATATTCAAATTAAAAGTTAAAGTAATCAAAAATATGATTTAAAAATCTTGCATTGTTACCAGCTTAATTTTGATATTATACCTTACTAATAAACTTTAGTTAATGATCAGTTTTAATTCAGTTTAATTCAGTGATATTTCTAAATTGGGTAATTAATATCTGACATTATTCCTAGTGCCTGACACCTGCTTGAATGTCCTTTACCATGAGGAAAGTTCTCCATTGAGCCAATATAAATAAAATCTGGAAGCTACAGAAAATAACTGCCTGGAAGAAATTTGGCTCATAAAAGCCCAGTGAATACTTGAAATACTTTTCTGTTTTATTTCATGAATTCTCACACAGCACACTCTTAAAAGTTTTCCTGTTTGCTCACCTTGTTTACCCTAAGGACCAATCCAATGGGCTCAGTCATAACGAGCATGATGAAAACAACCTGACATTCTGGACACCAGACTGAGATTCAGTTGCTGACTGAGTTGTCCCAATGCAATGATGTATTTTTATGAAACTGTGATAATGGGGGCTGGAGCATAACATAGAGGAAGAACACTCATCTAGCTTGTGTAAGGCTCTGGGTTCTAGCCACAGAACCATAAAGAAGGAAGGAAGGGAGGAAGGAAGGGGAGGGAGGGAGGGAGGGAGGGAGGGAGGGAGGGAGGGAGGGAAGGAAGGGAGGAAAGGAGGGAGGGAGGGAGAAAAATAATGAAAGAAATAGGAGAGGAAGAGAGACTGGAGGGAGGGAAGGAAGGAATGAAGGAAGGAGCAAATGAAGGAATGAAGGAAGAAAGAAGTCATAAGGAAACCCATAATGTGTTTTGTATATAAAACTATTATTAAAGGAAATGAAATGAAAACCTAACATGGATGGCAATCATCACATGTATCTGTCAGTTTTACAGACACAAAAGATACTTTATAGCCAGAGAATGTTTCAAACCCTCAAGACAGGCTCATTCATGCACCTGTTTTGCCATGTTGTTGAGAGAGGCATAATGATAGCCTTGATAAAATCTGTTATTTGACAATTGACCTTTTGCAATTTCCCTTCATGGAGATTCATGCCACCTTTTAATCTACATGGATACAGAACTGTCCTTTCTACACACATCCTCTTTTCTCTTCACTCTCTTTTTTCTCTGTGTCTTAGACAGTCTCCACTGAGGCAGATGTGCCCTAAGCCAGGCCAAAAATCACACCTACAACCATCAAGTGCAGAGGGTCTTTCTATTGGCAAATGTGCCTTTCTAACATTCTCCACGACAAAACTCCTCACCCAGGGCATCTTACTCAATATCATGTCCCTTTACCGCATGCTATCTAAATCATCTCTCAGGCTCCAGGATACATTATATAATTCTATATTTTTTTGACTTTTTTTATGATGCAGCCTCAAAACTGGACCAACCCAAAATAGGCAACATGATACAAAAGTTTTAAATTCAAGTCACTCTCATTGAGGACTTAACAAGTAGCCTGGGAGGTGTGTGGGATGTGTGTGTGTGTGTGTGTGTGTGTGTGTGTGTGTGTGTGTGTCAGTGACACCAAATGGCATATGAAAGAATACAACAAGCTATTAAAAATCATACAGCTTGCCAGGCATAGTGGTTGTCACACGTCTTAATTTCAGTACCTAAGAGGCAGAAACTAGTGGATCTCTGTAAGTTTGAGGTCAGCCTAGTCTACATAGGGCGTTCTAGGCCAGTCAGGCTGTGTATTGAGACCCTGATGTTAAAAAAAAAAATACAACTTGAGTGTGGCAGTACCCAGTTTGCTCTCTGATAAAAGCTTATCCACAAATTTTGATATAGTCCATGAGAAAGATAAATTCAAGTCAGATTTGGACTGTCCTCTGTTGTATTCCAGATTCTCCAAAATGTGTGTGCATGAGACTGGGAGATATTATAGAAACTGACTTTTGAGATTCTGGAGGCCTAGGACCCCACAGCCTACCTACCATCTGAGGACTCGAAAATCGGAGAAATGATGATGCTATCCAGTCTAAGTTGGGGAGTTTTATGGATTCTGTGGTTTAAATTTCAGGAGCAACAACCCCTAAGGGCAGGAGAAGACTGATGGCCAAATTCAAGCATAAGACATTTCAACAACCTTGTGCTTTGTGCTACATCTAGGTCTTCACACACATATACTGATTAGAGGAGATTTTTCTTGCCTGGTTCACCAACACACATGATAATCTCTGCCCAAAATACTGTCACCGCTTCCTAATCTCTCTGGGCATCCCATAGACCACTCAATTAGGCACACAAAAACCATCATGTGGTGTTAGATAGTATATGGATTTTAAGGCATTTTTTTGGTATCCAGTTACTTCTACTTAATCACAGCAGTGACGCTAATGGAGATTTCTGAAAAACTTTATTGAATAGGCAATAATTAGAAAATTTTCCCTAAGGTTAGTGTTCTTCCTGACTTCTATGGTTTTGAAAAACAAAGATGGCATAAAACCATAACAATTGGAACTGTGTTTCCCATTGTGGTTTTTTAATTTTTTTTCTGGAGATATTTTAGGAAGAATGATGAAATTGTCAACACCTTTTACTGCTTATGAAATCTATGCATATAAATGTTACAATTATACCCCAGTAGAAAGGTAATCTGCTTTTATTTTTTTATTCTTCATTATTTTAATTAATTGGGATTTTCTTTATAAGCCCAACAATCTGAATTCCACTGACTCTTAATGAATGATATAGGAAAATATAATTTTCTGTGAATGTTCAGTTGATTGGAAAATGTCATCCTTTGACCTACTCAGCCTTGCTAATCAAGGAGCTTCGTCAGAAGAACTCGTGGGTAGATTACAACCCACCAACTGCCCCCAACATTTATTTAAATTACAGTTTTTGCCAGGTATCACATTTAGTGTACCCAGACAAAGCCCCGCCAACATGGTTGAGAGCATATATAGCCATGTCTGTGGTAATTGAATACAGAGCTGTTTCACCTTAAGCTGTTTTGAATTAATGCAAGACACCAGTCACTGGCTTTAGGTGGTTTAATTATCAGAATTGTCACATTATAGTTATCAGCCCAGAGGGTGCATGCTGAGGTTGAATGTGAACATGTGGTACTACCTGATACAGGTTACTTGATGGCCAGATAATGGGTCACTTTAGAAACAGACTTAATGTGAAAGAGCATTGTCCCAATTTGAAATATTTGTGAATAGCAATCAGATTTGTTCAAAGACTACTTCTATACAAAGCCACTAAGTGTCAAAAATTAAGAAAACAGAGCTATTAGAATCTTGGGCTAATATGCAGAATTTTTACGACTATTAAAAGGTTTCTAAATGTCAATATTCATTGTGGATTTTTTTTATTTTGCATATCAGATTATTAAAATCATGACGTTTGCTCTAATGTGTCAGACTAAAATGTGCCCCACTCTATTATTAGAATATTTATAACCCAGGTAGAATACAGCCTCGTCTGTTATTCTCATACAAAGGAACCCAGACTTACCTGAAAAATATTCAGTCCCTCAAGGCTGGCGCAGTTTCCATTACCAGGTGTTTAACTGTTCTGTTACTGCAGGGAGGGGTGGATGCTTAGCTACAGAGCCTCCCATCCCAATGGCCATCATACTGCCCTGGATTCTATTGTTTTCCGGGATGCTATTGCTTTCCTGAAGCATCAGTAAAAAAAAATAATGGAACTAATTCTTCTGAGTCACTGCACTCTTATCCCAGTTTCCATTCTAACAGTATTGACTACAATCTAAGCATTTTGCTTCACTCAACACAGCTCTTAAAGGGCTTTCCCTTTTGAAGGCACACTCTCGGTGGGTGGTCAATACCCTCATGAAATTGTCAGGCTTGAAAGTAAGATGGATTGTTACTGGAACATTAAGTAGGACAGACAGCAGATGAAATTTAAATACAAAGTTGCAGCTGTTCATGGGCTCAAAAACTTAAATTAGTTCAGCCGAACTGCTAAATTCCAGTAAGAAACAAGCAGAAGTGAGCCAGCTACTCGTTCTCTCATAGGAGGATAATGCCTTTAAAGAAATTGAAATCTTGCCACCATAGGTAAATAAATTTTGCCTAAAATAATCCCCTCCCCAATGAACACTTTCAATCTAATTCATTTATAGCCCCTGCAGAACAAATGTAGGACCCTAAATTTAAGATTTTATTAATGTTGAGCACCCTCCATCTCTACAGATTCTACATGCTTTCCTCTCTCTTCATCACTCCTTTGGGCATCCTCTTAACCTTCCGGCCACCTTTCTTATTTCTGCTTTCTTTCCTTTCTGTTTCCCTTCTCCTCAGTTCTTTCCACACAGAATCTCTGGAGTCACTACTTTGCCTCTTCATAAAACTCTCAGATTGCTCATCTGTTCTTGCCGTCAGTGTGAGCATTATCTGCCATTTATTCATGCAGTGCTTTCTTTTCAAACCCCAAGCCTGAATTTGTTGATGGCTGTTTGTGATCAAGTATGTGGTCAAGCTTGGGAAGTCATGTTTAATTGTATTTGTTGATGAACAATGACTTCCTTGTCTAGCGTCCTCCTGTCCTGTGACTGGAAGCCTTCCTAAGTTTGAGAGCTACCAAGGTGATAGCTTAAGAGATGGATGGCATGATGCCCTGCTTATAAGACAGCTTGACATGGTGAATTCCAACATCTTGACCTTCTGTGCACTCAAGGTGCCATCTTGGGAGCATGAAGCCCCTCAGTATGTGCCACCTTAGATTTGCCAGTTGTCAGAGCACTCACATAAGTTTCCTTCTATTTTATGTTACCCAATCTTTGCACTTGGTTTTGGCAGCACCAAATGGGCTAAGACCCATTCCACTTCCATTAATTGTTTGCCTGTTCCCCTAAATATCAAGCCTGTGATAATTTTTTTCTGCTACTTTGAATAGATGCTATATTGTCTTGAGATGTTCTCAATGGATCCAGCCCAGAGCCTTGAGGATGCTAGGCAAATGCTCTACCACTAAACTACATTCCAGGTTACCTTGCATCTCTCTCTCTCTCTCTCTCTCTCTCTCTCTCTCTCTCTCTCTCTCTCTCTCTCTGTCTCTCTCTCTCTGTCTCTCTGTCTCTCTCTCTCTCTCTCTCTCTCTCTCTCTCTCTCTCTCTCTCTCTCTCTCCTCTCCTCTCCTCTCCTCTTCTCTCCCTGTCTCCCTCCGTCCCCCTATGGCCACTTAGCACTAGAACATACATGTACTTTATTATTATCTTGCTAGTGTTGTCTTTCCCCTTCTGACACTCCTTCCATTCGTTAAAGATCTATATGAACAAACTTCTTTATGAACATTAGGATAAATTTAAATTTTTTAGGTCAGCACTAAGACCTGTGTGAATGGAACCCATTTTATCAGTCTTCCATTAATATTCTGCCTAGAGTTTTTTTGCTTTTTTGTCTCCCTGGGCCTTTAATTATTTTTTAAAAGAAGTCTATTTAATAAATTTTTATTAAAATAGAATTACATCACTGTCCCTCACCCATTTCCTACCTGCAGACTGTCCCAGGATTCTCTTATCTTTCTCAATCTCAAGTTGGTCACATCTTTTTCTTTGATTAACATTGTTATACACACATGCACACACACACAAATATAAGTAAATATATTTATAATCATATATAATGATACATATGTATATATTTTATGTATACACACACACACACACACACACACACACACACACATAAAACTTCCTGAGTCCATTTTTGTTGGTGGTATGTATATAGTTTCAGAGCTGTCCACTGTGCACTAGACAATCATTAAGGGTGATCATCTCTCCCTGAAATCATTAGTTGCCTATCATTCTTTGTCTAAGGGTGTGATCCCTTCAAATTTCCCCCCTTCTGTATTAACATGCCCACTGAAATCGCCACTGTTTGGGTCTGGTTCACACAGTCGTTTCTAAGAAAGATTGTTTCGAAGCTGACTTCCTGGTGTTCTGGCATTTATAATCTTATTGCCCCTCTTCCATGGTGTCCCCTGAGCCATAGATGCAGGGACTGTGATGTAGACGCATCTGTTGGAGCCGGCTTCCCCCATGACATGATCTCTGAATTGAGTCCTGTTGTGATTTCCTATGATGGTTTCCTGTGTTGGCTTCCTGTGAAGGCTTCTTTGATGAGGGATGGTAGCTATACTCATTTGTGGGTAGAGGCCTAAGATTTAGATTGTGTTAAGGAATTATGCTGGTCTAGCAATGAATGATATTATTTTATATTTACCTAAAATTATACACAATACATATATGTATGTATTATAGGATGTTAAATCACTTTGGCTGACAATGCTCCCCACCCCAAAAAAAAAAAAAAATGCACTAACAAAAAGCCAGTATAGGCACAAGAAACTTCCTTCCACATGATTGATCAGAATAGCCCAGTTGACTTCCAAAACAATGGATTGTCGATGTAGCCCTGGTTGCTTCTCAGGAATTGAGGGTGGCCTCTTATTGCTGAAGACACTCACCTCACACTTAGGACACAGTTCTTGGGTAATTTGAGCTGGATCTGACCTGAAAGCCTCTTTCCTGCACTCTAGCTTTGAGGTTTCAGAAAACACTATGCAGGCTGCCAAGGGAGAGAAGCAATTAAACAGCCCTCTCCAGCTGTAACACCTATGAACCACAATTACCACCATGGCAAGATATGCATAACGGTGCAATAAAGTGGCACTCACATGTCAGTGGCAACCAACAGCTGTCTAATTGGACTTAAGGTCCACTCAACAAGAGGGGATTCATACCTGGTACTGGAGAACTTAGCCAGCTTCCAGAGGCTAGAGAGGTCATGGGTCTTTTTAAAGAAACTACTGCTGCTAGAGTCATAGCTTGCTAGATGTTTGCCTCTTATCAGCTCTCTTAGCCAGTTGTGCCTCCCGACATGTTCACATTCTCCTTTGCTCCTTTCCCTCCCCTCTTCTCCCTTCGCTCTGTACTAACCACCCTTCACATCTGTAACACTCAGCCCAACGTTTGCCCATACACACACGTGTGCCTTAACCAGCACAAGCCTAGGATGATTTTTTTTCTCCTGTTCTTGAATTGACTCAGAATGACACATACAGTCTGTGACAGTCTTCAGATGTTATAGACTGCTTCCAAATTGTTTTCTAATTTACTGAGAATGTATGAATTTCCTCTCAAACAAGATTTAACTTTCCTGAAGAGGCGAAACTGTGAATTGTACCATTTCAAATGTGTGAATTCTGCCATTGAATTTAAAAATAACTATTCCTAGTTTCTGGGATGTTTCCCCAATTCAGTTATTTCTGATCCCTGTGTGAGTATCAGAGGAACTAGATCTTTAATGGCATAATCAGATCCCATGTCAAATAAATGACATTAAGAGTGTCATTAATATGATTCAGTATTCCCAGGATGTTCTGGAAGGTTTATATGTATTCTCATTTATTATAAATACATTGAAGCATGATTAAATGAAAGAGACTGAATAAAAAGGAATTTCAATGATAAAATAAGATGTTCTATGGATGTAAGAATTAATGTCTACCGTCTATGTAACTCTAAGCAAATGTGTAGAACAAGTGTGATCCTGCTCATTAAACCATACTCTGGACTCATTCCATATTATTCCATCCACAAAAAAGTGCACATCTATGCAATAGGACTGAATATAGCATATATTATACATAAAAATATGCATAATAATCTTATATAATAGTAATATGCTCGCAATAATATATCTAATGAACTCAAGACAGCCAAGACACATTTGTTAAAATATGAAGGTAGGCATTATCTACCTCTACCTCATTCTACCCTCATTCCTCTTAGGACCTACTGAGATTCTGTAGATTCCAAATAGGTATCAATAATTGTACCAATTTTTGCCTTTGTTTTATCATCTTTATACTATAGAATCCAGCCATATTTGTGCTTTAACGTAACTGCTAATCAAAAATGAAATGCTCTTGTGACTATGAAAGAAAGGATTTGGCTAACATTCGAATTTGTTTCTGTGTTCCATTTGTTCTATATTTTAGTAGTATAGGCATAATCTAAAAGTTTTAGCAACACAAAACAACCCCACACAGTTCTAAACCCCTTCCTTTAAAACTTCTGAACTGCTTTATAATTTATAATTCTCCCCACAACTTTAAATAATACATGTTGCAGAGTATTAAAACTGTAGCAAAACATATTTAAATGCATTTACTCATTGAGAGTGATATGCACATGTTCGTGGGCACAAGCATGGGCATGAATGTGTACGTGCCCACACGTGCACACATGCCTATCTGTCTGTGATTCACAATGCACGTGTGGAGGTCAGAGGACAACTTGCAGGGGAAGGTCTTCTTCTCCCGGTGTTTGCTTTTTGGAGGACTGAACTCAAGATTGTCAGGTTTGACAGCAAGTGTCTTTACCAGCTGAAGCTCTCTTCAGCCCAGCAAAACATTTTAAATGCCCGTCCAAATGCCAACCAGCGAGCATCACACATAAAAACGTCAGATTTTGAATAACGAAGAGAAGAGCTCAGGTGGCTTTCTGTGGTACACATCCCTGAGAACTTACTAAAAAAAGAGAGTCCTCTTCTGGGTCACAGAGAAAGATCACTTATTCATTGTGAAGAAAGTACCACCGATGCTGAATTTTAAAGTTTCATGATAACAAATTGGTATAAATTAGTGGAATATGAGTCCGTAACACTATTATCTGTTTACTAATGAGATAGCAACGTCTCCTTTTAGTCTAAACCCTTGTGTGCATTGGTCGTCATGCTATAAGATAGCAAGCACTTTGTGCCCTAAATCTCTAAGAGCTAGGACAGATGAAAGCATTGCGGTAGTTCTAATTCCTTCAGATTTGTGTGCCATGGGGACCTACCTGCAATGCTCAGACTCCACACGGAGGTATTCCTATCTCTAGGCCTGCCATGACTGGTTCCACCAAAATAGTAATCCAGTATTTGCTGGCAGCTGATAAATCCATCAAAAAGCAACCAATAAGAACTTATTTGAAGAGTGACATTATCTTGCTCCTGTCAGGGAGCATGAGCAAAATAGCCATTGGTTTACTGTATTTACAAAGAAGAGGGGTGTTGGGAAGTAGAAGATTTTTTTTTTTAAGGTCAGAACTCTTAATCCAAAGCTGCAGAAGATTTGATGCCTTGTAAAATGGTTAGTTTTATCTGGCATCTGACTGGAGATTTTTCTAGGTGAACGATCTCCAGGTCAGTGGCAGTTAAAAAGGGAGGGGGTGGGTAGGGTGTTAGGGGAGAATTAGAACTTCTCCCACTTAAGATAGAATGACATCAACTCACAGATGTCACATAATGGGTCCCTGAACATCATTTGCATCCAGTTAAGGGTGTCACTGGTGGCAAGGCGTGCATATTTATGCATACAGTGTCTAAAGGGGGACTAATGGCCATACACATGAAAGGGATTAGGAAATTCATTAATTAGGGTCATTTGTACAATTCTATTGTCAACTTTAATCACTTGTTTCATTTGATGTCTCCTTTAGCAAGTCAATCCACAGGAGCCATTTATTTATTCATCAAGAATATTGTGTGGGACTCTTGGCTGCTTCACCTGTAATGTAATCCCTGAAAATGCATTCATTTCCTTCTAATAAGCAGGGTGCTGGGCTTAATAAGTTAACATGTTACATTAATAAGTATTCATTAACTGTGTGAGATTTCATTTCTATCAGTGGAGACGGTGTGATTTCATTTTACAAGAATGCATCCATTGTCTGCTTTTCCTTTTAGAACGATCTAAACAAAATCTGTATTTCATTCAAAATATACTGTTTGTATACATTTAAGCATCCTTCAAGGCTTAGGTCATTCTATAAACAGAAGAGTCGGGGATCTAAGTTATCCTGTTAACGATCATTTAGCAAAATGTATTTAGCCCACGGTTCTGTACAAAGATAGGGTCTTACTCACTGGCTATCCAAGCCATCCACTTCCCACCCCACTATGCAGCCTCCTCTCTCGTTCTCTCTTTTCTTTCTGGTGCTTGGAATCACACACAGCAGGTAAACTTTCTCCCCCTGAGCTGCATACTTAGACTCCTGAACCAAAGTGTGTGTGTGTGTGTGTGTGTGTGTGTGTGTGTGTGTGTGTGTCCTCTCCACCTTTTCTATGCTCACCTCAAGATTCCTCTGTATTTTATCATGGGCCCATTGGAAAATATCTCTGACATCCAAGCTTTTTTTTTTTTTTTTTTTTTTTTTTTTTTTTTTTTTTTTTTTGGCAGGGGTGCAGGGCTTATTAGAAAACAGTTCTTTTAATTTGTAAACTCGGTTTCTCACTTCTCACAACACATACACTGCTTCCCTTACTGTCCTTCCTACTAGGCTAAGCACTAAGTTCGGGACGTGTGCTTTTTTCTAGCCACTCTCTCTATGGACTGTCAAGTTCTGAATTAAGGAAACATAGGTATACATAGAAGGGAGTTAGTCTTGAGCTTGGTGGGAGGGAGGGAGCGATGTGTTAAGAAGTGAAGAAAGAAATAGACTTTTTATTCCCTTCAATCTAAAAGCTAAAGAATTAGTTCAACTTTTTTTTTTCATTTTTATGAAAATGACCTTAGGCAAGTCACTTAATCCCTCTAGACCTCCATTTCATTGCCTATAAAATGAAAGTGTTGAATAAGCCCATCATGATCCCTTTTAAAATTAAAATTCATCATTCTGATATGTCACACAAAGATGTTGAAGAACTGAAAAGTTTTGCTGAAGTTGAGAACAACGTTCTCAAAACCACTCCACTATTCCCTGATACTTAAAAGTTAGCTCCTGCTTTTCATCTCAGAATATGCCAGCTCAAACTTTCCCAAGATGCATTTCAAAGTCAGACGGGACAGCATTAAAGTGCTCTGGGACCAAGAGCCACATTCCGTGTACACACACAAAGAATGAAGAACTGGACAAAAGTGTAAAGGAAGGACTATTTCTTTACAGTAGAGCTGTTCATAAAATGCAAGGATATACTTTGAGAGACAAGAGGACAAGGGATTATGGCTTCCAACTCCCTTTTGTTGTTGATGATGTTGTTGCCATGGTGGCTAGGTTGGGCTTTCTGCATATGGTTCTCTCCAGTTCTCTTCCCAGCCCTTCACTCACCTTGAAGCTGCATCCCTTCATCCTCCACAAAGCTACATGCTAGTGAATCTCACAGGACTCTTCCCAGCTGGTCATCCTTGGGTCATGGGCATGTTGTTAGGATGGGTTCCCTGTCAGAAAACCCATATAAGCCTGCACACAGGAAGAAACACATTGCCTGGAAATCTTTTGGGAATTCCTATTCCTTTTACCCACCCTGTGCAGCTTTTCATATTCTTCACAGCCCCTATTGTTAGTCATTTGGGTGCTGCTGTGACCACGCATATATGATAGAAACAGCTTAAGGAAAGAAGGATGTGTTCGGATACAGTCTCAGATGGTTCCAGTGCAGCGTGGGGAGGGGAGGCTGGTGGAGCAACTTGGTTCCTGGAGGTAGGAGATGCCATAGAGGCTACTCATATCATGGTGGGCAGGGAGCAGAGTCAGGTGTGACCTTCAAAGACCTACACCTGTGATCTACTTAATGAGGCTTTGGGCATCTTCCTCGTCATGACATTTATTCATTTCTCCCTTCTTGGTTTTTTTTTTTTTTTTTTTTCTGTTTTGAACTTAATAGGTAGATCAATCTGTTCTCATCAAAAAAAGAGATGGAAGGGCTTGCTTTACCTTTACACACCTGTTTATTAACAAAAACACTCTCCAAAGTTGATGCTGCATTAGAGCATCCTCGGAGCGATACACGATTCACCAGCAATTCCATCTTTTTTTTCCTAACAAATGCAGTCCATGGCATGAGGCCGATAGACATTTAACATCTACCATTGGCTGGTAAGGCCAAATAAAGCACCGTTACTCACTTCACAAGAACCAGCTTCATTGAGAAGAGGAAATGGGAAAGGGTCAGTCCCTGATAAAAATAGCTTAATGGTACTTCCTGACTTTTGTTGAAATATAATCTGTGAAAGAGAAGCCGTATATAAGGCAACTGCTACAGCAAATTTTTACAACTGAAATTTGAGTTTATCCTCAAATTTGAGGAAGACCTTAATTCTTTATTGATTCATAAGAACGTTTAAAGAAGTATTTTCCCAATGGCGGAAAAAAAAAAAAAAGATTTCTTTTGTATTGATTCCAATTTCAAAGCAAATATTTTAAATTTCAAGTTTAATGAATAATCTTCCTATGGAGAGCCATAGCTAATGATGGAGGTGGGGATACCATCTATTAGTTGACTTAATTGGCCTCATTCAAAAGTTTATAAAAATCTAAAGAAAACTGAATATAATGCAGCTCCAAGTTTAACATGACGATAGTTATAAATTGATAGATTCTCTCACACGCTGTATCTCAATGCTCCAAGGAGTACCACCAGCAATACCACACGCTCAGCAGTTCCAATATGTTTGTCTGTCCTTTGTTTCCCATTCAAGATACATACATCTCCAGGTCCCCGCAGACAAATCCAGAGATTTAAAACTCCATTCTCTGCCTGCACCGGACCTTCTTGCAACAGACTCTTGATGGCTCTCAGTCCCACGAGTCCTCTTTTTCCTTCGGTGCAATTCAATAAATTCAATTCCACAAGCATTAATTGGGCATCTTCTCCGTGTAAAGCACTCAGAGGGAAGGAGAACAAAGGATAAGCTGCAGTCCTTGACTGTGATTTCACCACAGGAGAGAAGTGCTCGCTTCCTCTCCCCCTGGAGAGAGAGCGAGGTGTCCCTGGGGACAGGAGTACCACATCTGGGTATTGCTAGATTCTGTATTCTCTCTCAAGTGGCAAATCACTTCACTGAATGTTCATCTAGTTTCTGCCTGGTGTTTGCGCACTGCACGTGCATGTGTAGACACACAACTCATCCCTATCACTTTATCTAAGTCAACGAAACAGTAATAATTTTTATTGTATTTCAAAGACTTCCCTTCCTTTAATACAACAGTGATTTCTCATTTCTCTAGTCACAGAGGTTTGTTCCAAATACTTTGCTCTCATTTCAGAGCACAATAAAGTTTCCTTTCACTAATGCAAAAACAAAACAAAACCATAAACTCTTCTCTGTAGACCAATATAATGGAATAAAGAAGAAAGTAAAAATTAAATGTATCTGAGTCCTTCGAAGGAACACAAGGGTTGGCATTTTTACCATCTAACAAGTAGATCATGTTCTATAAACCATTGCTTGGTAAAGTTGAAGAACCATTGGGGGAAATAGAAGATGCCAGTCTTTCACTTACCTGTCTCTCCATACAGCATATGTAATGATAAAATGCCATCCCATCTAGTCAAGGGCCACTCTGAACGTCTATCTATTCAACATTTAGTCTTTTGACTTTCAGAATTTTTCAGAATGGCTGACAGTTGGTTTATGACTAGCATTTTGTCTGGTGTGCATGGGTATTGACTCACTATGCCACCTAACCAGGGTACCTAGCCATCAACTCTCCTGTGGCCACATAATTGAGTTTGGAAACTAAGGATACTGACTTGTAGCTCATCTTCCCAATGATACCAAGATACAGGAGGAATTTGACAACAACTATAGATAGTTGTGTGAGAATATGTAGCTATAGATAACAACAGATATGTAGGTGCATGCATTATATCTCTCTGGACAAAAATATAAGACCCTATCTGCAACAATGATCAAAATTCTTGAGTAATGAATATAATTGCTGGACTAAAGTGTTGTAGAGAGTTTACTCGTGTTGTGACCCAATCTACTCTACTCTATAAGGATCATGCACCAAGAAAAACATAAGTAAAACCATTTCTGCTTTTCCCTGGAGGCCACCAGGATATAATCCAACATCAAGCCTAAACTCAATTTTTGATGTCCCAAATTAAAGAAAAAGAAATCAGTGTTAGCAAAAATATTTTCTTTAGGTGAACTTCTTCTGATATCCAGGAGAATTACATTAGAAATCGCCTGTGGGATTTATTCATTCCATGTTAGGCAGTGTACAATATTTTCCCCTGTGGTATGTGCTCTATAATATTTGCAGATATTTACCAAAAACACTCACAGCTGAAGCCCCTCTATACACATCCCTCACATCAGCACACACATTCACACTCTTTCCAGCTGCCCGCTATATTTAAAATCATAGTATTTTGTCACAATATTTTCCCACTCTTGGATCTTGTTTGGTGTAAAGTTCTGAATTAAAGTATAAAATACCAGCCCCAAATACCAATTATATCAATTATACCTAATTATTACTATTATATAGTGAAATTTTAGGTTTCTATCAAATTTTTATAACCTTCATACCCACTCTAAGCTGTTCAAGAATCATTATAGCAAGTTATTTTTCACTACCCTGATGGGAAGTCCCAGTTCTAGTTCAGGATATCTAACAAAACAAACCACATACTAGGACTGCCTAGTTTAAATCAAACTAAAGCTATATAATGACAAATAACACATATGGTCTGGCCTAAAATTCTGTAAGCCCATATGTTTTTAATAAACAGGTAAATATGTGTGTATGCCTACACATACATATATGCCTATATATATGCCTCTGTGTGTGTGTGTGTGTGTGTGTGTGTGTGTGTGTGTGTGTGTATTCTGCTTCTGTTTGAAGCATCCAGGATGTTTTAATTTCTTTAAATGTTTGCTTGATATTCAGGTTAGGATTACAGATTTTGTAGCTATGCTTTTGAAGTCATTGTCCCTATATAAATGAGATGGGTTTGGCTGTCACATCTAAAAATATGAATGTGTTTTTAGTACAGCGGTGAAAAAAAATTTATGACATGGTCCCCAAATGTAGTCACAAATTTTCTGTCACTACCTTTAGTTTTCAAGCCTACCAACTCTCCTGTTTTCCAGGCACACACACATTTAGATACATTTGGTATGCGCTATGAGAGAACAGACAGGGATTTCAACATGGCGTTGTGTGATGAGATGGATATTACTTGAAAGCAGAATTCTTCATAGAATATTTGGTTTTACAGTAGGTATTCAACTCTACATCTTTTGCATGAATATAAATTCTTAATTTGACATTTGGGAAAAAATTGCTTATATCCTTGCAGCATAGTCCCTTGATCAGTGATTTCTTAGTAAGGATCAGTAGATAGGTTTTCATTCTCTTGTTCAACAAATATTAACTGGATACCAAGCCTTACGCTGATGGTACAATATACCATCAGCTCTGTGAGGAGGCATGTTGGGTTTGGAGGTGTGACAGATGGGTAGAGCATTTGCCTATCATTTATGAAGCCCTGAATTCTACCCATCATACAAACAAAAAACAAAAAAGCAAACAAACAAAAAAGCCAAAAGCAATCAACCACATTGCTTTAGGATATATCGATTTCTGGTGTTGTAAAAAAAATCCAAATACATAGTCAGTTTTGTATACATATATAGCTATTGAGGACTGTTCTAGTCATCTACCAATGAAAAGAGTATGGATAATGAATAGAACACTTGCCTCCCAGCTAGCAGCCGGCTAATGTGTGAAATTGTGTCCTTCATACATCAAGCTACCCAGTAGCTTGCCTTGGCACATCAATGGCAGGAGCATTGCTGAGATGCAGGTTCAAAAGTAATGCCCATGAGTGTTTCTAGTACGTTCTTTTCCTGCTCAGAGATAGGAATGACAGGTAACAGTTCCAACTGCATGATGGGATATGCTCACTCCAACCCAGCCTGTCATCTCTCCAACAGAATACATCATCCATCATCAACTAAAACCAATTACGATGACATTGGGTCATTAAGTTCCCTGTGGCTCATTCTTTATTTCTATATAGTGCAAGACTTGCAAAAATATTATTGCCAAGGTCTTTCCATGCCTAAAACACCGTTGCTATAAAATCTTACAACCTTCGGTAAATGAGCTTCCTCCCCCACATATCAGAAGATGAAGCTAACTTTTTGGCATGGAGGCCACATCCCTGGTTTTCCATACTGTTCTGGACAATCCTTATTTCCTTTGACGTCCCTTGTTCTAGGTGTGGTCACTTGATATTATGTGACCAAAATTAACTCCTCCATCCTCTTGCCTCTTCTTTTTTTTCCTTTACACTGAAGTCCTGAGGATCTCAAACCAGTTGCATGGCTTTAAACTCCATATTATAAATATTTTGTTCCAGCTTTTCTGCTAAATTTTTTAGACGCAAGCAGCCTGTTCAATTGTGTGTGTGTGTGTGTGTGTGTGTGTGTGTGTGTGTGTGTGTGTGTTAACTCTCACTGCCCCACCCTCACTCTACTGTCCTGATACTCTTCCATGGTTCTAATGAACAGTACGACCACCCTCTGGTCAGTGTCAGAGTCGAATACCTAAGAGTAATCACGTCTTCCTTTCTTTTACTCCTATCGCATTTCAGCCATCAAAGCTGAATCTTTAAGATGTCCACAAGCCGACCACCTCACACCCTCCTCAGGTACCAGAGTTAGTCCACATCACCACCTCCCTCACCAGCCTAGGGAACCATGTGACAGGTTTCCCGGTTCCCGTCTTTGTTATCTGCAGCTCAGCATCCGCGTCTTCACGGTCCTTTAGAACAAAGTAGATCATGTAACTCGGGAAATTTAAATATCTCAAGGATTTATGATTGCTCTCAAAAGCTAAGTGTTTACAGACTGCCTAAGAGGGTCCATGAAATGTGACTCCTAGGAAAGTTCACTTAGCCACTGGCCTCACTGTCCCTGGTCACAACTCTGGTCCTGCTGCCCTCAAAGGAGCTCACAGTTCTCTTCTTCATTTCACTCACGGGGCCCTGCTCAAATTCTACATTTTCAGTCTGGCTGATAGGAATGCTCTGTTTCCATTTTATCTCTCTCCCTTCACCTTGCCTTATTTTATAGCACATAATATACTATTCATGTTACAATGTTATACACAATCATGTGTCAATAAAGGGGTGGAATACGGCCTGTGGAATGTGTCGTTAGGCTGTTTCATCATGTGTAAAGGCAGTGTAGTGTGTACTTAAGCCAACTAAAATAGTTGCAACATCACTAGGTGAGGTAAAATAGTGGGACCACAGCTGTGGGTATAATCCAACGTTGGCCAAAATGCCCCATGGCACATGATTGTATTTGATTCTTATGTTCATTCGTTATCTGCTCTATCAATACAGCAGCATCTTTAGAGAAGGAATAAGTATGCTTTGCTTATAAATTTATATCTATATATTTTATATCTATGTTTATATTCTCTTTGCTTATATCTATACTTCACATAGCTATGAAGTACCCAAGTAGTGCCAGATACATTGTGCACATTTAACAAGTGTCAGACCAGTGGTACACAGCATTCATTCATAGGTTCCTAGCAGCCGGGCAAATACAGAGAGTGGTGCTAAGGAGATGCTGTGTGAGAGACCATCTCCCTTCAAAACTGACAGGGATGTCTGTTACTTCTTTCTTTACCTTAGTTAATATTCAAAACAAACTGCCTGAGATGACTTGTGCTTTTGAAAGGAGAAACCAGAAGCATGAGCTTCACAATTAAGAAATGATTAAAAAGGATCAAACTGCAGGAGAACCCACATCTATACAGCCCCCCATGTTATTCAGTTTGCATGTTAATGCAAAGCCATCCAGAAAAGGGGGATATATGCCAGAAAACAGGCAGGGCCCCCAGCCTTGCTTTTATTGTCAGCTTATACTGTACAGAAATCTGGATATAGATAGCTATGCCTCTGCCATTTAAAAAAAAAAAAAAAGAGTCATTAAACCATGGTGGCACTTCAAAGTGAGAAGCTACTGTAAAT
This sequence comes from Peromyscus leucopus, assembly GCF_004664715.2. Taxonomy (NCBI): domain Eukaryota; kingdom Metazoa; phylum Chordata; class Mammalia; order Rodentia; family Cricetidae; genus Peromyscus; species Peromyscus leucopus. The sequence goes on along the minus strand of NC_051077.1, from coordinate 33,672,681 downwards.
GACGTTACAACACAGTGCAAGCTGTGGGGAGTCACCACTTGTCCTTAGCCTGTTGTGTCCAGGAAGGGACACAGTTTGCCAGAGCTACCAAATCTTCTACTTTCTCCTTTGAGTCTAGAAATACGGATGTTTGGGTGACACTTCTCTAAGGTATTACATCTGCTAACTGCTATCCAATGCTAGAGACTGTATAAGGTCTGCCATCCATGACACATAGCTTCTATTAGCCCCCAAGAACCCTGATTACAAATCCTGGCCAGAATCCTGTGCCAGATATTAGAGCTAGGGACTGGGAAGAGAAGGAATGGAGATGGTAAAGCAAGAGATGACTCAGAGAATCCTCTTCAGGAAAAAAGGCAAGGCTAAAAGAAGACAGTATCGATGTCATATAGCATTGTGTAGCCCACGAGACTTCAGAGGGATTGTTCATATCTGGAGACTTCTAAGCATAAGTCGCAAGTAAGATTTGAAGAGACTGAAAGAGGCAGAATGCATTAATTGAATTGGAAAGCTTGTGTTTGGGGGTTCAGATAAAATAGTGACTGTGTAGTGCATGGAATGTGCTACACATTAAAGACACATTCCTATACCAAGTAGAGTAGCACATCTCTGTCATCACAGCACTTAGAGGGTAGAGGTGAGAGGGTGGAGAGTTTACAGTCATTTTCAACTGCATGGAGAGTACAAGGCAGCATGGACTGCTTGAGACCCCGTCTCAGTAAACCAAAGACACCAAAAATGAAAACAAGTCATTAATTCCAAATTAATACTTCTCATGTGCAAAATTTATATGAAACAAAATTCTGCATAGAAAGGTTTTTAACCATATTATTAAGGCTCTCTGTGTGCTTTCATGTTTTTGATTTTAACTAAAGTTTAGGACTAAGGCATTATGCCTTGCAGATTCTATTTTTAAGAAAATCTGTGATGTATTTATATTTCATACCTGAGAGTACAGGTGATTGCATTCACATTATTCCTCCTTCCCTTTGTATTTATTTATAGAGATTATTCTAAAAACTCAGTTGATTTTCATTTTATTGAGGACACAGAAAAAGCTTGGAAAATTCAGTATGGCCACATTGTTATGTTGCTTGCAATAAGGATGCAATGCCTAAAGTGTCTAGCAGTCAGTTTTCTGTTCCCTTGTCCTGAAGACTTTTGGTTTGCAGTTCTTAACGTGATATTAGTGAGCATATCTCTCTGCCAGAAAGCAGAACTGTCCACCCACATAACCCCACTACACTGTTCCTACAATTATAAATTAAATAATAATTTAATTTTAAAATATTTAAATTTAATATTTACATTCAATATTGGGTAATACATTTTGAAGACAGCAACTTTCTGATGAATGCTTTTAATTTTCAGCACTCCAATATAAGGAATAATAAAAATGACATTTTAGACTATTCTGAATTTAGGGGCATAAATAGAGAAATTCGGGGACTAGTTTTCAAGAATAGATATTAACAGAGTAAACAAAATTAAACCTGTCATTATGCAAATGTGCTTTTCATCCTGTACATAGTATTTTAATATGCAATTTATGGGGTTTACAGAAAGTTTAATTTTTCAGTTTAACGTAAAACATTGTGTAACAGTATGGGTGATGAATTAGGTTATCGTTGCTATATGTCTGACCCATAGAAGATGAGTTCTCTAAACACCCCTCAGAGGCCAAGCTCATAGCCATCAAATAGAGTACAGATTTGATCTGTGTGAAGAGGTGTGTTATACTTATGTGCCCAGGAGCACATAGGTTATTTTCTGTTTACCCTGCAAGCCACATTAATCCATTCATTGACTGAATTCAAACATGGATTCACACTGCAGACGAATTCTATACTTTTAACTATCCATGCATGCATGTGTCTGTGGTACATGGGTATGCAATCATATATGTGTGGTTGCATGGATGTGTGCACAGGTTTGTGCAGGCACATGTGTGACCACCACAAATGACCAGTTTTGTCATGGGAACCACAGATTTCTCAAGCGCACACAGCCAGTGCTTTATCAACTAAGCCATCTCCTATAGCACAAATCTTCAAAGGTCTTAATAAAAACAAACCCAGAGCCAGGTATTGGGGTGAACGTTGGACGATCAGAGAAGCAGAACAAGCCACAGCTTCCTCACCACACAATTCCTCAGCTGATCCTGTTCCCTCAAACTGGAAGCCTCTGAGTCCTCATCCAAATGGATCTCAGCTGAAGTGCTGCTCAAAGCCTTAAAGCTTAACCAGTTCTAGTTCCTGGTTTTCACGCCTTATATACCTTTCTGCTTCCTGCCATCACTTCCTGGGATTAAAGGCGTAAGTCACCATACCTGGCTGTTTTCCAGTGTAGCTTTGAGAGATCCGGGTGGATCTCCGCCTCCCAAGTGATAGGATTAAAGGTGTGTGTGCCACCATTTCCTGGCCTCTATGTCTATCTAGTGGCTGTTCTGTCCTCTGACCCCAGGTAAGTTTATTAGTATGCACAATATATTGGGGGACACAATATCACCACAATCTCCCCAGCCTTTGGCAACCTTATCTTTTCACTTGCTCTTGAAACATTTCTGCATAAATTGTGCACACAGTGTGTCTCTTAAGAAGTCATTATTAACTTTGGCTTGAGGTAGTTTACCATAACTTACAACACTAGCACCCTTTTAATAACACAGTTAATGCCAGTTACTAGCTGTTACGAACTCTGCTGCAATTAATCTGCTACTTATGTCTTGGTATAAAAAAAAATTTAAGTATATTATAGCTCTAAGGTTAGTCTCTAAAGGTATATAAGTAATTCATTCATGATTTTTAAATGTTTCTTTGTAATCATTTTAATAATTAGCCCTTTCAACAATCACTGTCCATTATACAGATTTTAAAATATGTTGAGAGTGGAGACAAGTGACAACTTACACTTCCCAACCTTCTTCTTATCTTTTCTCTAATCTCAAGCTACATTTCCAAAAAATTCCAAAGGAAAGGTGATTTGGAAAATCAGGCATCTTCAGTGAATGGATTAAGGTGGTTGTTGATAAGCCTTTGAACGATGACAGAGAAAAAGATGCAAAGAGAACCATGCTGTGCATTTTCCCCCCACAGCCTGACCTCTTTGGAGTTACAATAAAGCCAAGCTTCTCTCTTTCCTTGTTTACCAGGTTCTATAAGAGAGAATAAAAGGAAAGATATTCCTGTTGATGAAAATGATGACAGATAAAATGTGTTTGAAGGCTATAAAAGCTCCTCACATCTGGAGCAGCTGGCAGCATGGGATTGGACTCTAAGGGGAACTCATAGATATCTAATTTGAGCACTGGTTAAAAGTGAACTTGGGAACAGCTGATTCAGTGCAGTTATCTCTGGCTCTGGGAAGTTTTTGTGATGTTCAGAGGCTGGTGCATAAAAATCCACACGACACATATTTGCTGAGTCTAATATCCTTATGAAAATGAACAGGGATGATTTACAGGAATATATTAGTCACAGCTGTTCTTATATAAACCAGAATATAACATGCTATAGCAGGTAATGAGCCATTAAAATTGGCAGAAAAGACTTCCTAATGTCTCAATAATTACGTATATTAAAGTACACAGATAACATACAAATATCAGTGGCATAGAAATCAATTAGATTAGATAAATTATCAGACATGCAGCAAATACTTTCAGCCTGCCACAAATAAGGCTTCTCAATAAGGCCCAAGCCATCACACAATCTTTGTACCTCACTATATTACGAGATCTTATACTAGTGATGTTGTATCAAAGCTGAGGGAGCCAAGCACTGTGAAGGAAACAAGTGGGGGCCATGCAGCAAAGGGATCAAGCCATTAGAATCTATGTAAACCATTGTGATTTTAAGTACTACAGCGTTTTTCATCTACTACCCATTGAATTGGGTCTGTAGAATAAGATTATTGTCAGAGAGCACCTTAAAACAATGGTGGGAGCAGAAACCAAATGGTACCTTAGCCGTCCTACTGGACTCCTTCTGCTAACCTTTCTCTGTGTCAAGCATCTTTTTTTTCTCCCCAAAGTTATCTTTCTAAAGTCCAAATGTACTTGTTTGCAAATATTCATTTGCCCCCATTCCTAAAGATGGCAAACTGAGGCTATTCTCACTTGACAGAGTTTTGCTCAGTCAGCTCCAGTTACTTGCCATGCCTTTACACATCCTCACTCTTCTCACTTTTCCAAATGTTGAACCTACAGCATGGAATGCCTACCAGTATCCTCATGCCTTCTCCTATGCGAAGTCTCCCTTGATTCCCCTGGGAAAAACTAATTCCTCATTTTGATCTATCCATAACAAAATTTCCAGCATTACAATTATATTATTGAATCACATTTAGTAAACACGAGTGTGTTGATTCACTTTGTTTCTCACACTGTAATTCAATATTTTAAATGGTTTGTGTTCATCTTTACAGCCTCAGCACCATGCATGGTTTGCCTTTGTTGTATTTCAATGCTTTTGGATGGATGGATGGATGGATGGATGGATGGATGGATGGATGGATGGATCGATGGATAGCTACTAAGATACAGGACTTTAAGACTAGAGGGAACTGAGTATGTCAGAGATTAAATGTAGATAGAGTTTTCCTGTGTCCCACCCTGTCAGTGGTCAGGACAAATCTCTCTCACCTACCAGTCCTGCAGCCATTTGGACCCAAGTAAACATGCAGAGGCTTATGTTATTTACGAACTGTACGGCCATTTGCTCAAGCTTATTACTGACTAGCTCTTACACTTAAATTAACCCATAATTCTTATTTATGTTTAGCCACATGACTTGGTACCTCTTCCCAGTTCTGCCTTCACATCTTGCTTCTCATGGCAGTGGCTGGCAGTGGCTCCTGACTCAGCCCACCTGTTCCCAGGATTCTCCTCTCTCTTTGTTCCACCTATACTTCCTGCCTGGCTACTGGCCAATCAGCATTTTATTTATCAATCAATCATAGCAACACATTTTCACAGCATACAGAAAGACATCCACAGCAATTAAGAAAGGGAATGGTGGGAATAAAGGAAACAAGAAATAACTGTTGAAGCTGTATCCTGAGCATGTGATTATGACCTCCGTATCTAGATGTTGAACCGAGTCCTTGGTTAGAGTCTAATTTTCACCCGTACCAGAGAGTATGGACAGGAGACAGTGAACAAAAGGATGATCGCTGGGGTCCTTTCTGTATGTCCGATACTAGATAGGGCCTTTGCATAACCACTGCAAGCTTTTAAGTCTGTCAAAATATAAATGTGAAGGACAACCAGAGAGTTTTAGGAGTTAGTTATACTCACAGAGCTAAACTTTGAACCCAGGACCATGTCTTCCCTCCAACGTTCAAGCTCTTTCCATGAAATAAAAATCAGTATTGGGGGAATCTATAATAAAATATCAAGGGAGTGGAGGAGATGGCTCAGTGGTTAAGAACACTGACTGCTCTTCCAGAGGACCTGGGTTCAGCACCCACATGGCAGTTCACAACTATCTACAACTCTAAGATCTGACATCCTCACACAGACATACATGCAGAGAAAACACCAATGCAAACAAAATTAAAATAAACATTATTATTTAAAATATCATTAAACCTATAATAAAACATCAAGAATTTGAGGCATTTTAGATGGTTTGAAATCAGCTTTAAAGTGACCTACACTAATTCTAAGTTGAAAGACCATTATTCCACACATACATTAACACAGGCACATTTTTTTCTGCTGCATTTATCAAACTAGGCTAAAAAAAAGAAAAGCCCACTGCTATGTTCTAGAATTTGCAACAGCATCATGGGTGTTTTCAGAAATTTATCCAGAATTTTGGATGACCGTTCATTCATTTTACAGATATTCATCAATTACTACTGGCAATCAGTATGGTGAGAAGAGTAATCATACGTAGTTCTTAAAGAAATATTTTACTGGAGCCCAGATGCAAATAAATCGTTCAGTCACAATGTAAGATACCCCATGTGTTATATGAGTAAACCAAAGTAAAATCATTGTTACCAAGCTAATAATGCAAGTGAGACACACAGTGAAGCCGGAGTGTAGAGCAGACCTTCGCTCAGAAAAAAAAATGGATGAGGAGATGGTGGGAGGAATTGAGAGAAAGAAAAGGAGGGGGGACTGAGGAAGAAAGGAAGGGAAGGAAATGTGAGACAGGAGGGAGCAGAGATAAGGGAATGGGACATGAGAAGAAAGGGAAGAAGTGAAGGGAAAGGGAGAAGAGGACAGAGAGGAAGAAGAAACAATGAATGGAAGTCTCTGATTGGCACAACAAGCCGAAGCCAAGCTGCTCCAGTGTGCACCATAGGACAAGGCTACAATTAACACAATGACTAAGACTCACAATTTTGAATTACAGGTTACAATATTATTAAAACCCGTACCTAGTCAGCAGCGAAAAGGAGCCACTGGGGCTTGAGGAGAACTCCAGAGCAGCCAGTGTGACTTTACAGATTGTCTTATTAACTTTATTCTTCAATTAAAACCCTTCTGTGGTTACGTGTGGCTGTCAGAATGAAGTCTGAAATCCATCAGGACCCTCACACATCAATCACCTGATTTGCATCAACTGCTGAGGTTTCGACCTTGGATGATGCTCTCACCCCTCCCCTCCTCAGAGGCTTCACTGCTCCTGTTCTTCTGAAAGTTCTTCACCTCTTCCCTTTAAGGGTGTCTCTCTTCCTGTCAACTCTCATTTTGTGCATCCCTTTCTCTAGAGCGTACTTCTGTGATACCCTGGTCTATGTTAGTTCCCCTTTCCATACTCCTGTAGCAAGCCACATCCTTTCCAATGAAATTGCAAGTATCATTCTATGGATGTCTGTCTCCCACATTAAACTGTAAAACAAGAAATTTCATGGAAGCAAGGATCACGTAGCACCAACTAACAACATTGCCTTTACGTCTAACAGAAAGAAAGTATATAAGTCAGCTTAGGACTGTGGACTTGGGAATAACTTATTGGATACAAGAGCTAAAGTTAAAAATACAAGGAAGTGGTGCTGGAGAGATGGTTGAAAGCATGAACTTCTTTCTGCGTCTACAAAAGGACCCAACATTCTCTGCTGGCTTCTGAGAATGCCTGTCCTCATACATGCACTGGCATGCATGTGCACACACACACACACACACACACACACACACACACACCACACACATGCGCACGCGCACACACACAGAGAGAGAGAGAGAGAGAGAGAGAGAGAGAGAGAGAGAGAGAGAGAGAGAGAGAGAAACAGGTACAAAGAGAGAGACAAAGAGATACATATTGAGAGAGAGAAACCTATACATAATTAAAGCTAAAGCTGTGAAGGCATCCACTTCATGATGAAGCTTCTGTTATGATAGCTGAGCAAGGAACTGATCTATAAATATAACCGAATGTCATTGGAAGTCACTTTACTGTTACCTTTTTTTTTTTAAGAACAGTAGTATGTGATTTTACCCTTCGTCTTTGGGCCATCTAGCCTCTGGTTCTTAGTCACCTAGGCAGTTTTGAGTATACGTTCCATCTCGTGGAGTAGACCATAAACCAAACCACATGTTCGTTGGTTGCTCCCATAACCTTTGTGCCGCCATTGTACTAACTTACCATGCAAGCAGGACCACATTGTAGACTGAAAGATTTGTGGCTCGGTTGGTTTTTCACTTCTCCATTGGTAGTGAGTGGAATAACTTCTTGTACCACAGATGCTAGCACATAAAGATGAAGGCTCTATTTAGGCACAAGCTCAACTCCTCCATATTCAATGAGTTGTGTAGTTGCTGGGACCTTGCCATTTATAGAAAGCAACCTGCAGTATTGGCAACAGCCTTGGTTATGACCCATTTGGCCAACAACTCAATTATATATAACCCAATCCCATTACTGGAAGCCTCATTTGGTTACAAGAGATGTCCAGTTGGGGATCTGCCCCACCCCCCACCCCCCATTATTTGGTGATTTCCTTTTTATTGCCTTCATAAATGTCTATGTTTTAGGAAGTTTCTACTGTATTAAGTTTCCTTACTACCCCTCAAATGGTTCTTAATTTTATCTGTTTCTCCCCATATTCTCTCTCATTCTCTATTCCTCCCTCCCTCCCCTTGATTTCTCCCCTTCCAGCTCTCCCAGCACCATCCATTTGTAACGATTTTATTTCCATTTCCTAGGAAGAGCTATCTGTCCCCACTTAGTCCCTTACTATATTCCTAACCTCTATGGTTCTACAGATTGTAGCTTCGTTGTCATTGATTTAACAGTTAATAATCACATATGGCTGAATTAATCCTATATTTGTCTTTCAGGATCTGAGCTACCTCAGTCAAGATGTTTTTTTTCTAGTTCTATCCATTGACCTCTATGAATTTGCCTCTTAGAACTATCTTCAAACCCCTTGTGTTTGGGTATGGTGTGTACTAATTTTCATTCAGTTCTAGAGTCTTTCATTTCTTTCTTAATTTTTCTCTTGACCTATTTTTGATTCAATGGTGAGTTGTTAAGTTTCCATGAATTAGTAAGCTTTCTGTTGTTGCTGATATCCAGTTTTAATCCATGATAGTCAGATACAATGCAGAGTGTTATTTTGGTTTTCTTTTATCTGTTGAGGTTTGTTTTGTGTCCAAGAATATAGTCAATTTTGGAGAAAGGTCTATAAGGTGCAGAGAAGAAAGTATATTCTTTTGTGTTTGGGTGAACTGTTCTATAAATATGTTAGGTCCATTTGGTTTCTAACATCAGGGTCAATATGTGATTTAAGCTTCAGTGATGTTACTTTTTATGAACTTGGGTATCCAAGACATTAAAAATTACAATATCCTCTTAGAGTTTCCTTGTTAGGGGAAAGAGCCTGGACCAGGGCCTCCATCATCAACAAGGAAGAATTCTCAGAACCAATCTAGGCTCAGCATTCCATCACTTTTCCTCAGACTTCTAGCCTATATATATATTTAAATTTGGAAATGCTTTTCTAGACTATTCATTGATTGCTCACTTTCATCTATTTTTTTTTCTCTAAACTCCTTCATAGTCTGTGGACATATATGAAAGCACTGGACAATGTGCTTTATTCATGGGTTGAAGTATCTTTTCCAATAACAAATTTGTTACATTTAATTTTTCACTCATAAATTATAATTTTTGTAGCTTTCTGAATAACACTAATAAAATGTGCAAAATCATCATAACAGTAAATAACACAATGTAAAATAATAAATATGTAATAGCTTTTCTTCAACTTTCAGAGAACAGTTGGAACAATTCAAACTGTTAAGACACTATTTACTTAAAAACTGACTTTCTCAAAACAGAAGGTAAACATGTTGTAAAAATTGTTCTGAACTCATGCAGGAGAAATGGAATGAATTAACTCCTTCAGGATCTTAGCCTTCAGGTAAATTCATTTTTAACTGAAAGCACCTTTGCTACACAGACTCTAATCTTTTAAGTCAACAATGAGAAATTAAAAGTCAAATATTCAGTTAATACTTTTCATTAATTCTTTTTTGGGGGTAATGTTTTATATTAAATTAAATGTGCTAGCTAGACATACCTGTACACATCTATAATGCCCTGATTTATTCTGAGAAAGACCCCTTCCTAAAATCCAAGGTAACAAAGGACTGGAGAGATGGCTCCATTGTTAAGAGCACTGGCTACTCTTCCAAAGGACCTGAGTTCAGTTCCCAGCACCCACATGATGATTTACAGCCCCCTGTCACTCCTGTTGCAGGGGTTTCAATGTCCTTTTCTGGCCTCCATGGGCACTGAATGTACATGGTGGATATGCATGCAGCCAATACATTCATATATTCATAAAATAAAAATATATAAATGGTTAAAAAGTGTTTAAAATTAGAAAATAGAAACAAAGATGTTTTGAAAGTGTTTATAAATTTTTAATTAGCAAAATAACTAATTCCAAATATTCTGGATTCCTAGTTTGCCTGTTAGGGAGAACATGATAGACCCCTCACTTCCTCCTAGCCTGTCTAGCACTCTTATTCACTTATTTATATTAAACCTCTGTCCTAAAAATATACACATTATTGGTCTCAACCCACTGATCAAAGAAATACAGTACGAAGAGTAGTCTTCATTTTCCAAAAAGTTTGCAATATAGTAGGATAATAATGTAAATAATTAAGTTGAAAAGACAATTTTAACAAGATACATCATCTCATTCTTCCGGTTATGTTAGCCTTCATGATGAGACAAAGCACATGAAACCATAATTCTGGCTTTATGCTCACAGCCCAAAGCTAATTTCCAGTTTTGATTACTCAGAGGATCCACTGAAATATTTAGGCAACTGATCCACAGTCAGAAGTTTCCCACTTGGTAACATCTACACCAGAAAGTTGGCATCCATCCTTCTCCTCTGTCTTAGTTTTTCAGTGTAGGACAAGGTGTGAGTGTGTGTGTGTGTGTGTGTGTGTGTGTGTGTGTGTGTGTGTGTGTGTGTTGACAGATAGACCTGAAACATCTTTCTTTTAGAGCAGTACAAAAAAGAGTCTATCAAGGATAGCTCTCTCTCTTTAATGTGTTTGCTTATTTTGAGAATATTTAAATACATGGAGATAATCTTGGTACTTGAAAATGAGTTTTGAACTTAAAGACTGAAGATGAATGTTCTCTGTCTTACAGAAACAACTTCTAAATACATCTGTAGTGATAATTGAGAAAAATTATCTTCCACAGCTCTTCAGGGCTACTGTACATGTCTTAGTTTCCTTAAAAATGTAAGTCCCTAGCCGGCGTGTGCGCATGCTTTATCCAGCACTCGGGAGGCAGAGGCAGGCGGATCTCTGTGAGTTCGAGCCAGCCTGGCTACCAAGTGATCTCCAGGAAAGCGCAAAGCTACACAGAGAAACCCTGTCTCGAAAAAAAAAAAAAAAAAAAAAAAAAAAAAAAATGTAAGTCCCTGACTAGTCTTTACTGGGATCCTTTCTCAGGGTCATGTTTATAAAAGCAACTTGAGGTAATGCCTCCCTCTGGGACAAAGACCAGACTTTCTGACTACTTGTTATAAAAGTGGAAGACTCACACTCAGTATTCCTCAGCCACATACAAACCCATTGTGGATTGCATCAACCTGGGGTCATGTATACTATGTTCATGAGGAGAAGGTACAAACATGATAACATGCATGTTTCTGTGGAGTTTTTGAATGATAAAGTCATTTGTCTTTGACATAGCGGATTCTATCTTTTGCCCAGATCCATAAAATAGATTGCATATAGAATAAAATCTGATACCTGTTAAGAACACTTACCTCTTTGCAGATGGTGGCTCACAACCATTTATAACTCCAAGTCCAGAGGATACAACCCCCTCCTATTGCTTCCAAAGGCAACAGGTAGCTACACAGTTCATAAACATAGTAATTAAATCTTTTTTTAACAATTATCAAACATGACAACCATTATTGGTAATACATGACAGATTGGGTATATCATTCTGAAACATTCAAAATATTCTATTTTCAATGTTGTGTTATGAATCTAAACATCCCTTCCATTTGGAAAATTCCAATTGTTAATTCATTAAAGCAGATTAACAGCATGTGCATATCTGGATGAGTCAGAATGGTCTCAATTTTTCCATGTTCATTTTTTTTTGGTATCGCCATTGAAGCAAGCTTGTAGACATTTAAACATGGCTCAGGGCATCCTCATCATGTGCACCTTCCCTCTCCTGTGTTTACCAACTTAGAGGACTGATTCGTCTTTCATCTCTAGAGACTTGTTTGAACACATCCACACAAAATGAACATGAAGTCAACTAAAAGCACACAGGGAGCAAGAGTGGCCTATCAGTCACTTCTCTACTCGCTGTAACATCAACTGCTACTTGGACATGTCAAGACTTATAACAAAATATAACAATGTGCAATATAATAAGCAGATTGGCAACATATAAATATTGCCATAATCGTATAGACGGCAGGCTGCAGTCAGATAATTATGAGGATGAATAGCCTTATTAATGTCAAATACAATAGCATTTTCAGTAAGCTTACGACAGACTATCTTCTGTTCCTTTGCAACCAATACTGAAGACTTGTGGAAATATGAACTTTCTCTCAGATTCATAAAAGCATATGAAGTGATAGTGACATAATTATAATTATATTAAGAAGCATGGATGACTGCTTGTCAGCACACTTTACATTTAACAATCCTGGGTGTTTTTACATGATAATGGCATAATGACAGTAATGAACTTAGGAGTTATTCTTAGCAGAGTGTCACAGCAGAGTGCAATCGATTTCTGCAGAAGCCAGAAATACAATCCTCAACCTTATAGGTTATTGTGAATGCAAAGCACAAATTCTCATTCATAACTACTTAATTAAAGAACATTATTGGTTTACCTGTAATTGCTTTAATTTATCACAGTGTTACAATTTATAAGTAATGTGTGTTATTCTTCACTAGTTTTATTGTAATTACACATAATTTACAATTCACATTACTGGATTTCTAATTAGCCTCTAAATATTCTTGGTTATAAAAATGAAAATACTATTTTAAGGAGACTAGGATAATTAACAATGTATTAAATCTATTGGCTATCAAACATTTGCCAAACAATAAAGTCAACTAATTCAGGCTATTTAGTCAATGGGTTATAAAATTTTATAAAGATATGGACTACAACTTAGTCCCTGAGGTACCAACAATATTAGGTCCATTTCAAAACAATCTTGGCAAGACTCTGGTTCACAGTATATTCAGCAAAGGGAAACATTTACAACTCCTTACCTGCTTGGGTGGCCAGTGCTAAAGATGGTGGTAGACATAATCAGAATATTCCCTAATAAACTTTTCCTATTCTTAGAGTTCTCAAGTTGATCAAATCAGTGGGTTGTGGCAAAATTGAAAACAAGTAATACTGATATGCTTCTAAAATTAGGGAAGATGATGAGTTTTATTTTTAACAAAGTCATTGTTTTTGAATTTTTGAAAGTTTTTAGGGAGCAGTTTGGGCATGATGCAGCAATAAATCAAAGCCACGTGACCTGCCCCTTTACTTAGTGACGAAAAACATGTGACTGGCTGTCAATGTTTTACATAATAAGCAGTTACCTAGACAGTGTATCTCGGAAAGCCTTTAACATTGCATTATCTCACTAAATCAACCAAAACTTTCTACCACCATATTCTTGGTCAGGCATTAACCCAGGACACTTACAGAAATGTAAATATCAGTCTTGGTTTATCATTGTTGTTGTTATCTACTAGGAATGATGTAGCTAGAGTTTTCCTGCCTGGCCCACAGTCAGGACAAATCTTTCTCACCCGCCAGTCCCACAGCTGCTCAGACCCAACCAAGTAAACACAGAGACTTATATTGCTTACAAACTGTATGGCCGTACCAGGCTTCTTGCTAACTGTTCTTATATCTTAAATTAACCCATTTCTATAAATCTATACCTTGCCACGTGGCCCGTGGCTTACTGGCATCTTCACATGTGGCTTGTCATGGTGGTGGCTGGCAGTGTCTCTGACTCAGCCTTCCACTTCCCTGAATTCTTCTCCTCCTTGTCCTGCCTATACTTCCTCCTGCCTGACTACTGGCCAATCAGTGTTTTATTTACTAGCCAATCAGAGCAACACATTTGCCATACAGAACATCCCACAGCAGAATGAAGTATCAAATAAGGCACTGAATTTATTTTTAGGTTCTATCTGGAGTTGAAGGAACAGAAGAAATCCTAAGGGGTTAAGGAAAAGGAGAATAACAATAGGGGGCCCTGTTGAGGAATCTTCAGAAAAGTTATCCCCCAAAAAAACCCTTGTGGTGGGATAGAGCTCTGTCCAGAAATTCAAGGGGCCCCAAGAAGTTTCCAGGGCAGAATAGAAGACATGGAGCAGAATTGCTAGTTTCCAAGACAAGTGTCGCTTGCTTGGTAATTTTGCCCTAAGGCCAGCCATCAAGTCACCCTGTAAAGATTTATTTTTTTATCCTAGCCCTTGAAGCTGTTACACTTCTATAACCTTTAGTGAAAGTGGAAGTTTCTACAATTCAGAATAAGAGAATTGATTATAACCTTGTAAATGGGTTTCAACAAAAGATACAGTCTTAGAATCTTGAGCTTCACATATACTTCAAGGCAGATATGTCCATAACTGTAAATTGTCTACTGACTTCATCTGCGTTGAAGTTGGGTTGTGATGGATTAAACAGTAGTCTCTGCATTCACTCTCAACTATGGGCAGACATGGGCTTATTAATAGAGCTTGTCTATTCTATTAACTTTCATCTTATGACATTGAAAATGCCCACACCCTTACTCAGTATCATACTATATACAGGGTCATGATCGAAGCAACTTCTAAAGATTATGACCATTTCCAGCAAACCAAGGGTTAACAAATCCATCAAGCTTCTTCCATGAGTGGGTGTCACTGTGAGGAAATAGACAAAGCCCTGCTCTGAAGACCTTTGCAGAGGCTTGGAAGCCTTTTGTGACAATGGTGCCCATTGTAACTGGCCTTGACCGGTGGTTAACTCATAGCGGCAACCCAAACTGTGCATTTACCCACACTCAATGTAACGCTAGCCTAAGGAAGCTTTGTAGTCAACCCAGAGTACCACAGAAATACCATGGAAACAGTGACTCAATCTGACTTAATGTAGTCTTGTTCAGTGACAGTGCATGGTACCCTCCCCTTTCTCTCTATCAGACTGTCCTTATCAATATACTCAAGTTAACTATTAGTTTAGATTATAAAGACCCTTAGACCTAAAAACAGGCTTATGAAGGGTTTTGTCAAAAGTACAATTTCCCTTGCTTTTTCTGTGTGTTTGTGTGTGCATGTGATGTTAAATCACACATGGACATACATGGGAATATTATGTTGGAAACTGCAGTCATTGAAGCAGAGTTTAATGGGCCTCATAAAGGGGAAGGACATGCCATCCCTCACTTCATTGCTTCTCAATTAGGACACAGAACGCAATCCCATTCTTCCTTTTGGGTACGACGCGAATCTGTACAGTGCACTACATAAATGATTTTCCATGGCTTTTTAAAAGGCGGTGCATATTAATATTTTAAACTGAAGTAATTGCTTCTTGCTCAGCAATGGGTTTCATTTATGAGTGTTTATCCTCAGCAAATGGAAAGTATGGTTAATCTAAGTTAAAAATGGGTTCTTTAAATAGCTCTAATTACATTCTGTTTATATTTGTGTGTATTAGACACTTAAGATTTAATCGGTAGCAGTTCTAACAAACCATAATGTTTATTAGCTGGTTTTAAATTATTGTTATGGATGGCAGCTGAATGGGAAAATAAATGATCTGTCCGCTACAAAACACAGTAAATAAAACATGGGCCAAAGTTTAGGAAAAGAAGATTTTTAGTACAACTTTAAATTTTAAAATAATTTATCAGGAAGAGGTTATATAAGGTTGGTTGATTTCTGGGGTTTTTTTATGCTTACTTACTCTAATGGCAGGATCATGTGATCCCAATGGTATTATATTAGGCACACTTTTGATTTTTTTAAGAAAGATGTCATAGTCTTCATGTTAAGGCATCAGAAAAATAAGAGAACATAATTTACATTTCAATTCTATTTTTGCGGATCTGAAGAAAAGTAAATATCAGAAATAATTTTTTTAAAGAATAATTGTTGAAAACATGTGTTTTACATTTGTGTAACTCCAGATTAAATCAATTCAGTTTGCTTAAATTTTGTTTTGATTAACCAGAAAAGACCTTTGGGTTCATATTTCTTCCTGAAAAGCCTTTAAAAGGGCTTTCTTATTGTTGGGGAAGATTCTGGAATAGCCCATGCATCCCATGTCCACACCAGGATGTAAGAGACTCTCAGTTACTTCATAGGCAGGGTTCCTTTGCTGGTTGCTCTTTCTAGGATTTGCAAGACATACAAAAATAAAATACCAATCCAGAGGCAGTTCATTAGTAACAGAAGCCAGATCTCTGTGTCACCACTAGCATTTGTGGCTGTTTGTAAAATGGAGTAGCATTCCTAGGAAAGAAGTTTCTCGAGTTATTGGTGTTATTTTCTAGACAAAGAAAGAGTGGTAGGAATATTATGATTTTTCTGTATGAGAGATGAGTAAAGGGGGTGGGATATTGTTTTATTCCACACTTTCTCCTAAGAAGTTGTACCTGGGGACATGTGACACTGAGGCAGCCACTATACCTTTCACACTTCCATGTCCTTATCGGTAAGTATGAAGATAATCATGGTGCCTGCTTCACAGAGTAAGTTCAGGGAAATGATACAGGAAAGCACATCTAACAAAGTCCCTCATAGACATTAGGATGGCTATATATTAACTTCATCTCTGCATCCAGCTCTGAGCTATCTCCCTATCACCTCACCCTACTCAGAATCTCCCCTTCTTGCTTCCCAATCCATTGCTGCGGCTTCTCCTCTTGCTCAAACGTTCTCTTTGTCCAACATCCCTGAATACCAAGCTTCCTGATCCAACGTTCCCCACCTCTCCACGCGGCTACAAAGATTGATTGCTGTGTGTGTCTCTAGAAACAGCATGTTCTTCCTTCCCTTCACCCCAAAACTACCCAAAGCCTGCCTCTCTTTGCTGAGTACAGTCCCATGCTCACGTCCCCATCACAAGACATTTAAGAACCTAGAGCTACCACATACTATGGCAAGCTTTTGTGCTACATCCAGCCAGACCTCATTCTTCATTTCAGAGCCACCCTGATCTACACCAGGGCCTTTAAATATTCTCACAAAGCATTTTACAATGTCAGGGCTTGTGAAAATTTTCCCCATCTCTTCAACGGAAACGAATATCACTTCCTTTCCCGCCTATCCCCAGGCCTACCTGACTCTCTTTTGCAAATGCATTTGTTCTCTGCTTCTTATGAGTCCTTTAGCCTTTATGTTTCAGTGTACATATTCATAAACACACCTTCCCTAGGATAGTTCCTTGTTCATATCTTCAACTTGTAACTCTGTCACATAGTACATGCTCAATAAATATCTATAAGATATTTATCGTAAGAATGAATGAATGTTTCTCCGTGCTGTGTTCTATATTGTATCACTGAGAATGAAGGTATGAGGGTGGGCATTAATTGATAAAAATCTAATTAATTAATTAATCCATTGTAAAAAAATTATGAATGTTTGACCTGTTTTCCTCTTCCCATATGCTCCCTCAATAACCAAGCCTTTCTATGAGTTATTTTCTGATTTTGCTTTCTGATTCTTTTCTCTTTCTTTTGAGATAGTTTTACTCTTTAGCCAAGGCTGACATAGAACTCACTTTGTAGTCCAGGCTGGGCTCCATCTCCCAGTAATGGCTTTGCTTCATTCTTCTGCATGCTAAGACTTCAAGCTACTCCAAGCTCATGTCTTGATTTCATACTGTTGTGGGCAGCTTTGGTGCCAGAGGTTTAGGTCTTTGTCACTACTAATAACTATCCTGGGAAATGGCAGTAAAGGTAAATATGCACAATACTGACTGGGCTATGATTAACACTAGCTCAGGGATTGTCAGAATCATGGGAACAAATAGCTGTGGACGTAGCTTAGCCTAGGAGCCAGAAAAACATTTTAAAAAGAGTTGATTTGTGAGTCAACACCAAGGAAAGCACAGAAGTGACCAAGCAAATGGGGAGGAGGGTATGACTTAGGGTTTCTATTGCTATGAAGAGACACCATGACCAAGGCAACTCTTACAAAGGAAAACATTTAATTGGGGCTGACTTACAGTTTCAGAGGTTCATTCCATTATTATTATGGTGAGGCATGGTGGTATGCAAGAAGACATGGTGCTGGAGAAGGAGTTGAGAGTCCTACATCATGATCCACAGGTAGCAGAAAGAAAAACTGTGTGACACTAGCCAGACTTGAGCTTATAAGACCTCAAAGCCCACCTCCACAGTGACTCACTTCCTCCAACAAGGCCACATCTTCTCCAGCAAGGCCATACCTCCTAATAGTGCCACTCCCTATGGGCCAAGCTGTAATACAAATCTTAAATGCCTTCTTAGTAACAAAAAAAAAACCTCAGGGGCCAGATATTGGGGTGAATGCTGAAAGATCAGAGAAGTAGAACAAGCCACAGCCAACCTCACCTCGCCAACTCCTCAGCCGATCCTGTTTCCACGAACCCTCAGACTGAAAGCTTCTGAGTCCTCACCAGAATGGATCTCAGCTGAATACTGCTAAAAGCCTAAAAGCTTAAAAGCTTCTAGTTCCTGGTCCTCATGCGTTATATACCTTTCTGTTTCCTGCCATCACTTCCTGGGATTAAAGGTGTGTGTCACCATGCCTGCCTGTTTCCAGCGTGGCCTTGAATTCACAGAGATCTGGATGGATCTCTGCCTCCCAAGTGATAGGATTAAAGGTGTGTGTGTGCCACTATTTTCTGGCCTCTATGTCTATCTAGTGGTTTTTCTGTTCTCTGACCCCAGATAAGTTTATTAAGGTGCACAATATATTGGGAGACAATATCACCACACCAAGCATTCAAACACATGAGTCTATGGGGCCCATAACTATTCAAACCACCACAAGGGTGGGTTCTGGGTCCAATGCTGGGTTCTGGGTCCAAAGTTGAAAAGTCAAGAAAATAAAAAATAATAATTTTTTTTTAAAAAAGCCCAACTCATATAATACAATTCTACTTAATGTGTGAAAAGCCCCCAGTTCAGTCCTCAGCACAATATAAACAAAGCATGGTTTATATTTCTCAGCACTCTGGAAGTGTATGCAGGAAGATCAGAAATTCAAGGTCATCCTTCACTACATAGTAAGTTTGAGGATACAAAAGACTCAGTCTCTTACAACAACATAATGAGAACAGTAATAAAAATTGTTACTATTATTGTTTTTATTATAGGGCATGGAGAGATCTGCCAGTGTGTAAAAGTGCTATGAAAGCGTGAGGACCTGAATTCAAATTGCCAGCATCCACATAAAGACAGGCATGGCCACACTTGCCTCTAACCCCAGTACTAGGGAACAAAGAAATGCAGATCTTGTGAACCCACTGGCCAGCCAGAGTAGCTAAAGCACCAAGCTTCAAGTCAGTGGGAGACCTTATCTCAAAAATAAGGTGAAGAGTAAGAGGAGAATACTCCTGACGTCCTCTCTAACCTTCACACAAAAAAACGGCCTCAAGTATATGTGGGCATATAACATACAGACAGAGAGAGAGAGAGAGAGAGAGAGACAGACAGACAGACAGACAGAGACAGAGAGAGAGAGACAGAGAGAGAGTCAAAATAATAATAAATAATGGATAAGAAAATTTGCATAAGCAATATGAATAAAACAATCAGTTTGCTGTTGGAAAGAGGTTAAGGGTGAGAAAGATGCACCTAATAAGGTTGTGAAAACCATCCTTTACAAACAGATGCCATCTAGTCTAAGCCCTCCAACATAAGAAGAAAGGCTCACTAAGTAAACAAGAGTACCCCAGTGAAGGGTTGGTCTCAGCAGAGCTGCCCTGATGGGCAAATACAGGGACTGCGCAGAGGAGGGGAAAAGGCCAGGCCACCATCAAAGCTATGAGTAGGAGAGGTAGCCCAGATGAGCTTAGCTAGTGGAACTTCTGACTCCAGAGGACCTCATGACAAGGAGTTTGTTTTATTCTCAGTCATTGGAGAAGCATGAGCGAGATGTGGATGGGGGATCGGGATAATCCACCTCATGTCTTACAGCATTGCCTTGCTGTCAACAAAACCATCGTTCCTAAGGGAAGCTGCCCATCCAGGATGACAGTGACCTAGAATGGTGGCAGTGGAGACAGAAGTCCAAGATCAGGAAAAGAATATGGAGATCGGAGATGGGGACTGAACAAAGGAGGAATCCAGAACTCAGACCAGAAGATCCCGGAGTCCTTTGTTCTTCCTTCTTGCTCTGATTCTGGCTCTAGAGCTGTTCCTTCCACACATTGACCTTAGTATGAGTTGAAGATTACCTCTCCAAAGTGCTTGAGACTTGGAGCATTTTGCGTTTTAGAGTATTTGCCCATACATAATGAGACTTGTTTGAGATCGTGCCCATGTCTAAACAAGCGCTTTATGTTTTGTGTACCACTTCTACCCACAGCCCAGAGGTGGTTTGTTTTTCTTTTTTACATGGGTGTGTGGTGTGTATGTTTGTATCCATGTCCATCTGTGTATTCACCTGTATGCACACGCATGCAGAAGTGCCAAGGTGATGTCAAGTGTCTACTTAATTCACTCTCGGCTTCATGTATTGGGGAAATGTCTAGCTGAACCTAGAGGTTGCCAATGCTGGCACATCTCACCAGTGAACTTCCTGGCGGTCGCCTTGCTCCGCTCCTGGAATGCTGGGATTCCAAGTGTTAGCCATGCCCACCCAGCTTTCATATGTGTTCTAGAAATCCAAACCCAGGTCCTCCTCATGTTTCATGTTATCCACAGTGCCACCTCGGCCCCCCCCCCCGCCCCCCACCAAAGGTGATTTTATCAAAAAGTTTCAACTCACCTGCATTTTCACTGTAGCTGTCTCAGGAGGTCAAGAATGAGGATTCCCACTTGGTGGCATTAGGCACTTCGAAGTTTGGGGTTTGGACCTTTTAGAGTAAGACTTTTCAGTCTACCCAAAAGCTGGGCTCTCTTGGGAATTCTTCGTTATAACATTGTTCTTATGGTCTAAGGCTAAGCATGGGTGAAGAGATTGTGAACTTGGATGAATGAGAACATGACCTTAAAACTTGAGCCTGATTTCTCAGTGACCACAGTCACTTCTCCCAACATGGACATTTAAAGGAACTTCTTCTACTGCCTCCGCCCCTGGTCACAGCGCAAAACTCCACCTAAGCTTCGGCTCTTCAATGAACTTGCAAGACTTCTCTTTCTGGGATGCATCTGAGGTGCTGCAGACCCATCAGCACTGTGTTGCCAGCACGCCGAGGATAGCCACTGAACCGCAGACAACACTGTCTCCGTCTCTTAGTCTCTAGTACCCACAATACTTCACTCTGGTCATGTGACTAACTGAATGCTGAGACAGAACGAGGCTCGCTAGCGTTACAGGATGTTGGCGGCACCCAAGACTGGATCTATGTTCTAGACCGCAAAATAGTTACGCCTGGAAGGAGTCTAAGCTAACACATCATCTAGTGCCTTCTTTGTACAGGTGAGAGATGTAAAATGGAGACAACGTGACTTGGGGGCGCACTGTGCCATGGCTAATATTGAGTGTCAACTTGTCAGGATTATAACCACCTAAGAAGCAAACCACTGGGCGTGTCTAAGAGGGAGTTTCTAGAGTAGATTAATTAAAGTCTCAGTACCCACTGTAACTGAAAGGAGGTACCATTCTATGAATTGGAGCACTGAACTGAACAAACAGAAGAAGCGAGCTGGGCACAAGGATTCACCTCTCAGCTCCCTGGGTGGGGACGCAGTACGATTAGCTGCCTCGTGCTGCTGCCTTTCCTGCCGTGATGGACCTCACTCTTGAGCTCTGAGCCCAAAGGAACTATGGCTTCTTTCATTGTCTTTGGTCAAGTATCTCAACGTGGCAAGGAGCAAAGACCAACACAGCCACGTTATTCCATAAAAGGATAGTATTTCACCCGGATTCTGGCCAATGTGGCGATGGTGCATGGCTCTTATCCCACGTGGGAGGTCGGAACAGGAGGGTTGATGTTTTGAGGAGTGGGGGAAGGCAGAGAGACCTGGATTCAAATTCTAACCACAACGCTTATTCGTTGGGCAGATGGGTCTCTGCTTTCCTTCCGTTTTCAGTTTCAAAATGACCTGAAGTTCCTACTTTGCAAAATACTCAAGATGGCTAAAACTAATGTCCATTAAACTCGTGACCAAAAAAAAAAAAAAACAAAACAAAAAACCAGTAAATGGCAGCTTCTGTCACATGTTCACATTCTTTCTGCTGTGTCCCACTAAAGCGATGGGCTGTTTAGTAGCCGACACGAGCCCATAACTCATGTTTTCTACATAATACTCTTTTCTCTATGCACCATCCAGCCTGATAGAAATTTGCATGGGTCCTTGGGTTCCCACCAGGTCTACTTAAGAATAACAAACACACATATCTCTTCCTGTGCCCATTTCAAGCCCTTTGAGACTTTTCTGTGCCCTGGAAAATCTTGTATACAATTTGTAATTTTATTCAGCAGTGAAATGCCACCATGGTAGGGAAAAAAAAAAAAAGCTAAAGCAATATTTCAACTGGGAGAGCTAGGTCTGGCACCCAGAATAAAAGACTCTTTAATAGGGAGAATAATCTATCAATTTTGTGAAAGGGCTTTTGGAAAAGGCTGGAAGTCGCACTGCAATATAAAACATAAGTGGTACATTGTCCTAGTTTTGGGGGGTGGAAATTGTATGCCTCCACTAAAGAAAGGAATTTCGTGTGCTTCGGCCTGCATTCTTAGACTTTGCCATGCAGACAACTTTATTTTCTGTGGGTTAATAAGTGCTGTGAGAATATGAAGGGGTGTGGCATAAATGAAGTTAATTTTAATAATAACAATTAATAATCCTGGGCACGTCTCCCCAGTTAAAGCACTGAAGAAAAGAACCTGGTTTTTTTCCTCATAGAAGAAGCCCCTTGTGGTTATTGTCCTATACATATTCCTTACATTAAAATAAAGCCGTCATCTTAGTACTGAATTAAAAGCACAGGTCTAGAGAGGGCTCTGCTAAGGGAGGGCTCTGCAGAGTTTATTTCTGGTAAGAGCCACTTGAGGGCGCTCTCGAGTTCACGGCAGCCTGTCCATTCACTCAAAAGGTGGCAGGTTGCCTAGGGAATATTGCTGAAGGTTTGAAGCTGCGACCTCTAAGCAGAATAGGCCTGCAAAGTGTAAATAAAAAGCCTTGAGAAAGAGCAGTGACCAAGGGTTAACCATTCAGCACTACAGTATAGCCAGGGGCACCTGCAGTTAAGGAGAGCAGGCAAAACAGTAAAAGAAGAAACGCACACTCCAACAGCAAAATTGATTTTGTACTTCCCCCACCATCTAGGAATTTCTGTATTTTTTGACCTTCGCTTTTCAGATTCCCAGACGTGTCAACTGAGCTAAGGAGAATAAGTCCGTTTTTGCTCTAGACATATGCTAGAAGAGGGAAGAAACATCTCCACAATGGGGATGGCAAACATGATCAGTTACAGGAACCCAAGACTAAGAACTGCCAACCAACTCCACCAGAATAGCCCTTTTGCGGTTATAGTTTAATTTTATGAATTTAATGAAGCTAGTGTTCTTCATATCAGTGACTTAAGTCACAGTCTCAGTGTTCATTCCTTTTTGCCCTGGTCTCTATAATACTTTCAAAATATAATGGCAAATGCTTTCCTAAGTAAAGGGACACAAAGCTATGGGAATTCGGTAGAATATCTGCCTTGTGCTGGTATTCTCTTTTCTACCTGAGCATTCTTAATTTGCTGTTATGTGATTCTGCAGGGAATCCATCAATAGAAAAATGATGATGATGATGATGATGATGATGATAATGATGATGATGATCTTAAAATACACCCAATTCAAAAATAATAGCTTGAATATACAAATTGTCTTTTTTTATAGAATGTGAAATTGATTTGTTCCTTTAGGAATACAAAACAAATAATCCCAGTTATTTTTTTCTTATGATTGCAACATGACTTTCTTATGTGTACAATTTACACTTGCTTTCCTAGTGCAGTATTCTAAATATATAGGAGAAAGATCTAATCCAGGTCACAGAGCAAATACTTAGCTTCTCTCAAATCATTGACTCAGCTGATTATCTATTGGCTATGTACCACATGCTGAAAATATCCCTACTGAACAAAAATCCCTATCCAGCCTGTGACACACAGGGGAACTCAAATAATAAATGGCCATGATAAATGATGTAGTACATAGGAAAACAGTACATGTTATAAAATAAAATAGAACAAGGTATAAGGAATTATGAATACTGAGACAGAACAAGAGGTAAGGGAGGCTTTATTGAAAAGGTGACCTTTGGGCAAGGACTTTGTAACAAGGAAAATGAACTCAATGAAAATTAACTACATAGATATCTGGAGAAAGAGTCCAAGCCCCCATGATAGCCTTCAAGATACCTCTACTGAGGGGAAAAAAATGTAATTCTGCATAACTCTTTTTTTTTAAAGTTCACTAGACTGCCATGTTGAACATAGAGTAGAATTCAGCATACACACACACACACACACACACACACACACACACACACACACACATATGGAAGGCAATGCAGTCATCCAAATTAGAGCTCCCAGAATCTAGAAATGGATATGACAGTGTTGGTGTAGGCATGGCAAGATTCTGGCTATATTCTAAAGATAGATTCATCTAAATGTCCAGATGGATTGGATATGCAGTGTGAGAAAGAGAAAATAAAATCATTCCATGGTTATTCTCCAGAATCAATGAAAAAAACAGACATACCATCACCCAAATTTTAATAGAGGAAGAGAGAAGGGGGAGGGAGAGGAAGAAGAAGAGGAGGAAGAGAATGAAAAGGAAGAGGGATCCTGTAAGAATAGGAATGGTTGGGAATAAGAAGAAGGGTGAGGGAATCAAAAGAAATCCAGAAACTACAGATCACTATCAGCATAGTCTCAAGACACTGTGCTGGCAGTATACAGGTTTGAAACTATATCAACTTATCTCAAATGAAGTTAAAGTATCTTTAAGTTCTGGAATATTTCTAAACCTTGCTGTGCACTTAGCTATTCTCTCTGTTCTGGGTCCTTTTGTTGAAGAGATAGATAGATAGATAGATAGATAGATAGATAGATAGATAGATAGATAGACAGATAGATAAATAGATAGATAGATAGATAGATAGATATACATAGATATATAGATACATAGATGATTGATAGATACATAGATAGATATAGATATATGTAACATCCTAATAATTTTTTCTCTCTGCTCCATTCCAGTTGTTTTCCTTAAATACATCCTTGAAATTACAGTTCTCTCTACCTGTTTCCTAATATGCTATTAAACTCATTTGCCTTTATTTCAATGACTATAATTTCCACTGATAAGGCTTTATTTTGTGTTTTAGATCCACTTATTTCCCTAGATTGGTGTCTTCCTTCTGTCCTTTCTCTTATCGCTTCACTTATTTTAACTGAAATCATTTTTGCATTTTTTTACTCAGATTCCCCCTGCCCTAATTAGCTCAGTCCAGAGACTGGTTTCCCTTACATGTGATCCCTCTGGTTCCTGGGGAATGTCTTTAGTCCTTAGGGTTCTACTGTTCGTGGTGATGAAGTTCCAAAGCCCATGTCTGCCCTTCATGCCTGGGTCATGGAAATAATGTTGAGTACTTGGTTTGTCTCTGTTTTTCGGAAGGCTCCTGTGGCTGCATAGGTCTGAGGTGGAATACTGAATCTGTGTCCCATGAAATTGGGACTGGAATTCCACTCCCATTGCAAACTTTGGAAATCTGACCCCTACACCTGCACAGTGAGGAATCTTGCTGGTAAATTCTTTTTCAATAGACTTTTCTAGGGCTGAGCTTCAAGCTCAGTGTTAGCAGAAGCCTTGCCTTTGTAGAATGAGTAAGGGCCCAGATTCAGTCCCCAGCACTGCAAAGAGAAACCAAAAGACTTTCCCACCAGAAAAAAACAAAGGGCGTCCTTGCCTCTAACCTCAATGATGATAAAAACAAAAGAATCTAAGACTGTCACGAAAGTCTATCCCTTCAGCCCAGCCTCCCACTTCCTGGGTGAAAACAAAGGACAAATGTTCATTCTTGAGTGGATAGGCATGCCTCAGTCTCTAAGTGCCAATCTGTGTTCAGCACTCCCCAAGGGCCTTTTATGTTTCTTTCTTCTAGAAATGTCCCTTTCTTTCCTTTGAACTCTGCCATGTTCCTAAGAGGTTGTTATTGTTCCTTCTGGTTAGTTTTTGTATAAGCACCCAGCTTTTATTCAAACATTATTGGTTCTGAGTTATAAAATACTAAGTAGGATTCATACACTAAGCAGCAATATTTAATAATCTATATGGCCTCTTTGTGCAGACCAGAATGATGTCTGATGTCCTATGAGAGGGAGCAGTGTGTTGGCTATCCACCAACTAATACTCAAGACTTTCAATATTTCAACCACTCTTATAGCTGTGTAGATATGTGTTAAACTGCTTGTAATAAATTTTCCTTTCTTGTCATTCTTTCCACATAATTCACATTGTCATTTCTAGCAATTAGATAAGGAACTCAGAGGCAAAATACTACCACAGGGATAAAAGACTTGGAAAAATATTTGGTCATAAATTATTCAAAGCAGCGAGGAAGTATCTCGAAGTATCTTCAGATTGTTATGTTTCTTAAAATAGGCAGAAAGAGGAAAAAAACACTGTTAAATCTGAAAGTCAATTTTATATCCTCATTCTGATGCCAAGTGAAACGCATATTGTAAAGGTATTTAGGATTACACATGCTTACGTTTTAATTAGCTTCAGGCACTTCAAAATTTAATCATAATTAAAGAATCATTAAGTTCATACTCTTGAAAATAGGTTAATAATGTTGACACCAGAGCTTATATTCTACGAATCATGAAAATAATCTCAGAGTTACACAGATTCAATCTGTAAGAATTATCACTGAAATATTCAAGGGAATAAGTATTTCCCAGACAAACCAGTTTGATGTCTAAGAATACAGTTTGTAGAGCACAGTGAAGCTTAGCTGTACAGGCTCTTCTGTGTGCTGAAAACTGGGAACATCCAAGAATCCTTGCTACATTGCAAAAAAACAAAAACAAAAACAAAAAACCCAGTAGTAGATTTGAGCATAGAAAATTTAAGAGGCTGTGTCCAAATTATTGGTAATGTGTAGGAGGACATTCTGTTTGCTAAAAACTCCTGGGAGTCCCTATCTCACAAAATAAACAGGATAATCAGTGAAGATACTTGACATCAACTCCTGGCCTCCACCTGTTTGCAATGCACACACATACATGCACACAATTTAAAAACAGGCTGTTTCATAGACTGTAGAGATGGTTGAACAACCACGTGAAGATTTTTATCACTGATATACAGCTGTGGCGTAGCTTCCTCATGGACTGACGTTCTGCAAGCTCTCTCACCCTAGGTATTCAATTATTTGGTGTAGTAAGTTTTTCCAGGCCCCATACCCTGCATTGTTGTGGATAGGATAACAACAATAATCATAACTCAGAGTACGGCTCTTTTCTCTACCTCACCACACAGACCCTCAGCTCTCTGTGAAATGCTCCACAAACTTCACAGAGGTGCGACTTTTGCCACTCTTCAGCTCACTAGACACCTACTACTGTACTACTTCAATAAATCCTCTTTACCAAGCCATTTTTGTGTCTAGGTAGAAGAAGTGCATTATTTGGGGTTCTCCTGAGATATATATGATAGACACCATTAGGGGGATTTGCTTATTTGTTATGTGAGCTGAGAACTGTGATTATATGCCATCTACCAGCTAAGGAGAGCTGAGGAAAAACTGAGTCTGAATCCAAAGGCCTGAAAATCTTTGGTGATAACTCTTACTCGAAGTTCAAAGACTTGAAACGTGCTGTAAATTGATGTAAATCCTATCATTCAAACGCCTGCTCACCTGGAGCTTTGATGTCTGAGGCTGGAAACTGTACATGTCCCAGTTCCAGAAAAAAACAGAATTCACCCTCCCTTCCCACTCTGCCTAGTTCTGGCCCTCCACAGACTAGACAGTAACCAGCTCCTCAGTGAGTGTGGTTCTTTGATCCACAGTGTGGTCCACTGATCTGGGTGCTAATCCATTCTAGAAACATTAGCAATGCGTTGTCCCGAACATCCCTAAATGGGTCAGGTGGACAGCAAAGTTAGCCATCGCTGGGAGCCTAGAAACATGTCCATCAGTACACCAGTGTCTAGTCTCCGAGATAATGATGTAGCATGCCCTCCACTGTTCCTCTCGGAGGAGGTGGGGCCAGTGTCTGTCTCCCTCCTACGGGAGCGCGCAGTACCTCACATGCTGCCACAGCTCATGTAAGCATCAGGTGAGCAGCCAAGTGATTCAGTGCCGTAAATCACATCCTCACAAGGGTTGGCAGTTAGACCATGGGTCCCTTTGTCAGGTTCCTGGAACCAGTTCGCATCACAGGGAAGCCCTGACTGCAGCCTGTCATAGTATACTACCAGTGTCACAGTGCGTTATGATTACCAGAGTTTCCACAGCTATTCACTCACCGATAACTGGTGTGATATGGAAAAATTAAAGGAAAATTATCTTGACAAATTTTCAGATGGGGGGGAATCATTCTGATAGATAAGCATGATTGGCTTCTTTGGATGTGAGAAGATAAGCAATGAGGTAATGTGTGAATTTTATTGGTTACAGAAGGCAGCTTGACTTAAAATTGGAGTTAGGAATGGTAGGAAATGTTCCTAGGAAAATGGTCCAACTTACCTGAGGCTCTTGAGAAGACCACAGGAGTGACTTCTGCGTTGGAAAACAGTAAAATGGCAGGAAAGGTTCTACTATCCACAGAAGAGCAAGATGACAACTGGGAGCACTTGGTGGCATGGGAAAGTGCTGTGGGCCCCCGAGTGCTCCACCTCCCCGTATCTGCAATGTGAGTTGGCAAGAAGATGTTTAAATGATAAGAGTTTCGTCTATGAGTGGAGAGACTTCATCTCTCCCTGGTCTGGTCCTTCCTTCCTCGATTTAAGTTCAAATGGCCTGACAGAGACTTTTTTCAAAACAACCTCATAACCAGGTCAAATCACCGCCATGGGTTAAGAGAAGCGAGGTGTGGCCAGAGAGGGTGGGTGAGACAACAGAGTCCCTTCTCATGATCGCACAGCCCTGACTTGTTATTTTACATCTTAAATTACTTATAAAATATGTATTATCTGGGTTTTTATTCCAAATGAGATAGAATGTAAGTTTTAGACCTTTTTTTCCCCAAAGGTAACCGCCATATCAGCTTCATTGGTAAGCATTAAGACATTATATTGGCTGGGCGGTGGTGGCGCACGCCTTTAATCCGAGCACTTGGGAGGCAGAGGCAGGCGGATCTCTGTGAGTTCAAGGCCAGCCTGGGCTACCGAGTGAGTTCCAGGAAAGGCGCAAAGCTACATAGAGAAACCCTGTCTCGAAAAACAAAAACAAACAAACAAAAAAAAAAGACATTATATATATATCACATGACTGTCCTTATACTTGCACATGTGATATCTTTTGTTTTGTTCCTATAAATGACTCTCTTGGTATACAACTTGACATTTTTTCCTAATTGTGGTAAAGATAATTCAATGCTGAACACATTAATTCTTCATAGTAACTCTAATTACTTTAATCTTACCTATTGAGAGAATATTGTTTTGCTTTTACTCCACTAAGCAGTAGTTCAATAAACACACACACACACACACACACACACACACACACACACACACAAAATGAATATGTATGAATATTTATATGGTTCTTCTAAAGTTTTCTCCAAAAGACTTATATCACTTACACTCACACCAACTGCATATATCTTATCTATATGAGAGTATGCTCTCAATGAAAATGGATGCTACATTTGGTTTTTTTTTTCATTTGGCATTATGACAGAAGTCTATTACCCGTATTTCTATTTATTAAAAACCCGTTCAGCTGGGTATGACTGTAATCCTAGCACTGGGGAGGCTCAAGTGGAATGGAGTGTAAAGATCATGAGATTAAGGCCATCCTGGGCTGTATAGGAAAATCCTGGTTCAAAATCAAAAACTCTTTCAAGACCCGGCCTAGATACTGTCCTGACATTTTCTGGGTGTTCCTGAATTATGGGGGCAATTTGTCCTGCAGCCTCCCATTAGATTTGCCACCCATGATTTTGTACTTGACTTTTTATTTGTGCCTTTTCTTAATTCCAGCTCTGAGTTGAGAACACACCCAAAGATTATGGCCAGTTTATCCCTATGCCACCCCTAGCCCCTCCATAAAGTGACATTTACATAGTTAGAAGGTGGTAACTTGTGAAATACAAAAATACAGGAAGAAAAAAAGAGAGAATTCTATTGTAAATGAATAATAGTTTAAGAAGAAAATTTATATGTTTAGTGTGTTCTGAGAACATGCTGAGAAAACAGTGAGTATTTAAGTCTCATCAAATCAGGAGAAAATTCTATAAAAAAAAAACAAAAACAAAAAAACATTCTGTATCTCACATGTAGAACTTAGGGGAGGATGATACCTTACTCCAGTGAAATCATTTTATGTTGTGTTCAGTACAGCATCAGAAACATGAAATGAGAATCACCTAGCGTCTTTGGACTTAAGGAAATTCATTAAGATGCTCTAGGTTCCCATTTCCTCTTCTTTAAAACAGATGTAACGCTAACAGTCTTACCCTATGGGTGATTCTTTATTTTGACTAGAGTTGTTTGCTAGGTACCTCCTGTGACTGGAACACAGAGGCTGTGGACGTGGCTTCACTGTGGGAATAGCTTGAGACACTGTGTGTGAGCATGAGATTAGAATAATAAGTTGATGTTTACACATTGATGATTACCGCCCTATGCTTATAGCAGTCTATTCTGCTATTTATAAACACAGAATTGAGTGTGTGTACTCTATTGAAAAATTTCCTTGCATTAAAAATACAAGCTTCCTGTTTAACAGACAAGTTTTTGATCTATCTACAACATCAATTTTTACTACGTCTATGAATGTTTTAGGTTCAAAGTATGTGCAGGTACTGATATTTCTACAGCCTATTTTCATTATTTTTTATTTCATTATTTATTTTTTACTAACATTCATATTTTTAAAGATTGTTGATTTTTTTTAAAAGAATCAAAAATGATAGTGCTTTGAAGCCAAGTGTAGTACACCCCCCACCCAGTAATCCCTTCCTGTAGAAGGATAATGTAGGAGTTTGAAGTCAGCCCATGCTACCTTGTGATGTCATGTCTCAAAAACTTTTAAAAATATAAAATAATAAAAGAGAAAAGGCTTAGTGATATTATCATCTCCTTCTCAGCATATTAAACATATCACTGGATATTTAAAAACTGTTATTGATAAAGACACAGCAAATTCCATCAGGAAGTAGAATAGTAAAGAGTAACATCTTAGAGACAGTTGCACCCGTCTTGAGAGAGAAGTCGTTTTTGTCCTGATGGTCTCAGGAGAGGGGGGAATAAGCCCTCTTTGCTCTGCGGTGTTGACCTGTGGGAGTCTGAATCAGTGCAGTATCAGTAACCAGATCTGAACTGTAAAATGAATCTGTTGGGATTAAGGGTTTAGCTGTTGCATGGCAAAATGGGTCAGGCTCTCTTAACTGATGCATTAAACCCAGGCCACCCCAAAGAGGAAAAGTTTAGAGTTGAACAAACCTGCCAGCTTTCGGGATTTCTACTGTATCACATCCACCCCCCCCCCACACACACACACACAAGACTCTCAACCTCTCTAGCTTTAGAATGGAAATAAAAAAATAAATTCCCATCTCCAACTCCTTTTCTGAGCCAGCGTTATTAAAGAAGAGTGAGCACTCAGTCTCTGAGTGTCTAACTAAGGAAGGGGCAGCTGGATTTGGGAACTGAAGTGAAAAGTAGAATTGTTGACACCCACCCACTTTTAACTAAGAGTCTTTATTCCAACTTCTAGGAATGCTACGAAATGCACCTCAGTATGAGGAAGAATACACAGTTCTTCACTTGTTAACTATTACTTACAAGAGGATAAAAAGGCCTGCGGTGTTCATAACACATACAGGACACTTTAATTAGATAAATTCATAGAAAGTAAAATCAATTTATTGTACCCTTAAGAACAAGGAAATGTTTCGACATGCAGATGACCCTATGCAGGAAGTCCAAACTCAAGCTTATCTACTTCCAACAGTTTCTTCATAGATCTATAAAACATCTTACCTTTCTTATCTTTTTGTGGGGGAGGGGGGTTTCAAGACAGGGTTTCTCTGTATAGTTTTGGTACCTGTCCTGGATCTCACTCTGTAGACCAGGCTGGCCTCAAACTCACAGCAATCCACCTGGCTCTGCCTCCCAAGTGCTGGGATCAAAGGTGTGTGCCAACATCGCCCTGCCCTTTCTTATCGTTTGAAGTAAAAAGCTTAAGATGTCACCCAGTTCTTATTGACAATCTTCTCAATTCTCTATCAATTTGCTTATAGTGAAAAATTAGAATTATATGTAATGAGAACCACCAATTAATAATAATAATAATAAGCATGATCTTGAATGGTCTGGGGAAATTACCTTTTTAAAAACGCTCCTCTCAAGAGAACCAGAGATTTTGTTGGCTGTGATGTCCTCCTGCCCCTTTCTCCTCTCCCTGGCATGAGGGAAAGGTATACACAAAGGCAGATTTTTCTGTTTAATTTCCACAGAGGGCATGCTTCTCCTGCATGGGTTTCTATCACTGCCCCATTGCAGCAATCAGCCAGTGGGCAGCAGAGGAGTGCAGTGCGAGAGAGGAAGAGTCCTCCTAAAAGGTCTATTATCCTGTCAATAGGCACACAGAACTCTCATTCAGGTTAATTACATTTACCGCTCTCCCTACCCCAGTACAAGGGGAGACTAGACCTCAAACAGCAAGTTGAAAGAAAAAAAAAAAAAAAAAAAAACCTATCCAGCAATGCAAAACATAGGGGGAAAAAATTAGAAATCGTTCCTGCCTCCAAGCAAGCTTAACTTGTGTAAAGACATTTATGTGGCCATTAACCCGAGCCAAAATTGAACTTGTCAGCATTACACGCAGAAATGTATATAAGGGTAACTGTTCAAGAACAATTTCTCAAATGAACTAAGTACAAACTGGATTTCCTTCTAGGCAGTAGATGTACTCAGTCCATCATCTTTTTAACAGAAGAGCAGAGGATGATTTCACTGAATAGACCCTCTGTTCTTGCTCGTCTTTGAGACAGAAAAGAAGGGATTAAGGACAACTGCTAGCCCAGGTCTGTGGCCTTTGGCTAAGCCAGGACCTTTTTGTCCACCTTCTCTTCCCTCTTCCTCACCTAGCCCGTGTTTCCCATCCACCAAAAAACGTCCTGTTGTATTTCCTTTGAATAAACTTAAAGAAAATGTCACTTCATCTGTCTAAATCCAACTTAGCATGTGTTTCACCCTGGTTGTTGTGACAGCCATAATTTGGACCCCATTCCTTAAGCAACAATGCTATTTTTAGTTAGACAGTCAACAGCTGCAATTCCCTACCGTTCCCCTGAGTGGAAGCTAGTCACTGCCCTCAAGATGTGGCCATTCTAACCCATGTTTCCTGACCTCATACCCTCCCATCTTCCTCTCAGCCTGCCAAGCCTCCTTACTGCTCCCCTGATGTCCCGTTGAAATGCTGATTGTGTTCATCAGCCTTTTGTTGCTTTAAGGGGAGAAAGGGTTAATTTGACTCACAGTTCCAGTGTGTGGTCCAAGATCTGCTGGAGCCATTGTTCTTAGGCCTAAGAAGGGGCAGAATGTGGCGATGTGGCTGCTCACCTCATAGTAGTTAGGAAACAGAATGACCAAGAGGAAAGGGCCAAGGATGAGATGTACCCTTCAGTGTTACATCATCCGTGAACTACTTTCCCCAAATTGGTCCTACTAATGGATTTCTGTCACCTCCCTCCAATGCCACCAAATTATTAATACATCAGTGGATTAGTAATTGGTTAGGTCAATGATTAAACCCCAGCCCATCACATGGCATCCCAACCTTTAACACATGAGCCTTGAGGGGCACTTTATATCCAATCCTTCTACATGCTCCCTGACTCCGGGTGTTCCCACCCACTAGCCACTCCCTCAGATCTCACTTCCTTCATACCGCTATATGGAGTTTTCCTCCCCAGAGATCCCTCTCCTAACCACCATCATTGACATAACATCCCTCCCACCCTGCTTCTTGTTTTCCCCTTGCGTTTCCTTGCTCTATTTTACTCCACAACATAT
The DNA here is from genome assembly GCF_004664715.2 of Peromyscus leucopus. Lineage (NCBI taxonomy): Eukaryota > Metazoa > Chordata > Mammalia > Rodentia > Cricetidae > Peromyscus > Peromyscus leucopus. Next base: position 33,638,779 of record NC_051077.1, on the reverse strand, counting down.
AACAGTACAGCAAATATACACATATTAAGGCATCTCTCTGCTGCTGTCTAGCCTAGAGGAAAGTAAGCTCCCTGAGGCACTTTCTAGGTGTCTCTGCTGTGGGACTAACACCCTAGACAGTGGCCCAAATACAATACACCTTCAACAAATGAAATCAAATGTTATTATGCTCATTGGAAGCACACTGTTTTTGTGCTACATCATCAATAGTCAATGAACACAGATACTACAGCATCTGTACTACAATAAGGAATTATGTAAAAAGACACAGCGGTATGTCAGCTCTAAAAATCTTAAATCAAATAGCATCGTCTTCCCAGATTTCTTTATTCATCTCTCACATTGGAATAACTTAAGCATAATCTGGGAATATAGCTCAGTGGTAAAGCAGTTAACTGCCCAACCTGCAAAAAGTATTGGGTGTAAGCCGCAACATTGAAAAACAAAATTTCTTATGCATTCAGTGTTTGGGATTCTTAAATGCTGTCCTTTAGACACATAACATATTTTTTTTCCGTACATCCTAATTTAATGTAACAAAAACGTCTGTGGATGATGGTCGCTTTTATTTTGTTTTACTCGTTTCATCCTTGGATCTCTCTCTAAATCAAACTTACAGTGAGAAAAGACCTGAGCTCTTCCATATCACAATCAGAACTGCTAGAAACACCGGCTTGAGCATGAGTGTGCTGACCTGAATTACGTAATTTCCTGGTTTCGGGGTGTGACATGCTGACAGAAGTTGACACTTAGTGGTTCACTGCCATGTAGCTGTCAGCTGGCATGAAGACTTACGGTCCATTCTGCAGTCAAAATAAAGGAAGGATGACCAAGTCCATCTTGGAAACCTCCACTCTCGCACCGTGGCAGCCTAAATCATTTGTCTCCATTTGCTAGGCAGTCACCAGCACCCACTCTGCTTTGCTGAGCCGAGAGATGGGTTCTCTTATGCTAAAACAGAGGGTCCATTAGCTATTCACACCTAAGTGTACTTCGTTCACAGTGGCCATAACACACACACACACACACACACACACACACACACTTTTCTCATCAAACTTTTATGTACTTTTCTTAAGTTAATTATGGTCATATATAATGGAAACATGAGCAAGGAAGAAATCATAGAGAAAACATGTCTGACAGAAGACAGGATGTTGACTATGACCCTAGTAGTTCTGTGAAATAGTACAGAAGGTTTGAACCTGTCATTAAGGAGTTCAAGATGCAGGATATTCTGTTAGTATTGTGTAGGGTCTTTGTGATCCCCGTTGTTCTTCTAAAGGGGTACATTCTACATTTTTAAATGTATTTACTTGGTATGGAAATGTCATAATGAAACTCACTGTTTTGTATGCCACCTTAGAAATTCATAAAAAGAAATATACTACCCATTTGAAAGTCTACCTTATTACCATATGACATTGGGTAACAGTTGATCATGGAATAAGGATTTCTAAGAGCCACATCGTCATAATGCCTGTCATGAGCAAAGCAGGCTTTTAAAAACTCATAATGAGTAGTGAGAGATGCGATCTGTGGGTTGCATTTATATTGTTATCAAGCTATTCGTGTTGCCTTTCTTTTAGAAGTGAATCACCCTGCTTCTGAATTTGGGACATTTTTCTGGTTCTCAACTGTGAGATTCTTTGTTTGTGTATTGAATGAGAGCCTCATCTGGAAATTATCACATACCCACACTCCTTTTTAGAAGGACTTGGAAATTTGGTTTCTTCTTTTCCTTCTGAGTGAATGAATAGATGGAGGAAATCTTCTACCTGTCTGACACTGGTAATTGAATTACTGTACAACACATTAAGCAAAGGAAATGCAAAGTAGCATCAATTAAATTATGTTCTCGTGCTCAAGAGAGAAGGCTCTTCACAGAGAGAGAGAGAGGAAGGCTAAATGTTGCCAAGTAATGGGCCCTGATATTAGGGAAGGAAGAGAGATGATAAGTCATGAGTTCTTAATCTAGGCTCTCTTACAAAAACTGAAAGAAATGAATAACTCAGACTTGGCTTAAGTCATTTCTTTTTTGAGTCATTTCCAAATGAGCCAATCCATTAGGCAAAGGACATGTAAAATCCAGATACAAGCATGGAGTTGGGTCTGCCTAACTTTTCTGAATATAGGATGTCAAATGTGGGAGTTAACTGGTCGTGCGCCCAAAATTGAGCTTCAGAGGGTTCCTCAGGAAAGCTCTTACCCTAAATCTCAGCTAAAGAAGCCTCATCAGTACCTGGAATCTCACCCACTGACAAGGGCCACAATGACTGGCCCAATGAGGACTGATAATGCTGTTAAATTCATATTCATGATCTCAGTCAGCCACAGGTGACTCACTCAGTGACCTTAAAACGCAAGTCTCATTTTGAATCTTCATTAAATGATACTAATGATAGCGGGTAACATTGCATGTTGGTAGCAAATCCCGCTTCTGTGTCTTTCCCAATTGTCAGGCACTGTTCTAAGTACTTTGTGTATGCTACTCAATGTTGACCTCAATAGAACCTCATGAGGCCAATGTTGCTCTTCTATGTGATTCAGAACGAAAGTACTAATTCCAGTGCTTACCATGGTGAATGCCAGGGAATTATACTTAAAGACTTGAACACAGAAAGAAGATATGTTTATGGATTTTCACTGCTCATGTGCATACATAACTATGCACACCACTGACAAACACACACCTACACACCATGCTTTATTATCCCTTCTTACAGCTTAGGTCAATAGAGAACATTTACATATATAAAATGCACTTATTTAAGTGTATGTCTGAATGAGTTTTTACATATTAATCCACAATGGGACTAGTACTACAATTAATGTTCAGAACAGTTTTTGTGGCTCTAAAAATATTATTTGTAACTTTTCCCAGTTAACCCCATACACATCTTCTAAGAAAATGTCTTTTGTCACTATAGGTTATATTTATACTTTATGAATTTTATTAAAAAATATTTTTGTGCATGCAGAGGATTGAACTCAGAACCTTTCTTTCACCTGTGGGGGTAAGCTCTGTACTCTGAGCTACATACATAACTCTAAAATAGAGTTATTATAGTATATGTGTGTACCAGTAATTGCACAAATCAGTAGCCCATTCCCTTTCATTTATGAGTGCCATTCCATTGAATATGTACGTACATATTTATTTGTCATTCTATTCATTGATGGATGGTTTTAGTCATTTCCAGTCTTAACTACTATGAATAGAGTTTCTGCGACCATTTGCAGAAAGTCTCCAAAAAGACATGCTTCTTTTTCTCTTGGGTAAACTTCTGAGCTACAGTTACCGAGTCAGAGAGCAAAAGCATCTTAGTTTTATAAAAGAAATAAAACTAAATGGCCATGGTGGTGCAGGCCTGTGTTCTCGGGGAAGTTGAGACAGGAGGATCACAAGTTCAAGGTCAGCCTGAGCAACAAAGTAAGACATTGTCTCAAAAGAAATGAAAGGAAGAGCTGCTTCTCTTAGCACATGGCAGGAGAGTCGCCTAGCATGTGCAAAACTCTAGGTTCAAACTCCAACAATACAGAAAAAAGAACAACAGCAAAAACAAGATAAAAAAGGCTTTTCAAAGTGATTAAGTGATTTCACTACATCACAGTCTTACCTGCAACCCATGAGAGTGTGAAAGATGAGAGCTATCATGTTTCCTACGTTTCCAGTACTTGTTGTGGCCAACATTTTGAATATTAGCCTTTCGTTAGTGAGTGTGCTGTGATACCTCATTGTGATATTTGTTTGCGTTTTTAAGTTGACTATTGAAACAAAGGACGTTTATGAGCTTCTTTGCTATTTGTTTATCTCTATGTGCACATATATGCTCATGTTTTCTGTCCCTTTTATTATTTGTTTTTCATAGTGAGCTGTAAAGATTTATTACATAGTCTAGATGCTACTAATTGGAAGCTTGACTTCATAGTTCTACTATTTAAGTTGATGAAGGTCAACTTTGAGAAGTCTAATTTATAGGAAGTTTTAATCTTTTATGGCTTTACACATTTTAAAGATTAAGACATCTTTCAGTCTCTAAGCTTTGTGATTTAAATTTTTATGTTTACTTCCATGTGGTGGTTAATGTTGATTACCAACTTGATGGAGTCTAGAATCTCCTAGGAAAAGAGCCTCTTGGAACACCTGTGAAGGATTTTTTTAATTAAGGAATTGTTTTATTCATTTACATACCAATCACAGATCCCCCTCTCCTCCTTTTCCCCCACTACTTTCCCCTCCAACACACTCCTCAACTCCCTCCTCCAACAAGGTATGACCTCCCATGGGGAGTTTGCAGAACCTGGTACATTCAGTTGAGACCGCTCCAAGCCCCTCTTCCCGCATCAAGGCTGTGCGAGGTGTCCCACCATAGGTAGTGGGCTCCAAAACGCCAGCTCATGCACCAGGGATGGATCCTGATCCTACTGACAGGGGGCCCTTTTAAACAGACCCAGCTATACAACTGTCTCGAATATGTAGAGGGCCTAGTTCAATGGATCCACGGAGGATCCACAACTGTTGGTCTAAAGTTTGTGAGTTCCTACTAGCTTGGTTTGGTTGTCTCTGTAGGTATCCTGTGAGGGATTTTTATAGACTCAGTTAATAGACATAAGAAGACCCACCCTCAATGTGAGTAGCCCTGTCCCATGGGCTCGGGTCCAGCAGCACCATCACTGACTTCTTCCTGACTACCTGAAGCTCCCACAGCCAGAGCTTCCCTGCCACGATAAACTGTACTGTTGAATTGTAAGCCAGATAAGCCTCTTCTCCTTTAAGTTGCTTTTGTCACATTTTTTAGTCATAGTAAGAGGTAAAGTAGCTAATTCATCCCATAGCTAGTGTTCTTCTATATCTTGAGTTAAATTTTGTTTAGAGTTCACAGTAAATAACAAGATACATTTCAATTTTTCCTTGCATCTTACTAACAAGAATATCCTTTCCCATTAAATTACCTTTTTGCCTTCAACAGAATCAATTGACCATGCGCATAGGGTCCTATTTCTTGGGATGATAATTTTAGTTTAAACATTGGAAAAATATTGGGCACAGATTTTTTTAACCTTCTTAACCATTAAATGAAAATTTCATCTCACAATGTTGATGAAGGCAAAACTTGCAAAGCCAGTTTTTGAATCTTAAGACATTAATAACTGTAAGTTTTGAAGTGATTGACATTGCATTTTCAGATGGAAATAGAACGGGAGAGCGGGATTGCCTGGACATTCCTAGAGTCTCCTCTCACCTGCTGCCTTGCCCTTCCTTGTCCCTGAAAGAGTCACTAATGGAATTGAAGTGTCATTCACACCTGAACAAAAGTGACCTATTGCTTGACACTTGGAAAGTGAGATTGTACCAAGAAAACACGTGGAAGGCCATCCTGAACAAAAGGATAGAGAGCACAAAGGCTTGTAGCTTTCCTGTTGGCCTGAGAGGTTTCTGTGGTAGAATTATTAAAGGTAGGACAGAGCATGGCAGGAAGGGGCAAGTGAGATAAAGGGAGGTCTTTATCTAGTATGTATCTTTATCTTCTTTATAAAGTAGACGCATCCTGCAGGAAACGTTATAAACAAGCGTTGCAGACCCACTTGCTTGCAAATTACGGAGGTGCTCTGATCCTAGATTTAGCCTAACTTGATTTGGTGGCCAATAAGGAACCACCTAGCCAAGGGGATGCCTTGACGTTAGGGAGGATGTGAGATGAACTCGGGACTGTCTTCAGCAGAGAGAGTGCTAAATCATGAACTATTTAATGAGATTCGTGTTTCAAAACTATGTTAGGTGATACCAAATCGGTGTGGTAGCTATTATAATAATGTAGATTGAAGTAACTCTAATGGAAACCAGAATGAAAGGAATTAAAGTAAGTTCTCTGGGCACATGAAAAACAATCTCCCTTGGTGTCTTGGTCCACTGAGGCAATTCTAATAGAATACCATCAGCTTATAAACATCAGTAATTTATTTCTCACAGCTCGGGGTGCAAGGAAACCCAAGATTGAGGCAATTGCATTGTCTAGAGAAGGCCTACTTTCTGGGTCAAAGATGCCTTCTCTCTGTACTGTTACATGGCAGAAGTGATGTGGGAGGCCTCAAGGTTGCCTCAATAATACTAGTTTCTGTCCTATCACCCAATCATCTCCCAGAGGCCTCGTCCTCAGACTATCATCTTGGAGGTTAGAATTTCAACATTTGAAGTTAGGAGAACATGAACCCTGAGGTCACAGTGCTTGAGAACTGAAAGACAGGAAAAACTACTTTTTTATTATTTTTTCTTTTCTTCTTTTAAGAATTTTTTTATTCATTTTACATACCAACTACAGATTCCCTCTCATCCCTCCTCCTTCTCACCCCCCTGAGCCAATTCCCCCCAAATCCCAATCCCCTCCACTGAAAGGGTAAGACCTCCCATGGCAAAGCCTGGTACATTGAGGCAGGACCATGTTCTCCCCTCCTGCATCAAGGCTGAGTAAGGCATCCCACCATAGATAATGGGCTCCAAAAAGCTACTTTTAAAAAATTCATATTTTCTTAATGACCGTCATTAAAATCTTCAAATTTTAATCACCACCCATGAAAAAGTTGTATGCCCTTCTCTTGTGGTATGAATGTCTACACCTTTACAATGCATGCTCCATAAAGAAAAATAGCTTTTTTAAATAATTAACTTGTATGCTTCTGAGTGTTTTGCCTTGCTTGTATGTCTGTGTAGCACAGGTGTACCTAGTTGCTGTGAAGGCCACTGTGGAGGATCCTAGAATTATTATTGACGATTGTGTAGGTGTGGGGAACTGAAGGTGGATCCTCTATAAGAGCAGCAAGTGCTCTTAACCATCTGTTTTTGGTTTTGTTTTTCTAAGTTTTGTTATCAGTCTATTGTTCTGGCCTCCCCACAGCTAGAGGGCCACACAGGTGAGCCACAAATTCAGGTGAGCCACACAGGGCACTGAGCAGTAGGCAGTAACAGGGGACACTCTCAAGTGTAAGAACCAACAACAGCCAATGTGACCATTTCAGATGAAAACACTCTCGCAGCAATGCCTAAAAGGGATCACTACAAAGGGAAATACTGTCATGGGTGAGAGCGATAATGGCCAAAGAGACCTTTGTGCCAGCCTGTGTGTTTCGGTAGGCTTTATACCATTTCTAGAAGCTTCAGAAACAGACAGCTTTTCCTGGGAGATGGTTTTCTGTACAGGGGAATCACAGGCCCATTTGTATTAAGACTTCGTGCTATGCTCAGAGGAAGAGGTAATCGTGTCAGCTGGTTTTTTGTTAGAAAGCATCTGGGCTAAAAGTGTTTGTAGAATCTTTCTGGTAGCTTAGTAGGGCCAACAATAGGACTCGGAGCCCATTCGTTGGACCAATGATCCAAATCCAGAGGTTTCAATTCTTAGTTTTACAAGGTGCTCATTCTTAGGAGGATGCCTATCCTTGTGACATCCAAGCCTGCTACCTGGCTACTTACATTTGTAATTGGCATATAATAACTATATATTCTCAGTACATCTCTGCAATGCATAATGGCCAGATCAGTGTAACTGGTACAACCACCATTTCTTTGGAATAGGCATGTTAGAAATTCTTTCTAAATCACTATTTTGAATTACACACTTCACTGAAGTAAGGGTGCCTTGCTTCTATTTTCAGACTATCTAGAAGAGTGCCCAGTAGGCAGTGACAAGCCGTAAATGCCAGCTGTGTAAAAATATTTAAAGATCAGGAAAATCATCTTGAATCTGAAAAGGGTACTGGAAAATGGAAGGTGACTGACCGTGCCAAAGCATTCTGAGATGTTTCTTTGGTTGCTTGCACAAATGCAAAGAAATCATCGGCTCCCATTCTTCAAATTCCCAAAACTTAAAAAGGTACTAGAGATCCTGAGTGTCTAAGCCAAAAAGGAAAAGCTACGCTTCTTAATGGAGTACAGATGCTGAACACATCTGCTTTGTGAGTGGTCCTGCAGATGTGTTACATTTATCTGGGCTACATCTGATTCAGATCACCAGGCAACAAATATTTATTCAAACTCTCTCTTTATTTAGAAGGCAGTCAAGTTATGTCAGTAAGAGAGCTACTGCATTGGGGTAAGTATATTAAACAGTAGAAAGACACGATCTCTCTCTCTCTCTCTTAATGCAAAGTAAAAATAGCTTATCATTGTAAATCACTCTTACCAAAATAATGGTATTTGGAAAGCAATCGTTTTTGCTTGTTTACTTCAGTTGACATCCCTGAAATGAACTCTCTCTTGTGTAATCTGACACGGCAGGCCCCCATGCCGATGGACATGTTGCGCGATGAATGTTTCAGACAGTTTGCTCTGGTGTGAATCCATGTAGGCTGTGTAAAGATGCTGTTCTGCATAGTTTATTTTGTCTCTCGGCCATAGAGCACTAAGCCCTGGACATTACTGTGTACAATGGGCTTTGAATTCCATGCCCATGGACCACAGCCAGCATTGCACACAGAAGCTAATGACCGATTGTTATCTTAGCCCTGTAGCTTGCATTCCTTTTGATAAGACTCTCCCCAGCAAAGGGGTGGATCAGAAAGTACAGGATTAATTAAGGTCAAATCCCAATGAAACATGTAATCTATTTTTCTCAAGGAAAGAAGTTGGAGGAATCGCAGGGTGAATTTTATAAACTAAAACCCAATTTTTAAAATGTTTAATTAAACTTGAAAGTTAATTTCCTTCATTTAAAGAGACAGACGCAGCATAATTTAAATGTGCCAGTATATAGTAAGACAGGAAACATTCATCATTTCTGTGAACTACTGTGATTTACATTGGTGATGAACCACCCTGAACATCCTAACAATCTAGGCACATCTAAATCATCCAACTATGATGACTCAAGTTTATTAACAGCTGACAGTAAAAATTAGTCTCTGGGAAACCATTGAGTTTGGATCCAGTAGTGTACCATTCCTCAAAAAAGAAGTGAGTTTTGATGGGAAATGGTCAAAGAAGTTACCTTGTGGCTCATTGAACCCATCCTTCCTGTTTAAATGCTTTGTAAAAATGTCATTCTCAAATAGCGGAATCAAACACAATAACAATATCTTGCTGAGTTTTAGACTCTTATAAAACATGTTGCTTGGGGGCAGAGAGGGAGAGGGATCAGGTCATTTTTCTAATAACCCAATGTTAATTTTTTTCCTATCATATCAAAGTCTTAGAAGAAGTGTAAAAGTGTCTCCCTCAGCTGTCTTATTGTTTTAGCTAAGATGTAGAGAGAGTGGACAACCTTGTCTTGTTCCTGATTTTAGTAGCATTGCTTTGAGTTTCTCTCCATTTATGTTGATGTTTGTTGGCCATGGGCTTGCTGTAAACTGCCTTTGTTGTGTTGAGGTATGTCCCTTGTATCCCTAATCTCTCCAGGACTTTTATCATGAAGGAGTATTGGATTTTCTCAAAAGCTTTTTCTGCATCTAATGAGATGAACATCCCATTCTTGTCTTTCAGTCCTTTATAAGGTAGATTACATTTATTGATTTACATATTTTGAACCATCTCTAACATCTCTGTAATGAGTGGTTTTATGTGTCAACTTGACACAAGCGATTGAGTCATGAGGAGAAGGAGCCTCAGCTGAGGAAATGCCTCCTTGAGATCCAGCTGTAAGGCATTTTCTCATTTAATGATCAATGGGGGCGGGCCCAGCCCATGGTGGGTGGTGCCATCTCTGGGCTGTTGGTCCTGGGTTCTATAAGAAGGTAAGCTGAGCAAGTCATGTGAAACAAGCCAGTAAGCGGCACCCTCCATGGCCTTTGCATCAGCTTCTGTCTCCAGGATCATGCCCTGTTTGAGTTCCTGTCTTTACTTCCTTCAGTGATGAACAGCAATGCTGAAATGTAAGCCAAATAAACCCTTTCCTCCTCAACTTACCTTTTGTCATGGTGTTTTGTCACAGCAATAGAAACTCTAACTAAGATGATCTCTGAGATGAAGTCTACTTGCTGAACATAGATACATAATCTTCGTTATTCTGACCCCGTATTTCCCAACATTGGCATTATAGGGACGACTATGTGCCTCTACAGGGAAGTTTGAATACAAATAAATTCAAAGAAAACTGACAAATATGTTCCATGGCCTTTCCATTTGTCTGAATGTTTTGCTGTTTACAACTCTGTCGGTAAATGCTGTCAGACACTATAGCTAGCAGGTAATTTGTAAAACCAAATTGTTTGATGATAAACATAATTCTAAATTAAGATGACAGTAATCAGATCAATAATACAGAAATGATCTGAACCAATTATAGCTTTTTCTTCAACTTCACATGTGATATTTATATAAATTTCTAAGTTTCTAGAGTTGAGCAAAATCATCTAATGTTTGTGAGCTTCAGTTCCTGCCCCGTGGAATGACAATCTAGCAACTGTCTGTAAAGACATCTTAGCTGACCTCAGACCAGAAAGGCTTAGTTCTCCCACATATTCCACACCACCCCGAAACCGTATCCCACAGAACACTGAATAGTCACGGTATCTATCCCCTATCTGTCTGCTCTACTAGATTATACACATCAGAAACCAGTAACAAACCCCCTTGAACATATTTCTAGAATCTAACAGAAACCATGTCACAAGATCTAGTTTTAAAAAGTAAAGAATATTAAGTAACCAAGTTACCTATTTAGTCCACAGGACCACAGCCTCATGTTTGGTGGTCATAACTAGAGCTATTATCCCCACCACTCATTTACCACCATCATAAACTAGCCCCTTAATCTATGGGCCAAAATCAACCTTTCTGTCCTTAATTTGCTTTGTTAGATTTTTTTTTTTTTGTCACGGTATAAGAAAAGTCATCAATCCATGAGTATTCATCAGTCGGCATGCCATCAACACATCACCATACCTTTCCTCCCGCTTCCCCACTCCCATGCATTCGAGAGGGGTTGTATCAATTGTTTTTCTTGCTCAGACCACATGCTTGATAGAAACAACATAATGGGCTCAGGTAATATGGCACCATGGCAGGGAAGATGTCATTTCTGAGATTCCATCTGTGAATGGCTGGGATTTGGAACTGTGAGACAAAAAATCAACCTTTCTGTCCTTAAATGGCCTTTGTAACACGTTCCATCACAGTGTAGGACAAAGTCATTAATAGATAAGTAGACATCTGTTGGCACACAGTGCTCTCGCTGTACCTTCTACACCCACCCACCCCATTCATTTGTTCTTCCATCTCTGAGGTGGTCAAGAGACAGAGAGAACCTGGGCCATAACCAGATACCACAATGACACTCCAGGCTTACCTCCCAGCAACCCACTTCTTCCAGAGAGGCCCCACATCCTAAAGGTTCTACAACCTCTCAAAGCAATTGCACAAGCCAAGAATCAAGTGTTCAAACATATGAGCATGTCCAAACACTTCCCATTCAAACCATAACAGAGAGGAAAAACTTACGTGCCAACAGATGTTGAAGGAAAAAATTTAGATTACAATTTTTACATTGTAATTATATTTTCACATAACATATACTGAATAGAATTATTAATTCTCAGAAGTACAAATGGAGGAAATTTGAGAAGGAAACAGATAACAAGACACATACCACTTAAGTAGACATTTAAATTCTCTCTATAAAGTAGACATTAAGAAAAATAAATGCCTGTATTCTAATTGTTAGGAGTAGTAATAACTAGGGATCCCATCATTTAAACTGAAATTTGGGACTTTATGTTGCAAAAGCAGATGAGAAATGTCAAATAAAGTTCAAGGGCAAGTTATGCAAATGGAAAATTAATAGCTTTATTTTTCTCTGGTAGGCATCATTTCCTGAGCGTTTGAAGCAAAGTGTGTGTTTAAACCACATTTAGATTTATCTTTGACATCTTTCTAAAGAAAAATTGGAATTAAAATGCAATTTATTTATACTGTATTCTTGTACTTCGTACTCTTTCCATTTATTTAGCACTAATGTTGTAGGGAGAGCTATTTTTTTTTCAGAAAATGTCAAAATGAACAAATTACTCAAAATGGTACTGTTGGTTCTAAGTAGGCTGTTTTGCTTTATAGTAATGTAATGAATTCTCTAAATATTAGGACATATTTTTAAGAATTTTTCAAGCTAATTTTCGTGACTCATGATAAGAAAACTGAATGATAGGAGAAACATACTGGAAAAAAGTATCTAAGTATACTTTGGTACCAGCCAGCCATTTCTTCAGGGCAACTTTAAATCTAAGTCAAGTCACAAATGGATTGAGACTGGTGATCCCATGTCGTCCTTTGGAAAACTATGTATATCACAAAATCTGTATACATTTTGACATAGTTGGCAGCCACTCTTTGAAATAGGCTCAGAATCAACTGAGCATAGAAACTCAATTTGCCCAAGGATATACTGGCCTTTAAATAAAGAAGGCCGACATTCTCTGGTAGAACAATAGAGAAATCTCCCAACATCTATGATTTCGTGTATGCTAAAACTGTAACAATCTTGGTTTCAAGTCATCAGCTGTTCATAAAATGATTATATATACTCTTTAGGTACAGAAGCATAATAAATGTGCTTTTAAGCTTACATGAACACATATTTTTAGAGGACCGATTTCATTACATATTTTCTTTTATTTCTCCCAAAAGATTGTTTTTTTCTGGTATCTCTCCAGCAGCCCTGGTCATGCAGAATACCACCTGCTGCTCACACAGCCCCGTGACAGCCACTGCAGATCACTAATGGTAACACGGCACTGGTAAACTGATGACTACGGCTGTCTGATCTAGCCCAAGGGTGCGAAGGGCCTGCTCAGAGAAGGCATGATAAAGCTACTTAAGAACTACGAGGTCCAAATTAGGAATAAGTAGATGTGTAAGCAATTATCCATGGGCACATACCACCTTAAAATAATTGGAACCACTGTGCACATTGCTTAAAACTCCCTGATGCCTGCTATCAACTTGGATCTTCACTTCTGTGCTGGCCCTGTACAAATATAGGAGAAAAGCGAGAGCACTTTGTACGTGGGCAGTTATTTTAGATGAGTATATTTTATTATTCCGTGATTTAGAAGTGACCTCGGAGCAGGTCATTCAGAAATTTACCTGTGGAGCACGTCAATGTTATTTTACAAAACAAACTAATGCGTAAGGACATATACATATGTAACATGAGTATACATTTGTAAGTGTAGGATGTTTAAATACATACATAGAGAGGTATATTGGGAGAGGTTTGGGAACTTTTGTAGAGTCTCATACATGCTCTACATAGGTTTTACCACTCCAACACCCACCAATCAATCCCCTACATGTTTGCAATGTTTTCTCAGTATTTAGTTACTTTTCTGTTGCTGTGATAAAACACTTAAGGCAGCTTAGAGAAGGACAAGTTTATTTGCACTTATGGTCCCGAGGCATAAGAGCCTATCTCCATCTCAGTGTAGAAAGATGGCAGCAGGCAGGCATGTGACTCAGCTGGAAGCTGAGCGCTCTCATTTCAAACCATAAACAGGAAGCAGGGAGAGTGAACTGGAAACGGTGTGAGTCTTCTCAAAGGCCATCTCCAGTGACGTAATTCCTCCAAGAAAGCCACAACTTCTAAACCTCCACAAACAGTGCCACCAAATAGGCAACAAGTTTAAATGAGAATATGGGGGACATCTCATTCAAACCACCACATTCCACTCCCTGGTCCCCATAGGGCTCATGGTCATATCATAATGCAAAATGCATTTAGTTCACCTTCAAGTGTCCCCACCGTCTTTCACACCAAGACATCTGAAAAGCCAAAGTATATTGTAGCTAGAGTTTTCCTGGTCCTGCCTGGCCCACGGTCAGGTCAAATCTTTCTCACCCACTAGTCCCACAGCTGCTCAGACCCAACCAATTAAACACACAGAGACTTATATTGCTTACAAACTGTATGGCCGCAGCAGGCTTCTTGTTATCTAGTTCTTCTATCTTAAATTAACCCATATCTATTAGTCTATAAGTTGCCACATGGCTCATGGCTTCCCGGTATCTTAACATGTTTCTTCTCATGGCAGCGGCTGGCAGTGTCTCCTTCCCTCAGGCTTCCACCTCCCAGCATTCTCCTCTCTGCTTGTCCCGCCTATACTTCCTGCCTGGCTACTGGCCAATCAGTGTTTTATTTATTAACCAATCAGAGCAACACATTTAACATACGGAACATCCCACGGCACTATATTGTCTCTATGGGTTGTTTTTTGTTTTGCTTTTTTGTGAAATCTTTTATTTGAGTTATGAAACTTCCAGTGACCTTAAATGTGTGAAAAACTAGCTCGCCAGGCTTACTACTGTTCAAGTTTACTTTTTATTTGACCATGGTGACCTGCTAACACTGGTCACATAAATTTTAAATTTTATTCCCCCATCTTCAGTAGATGTAAGTGAAGATGATATATTAATACTCAGAGTTGAAGAAAGAAAAGGAGAAAGGGAGAAAGGAAGGAAGGAAGGAAGGAAGGAAGGAAGGAAGGAAGGAAGGAAGGAAGGAAGGAAGGAAGGAAGGAAGACCAGTATACGACAACTAGTCTGTGGACAAATTTGATTGTGATCATTAGATTAACTCTCTTCTCACCAGGAAAGGCCATTGAGCTTCATGGAGGGGCTACTCTATCACCTTGTATATCTCTAATACAAATTAGACATAAGCAAGGGAGTTAAAATACTCATCCTGTAGCTTAAGTTATTCTAATTACCTCTCCCACTCTAATTTTAATGTATCCAAATCATCTTTATCATATAAATGAAGTTTGAAAATGTCAGCCAGAATCCAAATTCCAGAATTTTATTCACAGCAAAGAGTTGAGTCAGGTGGTTGTGAAAGCAGATAGCTCTGCCTGTTCTCAGGCCTTTGCCTCTGGAGGATCCTTTGGACAGTTAAGTGTAATAGGTGTTTGCCCGTGGGCAGTCCCAGTTAGGGTAATGTTGTTTCTCTTACCTGCAGTGGGTGGCACACTGGGAAAACTTTGCTTTCCAGCTGAATGGATTAAGGGAAGGGATTTATTTTGGATAAAGCACGTTGCTCTGATGCCAAGCACAATGTAGCTATACAGTGGAGAAGCTCTTCGTATTATCTTGTATGTGATAAAGCACACCCACGTAAGTCGCATGGCACAGTGACCCCCCCACCTTGTAATACCACAAATGAGGGGCTTGCCCCCTGCCTCCAACGTAAAGCTTACAGTTACAGCTGTGTATAAGATGCTCAAGCCGTACTTAAAATAAAAAGCGCTCTGTTCTTCTCAGGATTTTAGCATTCAAATGCCAGTACTCAAATACCAAACTCCTTATCAGCACATAGACTGAAGGAAATGAAACAAAAAATTCAATAAATGATACACTGAAATTTTTAAGCTGGATCTACATGTGTCTACCTAGTGATTGGTGAGGGGTGTGCACTGAATAGCCTCCCCCACACGCACAATTCTCAAGCAGACAGCAGCTACACGTATTTTACTCCAACCCGGGATTGTTAATGTGTCTTATGATTTCCCAGACAGCCATGTTTACGCTGTTGAATGTCTTGATGTACACTGTGAGCTGGTTTCTTTGAATACATTTTAAAATTGATTTCTTCTAAAGATACAGTATGTTACCACCATAGCAAGGGAAATAATTAAATTTGGTCATACTGCTTATACAGGAGTGATCTCAACTCTCAGTGACGATACATATCAGAAAAAAATGAGTGATACATTAAAATAAAACAATGGCTATTTAAATGTAAAGATGGTTCTAGTTGTCGAGTTTTGTGTTCTAAATTCCCCCTTTTCCTGTCACCCTTTCTCTTTCTTTTAATCTGCTGTATAATGCTTCAGAACCAGTGCCTGCCTGCAGCAATATTTTGTTTTTTATTAAATTTCAAACCCTGAATTTACCAAACAGAGCAAAGAAAACTGTTTTTAAACTTTGATCTTATCACCAAGTTTCCATTCTAGAAGGAATATACACACTGCAGGCCAGATTCAGCCATAATTCTCTGAGAAAATGTAGCCATTTGAATTCTGGAGGAATTGGGATTTTTTGTGTGTGTATGAGAAGTTTCTAGGCCTCCGTTTCAAATAATAAGCTGCAAAGCTCTATGGCCCAGAGTTAAGTCCTCCGATGAACTGTATATATTAAATCCGAGCCTCCATCTTCAAAGGCCCCTAGTAGTGGGGAGATGGCTGAGATGAAAGGCTTGATCAAGAGAGGTAATGAAAGCTTAATGGATGCTTGTTGTATAAGTAGGTGCAAAGGGGAAAAAAAATGATCATTTTAGGTATTCACAAGGAATTTCTAAAGAGTTTTGTGTTTTATAAGTAATTAATTTGGGATGATTAACACTCAAAGGTGACCCCCTAAAAGACCATGGGTCAAGGCTAAGTGCCCAGCTCTCTCTTCTGTTATGGTTTATGACTGTTTTATACTCCATATAAGAAAAAGTCACTAAATCCAAGAAAACTAGAGAAGAGCTGACCTCTCCAGAATCGTTCCATGAATTGATTCAGACTAATGGCATGACCTTTTGATTTTTTGAGGTCTCTCCTAAAAGGCCTCCAGAGAATAAAGGGCACAATACATTCTTTGGGGGAAAAATAGACTGATTAAGACCTTTGACAAAACATTTTCAGAAATGACAAGCACACCTCACCTTAGGTGGTGGCCACGGAGGCTTTTGCTCCAACTGCGCCCAGACCCAGGCACTCAGCAAATGGCTCACCCATTGACAAAGTGATATGTAGTCATAGGATATCAGAAGAATGAGTGATAATTTTACCAAGGTTTTCTGAGCTTCAATCTCCAGGAACAACTCTATCTAGTAACTGGAGATTTGCATGTGTCAGGTGATTTGCTCTGGAATGAGTGTTTTTTTTTTTTTTTTTTTTTTCAAATACATTCTATTTGAAGACAAGTTTCACTGTGTTTTTTTTCATTTTGTCATTCATTTGTCTTTATAGTACTAGAGCATTACATCCTTCTGACCCTGCCATCCCGTGTCAGCTATGTTCTTCCTCTTTCTCCCCCCATGCCCTGCCCCAACACATTGAATGTCTTAATGAAAGTAGAAGAAACGATGGTCGTTCTGACATCATACCATGATCGTGTTGATGGCGTTACCTTCTCAGATGTATTGTTACTTGTTTACTGTACACACTCTGCTGAACATTGCCAACATATGACAAGCACCAGCAGGAAGTCGGCTCTAAAACCGGCATTTGCCACAGGTGACAGTGTAAACATAGATGCAGGGACAAACATTAACAAAGCAAACGTGAAAGTTAAGGTGGAAAAAGAAAGAATGTAGAGTAAGGTGTTGATTGGTTGGGTATCACGAGTCTCTTATTTGGACTGCCAGACCCGAGATGGAAAATTTCAACACGATAACTGAAGAAATGTCTTCAGCCTTTTGTGTGACCATCTGCGGTCTCTGAATTTGTGAGGTGTAAGAATAGTGGTTGTAAGAAAGTTGGCAAACTCTACAAGGCTTAAAAATCAAATTCTTAGGTTGGGGAAATAGTTCAGCTGGTAAAGTGTTTGTCTTATTGCCATGAAGACCAAATTTCAATCCCCAGGACCCAGGTCAAAATGCTAGAAGCCAGACATGGGGGACACGTGGTTATAGTCCCAGCAATGAGGAGACAGAACTTGGGGTTCCCTGACAGGCAGATCTAGCCTAATTGGTAAACCCTGGACCAATAAGAGAACCTGTCTCCAAAGAAGTGCATGATCTTCCTAACAATGACAACGAAAATTGTCCTCTAACCTCCATAAACTGTGCACACACATTATGTGCACCTGTATATACACAAATATGCACACACAGCCATAAACACACGTAAAAATGAACTGAAACAAAATTCTCAGATATGAAACTCTTCTCTTCTCTTCAATGTTCTTAGTAACTGAGTTGTAGGATTTAATTGCCAGCCTATGAAAATAAGCTCATTTATATAGCTAAGCAGGTCACAATGCAGAGACTTATTTATGTCCTTCTTTATTTATTCCAATAATGGTACCATGTCATCATCCCACCTTGTACAAAATAAGTAACTAACAACAGCTAATATACATAGTATTAGTGAAAGTTTCTGTTCCACCAGCAGCTCCCAAATAAACACACTGAAGCTTAATATTAATTACAAATGCTCTGCCAATAATGCAAGCTTATTACTAACTAGGTCTTATGTTTTAAGTTAACCCATGCTCCTTATTTATGCTCTGCCACGTGGTAGTACCTTTATTCACATGGCATGTTCATCTCCTCTTCCCTCTGTGTCTGGCTGGCAACTCCAGACCCTGCCCCTCTTCCTCCCAGTATTCTCCTAGTCTGGCTCTCTTTCCTAACCTAATTCTGTTCAGCTATTGGCCAGTCAGCTTCTTTATTAAACCAATCACAGTGACATATTCACACAATGTAAAGGAATATTCCACAGCATTTCTCCCTTTTTGTCTAAATAAAAAAGGAAGGTTTTAACTTTAGCATAGTAAAATTATATACAATAAAAATGAATTACAGTTACAATATACAGTCCATTTGTATTTGGTAAAATTAGAGAAACTACTCTGTTATCTGTCTTATCTTTGTGAGTCTAAAGTTTTACATCTAATTTCCCTTTTTATCATAACTAAGGAAAACTGTAATTATAACTATGTGATCTTCAACTCCATCAAAAAGCTCTGAAGAGTAAAATGTTATCTAATGACAGGGACATCTGGCTGCCGAGACAGTAACCCTAGGTTCTTCTGTGACATTGGGGCATCCAACTATAGCCTTGAGGCCTGGTATATCTGACAGATATTTCTGAGAAGCAGGGAACTTTGAAGGACTGTCCTACCTTGTCTTGGCAAAGTTTGACAGTCACTTTCTTTAGCACCTTGATGGTCCAGTTTCAACAGTATCTATCAGCAATTGAGGCAAGGGCAGTTTCTTTACCCTCATGGCTAGCTTTTGCCACAAAGTAAACAAACTCCACATGGAGTTTTTTCTATGTCAATCATTTTTGTTGAAGTAGATTGGTGATGCCAGGAGCAGACATGTCTCACTGTCATGAAAAACCTTAGGTTATTAAACATATTAAATGCCATATTCTGTACATCTTTGGAGTGTTTGAAGACCATCTATCTATCTCAATATATCTGTTTATGACCTTGAAACATGCCAAACATATAAGTTTGACTAATATAGATGACTATTAATCTATATTTCTTTTTTTAACTCTTTTTTTCTTATTAAGAAATTTTCTATTCATTTTGCATACCAACCACAGATTGTATTTAACTATACATTACATTTTAAATAAGCTGCATAAACACAATACCTTAAATAAGAATAGAAATATACATACAGTATAACAAATTAATTTTAAAAGTATATCAATAACCAAAATCCATACCAATATTTAAGATTAATAGTTGGTTTTTTTAATTAAAATAGATTCAATAATCTACTCTTTTATCCTATCATTTCTATATCCTTTTCCCTTTAGAACAAAATCCCTGAATCTAATCTGTGTTTAGCTTTTTTTCTGGCCATTACCAATTTTAACAACTTATAACCAACCCCCCTTAAATGATAATAATTATTCATAACACATCTTTTGGAACTGTGGGTGTAGTTCTTTAGAGTGCTTCCTTCTGTTTGTGGACACTGTTATCTTTGGGGTTACCTGAGAAAATTTAGGATTATGGTCAAGTCCTGACTGGAGTATTCTGTGAGGCTGTATCATCTCAGCTACCAGTCTTCATGTATTCTTGATGCAGAATTCTGAGGAGACTGTAACAGAGACATTTTGAAATTCTGGATTACCTGGGCCATCTGTTTTCATTGGTGTTTGGTCTCCTTGCTCTGAAAAATGCATAAAGGTAACATACATATCTGCATTAATATAAGTATAGACTGTGCATTTTACATAAGTCAGTCACAGATGATTTTTTTTTCTTTTATGTTTGAGCAGGTAAAATATACTTCATGTGTCTTATAGTTCTTCTTGGTTTATTTCTTTGTAGTCAGATTTTTCAGAGGGTCTACCTTGAGCAAACCTGATTTTCCTTAACCTGGAATGAGTCCATGGCCTCTTATTTCCTGTGGAAATAAAATCATAGCCTATCCCCCAAAGTAACATATCTTTTGACTTACATTTTGAGGTCAAGATATTGTAAAATATATAGGTTGATTGAATCTAGCAGTTTTTACATTCCAGTGTCTCTTACCAGTCAAAAAAATTCAAAGACAGCCCAGGAACATACAGGATCCAGATTCCCTGAGTATTTCCCATCTTTATGTGACTTTTTATAATTTTTATTACTCTATTCCTTTTTTATTACCTTAAGAATATTTTTTTATTCATTTTATACACCAACCACAGATCCTCTTTTCATCCCTTCTCCCACCCCACCCCCCAGCCCTGGCCCATTCTCCCTCTGGCCCATCCCCCATCTCTTCCTCCAAAAGGGTAAGGGCTCACATGGGGAGTTAGTAAAGCCTGGTACATTCAGTTGAGCAGGACCAAGCCCCTCCTTCCTGCATCAAGGCTGAGCAAGGCATCTCACCATTTTAATGGGCTCCAGAAAGCCAGCTCATGCACCAGGGATAGAACCTGATCCCACTGCCAGGGACCCCTTAAACAGACCAAGCTATACATCTCTCTCTCATATAAAGAGGGCCTAGTATGGGACCCATGCAGGTTCCATAGCTGTCGGTCTAAAGTTTGTGAGTTTCTATAAGCTTGGATCAGTTGTCTCTGTAGATTTTCCCATCATGATCTTGACCCCCTTGCTCATATAATCCATCTTTCTGGTCTTCTACTGGACTCCTGGAGCTTAGCCAGGTATGTGGCTGTGGATCTCTGCATCTGCTTCCATCAGTTACTTAATGAAGGCTCTATGATGACAGTTAGGGTAGTCACCAATCTGATTACAGGGGTAGGACAGCTCACACAGCCTCTCCACTATTTTTAGTAGTGTAATCTGGTATTGTCCTGTGGATTCCTAGGAATTCCCCTAGCACCAGGCTTCTCCCATAGCCCGTCTCCCTCTAACAAGATATCTCATAGTCAGGCAGCAGTGGTGCATGCCTTTTATCACAGCATGTGGGAAGCAGAGCCAGGTGGATCTCTGTGAGTTCAAGACCAGCCTGGTCTACAAAGTAAGATCCAGGACAGGCACCAAAACTACATGGAGAAACCCTGTCTTGAAAAAAGAAACAAACAAACAAAAAGATATCTCTTTCATTGCTCTCCCAATCAGTCAGTCCCCCAGCTCAACCATCCTGTTCCCTCATGTTCTCATCTCCCATCCCCTCCCTTCCATTGCCCCCCTACCCCCAGTTTACTCACAGAGATCTAATTTCCTCTTCCCAGGGTGAGGCATGAGTACCTCTTAGGGTCCTCCTTGTTTCCTAGCTTCTCTGGAGCTGCGGGTTGTAGTCTAGTTATCCTTTGCTTTACGTCTAGTGTCTACTTATGAGTGAGTACATACCATGTTTGTCTTTCTGAGTCTGGATTACCTCACTCAGGATATTTTCTAGTTCCATCCATTTGCCTGCAAATTTCATGATGTAATTGTTTTTCACAGCTGAGTAATACTCCATTGTGTATGTATACCACATTTTCTTTATCCATTCTTCAGTTGACGAGAACCTAGATTGCTTCCAGGTTCTTTCTGGCAGTTACAAATAATGCTGCTATGAACATAGTTTGAGCAAGTGTCCTTGTGATATGATTGAGCATGCCTAGGGTATATGCCCAAGAGTGGTATTGTTGGATCTTGAGGTAGATTGATTCTCAATTTTCTGAGAAGTCACCATATTGATTTCCAAAGTAGCTGTACAAGTTTGCACTCTTACCAACAATGGAGGAGTGTTCGTGTTGCTCTGCATCCTCTCCAACATAAGCTGTCATTAGTGTTTTTGATCATAGCCATTCTGAAAGGTGTAAGATGGTATCTCAGAGTTGTTTTGATTTGCATTTCTCTAATGATTAAGGATGCTGAGCAATTCTTTAAATGTCTTTCAGCCATTTGAGATTCTTCTGTTGAGAATTCTGTGTTTAGATCTCTAGCCCATTTTTTTAGTTGGATTGTTTGGTATTTTGAAGTCTAATTTCATGAGTTCTTTATGTATTTTGGAGATCAGCCCTCTGTCAGATGTGGGGTTGGGAAAATCTTTTCCCAATCTCTAGGCTGTCATTTTGTCTTATTTACCATGTCCTTTGCTTTACAGAAACTCTCAGTTTCAGGAGGTACCATTTATTAATTGTTGCTCTCGGTGTCTGTGCTACTGGTGTTATATTTAAGAAGTGGTCTCCTGTGCCAATGTGTTCAAAGCAACTTCCTACTTTCTCTTCTATCAGGTTCAGTATAGCTGGATTTATGTTGAGGTCTTTGATCCACTTGGACTTGAGTTTTGTGCATGGTAATAGATATGGACCTATTTGTAATCTTCTACATATTGACATCCAATTATGCCAGCACCATTTGTTGAAGATGCTTTCTTTTTACCATTGTACAGTTTTGGCTTCTTTGTCAAAAATCAGGTGTTCATAGGTGTGTGGGTTAATGTCAGGGTATTCAATTTGATTCCATTGGTCCACATGTCAGTTTTTATGCCAATACCAAGCTGTTTTTATTAGTATAGCTCTATAGTAGAGCTTGAAGTCAGGGATAGTGATGCCTCCAGAAGTTGCTTTATTGTAAATTATTGTTTTAGCTATCCTGGGTTTTTTTTTTTTTCATATGAGTATTTTTCTTTTAAGGTCTGTGAAGAATTGTGTTGGGATTTTGATGGGGATTGCACTGAATATGTAGATTGCTTTTGGTAAGATTGCCATTATATTATGTTGGTTCTACCTATCCATGAGCATGGGAGATCTTTCCATTTCCTAATATCTTCTTCAATGTCTTTCTTCAAGGACTTAAAGTTCTTGTCATACAGGTCTTTCACTTGCTTGCTTAGAACTACCCCTGGAAAGTATGAGTAGTTTATATTATTTGTGGCTATTGTAAAGGGTAATGTTTCTCTGATTTCTTTCTCAGTCCATTTATTATTTGTGTAGATGAGGGCTACTGATTTTTTTTTTTTAGTAAATCTTGTATCCCAACATATTACTGAAGGTGTTTATCAGTTGTAGGAGTTCCCTGGTAAAATTTTTGGGCTCACTTATGTATACTATCATATTATCTGCAAATAGTGAGAGTCTGGCTTCTTCCTTTCCAATATGTATCCCTTTGATCTCCTTTTGTTGCCTTACTGCTCTAGCTAGAACTTTGAGTATTATACTCGAATAGATATGTGGTGATTAGACAACCTTGTCTTGTTTCTAATTTTAGTGGAATTGCTTTGAGTTTCTCTCCATTTCATTTGGCGTTGGCTGTCAGCTTGCTGTAAATTGCCTTTATTACATTTAGGTATGTTCCTTGTATTCCTAATCTCTCCAAGACCTTTATCCTTAAGGGGTGTTGGATTTTGTTAAAGGCTTTTTCAGCATCTAAAGAGATGATCATGTAGTTTTTTCTTTCAGTTTGTTTATATGATAGATTACATTGACAGATGTTCATATGTTGAACCATGCCTGCATCTCTGGGATAAATCCTACTTGATCTAAGTGGATGATTTTTTTAATGTGTTCTTGGATTCAGTTTGCCAGTATTTTAGTGAAAATTTTTGCATCAAAGTTCATGAGGGAGATAGGTCTGTAATTCTCTTTCTTTGTTGCATTTTTTTGTGGTTTGGGTATCAAGGTAACTGTAGCCTCATAAAAAGAGTTTGTTTCTATTGTGTGGAACAATTTGAACAGTATTGGTATTAGCTCTTCTTTGAAATTCTGGTAGAATTCTGCACTGAAACCATCTGGTCCTGGGCTTTTTCTAGTTAGGAGACTTTTAATGACCGCTTCTATTTCCTTGGGGGTTATTGGTCTATTTAAATTGTCTATCTGGTCTTGATTTAGTTTGGGTATGTGGTACCTATCCAGAAAATTGTCCATTTCCTTTAGATTTTTCCAATTTTGTGGAGTACAGATTTTTGAAGTATGACCCGATGATTCTGTGGATTTCCTCATTGTTAGTTACTATGTCTCCCTTTTCATTTCCATTTTATTAAGTTGGATGCTCTCTCTCTGCCTTTTGGTTAGTTTGGAGGGAGGATTGTCTATCTTGTTGATTTTCTCAAAGATCCAACCCTTTGTTTCATTGATTCTTTGTATTGTTTCTCTTTGCTTCTATTTTATTGATTTCATCTCTCAATTTGATTATTTCCTGGTGTCTATTCCTCTTCAGTGAGTTTGCTTCTTTTTGTTCTAGAGCTTTCAGGTGTGCTATTAAGTCACTTGTGTGAGATTTCTCCAACTTCTTTATATAGGTACTCTATTCCTTTTTTAAGGAAGGACTTTTTCTACCCTTTTTCTTTTCTCTGCCAAGCCTACATATGTTTTTGAACACACTGTAACCTGTTTAAGAGGATTTTTCTGTCTGAATTTGTCACTACTGCATATCTGTAACCTTTTCTGTCTGTATGAGCAAAAACCCTAAACCCACCATGCAGCGTATTGGTGGAGATTGTGTTGGTAGCTTAAGCCCAAAGGCAGTAGCTGGAAGATGTCTCTCTGTACCACCACCCTGTGAGAGAGTGCAGGAACCCAACATGCAGGTTAGCTCACAGTATACTGGCAGCTGCCAGGTGTTGCAGCTTTATACTGTGGCCAACATGAGAGACACAAGACTAGGAAGCTGAGTTTAGCTTCATTTTTCTGTGTTTAGAGTTTTTTTTTTTTTTAATTTTTCAGGTCTTATGTGGATCTATGTCCCATGTTGGGTGCCATTTGCTAGTAGAAGTTTCTTTCCTGCAAGCAGCTCCCAAATTAACACACTGAGGCTTAATACTAATTACAAATGCTCAGCCAATAACTCAGGCTTATTACTAATTAGGTCTTATATTTTAAGTTAACCCATGCTCCTTATTTATGCTCTGCCACATGGTGGTACCTTTATTCACATGGCATGTTCATCTCCTCCTCCCTCTGTGTCTGGCTGTCTACTCTAGACTCCACCCTTCTCCCTCCCAGCATTCTCCTAGTCTGGCTCTCCTGCCTAACCTTATTCTGTTCTGCTATTAGCCAGTCAGCTTCTTTATTAAACCAATCACAGTGACATATATTCATACAGTGTAAAGGGATATTCCACAGCAAAATACTGTCTATATTTAAATTTCTTTGGTTATCTTAAAAAATTGTCATTGCAAGGTTAATTTGTTGAGTTGGACCAATAAGTGTCCAACCATCCATTTTTTTCTGTTTCCCCTAAGCTTTGATAACCTACCCTTTTAAATGATATTTATTTGTTGAGGAGATTCAAAAACATGAATCAAGGCATGGCATTCCATTCACAGGTGCATTGTCTCACTTCTCATCACCTCATTGGCTGTATCACATAGGGTGATTCGAAGATTGGTGAATTTGGGTGGTATCTGCTAATCTATGCATTACTGAGGTCCTTGTTCTTTCACATTAAAATCATAGTATCCTTAGTTGATCCTTCCCCGGGTCCAACATTCGATTAGAATTAACAACATAGTGATTTTATAAAGCTGTCCACTCTTCATAGGTTCATTTAAGTGCTTGCATATCAATTTGGCTCTAAACCACAACCATGACACTCTTCTCATAGACAACAAGAAAGGCTACAATTATTTCTGACACTAAATGAAGTCACAGACCATGTAGGCATCATAGAATCCACAAAAGACTTGGGCCAAGATATTGAGTAGGGTGAGTTATGGAGACTTCCTTAACAGTTATCAAAACAATGTCTGTATCATTAGTTTTGGCCTGGTGTGGATGAAAAAAAAATTATACCTGGTCACGAGTCTGTCCTGAGATATTTGGTACTTGCCCATATGGTGCACTATTTTTCTTCACTTAGTATTACAAAGTTGTCCTCCAAGCTCTCTACAGATTTTCTCTATTAGATTATATCACAAGGCCACACCACTAATGTTGAGCCAATTTCTCACTTTATATAAAAGTTGAGCCGGCAGAAAGCTGAAAATTCCTTTCAAGACCTGGTGTCTTCTGTCTTCCCCCAAATAAAGCCAGTCCAGGAGAATTAAATGTGAGCTGAAATAAGCTTATCCCCTGGAAGGCCCAAGGGCAAATGTAAGGTTCCATCAAGAATTAGTAAAGGCTCAGAGAATGAAATAAAAACTTGTTTCAAATATAATTTGGGGCATTGTGGACTAGCACCAACCTAATCTGGGAGAGAATAAAAACAAGCTCATCTTTCAAATACACAAGACCCTTTCTACAATAGCTGGGAAATTGGCTCCTACCTGTGCTGTCCCACTAGACACAGAAGGAGCAATTGTTGTCTCGACTTGACTGATGGACATGTCTCTTTGACCCGCCTCTGCCACCTTGAGAATGTTTGAGAGAGGCAAATAAGCATCTCTCTGTTTCCACCAGAGTAGGTGATAAAGACTTAATCCTCCTTCTCACTCCTCCCTTTCTCTCTCTCTCTCTCTCTCTCTCTCTCTCTCTCTCTCTCTCTCTCTCTCTCTCCTTTCCCCCCCTTTCCCATATAAACATTTAAAAAATTTATTTTAATGTAGTTATTTAAAAAAAAAAAAAAGGCTTTTCCTGAAAGGCTTCTCCCTCCACTCATCTTCTCCATGTATTTTTTTTTCTAGAGGCTACAAACTGCAGGAGTGGTTTGGATCCCCCTGAGTTTGCATTTACCATCATCTCATCTGAGAGAGAGGTGACACTAGCTTTGGTGACAGGGAAGATGAGGTTGAAAGACAGGCCCAGCCAGCCCCTCCCATCTTCCTTTGTCTCCCCTCTCCCGACTCCAGGTTTCTCTTCAGTAAAATTAAGTGTATGTTTACCTTTTGGGATAATTGAGTGATATGTGCGGAACACACCTGAATCAGTGCTCATCGTGTAGTGAATACTCAATAAATGACAGCTGCTATGGTTAGTTCTGGAAAGTACCCAGTTACTAGCACTGACTTAACCTCTATAAAGCTGAAATCTTTCCATAGAGCAAATGCAGCCTTTGAATAGGATCTGCCTGTCCCAGGCTTGCTGTCCATGGGCTGGAGGGCATTTCCCTGTTTGTTCTAACCGTGTCTTTGCATGGCTGCTGCTGTCTCTCTCAGTGGGGTCAGAGAACCCGTTTAAAACCTCCCAAACGCTTCCCTGTGACATAGCACAAACTCCACTCTCTGCTTTGCAATGACTCCAGTAGCTCTGTGCCCTAGAATGAGGCATCTTCTCTCCCACTGTGGAGATGCTGAGATAGCTGTGGGTCTTCGGTTTGGCAGCCAGGCTCAGCTCTGGAGTCGGGCCTCAAATATTTAACCAACTCGAAGCTGTTGGCCTCTCCATACAGGCCCTTCCCTGACTTGACCCAACGTTAGCTCTGTTTTGAGGCCCAGACTCATCTCATTGACAGGTGTTGGCCCTTCCATTCGTCACTCCCTTCACCAGGATGGGTGAAGGAGCCTACACTATAGACTCCCAAGTTCTAGTTCATTGGTCTAAGCATTGCTACAGGCAGGCTGACTTCTTTATAGTCCTGCTTTGGCTCTTCTGTTTCTCAGTGCATAACTGATCTGGGGACGTGCAGTTGTTTCACTAGATGGAACCCTCTCCTGGACTGAGGATTCATCAGTCTCTGTGGATGAAGCCAGTTACACAGACTCTGTACCATATTTGGGACTGTGAGTCCAGATGTGTCCTGCCCCAACCAGTAGATCTTTAGGATGATTTATATTTAGCATTAAGTTGGCGCGATCTAAAAAAAAGTTTCTAGAGTAGGTTACTTGAGGTAGGAAGATGTTTTCTTATTTTTTTTTTCCTGTTGCTATGATAAGATGCCCAGTCAAAGGCAAGTCAAGGGAGAGAAGGTTTAATTTGCCTCCAAGTTCAAAGTTCATGATTATAGCTCATGATGGCTGAGAAATCACAGAAGCAGGAGCTTAAGGCAGCTGGTCATGTGACATCCATGGCCAACAAGCAGAACACATGAGTGCTTATTTCACTTGCTCCGTTTTTTTTTTAAATTGAAGTATTACTATTGTGTGTGTGTGTGTGCAAGCATGTGTGTGCATTTGCACTGACATGAAGTATGCATGACACAGTGCTTTTGTAGACATAAGAAGCCAAATTTGTAAACTAAGCTTTCTCTTCCTACCTGTAAGTAGGTTCTAGGAATGAAACTCAAGCCCCAGGCTTTCACAGCAGGACCGTCTATCCACTGAGCCTTCTCACAAGCCCTCACTTTGACCCCTTTATACAGTCCAGGATCTGAACCCAGAGAATGTTGCTACCCATAGTGGGCACACACACACACACACACACACACACACCAAGCTCTTAAGACAATCTGCCAGAGACCCAATGTCCTGGGTGATTCCACATCCAAACAAGTTGACAACTGAGATCAGTCATCCCAGAGGACTCTCCTTAATGCAGGTGGCACCACGGCATGGGCTGGCCTCAAGACGGAAGAAAAATGAGAGAGCGAGTTGAATATCAGCATTCATCTTTCTCTGCTCCCTCCCTGCACATGTGATGTGAGCCGTGACCCAGCTGCCTGCTGCCATGCCGTCTACACCATGAGGGATTTTATCCTCAAATTGTGAGGCAAAATAAACACTCCCTTACGTCGATTTTGTTGGTCTTTCTTTTATCACAATGAGAAAAGTAACTAATACGGTTACATCTAACATACCTGGCCGAGCCTGAATGCAAGCTGTCTAAACTCCAAATAGACACAGCTGGCTCTTTCCAGATGAAGTCATCCACCATGGAGGCATGGTGGAGGCCTGTGGGCAGAGAGCTCTCCATCTATGGAAGAAGATATGTGAAGCAAAAAAAGCAGAGGGGGAGAGAGAACCCATTTATTTCTTTAGTTTGTGTCTTTAGTCCAAGCATTTTTGACTTGACTCAAAAAACACATTGCTGCAATGTAGCTAAAGCCTGAATGGACAAAATACTCAAAATAAAAAGTACAGGAAATAGAGGCAATAATTTAATGAAACCAACAGTCACTAATAATCACTAATATTTTTGCTACTTTATGACTTTTAAATTCAGAGTGTATAAAGTTTTATTTATGCAACGTTGTCCTAGATATCTGCTTGATAACACTATAGCTAGAGTTAACAATATTGGGTTGACCACCAGGTAGCTGTAATGTTGTCTCCTTACCACAGTTTAAAAACTGAGAATTGTTACATGCATGCACACATGCATATGTGCACACACATGTTATACATTCTAATGTAAAACTGACACTAACTTATTATGATGATATTAACTTCAAAGCAAGGAACAAAAATTTAGAAGATCAGTCGGGAGGCAGTGGCGCATGCCTTTAACCCCAGCACTCGGGAGGCAGAGCCAGGCTGATCTCTGTGAGTTCGAGGCCAGCCTGGACTACAGAGTGAGATCCAGGACAGGTACCAAAACTAAACAGAGAAACTCTGTCTCGAATAAATAAATAAATAAATAAATAAATAAATAAAATTTACAAGATCCAGAAAATCTAATTGAGGGTATTGTTTCTCTGGTAAGCTTGCTACAAATATTGACTAAATTGACACTTATCACTTGGAAAATTGCCACTAGTTACTTAGCATTACTGATTTAATGCTTTATCACGACCCAGGAAAATACTTTGAGTCTCTTCAATAATTTATAGTTAGATAATTGGAAAAGCCTGCTTTAATCCCCTTTGCTATCGTGTGTTATCAAAGTTGAAGTGTCTGGGCTGTGCTGGTCACTTTTATTGCGGTTCTACCCCAAATACCTGACAGAGCAGTGCAGGGACAAAGCCTTTGTTTCTTTCGGTATTTCAGGTGATTCTGTCTGTCATGGAAGGAAGGAAGGACAGGAAGGAAGGACAGCCAGTGCATGTCAAGGCAGCCCAGCCGGAAGTGCAAAGGACAAGCTAAAGATGAGCTGCCTTTGTCCCTCTTATTCCCTCCAGCCCAAGGGGCGGGGCCGCCCACAGCCAGGGTGCGTCTTCTCCTCTTCAGTCTCTTCTCCCTGAAAAAGCCTTTACTCGCATATCCAAAGGAGATCACTAATCTAAGCACTTTTTTTTTTTTTTATTTTTCGAGACAGGGTTTCTCTGTATAGCTTTGCGCCTTTCCTGGAACTCACTTGGTAGCCCAGGCTGGCCTTGAACTCACAGAGATCCGCCTGGCTCTGCCTCCCGAGTGCTGGGATTAAAGGCGTGCGCCACCACCGCCCGGCTCTAAGCACTTCTTAATCCAGCCAAGTAGACAATAAAAACAAAAAGTAGACATCACGTAAGCCTTCATCTTTGGACTACTGATATTCACTGGGAATGACATTCCCTTGCATATGATTCACTGGAATTGCTCGGCATGCTTTCCAGTTTTCCAGCCTACTACCCCAGGCCTCAAATCCCTAATAACAGGCGCCATGTGCACTAACTAAAAGCCTCATTAAGATAGTCGAATGCAAATGAAAGTGAATTCAGGCTACCTAAATACACAAAAATAAATAAACTTACCTAAATTAAGCCTACTAGTGTTTTACAACAAAGAAAATACATAATAAATTAGTAAGAACCAAACCAAATAAGGCACTATTATTTCCTTAATTATAATAAAGTGGAAGGTCTATTTCTCACTTTGCAGAAATCTCACCCAGGTGGGTAAACATTTTGCAAGTTTGGATACCACCTGACAAGAAACAATTAAGAAACTCAGTGTTTAATTTGCTAATTTGTTGCCTGATTTAAATTAAAGATAAATTAAGCTGTGTTCTTTATTTATTAGCAAGATTCCGGTAAACAAAGTTTAGAGAAATAAATAGAATTGAATTTCTTTGTGACTGATTTTAATTATACACAAACTATGAAAGACAGCTCCCCCAACTTGTTCCATTTAGAATGATTTCATAAAGGAAACCTCTGCACTATAATTGGTAGCTTTCAAATAACACCTTCATCTCAAATATTTGTTATTGAAGCTAAGCAACATCCTGGGAAGAAATTCTGAGTTGTATCGATTCGTAAACATAAATTACTAGCCATCATTTTAATATTAATGAGTGTGATGAATATGTAAATAATTGCTGAATGTGAAATTTCCATTATTTATAAAACAATTATAATTAATGAGCATTCACTGTCAATATCCATGGCAAGTTAACATGCCATGTTACTAAGAGCTACGGGGTAGTCATAATTAAGCTTGTTAGACTTCCAAAAATTATTGTCACTGTTGCTGACTTTAGAATTTCCTGAGAGAAACTTTATCCCAACTATCAAGATAAAAGAAAAAAATATTCTTTTGTCTATCATCTTACACCTTTCACTTCCTGGGGCTCAATCTGAAAGGCAATGCACCTGCTTAACATCAAGCACTTGTTAGAACTCTCCTTGAGAATTTTTTCACCATCAGTGATTCATAACCACCTCCTTTATGTGAGCCTATGATAGAGCTTTTAAAGTCTACATTTTAAAGTTATTTCAGGGGCCCACTTAATCAGGGTTACAGAAGCCCTGTGGACTTGCCTTTATCTCCTTCCCACTTGGATTTTTGTCTCAGCATCCTGTGATCTTGTCTCCTTCTGGAAGCTCAAACCATGGACTGTAGCGTTCACTGTCCAAAAGAATAAGTGTGTGTTTGCTCCACACAAACTATTTGGAGAAGTTAAGATGAATGAAAAACAAACCATATTCATTGTGAGCTATAAAAATAGATGTAGCCTCAGTAAATGCCAAGAAACTATAGAGGGGTTTAAATGAGCTTTTAAATCTTATCACTCCATTCCTGGTTAGTATTAGTGATGTATAAGAAATAGTAATATCACCACAAAGTGAAAGATCTAAACAGATAAGAACAAGCTCCATGCACACAAGGTCAAGTCCACTCTGTTTATACCCTTTATGTCCCTGCTCCTTGCCTGATGCCTGGCTTGGAGACTCAAAAACAATAACTATAAGAACAAATATCCAGGCCTGTCATCCCAGCTATTCAGGAGGCTGAGGTAGGAGACTGACCAACACAAGACAAGCCTTGGCTACACAATGATTTCAAGGCCAACCTGAACGGTTAGTGAAATCCTGTTTCAAAATTAAAAGTAAAAACAAATTTTGGACTTATACCTCAGTGGTACAGCAATTTCCTAGCACCCATAAGACCCTAGTACAGAAAAAATTAATCTTTAAAAGCAAAGAAGAAGGGAAGAAAAAGAGAAGGGAAGAAAGAACAGGAATGCACAGTGTCCTTCCTCATCCATTCATGGCGGAACGGGCACATCTGGCAGGTCCCATGAATGGTAACGTCACAGAAGAGAACTGGTGTGATCTCGTTTGAGAGGATCCTGTGCTCTTATCCTCAGCAAGGAGGAATGTCCAGTGGTAAGGAGCTGGCATCTCTGCTGAGAACATATAAATCTGATCAGCTTGGATGAATTTGATCCAAATCATCCAGTTTGGAATAAGTCTGCAATCTTGTACATGGACTGTAGGTCAGGGAATAAAATGAAGGATGTAAGGGCTTTATAGAGCTCCCACAACGAAGAACCACAGACTTCTGAAGTCGAGGTAAAAGTGGACATGGCTCCCTCAAAGGGCCAATCTGTTGTTTCTGGTGGCCTCAAGCACTTCTTGGTAGCATTTCCCTGTGTCTGACATTATTTTCCTTCTGAATGTATCTGTGTCAGGATTCTTCAGGAAAGCCAGGCATGTGGCATGAGGGTTTACCCTAATGACTGAATTTTAATCTGACCACCTACCAAGATCTTTTTTCTAAGTAAGGTCATGTTCACAGGTATTACGGGTTAAAATTCAACATCTCTTTGGAAGACACAGTTATACCCAGAACCAGGTTGTAGTGAAGAGTCTTGCTGTGGTGACAGGAGACAGATGACGACACTGTCTGTTCAGCTGTTCAGCACAAGAAACCACAAGCTGAGACATTTATAAAGTAAAAGAGCTTATGTGAGCAGATATCATGCAAATCAGTGTCAAAAACCCTTTACATGAGTGAAAAATGTTGTTCTAGTGCTGAGGATTTTTCTTTTAAATGAAGTTCACTAGCTCACAATTCTGGAGGCTGGAAAGTACAGAGGCATGGCTGGGGCGTGTGGTAAGGTGAGGACGTTGGTGTTTCTCATAGCAGAAAAGACAAAAGGCAGTGAGCACCACCATGCAGAAAACCTCACATGGATAGCAAAGGCACTCTGCAAAAACTAAGCCCTCCCTCTGTAACAGTGGCTCTCGACCTTCCTGATGCTGTGACCCTTTAATACAGTCCCTTATGTTGCTGTATTACCCATCCATAAAATTACTTTCATTGCTACTTCATAACTGTTATGAATCATAATGTAAATATATCTGTGTTTTCCAATGGTCTTAGGTGACCCCTGTGAAAGGTTTGACCCCAAAGAGTTATGACCCACAGGTTGAAGGTCATAGATCTAGAAGGCCTTGATCCATCCATGACAGTAAAGTTCTCAAAACCTAAATACTCAAAACACCAGTGCACTGAGAATTAAGATTTCAACACATGCTTTTTTCTGGGGGGAGGGGAGTATTGCTATGAGCTCACTATTAACCTAGACTAGACTAGAATTTGCAATCCTCTTGCCTTGAACTCCCAAGTGCCAGAATTACAGACATGAGCTAACATGCCTGCAAACACATGAACTACTGCTGAATATATTCAATAAATTAACCCAAATATGGAGGACTATATAAATACTAGGTTTGGATATAGTCAGTTGGAGATGTGTGTTACCAACCAAGTAAGACTATCAAATAAGCAATGATAGAGTCTTCAATCAAAGTCCAGGAGACATGACCCATGCCCAAGCTAAAGAACATGAACTAGAGAGTTGTCAGTAGGCAGATGGACAGTGTTTAAAGTCACGATACTAGATACATTAAAGAAAACTGAGTTCTTTTTCATTCCAAAGGAATGACAGACCACAAGGTCATTGACAGTGACCAAAAAGATAAGAGGTAAAATAAGATTAGGACTCTGTCACTCATCATGTTAGGAGCCGCTTATAGAATAAGTGCCATGACCTATACATTTTTTAAATGTTTCCTCTCTAATTCCTACAACACTAGTAAGCAAACATTATCCTCATCTATTCAGATGAATGAGCTCAAGCTCATAATAACTGAGAGAAGGAGAAGAGACAAGATGGCGAGAGAGATAGAGGCAGCATGACCCTGTGTGGAAAGCACAAACCAGGCTGAGCTGCTCAGCATCATCTCCCCTTCTTTCCTCCCATGAGCTCCGCAATCCTGTGTGATATACATCCCTCTCTGTTCTTCCAGGTCCTTGGCTGTTCAATGCACCAATAATTGCACTGTATGATTGCATTACATACATCAAAACTAAAACTGGTTACTTAAAGTTCTTTGCACAGATCATATGCTGTACCATTGCCTGTTGACTGGATCAACTTACAGAAACTATGTTAGCCAAAACTCACCCAATTCCGTACCAGAGGTGGAAACTGAACCCAGGACTCTGTGTGCCCAAACTCCATCCAGCCTCTGTCCTAATCACAGTGAATGTGACTCTTTCCTTGGCATTAGCATAGATTAATTAATCTAATTAGGGAAACTGATGGTTTGGAAAAATGGAGAGACAGTTCTTAAAGATGTTTGACTAAATGAGAAATGAAGTTTTGAGAGGATGAGTTGTCATGAAAATGTGAAAGCCATGAGCAAGAGAGCCTAAGGAAGCCCAGGTCCCATTTCCTTTGTCCCTGTGTAAGTGAAATAAAGTACCTGAGGTAGGTTTTTTCAGGGAAACTGAGAAGACCCACGGCTTTGCTTCCCACCTGTCTGACTGAAAGTGACCCTTTCTGCTGTGTTTACCACCAGCTGTGGGATAGCCATGAGTGGCTGACTGAAGTCCACGTGGAGGAAAAAAATCAGAGGGAATCAGGCGAGCCTGGTTGCAGAGGGTTCAAACTGAGAACAATCAGCATCAGAGACGATAGGAAAGTCAAGGAGACTCACGAATCCATGAGAGAGGCAGTTCCTGTTGATTACGAAGAGGCGAAGTCATTCCAAGTAGAGGCGCAGTGAATTGAGGAGGTCTGACAGGTCTGTGAGCCAGGAAGACAAGGATATGGGCTTCCAGGATAATCATGCAAAGTGCAAATGGATGGAATGAAGCATTACAGTGGCCTAGGGAGAGGGTGAAACCAACAGGGGCAGAATTTTGGGACTGGAAAGGGTAGATGATACCACTGTCTTACTCCACTGAGTGACCCAAATTCCCACCATTGGTGACAGGCAAAGCCTGGGCTGCCCATGAAGAACTGACCTTGATAGGTTTCCTTATGGAGGGAAGAGACTTTACTGTCTGACCTTCTTTTGAAAAGAGGGGTAAGAGTGTAAATTTAGTATAGGATGTTCTTGTGGGGATCAAACATGGAAGGCTACCACACTGCCTAGAAATAGTCAAGCATAACAAGCTAATAAACAGTGGGGAGGCTTGAGCCACTGTCTTTCTGCTGAAACAGAAATAGAAAATCTTGGGAAACGACGCAATGAGTGAGGGACCACAAGAGCTAAGAGTTGGGAGAGTTTGAAATCTGTGTATTTATTAAGTAAAAAAAAAATTATCTATATAAGGCAGAAACAAACTATTTTTTAGAAAAACTCAACTATTCCAGATTTTTGTTGAAAAAGCAAAATACACACTAAATTAAGCCTGATTTTACACATTAAAAAAACTCTTGGGTGACTACCATGCTGCAGACTAGGGAATTCAGCTTGAAATTTACAGCGCTTATATAGAGTTTTTCCTCCATATTTCTTATGTTTGTATTGCAGTAATGAAGAAATATGGAAGCCGTCTGGAGGCCAAATAATATCTGTAAATTCCCATGGATAAAGCCTCTCTTTATATTTCAAAGTTATGAAGTTCAAGTCCTGTTATGGTTCCACTTTTATTAGTTTTCCCCCATCAATGCAATTACTGATTGATTAATTCTTATTGGCTTTCCAAAGTAGAAAAAAAATATGGCTGAAATAAAACACTTGAAAGGAAGGGAGGGTAAAGTACATACAAAGTGAGACTCTGACAGCAGGTCTAGTGACCCATATCGCAGCTCTCTCTGCACATGGGCTCTGAGAAGGAGCTTTGACTCAAATAGGGGGTTCGGAAGGGACAGAGTTGCTTTCAGGGTGGGAACAGAGGGAGACCAACGTTGTTTCCCAGGCTCTGGGCCAAATCATGTCAAGCAGCATCGGCTTTAACGTAATGAACAAATGTGTAGACTACAACTCTGCTAGTCTACCCTTCTGCTCTTCAACCCATGAGACCTGAGACTCAGGAAAGCAAAATGACTTGCTCCGTGTCACATAGTTAAAAGGACGAACCCAGAATTCAATATGAGCATGTCTCTCTGTCTCTGTCTCTGTCTCTGTCTGTCTGTCTGTCTGTCTCTCTCTCTCTCTCTCACACACACACACACACACACAATACACATAAAATATATAAATGTCTTTAAAATGAGAGGCAGGTTTTTCCCTCCAAAGATAACTTGTGAATTGATCAGTTCATCTCTCGGGTAGAAGCCAGTCTCCTTCGTGGATTCAGGTGTGTCTTGACCTCAGTGGGTTGTCTCCCACGTAGCTCACATCTCTTGCCTGGCAGACATTCCTGTGAACCCTTAAATCAACTAGGAAAGCTTAGCCTTGTAGGCAAACCCAAACCAAGAATTCAAAAAAGATCACATGTATAAAATAAATGTCTAAGACAAATATATATTTCCTTATATTTAATTCTGGAACAAAAGAAGTGAACATTTGAGGGCTATCAGAATGACTGAATTATGGAAATTGTATGTGTTCATTCAATATTTGTTCCTCACCACCAGTTAGAAGACTTGTCCAATGGTAAAGTTATACCAAATTAGCTTATTTACACTGTCCCGAGATCCTAAAACTCCATAGCTCTTTTCCTATATATCTAACTTTTAATCTCCATTTGCTTATTTGTTTTCTTGGGGTTTTTTTGTTTGTTTATTCCTTTCTTATTGACATAGGGTTTTGGTATGTAGCCCAGAATATCTTAGACCTCATTACATATCTCAGACTAGCATCCAACTAGCAAGCCCTCCCCCCCCCAGTACTGAGATTTCATTCATGTACCACCATTTCCAGCCCTAATTCCCAATTTTTAAATGCAAAATATCCAATATTTATTTAATGCAAGCTAGAAAAAAATTAAGCTGTTTACCATACAAAAATAATGAAAGCATTATATCAGATACAGTGGTTTATAGTACATACAATAGAACGTGCCTTTGAGTCTCCTTTTTTAAGAAATGCTAAAATGTAGGTCTACATTTTTTTTCTTCCAAAGTTGTTTTTACTTTAATGGATTAAATATACTCAAGAGAAATACACTAGACTCAGCATGAAACATAGATCAAGAAGTTAAAAGTTAATGGGAAATGAGAGGATGCCATCGTGAAGAAGGAAAAGAAGGGCATGCTGGGAGTTTTACCTCCCTGCCTCTCCTCCTCACACATTTCCCTTCACCTGTGATGTTGTCTCTCCTCTACTCTAAATGTCCAAACTTCATTCATGCATTCCTAAATGTTTCCAGGATGCATTCTATTATTACCACAGCTTATATTCCTCAAAACATAACAGGAATAGTTCATTCACTGGGTTAAATAGCATCCATTTTATTCATGCTGGTGGTCTAGGTTCATTTGTTTCTATTTGCTTTTGGCCACCTAAAAAAGTGTCAGGCTTGAATGAGCAATTGAGGACCTATCCAGGGAAAACTGTCACTTAAATGTACAGGTGTTCCCAGCACTTGAGAAGGAGAACTGTGAGTTTGAGGCCAACCTGGGCTACATAGTGAGATCCTTAATAACAGGTGTAAACTCTGGACTTCAAGAACATCTAATACAGGCCTCTATTCAAATCTATGGACATCAAAATATAGTGATATAAGACGAGAGATCGTGTACAGGTTACATGAATATTGGATGATTTTATCCATTCTGTGTTAAGAAATAAGCTTTTAATCCAAGAGTACCTAGGTAAGAGAAAGTGTTCAGTTCCATTTAATCCAGTAGATGTTGGAGGGGGGTTGGATGGATAGAGGAGAGGAGAAGGCATTAAATATGACCGGAAGAAGAGAGAACTAAACTGAGAACTTACAGGGCTTTAAAATAGAAGATAGTGATAATCCAATGTGATGCAAATAGAGTGGGAAAAAGGGACCATCACAAGAAATTACAAGTCTGGGTCTTGGGATAAAGTAAGAGGTTGACTGTATTAGGAGGCTGTTTTGCACTCTGTTTCCACTAAAAGGCCCCGTGGCTGAAGATGAGCTGTGATGAGTTGATCCTTGAGATGGAATCCATATATTTTCATTATAGACTGAGCTGGTGAGGAGTTGCTCAAGTTAAGATAACCCTACAGAGTGGAATTGAATTTCAGGTGCTGTAGAGGAGGAAGTAGTTAGTTGCCTGGGGGGGCAGATCACACCCACAGAAGACCTTGAACCTGGGAGAAATCAATAAAGCCCTGTGGGCGTAGCAACCAGGAGGGAGCCCGACTAGGGTCCATAATAAAAATCAGTGGGAGCTAAAAAAGGGAACAATATGAAAGAGAGATGATGGCCATCAGAGAAATCATAGGGAAAGCAGTCAAGGGTGATTTCAGAGGCGGGAATTTCAGAGGAGCGATTAAGCAGAATGAAATCAACTGAGGCAAAATGACAAAAAAAAAAAAAAAAAAAAAAAACCACTGAAGAACTAATAGCTACTGTGATATTTCTTTTTTTTTTTTTTTTTTTTTTTGGTTTTTCGAGACAGGTTTCTCTGTGTAGCTTTGCGCTTTCTGGACTCACTTGTAGTCCAGCTGGCCTCGAACTCACAGAGATCCGCCTGGCTCTGCCTCCCGAGTGCTGGGATTAAAGGCGTGCGCCACCAACGCCCGGCAACAGCTACTGTGATATTTCAAACTCAGAGAAAGAGGTCAGTGAGAATCTTTCCAAAAATAAACCTTGTCTATAATGGGGTAGGGGTGGAAAAAAAAATCAGATTTTTAGGATGTGTGCTTTGGGGAAGGGGATGTTCAGGATTAAGGCACAGGGGTGACTTGAAAGCATTTGAAAGAATGCCTCCTTTTACAAAGAATGATTACACACGAGCTGCTTCCATTGAGTCAGGCGCTCTTCCCGAGAGTAACTTAGGCACTTCGGGCTGCATTAATCTTCCTCGGTCCCTGGAGCACCATTAAGTACAGGCAGCGGTAATTTACTAAATTGCATACTCGAAGCCTGAAAGAGTTAATGCGGCTCGGAAAGTGCCTAACATTTACCCAGGGAGTAATTTACACACTGGAAGCATCTGGCTGAATATGGATTCAATTGTTTACTGTACTGTGGGCCTCACAGAAAAGGGGGTCACATGCTTTCTCTTATTGAAAAGTTCTGGGGAACAATTTCTTTCATTTAAGAAATATCCACCTACTGCCACATTCTCCTCTGGTAATCTGTTTTTATAGTGCCGAAAAGAAAAGATGTAGCAAGCAACGTACGTACGCTCTTTGATTTGCCGAAGCAAACGACTTAATTGGAATTTCACCTTTGTTACATGATGGCTTGGGGTTCGGTTAGGGTGAGTGATACAGATGTGGGACCAGTCTTGATTTCCTCTCTGGAAGAGGACGTTCTATAAATCTGTACAAATGTTTGTATTTTACCTCTCAGCATGCCAGAGGACCTTAAGGAACACTGTCTAATAAAGAACAGGAGAACTGGAAGACATTCACACATGAATCAATGCCAAGTTATTCTGAGACAGAGTGCATCACTACGCATGTTCGGGACTGTTCAAATGTCAACAGACCCACTATGTAGGTAACAATGGTTTGTAAAGCCCTCTGCCTCTGATACAGCCAGCGTCATGCATAGTACACTGTAGGAAGAGAGGGAACACTCAACCCAGAGAGATCCTGTGTGACCTAAGGGAATGGAGACCAATAAACTGATAAACAGACAAGTGCGTGTAGAGTTCCAGACATTATGAGACCTGCTTTCAAGACAGCTTTTAACTGCCAAGATAATGATGCTGTTTCCCAGGATGACTGAAACCCAAGGCTGGGGTATAATTGCTTGTACATCTCCAGTCTTGCTTATATTCACAACCGGCATCCTCTGTGTCAGCAACAAAAACGTGTGATCATTTTTATTGACACTACATCCATTTGCTTAGAAAGTCTAGCACTGCTGAATCTTACAGTGCCTTTTGAAATCTGGGCTCCTTTTTGTGTCAAAGTTCATCTTCCCTCTTCAAAACTCGTATTAGATGCAGATCTGAGCAAAAATCTAACTCTAGGGCATTTGGTTTTTAAATGATTTTTGGTTATCTACATAATCTATTTCTATTTACTATTTCTCTGTGCACTGGGATTGATTTTTTTCAAATAAAATAATGTTTATTCTTTACATTTAATTGAAAAAAATGTTGTACTGAAACACAGAACACAAAAGAATTTGGTCTTAACAGAAAGAACTCTTCACAAAAAAAAATTCCAATTTTCTTCTACTCTCTAGCTGGGCTATTTTTAAAAAATGAAATGTTTTTAAGACACATGGTAAGATGTTCCCTTGGTCTCTAATCTTTGCGAAGAGAAATAATTTTTTCACTCTGACTTTTTCTATGTTATGTGAGTATAAACTTCTTACACGTACGGTAGTTACGATTCTTTTTGGAGAGGAAATAACACCTTCCATTGCTCTGCTTCTGTCTATCTTCCTTTCTCTCTCGCTGCCCTCCCCACCGGGCTCCCTTTTGTCCTCGGGACATCCTGAAGTCCTAGGAACGTTCCTGGAGTCTCTTTAAGCCTCCTTGTTGCTCTGCATTTGCTCCATCTTCAAACATTTACACAGCATCCTCTCCTTGCTGAGAACCCGTGGGCCACCCTCTCTCCCTTCGAACCGCTCTCTATTGCTAGCACGTTACAGTTGAAACAGACACAAGTAAGTATGTGTGCCAAAATTCTTGGAGCACAGATCATATCTGTCCTTCCTTTCAGGCTTGAGATCCAAAGCAGTTTGTAGAAATCATATACATGTTACCGTCCTGCAAAAATATACTAGGTCAGAAATGGTATTTTCTGTTTTATGAATTTAAAGCAAAAATTAGGAAGAATAAAGACTTGGCTTCTTCTTCCTCTCTACCATCGCTGCAAGTTGCTCTCGCCTAGGTGGAATCATGCATTCAATATTATTTACTCATATTACGTGTGTGTGTGTGTGTGTGTGTTTCATTTCTTTGTGACTGAAAAAAAAAACAACTTTTTGCCAAGGAGCATAAACCATGTGTTATTTGCCCATTAACCTAAAGTCAAAATGGCCAAGCTAGAATGTTCTAAAAAGCAAAGTAATCATCAGGAAATTATGAAGTAAGCATAGTGGGGATTACTCTGATATTGCCGTACTAAGGCATACATTTAAAAGAAATGCCAAATTTCCACAGGCTTTTTATGGCTTGCTTTTTGGCTAAAAAGAAATCGTATGTGAATACATAGATACCCTTGAAAGACAGACAAGAATTTGGCCATAAATATCAATATGGCCAGATTAAAGGAAAAAATAACTCAGTAGAGAGATAGCAGAGGAGCCCTAGGAGCAGAACAGAAAAATAGAATCCTACTGGTAAGGAGTGATCTTTATTTGGTTGCTGACATGATCAAAATGACTACTACCAAAGGGAAGCCCTCAGATACAGCCATTAAAGACAGAGGGGCATCCTCTCTTACCGCCCCCAGCCAGCCAGGGTCTTCACTTGCAATGTAGCTCACTTCTTTCAGAATAAAGGCAATCACTGTATACAACATCTGTACTTGCTGTTTTGAAAAATACCCTGATAGAAATTTGCATAATTTTCCACGGCTGTGTTCATAAAAGAAAAGTATGCAAGGTGTTTGAAACTTCAGAGCCCCCAGGATATCTCACATTCCCTGGAAACATCACAAGCTTTTATGGCAGCAAGGCCGCTAAGGTTCCCATGGAGAAAAAGACAATAGTCTACTATGGGAATTGAGGACACGTACTTTTTATCTGCAAAAGGCTGAGACTGCTCTATTGATATCAGGTCATTAATCATCATTAGGTAAAATAATCCTCATCTCCGAACTCGGTAGAGATTACTCTCTTGGTTTTATGAATGAAGGGAATGGATCAGAGTTTAAAAGCCTGATCCCAAACCACATCATCCCTCCCTGCAATGAAGCTGATCTACTAAATCCTAAATCTATCCACTTTAGTTTCTGCATAAGCAAAACAATGAGAGTAAGCCTCACATGGGGCATAAGGATGTCCTGGAAAATTGCATGCAGAAATTCGTGTCCAGAATTTGTGTTTTAAATAAACAAAGAGCAATGCAAACAACCACATATGAATCTTTTTTGTAACATAATTCTTTTATATGTTATAAAAAAATCACTTATCTATTTTAAACTTCTCAAGAATAATTTAATAACTGTTTTTAAAGAAACCATAGCCTGTGTGTTATTTTTACATTATTCTTTTATTTTTGAGACTATAATGTAATTACATCATTCTTCCCTTCCCTTCCTCCAAATTCTCCCATATACCCCTCCTGTTCTCTTTCAAATTTATGGCCTCTTTTTTTTTTTCATTAATTGCTGTTACACATCTATGTATATGTATGCATGTATATATTCCTAAGTATATATACAAAACATACATACAAGTAACATTGCCCATCCTATTTTAATGTTTTTCTAATGGTTCTTTCTAAGTAAACTCTCCTTTTGTCTTTATTCAATGGTGTCTAGGGACATGTACCCTTCTCTTTGTTCTTTCATACATTTTCCACATGACTCACTCCATAACAGAACAAACAGTTCTGCCTCTGTCCACATACACGACCCACTAGTCCAAGTCAAACCCATTCACTGGGCAGGCTACACATGCACACTGTATTATTAGGACTCTCATTGGCCAAATGACTGTGCATTTCTTCTTTTTATAGGTTTTCATCACTGTTTT
The DNA here is from genome assembly GCF_004664715.2 of Peromyscus leucopus. Classification (NCBI taxonomy): domain Eukaryota; kingdom Metazoa; phylum Chordata; class Mammalia; order Rodentia; family Cricetidae; genus Peromyscus; species Peromyscus leucopus. The sequence continues at coordinate 33,595,751 of NC_051077.1, read as the reverse complement.
AAAGCATTTTCATATGGTGTATTTTAAGCATATTCTTTCTCCTCCCTCAACCTCTCCCAGATTCTCCCCACCTCCCTACCCACCCAACCTCACATTCTTACTCTCTCTTGAAAACAAACTAAGAAAACTGGAATAATCAAACACACAGAACCAATAAGAACAAAAATGAAATAAAATAAAAATTTAAAAAGCATGTAAGAAACATGGAATCCATTTTGAGTTGACTCGCTACCCCTTGGCATGGAGCCTGCCCTGGAGTGGTGTATACAGTAACACTCAATTAGAGAGAATTTCCTCTCTCTTTTCCAACAGAGAGCAAGTGTGTCTGCTTCCCCTTCTCAATCTCAATGCTGTGGTTGTCTCTGGTTTGAACTTGGGCTAGCCTGGTCTGCGCTGTCAGTCTCTGTGAGCTCAAGTGTACATCCCGCCCTGTTGTGCGCGGCGAAAACACCATTTCCTTTGAGTCATTCACCACCTCTGAACTTACAGCCTTGCTGCTGCTGCTTCAGCATAGATCTCTGAGTCTTGAGGGGAGGTGCTTGATTTAAAAAAAAAAAAAATGCCACTTAGAGCGGAGTACTCCAACGTCTCTCACTCTCTGCACCTTGTCCAGTTGTGGGGCTGCGGGGGAGGCATAATTCTGTTAGTTCCCATGTACCGCAAGAAGGAGCTTCTCTGATGAGGGCTGAGTGATGTGCTAAGGCCACGTCCTATAAAGCTTGGTCCTGGCACCCTGACTAGGGCCACTGAGGAAAATGAAGGAGGAACAAATACAAGGGCAGAAAATCTGGACTCGGGTGGACTGTGTGCACTCTGATGAAGTGGCACCAAACTCCGTAGCAACCTGTAAACTCCGTGGGTTTATGACGTACACCACAGAGGAGAGCGATTAGCCAGTCTTGGTTGGAGGTCTCCGTGTATAAGTAGTCTCAGGTTGTAAACATGGTGGAGGAGGAAGCTGCGGTTGGTTGCTGGTTTTTGCACACACTGACTCGTCAATCATTCATAATCACTTGTACTTGGACCAGATGAAAGCGTTGCCTTCCCAAGCCTGACCCAAAAAGAATGACTCTGCCAGTCTCCCACAGGTCTGAGATATAGGTCCCTGGCATGTAGTACCTGTGTCAACATTATATTTACTCAGGACTTCATCTGTGCTTTACACATTCACTCAAGGATTCCTCAGCTCCCCACATTCTGATCTATGGATACAGTAATATGTACATTCTGATCTATGGATACAGTAATATGTCATCCCGAGTAATTTTAATGCTATGTTCATTTAGCTGAATAATTGTAGCAGATTTTCTTCTAGGGCCATGTCCATGGATTTCCATTTCTATTCATTGACTATAGCATTATGCACAGTAGTTCTGTATACCTTGCCCATTCTCCTGCTTTCTTCCTGCCTCTCATTTCTACTTTCTATTGCTCTGAAAAGATTAAACATTAGATTTCCCTCATATTTCTTCTCCTGAAAACCAAAAGAATTTGTCTTAGTCTGCCCCCTCTGGCTGTGACAAAAAACACCGTCAGCAAAAGCAACTTGGGGACCAAAGTTTTTTTTCATTTCCACGTCTCAATCATACTCCACCACTGAAAGAATTCAAAGCAGAAACTCAGGACAGGAACCTAACGACAAGAGCTGAGGAAGAGGCCGTGGAGTGCTGCTTCCTGGCTTGCTCACCACAGCTATCTCAGATAGCTTTCTTATACAACCCAGGACCACCTGCCCAGGGGTGGCACTACCCACTGTGGGCTGGGCTCGTCCATATCGAGAATTAATCAAGAAAATGCCCCTACAGACTTCCCTATAGACCGATCTAGATGATGGAAGCATTTTCTCAGTCAACGTTCCCCTTTCCCAGAAAACTATATTTTATATGAAGTTGACCAAAAGTAACCAGTACAGTGTCCATTTCATCTCATTTCTCACTTTTCCCCATTTTTCTTAAAGAATTAGTTTTCTCGTGGCATGGTGAGATAACACTGTGTTTCAGGGTACCACACCACCCTGCGTTTTCTTTCCACACCCACCCCTCATTATATTTAATGTCATCCAAATACTCCAGCTCTGCTGTTTTATTCCCAAGAATTTTAGGAATTTGTTGGTTCTTAATCCTCATCCTTATTATCTTCTCAGGACACTAAGGAAGTCTTCATTTCTAAATCTAGTGGTGAGGAGTTCCCCTGTGATTCAACCCCCTTGACCTCTCTTCAAGATCCTTCAAATCTTTGCTCTGACCTAGAGCATTGTGGGATGTGTGCTCCCCATCTTGCTCAAAGCACGTCTTCTCTCACCTTCTTTCATACCCTACCTTCATTTATATGCAAGCCTTGAAGCTCTATGTTTAATTCTCTTTCCCTTTATATGCTTTCTAATGGGTCACACGTAGAGCTACAAAATCTTCACAGGATTCACAAGAAACAGGAACTTACACGTAACCATTAAGTAGTAATATAGACACACATCTGTGGACAAAAAAAATGATACTTGTTTGTGAAAAGACTCATAGGAAAATACTAGCAACTAAAAAGTAGCAAAAATGTTTGTCAAAATGTGCAAGAAGTTCTGGTTGGAAAATGGGCATGTGTTTATTGGTTTCTTCAATGCATGTGATCTCTGAATACATAGCTACAAATCTCTATTTCTAGGAGCCCTTGAGTGAATGTGGAACCAACCTACCCACCTGAAACAAAACTCACAGAATTCGGACTTGAACCTGGCCCCCTTCTAGTGGGTCATCTTTGAGTTCCATCAGTCTTTCTGCCATTTCCTGATTTGCCCTTGAGCTCAAACTACCCTTGAGGCCATTTTTTTTTTTTTTTCATTTATATCTTACCACATTCAAAGAGTTAGGAAGTAGCAAAGGCAGAATTTGAATTGTGTCTGATTTCAGATGTGCTGCTTATACTAGCATCCCAAACCTGTGGAAAACAGGAAACATGAACAAAAGTTTCCTTTGAAATCGCGGGAGGGAATCCAGTAAGATGGAAACCTCAGGAGCCCCTGGGAGGTGGATAAACGGCCGTTCACCCTTCATCCCACACCGCACCTCCGACTGTAGTACTCAACAATCTTGTTCCCAGTTTGATACAGACTTGGAGGAATTGTGTTTCCCAGTCAGGCTGACAGTCCCTTTTCACAGCCTTGACCGTCATCCATTTGATCCGCTTGCCACAGGTTGCAACTGAAACCTGAGTTGCTCCCTCCTCTCTAAATATGCATACCGCGCTGCCCTTCACTACGCCATTTACAGTGAAGGACTCCTGCAGAATCACATTTTGGTCCAGCTATTTTTCTGAATTTCTGTCAGACAACACCACAAGGAAAATGTCATAGCTGAAGTACACATTTCTAATTCCCCTCGGCTTCGCGGGGTGTGTGTGTGTGTGTGTGTGTGTGTGTGTGTGTGTGTGTGTGTGTGTGTGTGTGACAGAGAGACAGACAGAGACACAGAAGGGAGAGAGACAGAGAGAAAGTATCCTCCTCCCAAGAGAAACATTAAATGTAAGAACAGCCGAAGGAAGAAGCCAGCGTTGCTCATTGCTAAGACTCGGCTAAGTTGTCATGGAGAGAGCGTGGTCTCCTTGGCGAAACATAGAGAGTGCCGAGCTGGAAGACGACGACGAGGGGCCAAGCAGAAACAGAAACAGGGTAGTTTAGTAATTAAATGGGGTAGAGGGTTAAACAATGAAATGAATATTTTTTTTCTAAAAAAAAAGAATGACAGTCAAAAGAAATCACAACTCCCAGCCCAATTTGCAAAAGAAATAGGATCTGTCCCTTGCTTCTTGCCCTCTTGGCCCTGATGTCGCTGCAGCATCCGTGCCGCCTCATTTCATCTCCTTCCTTCACAGTGGAAGGGACTGGGAAGGAAGGAGGTCTTCCTTGCTGAGCCCCACTTCCTGGTGGTCTCTAATTCCCCCCACTTTATTTTCTGTTGCCTGGATCATATTTCCTGCTGTGCCATCATTAGCCTAGCCTAGTTCTCCCACAAGCCGGAATGGATCATCTTAAAATCGTTCCACAATGGGGTCATTGATCTCTCAGCAAACCCTTACCTGTCGCTTCTGCTAGCCCTCCACCAGGTTCTGATTCTGCCCCACTTTGGGGGTGGGGCTTTAATTCAGCAATAGCTGCTTCTACCTCCTCTGCCCTTGCCAATGCAAACTGGAGGAGATTTAGAAGAAGGAGGAGGAGGAGGAGGAGGAGGAGGAGGAGGAGGAGGAGGAGAGGAGGAGGAGGAGGAGGAGAAGAAGAAGAAGAAGAAGAAGAAGAAGAAGAAGAAGAAGAAGAAGAAGAAGAAGAAGAAGAAGAAGAAGAAGAAGAAGAAGAAGAAGAAGAAGGAAATTAGTTGGTGACTGTCAAAGTCAGGGGTGGGCTGGGCAGTAGTGGAGCACACCTTTAAGAGCCAGGCAGATCTCTGTGAGTTCAAGGCCAGCCTGGTCTACAGAGCGAGACCCAGGACAGGCATCAAACTACAGAGGGAAACCCTGTCTCGAAAAACCAAAACCAAAACAAAAGCACAAAGTCGGGGTGGTTCTGATACTTCCTTTGTTGTTACTTTTCTTGAGGAAGAGGAGTGGGGGAAAGAGGGAGCAAGGAAAGTTACTCAGTTACTCAGAGCATCTACTTGAAAAGGTGAGATGGGGGCGGGGCTGCAGAAAGCCTGTGACTTTGTCCCCATTGCTCTGAGTAGGTTATTTGTTAGATACTCAAGGGGGAGCCGGCTCTCAGGTTTAGAGCATCTTCTCTTGAATATTGTGGGACATTTATTAGCACTGAATTGAACACGGACACCTCCTTTTGCCAAAGATACACCCACGTCCTGAGACTATGCACACTAGAACCTTCTGTTGTACAGGTTTTCCTACATACTGGAGTCCCTCATTAGTGGTTAAGACATCTTTGCCTAATTCTCATGTGTGTGCCTGTGCGAGCGTGCGTGCATGCCGCGTGTGTGTGTGTGTGTGTGTGTGCTGTTGCTGTGTGTGTGTGTGTGTCCATAGAGGCACTCCTGCATGTGTTTTCAGTTAGCTTCCAGGCATCTACAAGATTAAAACAACTGTTTTGATTATGCTGTGGCTCTGTTTTGTGATTGTGTGATGCGTCTCATGTGGATTTCTTGTCTGCTGATGGTATCGTTCTGAGGATCTATGTTGAATTGTTTTTTTTTGGAGCGTCGTCATTTGGTTTTTTTTTTGAGTCTGTGTTCTTCTTATGTGTTTCAGTCGATTTGCATTTGTTTGTTTTTTGTTTGTGTTTTTTGGACATAAGATACAAATTGAGTGGTCGCGCAGCGAAATGATATTTCTGTCCGCAGCAAGGTCTCCAAAATCAACGTCTCTGCTTAAGGCTGGTTCTGAGCAGCTCCAGTTCCGCAGTTACTGTGCCTATTCGTTTGTTGCAGATGTATGGCAAGCAAATCCCTTGGCCACTTAGTTTTTTTTTGTTTTTTATTGTTTTTTTGTTTTTTTTTTTCTTTTTTTTAATTTTAACATGGGAATTTCTACCTTTATGCTTGCCATGAGGCATTGATCCTGGTTCCTGGCTCTGCAGCAAGTCTGCGACCGTCCTGACTTGTCTGACCTTATCCAGATCATCCTGAATACTACACGTGTGGTTTATTCGACAATAATGACATTCACCAGAGGCTAGTTCATTGTGTTGCTAAACGCGGGACAGACAGAGTCCTATAAGAATTCCACAAGAATCAGAGTAGACGGGACAGTACATCAAGAGCTGAGAAGAGACTGAGACTGCTCTTACTAGGCGAGAAGTATTGATTTCACACGCCAGGACAGCAGAATCTACAGGGACCTAGTACTCTCTACAAGCCAGAGCACATGGCTTACAGCAGGAGTCCAGGGCTTATGTCAAGACAGTGATGCGATTCAGTGTCTAGTGAGGACACTATAGAGCTAGCATTGTTCTATGAACGGCTGTTGGCCTTGCAGATACTCACTGAGGAGACACAGAGGATGTGTGACACAATGGCCGTATGGCATAAAAGAAGAACAGTAGGAGATGCGAGAGGCTTGCTGTAGAGAGCTGTGCTCTCCTAGTAGATAGATGTAAATTTACAACCTCTGACGAGCATGAGATGGTTTAACGCGATGCGAGCTGCATATGTGAGTCTGTAACAAACGACTGTAGCTGCATAAGAAGCACTAACTAGGGGGTAGCAACGATGTTGTCAATACCTGAACGTTGACTCAAGGGGGAGTGGGGGGGTGCGGTGAATCGGGAGCTAAGTAGTCGGAAGGAGGACGCCGTAGGGGGGCCTCAAAGCTCCAAACAAGATAGATATAACCAATCTGGCATGAAGGAACCATTCGAAAGTCCGCTCGAGGCTCGAAGAGGAGGTGAGCGAATCCATCCCAAACAACAGCTGTTAACACAATTACCCTGCAAAGATGGTCATAATATTCCGTCAAACGTCCAGTCTAAGACGGCACCAGCGGGGCAAGTGCGTGTGTGTGTTGTGCGGTTGAGATGTGTTGTTGGTTGGTGCTCGCCTGTGTGTGGTGTGGGGTCTAAAACAAACACTAAAAGGAAAAGAGGCCCTGAATCTGAAAATAGCAAGTTCATTACTGGACACAGGAGAGGCTCCGACACTCATAAGAAGGGCAGTTGGAGGATAGATTTATGTTTTTGCCTCTCTTCCATTTATTCTTAATTTTGTTCCTTCGCATTGTTCATCACTAAAGTGGCAATTATGGAGGGGGAAGATACAGCATTTCCCAAATCTTTTACTGCATGTTGCAGAGAGAAGTAGAAATCATATGCCTCTGGTCACTTCGCCAAGGCTTCAAGAGAAGATGTGTAAGCCAACAATTAGCTAGAGATTTAGAACGTTAAAAGGATGGCAAGAAGCACAAAGTTCTAACATTAAAAAGCCGCTATTGTTCAACTTGCACTGTTTATAACTGACCTCATAGTGATTTCAAGCTAGGAAAAAAAAATCATTGCACTAGGCGATCCGAAGACTAAAAAATTCTCAATTTGCCTTAGAGGACTGCAAGTGACTTAAGTTACATGTTGTTCCTCATCTCTGGATACCCCAGGCTGAGAAAAAAATGCACTATGGTATGAATGAATACCTTGTGGGAAAATGGATGCAGGAACAAAGAGAAGGGAGGGAGGAACCCGGGTAGAAAGACAAGCAGATAGGTAGTAGGTAGGTAAGCGGCAGGCAGCAGGAAGTGGTAACCTTTCTCCCCATCCCTCTCCTTCCAACGGACACCAGGCAGGGGACCAGGGACAGCCTCCTATCTCAGAGAAGACTGTGATGCTTCTTTCCACACCAAGGCTTTTCCTTCTCCTTCTTTTATACAGGTTTAGTGTATTTATCTATTTATTTATCTGTGGGCAGGGCTTCGCAAAGAGGTCGGAGGAAAATGGGCAGGAGTCGGTTTTCTCCTTGCATTGCGCCGGTCCGGGATCAAACTCGGTCTCATCAGGCTTGACAGTGGGTGGGCCTTTCCTTGGCGGAGACATCACTCGGGTCCTCGATTTGCTCTCATCATGGCGTTCCCATGTCGCTGCCTGCTGTCATTTCCTTCACGGCATCTTTAATATCTCTTTCTTCTCCGCACAGACTGATAAACAAGTATGGGCGGGCTTGCCTGGCAACCATATTTCCGGCTCAACACTAGTCTGCCACTTGCACCTTTCTCACAGCTTGTCTTCTGGAGCATGCGGCCCTCCCAACAGTTCACATCCGACGTGCGCGCGCTCTTGCTCAGAGCTCACGCGCTCGTCACTGGGCAAGCTGTGTGCCATCCTCCGTTCCCCAGCTCTCCTCAGGCATGTTTCCAGGGGCGCTTTTCCCCATCTCCAGACTCCGCAAGTTCTCGGCTCGGAGAGGGGAAGAAAGCGACGGTGGGAAGATGGTAAAAATTCCGTATGAATGGTAGAACATATTAAATTAAGCACCGCCTCAAAACAATAATATATATTAAAATAAGGGAAGGTTATTCATCTCTGACGAGTAGGCTACAAGTAAAGGGAGGTACTATTAGATATAATGTAGGATTGGATGAAGCCACAATTCCCAGATTGTAAAACTCTCTATTGAGACGATTTCCTTTAACGTTAAGATATTGACCAGCCATTTAAAACCCCTTAGATTGATATCTAAAAAATAAAGAGAAGAGGAGCTGTAGAGTATTGCTCAATTGTTTGTGATCATGTTCCTGTGCGTTGATCGCGTGGTCGCATTCCATTTTATATGGGCGTCGGGTGTAGGACTTGTCAGAGGTATTGAATATGGTTGTGAGCTTTGAGTAGAGAAGTGCGAGGACCACTCTTAGGATTGTGTTTACATCATGTGACAGAAACGAACGAGGTCTAGAGCCAGATCACTCATATCATGAATAACTATGCTGTGTTATTAGTAGCTATCATGATCACCAATCCTCATTGCATGCAACTATTGGTATTCATTTGCCACAATATTCTAAAGAGAAACTATCCAATGGACTTCTTTTGTGGTGTGTCTCAGGCTATGTAAGTATTAAAAAAAGCTTCTCCTGGAATGCCAGGATAACACAGTGATTGATTACATCTGGGAGCACGCAATGGATCATGAACTAGATAATATGTAGTATGCCATGGGTAAATTGAATTTGGTGCTTACGCAGAATGTATTATTCTTATTTGGATAGGTATTGCACTTATCAAGTGCGCTTAGTCCTCATGGAGCAGGAGCTGCTTGATTGATATTCTAAAAAGTAAGCTTTTGTTATCTCCGCATGATCAATATTTTCAGTCTAATAAAGGCTAGCCTCTGCATGCTACACATGCGGAAAAATACTTATTTAGTATCAATGTGTAGTCCAGCAAGCGTAAAATAGGGAGTTTGGGTTTATTCTATTCCTCTACAATATGTGTTCTATAAAATATTTTTAAGTATACTATTAAGCTTAATACTGAGGGGGCTTCTTAATGCATGATGACGAAAAGAAATTGAAGTATTTAATTAAATAAATACTTCGTGGACCATAAAATAGCTCCAGATACACATAAGCGAAGACGCTCATTGCATAGACTTGCATTTCAGTTCTCACTCACATCAACTAAAGTTTCGGTTCGGGCGTCACATCAGAGGACAGGTCTGTGGTGTATTGCAGAGTTGCTCCCAGTATATCCATTTCTAAAATGTGTGCCTCTTCTGTTCTCTGGCTTTGGCTTTTCCTTTAATTGAGTGATCCAGTGTCATCAATCAGCTCAAGAGACAAATGCTAGCAGTCGGCCGTCAGACTTTACGACACAGAGGCATGTGGACTTTGGATCCTGAGAGAGATTTTCCGTAGATCCTCTGTGATACTTCTCCAGGTACTGAGGAATAGCTAAAGAGTGATGTAGACACAGCATAAAATAAGGCACGGGAGAAGACTTGTGTCAATAAACATGCTCATCCTCAATACATGTTTTCTTGCACTTCTGGGTTAGATGCTTGTTGTTGTAGGGAGACGTTAATGCGCAACGCTTCGGTGCAAAGAGAGTTACTTATTTTCTAAATAGTGTTGATCATGATTCTCTAACAGCTTACAGTCCACCAGCAGCCTCCCCCTCTCATTACAGTCTTCATCTACACGCAACGCATAAATTGGCACTGAAGACTCAAATAATAAAATATGTTTTAACATATCTTAAACAGATTCTCGAACCCACGTTTTCTCGACTCGTGTTATGATATGTACATGTGAAACAAAATATGATATATAAAACAAAAGGCATAATCAACATGTATTAATCATGAACAGCGTATTATACTCATGCTGCACAGCAAAGTAAGTAACAGAGGGAATACAGCAGGCAAATAAAATGCAAAGTCTTATAAAGGTAATGATCTTTTAGATAGTAAATTATTTTTTGAAGGACTGAGATAAAACGTACGACGTCAACAATCATTCACAATCATTTGTTTTTCTCTGAGGCAGGATAGATATGTGATTTAGGGCAGACTTTTTGTATTTTCTAAAAATATCAGTGAGGTAGAGAGGCGACGAATTACTATCATATAAAAATAATTTTATCAAAGCTTGCATAGAAATTCCATTTATGCTACTTATTTCGAACAAGAGACTCAATCACTCTAGAGAAAAGATAAGGGGGAAAAAAGTCTACCTAAAGTTCAGATCTTTTTGTTCGTAACATAAATAACCGAACAGACAGAGCAGACGACTTCTTCTAGCCGCCTCTAAACCTATCCATCCAATATTTGTCCTTATCACTAGCAGGAAGGAAAAACAAACAAAAAGATAAAAGCCGGTTTTCATGCTCAGCTTCAATAATGGAATATCCACCGAATAACAAATGTGATCGCTGCTTTTTCTCATTGTGACTAATATCATAGAGAGGGCATTAGACAAGTGGAATAAGTATAGAGTACTAGGTTATTCTGTAGTAATGTTGGTTATTAATTAATTGGTGCCTGAATTATAGCGACGAGACTTAATCAGAGTAGGTGTATGGAAACCTTTTGCTAGGATTGCACGAGTAAAAGTGACACTTGAATGGATTGTTCAGTTGATACCGTTGCAGCAGAGTTGTCGATCAGACTCGCGCTCATGGGATGAACTCATGCCCCTCGCATTCGCAAAAGTGGGCCTGGTGGTCTCACTCTAATTCCTGTGGACAACGTCAGTTTCATGAAGCATTTCCTAAGTAGTACTATTCGAGAATTGTTATCAGATTCTAAGCATGCGAATGGAGTGAAGTAGATAGAGGCTATTGAATCTAATAGCGTTGCAAACTAGGGCTCTTACAGATAAAATAGCCTCAGTCAGGCACTTTGGGGGCTTATTTCTGTCACCAACCACTGGGGAGACAGGAGTCCAGAAACTTAACCGCAGTCCCTGAAGTTCATAAACCAGTCGAAGCTGAACTAAGAAACATGGAAAATGTCGTGGAACTCTATATAGATGTGACTCACGACAACAGATACCTGATTTTATCACTTTAACGTCCACCGTGGGAGCAAAATTTTGAGCTAAAGATATTTTACCAAAGGCAACAGGCTGAAAAAATGCAATCCGGTTGCAACAATTGAAGAAATTCCTCAAATGGAGATCTAGCTCATTATTACCAAACAGCTCGTAGTCATCAACTACTAAATATAGGAAAATCGATATAGGGCATAGAAAACAGGAAAAATGGCATATTTTGCCTGACATATGTGTGCCATGTTCACTTTATTAAGCATGCCTTTCCTGGACGCTCGCAGCAATAACAGGAGTAGAATTATTGACCAAGGAGCAGCTTCGGGAGCAGAAGAATTTTCTTGGATTCAGTTGGAATACTTCAATTGGATGGCTTTGGCGTCTCAACAGCGTGTTTTTAGTAAACGAACATGCAAAACAAATTAAAAAGCATAATGGATTAGCAAATATCCACAATGACGCCCGAGGAACCTGCCATTACGCCTAACATGAGATACTTTAAATTCACACAAATATTTCCGAGATAGCACTGATTTGAGATGAATGGAGCATTCTCATACTTACTAATCACCAAAATAGTGCAACCAAACAGCGAGACGGTACCTGGAAAAGCAGTCAACGAAAGTGGAAAAGGCCTATGAATGTTGAACTGCTAGGAGTGACATGCCCAGCTCCGAGACTATATAATATCATGATATGCTAATGATAAGAATCTCTTTCTGCTTTTATATTTTGATTCTTTACTCTCGCTCTACATGAACCACTTTATTTATATATTTTAAAGTAACTGCTCCTTTCTTAAAACTCAGCTCTATAGCAATTATGGCAGCCAAAATTGCAGATTAATGAAATATCTTTATTTTCAATTAAGTATATTTTGATCAGGTGACACAGCTGAGAGGACAGATTAGCTCCATATTAGAGAGTGAGTGAAACCTACTAAAATGGATGGTTCCATATTCCAGTTTGACAGCAAAATATAAAAATCGCTGTGTAATTCTCTATCTTTTGCGTTAAGCACAAAAAATTGAGGGAATAGTAACCTCTTTTCAAAAAAAATAATAATCAATGAAATGGCAAATGTCGCCTTATATATCTAGGAGTTGGTTGTCTAGATAGAAAATATACGCTTACCCTGAATTGACAGTATTTCTTATGAAGTGGCTCTATCCATAGAGTAGCTGTCTGAGCTTCGTATACAATGAAGCTACATATAAGAGTATAAAGTATGAATTAAGTGTTACCTGTACTGGTCAGATAGAGATGGATTGGAAAGAGTATTTCAATAAGATAGATACGACCTAAATGCAAGTTATTGCAAGTTAAATTACAGTAGAGCAGGATTTTATGAGTGTAAGCACGAGCCATGCGATTGAGTGAGGAGAATAATTGGCCTGTAAGGACTTTATATGATACCCATATTCTTATCCTCTAAAAGACTGTCCAATTGTAGGTAGGTGATCAGATTGCCAAAACAGATTCTGCCGATGGGTACCATTAATCTTCTCAAGCGTATTATTTTGTAGATAATGATAATTCTGTCTTATCCAGCAGTGTGCACATTAGGCAAAGAACTATTTGTTTATTAAGTAAAGTATTTATACTGCTATTTTGTTAATCAGGCGTGTTGATGTTTAAGGTTTTATTTCCGAGGTACAGATGTAACTTTCACTTGTTAGTTATTGAGTTCTATTAAGGGGGTAGTATCCTGTGGTGATAAGCAAGACCGCCACCCACTTAAATAGCACCGCTATTTGTAATATTAAATGATAACAGGATTCGCCTGAACATAAAAACTCCATTTTGTCTAGGAGTAATAGAAAAAACTGTGACGCAAAGCTAGAATTTAGCTAATTATCTCACGCAGTTAATACGAGAGGAAGAGGTTCGGTCTGTGTCTAGCTTGTGAGCGAGGCTTTTAGTGGTGGGAACAGTTAATATAACGTAATTGAGGGGTAAACTAATGGAACTGATCTCAGAAACACCATTTGTGATTCCTCAAACGCATTCATAAGTATTACAAGTCCTGGTCCACTGTTTTGTGTTGATTCAGGAGGCATGCAAAAGAAGAGACTCTTTACATCCCAATGGCCATCTCAGCTTACCTCAACACCTTAAAATATTTTGCTAAGCAGATAATATTGCAATAATTTTTATTAATTATTATAATCATCTCATCTGTAAAATTTTCTAATGCTGAACACCACAAGAAAATAATTATATATATATAACATATATGTTATTTGTATGCAAAGACAAACGAATAATGTAAAAACTGGCCGCATCAGTTCTCTGGAGACAAGAAATTTTTTACTGTCATATATGGAGCGCAGAAGTTCCCTGATCACTCGATAGAGAGGTTAGGGGAATTTGGAGTAGGTTTGCTTTTCTGGAGAGTTAGTATATATGGAAGTACGCACCCAGTCATAAACAAATATATCCTGAAGTCTTACGCGAAATTATTTTTCTCTGGCTATGAGGTTTATTTTCAGCATGTGTTGTCACTGTGGTTGCTTGTCTATCCAAGAGGTTGAATCATGAGTACATCAAAGAACGTAAGGGTGCAAGTTTTGAATTGCAAAGTAATGAAATCAGAGTCATCACTTAAAGGATCAGTGATTAGCATGTATATAAGGCTAGTATTGGATAAGGCCTAGAAACGCCAATACGCATAAAATTAAACATCTAAGTGAGGGTTTCAAAGGATAAATTAGCATTTTTCTGCTGGAAGCTAATCACGAAAAGCAAGTTCAGTGGCTAAAGTTGGCACTTGGATTGGTAAAGTGGAGATGTGTTAAAACTGAACCTAGATGATTGGAGATGTATATCAAACGGAAACGAGACATAATGGCTAGTAACAGATATCGTTATCTAAGACCCGTTATATTTACATAAATATGTGTGCATATTTCTTTTGTTCTTCATATACCTCTGTCTGTTATAATGAAAAGAAAGTACTTACTTATCCTATGTATGATAAATTATGCCAAATTAATCGTTAGTCTATTCTGTAAAGACACAGCAATCTGCTTGGTGGAGCTACGGCATTTGCAGAAGGAGCATTGCATGGAAGCGCCCGCTCGGCTTTCTATGCTTTTGTAGCTTTTGGGTCTTGGCTTTTACTCTCGGTTCCTCGACTACCTTTATTCACTTTCGTCCTAATAGTAGGTATTGGTTTTCTTTGGCAGCATCAATATTTGGTATTGATAATCTATAAATTGGAACATTTCGCTCATAAAATACTGAAATGAATTAGCAAATCAAACAACATCGCAAGGCAACGATAAATTCACGCATAAGCATAATTCATTCTCCGTTTAAAAGTGCCTTAGTTTGCAAGACTGGAAGCAGTTTCCAACTAGCAACGCACTCACTCACACAAGAAAAGGAAAGTAAATAACGAAAGTGAATAATTAGTATGTAGAAGTCCTCACGCTCTTACGTAGCCTTTCAGATACAATTTGAAGGAACAGTTCATTCTCTATTTCTTTTGTCTCAGCTGTATATAAAGCATATGTGATTAACTATTCATTGGGATTGAATTTACTCTTGTTTATATTTTAGTTTCTTGTTTCGAAAGAAAGAAAAGCAGTATGATTAGGACAGTCTCCTCTGTCAGAATTTGTACAGTGAGCATTAGAGCGCGCTCATACAGTCAATTGTTAGCAACAATGGAATGGAGATATACAGAAGAAAATGACAAGACGGTGGAGCAATGAATGTAATCATGAGAGACACGCTTGGTACAGAATAGCAAGCAACGCAATTATTTGCGAGAGACAAAGTATGTGAATTGAACAGGATGGGATACTCAGTAAAAGGGGATTAGATACAAGGAAGTTATTTTTTTGTTGAGAGTGTGATAAATTTCCATAGAATTACCGTTAGATGATCTCAGATCAGAAGTAATGATTAAGTTGACCTAGATGCCGAATAATCAAAGTGAGACTCTGAAACATTCATTCGTTTTTGTGTCGGAGAGTAGCGCACGTGTAATGTGTGTGTTGGGGGGGCATCTTGTTCTGAACAGATTCTGCTATAGATTCATTTTTTGTGTTTCGTATTTTAAGCACATTTGAAACTAGGACTATAGATATCAGATAGACACTTACCATGTTTCCTGTATTAGATGAACAAAGTATTGAGGACATTTCATGATATCAGAAATTAGGAGCATGTAATTGGTTATACGCTACTCGGTGTGGCACATATCCGAGGACCAAGGAATACGCATTAGAACAGTCGCCTCAGAAGAAGCTACTATGAGGATATCATTATGGTTCACATAAAGTCTCTCAGTAGACAAAATGCGATGATGTTCTGGCCTTGTCTTTGAGGTTTTGGGTATGCATTGCTGTGCGAAACACCAGAGCAAGAAGTGAAGAGGCTCAACTTATGGTAGAAGGAAGAGATTTTCGTTTCTACCACTCATTAACCATGTGCATCATAGGTCACACTCATCAGACTTTCCGCAAAGAGAAAATGGGAGAGGTGCAGGGGCAAGAATTACAGCAAGTGAATCCTAGAGGTACGAGTAACTAAAGAATTAGGAACATCAGAAGGATGCTTGCTTCTGGACTTGCTCCATATGGCTCTTTGTCAGCCACATCTTTCTGAGGCACACCTCAAGGCGCACCATGTAGTAACAGTTGAGAATGGCCTGGCCCACAGTGATTGAGAAACATGTCCCACATCGTTACCTTCCATAGTAATGAGTACTCAAAAATTCATAAAACAATTGCATTCTGCCAGAACTTGTTACAAGAAAATTCATAAGGCTCTGTCTTTATAGAAGCATTTTACTACAGAACAATAAGATTCTCATCTGTTTCATAGAAAGATCTTAGCTCTGGATGTAGGGTTGAAGTCCCACAAAATGTGCCCGTCCCCTGGCCACCTTCAAGTTTCTGACAATTAAATGGACATACCGCATTGTCTTTCCAACAACTACCTTACCCGACATAAGCAGGCTGAGCGCAACGTTGCTTTGAAAGGAACCTGTTCGACAGCTGTGGGAAGGTTGGAGAATGCTATTAGAGAATGGAGAGGTGCGCGATACTCGATAGTCCCGGACGACTCCATTAGCAACCAGGGAATAAGTAAATAATCTCATTATTATTTGTCGTTCAAGCTTAATTTCTCTCTTGGGAAAAGGCCAATTTTTAAAACAAATGAACTGAAAATGAGCACAACAATCAAGCACTACAAGGGCTACAGTGGTGAGAGGGAATAGAAGAGATGAATCCCACTTAGCTAGGGAGGCTTAGAGAGAATTTCCTGGCGCAGATAGCTTTTTCACTTAGAGACAGAAAGATGGACAGACCTAATGAGATGGCCTACATACTGGAAGAATCTAACCTAGCAGTTTTGAAGAAACAAAAAGAGAGAAGGATGGGAAGATAGATGCGAGAGAGCCAAGCACAGGTAGCAGCATTGGTTTGTTATCCTAGCTGCTTTTGTGATGTTTGGATGGACTATCCCTCGAAATGACTGACAAGAGGAGGGTTTGTTTTTGACAGATGGATTTTTAGAGAGTTTCCGTTTATTCTAAGGACAAGCAATGTGCAGGAGCTAATGCCTGGCAGAAGAGTAGAGGGCAGGGTTCACTTATTTGGCTGGCAGAGAAGAAAGAGGAACATCAGGTCCAGAGGCAGACTGTAAACCTTCAAAAATCTACTCCTAGTGACTTTGCTTCTAGGAGTGAGAGCCCTCCCTAAGTTTCCATAGCTCAAATGTTACTAGTGGTTGGGGATACTTCAAATCAATGAGTCTGTAGGGGGCGAATTTTCAGACTCACACATAACAGTTATCCAAGGAACATTATTTAAGACGTGTTTGAGAGGAGGTGAGTACCATGGTTTTTTGCATCTTCTCTTTTCCCGGCTTTCGAGAACTGCTGATCGGAGAATATATCAGGGGCACAGTGAAGAAAAGGGATGGAATGCGAAGCTGAGAGAAATTGTGGGTTACTTAAAAGTTATTCACCGCAGAACTGCTACAGAGTCGTCAGGTTTGGGTGGATATGCTTTCGACGCAAAACAAACAAAACAAAATTAGGTATTGTGGCTTTACCCGAACCATGACGCTCTAAAGTGGTAGATGAGTGGCATTGCACCTGGAAAAATCATGATTCTCATTTGGATTAGAGAAATACATAAGATGATTAGGTAAAATGCACAAGCAATGTTAAAGTGCGCCTATGTTTTGATAACTATGTAAGAAAAAGTTATAATTTGATGAGATCGTTAACATGACATTAGTAGCGCCTAGTAGGTGTTAACATAATTTTAGTGAGATACAGCAGTCGGAGCTGGTAAAATAAGAATCATAATTTATATTTATTATGTACAAGATCCTTAAGTGTCTAACTTGTTACATTTTAGATTTTCTTTTTTACTGCGTACTTCAACTGAGAATTTGATACCGTCTCAGCTCAATTAGTCCACTAAAGCTGTATTGGTATTCATTGTTCGCGTCTATCATACCCTCACTTTCCTTCTCCTCATTCTGAAAGCTCTGCTTTCTATACTTTTTCTCTTTCCTGCTCTTACTTCTTGCTTGTTCTTGAAAACAATCTAACACTGAGTTGGCGGCAACCATTAACCTGCTTCTGTTCTAGAATGCTGAACTTCAAGATTGTGTACACTACAGCCCAGCCAGCATCGTCTTATTAACTCGAATACATGTACTTTTTAAGAAACGATCTTGGTAATATAGTATTAGGCTACCCATCATGATGTTGCCTTCAAGCAAAAAGAAAACATGGGCTCTCAAGTGGATGAGGTATGTGTACATATGTTCATGTCTGATATTCCTAGATTGCTATCAGGTAGGTTGGTATTTAATATGAATGAGATCATTCTTGGCTTGTTTCTCTCAAGGGAGACATACATGCCTAGTGTCTCCTGATACCAATATGTTCAATTCCCCAAAAAGCTCTTTGTAAACAACCAGGCCAAAAAATAATAATGATGCAGGTTTTGCCAAAAAAAGGATGGTAAACGGTAAAGTTGTGATCAATGAGATAATCTAGTCTGAGAAATGCATTGCTGGGCAAGTTTAATAAACTCTAAGTCAGTACATCATAGGTATAACAACAAGGCCAGGCTGGTCATTTGTCTGGCGCTATGATTTTATTACTCTAAGAAGGGTAGTAGTATATCACACCTATATATATATTATATATAAATACAATGTTTTATTCACAGGCTGTGGGTAGAAGGGGATCAAATTAATTCCATCTCGTATGACGTCAGTTGTTTTTAAGACCTTTTTAAGGGTTAAATTAAACTTTCAAGTAGAACGAAAATATTTTGTGCTACTAAATACAAACAGCGCAACTTATAATCTTGCTTTAACAATTAGAAACTTTATGCTATAATCCTTACCCTAGATTGAAAATCTATTCAGATTTGTTATAAGTCTCACTACAGGGCCAGAAGATCCTAACTGATGCTATTTAGTTCGAGCAAGGATCTGAGTAACCAAATGAAATTTCTGGCAACAGTTCTTTATATATATGCTCTGCGTGTCTCACTTGTGCTTTCTCTGGACGACTGGGAGAATGCGTTTTTAGGTTTTGCTTCAGTAAATATTCCTTTCTATGCCCGCAACATGATTGAGGGCAGTGTATTTCTTAATAAATAATTAGCATCATCTAATGAGTGCATTGTCACACTCGTTTGTATTCAATAAGATGGGCCTTTTGAAAGGTACATGCAAGATGAAGAACATTCTATTACCTGATGGTCTTCTACTGCACCAATGTTTGTATAACTTAAGCAATAGATCAATAGAAGAGATTTATATAGACTATCTGTAGAGGACATTATTTAAGTACACTATGAAATAATGAAAGAAGGAGCTCGTTATGGCTATAGGCGCAATTGTAATCACTTTGGGCTAGGTTCCCAAATCCTTGCGTTTCAATTCAGCTCTCTGATTCTGGAGTTCTTTACTGAGAGAATCACTATTTTTTGATAGCTGAACCGCAGCTATTTAGCGCATGTAATCAGATAAATACACAGACAGGATTAATAGCCTGAATTGCTAATTTTGTTACCATTTACAGTGTGCAGCTAACTCTTACTCACTCTAATACAGCTATGTTGCCGTAATGCTCACTATGTGTCTCTGAAGGACTGCTTACAGATCGCATCATTGTAATATGTCATCAGGATGTAAGAATCTCATTCCACACGGTTTCAGTAAGTAATTGTAAGACTCGCAGACAGTCGTGATCATTATTCGGGATGTCAGCATCAGTGTGGGTCTCGAATGCCGTAGCACTGAGTAAAAAGTGGGAAAGGGATCAGGAAATCTGATGAATATCTGCACTTATCTCTCTTTCTGCTTCCTGACTACACAGGCAATGTAATCAGCTATTTCACTGTCCTCTCTCCAGGCCTCCTCTGCCATGATGTACTTTCCAACCATTAACCCAAACAAATCCTTCTTCTCTTAAAAAAAAAAATCTTAAGATTCCATGCACCCCCTTCAGAATGGCTATTGTCAAGAAAATAAATGACAACAGATGCTGGCAAGATGTGGAGAAAGAGGAACCTTACTGTTTGCTGGTGTAAATAAAAACTGGGAGAGCCTCTATACAGATCATTGTGGGGTTCTATAAAACAATAAAATTATAGACACTCCTAACTCTAACCCCAAAGTTCTATATAAATAGTCCACAGAGATACGTTCACAACCACACTGACTGCAGCACTCTCCACAATAGCTATGAAACGGAACCAGCCTAGGTGTCCATCAACATATGAATGGATATAGAAAATCTGATTTTTGTACACAATGGAATTTTTTTGCCATAAAAGAACAATGAAATCATGACATTTTCAGGAAAATGGGATTTAATGAAGAAGGAGACATGTGCCCAAAGACTTGAAGGAGGTGAGGGGATAAGCCATGTAGGGACCTGAGGACCAGCATTCCAGACAGAGGGGTGAGGAAGCTTGAGGAAAAACGTGTCCACAACATTCTGGTGGCTGGTGAACCATAAAAGAGGAGGCCAAAGAAATAAGACAGGAGAAGGGAAGGCCAGATGACCTGCAGCCCATCCATGGACTTGGAGTTTCTCTCTGAATGAGGGGAGAACCCATCAGAGAATGTGAACAAAGAAACAGGATCTGGACTATGCTAGAAGGATCTCTTCCCAGTATACTACAAGACAATGGACACCGGAAGAGAGAGAGCAGCCAGTGGGCAGAAAACCAACAACAGGAGTGTAGAAGGGAAGCTTGGCGCATAGAAAGTGATGGGGGAGATGCTCAGATTCAGGATATTTCCTAGAGGAAGTCATAATAGATTTGGTTAAAGATTGTAAACAGGAGACTTCCAGAAGTGACAGTACCAAGAGCTCCCAGAAACACGTCCCACAGAGAGCAGGTTCCCAAGGCCAAAACAGCCCAGTTCTGTTGCTGCCTATCAATAGCACGAGTCATGTAGTCAACAGCTGTTTATGGAAAGTAGGTAAATTAATCTAGTTCATGTCTCATTGACAATATAAACTGCCAACCCAAAGCAGAACTTGTGGGAACCCTTGTTTTAAGGTTTAAAAAAAAACTATTAAAAAGCATTGCAGTCCAGTGAAAGAGCCTGTCCACCGGGCATGATGGCCCAGAATCCCAGCACTCTCGAGGCTGGCAGAGGATATCCATATATTTGAGGCCAGCCTGTGCTATATAGCTGGACCCTGCCTCAAAAAGAAAAAAGCAGCAGCTTGTCTACTGCACACAAAACTGGTAGAAAAACAAAGGTTTTTTGCTGTGTTGTTGTTCCTCAGCAGGAACCCTTCAGTATGGGGAAGAAACCCTGGACTGAATTCGTGGCTTGCCTGGACACTTCAGGAATAAGGATAATTCCTCATTTGACATTTCTTCTCCTGGCTGTTTTTTCCACGCTGCCTCCACCAAGTCTTGCTGCTTGATTTATTCTTGCCATAATGCACTCGTACAATCGCTGTTTTGATTATTATCTCCTACTTAAAGCTGAGTCGGCACTTTCTTCCTGGGGCCTCGTTTCCAGGAGCTTATAAATTTTATGAACAAATTACTTTTTATTTATCAGCCTCTTCTTCTGCCCAGTAGTGAATTTTTTTTTAGGTTGACAGAGTATACACAAATGCTACTTTTCAAAACAGAAACCCTAATGATGAAAGCTATGGTCCTTGTGGGCAAAATTAAACCAAGATGGTTCTTTCTTTTAAGTTATTACATCACTTCAAACTAAAAAGTACATAAATATGAAAATAATGCAAAGCAAAGATACACATGCTAGTCTTTCAAATCAAAAGTAATTCCTTGAAGGGGTTACTTTGAGAGACTCTCCTTTGTTCTGGTACATAGCTTTCTATCTGAAATGTTTCCATAACACAATTCCCTAGCCTCATCAAGTTATGCAAAACAAAGTTGATAAGTTCATCATGATTCCAAGAGAGGTGTCTGACTTACACAGGACTGGAGGGCTGTCAAGCTCTGGATTGACAACATCCTCTCTAGTAACACTGTGCACAAAGATGCTGAACTCACCAAGAGGAGACAGGGATGGTGAACACAACCAACTGCTGTGGAAGAATGGGCCCAATGCTCACAGGCTACTTTATATATAACTGGAAATGTACAACTTGATCTCCTTTAATCTCCAAAGGCGAGCAAGTGTTGTCCCCACCTTGCACAGAAAGACACCAGAGCTCAGGGACGCCAACCACCTCGCCCAGGTTGGCATACGGCATTTTAATTCTGGATGTTTTGGAGACCCCTTATCTTGCCTATCAAAGTCTACTACAATGCTTTTAAAAGTCATAAAATAGCCAATTTCAAAGAGCTATAATAAATACTGAAACAAAAATTTATGGAGTGGATATCTAGATGATGGTTTGGGAAGTAAAAAGAAAGGGTGGAATCTTGCAGCCAGGAAACTCTGGGCT